>NC_141696.1:607993363-609324141 GCF_964263255.1 Lissotriton vulgaris
CTATCAAGTCAGACACTAAATCTAAAAAGGTGTCCTCATATTAAGTTCTCAAATGCGGCAGCGCTAAACCCCCTTGTGCTATGGGTAGTCGGACCCCGTTCAGTTTGACCCTCAGGACTTTCTTACCCCAAATAAATTCCCTGAGTAGAGTACCAATTTTGTAAAAATATGACTGATTTATTTTAATCGGAACGTTAGAAAATAGAAAAATAAGCAGCGAACGTATGGACATTTTAATAAATGAAACTCTACCCACTATCTATAGGGGGAGTAATGTCCATTGTTCCAAAAATGTCTTAATCTTGCCTTTCATTCTTAGATAGTTTAGCTCAAATAACTGATGATACTGGTTGGATACATAAATCCTGAGATATCTTTAGGTAACCCTGGGCAAAGGACTTCGCTCCGCCCACGGAGTGGGCGTAGTGTTGCCTACTTCGCCCTTTGCAAAGTAGGCGGAGTAGGCAACACTACGCCCACTCCATGGCGGTGCGAAGTTGCCCGCCACCCGATTCCCTCCCACCCTCCCCTACATACCTAATTTTTATGTCGCATGCGCATTGGGATCGAAGACGGCGGCGCGAATGAGAAGAGGGAGCCCCGGGACGCAGCGGACAAGGTAAGTGCCTTTTATTTACTTTTCTTTTATTATTTACAAAAATTAGGTATGTAGGGGAGGGGTCAGGCGGCGCATAGTGGGGCTACGCGAAGTGCATGGGTGGGCATAGTTTCACGCCCACTTTGCGTAGCTTCGCGTAGCCCCACTACGCATACTACGCCCACCCTTACTTATAGGGTCAGTTTTTGTCGCTTGTATCTTTAAGCAAGATGGAAAAGAATTCAAATCAGCATTAAGAGCGAGAACCTTGGTTTTATTGGCATTTGCTCAAACTCCAAAAATTCACTCAGAACTGTTTTGAGGTTCTCTCTATCAGGGATCAGGTATAAAATATTATAATCTGCAAAGAGTTTTAATTTAGCCATACCAGGTATTGGGGGTTGGATAGCAGCATTAATTTGTATCTTTAAAACCAAAGGTTCTATAAAAAAGGTAAAGAGTAATGGCCAAAGCGGGCAGCCTTGCCTGGTTCCGCGGTTTATTTTTATGGTTCCTGCACAGTTTGAGTTAATTATAACCTGGGCAGTTGCCCCCTGTTAGATGTTCTGTAACATGTTAACTACCTGTACAGGAAACCCGAACCGACCCAAGGTAAAAAACAAGGTTTTCCAATTCACCAAATCAAAGGCTTTCTCCGCGTCAACCATTACAATACTAGCCGAGATGGAATTTGTATTAAAATAATCCAGAGCGTGTATTAAAAATTGGGTTTTAGCCACCATTGATCTGCCAGCTATTAAGCCGGTTTGATCTCTAAGAATTATTTCTTGGCCAGCTAGTAAAAAACGTTCTGCCCATACCTTTATCAGAATGTTATATTCAGAATTCAACAGACTAATGGGCCTATATGAATTCACATCTTCCGGGTTTTTATCTTTTTTAACAAAAGAAACAATTATTGCTTCCTTAAAAACATCTGGGACTTCACCACCATCCTTAACGAATAGCAAGTTCTTTTAAAAATACTTTATGAAACTCGATAGGAAAGCCGTCCTGCCCACAGGCTTTTGCCCAGGCTGTTGATTTGATAGCTACTAGAATTTCAATAGCGTCTACTTCCCTTCCAAATTCATCAATCCTGTTGTCAGATATTTTGGGGACATCCATATTAATAAAATATTCTTGGACTTGCTCCTCTTCCACCAAATACTCAGTAGAGTACAATTGGTGAAAGTGGTCCACAAAAGTCTGTGAAATATCGCTGTTGTCGAATATTACTTGAACAAACCGAGGGTCTAAAATTCTGCTTATTGTTTTGATTTTGATTTTTTTCCTAGTGCATCACAATATCCTTGTAAAGATAAAAAAAATCAGGAACATTTAAACTCATATGTGGGGTTCTGGAGCACTTTTTTAATAGAAGAACACCCTCTAGTTAGGTAATTAAATTATATCTATCTAAGGTGGGGTCACTAGGATGTCAATAGTGGCTACAACACAAAATCTAAAAAGAAAGAAAAATCACAAATTAAGGGTACAACCTTAAACTTATCTCCCACACCAGCCAAGATCACTAAACTTTAACTCCCACCACCACCATACACGCATTCTAAGTACTTAAACAGGCAATATTATTCTTTAGCTCCCCCACCTGAACTCACTTAAACCTTAATTTGCATGCCTACAATCAACCATGTTTTCATATATACACCATACTTACTAAATGTAGCTACTATTTAGACCCCGTACACTTTAACTCCAAAGTATCATTTTTTTAAGCTAATATAATTGGCTTTTATAGATGAATGGATCATATCATCATTGAGTGGAGCATAATGTAGATTGTTTTCACGTAATCTTTCTTGTACTGGTCCCTATATAATGTATGATGTGTGCCTATCTGAAAGGTGTTGACATTCCCATTGAATGTTAGACCATGTGTGCTTTTTGGACACAATGTTACATGGACATGTTTGTATGTGGGTTGGTGCTGGAGTATTTTTGTTGACATCCTTGTGTGGACTAAGGTATGATTAGACACTGTGGGGACTTCATTGCAGAGTGGGTACCTGAACCCAAGTACCTACAAGATGATGCTTTCTAAATAATAAAAAATCAGAAACATCTCTGACAATTTTTACAACTTTCTTTTAATTTACCTATGGGGACTTCTGTTTCCCCAAATGTCTTTAGTTTCAGCTCAGCTCTGTCCCAGTAGACAGGTGCTTGTACCGCACTCTTAAGTACACCAAAGAATGTACACACACTTAATAGCCAATGGTTCTTTTCTTATTGAAGAGTATCAATAAAATCATGATATTGTTGTTTCACTTGCCGTGTTTAAGAATGTTCATTTAGACGTATTATAAAAGGATTCATGTATGCAGTTTTGTTCAGTTTCTTAATTTTGCCAATATTTGATAGATGCATTTTAAATTACTTCACCTTTTCAGCATTTGCAACAACTACAGCATACTAGGTCATTAGGAGAAACAATACCTCCCAATTATTTTTGCAGGTAAGCTGTCGATTTCACGGCCTACCATTTCTTTTATTTCATTTAGGTGTTAGGGTATTGCATTAGGTGCTTTTATTTTGAGAAAACGGTTTGCTTACATGCTATCAAGCAATGTGGGTGCTTCCTATGATACTACTTTATGATAGCTGAACATGTAGGCAGCAATTTTGCGAATACACACCACACATTTTATTTTATGTATGGAGTTGGCCTAACAGCTAGGGTGGTCGACCTCAAATCTGGGGAACTGGGTTTGAGTCTTGGCAATGACGCTGAACATCCTCTGATCTTGAGCTCTGACCTCTGAGCAATAACACTGAACATCCCTTGACCCCACCAGGTATATCGCTCCCCCTCCACACAGCACCGCCTGTGTCCCCCTGCCTCAGTTGCCACTGCTGAGGAAGTTCGAGACCCTCCTCCACCCGCAGGCTACCACCTGCGCCTTATCCCTGGTGGCCAGTGGTAGGCCGTAGGTAGGTTTGTTCATCCTCCTCTTTATTGCTTTTATTGTATTGCCTGTATTTTCATTGTTGTGTCTGTGACTGCTGTTGTCTGTCTTCCCCTGCTGCCTGTACGTGGTCCATGCCCCTTTTTCTTCCCTCTGTTCCCCTCGCTATCCCTGTGCTCTCTCTGCTCAGTCTTTCCTTCTGTACCCCTCGCTGCCCCCGTGTCTCTGCCCGGTTTTCCCTTCATTTCCCCTTGCTGCCCACGTGCCTCTCTGCCCATTCTGCCTTCTGTTCTTAGCTGCCCCTGTATTTCTGTATTCTGTATTTTGCCTCTGTGCCATGCATTCTTACGGTATTTCTGTGCCCTTTTTGCCTTCTGTGCCACTCGTTTTTCCCTCGTTTTTGTGCCCTGGATCATGATCTACTGACCAGATCCCAGACCGTCCTCTGCCTGCCGGACTTAGACGGTACTCAGACATCCTTTCCACTGTGTCCCCACCAGGAGAAGACAGTGGATCCCTTGACCCCGCCATTTTCAAATACTTAATCGCCGACACGGCCGGAACGGAGCTCCGTTCTCGTGCTTTCAAATGACTCCCCGAGCGTACCAAATCATTGGATCAAGCCACCGGACCCACGTCGGCAGACTGTTCCAACTTCTGCTCTCCTCTTGGCCGGAACGGGGCTCCGTTTTCTCGCGCCTGTACCCGATTCTAACGACGCTCCGAGCGTACTCAATAACCGGATCAATCCACCGGAACGAGTTCGGCACATTGTTCCGACTACTGCTCTCCTTCAGGCCATAACGGGGCTCAGTTTTTGCTCCTGCACCATCTTCACTCTCGTTAATTGGCAACCCGGTCCTGATAAAGATCCTAAATCAATAGGATCGAAACGCCATCGACTAGGCCTGGGCGATACATTCCATTCCATTCGAGGAATTTACGGAATTTGGGCAATTTCGCATTCCGCGGAGAACGCGAAATTGCCCAAAATTCTGCGTTCCGCGACTTCGCAAATTTTTTTCTGGTTCGCGTTCCTAAAAAGCACGTTTTGGGAGATATTTACCCAGAGCACGCAAACCTCGACTGCGAACAGTAAAAAAGCACTGCAAACAAGCTATTCCCTGTATTCGCAGAATTTCTGCGTGTTCGCAGAGATTTTTTACCATTTTGCGGAGATTTGCGTAACGCGATTATGCAAATTCCACCCACCCCTACCGTTGACCCGCATTACCGCGCAACTCATGGCGCATTACCTTCTTCGGTTCCCAAACTAATAACAATCATTCATTAACCAAGGAAGAACCAACAATTTTGTATATATTGTCTTTCATTTTTGTCATTTTGCGTCCTTCGCTGTTTTCACCCATGTGTCACTCGCGCTGTCACCGTTTGTCTCACTATCACGTAGTGCACAAAGCTCCGTTGGGTTGCAGCCGCATTATATGCCTCAAGTGCTGTTCTTCTAATTGTTTATTTGACTGTTTTGCAAAAATTGTCCTTTAATAGATGATGCTATATGCACTTTCAAAAAAACTAAAATTCTGAGTCTCTCTTTCTTTAATGTCCAGATCCTTTATAATGTATTGAACATGCAAATATATCTGTTGCTCAAGTGAATCCAATTGAGATATTGTTGTTTTATACATATGCCCATGTAATGGAGCATTTTTTGACAGGCTTCCTTTGCTGTTTCCACGGCTTGCTTTTCAAGAACTTCTTTTTTTTTTCGAAGCCTACTGGACAGCAGAACTGTCTGTCTAGTTTGCTAAAAACTTCTTGGGGCCACTCAATAAGCGGACCCAAGAATGCATTCCACGAATTGCTTGCATTTCTTAAACATGACTGTTCCTAAAGTGAACTGTAAAAACCACAGTTGATCAACTGTGGTTTTTGCATTTGTCACCCCGAGTGGGATGGGTATGCTCAGACGTGAGTCCCATGCTCTCCACACCACTGGATTCAAGCAAGCCGGGCTGAAGACGGCTGGAATGCCAGAAACCGGTCCTCGGAATCTTGTTTCCGGTCCAGGGAAGGCATGGCTTGGCAGTTCGGGCTGGACTGTTCCCATGAGGCACAGGGTCTGACTAATTTGCATATGGCCATGTCTGAACTGGGGTGGTGTGGAGTGCAAAAAAACGATGGATTTAGGCCCAGATCTCTCTACTGGGGTGAATGTATGACATTGTTCTGCATTCTGTCCATCAACTGTGGTTTTTGCATTTGTCACCCCGAGTGGGATGGGTATGCTCAGACGTGAGTCCCATGCTCTCCACACCACTGGATTCAAGCAAGCCGGGCTGAAGACGGCTGGAATGCCAGAAACCGGTCCTCAGAAGCTTGTTTCCGGTCCAGGGAAGGCATGGCTTGGCAGTTTGGGCTGGACTGTTCCCATGAGGTACAGGGTCAGACTGATTTGCATATGGCCATGTCTGAACCGGGGTGGTGTGGAGTGAAAAAAAACGATGGATTTAGGCCCAGATCTCTGTACTGGGGTGAATGTATGACATTGTTCTGCATTCTGTCCATCAACTGTGGTTTTTGCCTAAAGTGAACTGGGACAATACATGGAGAGACTTCTTTATCGTTCACTCACACAGAAACACACCACACGCACATACACACCGGGCACAAGTCCTAAACAAGCATTTTTTATTGTAACATCCAGTGATGGACTAGAGTAAACAGCAGGGGGAATCTGATTTTCGTAGCTATGCTGGAAAAAAAATGTGGTCTGTGTCATCACCAGCAAACTGTCCTGCCTGTGTCCCCATGCAGTGTGTCCAAAGACTGGGCACAGGTAGCAGTGCCCACACCTTCAGGGTACTTCCCCATAGGCAGGTGCAGTTCAGAGGGCTCCTACTTTCCTTTTTGCCACAATCTGCTGCATAATGTTTCACATGATGGACAATTACGTGCAAGTAGTATTCTGACTGCAGTCAAAAAGGTGCCTGGCCCAAACATTTAACTTGACACGATCAGGAAAAACAAAACCCTGCAGTGTAAATCCAAGCGTTGCTTATTGACATAATTAGAGATAGTAAAGAGTTTTTAGCTTTCAAAACTATGGGTCTCTGTAAAATAAGTATATTTACACATACTGTGTAGAAATACAGCATAAGTCTTCATTGTGTAAACACATCCATAATTAAGTAACAGCCCGTAATACAAACTGTTTATTTTGCATTTTATGAGTTCATTGCTACCATGCGGACCCCATTGTGTCAACCTCAGAATAGGTCGCACATTTGCTAAAGTTAGAGCTGTTGGCCATGAAAATGACACTGTTTTTTTACTTTTGCTTAGTTATACCAATGGCAATAGAGCTATACAATAAAGTAAAGTAAAGTAAAAAATATATATTTACTCCATTGCACATAAAAAAACAAAAGTAAAAAACGTTGTCATTTTTAAAGCCAACAGCTCTAACTTTAACAAATGCGAGGCCTATTGCATTGCAAATGCTTGTTTTTCCCTTGTTTTTGTGCCCATTTTGCCTTCTGTTCCACTCGTTTTTGTGCCCTTCTGCCCTCTGTTATACTCATTTTTTTGTGCCCCTCTGCCCTCTGTACCACTCGTTTTTCCCTCGTTTTTGTGCCCCTTCTGCCTTCTGTTCCACTCGTTTTTTGTGCCCTTCTGCTCTCTGTCCCACTTGTTTTTTTGTGCCCTTCTGCCCTCTGGGCCACTTGTTTTTCCCTCGTTTCCCCCTTTTGCCATCTGTTCCAATAGTTTTTTGTGCCCTTTTGCCTTCTGTGCCACTCGTTCTTCCCTCAATTGTGTGCCCCTTTTGCCTTCTGTTACCTTCGTTGTTCCTCACCGCCCTCGCCGCTGCGTCACCTGCGACCCTGCCCCCCTGACTGCCCACTGCCCATTCACTGCCCCCGCCTCCCGCCTCCCAGCTGCTCCTCCATCCCAACTCCCCATATAGGCCGGCACCTAAGGCAAGTCCGTCTAAGCCCATCCATGCCAGGACCGCACCCAGCACCAGAACCTCTGGCCAACGCCGCGACAACTGCCACCACTATGACGCCAGCACTGTGCACGCTCTCAACTCCGGACGGAGCCACACCTGCTTCAAGGCCGCCCTGAAACGCACACACAGTCCCTTCACCTGCCGGAACTGCAGCTACATCAGCCTCAGAGCCGACGAACCACCCGCCAAGAAAGACCCCAACCACCTCTGATGCATACTACGGAACACCCGCTCTGCACGCAAGCATGCCGTCGAGCTCTGGGACTTGCTAGACACAACATCCCCGGACGTTGCCTTCCTGACAGAGACCTGGTTTAACGACTCCTCCGCACCCGAGATCACCCGCAGAGACTGCACCAACAGAGTCAGGGGAGGAACTGCCAGCATCCACAAAAACAGCATCAGGGTCTTGACTAGCACCGACAACGCGCTCAGCACCGCTAAACACATGCATTTCCAGATCCAAACAGACCCTAACTCCACCCTCAGAGGTACCCTCATCTACTGACCCCCCGGGCCCTGCCCCCAGTTCTGCGACTCCATCGCAGACTTGATCAGCACGCACGCCCTGACCTCCACCGACAACATCCTCCTCGAAGACCTGAACTTTCACCTTGAGAACAACAACTCCACAACCCTGATCGATATTCTCGCCAACCTCGGACTGAAGCAACTCTACACAATGCCCACACACTCCGCCGGCCACACGCTGGACCACGTCTTCTCCTCAAGCCCACACGTCTCCGTCAGCCACACCACCGAGCTCCTCTGGACTGACCACCGCTGCATCCACTTCGCCTTCCAGAAACCCACCACACACCACCACACCCAACAGATCCCCCGCCGCTGCAGGAGCAAAATCACGGAATACCAACTACACGCAAACCTCGCTCTCAGCTCACCCACCAAACCCTCCAAAACCGACGATGCTGCCCACTGCCTCAGATGCTGGATTGAGGACTGCGCCAACACCCTCGCCCCGCTGAAGAAACTCCCCCACAAAGACACCAGCAAGAGGGCCAGCTGGTTCACCCCAGAACTCCTAGCCTCCAAGCAAGCCTGCCGGAAACTAGAGAAGAAATGGCACAGTGAACAAACTCCATACAGCCACGCAGCACACAAGGACGCCATACGCAATCACCACCACCTCATCAGGGCCGCCAAGAGGACCTCCTTCAAAGACCGCCTCGACAACAACGCACTCAATAGCAAGGAGTGCTTCAACATCGAGAAGGAACTCTCCAACCCCAGCTCCAACACCAACGACATTCTACATTGCAAGCCCTGTGCGACTCCCTCGCCACCTTCTTCCACCCCAAGATAGCAGACATCCACAACAGTTTCAACACCCAGACAGCCCCAACAGACAGCAACACAACAGACCCTCTGCACAGAATCGACCACGATCCCCTGCTAGCCTGGGCCAGCATGAGCATCGATGACACTATCAAGACTATGCGCATAATCCACTCCGGCTCTCCGTCAGACCCATTCCAGCACCACGTCTTCAACAGAGCAAGCAGCCCCATTGCAACCCACCTGTGCAACGTCATCAATCTCTCCCTCGAGACCGCGACCTTCCCAGAGATCTGGAAACACGCTGAGATCAACGCCCTACTCAAAAACATTAAGGCAGACCCAAGAGACCTCAAGAACATCTCGCTGCTCCCCTCCCCGGCCAAGTTCATTGAGAAAACCATCCACAGACAGCTAACCCGATACCTCGAAGAAAACAGAATCCTGGACCATTCCCAGTCAGGGTTCCGCAGCAACCACATCACCGAGACTGCCCTCATCGCTGCCACTGACGACATCAGGACCCTGCTGGACAACGGTGAGACTGCAGCACTAATCCTCCTAGACCTCTCTGCTGCCTTCGACACAGCCTGCCACCGAACACTATGCGCACGCCTCCACGCCGCAGGGATCCAAGACAAGGCTCTGGATTGGACCACCTCTTTCCCCTCCGGCAGAACCCAGAGTGTCTGCCTCCCCCCATTCCGTTCCAAAGCCTCCGAGATCATTTGCGGCATACCCCAGGGATCCTCCCTAGCCCGACGCTCTTCAACATTTACATAGCCCCACTCGCACAGTTAGCCCAACAGCACGACCTCAACATAATCTCCTACGCTGACGACACTCAGCTGATCCTCTCCCTTACCAAGGACCCCATCACCGCCAAAGCCAACCTCCACGAAGGAATGAAGGCCTTCGCCGACTGAATGAAGACCAACTGTCTGAAGCTGAACTCGGAGAAGATGGAGGTCCTCATCCTCGGCTCCAACCCTTCAGCCTGGGACAACTCCTGGTGGCTGGTGGCCGTTGGCCCTGGGGGCAGCCCAGGCACCCACCGACCACGCACGCAACATGGGAATCTTCCTCAACTCAACGCTCTCAATGACCAAGCAAGTCAATGCCGTCTCCTCCTCCTGCTTCAACACCCTCAGCATGCTCTGCAAGATCTACAGATGGATCCCGACAGATACAAGAAAGACAGTCACCCAGGCCCTCGTCAGCAGCCGACTCGACTACTGAAATGCCCTCTACGCGGGAGCCCCAACCAAGCTCATTAAACGACTACAACGCATCAAAAACGCCTCGGCAAGACTGATCCTCGACGTACCACACCACAGCCACATCACCCCCACCTGAGAAACCTGCACTGGCTTCCCGTCAACAAGAGGATATCCTTCCAGCTCCTCACCCACGCACACAAGGCACTCCATAAGACTGGCCCAGTCTACCTCAACAGACGGCTCTCCTTCTATATCCCCAACTGCCAGCTACGCTCCGCAGACCTCTCACTCACCACCGTCCTGCGCATCCGAAGAACAACCACCAGTGGGAGATCCTTCTCCCACCTCGCCGCCAAGTCATGGAACACCCTCAAGACCTGGCTGCCCCCAAAGCCCCCACCCCCCAGCGCCTTGAGACCCTCGGGGTATGTAGTGCGCTTTACAAATGATTGATTGATTGATCTTGGGCAAAACACTTAATCTCCCCGTGCCTAATAATTTTTTTTTTTTTAATGAATGTGTCATCAGTAATGCTACTGGTGCTATGTGAAGCGCTCTGATACCAGATTCAGGTCGAGTTTGCGCTCTGTTAAATGAATAAATGTATGAATTAGTTAGAAGATGCAACAAAAAAAACTAACATAATGATGGCAGATAAAAGTTAAAGCCAAATTAATTCCTATTTTGGCATATGGTTTTGAAGCTTTTCCCTGGAAACTAAGTTCTTTGGTAAATAAATCAGTCAAGAGTTCAGAAATGTATTCAAACTTCTGAATCACTCGGCAGCAGCTCAAATTAGATTGGAATTCACACTATGCGATCAAATCTTGACTCAAAAAGCTTGTACCCTCAAATATTTGCATGCTACTCGCGCTGTGAATGAAGGGACTTTGAAAAATGTAACTTGGAAGGAAGTAATGTCAACAAATCACATAACCATCCGAAACTCATGGACTGTTGCTTTGCATGAAGCCCTGGCCCTTAAAGAAGCTGAAACTCTGGAATAAAAATCGCCCTCATCAGATCTTTAAGAAAAGCTTTAGACCGGGATTCACCTTTTGGAACTACACCACGCCACTCACGCCACTCACCACGGACCTCGTCTGAATCAGCCTGCTGAACCGCTGCTGCTCGCCGGACCCGCTGCGCGGGTCCCGCTTCGCGGTGTCAGCGGCTGTTGCTTGCTTGTAAGGGGAATCAGCTGGTGACCGGCAGGGCTGCGAGGAAACAGCGGGTGGACTCCACGGACCAGGAGTCCCCGCGCGCCCGTTTCCAGCTGGGCTCCTCTCCCTGCCGGCCCCGCCCCCTTGGTAACCCAAGGCCATCCATAAAGAGGAGTGGACATACCCGCTGCGCGGGAGCGCGCGGGAGGGCGCCGGGAGAAGCCCGGGACAAGGGCGGGACCGTTTGTGGCCGTTCGTGACCCGGAGTGACCGGACCGGGCCACCCCTCTAACCTGTGTGCGTCTCCATCCCTAAGGACCATGGCCGGCAGAGACAATAGGATTAAATCCTCCTTAACTGGCAGCCTGTCAACCGCCGGAGGTATGGAGAAATTTCTCATAAGGGCTAATAACATTATAGACAAGGAGATAGTCATATTGGAAAAGCGTTTATCCACTGAACTCATTTTTCTTAAACGATCTTCCATAGGACCCCTTGCTAACGCCAAAACGCCCATTAGAGATAGCGATCAGTCTGCTATTGCGGATACAATATCCTCGCCCACAGAAGACCCTAGCCACCTAGCCACCCCGGTTATATCAACTGACATTGTTGCTGACCCTAACTGTGTACCTGTAAGCGAAAATGTCTCCATTTTATCCCACCCTGATGTGAGTATTACTGAGTCTAAGAGCCGTGGGGAAAGAGAGGGTGCAGTGAGGAAACGGAAAAGAGCGTACAACAAAAAAGTTAAATCGGGAAGGGCTGCAAAAACTGCTAAGGTACGGGAGGCACCACCACCCCAGACCACTTTTACCCCCCGTGATGCTCAACTTCCGAATAAAGATATATCCATGGAATGGGCCGTGGCACTACTTAAATCAATCATATCCCCATTAGAGGCTAAACTGGATAGGCTTTGCTCCAGAATATCAAATGTAGAGAAAACATCTGCCTCCATTTTAGCCACCCTTGGTAACCTTCAGAACCAACAAATCCCCACGACTACCATAACCCCTGCGATCCCCGCTCCCCCCAATCCGGTGTTGAATCAACCTAATATCCCCCCACCTAATACCTGTATACCAGCCCTTATCCAATCTCAGCCCAATAATTTAACAACTGACAATGTGGCGAGTCAACAACCAAGCCAAATTAACCCATCAGACCATACGGCCGGGGGGACTCAGGGAGCACCAAGTGAGGCACTCAATACCCCTAGACCTAGACGGCCCGATTTACCACCGGAGGCTAACCGGTTTACTGTCATCTTAGCCGGAGTACCACCACTAGAAACAGGGGAATCAGAAACCTTTAGCTCCCTGAAGAACAAAGTAATAAAATGGCTCAACTGGAATAGACCGCTCCCGGCCCACCTGCACAATGAAATTATTATGGTAAGGAGGGTTCCCTGGATAGGCAAGACTCCTAAAAACATCAATGGGGACTGCCTAACCGTTAGTTTTAGAGACCCTCGCACAGTATCCCATATATGTGCAGGTTTCAACAGATCTTTTGACTCAACGATTCAGACCCTACCCGTTTCCTATTTTTTCCCACCAACCAACATTCGCTACCAACAAAGAAGAGGGGATTGGTCCGTTGTGGAATGGAGGGGCAGACAACGAGCATATGATGCTAGACCACCAAGACAACCTCAATACGCACCCCAATTCCACCCCTTTATGGATCATAACCGCTTTGGTTGCTTAGATGGCCTAGAGGGAGTAGACTGACTACACCCCGTCTCTCGCTCCCTGAAGCCGACCAACATTCCGGCCAAACCTAATGTCCCATCCATGGTCCATTTATCCACCCCTACCGAAGCTATCCCCACTAATCTGGCCCAGATTTCGCCCGTTACAACCCCTACCATACAATGTTCTGAAACCACTCCCATTACCCCTGCCCCAGCTACCCCCACTGTACCGGACCTGATCCCCCTAGATACGACCCGTACTACACCCTCTGTCTCAACTATCCACATTAATACAGTAATGGACCAAAGGGTTAAGGGTTATTCATTGATGAGCTGGAACATTGCTGGGTGGCGGCAAAAGGTCTCAGCAATGGGTTGGAGGGAACACATTGTGGTTTATGATATCTTATGTCTGCAGGAAACGTGGTCAGTGGAAGATATTGCCTTTGATGGTTTTGTTTCTTATAACTGTAATGCGGTGAAATCTGCAATGGGGAGGGCCAAAGGGGGATTGTTGATCTTACTCTCTGTACACCTACCTTTACGTGTAAGGAAAAGCCATATTGTGGGGTCCCATTCGCAAATTTTGGAAATATCGATAGGCAGGGACCGAAATCTATTGTTGATTAACCATTATAATAATACCTTTGACCCCTCCAGCACCACTGTAGTAGACAAACTCGAATCGGCACTGGATTCCATTCTTTGCAAAACAACTGTATCTTATGATATTGTTTGGGGAGGAGATTTTAATATCAGAACTTGCCCTCTCTCATACTCAACTACTTGTGGTTATGATGGGGAAAACGGGGAAAATTTACTCCACTTTTTACACTCTCCATATGGCACCTCCCTTAACAATCTGATGTTAAAAATTGATATATCAATCCACCAACATGCCCCTGACAATGAGGGTAATCTGGCGCCCACCTTCACGGGGAGAAACACTACCTCCAATATTGATTTCCTGATCATTTCCAACCGGGTAGCACCCCATTGTTCGGTCCCCCAGATCTCAGATCACGACCTGAGTGACCACAATGCACTTACCATGGTCTTATATTGTGAGCTCCATAGGGATGTATTCTCTGGTAGGGTTGTCAATGACATTACCCCATGTAGACCTAACGGGACTCGCATAAAGTGGAGTGGGGAAAAAGCAGAGAATTTACATCGCAGGGTGGTGAAAGCTGGCCTAAACATGATACTTAGCTGCCTTGATACGGAAGCCCCCCCAGAACAATCTGTAAATAACTTTGAGAAGCTGGGTATCATAATTAAGCAAACACTTACCTCAAAGAAGGCTAAAACCGGACAGGCCACACATGGTTGGTTCAACCAAGCATGTACAAGGGCACTAAAATCCCTCAAACTTGCCCTTTCAACTACCCCGAGAGACAGGGATGCGGTTAAATCCCTGAGGGCCAATTACAAAAATGAGCTCAAAATCAGGAAACAAGAAATTAGAGAAATAGCCTGGGAAGATCTGAGCAAAGCTGCAGCCCTCCGGGACAGTAAACTATTTTGGAGTACCATCAATAGCCCATTCCTGCAAAAAGAGGAATTCCCTGTTCTCACTGCCCAAGTTAGTGAAGATGGATGGGTGGCCCACTTCTCAGGGATCTTCGATCCAACTGGAGAGTCCTTAGCTAATGTTAACACCATCTGCACTACCCCAGTTGAATCCCCAAGAATAACGACCCATGAGGTGGATTTGGCAATAAGGAATAGCAAAGGGGGAAAAGCCCCAGGCCCAGACGGGGTACCAATCGACCTATACAAATATGATCCAGCCCTCTGGAGCCCATTATTGACCATAGCCTTTAACGCTGCTATGGATAACAGGACCCCTTCTACGTGGGGTGAATCCATTATTATTCCAATCTATAAAAAGGGGGATAGAGGAGAGGCTAAGAACTACCGCCCTATCTCCCTTTTGGATTCCTCACTAAAAATCCTGAGTAGGGTCCTGTTAGCACGCCTGGAAGATTGGGCCCTAGATAATAACATTCTTGCCCCATCCCAATATGGCTTTAGAAAGGGCCTTGGTACGATCGAACAATGCATTAACTTGAACCTTTTAATAGGGAAGTATACCAAGGCCAAGCCGGGATCATTATTTTTGTGCTTTGCGGATCTTTCAAGCGCATTTGATTTGGTCGACCATGCCTTGTTATGGACAACTCTGCTGGGTATGGGAGCCCCCCCCGATATCATCTATTTCTTAGCCACACTTTATTCTAACCTATCCGCCCAAATTCGTTATGGTCCTGAGGGTGAGTGAACACGGAAAATTAAAGTAAGATCTGGCATCCGACAGGGCTGTGTATTAGCCCCGTTGCTTTTTTCACTCTTCATTAACTCGGTGGAACAAGAGTTAAAGCAAATCCATGCTGATGCCCCCCGAGTAGGAGGCACCCCTATACCGGTATTACTTTATGCCGATGATACAGTTCTTTTATCCAGGACCCCTATAGGCCTACAAAAATTGATGGATGGGTTCTATGATTTTATATTGAATAGGAAACTCAAAATTAATAACTCTAAAACGTTTGTCATGGTGTGTGGGAAAAAGCCGAAACTTTTTAAACCTTTTTCTTTTAAGGAAAACCATATCGCAACTGTCACTAATTTTTGCTATTTGGGAGTTACATTTAACGACAGAGGATCATGGGCCCCTGAGGAAACAAATGTCAAAGCCAGAATGGGGAAAGCATCCTTAGGCGTCTTCCGCTTTGCCTCCAAAGTAGGAAGCCGCCGTATTGTTGATATGCTGACTATATACAAGCACAGATGTACTTCGATAGCATTGTATGGCTCAGGGGTATGGGGACATTGCAATGCCAAGGCCCTGCAAATTGAAGAAAACAAGTTCATTAAACGGCTGCTTTGTCTCCCCACCTCGGCATCTACTGTTCTAACTCATTCGGAACTAGATCTGGATTACCTGTCCGACCTTACCGGATTAAGGCCACTTTTGGTATGGAAATCCATTTTTACCAAGACGGAAACAGCATTCTCCAAAGATATCATCAAAGACTGTTTACTCTTGGATAAAGTTTTAAGTATTCCATGGTTAAAATATGTAGTTTCGACTGTTAAAGACCTGTTTGACATGGACCTAGGTAATGACCCTACCAGTCTGAACACACTAGACAAACAGGAACTAAAAAATGTCTATCTTAGGGCGAAATCGGATGTGCGAAATTATGCTACTAGAGAATATTCCACACATATTTTCCACCTGTCCTTGAATGATGATAGCAGGGGTATTCCTATGTACCTTAATGTTATCCACAGACAGTCCCACCAGTATGTTCTTTCAAGGCTAAGATTAGGTATAGTACATAACTTGGTTGCTTTCCCGATTATGAAATCCCACCCTGTTACCCCATGTCCATGTGACGGCTCTTCTAAACAAAGCACAATGCACTTTTTATTACTCTGTCCTTTGTATAAAGCGCAACGCATCTGTTTCCTCAAGCCTATGTTCCTTAAATATTCTATGTATACTACTGATAGCGCTTTGAGGCTTCTCTTTTCACTTTCAAGCCCAGATACATGTTTTTATACTGCCACTTTTATTCTGAAATCTATCAGAGCTAGACTTAGCATGGTTTTCCCGTAAATCTATGTGCAGCAATCCCCACAACATGTGACAAGGCTATCTCTGTTTCTGCATTCTGTGCACTATGTATATGTAATGTTTTAAATTGTATACTTTTATGATGTTTTTTAAACATTCGAATAAAGTTATAAACTGGCTTTAGACCGTCTAACTCAAATTGCATCATTTGAACAAGACCGCAGGACTCTTAAGACCCGAAACATGCTTATCTCATACTAAAAAGCTATAACGATAGAACAGTTCAGAAATCCCTTACAGATACTTTTGCTGTGCACTACAAAATTCAGTTTTGCCTTATGAGAATAGAAATCTTTACATTATTCGATCGAATGTCGGCTATCTGGAAAAACTCTGCATCTGCCCAGTCCTAATCGATGATCGCAGGGAACTTCTTTGTCAAACAAGCATTTGCAATGCAATAGGTCTCGCATTAGGAAAGTTTGAGCTATTGGTATTGTAAATGGCAATATTTTTATTTATATGTTGTTTTTGAAAATAGCTCAATTAATAGCTTTGTTATTTACAATCCCAATAGTTTTAACTTTAGCAAATGTGACATCTATAGCATTTGTAATGCAATATAAAAGTTATTGTAATTTATAATGGCAATAGCTTTTGTAAATAACTTTTGTAAAGATTATATTCATTGTATTTTATTGTGGCGAAAATCCAAGAACAGAAGTGAAATATTAACATGTTTTTGTGACATTTGTAATAAAGCTTGAAACATTGAGAGAACATATTTGAACCAAGTGTTGTTGAATGGTTGCACAGATTGATGCTGTGGTGGTGCTGAGTGATGTTCTTGTGTCGACGAGTGATGCTGTGGTAGCGCATAGTGATGTTGTGGTGCCTTTGAGTGATGTTGTGGTGCCTCTGAGTGATGCTGAATGATGCTATGGTGATGCGATAGATAGATAGAGTGAGAGCGATAGATAGAGGGAGGGGGCGATAGAGAGCGATAGATAGAGGGAGGGGCGATAGAGAGCGATAGATAGAGGGAGGGGCGATAGATAGAGAGCAATAAATAGAGGGAGGGGGCAATAGATAGAGAGCGATAGATAGAGGGGGGATAGATAGATAGAGAGCGATAGAGGGAGGGGGCGATAGAGAGCGATAGATAGAGGGAGGGGCGATAGATAGAGAGCGATAGATAGAGGGAAGGGACGATAGATAGAGAGCGATAGATAGAGGGGGGATAGATAGAGAGCGATAGATAGAGGGAGGGGGCGATAGATAGATAGATAGAGGGAGGGGGCGATAGAGAGTGATAGATAGAGGGAGGGGTCGATAGATAGATAGAGGGTGATAGTTAGAGGGAGGGGCGATAGATAGATAGATAGAGGGCGATAGATTGATAGAGGGCTATAGATAGAGGGAGGGGGCGATAGATAGATAGAGAGCGATAGATAGAGGGAGGGGTCGATAGATAGATAGAGAGCGATAGATAGAGGGAGGGGGCGATAGATAGTTAGAGAGCGATAGATAGAGGGAGGGGGCGATAGATAGAGGGCGATAGATAGATAGATAGAGGGCGATAGATAGAGGGCGATAGATAGAGGGAGATAGATAGATAGCGATAGATAGAGGGCGATAGATAGAGGGCGATAGAGAAGATAGAGGGCAATAGATAGAGAGCGATAGATAGAGGGAGGGGGCGATAGATAGAGAGTGATAGATAGAGGGAGGGGGCAATAGATACAGACAGACAGACAGACAGACGGCGATAGATTGTATTTATGTTGCATTGAGTAGAGTGTAATTATGTGGAGTGTAATTATGTGGCACTGAGTGGTATTTGGAGTGTATGTTGCATTGAGTGCAGTGTAATTATGTGGCGTGTAATTATGTGGCACTGCGTGGTAAGCTTTCAAGTACCTCCAGTTATTAAGCCTTCAGAGAGCATAAAAGGCAGGAAGGTCCTCTGCACCATGCTACAGTCTACTATTTGACTGTGTGGCTGATCATTAAAGACGGATTACTAGGGAGCCCCCAGCCCCCCTCTATTTTGGGGCAGAGGGGATTCTGGGCGTCTCAAATCGACATTTGTATGTTCCATTCTAGTGAGTAATGCCCTCCTGCGACATGGAAGCTTCCTACGGTATAACATATCTCATTACTGCTATGTGTTGTGTACACATTTTTATAGGTGCTAAGCCTCTTTTAACCTAATTACATGAGGTTGTGCTTACATTAGTATGCATTTAACAAACACATATGGAAATGATTTCATTCTCATACTAAGTGCAATTTAAGAAATGAAATCTGAATATTTACAAAGAGCATAATAACATGCACATTTCGCAACCACATAACAAGAATAAACAGCTAACCCTACAGAGGCAAGTGTTCATGAGGGAAACGCAAAAGATATATCTGCTAAACTTCCACTGACAGTACTTTAAGGGCTGTGCTATTCCACTGGGGATTGTGCATTATTTGTTACGAATCAATAAATTACTTTATTATTTGCACTGCTTGTGGCACTTTAGAACTTGTCTGACAAATTGGAAACCACATATTTTCACCATTTAGTTGAAAAGTGTTACTGCCATTGGTATAATAAGTAAAAAAAAATATTGTCATTTTCAATGCCAACAGCTCTAACTTTAACAAATGCATTTGAGTATTTACACGAAAATTGAAATAGCACTTAGTGACTTTAAAAAAAATGGAAAGCGTTACTTGCCCTAACGTATGGTGTGGGAGCACTTTGCATCATATGCACAAATTGATAAATTACAAGTATGTTCATGAAATACATGATGTTACGACAAGGGTTTCAAGATGTAGGAGTCAGTCTTTGTTGGTATGAATTATATGTAACAAGAGAGTGGCTGGGAGAAACACTAAGTCATGATTTAAATTTAAGGCAGTGCTTAGAGTTGTCTGTACTAAAGAAAGGTTATTTGTCATAACAGAAACCCACTTACCGATCTACATAAAATAAAGCTCATCTGCATGTAATGTGTTATTCTTTGCTGTAGACTTTCACTGTAACATAAAGTATGTTGACTGAGACTGTTTTTATGACTCCGCACCTTGCAACTCTACCCTCTTTTCTAGCGACACCTTAACCCCAAATTAATGGTTCCCAGAGTAATTGACGTTTTTCCAACACTGAAGCAAAATGTCTTAACAAGCCTCTGTATGCTGTTCGCTCAACCACATCAACTACATAACTACTGGAGGCCGCATCTTTTTGTTCCTGGCTGCACGTAGTTGGAAGACCATATTGTTGCAACGGGAGTTGCAATAGTGGCGTGTGTAGTGCAGAGGACAGATTAAGGGAGGGTGAAAGCGGCCCCATTCTGGGGGGAAAAACACGAACATTATGAAGTGGATACCGTGTCCGGTAAAATAAAATAAAGGCATGCAACACGAAGTGCATATATGGGGGTAAAAAGGGTGAGGGAAGTGGAACAGTGGCCTGATGGAGGAAGATGGACTGTAACAAACTAGCAGGAGAGAGGAGGGAGGAGGTGGCCGCTACAGCCTAGGGAGTGGACGTTCGCATGAAGAGCAGCTCTTCCTAAAACTTTATTAAAGCCATTAGAGTGAAAGCGTGTCATTGGACACTTGATAAAAAAAATCCTTTGTTAAAGTAAATACAGCAAGCCGCATGTAAGCAAAGGTGGGTGGTCGCAATGGAAGAAAGCGCAGCTCAAAAAGAAAACAGTCAACACTGTAACTGATCAAGCAGGCAGCTTATAGCCCAGGGAGTGCATTCACATGTTCTCACAGCGGCTGAATATCGCGCATTACTCGTCGCTGTAGCAGTCTCTGTAACTTCTGCAGCTCAGCAGTAATATGCCCTTCTCAGGCCACAGGAGAGCGGCTGCTGGTACCGCACACTTCATCGTTCTTGTGGATCCAATCCACTGAGAAGAAAGCACTTCAGCCGGCCGTAAAGCGGGGAGGGGCCATATTTAAAAACAAGAAAGCGCTACACAAGGGCAGAATCGGCATGATTTATAATGCCTGTATGAAGCGCCATCCGTGGGGGAAGAAGCACTGTGGAAGTGGGGGTGCAGCAATGGCAGTTTAGTGTCCCTGGGGACTGACACAGGACATAAGAGGCTCTATTTCCAGGAGCGGGTCTTGGCGCTTGGAGCAGGGAGGGATGCTGCAAGACTCTGCCTCCACTCATGTATTGGCTCAGCTGCTGCAGGAAGTGCGTGGGAGGTGAAAGAGCAACAAACCTGAACACTAAAAACAACAAACCCAACGCAGCAGCAGAGAGGGTGGTGCAAGTAGCTGAGTCAGATTTCCGTCCCTGATGTCTGTGCAAAGATAAACCCCTCTTCACCCCTTTGACAGATGAAGGGCTTTGAGGAGTATCAACGCAGAGCTGGAGGAGGAATGGACATGTACGCGCTAAGCCGTACTAAACCAACAAAGGCGTGGCCTCCATAATTTAAGATACACTCGGCATGCTCGCACTGCAATTAAAGACAAGCAAAAAAGCCAGTTCCTTTGGGCGGGACTTCCGTCTTCGGAAGTCCCGCGCACGCGCCCACGGAGTGCCTGAGAGCGGGGCTCCCATGCCCGAGGGAGAGCCCCGGCTACAGAAGTCCCGAATGGCAGTAAGTGGGGCTTAGTTGGAGGGGGGAGGGGGGTGCGCTTGTGTGTGTGTGTGTGTGTATGTGTGCAGCGGCGGCGGGGGGCTCTGTATGTGTGTGAGCGTGCGTGTGTGTATGTGTCTTGGAGTCTGTGTGTATGCGTTTATGCGTGTGTGTGTGTTTAAAAGAGGCCAATGACTGTGGGGGGGGAGGGGGTGTGAGCGAGCGAGTGTCTGTCTGTGTGTGTATGTGCACGCATGTGAGCGAGCGAGTGTCTGTCTGTGTATGCGCACGCATGTTGCTCAGAATGTGGACGGAGCCGACGTGCGCGTTCGCGCACCCAAATCCACAGTAACACCCTCTTGTCCCTCATTCCCCCGAGACGGGCAGCTATAAGTCTCCAGCTAGACGCATCCTTCGGATGCAGTACCAGCGAGACCTAAAAAGGATTAAACAAGGCTCACAAATAATTCAGGCAGCAGTAGATTTTTTACTCAACGGAGCACATCCTTAAGATATTTGCGGCTTAGTCAAAATCTTAAATGAAACAGACAAGCTGCTAAGAACTACTACTCTACAGAATACTGGCTGAATATAATCTGCACTCCTGAGTGCTTATAGTTTTAGGACCAGGTGCACTATATAATATTCATATTCAAAAACCTATGTGTGTACAGAACATTGTGAGCCCATCTAGAATTTGTGGGGAAAAATGTGCTCTCTGCTGATGAGCACATTTTTATTGATGCAATATCAATTGTTAGTGTTTTATTATTAGTAACCACTATTTTATATGCGGATTGATAACCATATTTAAAAAATCTTATTAAATTATATTTTTAATGGTTTGAATTGGAATCACTCTTAATTGTGCTGTTTTATACGTTCTATTGATTTGCAATGGCAAATAAACTTGAAACTTGCAAAGGTTTACTTCGGTTTATTGCGATACTGAAATACATAAAATATAAAATGATATACATACCATGCAAAATGCACTTAGTGACTAAGCAGTAAAGGCCCTGATTTAGTAAAATATCCACATTGTTGCAGTAACATCTGTGGTGCTCTATTGCACAAAGGGTTACAAATGTGTGCAATGCTCTATTTACAAACAGTGGTACGGCAATGCTAAGACTTGTACTCGAGGTACAATCTCAGCTACATTTTACTTTACACAGACAATCTGCTCTGGGAAAATCGTGTAATGTGCAATTTTTTGCAGAAAATACCCAGATAATCCATAGGAAAATCCGTGCAATGTTTCATTTGCCCATTGTTTGTGTGGCTTCTTTCATTTGATGCTAAGATATTCCCTAAAGCCAGGTCATATTACATTAACAGATCTGGGTTTTGGTGAAATTCTGGTGGGTGTTTGCTCTTCCTACCCTTGTACTCTCCCTTTGCATACATTAACAGGGGGTTGGAGCTATAGAATGCAGAGGAGCTTTTTTGTGTGCTCATGTCAACTTTATGGAGCAAAAAAAGGTTTGTGCAGAACAGTTTTTCTGTTTTGGCGTTTGCCCCACCTTATGCACAATAATGGTATTTTGTTGTTGCAGCATTCTCTTCAGGGTTGGGCTGATCAAGTGATATCACCCCTGAACATATATATATCAGGGCATACATGACAATGTAGCCTTCAAACAGTTAAACCTTTTACTTATCTCTCCTGTTTAATATAACATCAGTGCAAGCAGATAAAAGATATCCTCAGCTTGGCCCAACCCTTGTAGGATTAATTAATACAGCCTCCAGTCGCTTCAGGTAAAATATCTCTTCTCCTGTGGCCTAGTAGAAACTGTCACCTTCAGTCATAAGTACTATTTCTACTATATAGTCTTAATGTCTGAATTCATATTGGAGTCTCTGGGATATTTGTTTCATTTTCAGCACACAGCAAGGTGCCTCCTCTAATAAGTAGTCTGAACAGCCTAAATGGGGTTTCATGTGTGATACCCTGGCTCCTGGATACCTGGACCTAAAATATTTTTTCTTCATAGTCTGCCACTTAATAATTTTATCTTTTGGATGGGGGCTACTAAACATCTTACTTTGTAAAACCTAGAATTCCCCACTCCAACAAGCAGACACAGGATCCAAAGTGACTTCTGCCTCATTCAAAATCAAAATGTACACACAGACATTTTCCCAGCCCAGGACCGCCATGTCTTGCAAAGTTAACCTGAGCAACAAAAACAAGTGACGGTCGTGAGTGGCGAATACCCCGCTGACCCAGCGTCTCTATGGGAAGCAGGCTGCTTGACCAAAGTTGATTGACTGCAGAGCCAGCTGAGGCTCTGACTCCAAACTCTTGGTGCATGACACACTCCAGAATGGAATGGGGGAACCACAAAGTTGGCAGGAAGCCCACTAATTTACAATGGGGCCCCTGCTCCTCCAACCTTTAACTATGGTGTTCAGCCTTAAGAAAAAATGATCCGCTCAACTTCAGTGCCCTCTTTCTAACGGCCTTGCAATCCTCTCAACTTTCTAAGTATAGATTCAGATCAGAAAAATGGACCCTCTGATGCTACATTTGGTCCATTTTCACACCCAAATGAAATTAACCTCGATTTCATAACTATAGAAACCTTCCTAAATCCAGAGCAGCCTTACTTCAGCAGTCCCCGTGCAATATTGCGGGGTTACATGCACCCCATCTATTTTAATTTTGTTAAAACATAGGTATAAGCATTTTCTTTTCAATTGGTCACCTTCCTTGAGAGCGACATATATATTCACATGCAGCCTCACTCATTTTCCATATCCTCTTTAATTTAACCATGTTCATAAATATTTTGTGAATAAATATATTCTACATACAGTGCGAGGAATAAATTGCTCACCATTGTTAATTATTGCCTCATCCAACAGGATGGCGCTCATCCTTTATAGGGTTATAATTTAAGCTAGACAATTAATCATCCAGGGAGCACAAAAGTAAGAGAGCATATGTAGCGTAAAATAGACAATTTCTTTTACAAAGTCATGCCTGTGTAAAATAATTGCGCTAACAACATCCCTACATTGCATAACTTTAACCCGGTCCCGTGTACTCTGTTAGCGCTCCAGATTATGAGAGTAGTGGTTGGACATGGTCTGAGAGCATGTAATGGTCGTTTGCCATCAGACACACCAAAGGCCCCTACATTCTGCAGAAGCAGCTCCCAGAGCAAAATTGATTACAATATGGTATCCTTTGATATTTGGTCTTATGCAGTAGACTTATAGATCATGCCTAGAATAGAGAGCGACCACCGTCCGCTCCAGCTGTTACTTCTTAATGGACTACTTCCTAGTGCAATTAAGAGCAATGAGACAACCCATGTAAATTCTGATGATGTTTTAGTCAGCAACAACCGTCGCTCACTAAAATGGGCATATATGTTGGAGCATGGTGAAGTATTGGCAAGCATTTATAACACATTTGCCAATATTTTCCGTAGATACACGACTACACAGTTGGAGGGAAACACATTTTTAGACTTACGCAATGGGTTTTTCAAAGCTCTCGTCCCGATGGTAATCAAAATGCCAAAAAAGACTGGTGGAGATGTAAAGCCTGTGCAAGGGGGGAAATCCTGGTATAACAAGGATTGCCGCAATGCCAAAGCTGAACTGCTCCAAGCTATAAAAAATAATAATTTGGTTAATGTAAAAGATGCCAGACTCAAATACAGGAAAGTACAAGAGAAGGCCAAAACATCATGGGACCATGAGAATTGGTCAGATTTGCTCATTGCTGCCAAGAATAAAGACCAAATGGCCTTCTGGAGACTTGTGGCTAAAGGAAATAAAAAAGAAAAAGAAACTAAGGATGTTTATCTCGATGAGATTACTTGGACTGAGCACTTTACCAGGCCATATGGCGCACCAGAGAAGGGTGGGGCACCACCAAAAGATGGTTTATTGCAAAGTCCAAGTGAAGTCAATTTAGATTTTGACCTCGAGGAAACAACACAGGCTATTAAGTTAGTTAAAAATGGGAAAGCACCCGGACTATATTAAATTCCGGGAGATTTGTACAAGCATGAAATTATCGTCTGGGGCCCCTATATCAATTACCTATGCAATACTGTAGCAGAGGGTGCAGATTTTCCAGAGACATGGAGGGGGCGGAAATCATTACAATTTTTAAAAAGGGCAAAAGGAGTGATCCTGCAAACTAATGCCTAATTAGTTTAATCGATATCTTACAAAATATTTACGCAAGGCATATTTTAAATTGTATGAACATATGGATTGAGGAAAACACAGTCTTCTCAAAGTTTCAGGCAGGGTTCAGATACAAAATAAGTACTATAGATCAGGTCTTTAGGTTTTGTTGTCTATGCTGGAAGTATGTAAACATAAGAAAGGGGCACCTATATGTAGCCTTTGTAGACCTCAGGGCTGCGTTTGATCTCATCCCCCGTGATCTGCTATGAGAGTCACTAAGCAGCCAAGGACTGCCAGCTAATCTCTTACAACAGATTATGAGACAGCATGAAAGCAACTATGCTAAGGTTAGGTGGGGCCAGGGGGGTAAACTAACAAGTCCAATCCCTATAAATAGGGGGGTTTGTCAAGGTTGCGTATTGGCACCCACGTTATTTTCACTATTCGTCAACGATATTCCATCTTTTTTGGAGGGCTATAATAATGATGCACCAAAGTTGAGGGGAGAAAGGATACCAGCCCTCCTTTTCGCTGATGATACCATATTAATATCACAAACTCCTAAGGGACTACAACGTCTACTAAATTTGTTCCAAATTTACTGTAGCAAAAAAGGCCTTGAGATTAATACTAGTAAGACCAAATATATGGCCATAAATCCCCACAAAACCTTTAGGGAAAATTTGATTTTAAATGGCCAAGAGTTGGAATACGTACAGAATTTTAACTACTTGGGTGTCTCCCTGGATTCTAAATTATCGTGGAAAACCAAAATAGAAAAAAGCAGAATGAATCTAACTCAAAACATGCTACCAATTATGAAAAGACATGGGAACAGTCTTAGCAAAGCTGTTTCGCCAGCATTAGAGGTATTTAAGTTCAAAGCCCAATCAGCAGCATTATATGGAGCTGAACTAGGGGAACCTCGTGCAAAAGGTTGCTGATAACAAATTTTATAGAGCATTGTTAAGATTGCCTGTACGTACGCCACTTATACCAATCACACTTGATTTAAACATGAAACGTTCAGACCATTACGCGACCCTGAGGCCTCTGAAGCTTTGGGTAAGACTCTTGTCGACACCCGAGTTGTTTGACTACAAGGAAGGTTTAGAAGAAATAATGGAATTGGATAATAACAATAGTATCATATGGCTTAAACATGTTTGTATCTGGTTAGAAAAGGATCGGCTTATCACACTTCTGGGACGATCCATCTATACTAACCCAAAACTCGAGAAAGGTTTTGAAATCATCATTTTGGGCATACCTTGAATATAGTATATAAATGAAAGAGCGAGTGAAACCTTAACAATAAGGTTTCTTACGTTCAAAGATAGTGCTTACTTCAAGCACTTTTGGGATGAAGTATACCCACCACTTGCTAAAACATTATATATGAATATACATATGGAGTATTGAGTACAAATACTAATGTAGCAAGGTGGTCAAACGCTCATATTGAGGAGAAAGATGATTTATGCACTCTATGCCCAGGCAAAGCCAGAGAAGATGAGTCGCGCATTCTGTTTTTCTATACTGTTTATGCTGCAGCCAGAAAAAGATGGATCAAACCGCTCTGTATAAATTTAGGTGTGAGAACACACAAAGAGGCGGAAAGGATCTTAAGAACCAACAGTAGCCAGGGTATTATCTTTGGTATTAGCAAGTTTTTCCTAGCAACAAATTTTGTACAAACCAAAGTGGGTCTGAAATTTTTGAGAAATCCTACACTGTTATGCAACTGATTAAAACAGTAGAGCAGCTCCAATTGTACTGCTTAAGATTCAAAAGTGTATATATAATAATTGTCTAAACGTTTTAATAATACTGGAATATTTTTTGATTGACTGTGGATTTATCCTCGAATTCATATGTAAGTAAGCTTTATTCGATAAAAAAATCATATCATAAAAGCATTTCATACATTTTAAAACATTAAAACAACAATCATTAGCATAAGAACATTTCATAGCAGCATATTGGATGTGGAGGCTCGGTCACTGGATTAACAGTTTTCTTGCAGCTCTAAGACGCCAGGCCCAGCCCAAGAATTTTGCCATGCAGGTAGAAAAGAAGGGTCTAGCATCTGTACGTAAAATGCGCAGTGCTTCTAGATGGGAACGAGTTCCCAAACACCTGCAGAGGGGCTTCAACCACCTACGTCTCGGGGCTGCATAGACACTGCACTCAAACAACATATGGGACACAGACTCTATCCTTAGGTCACAAAAAGGGCAGTAAGGTACGGTTTGGGCCGGCGGTCTCCAAGTGGACGTAAACTCACATAATGGAAGCACCCCCACCCTAAACTTGATGTACAGTGATCTGTCCCATGAGCTCTGGATAATATCCAAATAAGGTTCCCTTAACGGTAACTCTTTGATCGACAAGAACAGTAATACAGATTTACAATGGTTTGTACTACGAACCCTCTCACTGTCTACCCATGCCCAATAAACCTTCTTGAGCTGTTGTTTCGGGGGTGCAGATTTGTTGGCCCAAGCCTCTCCTAATCCTAGTTTATGCAACAACTTTTTGACTTCTCTGAGCCAGATGATTTTATGCGAGCCCGGTAGTGACATAATGTCATTCAGGGCTTCTGCATAACTTCTAAGTTCCTGCACATTCCAGATTCTGGACCATAACAGGAGTGGGCGTAGTTTCGCTTGATCGCAGATAGCCCGGGTGCCTGCGTCTAGCAGCAGTGGGATGGTTGGTGTGCTGTGGGGCAAACCCATTAAATCTTTGTGAAAGTTATTCTCAAGGTGAGCCAGAGTGTCAACTTTATGAGTGCCCCACAGTTCGGCACCATAAAGTGCCGCGCTCACAACCCTTGCCCTATCGATGTCCAGGGGCGCCCCAATAGGTTTTAATGATGAGGCTCGCTGCTCCTTGAGCAAGGCACCTGCCACCCTTTTGTGCGACAAGAACACTTTTTGGTGGTGTGCCTTCCAGCTCATGGTGTCACTGATGCGTATACCCAGGTAGTCAAATTCTTTGACGCGATCAAGTGGAACAGAATCTAGGACCGGGGGAAAGACAGACTTTTTGGGCGGATTGAGAACCAAGAACTTGGTTTTCCCTATATTTATGGCCAAACCCCTTTCATCACAAAAGGCCTTAAAGTTGGAGAGCAGCGATTGAATGCCCATTGGGGATTTCGAGATAAGGAGGGTATCGTCCGCGAACACAAGCGTCGGAATTTTCCTTCCAGCCAGGGTGGGTGCGTCTGATGGTTGCTGGAGTAAGTGCTCCACCACTCCGTTGATATAAAGAGAAAACAGAGTGGGGGCAAGCACACACCCTTGGCGAACGCCCCTGTCCACGGGGATACGAGGTGTTTTCTCTCCCTGTGTACCCCATCTAATTTGGGCAAAATTCCTGTCGTGAAATTTTACAAGGAGCGAGAGCAGGTAGGGGGGGAGGCCTAACCCATCGAGGACGTTCCATAAAAGTGCTCGTGGTACTAGGTCGAACGCAGTCCGCAAGTCAATGAAGACCAAGTACAGACTGCCCCCTCCCAGCACCACCACTTTCCAATAGATCATCAGAAGGCGGAACGTCTGCTCGATTGTGCCTGTTCCTGTTCTGAAACCCGCTTGAAGATCTGACAGGATATTATTTTCGTCGGCCCACTGGATAATTCTGCCCAATACCACCTTTCCTGCCACCTTTTGGGAAGAGTCCAGTAAGCTAATTGGCCGGTAGTTCGCTGGGTCGTCCCTAGAACCTTTTTTAAAAATAGGTACAACTTCAGCGCCCCTCCAGGAGTCTGGAAAAACTCCACCCAGTAATACTTCGTTCAAAAGGGAGGCAATTAATCTGCTCCAGGAAGATGGATAATTCTTGATTAGGTCTCCTGGGATCCCATCAGGACCTGCCGCTTTGTTTGGGACGATGCATTGGATTGCTCTTTCAACTTCCAAGCTGGTAAATAGCTCGTCCTGGCACATGGGATCAGAAATAGAATTAGGCAGTAAGACCATGGGTGGGTCCCTCGACTGGAATGCACCTGAAGGGGCAGAATATAAATTCAGAACCATACGCCCCCTGGGATGTTACAAGTAAGCTGCTGGTCAATCGGCTTTTCCCTAGATCTTAATAGGTCCCAGAACCCCTTGGCGTCCTTCCTAATGCTTGCCTCTACTAGATCTCCCCAAAAATTAGAATCATATTCCTGCTTGGCTTCAGATAAGGTTTTTTTGTAAGTTTTCCTAGCGGCCCTGATATCAGCTGCATTTTTGGATTTTAATGTGGCAACAAGTTCCCTCTTAGCTACACGACATTTAGCTGTAAACCACTTAGCTGTTTGTTTCGGGGGGCCCCTACGAGTAGATTAGGGAACAATGAATAAATTACTCAATGCCAAAACAGTCTCAGTGTATAGGGGTAGAATCTTAGTATCAGTTAGCTCTGAGGTGTCCATCCGAGACTCTACTCCTTCCAAAATAGACCCGGCTTGGGCCATCCTTGTTTCATCGGCTGAAACTTTCGCCCACTTCAAGCGCCTACTACAGTTTGTAGGGGCTAATTCGTGGGTAGATTTCCACTTATGGCCGGGAGGGCCTTGGTTTCCACCCTGCCAAGGAGATGAGATAGTTAGTGATAGAGGGTTGTGATCACTATCACCTGACACTATAACCTCCATGTCTTGATGGTATTGCCAGAGGTTATAGTTGAGCATCACAAAATCAATCCTTGATGTATGGCCTGGTCTGTTGTAGGTATGGGCACCTGTGTGGTCAGATTTGGAACGCCCGTTTGCTGCACGCAAATTATGCTCCATGCAAAGAGCATTGATCTCAATGGCGTTTTGCGACCATTTAGGGATCGGGTCAAGGCTAAGAATAGGAATGCCTCTCCTGGAATCCTCCTCAAAAGTGTCCAAGATGTCTTCTCTGGCCAGGGGTTCGAAACAGCAATTGAAGTCGCCTGCAAGCATTACGTAAGAGTCCACACTGCAGGCGGCCAGATTGTGGTTTAGGCCTGTAGAGGGTAGATGGGATGCGCCACCTTTGGCACCCCTCAGGTAGATATTAAAGAGTTCCAAACTTCTTCCCCCTTTGTGGGTTATCGTTAACCACTGGAGATCAGGTGACTGGGTGTTTCTTACTATTACTCTGAAGTCCAATGCAATATTGATCCAAATAATTAGGCCGCCTGAAGGGCGACCTTTGGAACCTTGTTCCTGGGCAGCGGGGATAAAAAAGGTAGAGAATCCCACTCGGTGTCTTGGCTCCATGCACCAGGTTTCCTGGAAAAGACAGATGTGATAGGGTTCCAGGAAATCATTCCATTCAGGAATATCGAAGTTGCGATCAAGACCAGCCACATTCCAACTTAAGATTTTTAGGGCAAAGTCACCGGGTGGAGAAGCCTTGATAGAAACAATAGGCCTAGGAGAAACAAACGTATCCTCAAGTTTAGGAGACCTCACAGGTAGCTCAATTTGCTGGTTAGGGGTCACAAGGCAGCCAGAAGAGGTAGGACCAGATGGTTCGATAGAGGTAGCTACAGAGTAGGACATGTAGGGTAGGTACCGCCAATCTTCCCTGCCGGGAGTTTTAGTTGTATCAGATGTGGAAGGCTCCCCTACAAACCGTGGGCTGTTTGGTCGTCCCGCTTTATTTGTTACAAACTCAGAACCAGTGCAATCCTTGGAATCATGCCCCTGCGATGGTAAGATTTCCGTTCGAGGTTGGTTAACTGGTTGCACTGGGAGTCAATCCACCTCCTCTAGAGTCCCGAATCTGTTGTAAGTAGAGAGACCGTTCCAATGTAGTAGGGTCTCCTTCTGGCCACGGGACTTATTCAGCCATGGTTGTTGATGGACCAATGTCCAATTTTCCCCCTGATTTCGACTTGGTCGAGGAGGATAGAAAAAGGATACTGGTTTGGGTGTAACTAGGGAGTCATCATTGTTTGGCCACATGCAGATGTGATGCGCCGTGTGGGGATCTTCAAAGGTCACTACTACGCAGTCTCCCGGGATGGATTTCAGCGTTGGGCCTACCCAGGGAGTTCTGCGAACCATTAATACACGACTTCTTCGGCCATTGGGGATTGGTCTGTTTACGTTTAGCCAGTGCATTATTTTATTTTTGAGCGACCAGTGATTTTCAGATTGACCGTCACCTATCATGGGAACACCCGTCAGAACAACCACATAGTCGTTTGCCTCTGGGGGGAGGTCAATATAGCCACCTCTAAAGTTGTCTTTTGCTGGAGGGACTTGGGATTCACTAGGAATCGACCTGTTGGGTATATTATGTTTGGAATTTTGCTGGTGGCGTGAAGAGTCCCGTGGAGGGACCTTTGGTTTTTCACGAGCTTGCTCCACCGTAACAGTCCTCGGCTTGGGGACAGGCTTTATTATGGGTAATACATTAGAGGTAGTTTGATTGGTTTGGGGTGCAATGGGTTGTGGCGTTGGGTCAGCAACAGTGATACCCTGGTTTTCAAGACTTTTCAACCCCAGAGTGGCCAAAGCAATAATGCTCTTCTCCATTTCTAACAAGTTGTTTTCAATCCTAGAAAGTCTTAAATCTAGGGGTGACAACAGTTTTTTGAGAGTCTCCCATACCACCTCTATAAATTCCTTGTTATTTTTAGTTAACCCATCTACTTCAGGGTCCGCACCTGCTGGGGTATTAGGGGAGGGAATGGATGGAACCCTTTCCTGTCCCCCACTAGGTGGCTGTGCATTAAGAGTAGGCTCTGCGCCAGCACTAAGTGCTGTGATGTTAACCAGAGGCAGATCTTTGGGAACAGCAATTTTCGCTTTTTTGCGGAAATAAGCAGAGCGAGAATTGCGTTTCCTCTTTGGTTGCTTGCCACTGGGGGTAATATTAGGTAAATTTATCGAAAAGGGAACGATAGAGGTTGGGTTGGGCACACTAGATGGTATCGGGGGGATTATTTCAACATTATTTCCTAAGGCGAATTGGCGAGTAGCCGGAGTCGGGGAATGATGAACATCGACCTGAGTAATTATACAATGTGGAAGGGCCGGGCGCTCAGGGGTGACAGAAGCGGCTATGTGGCCTAAGGAGGATTTCTTGGAAAGTGCAATTACTTGGGACACTCGTCTAGCAGCATCTAATTCTAGCGAGACCCGGTTTTGGAGTTTGGATATCTCTTCGTCAATGGCTATGTTGGTGCGGGTAATAAAATCATCCATGGGGCCGCTAATCTGTGACCCACCTTTGGACGTTTTGCTGCGAGTTACCCTTGAATTCATAGCGATAGGTGCACAGTGGCGAAGGTGGATCTTAAGTCCCTAAGTAAATCTATGGAGTCCAGGAATAACAGGTGGAAAAGGGATGGGCCAGTCCAGTCCTCTCCGTCCTCGAACGGCCTCAAACGGCCCGCTCTTAGCCCGGTCTTTGCCCCGGGCTGCGTCCCGCGCTGCGGGAGTTCGCACAATGTTTATAGTTGGTGGAAAGAGCGGGGGGCGGAGCTTCAGGGAGAGCGGACCGGAAGATGGACACGGTCTCGCAGGGACACCTGGGTCAGGTAGTCCCTGCACGCTCGCAGCCCTGAAGCTTTGACAAACCAGGACTCCCCACGGCAGCAGGCAGACACAGCTGGAGCCCGAGCACGAAGCGGCACCCGCGGAGCGGGTGCGGCGAGTTCCAAACAGGGATCCACACAGGGATGCAGCAAGAGTTGCCAGGTAGGCGCTAGTCCACAGAGCGCTGTTCAGGTGCAGGTCTCCCAAGGGTCAGAGGCTGATCCTGTTGCTTTTAGCCTCCTTCGAAAGGCGGGGGCGGAGCTTCAGGGAGAGCGGACCGGAAGATGGACACGGTCTCGCAGGGACACCTGGGTCAGGTAGTCCCTGCACGCTCGCAGCCCTGAAGCTTTGACAAACCAGGACTCCCCACGGCGGCAGGCAGACACAGCTGGAGCCCAAGCACGAAGCGGCACCCGCGGAGCGGGTGCGGCGAGTTCCAAACAGGGATCCACACAGGGATGCAGCAAGAGTTGCCAGGTAGGCGCTAGTCCACAGAGCGCTGTTCAGGTGCAGGTCTCCCAAGGGTCAGAGGCTGATCCTGTTGCTTTTAGCCTCCTTCGATAGGCGGGGGGCGGAGCTTCAGGGAGAGCGGACCGGAAGATGGACACGGTCTCGCAGGGACACCTGGGTCAGGTAGTCCCTGCACGCTCGCAGCCCTGAAGCTTTGACAAACCAGGACTCCCCACGGCGGCAGGCAGACACAGCTGGAGCCCAAGCACGAAGCGGCACCCGCGGAGCGGGTGCGACGAGTTCCAAACAGGGATCCACACAGGGATGCAGCAAGAGTTGCCAGGTAGGCGCTAGTCCACAGAGCGCTGTTCAGGTGCAGGTCTCCCAAGGGTCAGAGGCTGATCCTGTTGCTTTTAGCCTCCTTCGATAGGCGGGGGCGGAGCTTCAGGGAGAGCGGACCGGAAGATGGACACGGTCTTGCAGGGACACCTGGGTCAGGTAGTCCCTGCACGCTCGCAGCCCTGAAGCTTTGACAAACCAGGACTCCCCACGGCAGCAGGCAGACACAGCTGGAGCCCAAGCACGAAGCGGCACCCGCGGAGCGGGTGCGGCGAGTTCCAAACAGGGATCCACACAGGGATGCAGCAAGAGTTGCCAGGTAGGCGCTAGTCCACAGAGCGCTGTTCAGGTGCAGGTCTCCCCCCTCGAATTCGTATGTACTTTTATTTATTATGGCTTTTTAACTACTTAAATTAAGGTTTTAAATGTAAGGATTATATACCCCCACCGTGTCTCCTTTCAAAAATTACTTGATTGAACTTCTACTTGGCACTAGTAATAATATCAGTTTATGTTTTTATCCATCTGCAAAAGTTTTTATGCATCTTTTATGGTTCTAATGTACCGAAATAAAGATTTTGAAATGAAATGAAATGAAAACAAATTGTCTATTTAACACTACATATGCTCCCTTACTTTTGTGCTCCTTTGATGATTAATTGTCTAGCTTAAATTATAACCCTGTGTCCTTCTCAGGGATCAAACTTTCTGCATCAGACCCATTGGGGCCAACATTGAACCATTCTTTCCCTAAATATATGTTAACCCAAGTTCGCTTTTCGGGGTACTCTTGTTCTCCCATACTATCCTTTATAAACGATCACACCCATCGACTACAACACACTCACAACATATCACACAAGTTATTTCACAGACACGTACACACAGAGAGATTAATTCATTTCTGGGAAATCGGTATATCCTAGACTGTTGTTGCAGCGCCCGCTACTGTCCTTATCACAGTAGGAATTCCAAGTTCTTCACCCTGCATTGGAGGGTCATCTTAAAATTTCACATCTGAAATAAGCGTTGACAAATTCATAGCCAGCGCTGATAATAATCCTTACAATAAGCAAAAGCTGCCAATGAAGTTGAAGGCCACTGCTCACCAAAGGCTGGCTTCTGTATACCAATATGATTTTTAAACCCAACCCAGAACTGGGACAGAGAACTGAAATGCAGATGACTCTTTGTATAGCTACCCTATCCCAAACATCTAGAGCTAATCCAGTTGTAGTTTAAGGAGTGGTGGGAATCAGCAGAACCAATCCCTGTGGCAGCCAGAAAGCTCAGCGGAAAACAGGATAGACTCTAGGAGGCTCTCCCAGAACAGAACAACGTTCATGTGTGGAAATCATGACTTCCCAGATCCATGGGCAAAATACCTTTACCATCTAATGTGGTTTAGAAACATTGGGACACAGTTCATACTGCTACTTACTCAGCGATGGAAACATCAGATCATGTGGCACATTGCCCCCTAAAGTCCACTCTTGTCAAGAAGAAACCATAGCTAGGTGGAGGACCCATGCCTTTTGAGAACATAACAATGAGAGCCAGGTCCTGCAGTGTGCTCACCTGCACTACTTGTGCCCCTAGCAATATATCCTTGCATGCAACCACAGGAAGTGTTTTGTATAACTGATGCAGAGAAGTCACGTGCCTTCCAGATACATACTAGTGGGTATTGCTGTTTTGGAATGAGAGTAAGTGTTCTTCCTTTTATATCCATGTTACTTACTGGAAGCCAACATTTCCTTTCAGAAATAGTCATTATTAATCATGTCATACTTTGATTTTACCTACTGAGTTATGAGAGGGGTGGATGTAAACATATTTCCCCTAAATATGATGGATGCAACAGACCCATAAATAAGGAGCCTTACTTTCAGAGTGGGCCCCATACCCTTTTGCCAGTTACATTCTTTCTAACAAAGGCACACAAGTCATCCATTGGCTCCTATAGATAAGGGTCCCATTCCACATCACAAGGATTATGGATGGAGGTGTTCCAGAGGCCAGAGAGTGCCTACTTGAATAAAGCACATTTTCATCACCAGGGTTTCGTAGATAGTCCAACAGTCTTATGGGAACGTGATGGTAAATAAAAACTGCCATCCACAGTGTCTTGTGATTTATTAGGGCATTCCTCAAGATAGAAAGCGTTCTTCCTTTTTGCTCATGTATGCATAGGGGTTTCACTTTTGATACAGCCCTGTAAACTGCCAGCATTGGAGTCCCTTCAGTGGCCAGGAAATTCTTGTCTCAACTTCCAGCCTGTGCTGCCACCACATTCTTCCCCTCGAATCCGGTTTGCATTCGGAAACTGAATTATGAAATACTGCTGATGGCTCTTTACCTCTTCATCTGTACCAGGGATGGTGCAGGCGATCCTTTATCTCTGTCCACTGCTTTACACATACAGTGAGGTTATGTAATGCCTTCTTTTACATTATTTTACAATCCTGGCCAGTATGGGGTTCATATGTCGGCCCAATGTCAGACTGCACATCAGGATGTTGAGACAGTGCTGAAGCATCGGCTTGTTAATTTTAGGAGGGCTTCTTTACATTTTTCGTAGTGTACTTTAGTTTTTTCTGGATTTGCAGGAAGTGTCTCCAAAGGGAGAAGTGGCTGATATACCACTACATGTTGGCATTTATGAAAAACACGTATTTGTTTATTTTTTATAAATCTTTTTCTTGATTTTGAACAAAGCTTTGTCCAATAAAAGGTTGCATATTTGCAAGGGATAAGCAATAATATTATAGATAAACTTAAAGTATGGATCCCTCACCTTGCACTTACAAACTTACAAACATAGTCACCCCAGTCCAAGTGAACAGAACCACAAAAGGGAATAAACAACCTGTACACTCTCACTATGGTATCCATGCCCCCCGGACCTTCATATGCTTTTTGACACTACCTCTCCACCTATATTTCAGCATCACAGCAGAAGTTCATACCTCTCTGCCAGGTAGACCCCGGCAGAAGGATTGGTGTTTACCAATGTTCCGTTTAGCCACGAGGTACCCAATACCTGAAAATACCCTATGGTATGTAGTGTCGGGCTAGCCATCCATTATCCCTAGCAGTATCACTCAATGACCCAAATCTGCTGCTACTTGTAGTCTGTTCATGATCTGCTCATGGAATGAGACCCAGTAGGCTTGTAGAGCCAGGCTGGACCAAATAACATGATTAAACAACCCAGCTGGGTTGCCTCAGCATGTGCAGGAAGGCATGCTCGCATGCCCCATCCTCCATCCTCCAGAGCCCTTAATTTAAATCAAGCATTGTCCTTTAAAATGTACTTATTTACCCTCAAATTAACTTTATGATAGCATATATCATGTAAACTTGTCAGTGCATGTAAAGAATCTTTGAAGGTAGAATCCTGAAGTTCTGCTATTATTCAGGCAGAATGAAACAGACTCCCATCCATTTGTGAGTGTATAAATGTTTTACATTTCCAAATTTCTGCTAAAAATTATTATTTTAGGCCTCTTGGTTTTGCTTGGTCCTAGCCTTTTGCCATGTTAACTTCCAACCACCAGTGCATGTTATGTTAACTTCCAACCACCAGTGCATGTTATGCAGTGGTCAAGTTTTGTTTATTGTGGGGTAATTAAGACACAGGTGGACCTCGGCATCAAACAGTCCCTTAAAATAATAGACTGTTTAGATTGAAGACCAAAATGGGGCATGTGATGAAGTGTGAAAGATAATGATGCTGATCAAGCCAACAAAACCACAAGTATCATGAGCTGTGGAAAGTGAAAGATGAGCACACCTGGAAGGTGCAAGCATTAAGACTAAGGACCTGTTTCAATGTTAACAGAGAGCAATACTCCGACACAAACGCAACGGATATCTCGTCAGCTATATTATGATCCCAATATATCCAATGGATATCGTGTTATGACGGACTGGATATCTTTCATGTTTGTGAGGAGTATTTCATCCGCCGAGATCTAAATCAGGCCCTAATTCTTGGAAAAAGAGGATGGATCTGTCACTTATAGTTTCAGGAATATTTTTAAATCAGGTGGTAGTCTTTCACAAATGGAGCATAGCAATATTGGTGAGTTGTTGTGATTTATTGAGCAGCTTTAGTATTTTTGGGACTTGCCTTGAATGGGGAACTGACTGCAGCCTGTCTTATATAGTGTCTCTCTTGGTCCTTTGAGGGAGGTGTCTCAAAGTAAATAGCAAATTCCACATCCTCTACAAGACGTGTGCGCTGAGGCACCTGGTGGGTAACCTTAAAGAAGATACCTTGCTGAAGCATGTGATGACCAGCAAATGTAACACACAAGCTTATTTTCCCCCACTCAAATGTTCCCTATCTCTAACCAAATTTTTATGCATGTCTGAATGTGAAATATGGTATTTGTATAGCGTGAGCTTACCTAGTTGGAGGGCAACAGAACACTTTAATAGATTTCTTCAACACCTATAGCAAAGAGTTTAACAACATTTAATACATCTATACTGTATCCCATCAGAAGCTGATAAAGAATACAAGAATAAAGACAGGAAAATTGGCCAGGAGAAATAACCCTTTGTGAAAAAAAGAGAAAACCAATCAATGTCAGTCAAAATACGCTTTATTCGATTTTTGTTAAAATCATAAAAGGCAATACATACAGCACAGTATAAAAATCACATTCCAATTTACATACAGAATTCAATTCATAGTCAATTTATGTTAACATTTTATTTACTTAAAACCCTCAAGGCCAGCATTTAAAATGAGACGTTCCCTGGGGCTTGTTTATTTCTTAATCTAAATGCAGCCGTTAGGTAAGATGCCACACGAAAGATGATGTGCGTGTTGCCCAACATTTGAAGTCAAATTAATGCTGGCCTAACCTGAAGAAAGCCTGCATCCTTCAGAATAGGTATTAGATATTTCTCCCTAGCGGAGACATAAAATCCACAAAAGAACATAAAATGTAGGGTATCTTGGGTAGAAAAATTGTCGCATTTGCAGGGTGAAGTGTCCTCGGGTTTTGCCCAAGTAGGAAAACAACTAAGTGTATAGGGGATCAAATTCATCCTAAATTTAATAAGCAAGACTCTGTGAAGGGGATTAGTAACCATTTTTAAATAGGGTTCCAGAGAGGGAGTGGTACTTAGAATCAGGTAAGCTCTTACTGACGGTTTCATTACTTCCCTCTCTTCTCTCTCTAACCGTACCCTTTCAAGGAAATGATGTTTAATCCACCCAATATCCTTAAAACCAATCAATGATATGTGTCATAACAGCCACACTCCTATAAAATGCATACAATATGAAAACAAGGGCGCATATTGTGAAACAAGTGCAGGTGGCATTAGTTGGGTTTGCACAGGTCTAGTGTTTAGTTTGTGCACATGCCCTTTGCTGTGATTAGTGCTGGTGATCTCATTACGGTTTGCATCAGATAGTACACACTTTCAGGTGTTCCTAATTGGAAACATGGTAAAAAGGTTACTGACACTATGCTACTTTTTCATATTCTTTGTGAGACAAACAAATCACAAAATGTGCACTGACTGATTCTGGACATCCGCTGTAATCAGAACAGAGCATGCACCAAAACTGGTGATTAGGGGTTTACAAATAACAGACACATGCCTGCAGCCGTGTGAATGGAGGTCTGCACACCGGATCTGCATATTGTTCAAGATAGGACCCCCTAAATCACAAGCATAAGGAGTCTCAACAAGAACTTCAAAATAAGGAGGTGGAGACAAGGAGAATAACGAGGCCAATGACTTCACCACGACGTGACAAAGAGCGCATATCCATATGCACAATCATGGGCCCAGATGTTGGAGATGTAAAGAACTAGTCTGTCGAGTCAGCTGTAGGGGATAGTGAGTGAAAGCATGAAAGGCCAATGTGACCCACTCCAGGAAATTCAGGATTCAGCTACATAGTCCAACAAGCTCCAACCGCACGCTCTGACTCAAATCTCCAAGGTCAGAAATCATAGGAGGTATGGAGTCAGGTGAGGTGAAGAAGTCCCAGCCGTATGTCTCTCCCTCCTGCAGCCGGAACCTCACAATGAGAAGGAAAAAAGACACCAGGGGAGGGGGACGGCGGTTCTCTTGAAAGCCAGTTACTTTCCATCTTGTGTGTTTTCCCTCTCTTACACCCACCATCTCAAATTAAGCAATGGTAGCAAATATAGACAGTCTCTTTGATCTGTCTTTGATAGAAAGGCTTATTGATCTGTGTTTCAATCCTGTCCCTCTATTGGCTCTGCACACATGAGGTCACGATGTGCCGGCGCATGCTGGGAATATACCCATGGTGTAGATAGGTAGAAAACATTATCTGCCGCCTTCCCGAAGATGGGATCATTCACCCAGCATGCAGCAGCGCAGCAGGCTACGTGAAATATGTCTCTTTTTAAGCATTGCTACAGAACTGTGTTTGGGTTTTACCACAGGTGGGATAAAATGGATTTCAGACTTGGAAGTTGAGCTCCAGAAGAAGACTAAATGCAGAGATTAACGGGGAATTAATTAATGAATGTATCTGCATGATCATATGAACAGACCCTAAATAACTGTTTGTGGAGAGTTTTACCCCCTTTAATGACTGCTCATGCAAGACCAATATTTTTAGCTTGACTGTTTCCAAGCACAGATCGAAATACTGGCATAGTCTATAGGCAGTCGCGCTGTAAATGCAGCATGGTAAATCAATTGTTGGACATGCTTAAGTTGTCTATCAAAGGCACTCATTGCCTTTGATGATATATGTTCAACAATCCCAGATACGTTCGGTGCTGAGATGCAACAAGAGAATACAACATTAACCTTCAATGTGCAAAAGAAAATATGTATGTAGCCTCACCCTCTACAGCCGGCATCTCGCTTCAGTGCCAAGGTGAGGAACAGAGCTTTTATATATGCACATCCTTAACTCTTAATGATGTATGCTAAAGATGCCCGATTCAATTTTTGTGCCACCAAATCTGATCTGATAACCATTGCAATTATCCTTTTCCCAAGCACTCCAAAACAGGCTTTCAGGTACTTTAGCACCGATCTTTCGCCCCGTTTATTAATATCCTTCATTGTCCTGGTTAGACTCATCTCAAAAAAGGCGACTAGGCTAGCCATGTTTTATTATTTGCTTTCTGAAGGTCGGTTTTGAGTTTATTTTGTTAATGCACAGCTAACCACCTGGAAGAACCACTTTCTAAAACAAAAAGTACAACAAAACATTTTGCTTGTAAAAGATTCTCCTGATTTAGACTTCTAACTGTAGATTCCGCACCTTACAATAGTCCCCAGGCGTCAAACTGGATCTGGAAAACTTTGAAGCAGAACTCCTGCGCCCCAGGAGGAGAAACTTTCAACTCTGTCTCATGAATTCAAACCTACATTCGGTTATTTGATCACTTTTCCCCGAAAATGTTTGTTTTCTTTTTCTAAAAATTCTTCCAATGTGCAATGGAATGTCCAGCAACAAAACAGGGTCTTGGCCTTCCTGGAAATGTCAAGGACACATCTGTTTCTGATCCCCACTTGATCTGCCTGGGGCATTCCACAACTCTCATGCTTGCAACGACTGTGCCAGATGCACCCCAAAGCCATCTGGAAGTTGAAATTGTTTATCGGCTGCCACTAAAAGTCTTCAAATTGGTTGAAGTCAAGGAAGCGATCCTGGTCCTGCACTGAAGGCATTCCCACAACAGGTCCAAGAAGACGAATAAGAAGTCCAAGTGGAACTTCTCCCCGACACGAGATCATCATAGAGCATGCAGGACCCACTCCCAAAGTCATTCAGCAGAGCCTGTTCCTAATCCCTCCTGCAACGACCTGACTTTCCCAGGGTGACTCCACAGCAGATTTTAGAGTTCCAGGAGATGATGCTTCACTAATTTACAAAGCCGGCTCCCCCTGCCATGCCATCACAACCCATCGATCTAAGATGCCACTCAATTGGGCATCCATCGGTGGGATCTCCCTCAGCACCAATTGGGTCTCTGGATCTGTGACTGAATCAGTGCTGACTTCAGTACCGGATACGCTTCCAGCGTCACTCTTTATGGCGGAGAGCAATCCACCAATGCCGATACTGACTTCACTGATGCCAGATGACAGCAGTCAACCCACAGTGCTGTCTGACTCCAAGACTGTGCCACACCGACACTGCACGAGGCCACGCTCAACGCTGCATATTCCTTCCAATCCAGGAAACCCTTCTGATTTTGATGGTGTCACTCTGCCACATGGGAAAGAACAGTTTCTTTATGGCAGATCTTGTACTGACTCTAACAACGGATATTTGAATGCAGGAGACAAAATTGCCCTGCAATACCAGGATGACAGTTGGTATGATGACGTAAGACGCTAGTGGCCTAGACACGCCTCCAGACACTGTCTTGTTTTCTCTTCCAGGCCTGTTACTGAGGAGAACGCATCCGTTGCTATGCTGATGAGGCAGGCTGTAGAAATTCAGCTGCCCATCCAGGAAGTAAAGACCAAAGTGCTAACTGTAGTGTGTGCTAACTGATGTCTATTAGCCAGGCTAGGCTAGTTTTTAGCCTCTCCTCCCATTTAACACGGTTCTTACAACACACTTTTGGGAACCTGGGCCAAACTCTACTGGCCCCAAGTCAACCAACAGTTTGCCCATCGCCATCGCTCCGGACCTAGGGACTGGGACTTTCTCATTTAGCACGGTCCTCCTGAGAGTCTGATGAGTGGTCAGTAAAATTAACCCTAATGTCTTCCCTATGGCTCTTCCTGATAGGAAGTCCAAACATTGATACATTTAGATGCAGAGCGTTCTTATCCATCAGCCATGCATTCCGTTTGGTGAACACCACATGCCTGTTGGTTCATCACACCCATGCCTTAAGGTAGCACCTGGGCCAAATCTGTCCAGTTGACTAAGCCTGCCACATCCTTTCACAAGCCATACAGGATGGCTATGGTCCAACCAAGTTTACTGTCTGTTTTGGGCTTTATACTACTGATTGCTTATACAGAACCACTGCATCAGTGTGGCCATCAACAGACATACATAATGCAGTCCACTGGGTTTTTTACTGATACCCACCCGGTTTTATGTTTTAGCAATAAACAATGTATCAACAGGTAATGTTTAAATAGGCAAATTTCGAAAGTAAAAAACATAAATTAACAGTTGCACAGTAAAAAGGGAAGACACTCAAAAATTGTATGAAATATATAAAGCAATCTGTATTTAGAAAATTAAATATACATCAATAGTTATATCAGCTCTAACTGTAGATTCCGCACCTTACAATAGTCCCCAGGCGCCAAACTGGATCTGGAAAACTTTGAAGCAGAACTCCTGCGCCCCAGGAGGAGAAACTTTCAACTCTGTCTCATGAATCCAAACCTACATTCGGTTATTTGACCACTTTTCCCCGAAAATGTTTGTTTTCTTTTTCTAAAAATTCTTCCAATGTGCAAAGGAATGTCCAGCAACAAAACAGGGTCTCTTTTTATACGTTTTTTTAGGCTTCAGGCAAGCATTCTTAGATTTACAGTGCAAACATTCTTGGATTTACAGTGAGCTATTCACATATTTTCATTACAAAGAAAAAGCAGAGTCATGATGACAAGTCCACATTTTGTGTGTCTAGTTCGTGATCAATTACCCAGCAAGGCCCAACATTCTCATCAGATATCGGTGTACCCTCAATACAACCGGGCTCCTCCTCATCATAAAGCAAGAAGAAGAAGAGAGCAGGGACAGGTGTGAGCAAGATTTGGGCAGGGTGTGTGTGCGATGGGAGCAGTTTATGGCCTGTTGTGCTTTGATGCTATCTTGTTCGGCCACTGGGAGAGGAACTGACCAAACAGGTTTGGCCTGGGGCAATGGCTTCAGCTTGGCCAGGTCACAGAGAAGTCAATTAAGGTGTACGTGTCCTTGATATCAAATTCAGCTGTAGTTACAAGCCTATGTAAAGGGCAACTCACAAAATGGCTGCCAAGCGTAAAATGGCACCCAAGGGTTCAAAACGAAAATGGCGATTTCGAGGTGAAATTGTTACTCGATTATGACGAAAATGCTTACGCATAGTGTACTAGCCATTATCGGTCTTTTGGTATCAAAATCGTCATGCTACGGTAAAGTTTGTTGCACGAGTCCAGAATTTTTCAGAACTACACTAAGGAGAGGCAAGTGGTCAGGTGCCAGGATCTCGTCTTGGGTGGTATGGTATGTTATGTTAAAACAAGTATATAGTGAATAGCTGCTCCAACGACGGTGCTTCCCAGCGCTAGTCCAGAAGTAAAAACTAACTGCAGCAACGGTCTAAGAAGAAGAACCAAAAAGAGACCAGTCTTAGGTGAAAAACCTGGTCTTTAGAGTTTTCCTGAAAGACAGGTATTTCTGGATGTTCCTGATGGACGGGGGAAGTGGTGTGTATTTTCATGGGAACGAATGTTGTTTTGTCAAAACAGCTGTACTCAAAGTGGTTAAGAAAGGAGAACGCAGGGAAATAATTGAGGCCAGAAGAAGATACAGGGCAATTTTGGTTAAGTGCAAAAGCAGTTGGGAAGTGGCACAATGGGACAACCTCACAGATTCACTTCATCAAAGAATATGATGGTATTCTGAAAAATAATACCCAATGGGAGTAGCACCATAGATAGTCATCCTGATGCAGGTGTACAACTAGACTTATGGGTCGCCCACTTCTCAGAGCTCTACAGTAAGTGGGCCCGTAACCCATGTTCCTGTGACTGTGAACCCATAACGGCTCACCCTGAGCAAGATGACGCAAATGAGGATGGAGCCATGATAGAATTTGGCCTGGAATTAAGAGGAAAAAAGCACCCGGCCCAATGGCATCCAAGCTGACATCTACTTATCCTAACCTAAAATATGGGTCCCTGCCTTGAATACCTTGAGTGACGCCATTCTGAGAGGGGAGGATATTCCACCCTCTTGGCGTGAATCCATCATAGTTCCCATCTACAACAATGGAAGCTGGGACATCCCTGCCAATTATAGACCAATCAGATTGATCGATATCAGCCAGAAAATATTCTGTAAAAATGTTTTGTGTGGACTACTGTCATGGATAACAGATCACAAAATGCTCTCTGATAGCCAATTTGGATTTAGGAGCAAGGTCAGCACCCTGGAGCAGGTGTTCTCCTTCAAGACAATGTGTTGGAAATACATTGCCTTGAAGCGAGATCACTTATACGCAGCCTTCAGGGGCATGAGGACCGCTTTTAATCTGCTACCTAGCGATAACCTATGGAGGGTGCTAGAAAATTAAGGCATCCCTGATGATCTACTAAGAATTATGAAAACCTTGCTCTCTGCGACCTTTGCCCAGGTCAGGTGGCATATGGGGGACCTCATGCCTAGGCTACCCAAAACTGTGGCATAAAACAGGGATGTGTGCTCACCCCTCACTGTTTAGTCTATATATTAATGTTGTGGTTGATTGCCTGGTAAACTGTAAACATGATGCACCAAAATCTACAGGCAGTAGTAGCCCTGCTCATATGTTCACAGATGACACGCTATTGCTCTCTAGAACTCCATTAGGCCTACAGTCCCTCGTCGACAATTTAACATCTTTTGTACATCTAGGGGCTTAGCGATAAATTCTACAAAATCAAAATTTATGGCACTGAATCCCAATTGTTCCTTTAAAGGGAGGACGGTGGTAGAAGGGGAGGGGGAGTCGTTGGAACCAGTGGGGTACTTCAACTATCTGGGCGTCAGAGTAGCCGACAATCTGTTCTGGGCTGGCCAGATAGACAAATGCAGAGCCACACTACACCAAAGAGCAGCAGCTGTAGTTAGGAAACATAAGGCCACTTCCAGTAAATTGGTATCCCAGCACTTAAAGTCTACAGGGCTACTGCCCTGGTGTGGGCTGCATATGGAGTAGAGGTCTGGGGCTATGCCGATGTGTCTTCTCTTTTACTAACAGAGAACAAATTAATCAGGTCACTGCTCAGCTTGCAGTTAAGTTCACCTCTGACACCTGTACACTTAGAATTGGCACTAAGTAAGGTAGTCTCTGTGGTCCTCCTGAAATACTTGATGTACTGCATACGCCTTTGGACAACACAGGAACTGATGGCTTCCCGGGACGCACTAGCTGATCTCCGTAGCATAGACAAAAGTGCATGCACCTCGTGGCTCAAAAAGGTAAAACATTTCTGTGCAGCTATTAAAATAGCGGAAATATGGCACTACCCAACTGTAATGAGTAAAGATATAGCCATTAAAGTGAGGGAAGCTTGTGGGAGTTTATATTTGCCAGATTATGGAATGATCCAAAAGAGTGGAGTATATACTGAAAAATTTCTCTAGGATCAGACCTTCACAAGCCAAAAGCGTACCTTTCATTTAGAACTGGTACTCTACTGCTCAGATCCTTCACAGGCAAGTGGGGTAAGAGCACCATGTCATCTACTAGTTGTTGTTTTTGTCCGACTCTACCAGAGACGGAAAAGTATTTTTTCTTTTGTTTTTTCCCAGGCTACGAAGAAGGTAGATTGTCCCAATCAGCAAATATTTGGGTACATAACACTATTGGGAAGCTCTTAGGCTCCTAAGATGTGTCACAAAGAAGCACATTGTGTTTTGCCACTTCTAGGTCTTTTCTCTGGGCATGGAGAAGTAGATTGAGCAAGCTAGCTAAAGAGGGTTGACAGCTCAAACTGGGGCCATTGTGTCCTTAACACATGTATTCTCGGTCACATGTTGTAACTACACTTTAAAGAGCTTACTTTCTCATTCTAAACTACGTGTTTTTAAGGTGGATTTTTGACCATGCCCTTTATAACGCTGAAAATTGATTTGTATGTTACAATGTTTTTTATTCTATTTATGTATGTAATACTTTTATAGTTTTTTAGAAGCTGAAATAAAGTAAATATTGATTGATTGAATTTATTTGTCACCCCTGAGAAAGATCTATTGACCCATAACACTAGGGGCCAGATGTAGGAAGGCAAATACCGGTCGGTAACGGCCGATTTCGGCCGTTACCGACCGGTATTTGAAGATGCAGATGTAGGGGTGTGTTAAAATACAGATTCGGTAATTTTACCGAATCGGTAATTTTACCGATTCTGAAAAATGCCGAACCGGTAAAATTACCGAATCTGTATTTTGACATGTAAGTAGCACTGCAACCAGTGCTACAGAGGTTTAAGAATTCGTTATTTTCTTTTTAAACAGTGCTATGTTGCAGACCTACATGCCCTAAGGGCATGTGTGTCTGCAACATGTGCACCCATACACAATTGTAGGGTGCAACAGGGTGTCAAAGTAACACCCTGCCACCCTTCAATGTTTCCCCCAATTACCGAATCGGTATTTACCGATTCGGTAATTGCCATTCATTCCTATGGGCCTGGAGGCCCATAGGAATGAATGGCAATTGCCAAATTGGTAAATACCGATTCATACCGATTCGGTGATGAAATCGGTAAAATTACCTAAATCCCGATTGCCAGTTCTTAAATACCGAATTGGTATGATTCGGTATTTAAGAATCCGTAATCTGGGATTACCTACATCTGGCCCTTGGTGCTGTATAATATTAGGTAGGACACATGTTTCCTTCTGTCCTAACAGTAAAAGCCCCAATTTGTCATTTTCCTGTGGAAAAGCAAGTAGCCCCATTGCCAAGTAAAGGGTTACAGGCTGATATCCCAGCCCTGCTAACTTCGAATGGGGATTACTAAACTTGGTACTTCAAGGTATGAAATTAATCGTGGCATCAAACCCAACTTTATGTCTAAATTTGATTAATTTCACTTTTAGAGAAAAGCATCTTTTAGAAAGTTGCCACTGTACTGCCCAGTTATTCTGGTAGTCATTTACAAATGCTGGCCACCAGACAGCCTTTTGGCTTCCTGGGGTGGAGTGTGAACGACTTCGAATCACAGGCACAATAGCAGTGTACTGCATATGGAGGTGTTACTTCCCTCTCACAGGAAGACACACATCGTGTTTGCCCAAATGGCAAGCTTCAAAGGAGAAGCCACCTTTGACGGGCAAATGGTAACCACACTCGAGAGGATTCAGGTAGATGGGCTGTCAACAAGAATAGGGCAACCCGTGGGCAGACAACATGTAGCCACACCTCTAGGGTGGCCTACCAAATTCCTCACAATGAAAGTGGGGTTCAGACATCTTGAGAATTGGGCAGAATAGTGCATTCTGCAAATGCTAAGATGCCAAACATAGTCAGAAGTCATAAGGGAGGAGGTTACCTGGTATCCTATTGGATAATATTCCCTTTATCTCCCCAGGGTACTTTCTGGACATGAAATGGCCCAACTGGCACCCTGACTCTCAGATCACATCTGGACTGGAGAACTGAAGGATGGTTGACTTGATGATCCCTAAACCTGGCAAAAGAGACTGCACCAACAGATGGACATCACTTGCATCCTAAGGCTAGCAAAGAGAGGACTGTGCCTATGGTGCCCAGTTTGTGGAAAAGACGGTCCCGAGTCCCAGACAGAAAAGTTGAATTTCAAGAGTCAGTTGGTTGACTCTCTGCTCTAGAATCAGGGCCATAAAAGCTGAAGTAGCCAGTCCTGGGCTGTCAGTAGCCACTTCCATCGAATTGCTGCTGACTGCCAACATGTAGCCAAGGAAGCCACTCCTCAGCCCTCAAAAGTTGCACCGAGTAGGTCAGACCCAGGAGAGTCACCACGGTGCAGTTTGGTTGCCAAGGACAGACAATAGCCTTCACTAAAGGAAACAGCAGGACCTGCTGTGACTTGAAACCAATAGCCCAGTTATGCCTGGACCTCTGCTGAACCAAAAAGGACTTCGAAGGATAGCGACCCCAGTTACCAAGGTCACCCCACATGGACCATTGACCCAGGAAACACCACAGGAAGACCCCAACAGCACCCGGTGCATCTTTCAGCATCCTGTGTCCTCAGCATCAGCACCACTACATTGAAGTCTATAGCGGTTATTGCATAAAATTTGTAACTGGGATTGAGACACCTTTAGTGACTAGGTAACTCATCGTCTGTCTGTCAGAATTGGTCACCGAGCCTGGACAATCAGTCAATAAAAATATAATTTAAATTAATTTTAAATAACCTTTATTCGACAGAAGTGTCATCAAAGCCTAACACAGAAAAAGTACTTTAAAACACTTATATATGCACAGGTAAAAACCCCTTAATATTAAATCAGTTCAAACTATTTAAAAACAGTTCAGATTGCAGGACACCGCTCTCGCCTTTTTCTGATTCAGAGGAGTAACCGTCAGGGCTGTCCACTATCTCCATTGCTGTTCGCCCTAGCTGTCGAGCGTCTGGCGGCCTGGGTCAGAAGTGACCCGGTGCTCAGGTTGTTCGATTGGTCCCGATCACGGTCAGATCGTATAGCATTATACGCTGATGATGTTCCCTTTTTCATGACAGACCCATGGTAAACTGGACCTCGCATACTGGAAATTCTTAGGGTATTTGGTGGCACCACTGGCCTCCACACAAATCCACCCTCTTCCCAATATGTGGACACCAAGGCCGTGAATCATGGGTGGCACAGCTCTTAAGGGCCACAGATGGGTTCACATACTTTGTGATCTACATCTCCCCCTGCCCCAAGATTTCATGGACATACAATATTACCCCATTAATATTCAGTCTCTAGAATGAAACAACGATATGGTCCGCTCTCCCTCTATCCCTCTATGGGCGTTCAGCCATCTTTAAGATGGATTCTCTGCCTCGGATCCTCTATCGCTTCCAAAATGTTCCTTATCCTCTGCCTCGTGCTTAGTTTGCACAGGTAAATGCAATACAAAACAATTTCCTCTGGGGTGGTCGAGCCATTCGCGTGGTGCTCGCACTTGTGCACAATCTACGTATTGAGGGAAATAGGGGAAGCTGATATCTATTCATACTATGTTGTGTCTCACATCCTTGTAATTAACAAATAGTGGTGTAATTTTCCTTCTGATCCGGATATGCTATTGAGCACACTGCAATGGAACAAGTCCCTCTGCTCCACTTGTTATATAGCTCCACACGGCTAGACCATCTGCACCAGCTGGCAGAGAGGCCATACAGTTATGGAAGGCCAAGACCAGAAAAATGGGGTGGAAAGGGAAACTTACTCGATAAACCACCCTATGGCATGGTACACACCTCCGAACAGCTACCACATTGAGTGGGTTCCAAGGATAGGACCTGGTGGGGATTTTGAGCCTTGGAAACGTGTTGAGGGGTACTACCTTGAAATAATTCCAACAATTACAGATAGACTTTGATCTCCTTAAGTCACAATTTTTTTAATGTTTACAGCTCCATCACGCACTCTCCCCCCAAATCCGAAATATAGAGGCTTTCCCTGAGTTCCAGGCCTTGGAAGGCAGCCTGCTCATGGGGGACCTTGGACTACACAAAATCAGACAAATATATCAAACACTGACGACATACACTCCCACCACTCTCGACAAAACCCGACTGACCTGGCAAGCAGACATTCCTGAAATAACGGATGACAATTGGGCTGAAGCAATAGCCCTCCCAAGGGGCGCGGCAGTCTCCACATGCTACAGGCTCATCCAGTTCAAATATCTACATAGAGTACATTACACTAGGGTACAACTGTGGCGAATAGGGGTCATCCAGTCCCCAGTGTGTTTACGGTGCGATAGGGAGGATGGGTCCTTCCTACATACGGTATGGGCCTGCATGGCCCTGCTGCCCTTTTGGAACGGGGAACAGCGTTTACAATGCAACTTTTACAACGAAGTACCTTTACGACGCAACCATTACAACGCTAGTCATTACAACGACTTGCGCTGGGGGGTGTTCTAGGATAGGGAATAGTTTTAATTTACTATCCAACACCTTCCCTACTATCCACGGGGACTGGAGTTGGAATAGTAAATTAAACTATCCACATACAGCGCCCCCCAACGCAAGTCGTTGTAACGACTTGCATTGTAAAAGTTGCGTCCTAAAGGCATGCGTTGTAAAAGCATGCGTTGTAACGATGTACATCCTTTGGAACAGGGTCCGGTCATGTCTTATTGAGGTGCTGGGGTGTGTGCTTCCACTTGACCCACGGCTGTTTTTATTGCGCTCCACTGACGATATCGGGGGAACCGCTATAAACAGCATCTGCTGTTCCTTGCCCTTACTATCGCCAAGAGGGACATCGCACAGTGGTGGAATGTGGTATCCCCCGACTATAGCCAAATGAAAGAACAAATTAGATAAATTTATGGGAGCAGAGATTGCAGTTTTTGGGGCCCGGGGTTGCCCTAGGAAATATTGCAAGATTTGGACACGATGGGCGACATATCGTGGAATTGACCTGCCCTCCTACCCGAGGAGGACCCATGAGTTTCACCCTCTGATCCCTGACAGGTATCACCCCATGCTATATCTTCTGATGCTATTATTGCTTTGCTGTAATGTATATTTTGAATCTGCTGCATCATGTGCTATATTATGGAGATTGGCCACTGTCTGCATACTGTTTGTATTATTGTTTTACCTACATGTTTGGAGCTAGTTTTTATCATCATGAAAATGGTTATCGATGCAAATATTATTCCTTTGCTCATATGTGTTATTGTAGGGCTAACGCCTGTTACACTGCAGAATAACCAAATAAAATTTGTTTTGAAAAAAAACGTTTAAAAACTGTCCTCTGAGGTAATAAAATTCATAGATAGAATAAAGAAACAGCTAAAAGTATTACACTTATAAAACCTCTCAAGCACTAACAATTGGTCAGATTACCTAAGTACAAGGACATAACTATTGCATCACAGACATTACCAGAACAATGCAACAATATCTAATGTATAGGAGACCAGCTCCACCTATCATATACATATACGGCCTCAGTCCACTAAAGAGCCGGAGCCTGTGATCTAATGGCCCAAGCCCACCCCAAAAACGTTGCCAAAGCAATGACAATGGATGCGACTTTCTGAGCGCAATAATCTTAGTGCAACGCCATTACTTCTGGTACCCAGTAATCTGCAAATTGGTGTCAGCCAAGCTCGGTGAGGGGCAGCGTAAGCTGGATAAACAGAAAATGGGCCAATGACTCTAAATGGGCACAACAGATGGGACAAGAGTCAACACCTAAGTTGTCCCATCTTGCAGTAAACGATCTTTACTGGTAAAGAGCCAACCCTAAATTGGAAGTATAACTTCTGATCCTGTGGCTTGGTAATTATATCCCAATAATGTTACAGTCTTGGGACTAATTTAACTTCTTGGAATCTCATAGTAAGTGATGAAGTGTCCCTATTCCTATATGTGTTTTGGTTCACCCATTCCCAGTATTTTGCTTTTAAAACCACCTTAGGGAGGGAACGGGATGCCCGCTGAATTCTCCCACAATGATACCATTCCAATACGTATTAAGGAGGCTCTAACCTCCTGCAGACATTTTATTTTATTAAAACGGTCGGCTCTGATTAAATCCTTGAGGCCTGCGGCATAGGTAGCCAGTTCTGATGTACACGAATACAGAAGAGGGTGCAGTCTTGCTATGTCAGCCAGTGCCTTCCTGCCTAGATCATAGAGACGTGGGCACACTGGGGTTCTTTGCAGGAGATTGGTGATCTCGCGGAGGAACCTGTTTTCTGCAGCAGATAACTTGGAAAGGTTCTCGAAACCCCAAAGCTCAGCCCCGTATGAGGAGGAACTGACCACTTTCATGTTATATATTTGAAGAGCTGGACTTACTGGTCTTGTGAAAGAAGAGTTAAACTCAGTTTGTAAAACACCTGTCAGTTGCCAGTGCTTCAACAAGGCCATATCAAGCTGCCGATTCCACCTCAGGTCCTTCAGCAAGATGACCCCCAAATATGTAAAGTTAGTGACTTGTTCTAGGGGTCGGCTATTCAACACTATGCCTCCTCTAAATGCGTTATGAGGATTAAAAGACAACAATTTCGTTTTTGACACATTCATTTCCAGGCCCTGTAAGTGACTCAACTCCTCAACGAGTAGTAAAGCTTGCTGGAGGCCACTCTGCATTTTTTAGATAATTAACGTGTTGTCCGCGAACATTAAAATAGGGATTTTAACACCTGCGACGGCTGGGGGTATCTGTGGGCCAGGTGTCACAAACATGCTTATACAATTATTATTTTCAAGTTGCAAGACGCATACTCCCCGGTAGTTCCACTCCTCTTCCTTGACAGTTTTATGACCCTGATGATCGCTTACAAATGCCCTTTCATTAATTCATAGAGTACAATCTCCTCACCCGAGTTGAGACAAATTCAGATCCTTTTTATTACCTCCCGCTTCTATGACCTTCCGTACTTTTCCTCTTCCCCCGTTGTTTGTTCCCTCTTCTGTCCTCCTCCCCCCTTGCTTTCATTTCTCTTTTTTATTTTTGCATCTATTTCTTTGTTTTCTGCTTCACTGCATTCTTCATATATACAATGCTTCCCGCTTTATTCCATACACTCTTCTCCTCTTTGACTCAGTTTCACTCGTCCTCTTTTTTACTCCCTCACTTCTTACCTCTGGCTCTACTCCTTCAAAGATTTTAAATGGGTCCTGGTCAGCTCCAGGTAGCTCACCTACTCCCTGCTTTTCTTTTAGGGGTGTGCACTTTTCTGCTTATAACTGAAAATGCAAAGGAATGCTGCGTGAATTAAATAATTGTTCACATAAATGACATGGGACAATTTCGCCAAGTGATAAGCCAACATCACATTGAGGATAAAAAGGAGAGCTGAAACCCACCTCATTGAGTAGGCTTTCAGCTCCTTTTTGGAGCCTCTGCGCAGACGATATTCATTAGGGGGGGGGGGGGTGCTAACACCACAGGACATGAGCGGCAGACTTACAATCGTTTGTGAGGCGCTGCCGAAATATACATTGTTTGGCACAAAGTCTCCTACCTAAGACCGCCCCTTCCCTCACATTGCAAAAATGTTTCAAACTTGGCAAATCTACAAAATAAAAGTGGCAGATAGGCAGGGGCACTGCACAACACTGGGCCTGCATATGAACGGCACATCAGTGGTGGCACGTGAATGACACTCCATAGAGAGCAGGTGCTCTGTAGGCGCTTCACATGGGTAGTCGCCTTCTGACTTTTGGTTATTGTCAGCTATTAATAATCTCTCCATGCATACCTGCAATATTTCTTATTTTTGTGATTTGTGCTGCAGCTCCTGCTTCTCTTCTTGCAACATCTACTGCTAACACCCCATGTGTAGTTCTTGGCACAACACACCCAGCTGCAGCTCTGCCTCTCGCTGCATCTACCACTGCTCCTTCTTCAGTGTACTGCATCTTCTGCTCCAGTTCCTGTTACACTCAATGCTGAAACCCTACTATAGTTTGTTTTTGTTGAGTTCCTCCAGCTGCATGGTCTATTGCTGCATTCCTGCTGCATCTCTTGCTTTAGCTCGTCTGCTAGCAGTTCTGTAATTCTTGACTCAGCTTCTCCGGCTGCGGTCAATAACTTGCCTTCTATTGGATTTAAAGCTGTACCGTTGGTTTTGCTTGCTCCAGCCCTCTTCCTGCAATTCCTGGCCCTACTGCCTGTTCATCTGGCTTGTGACCTCTCCTGCTGCACAACTTCTGTATTCCTTTTGTTCCGCCCTTCATACCCCCACATTCTAGCATCCACTGATGCCCCTCGGCTATTGCATTTATTGGTTTTACACAACTAGCAGCCAGACTCGCCTTTCATGTGTGAAAGTTTGAAAATGATTAGACCAGTAGGCTCGGCCAATATTTATCAGTCTTTGGCATGGTCCAGAAGGCAAAATGCAATTCCTGAATAAAACATAACAAAATAAACTTGATACATTGAGGATAGAAAAACAAAAAGGATTGCTTTGACCACAACATGCATGTATGAAGTACAGATTATTAATCATCTGTGTGCTATGGAGATTTAAAATGACCCCTCCTGCATTCCAGTGTGCAAACTCCATAATAAAAGGAGAAATGCCAATGGCATAAGGTGGGAGAGTGTGCTCTGGGTGGGACACCATGTCAAGTCAACCCAACAAATACGTGAACCACCGCAATGACTAATGGTCTGCTGGCAGTTTGTGAATAGCTAGCAGCTGCTATCCTTTTATCCCTTTCCATTGCAATGCTATTTTTGAATGTAATACCAGAGCATACATTTCTCATGTTCATCTCCAACATTGCACTAGCAGCAGCACTTTGCATGCCAGCGCTTACTTCAGTTATTACTGAGGTGGCATGGTGGGTGTGGTTAAGAAAAGTTGCATGAAAACATATGGCTATTAATCTTGTAGTATTGTTTCTCTCTTAACGAGTTTTTATTAAACAACTGTTATCTTTTTATATTGTTACAAATATGATTGTAATACCTTCATTGCATCCCAATTAATTTAAGGACGTCAACAGGAAGTACTCCAGAGGTCGTGCTTACATCCCCCCGCCCGCCCACTGGTAATAAAATGGTGGGGAGCCACGGCCAACTGCCAATTAGGTCAAGGGAGCCACGGGTTAAAAAAGTTTGGGAATCACTGCCTTAGAGTACCTATTTTTCCCTCCCCGATTGGTGCGGCCCCCCCTTTTCTGGTAGATTTGTGAAACATAGCAGGAATAGCTGGCTGGCGGCTTGGGCTAGGGTTGGTGGGATGGGTGAGGCGCTCGGGGGATTTAACAGTATCAGGCTATGTGCTTATAATGAAGATATACTGGTAAAATTAAAAAAATACTAACTATAACCTGAGGAAATTAATTTGGAATGAAAAAAAACATAGCTTTACATGATTTGTGGACAAAAATCTTTCACGCGAGCACTCAAACGAACTCAAGGGAGTTTTGGAGAATGATTAATGGTCTAGCTAGACCTAATAAATCTGCGATAGGATCTGCCCTAACTGAAGATGAATGGTTTACATTTCTTATAAAACACCTAAACCCAGAGATTACAGCAAATGTTCATGGTAACACACATACAAAGATGGTTAAATCAGACCTAGAATGTGATTATGAAATTTATATAACTAAATCACAAGTTACCAAGAAACAAAAGGATGGGGCACCAAGTCCCAAAGGTATCCCTTTGCACTCTACAAAGAAGAACCAGATTTTTGGTCCGCATATCTAACTGATGTTTTTAATGAAGTGGTTCAGAATGGATTAATTCCAAAATCCTGGAGAGGGTCATTGATATCTCTTATTTTTAAGAAAGGAAACTGACAATTGCCGGAGAACTACCGTTTAATTACCCTTCAGGATACTGATGCAAAACTGTTTGCTGGGATTCAAATAATAATTCTAACAGATTGGGTAAAGGAAAAGCAGGTACTGCCCCTGAATCAAACAGGCTTTATCAAAGGACTTGGAACCTCTACAAATATATTAATATTATCTGTAATAATGGATAAGGCAATTTTAGCAAAACAACCCTTATACTTTTGTTTTGTGGATTTTAAATCGGATTTTAATTGTGTTGATAGACAACTTTTGTGGACAAAACGTAAAAAACAAGGAATTCCTGACACAGTGCTAAAAAAGATTAAGCTTTTGCACTCTGATACGTGGATCAGGGTGAGGATTGGTGATGGTTGGACACTAACAAAAGAAATCCCCACGTCTAGTGGATTAAAACAAGGGTGCGTCCTGGCCCCCCGGCTTTTTAATTTATTTTTAGCTGATCTCTCTGTGGTTTTGATTTAAGTTATTGCATATCCTCCAAAGTTAGCAGACAAACAAATATCCAACTTGCTGTATGCAGACAATGTTATACTCTTAAGTCACACCAAAGTTGGATTGCAACAACTAATCAATCGTATCTCAAAGTATGCAAAGGAAAATAGTATGGTAATAAATGAAGCGAAGACCAAAGTAATGGTTATTACAAAAAACACAACTTCAATATAAATACAAATGTTTTTTGGAAGACAATGAATTAGAACAAGTTGTTTCCTATAAATATCTTGGTGTTATTTTTAATGACAATATAAATTTCCTACCACAATAAAAGGATATCACAAGGAAAGCAAATACCCTGGTTGCGGCATTTAGGACCATACAGAAAGCTATAAGTGACTTGTCTTATCGCCCCTTTTTAAAAGTAATGGCTGCAAAACTATTACCAACTCTGACATACGGTAGCGAGGCAATAAATGGGAAAGATGCGGAGATCATTAATAGTGCGGTTGCTAAAAAGTATAAAATGTTATTCTCCCTGCCACAAATTGCCTTGCAAGCGCAGGTGAGGCTGGATTTTGGGTTAAATAACCAGCTATATGCAAGGAAAGGGCAAGCGCTTAAAGTGTGGAATAGAATACAAAATTATCAAGATAATCAAATGTCTCTCCTGTTGTGGCAAGAAGTAAAAGATAACAGGAAATTACATGTTTGGTCCTATCTAAATACAGCGATAGAAGAATTTGGCGTAACACCTATTTGGAACAATACAATCGCACAGGAAAGCTTAAAAAAAACAATTAATAAACTTACCAACCATCTTTCCCTGATAAAGGATAAAGATATACTTGTAAAAAGAAAGCATGCATGGCCAATTATAAATGGATTCAAGGGAAAAAAGATTCAAGAATATCTTGAAACATCGTGGTCAAATAAAAACAAACATATCTTTATCTAATTTCGATTTGGTTGTCTGCCAGGATTATGTCACTTACCCCCTTGGAAGAAAACAGCAGTGGATGATCTATGTAGGCTATGTAAATACAGAGAAGGGAACATTATACACTTACCATGTCTTTGCCCGGAATTAGAATACAAAATAAAAAACACTCCTAAGAGACTATATGTCAATCGTGGAGTAAGGACATGTAGGCAAGCTCTGCTAGCAATGTATAAGGGCCCGATTCACAGAATGAACTTACTACTTTTGGCATTCACAGAATGCACTTACTACTTTTGGTATTCACAGAATGAACTTACTCATTTCGGTATTCACAGAAGTTAGGACTACTAACTTTAGGACTCCTAAATGCCTTCTGTGAATACCGAAAGTCTTAAAATTAGGATTTTTCTCAATTTAGTAGTAGTAAAGTTAGGACTCCTAACTTTAGGACTCCTAAATACCTTCTGTGAATACCGAAAGTCCTAAAATTACGATTTTTCTCAATTTAGTAGTAGTAAAGTTAGGACTACTAACTTTAGTACGCCTAAATGCCTTCTGTGAATACCGAAAGTCTTAAAATTATGATTTTTCTCAATTTAGTAGTAGTAAAGTTAGGACTACTAACTTTAGGATGCCTAAATGCCTTCTGTGAATACCGAAAGTCCTAAAATTACGATTTTTCTCAATTTAGTAGTAGTAAAGTTAGGAGTCCTAACTTTACTACTACTAAATTGAGAAAAATCCTAATTTTAGGACTTTCGGTATTCACGGAAGGCATTTAGGAGTCCTAAAGTTAGGAGTCCTAACTTTACTACTACTAAATTGAGAAAAATCCTAATTTTAAGACTTTCGGTATTCATAGAAGGCATTTAGGAGTCCTAAAGTTAGTAGTCCTAACTTCTGTGAATACCGAAAAGAGTAAGTTCATTCTGTGAATACCAAAAGTAGTAAGTGCATTCTGTGAATGCCAAAAGTAGTAAGTTCATTCTGTGAATCGGGCCCTAAATTCTGAAGATTTCATTATGAATTCTGCATTTGTAAAATTTTTATGTGCCGTTGGAAAAAAGTTGGAGGTTTTCATCTGAATTGCTAACGGATTGTGTTAATACATATTATATATATTAAATTTTCTGGATATAAAACCATATATGATTAATTGTTTTATAACTTTTAAATTTGATATTTTAGCTATTTTTGTAAGATTTTAAATAATCAAACAAAATAAATAAACTTGACTCCCTATCTGAGGCTTTCGTTTGATGAAAAGAGGTCATGGGTGATGCAACGAGCTCTTAACCCCTTCGACGCTGATGACGAGCTCAGCTCGTCATGAAGTACACCTCTCGTACGCTCATGGCGAGCTGAGCTCGTCATGAACTGCGGGATTTTCGAATATTCAGCGCACAGCGGGAAAATGCGTCGCACCGATGGTGTTAAGAAAAAATACCCTCTCCAGAACAGCTGGAGCTACCTTGGCCTTTGCTAAGAGATTGGGGAGCAAACCTTTGTGACCACTTCCGAAGATCTACAATGAGAAATGCTTACCAATGGCCACATATGGTAGCGAAGTATGGGTCTACACAGAGTCTGGTGATCTGCAAGTGGCTGAAAATAAATATCTGCAGAAGCATTTAGTAGTTCCCCGCAGTACACCATCCTTGATGGTGCATGCAGAACTAGGACAGGGCGACATATCTGATCAGATAGCAGTGGCTCCTCTACCTTTATGATTAAAACCATGGTTGAGCCACATGCCTATCCTGAATCAATGTGTATTAAAAGATTGCATGAGGCTGGATAGGTCTGCTGAGGTACCTTGGATAGCTTACATTTCTAGGCAATTAGCTAACTTAGGGTATTCTGACCATTGTATACATCCAAGAAAGATGTACCCCGTAGAGTTGAAAGCTAATAAAAACAAGTTTTAGAAAGGAGGGTGGCTGGAAGGGAATATAACAAACTTAAAAAACCAACTATAAGACAATACTCATTACTGCTCTCAGGGCCCCTAGAGTAACCGTTCTGTTCCTATGTAAATAACCCATACCATTGCTTTCTTTGAATAAGAATCCGGTTTTAATTATATTCACTTGTGTCTTACGTTTCCAAAGGGCTTTTCTAAACTGGAGTCCCCAAAGCCTTGTACCTGTGATGACTTTTCAGAACAAGAACTTTTACATTTTATGTTTTTTTGTGGCTTTTATAATGATCTTCGGAGTAGATATATTTTACCACTTTTTAAACATTGGCATTTTGCACAGGTGAGGCCTGCTTTGATACACCTGCAAATGCTGCCTTTACCTACGATATGTTCTGGGGTGGCAAGCTCTTTTGCAGGGGCGTTGTAGTATAGAACAACAATTGACTATGTAATAAACATGTAGCAGAGCAATAATGGTTATATGAAGACATGATAAATATCGTATAGAAATGTACCTTAATAAGGCCAATGTAGCTGCAGTTATTTATTTTGTATGGGCAAACCAATATTTGAGGGTTTTAAAGACCAATGTAAGATTAGCGCATATGAGTTTTTAGATTTATTCTGTATGATGACATTTATTTTTTTGTCTTTTAATCTTTGTTTGTGTATGTGTGCTTTTATGGTCAAAATTTCGCCGAATAAAGTTTGTTTGACAGTGACGTCATTTCTGTGGGGACCTTAACATCAGTATCCTAATAAACCACCCCTCTGGAGACCTTCACACTGATATCTTTATGCACATAACCTTGTGGGAACATAGAAACAAGCTATGTTGTACACTGATATTATTATACACCCTCTCTGTGAGAACCTTAAAGCCACTGTCATTTTCCACCATCTCAATGGGGATCTGATCACTGATATCATTATGTACCATCTCTGTGGGGACCATAACACCAGTACCTTTATACACCACCTCTAGATATCTTTATGCATTGAACCCTGTGAGGACCTTAACACTGATATCATTATTCACCTGATCTGGAATTTCTTTGCTTTGATATCATTATACACCCTCTCTGTTGGAACCTTAACCCCAGTGTCATTCTATACCATCTCTGTATCTTAACACTGATATTGCTAGGTACCGACATTATACACCAATGCAACTGCAGATTTCTGTGTGGATTCCATTAGGAATCACGTGATTCCTAACCTTTTTTGTTTCGAGACGTTTTTATTAGCATTTATAGAAAAAACACAACGCAGTACTTAGTACGACAATATGCAGATGTATCAAGGCAATACTAAGGGGATGAGAGCAGTATTCTATGATCAATTTACCATCCCAGGCAGTACTAGCACAGAGGGCCTAGTAAATCAGATGAAATTGCAGTACGGATGTGATTCCTAACCTTTGATTCCATTCCCTCTGCATCGCATTCTATGTAGCGGAGAATTCCATGCAGGGGAATGGATTCCATCAGCAAATGTACTTTTTCTAATAAATTCCACAGGGAAAACATTTTCCACATGGGTTTACATTTCCACTATACCCCACCAAATATGGCAGAGATTCATTCTCCTTCCCACCCTTGAAGGTGAGTTACTTAAACCATATGCTGGTGTACATATCTTACCATTTACATAGTAGGAATGGATCTGATTGTTGTTTGGGAATGCTGACAAACGTACATGTTTGTGGACGTGCTCAAACTTTCAAGGGAAGGCTTGTCTTGAAACATCCGTTTTTCCCATTCTTTTAGTGGATTTATGGTTGTCCCTTTGTGAATTCTTGACAGGCATGGAAAAGGTACATTTGATTGTCAACTTAGGTTTAAGACCAAATATAACTTTGAGAATAAGGGCCAGTCTCCGTGAGCACCTTTACATCTATATCATTATATAGAATCTCTGTTGGGACCTTGACAGATATCTTTCCATACCATCTCAGTAGGAGCCTTACCAATGATTTCATTATATTATTGCACACCATCACTATGGGGTCAAAAGCACCAATATCATTATACACCATCTTTGATGGAGACTTTATACCAAAAGAATTATATACCATCTGTGTGGGGACCTTACCAGAAATATAATTTTTCACCATCTGCATAGGGACATGAACACCAATATCATAATCTTCCTACTACTTTGAGAATTTAACATCACTATTATGGTACACTATTACTATATATATAGTAATACTATCACAAACCATTCCTAATGAAGAGATATGCTCTTGTAGCAAAGGTTAATATGCCATGAAACCTCATTTAGAGGAAGTGTTTAATCCTGGACTTCATCTTTCTATGACCCATACTTCTTAGTTCATAAAATATCTAGGCACTCGGAAATTAGATTAATACTGGAATTACCTACATTTATGTTCACATGCTGTTCAACACTTTTTTGAGGGTAAAATATCATTAAATTCCAGTGGTGGCAGCAAAGAGAGATGAAGGTTCTCATAAATTTTGTACAGAACTTTATGAATATAACCAAGCAATAAACATACATTTAGGCAATACCAACTGAAAACAATGAAGTAACTTTTCACACTTGTCAGACAAGATCTCAAAAATAAATGTTTGGCCTAGTCCGGGCCTCCTCTCCTTGCTTCCCGTGTCCAGACATACGGAGCAGTGAGTGTATCAATGGACATGTGTAACAATTCACATATGGATTATATGAATAGATTATAATGTAATTTACATAAAGCTCTCATGTAACATAAAGTACTTTAAAATTCTAACATGGACATAAATGTACTCACTCACTAATTATAATTATGAAGTAAGTCCCCATAAGTGCAATAAGTGTTGAGGTCCACATAGGAATGGTTCCGTGCACATAAATAAATGATTTATTTGCAAAGTTGAAGCATGATCGTGTATTTTTAATATTTTTCTTTTATTAGTATATTTTAAAAACATTGGGAATAATTTGTCTCCATAAACTAGCTGTCCACACACAGTCCTCATAAAGATGGCAACATGTGTATTTGTGTGTGTGTATATGCATGTGCGTGGAGGTAATATATGACACCAGGGGGCAATTTACTGGGATTGTGGCGCAGGACAGAGCTGTAAGTTATCTTGCTGCACTGCCCTGCGTCACAGGAAATGTGCAGGAATGCACTGTATATATCCAACACAATGCAATCCTGTCCTTTCCCCCTCACTGGCTCCGTTTCGGCAGCCTAGCATCAATGAAGGTGCAAGGGTACCTGCATTACAGGCAGGATTGTTTTTGTACAGGAAGGGTCACCTGATGTAGTAGCAAGAAGGATAGTTATTTTATGCTTAGACATGACCAGAACAGCAATGCCATAAACACTGTGCGTCTGTAAATACTGCGAACGGATGAAACATTGTGTAGAAATGCTGCTTTGTAACACTCTTGTATGCATATTGGAGGTCCAGCTGTACAGAAGTAATTATATTACAGCTTTGTAGTTGGAGAAAATGAATACAATTTGATTTTAAAAAAATTAATAAAAGGACAAGAGAATATTTTCTCCTATTTTTTGCACAACGATATAGGTGTGGTGTTGTACCTTAATGTAATCGGGGATGTACATACAATATTGAATTTAAATGGAGTGAGAGTGTTTAATGTGCCTGAAACTAGAAACATAAACCCAATTGGAGTTGGCTTTTGACTGTACAGTCTCACACGGTGCCCTGTCCCATTGGGTAAGTAAGTCTCCTCTCTGCTTTCTTTGATTGAAATGGAGTATACAACAAATACTCATTAAGTGAAAGTGCCAAAGGAATAGTGGTACTGCTGGATTGGGCAGTACGAACATTATCTAATATGTCAGTCGGAGCCTCCAGGCCATGTGTGCCATTGGATCGAGACCATTTTTGAAGTTTCATTGACCGGAGTGGTGCTCTGGGGCTGCCTTAGGGAGAATCAAAGACATCACCTCGAAACATTGTGTGCTGAACATTTTGCCTGGTGTCTGCTACGCCGAGGAATTATCATCTGCGGTCTGGAAGAGGGCCACCATCAAAAACATCATCCTCTCCTGCTGTGACCCTGCGAGCAATGTGCGGGTGTCTTTTGCTTAGTCTTGAAAAGACTGCCTTGTGATGCCTGGAGGCTCCTGCCTGCCACGTGAGAGATCCTGCTGCTGTGGAAGAACCAAGTGGAGCCCAGCACTGCTACTCGATTGCCATGTCCTGCCTGGAGGCCTCCACCTGCTGCTACTGCAAAAAGGCCGAATGCAGCCCCAGGGGGTTTCTACAGACTGGTAAGAGACTGCGAGGGTTGAACGTGGCCTAGCACTGCTAATATGAGCTGATGAGAGACTGAGAGGGCCTAGGTCTGGAAGACTGAGGGCTAATCTCAAATGCTGGCTATGAGCTGCACCTGTTAGTCCTGAAACCTTCAATGGGGGAACCAGTGAAAGAGGGGACCACTAGAGACAGGTGAAGGCCCAATCAACTGAGGCACCTCAAAGCACAAAGACTCACACCAGTGAATTGAATATTTGTTCATGGTTAAGTGTGCAGTGTACTTGTTTTTAGTTTCTTTGTGTGATAAAGTACTTTTCTTTTCTACAAAGCATTGGTTTTGACATCGATCTTATTGTGCTGCTTGGAGGGGTGTATTGATTATTGTTGCTGAGTAATCCCCATATACACCTCCTTGAGAAGCCTGTGACTGCTTGACTACGCTACTATGTACTTGGACCAGTTTACAGAGCCATAGTAGAGTTGGCCCTGGGACAGCAGTATTAAAAGGCTCATTCTCACTCTACCTGCCCCATGGCCGTCCGTAAACGTGCTGATAGCGTTATCTTGAGGGTTCTTAGGTCCCTAAGAATGAACACATTTTTGTAACACAATTTGGACAATTTAGACATCCATATCCATGATACAATTCAACTTATGAATTCCTGGGTACAGAAGAACTACAATTTCAAAAAGTGCACTAAATTACAAGAAATACAACCATAGATTGTCAAACATCAGAGGCACACTTGTTCATCAATAATTTTAAAAAGTAGAAATGGCATAATATTTTATGTAAAGGCATATACATATATATATTTGGGGTGTATTGAAGCCTTATCGAGAATATTTTATGCTTCCAACAACTGAATTCTTTACATCTTCTCTAAGTAAAGCTACTTAAGGGGCAGTACAGCTGTCACAGGCGCTGAATTGAAAACATTAAGTTCAGTCATATTACCAAGTGAAATACTTTCATGTTTTTGACGGAACAATTGTGCCTCAGGATACACAAATCTCAACACAGACTCAGGCTTCACAAGGAAACTAATACCAATGTTGCAAATGGTTTACAGTCTCAATTATCAACTCCCCAGGTTTCAGAACTATTCTAAACTTGAGCCTTTGAACTATCAATCAGTTTACATAGTTCTTTCAAGCTCAGAAGTCAGTCAGAAGACATATTCCATGTTACACAGATCTCATAGACACGAGCTTCAGACAGACGTTCTATCCCTCAGACATATGACAGCAATGCTACTCCTCAAATTACACTTATCTTACAGACTCAGGCCTCCGACAGCTGGGAGTTAAATTGACCTTACATAATGAATCAACTGAAAATAAACCTATTCGCCAGGTACAGGCTCAAGCCTCTGACAGCAAATATATCACCCATGTTTCAGAAATTAAACAGACTCAGACAGGCACCTAACCTATCAATCAGTTTACATAATTGCTAACATCTATGGTCTTAGACAGAGTACATCATGTTAGGTAGAACTCATAGTTTCAGGATTTGTACAGCAACAGTATACCTCAATCTACAAATGCGTATGAGGCTAAAGTCTCACAGTGAGGCAGGAGAACAATTTAGCTAGATAAGAGCCAAGAGCTCTCACTTAAAGGTAACTCTCTGAAGACTTACAGAAATGGATCCACCATTTCACGACCATGGCCCTACTTCTGGCCAAGCACGAAATTGCCCTTCAATAGGGCTGCAGACATCCACCAACATCTAAGGCTTGGTTCAACAGTCTAATGTACTGTGACACCACCAGTGAAGTGTACGCCACCCGGCAGCTCCCAACCTCAAGGCCAAAGGTCATATGGCTACTTCTGCGGTTACCTGTTGACAATGGAGGGCACAGACCTGGACTCTTGAACACTAGTGTAGTATTGGAATGCTCCATTTACAGCCCGCAATGCCTGTCTATATTTGTCTAGCCGCACTTTACTTTCCGATCACCTGTGACCACTTACCACTAGTTCATCACAAACGACATGATTCATTATCTTTAAATACACTGTTAATTATTATAAACATATTTTACATTGAACAGCCATATGGTACGTGATGCTATAGTCCCCCAGATGGTAAGACTGCTGTCTGTCATTCTACTGCATCTTGTTAAAATGAAAATTAATTTTTACAAAATGCAATTCTCTGAAGGCCATTGTGGCACACTATCATGGATGTCAACTTTTAACGTCAACAAAAATGTTTCAAAATACAACAAATCCATTTCCAAAACGCAAAAAATAACTGAAAAAAATAAATATTATTGTTGGCCAGTAGATTTTATATGAAATGCATAGACTGGGCATTAAGATATTTTAGAATGAGGAAAATCCTGGACACTGCCCTGTTCATAAGGAGACACTTTAGCAGCAATGGAAGATTCCCACACAAGCAGAACAGACACAGTGCAGTCAACAGTAAAGCAAACATCCTGCGGCTCAGCCCAGACTGCAGTAAAGCACATGGTACTCACAAAAAATAGTCAGTAAAAGTATGAGTTTCTCTGAGTTCCATAATTAGCCATGTACAGGAAAGCTCAAGTTTGCAAGATCCCATCACATACACTACAGATCAATCTGGGTGCTAGCACTGCAAGCATCCCTGATATGTGGAGATGCATCAGGAGTTTACCAATTTCTCACACAGGAAAAGAAGTGGCAGATGCAAATCTCACTTATGCATGAAAAGGGTACAGCACAGGCAGTGGTAGGTAGGACTGAAACCTACCTTGGCACGCAAAGCTGGTTCTCTGTTAGAACACCAAATAAGCTTCCTTCACACAAATGGACACAGTCTGAGCACATAGAACAGAACTATTGAGCACTACACTTGCAAGTGTTATGAGGACTCCCAACTGATTAAATCTTTCATTTTAGGAGAATACTATTGAATGAGACAACTGACAGAAAAGGATGTTCTCAGCAATGACACTTGTTTAGGAAGCTCTTGTGACGGAAGGGACAATAAGCCAGTTTATTAGAGTAAAAATGTAAGGAAGCACAAAGTACAAATTTAGAAGGAAGGGAAAGCAGCACATAAATATGTGCTAGAGTCCATCTTATAAAAGAATTTTCATCTACTATTGAAAATATTTATCAGATGGTAGTATCATGATGTCTTTTTTCAACATTGTGATACTGCTGTAGCTCACTAGTCTGGCATCAGGCATTACTCATAAATGAAGTACTACTTCTATCTAAAAGAAATATTTTTTTATTGCTGTTGCATGGAGTAAAATAGAAGTACAGCACACCTATGCAATATTTGCATACATGACTTGATGCTTCACAAGGGTGTCCCCCTACCAAAAAGGAATGAAAAGAAAATGGCATTTAGAACAATGTGTTTCAGCAGCAATTGAGGGCAGGATGGTCAACAGGCAGTTGACCTATTCACCTGTAGGTTGGATTTCGGAAGCTGTACACAATAATACAATGCTCCAACTGGTCACATTTAAGACTGTCATATGTCTCTGGAGTTGTCCCCAAGACAATATAGGTAGCAATTTAAAACTGGATTTATCGCACCTATGGCTGCCAATTACTGCTTATTTACCCGGCATACACTCGTCTGTTTGGTGGTATTGGTAAATCACCACTCTGCACTCCAGGGGTAAGCCTTTGCAGTGGGGGAACCTGTTTGTAATGTTTGATAATCTTTTGTGGTCAACTATGAATTTGTTTGGTTTGGCTTCATGGGAACAATTCACTGGCTGGTTTGAGTGGCTGGTGGGAGTGAAGGGTGGGCCTATGGGTAAGGTAATACTTGCTACTTGCAGAGAACCCCCACAAGTAGGTTATCAGCCCTATGTGCTTGATGCAGTTCATTCCGCAAAACCCACAATGGAGCATAGAAAGGAATTCTGGCTTATGATTACGTTCAGATCATATGTCTCCCAATGCCTAGAAAAATAATAGCTCTGCAGCCATCTATTGTTTGAAATGGAATGTATGTGGTTAAATAACCCCCAGCAAAGCCCAACAGATCCTTGTATATATTGATCACATAAAATAGACATGGACCTCCTCTAGGAGACACATCTTGGCATTCCCATAGTTTCCCAATTTTCTCTAAAATGGAACAGTCACGTTCCGCATGCAAACGGGCTCCTTTTGCTTGGCAAAGCTTAGGGCGAGGGGCATCTCATACACTTGTCAGTAGAGGTACAGCTAGGGGGCCCCCAACAAGATAAAACTCTCCCCCGAGACTAGACTCCTAGTTTGTTAAGGACAACACCTTTAGACAGAGGATTAGGGAACAGACAGAACTGTACAATAAAGAGAACACATGGATGGTCTCCCCCGCTTGCACACTGTGGGAGGCATATAAAATGGTCATAGGAGGCCAGGTGCAGGACATAGTACAGGGAAGGCAAAAAGAGCAACGGCTAAAATATGAGGAGCTGGAGAGGAAAATTCACATGGTGAAGGCTGCCGCGCAGGTTGACGGTGCCTCGAGATAGACTATCCCCCATCAGATTTGCTCTGAAGCAAGGGGAATTGGGAGATTTGGCAGAAGACAGGGCCAGGGCGCTGGCACTAGCGATGCAGAGGAAACTGTATGATGATGGAGACAAGGCAACCAAAATGATAGCATGACTCGAGCGCAAAGATCATGGCAGGAATTGAGCCCGAAAGCTCTGGGATCCTGATGGGAATGTACATAGGGCGGAGGAAGATATAGCGGGAGCTTTCGCTGACTATTATGAGCAATTGTACACAACCATTTCGACATGCATGGCTGAGGACTGTGGGGAACTCCTTTGAGTCATTTACCTTCCCAGGCTGTCAAGTGATGATCAAACTACATTGGATCAAAACTTGACTGAGGAAGAGATAGTGGGGGCCAGTCAAGAACTGCAATTGGGCAAAGTGGCGGGCCCCAACGTCCTTCCAGTTGACAAGCATAGTGGCAAAGCATATGCTAAATATGTTGCATATGGCCAAGGATATAGGGTGCCCCCCAGAAGACCAGCATACGGCTACCATTGTGGCCATACCTAAAGAGGGTAAATCCCTCAGAAATGTGTAGCTCTTATCGGCCCATATCCCTACTCAACCTAGATATCAAGGTCCTGACCACCTTTCAAAGGGAATTCTGAGAAAGCTGACCTGACGACTCGCTAAACAAAAAAACTACTCTTGGGCGAACCCAGATGTTCCGGCAACAAGAAACCTAGTGAGGTTCATCAACAACCATGACCATGTTCGGAGTCCCAGACCTCCAAAAATACCGGGACCTCACTTTAAACCAGTATTCTAGCCAGAAATCAACAACATGAATCTCGTCCATTAGCCCCGAGAATTCATAAAGACTGCCTATCAACTCATCAAGCCAGCTGCCTCCTTAGATAGCCTTTGCACCAATCTAATGGCACACTTGAGTCTTGCATCCAGGAGCTTAGGTTTGACCCACCTTTGCCTGCACTTCCATCAGCACAAGCTCTTTGCGAGCAACCTTATAAAAACCACCTCGGGGAACTATACTAGATTAAACCCAGGAGCTACACAACAAATGCTTCTTTGATGACCACTAACAATATCAACGACAGTCACCAGGAAGCCAAGCGACAACAAGAACCACCAAAAAACTCACATGCGGAATGACCATGGCCAACTAGCGGCTGCCTAAATTCAGTAAACTTGCATTCTCAAACTCAGGCTAATGAACCTCCAAACACAGAATATTTGCACAGGGAGGCCCTCCGCACCCCATCTGCTCATAAGATTGAGACCCTGCTTATAATCACTAACAAAGCCCGGAACTCAATAGCTAACTCAGTCCATATGCACGTGGACAAACTGGATGTGCAAATAAACATCTTACACCTGATAGCCAAACTAATAACTGGAATTTACACCAAGCTCAATCCACTAAATTCTCTGATACGCAGAGTTCAGAACAACCCAGCGCAAACTCAAATGCACATGGAATGCAACTGCAATCCCATATTAAAAAACACTAGAAACGCTTCTTGACTTAATGTCCACCCTAATTGAGGACCTGAAAAATGAGGCACGCAGACGAGCACACATAACTCCTCTTTCCCTGCTACATCATAACCAACACAAATTCTGGCCCATACTAAATAAAGAATGCCCCTGCAGCAGTGAGTGCCCAGGAGGCAACATGTCTGGCACTAGGACAAGAATCCAGTGATACATTCATGATTCCTTTGAGGCTCCAGTGCAAAGGCCTATTGACACACAAGCGGTTCAGACCAGCATCTCGAAAGCCTCTTTCCCTGCTACTTCACAACCAACACAAATTCTGGCCCATACTAAGTAAAGAACGCCCCTGTAGCAGCGAGTGCCCAGAAGGCAACAGGACTAGCACTAGGACAAGAATCCAGTGGTACAGTCATGATCCCTTTGAGGCTCCAGTGCAAAGGACTATTGACAAACAAGAAGTTCAGGCCAGCATCTCGAAAGCCAATGATAAACAAAAATATGACCTCACCCAAAAAACAACAGCAATAAAAGAAGCAGATAATCCCACAAACCGCAACAGACATCAGCAATTTGACCTTACTATTTGAGGAAATAAACATGGCAAATGCCCCCCGCCTCCCAGAGATGGCCAACACTTATCTAGTGAAGACAAGGAACCGAAAGCTCATACAGATTCCTTGTCCAACCACAATTATGGGGGAGAAATTGCAGCAACCTGCCCTCCAGAGCAAAACATTTAAGCACAATGCGCACGCCAAAATTACGCAGATAACGAAGGATGTACCGAGCTAAAAACTATGACGATTCTTGAAAAAGCAAAGGTGATACAATTGTTAAGGAAATGCATCAGACCCGTGGTCACCAAAGAACCCTCCATGACTCCTGACAAGTCTACAGAACCACCAAGAAATAGGGTCTTCTTCCAGCATGGTACCAAAATGCCCCCCACAGGGGCACTTAACATAAAAATACAAGCTGCCAAGAGACACTACAGTTTTTTGAAGCAGATTAAGAAGGCGTCAAAACAAGAACAAACGCTCAAGAGATAGCTACACAAGTAAACTTCACAGACTGCTCAAGAATAAAACAAAATGAGAAGGCACTAAACCCCCATGAAATCACCGACGGTAGATCGCATCATACCTGAGGAAATGTAAGAAGGGACGAACCTTCTTATGATGCTTTCCAAAATTGTCCTCGAGCGGAAAGACCAGAACGGCACAACCGATCCTCCGAGACTAGGGTAAAATTCTCAAAACAGCAGTACAAAGCGGCAGTAAAAAACGCTGAGAAACGCATTTACCCAAGAAGGCTTAAAGCTAAAGTTGCTTCCAGAGTACATGTCCCAAGGGAATTTGGACACCCTCAAGAGAGGAAATATATTAAAGTTGTGTTCGTACCTACCAGGATCAGAAAATATCAAAACCACTGACATTGAAGATGTGGCATTTGTTTCCCAAGAACAAGGTCAGATTAATAAGGCCTTGGAAGTAAACTTCTACAGTAAAGACGTGGGCCCTGCCCTAATGAAAAACAAAAATCGAATTCAGGCCAGTTTGGTGGCACCAGTTAAGTACCCTGCTTTCCTAAAAGAAAGAACCTCCAGCACTCCGATGGACATCAATGAAAAAGTTTGACCTATAGTATCACAACTAGACCCACATCCAGTTCCATCCTTTGTGGCCCCCTAAAAGGATCAAAAACAATGCTCAGGAGAGTGAGAGAGGGCTTTCTGCAAATCACTAGAAGAAAGGCTGGAGGGCCATGCTATGGTGTTCTTAAATGGCACAATTCTCAAGATAAGAACTGGCTCTCCCAGGCCCTAGGGGGAAGCATCTAGCACCCTGGTCGAAAAAAAACCCGTAATGACGTCGCTAACCACCTTAAAGTCTGTTCTTGGAATATCCAATGACTAACTAAAGATAAACCTAAAAGGACAACAACCTCCTACTTGAAGAGCTATGACATAGTTGCTCGACAAGAAGCTTGGACCTTGCATACTATCTCATTGTAGGACTATAATATTTACGAATCATATGCAACAGCATCCAAAGTAGGTGGCCACGCCTTGGGAGGCTTCTCAATCTGTGAAGAACAAGCTGACCCTACAGATGTCCTTCCTCTGTAAAGGGCAGGGAGATTATATTTTCCTCAAAACTCAGACCCAACATTTGGAAGATCGCAACTTGGAACAACAAATAATGATTCTCTTCTGCATCTTCTTACATCCTTCCAGAATCAAATGAAACGTAACCATGAGCAAAATGCTCCCCGCCATGAGAGACCTCCTCTCTCACTTTCCAAATGACATGTGGCTAATATTGGGAGATTTTAATGCCAACCTCATGAAGACAGGCTTGGACTCTTCTTCTATAACCTGACTGGACAGGCAAATGTGGGCCATTCCGGACATAAGACATCAGTACCAACGAAGGACGGACGCAGCATAAAGGTAGCATCTTACCAAAATCAACTAGGCCTCCATACTTTCAATGGAAATCGGATTCGCCAGCAGCTTACATGCGTGTATCTTACTTTAGAATGGCCACACTGGTGGCCGTGGCCACGGAGGCGACCAAGATGGCCGCATCCGCTTGAAGCTCTGCCGATCGGGCTTACGAGCTTCCATCTAGATCGATGTAGGAGCAGACAATGATAGCTGGACACCATCCTACCGCACCTGGGAATATGCGGAGATCCTTTTGATGCCTGGAGCGTGGCGACACCGAGCCTGAAGATGCACGGGCAAGAGCGGGGCCTGTGAGTTGAGACGGCGCCCTGGCCCACGTCATTGCTGCGGTGTTTTGCTGCTGGGCGGTGAGTTTGCGCCCGTTCCCCTCCTCCCGCTGCCTCTGTGGTTCCTTCCACCTGTCCAGCGGGCTCCCCGCTGTCTGCTCTTTCCCTGCCGCCCCTCCGTGCAGGTCCCCTGGTCTCCGGTGCGCTTGCGGGATGCTTTGGCCTGGTGGGCGTCCCGAGACCGGGGCCTGTAGTGCTGGGCCCGGCAGGGTTCGGGGTGGATTTGCGGGTGGGCCCGGGGGTCCCGGCGGGGAGCTGGAGCGACGCGTAGTGGGGCGGGGCATTTTGTCTTTCCCCCGAGGGGGCTCCAGTACTGGTGGGGTGTGGGGGCCTGCACCGGGGGCTATTTTCCCTGTGTTGCGGGCTCTGCCTCGTTCTGGTCTAGGGCCTTTTTGGGGGCTCTGGCTGCATTTGGGTCCCTGATAGTGTGTGTGGTGCCCACCTAGTGATGCTCACCAACCCGGCTGCTGAGTGCTGATTCCCTCTTACGACTGCTGCTTCACTCGTGGACCTGCTGCTTTTCTGGGGCCTGTGCCTTTGGCTGAGGAGTTCTTGCCTAATCAGCTGTGCCCACGGACTGCCCCAACCACTCGTCACTGGCGCAGTGCCTGTCGCTGTGTTCAGGCCTGGTCTCCTGGTTTGCGGTACTACCTGCCTTGTCGTAATTTGACGGTGATCGGGTTAGCGTTAAGCTTTGCTGCACGTATTTCCCTTATCTTGATTATAGTTTTTGGACGCCATTTTGTATGTATCGGCGGCCATTTTAGATGAATGCGTTGCCTCGTGGTCAGCATGCCCTTTTTTCCTTCCTCTGTACCACTGACCACTCGAGTTTGCCCAGCAACAAGCTATTTTTAGTATTGGTCAAGCTCACACATGCGCAGTTTAGTTTGAACAGTCATCACTTAGGAATGTCCCCCAAACTGACCAGTGGTGTTATAACTCCTCCCATGAGTTGGCTGTGTTCCAAAAATGACCATATATGTACCTAAACCTCTGTAACTGTGTTCCGCCTACATTTTTATTACTGTAAAACTGTATAAAAGAAGGACTTACACCGATGTTCGGTGTGATACTTCTTGCATTGCCGAAGGGTGCTGTAGGAATGTACCACCACCCCATGGGGTCTTAATAAACTTGTCTTTTGCATTTTCTAGTTTCCGTGCCAACATCTGTTATGGTGTAGAGGGTATTCTACGGAGTATGTAGGTCTGGAGAACCCAATACCACAGCCTGTGATACCTTGGATGGACTGGACGCTGCTGCTGCGTCGTGACTTGGGCCTTCCACGGATTACCGCTCTGCAGGAACGCAGCAGCTGTGCTTACACGACCGTTTCCTCATGTCTCACCTAGCCTCTCCGCGGTCATACATGGCTGGCCCCGCATTGTGATCACTGATTGTTTACTCCCTTTAATTGCCACTGCACTGCTGGCTCCTGTCTTTCCACATTCTCTCTCTGTCTGTTGCGGTCGGTGCTGCCTGGCGGCTTGTCTGGGTGTCTTCCACTCGATTGAAGCTCTCCTCTTGGTTGCTGGGTATGCGCAGTAACGCTTGCCTTGCACTTATCTTTGCTGGTCCCCCTTCTGGACTCAAACACGATGGTGAAGAAAGAACCTAAGCAGACCAAGCTGCAATTTGATAAATCGCTGGGAGCGGCGTCCGATGCACCTGCTGATCAAACCGCGGATGCCTTCGGCCTACAGGAGGCTGATGGCCCGGCCTCCCTTGCCACGGCCGTGCTGGCTGAAATGAGGGCCGGTTTCAAAGCGTTCAATGGCTGGTTTGATGACCTAGACAAGAGGCTGGCGGATATGGGTACCAAAATCCAAATTCACGATCAGCAGCTGGATGTCATGGAATCCAGAGTGTCAGACGTAGAAGACGGTGCTGCATCCTCCTTGAAGCGGCTGGAAAGAGTCAAGAAGATCCTCAAAGATGTGGCTATTAATAATGAGTACTTGGAGGCCCGCAGTTGCCGAAATAACAGCCGAATTATCGGTGTTCCGGAGACGACAGCTACCGGCCGGATAGACACGTTTGTGGAACAACTACTGACGGAATTGTTTAGCAGGTTTTTTTTTCACGCAAGGCTTCATGATGGAGCACGCCCATAGATCGCTGGGCCCCAGTCCTTGGCCTGGCCTGCCTCCTAGACCAATCATCGCCAGGCTCATGAACTTCCTTGATAGAGACACCACTCACCGTGCGGCTCACGACATGGGGGACATCCAATGGCAGGGGAATAAGCTGGCCTTTTTCCCGGACTTTACCATTGTGGTGCAGGAGGCGAGGCGCAAATTTCAGGGGGTCAAGGCAACTTTGAGAAACCTGGGTCTATGTTATGGCATGCTGTACCTGGCAAGGCTCAAGGTGGACATAAATGGCAGGTCCCGAGTGTTCGATACTCCGACCGAGGCGCAAGGGTTCTGCCTAAAATATTAGAAGAATCATGCTGGGGCGTCTGGAGCACTGGGATCTGCTTCCCCACCACAGGGGGACTTGCAGACAAGTGTGGAGCTCTTCTCCCAGTCCGGGACGGGTTGATGGATTCTTTTAATGTATTTTCAATGTGTCCTGATAAGCTTCTTTAATTTCTTTTTATTCATGTATTCATGTCCTTCTGCATGTATTATTGTTGAGTGTTCAGATGCCCGATTGGCGTGGTGTTGCCATGCCCTATGGTGAATACTGTGATGTTCTTTCCTAATGTTCTAGCTTTGCATTGTGCTTCATTTGCTCCTGCAGTTATGCTAAGGTCCCTAATGCACATGTGCTTAGTTGACTATCCAGGGGTATGCCTCTTTGGGGTTGGTGAGAGGCTGGGTGGTGGGTGGGGGGGGGAGTTAGTTACGTTTGAATGGTATTTGCAGATTTTTTGATTTAATGATTGCAATGTGGTTTAGATCAGACATATATGGCGAGGCGTTTGCAGTGGTGATTTCTCAATGGTTCAGCTAGGTAACTTGCCCGGTCCTTCCGGGCTTTCACTTATGCCATGGAACGTCAGAGGACTAAATAACACTAGAAAGCGTAGGCAGGTTCTCAATTATATTGTACGACACAGGATCAATATTGTATTCCTGCAGGAGACACATTTCTCCACATCGGATCATGCTCCGGTGGCGGCAAGTTGGGGTTCGGATAGGTTTTTCTCTAATTACAGCCGCTATGCTAGAGGGGTCGCCAGCCTCATACATAAACGGGTCCAGTTTGCCCTTCATTACACAATCCAAGACCCTGAGGGCTGTACCCTGATTGTCACTGGTTCATTGATGGGATAGAAGGTTACCTTGGTTGGGATTTATGGCCCTAATGTGGACTCTCCGGCTTTTTTTCAGGCTTTGCAGGTGTGGCTCCTTCCGCTTCATCCCGGTCTTTTAATATTAGGGGCAATTTTAATCTACTACTGAACCCTGCTAGGGACAGCAGCTCCAATTCCCCCGACACTAAACCCCGTTCCCGTCACGCTCTCAGGGACATATGTGTGCAGTTTTCCTTGATCGATGTTGAGCTCAAGCTGAATGAGCACCAACCGGATTTCACTCATTACTCAGGGTACCCCAACACGTGGACCAGGATCGACTATTGGTTGGAGTCTTTGGGGGTGGCTGGCTGATGTTGTGACTCTCCCCCGCACACTCTTGGACCATTCCCCAGTGCTATTGCAATTGAATATTCCCAGACCTGGGGGTTATGAGAGACAGTGGAGATTTCCTGACGGGCATTGTTATATACGACTTTTAGTGAGGAACTCAGACTGGCAATTGATGACTTTTTTGACATCAACACGGGTTCGGTGGACACGTGGGCAGTTCTGTAGGAGGGCTTTAAGGCTTATATTAGAGGTGTATATATCGCCAAGCATGCTGGGGTCTTACGTGACCTCCGCTCCTCCTTGAATCACATTGAAAGCGACATTGCCGCTTTAGACCGCGACATGATGGAGGCGCCTTCTGAGGCTGGGGAGGCGAAGAATTTGGAGCTTCTCCTGGAGTTTAGAGAGGCCACAGAAAGAGAACTATTGTTCCTCAGTAGGCGACATGTTGCGCGGAGATATGGTGAGGGTGAGCGTCCGGGTAAATTGCCGGACAGCACTCTGCGCCCCCCGCGTGACACTGCTTACGTCACTGACATGACGGGCTCTAATGATACTCCACTACATTCTACCAAGGACATTTGCAATCATTTCCTTTCCTATTACAAAACGCTCTATACTTCAACACTCACGGGTGACTTACGCGACCAGGGGGACTACCTATCGGAGGTCTCCCTAGTGTATTTAGAACGCTACATGCAAGACTTTTTGTCGGTCCCCATTACTCCGGATAGTATTGTTGAGGCCATAGACGCTTTGCGAGGCTCTTCGGCGCCAAGTCTTGACGGGTTTTCGGCCGACTTCTATAAGGCATATAAGGATATGCTAGTTCCAAGGTTGGTGGAGGTCTATGCAGAGGTGCTTGAGGTCAGTATTCTTTCCCCTACGTTCAGAGAGTCTGTGATTATTCTTCTGCCCAAACCAGGGAAAGACCCTAAATTGTGTGGGTCTTACCGGCCATTGTTGTTGTTAAACCTAGACTATATATATAGAAAATATTGGCCAAGGTTATTGCGATTAGACTGTCTTTATTGATGGAATCTATCATATCACCGGCGCAGTCGGGATTCGTGCCTCACAGATCCACCTCTCTTAACTTGAGGACTTTATACACTCTGTTGCATAGGATTGACATCACCACACCCGACGCTGCCATATTTCTGGATGCTGATAAAGCATTTGACTCCCTTGAATGGCCCTTTTTCCTTTCTGTCATGCGCACGTTACTTATACGTTTGGTGTGGGTGGACAAGACGCCCCGAGTCTGTTGGAAGACTCTTACTTTGCCATATGATAGAGGAGGGTTCAGGGTTCCGGATTTTTATTTGTATTACCTAATTGCACAATGCTGCTACGCGTATGCCTGGCTTCACCCGGATGCAGGCGTCTGATACATAAAACCAAAGGCAGACTTGGTTCTCCCGCGTCAGCTCATTCATATCCGACCTACAGGATTCCCCGGGGACCCACGAGAGGTTCAAACGGTCTCGACCACGTGTTGTGCTTGGGACAGGTTACGTAGGTTGCTAGGATTTGAATCGTTATAATCCCCTGAATTGCCTCAGCCTAATCCTTCTCTTCGCCCGATAACTGGGGAGACCTTGGTCCAACGTACATTGGAGAAATTTCATGTTCGCACATTTTGGCAATTTATTCCCGGATGGTCATGCTTTTTCGATCTCGGAGGAGGACCATTTTAGTGAACGCACCTTTATGGACACTTTCATCCTGACTCGTGTTCGCTCCGCTCTTTGCTCCATTTTTCCTTCCTTCCCTGCTGCCCCTGAGCCGTCCCCTCCACTGACGTTGTTGATACAGAGCCCTGCGTGTACACATCTGATTTCCAAATTATATAAACAGTGTTGTGCGATTCAGCCTGTGTCTGAGGCTAGGTTGCGGGCAGCCTGGGAGGTGGATTTGGGTAGGACTATTTCGGATGACCAATGGGAACAGTGCTGTAGGGCAACCGGGGAGGTCTCATTGAACAGCAGACACAAACTACTCCATTTTAAGTTTCTCCGTAGGATGTACCACACTCCCGCACGCTCCCATAGAATTGACCACACTAGACCACACCATTGTCGAAAGTGCATGACTCCCTTTGCTGACTTCGCTCACCTCGCCTGGACGTGTCCTAAAACACATCAGTATTGGACTCTTGTTCATGCTACACTGGGGGACATATTTTCCATGCAGCTTCTTCCTACACCTGAGGTAGCCTTGATAGGTTATATTTCCAACTTCCCTCAGAAGTTTCGTAGGCTGGCGGCCTTGGGATTTCTGCTGGCCAAGTGAGAAATTGCGTTATTGTGGGGCAGCAGCAGAGTCCCCCCTTGGCAGGCCTGGCTCAGAAGCTTGGCGTTTTGCAATGTCCAATGTGAAGAATTTTACACCTTACTCCCCAGCACTTCCTGACCTGTGGACAAATGGGGCCCATACAGAGATTATGTATCCCGACACAAGGCGACACAGGACTCACAGACTGTGGCAGGCATAGTCCCAGAGGGGGTGGGTTAGATGCCCTTTGATGGATGTGAATAGTGGGTACGGTTTGACATGGTGCTTCGGCATTCTTACCTCCCTGCTGTTTGGCTTAGTCCTCCTCACTGGAGACGTTGAGATCCTCCTTCATTTTGAACTAACGTGTTGATTGGTTGTATGTACACCACATGTGCTCCATATTGGATTGTATTTCGCTGCTCGCTTTTATCACCATATGTGACTGTATACTGCATGATTTGCTATGGTTGAAATCTGTTGCTGTTGTTGCTATAATCTGCATTGTATCATCATTGCTATACGTCTGTGTAAAAACCAGAAATAAAGTTTTTAAAAAAGCATGGCCACACTGTACTACATTTGGGTTTTGATCGCTCACTTCCACCTAATCCAATAATTTACTGGAACTCCTTCCCAGGCAAGCGATCACGCTACTAGTATGTGCAAAGTATCACTCTCGCAGTGCCTCTGACCAGTAACCCAACTGATTGGGAATGAAGACAACTTAGAACCAGAAAGAAAATACGGTGGACCTTGCACCACCAGGACATGATTGATGAGAAGGTGGATCATTTCCGGGATAAATTGAGGCTAGAGCGCAATGACTAATTGACTGCAATATCATGGGAAATAGTATTGGACGAACTAAGAGAAAACCTAGCAATAAAGACATTCAAAGGGACAAACAACTCTTTGACAAAAACCCAACACTTTATCGAATGCAAGCAAACTTTAGTAAAAATAAAACGAAAATAAAATAGCCTACTGCATAGGCGCACCTACGATGACACTGAATTCAAATCCCTCCGTGAGAAGGTAATGATTACTTGCAAGGAGTACAGTAAAGCATGATACCCCTACCAAAGAATGGAAAGAAGACCACCTCTGGGTAATTGCTCACAAAATTTTAAAATCAAAGAAGTTTCTGGACCTGGGTTAAGAAATGTGCCAGACATCAACTGTAACACACATTACTCCTGCCGAGTGGAGGCTCACATTGAAACACTCTACGTAGAGCTCACTAATAGCAATTGGTCTGGCCAACACAGCTCTAGACATACCAACTTTCATACAGGACGGGAGCCCCCCATCAACATAACACCAACTCAAGTCGCACTTATTACCAAAAATATTCACCCAGGAGGGGTGCCTGGCCCAAACAGCATACCGACGAAGGTGTACAAAGCTTTGATGCACAAGTGGGCTTTACACTTGGGCCCCCTATTCAAAGTACGCAGAATGGGCAGATCGATTCCTGACTCCTGGCGAGGTTCTCTCCTCATTCCCAATCATAAAAAATGCTACTCTTCTAGCCCCGAAAATTACCGGATGATCGTTCTCCTCGACGTTGAAGGGAAGGGAGAAGCAAGTATTTTATTTTAAAAATTGACTACCTGGGTGATCCCATACATTCAAAAAGGCTCCCACATCGAATTCAACCTGATCTGTCTGTCTCACATGATCGAGTGCATGCTTGCCACAAAAGGAAAGTCACTGTATCTGGGGTTCATCAACTTCCAAACAGCTTTTGACAGCGATGTTGGCCCTAGATTGGGGGAAACATTAAATAATTGTGGTATCCCGCAAACCCTATTAAATGCTGTCATCGCTCTGCACACTGATACCAGGGTAAAAATAAGAGTTTCTTCTGAATGGTCAATGGCTAACAAAATCATGACCAAAAGGGGACTAAAGCAAGGGTGCATATTGGCTCCACTACTTTTCAATCTATACCTATCAGACCTGTCCGAGTAGCTGGCTCTCACTCAAGCATTTCCACCTAAAATCACATCCACCAAAATTCAATCAATACAATACGCAGATGACACGATTCTCCTCGACCGAACCCCAGTGGGCTTCCAGGGGCTCTTTGCAGTCAATACAAACACTTTAAGGATCAACATCTCCAAAACAAAGGTGATGATGGTATTGAGGCAGAGAGCCAGAAAACTCTTCTGGTACATCGAAGAAAAATCTATTTATCAAAACCTGGTCCGAAGACAATCTTACTCTACAACCATGTCAACTAGGGTTTAGGAGTAGAGTAGGCACCATTGAGCAATGTTTAAATCTCAACCTAATAATTGGGAAATACCCTATTGCACAAAGGTCACCTATTTACTTGACCTCAGCTTTCGACTACCTAAATCGGTCACAGCTGTGGTCAATCTCTTTAGAATATGGGCTAGATGAGGCATTAGTACATTTCCTAGTATATTTGTGCAAGGATCTGAGAGCTCAGGTTATGATCAATATTGGGGGTGAGGTCTCTAATGACATTAGGGTTGGTATAGGGGCCAGGCAGGAATGTGTTCTGGCCACGCTACTCTTCATCATTTATATATATATAATTAACATTAAACACTGATCGAGCTAACCAATAATATCTATAGAGTGAACAGCAATATACTTCCTGCCCTATTATACGCCAATGACGCGGTTTTAATGGGCCGCATCCCTAACGCTTGCTGGATTTTAAGACAGCGTTTTGTCAATTTTTTTGCCACTTTAGATCTATTCACTAATTTAAAAAAAATCTTTTATAATGGTTTATGGACTGAGGAAGCGCCTTTTAAACTCCATCTCCGTGGGCAATCAAAATTTACAATGCACTAGCACTTTCCCCTATCTGGGGCTGTTTTTTCTGCTAATGGATCCTGGTCTGACCACATGGCATATTGCAGGAACAAGTTCACCACAACTATTAACTCAGTTCTTATCCTACCACAACCTAGGATGACTGAAGCTTTAATTTTTTTTATCTCCAGTGCATCTGCACGGCCACCTATGGTGCAGAGGTGCAGTGCTTCTCAAGTGGCTGCAGCATCTAGTGTGAAGAAAATAGGTTTTACTGGAAACTTTTAGGTGCCCCCATCTCCACCCCTCAATACGCTCGCCATAGCAAATTGAACTTACTTCACGTCGAAGACTACATACAGGCACGTTGTGCCCTCTCCTGGCTAGCCACTTGGAAAAAGAAAATGCGGCCACCCTCACACAAGAGATGTTGGAGATTGCCTTAAATGTGAAAAGGGAATGGACATTCCGTGGCTAGCTGAGGTGCGCTCAAGTCTAGGCAGGATTAGTATGACAACATTTTTGTAAGACAAAATGAGACAGATACTGTTTGAAAAAAAGAAGTTTGAACTGCACTCTACATGCATTACATTAAGGCAAGACTAGACAGGGAGTCCAAGAAACCATCTGTAGTTGCTTTTATGTCAATCGAGAATATCTTTTCCCAGTTGGCTAGCTACCTTACAAAACCTATAGGTCGATGGGAGAGGGGACTCCTTTTTGCTTAAGAGTGGGAATTTTGACATTTTTACATTGATTTCCCCTCGGCTTTCATGCAAATATTGTTCTTCTGCATTGTCTGTGTGATGGTCAGAGCAAGCAAACTATATTACACTTTTTATTCTTGTGTAAGTTTTAGAGAAAGTATGCTACATTACACTTAATACCTTTTTTTAAGAAAAAATAATTCACTTGTTCACCTCGAAATAGCATGTAGATATCCTCCTCTTGGAAGATGATGAATTGGTCTTCTGAGTAGGCGCTTTCTTGAAAATTGCTGTACAAGCCTGTAATAAGATGTGCACTATAAGAATTATGTTTTAATGTATTAGGTTTTATATCTGGTAATAAGATGTAATTGTGTATTTGTATGCTGAAATGTGATTTGTCCTTTTATGGATATGTTTTTATCCAAATAATGTAATTCATGATGATGAAAATGTATAGAGGTAGTAGCCACATATAAGTACCTGGGAGTCTGGATATACCACAGAGGAGACCAGCACCACATATTGCAGCAAGGCAAGGAGTTGCCCGTTCCCTAGAGGGAGCTTTCTTAAGAATAAGGAAAGCCCTAAATACTACACATTTCTCGCTGTTAATTCATGTGATGGGTGCCAAATTTTTACTGACAGTAGCCTATGGTGCACTGACCTTTAAAGATAAAATGTTCACATGGATAGGTAGAGCGCATTCAGCCTGTTTCCGAAAAGTGTTCCATCTACCCAACATGATCTCTCATGCCCAAATCTGCGTTGAATTTAGCCTGCCATCTCAGCACTGGATCATGAAAGCAAGATTATAGCTTACTGTTTAAAACCTAATAATGCTAGAGACCTCACATTAAAGAGCTATATCTGGTCTCTGTTAAGTAACCCTAAATAAACGTGGAGTACATGTCTAATGCACTGTTTGGATGCACAGTAAGCCCAAGACATATGGTGAAGTTTGTTACCCATAGGTGTGGCTGCAAAACTGTTATCCAAACAAGCAAATATCTTGTCAGCCGAGCTTGATATGCTAGGGTTGAAAAATCTTTCCAATGAAAGCTGGGCGTCAAAACTTTATGATCCTGAAACCCTACCACACTATTTAACATCTGCCATAGAGCCGTCAGTGAAACACCATTTAATGAGACTACATTTTGGTCTAATACCGCTGATGGTGTATAAGTATAGACAGAAGTATAAGGAAGACACACCCTCTCAGTGCCATTTTTGGAGCAAAGGGGAAGAAACTTTAATTTATGGTATATGCATTCGTAAGATACTGTGCCCCCTGCAAATGTTTGGCTCTGTCCAATTTGGTGCATCCTTCATTTACGGACATGCCAAGAGGCCGTAGAGGAGTGCATGAAGGGTGACTCTGCCCAGTTGGACGCCCACTTTGTAAAATTCATGTCTGTAATAAAATGTATTCTTCCTACAGAAGACCACGCCAGATAAGAACTCTTCTTAATAGAGAAAACAAACTTTTTAATATCTCTTAGTAAGAGTTGCAACAATTTGAATTCATTCTGCGTTAAAATCTATCTTATTTTATCTATCTCCTATACAGCGACCGAAGGGCATGGGTTAGAGTCAGGGGTGCCGTGTCCAAAGGCTTTGCATTGCGGCAGGGAACAATGCAGAGATGCCTGTTGCTTTCTAAGATCTTTGCACTGGCTTTTGAGCCCTTGGCATATGAGTCCGGGGAGATCATCTAGTGCGGGGCATCAAAGGAACTGGAGAGTGGGAAGAGCGTATCTCGCTCTGCGCTGATGATATACACCTTTTCGTCAAACGACCCTATAGCATGGTGGCTTGCCTGCTTCACATATTTTGGCTTTTTGGTAGCTATTCTGGCTACCAGATTAACTTGAATAAATCCCTTTTACTTCCCCTATCAAGAGACACCCCACCTAGATTGGCAAGAGATACGCCCTTGCTCATGCAAACATGTTTACGTATCCGGGTATCCAGGTGTCCAGGGACCCTAAGGATTTCCAAGAAGATCATCTCCTCCCACTGATTGAGCATTTTAGGGAGATGTGACACACTGGGGAGGTGTCCTTTTGTCTCTGATGGGCAGGGCAGTCCTCTTTAAACTGATGGCCTTGGTCAATGCATGGGATTAAGCTGACAAAGAGGAGCTGTCTTATCGAGTGGACTGTCAGGCGATGGACGAGAGGGGTTACCTAACAGCGCTATACCGCAAGAACGGAATACATCAGATGCCACTGCACACCCAGACAGTGATTCAAATATGGCATGAGGTCCATCAGTATTTAAAATGTGCAGGCAAACTGACAGAGAAAACCGCTCTCTGGGACAGTGATCTACTAAAAGATATGGGAAACCTGGAGGGATTCCCCAAGTGGGGACTACTGGGGAAAGACTCACTGGGTGAAATTTGGCAAAGCCGGCCCTGATTGCATTTGAGGAGTTTCAGACAGAGTACAATACAGCAGAAACAGAAAGGTTTTGCCACTTACAACTGAGTCACACACTCAAGAGACATATCACAATGGGAGAACAATTAATGGAGTACATACCACAGGAAGACAGGTTTCTGCTAGACCCTATAATGGCAACAGCCATCTCTCTGACCTAAGAGAAGATTGTACAGAACTCCCCGTATCCTCTGGGGCTGCTGACGGAGGCTTTGGAGGCCAACTTGGGACTGCTGGAAGAAGGCGATTGGGATGAGGTGCTCCAGAGTCCAAGGGAAGTGGCCATTAGGTCTCGTTCCTGACTAGTACAACTAAGAATACTGCACAAGTCCTATTTCTCTAGGTCGCTTATGTATAAACTGGGCTGCAGGGACTCCAACAAATGTGCTAGGGGCTGCATGACCAAAGGGATCAGTTTTCATCTATCCAGGGGTATTGGGGAGAGATTACAAGGGTTATGGTGGAGGACACGTGGGTGGAGGTCCCACTAGAGGTGAGATGGCTTCTCCTGTGTATAAGGGATGAAGAAGAGGTCTGGCCTAAATACCAGAAGAAGTGGCTCATGCTGTCTGCTATAGTGGCAAAGAGGAACATAGCCAGGGCTTAGGGTGCAGACCTCCCACTAAACCTGACAACCAGGAAACAAGATTTGGATTGATGTAGTCAGGCAGAGAGAGTTATATATCAAAGCAGAGGATGTCCCAGGAAGTGGGAGAAGGTGTGGGAGTAAAGAGGGAATTAGCAGAATAGCCCATAGGCAGGAATGATCGCCCTGCTTTTTGACACACTGTCTCACGCTGATCTGGATGGGGTGATCCTTTGATGAATACAGCCTATGGTTATCTTGGTGCTCAAGATCTAACAATTGTTGAAGTGTCAAACCCTGTGTTCACCGTAATATTGATAAATCTGTGTAGTGTACCTGAGCAAAATGTTAAATACACAGAACGTTTAAAAAACTAAAATGGTACAGTCATATCACTCACTAGCTACACTTCTTACTATAGATGGACTGTCCTCCAGGTAAAGCATGGTTCCCCTTTCAACCCCCTTCCTTAGGTAACAACACCCAAGGTCTCTTCAATGTAATCCAAGTTTTAATAAATAAGAAACATATTATACTAACACATACCGCCTGAACACTGACAACCTTTACTTTCGTAGACAGATGTGGAACAAATGCATTTCATTATCAACTCAAACCGATACTGTGGGTTGGTGATTTCTATTTAGTCATAAACAAGTATCTGGACTGCTCAAACTCTGAGACCTGCATGCACCACTATGCTATGGTAGCCCTAGTGGACATTATGGACACTAACCTTGACCTAAGGCTCCCCAAGGACAATTCTTCCTCCTTGGATACCACCTGCAGCCTTGCCCCACTGAACTTTACCTTCTCAGAGCATATTTCTCAAAATGTCTCCATCCAAAGGTGAGTGCTTCTGGTATTCGAACTGTGCTTCATCGCAGTCAGTCACATTTTTCGACTTTGACCCAGTCTCGAACGACTAGATGTCAGCATTAATGCTTTAGGTACTAATTTTTACTAAAAACTTTAAAAATTCATGACTCTGGTTCTACTGATTAGATTTTTGTCTTTTTGGTGTCAAATAATTTATTACAATTTGCTCTAGTTTTCAAAATTGGTGTGGGATTTTTCTTATGTTATTTTCTCACTTTATTGCTATTTGTGTGCTGCATAAATACTGGATACATTGCTTCTAAATTTAGCCTGGCTGCTTTTTCTGCCAAGCTACCCAGGGTTAAGCGTAGGTTTATTTAGGTGTTTCTTGTTGTTCATCCCGAAAGGGATTGTGGCTGTTGCTTGAACAGGGGTCACACTCCAATCAACCAACAATCCCATTTCACACACCACTCAAAGCACTGTCAGGTATTATGATAAACTGGAATAATGTTACAATCTTACCACTAACACCAGGCACGCAGGTCTGTATAGTGGGTTCCCCTTTCCTGGAGTTCAACGTCAGACAAATTCCTTGGTGTGTGGATTGGTTGGGACAAATCCACAGTTATTGCTGAATAATATGGGGTGATTTTGGCAAAAATAGAAGAATAGGTCCACAGGTGGAAACAACTCCCTATATCCCTGATTGTCCCTATAAAAACAATAGTTTTGCCCAAGCTGCTATATTTGTTTTGTATTGTACACATTCCCCTGAATTAGCAATTCTTCAAAACACTTGACTGGGTGGGCAAACAACCTAGAGTCATTTGGAAGATACTGACACTGCCCTGTCATCAAAGGGGTCCGGTTGTGTCTGACTTTGAGCTAAACTGTTACCGTGCCTAGGCTCATTTGGCTGGCTGCATCCAGCCTGGACATGAAACACTTGAAAATAGAACACGGGCGGCACACCCCCTTCCACTGGGTTCAATGATTGAAAAAGCTTCCCACCATAGCCATCCTGAGATTAACTCAGTGGTAAGCACGCGACTAGCTAAAGATAGTTTTCTGCAAAAACTGGCATGCCCTAAACTCTACTCCAGAAGCAACCCCTTATCAAAAGCCACTAACACAACTCCCCGGAGAGAGATTCCTTCTTCAGTGACTACAAAAATGGGGGCATACAAGATTAGGGATATCTTTCTGGACACTCAAATCTTAGACTACTTGGCTTTCATGGGTGCGGAGGATTTGTCTGTACTTGACACCTTTACAATCCTTCTATTCCTGGCATTATATAAGGAGTACTACCTGTCTTTTCCTCAGGAACCCTTTTCCTGTAAAATACTAATGATGCTTATTACTACCCAATCTAGTAAGTATATAGAGAACGGGCAACAGGCTGTAATCCACAATTTAAGTTGAGTCTCTAGTTGTGGTGCCCAATGTAAGAGCACAATGGGAAGCGGGCCAGGGGAGTGTGATCCCAGACAATGAATGGTTGTACTGCTGTGGCCAAATTGGTAATCTAGCCCTCTAATGGCCAGCGGTGTCTGCTCCATTTTAAATTCATACATCATATCTACCACACCCCAATGAAACTGTTCATAACATATTCATGGCTGAATCTCACTTTGCAAGAGGTTGCATGCCAGGTGCTAACTTTATTCCTCTTGCTTGGTCCTTCCCGATGATAAGACAATACTATTGTGGGGTGTGCCAAACCCTCTCTGACATGATGGGAGAGGCCATGATGCTGTCTCCAGAGATGGCCCTATTGGAATGCACCATTAACACCCCATGTGGTTAGTGTATATTGGTTTACCTGCATAGCTCTAGTGACTTAACCTTGGGGAAGGAACAGGATCCATGCTGTGCAAACCTGGCCAAAAGATCTTTTATACTGCCATTTTTTTTTTTTGTAAGACGTTTATTAGTAACATAGAGCAGTACACAATGCGGAGCCTACAACCCTTTGGGCCAGCTGCAACACTTCCATGCATATAAAAGAAATAGAATGGGGAACTGAGAGAATGGGAAAGGGACAACATAGTGATTGTACATATCTCTTCTGGCCATAACACCAGGGTAATTAGCATTGGTTACGTTGTATGCTTCGTGCATGCTCACAGTTCAATTTTACTTGCAAATGACGTCTCGTTTTATCTTTTTTTTCATTATAACTAAAGAAGTTAACTCTGTAAACTCAACAGTTCCTATCCAATTGTCCCTGAAAGTTCGCTAAATCGTTAGGGTGTCTCACTGGTATCTGCTGTGCGGATATTCATGGTTGTCATGGACAGACCCTGCGAGTGTGTCATGTGGATAGAAGTCGTTGATATATTAGGTTTCTTTATCCGTGCAGTGATTCATATCACCTACCTAGAGCGGTGTGCTTCTGCCGATGATCAACGCGCTAGGTGAGTTGTAACATAAACAAATAGTATAGCCTGATTGCACTTTGAGTAGATCTAGGCTCATATCCGGGTTTATAGCAATGAGGCTAGTGCAGTTGTGCTCCGCGGAGATGCAGTATTGTGCCGGTCTTATGCACCCTCGTTCGTAGGTTTATGTGTTCTCAGGAGATTGTGTATTGGCGTCCTATGGGTGGTGGCATGTAAGTGTGTCTTTGACGTGTGTCCACCTCATGTCTGGTTGACATATCATGGTACCAATCAGCATGACGCATAGTCCGGGGTTTCGAGCAGGGTGTGCGTCTGGGCCCCTAGACTGTTACATTCTATATCGTATCTTGTAGAGCGGTGTTTAACCTGTCACAGCCATGTCTTAAACCAGCTCCGATCGGGGAGCAAAGTACCCAAGTGGTAATCAACTATGAAGTAACAGTACGGGCATGTCAGGCGCCTGCAGGTGTGTCCCAGGTGGAACGAACATGGAGGTAGTGGCTGTGTATACGTGGAAGGAAACTTGGAAATAGGTGAGGGGATATTATACAGAAGAACAAGAGGGGGGATGAGTGTATCCGGGGAAATGTGGCCGTGAGAAGCATTAGGAGATCGTCGTGTTGTGTCGTGCTCTGTTGGGTCATCGCGTGGGAGGGCGCCAGGACCTGTGGCTAGAATATGGGAGGTTTGTTACGTTCTTTATGCAATGTGGCAGGGAGGGTCAAGCTCCTACCATCATGTAGGTACTGTGCCACCAGTGCCTAAGTCAGGCGGGCGTCGTGGAGGGGCATTGTGGTCTGGGGTCGTAGTGTCTCCGCAGCTACTCTACACGTTTCTCCCTGTATGTGGTAGTGTATTAAGTGAGCTTTCTGGTCGAGCCTTCCCGTTGGAGAGAGCCCAATGTGTCATCCCAGAGTTGTGCAATTGGGAAATTTCTTAAGCCCGCTATTTCCTCTTGGTGTAGTGCAACGCTTTACGCCCTGGCCCAGTTGGTAAAGGAAATATACCAGTACTGTGTGTGGTGGTTCCTGCTTTTTCCAGTGTTTAGTGAGCAAGCGATTGGCGGTGATAAGGCCTAAGTCCCAGAACCTGGCTTGTATTTTATTCAATTTGTTTCTTTTGTATAACCGTAGAATGCAAGCCTCCCATGTTTGTGGTAGGCCTGAGCCAGCACTGCGCGTCAAGAGAGTTGTCACCTCTTTCCAATATATGGCAAGGGAGGGGCATTGCCAGAGCATGTGTAAAATGTCTGCGCCCAGTAGTCCCCATCGGGGACAGGCAGTAGTGTTGACCTTGAAATACCTACTGATCTTGTCTGGTGATAAATATGCTTGATGCAGTATGTAAAATTATATGGTCTTGAAGCGGGAGTTGCATGGGATGTTCACGGGGCTGGCCAGGATCATGGTCCACTCCTTGTCCGTCCAGTCCCTCCCTCGGTGGGTCACCCATTTATCTCTCAGCGGCTGCGTGGACCTTTGTGTGTTCATGAGGAGGGCCTGCGCCAGCCAGTGCATTATATGGGCACCGTTGCCCATGACATGCAGGTATTGCACTAGGTGGTGTGTCGGCAATTCCTCCTGCATGTTGCCCCAGGCCTCTATGTACGCGCGTAGAATGGACGCATGGAGTAGGAACTGTCCGGCCGGCAGTCCTGTATCCTCCACCAGTACTGCAAATGGGAGCATAGCTCCTGTCCGCATAAAGGTCGCCCATGGTGTCCACCCCAGCCGCGGTCCAGCTCTCCAGGATGCGCACGGTCACCGTTCTGCTCCGTCGGGGGGTGCCCAACAGGGGAAGCACGGGGGCATATGGTTTTGTGGCTTGGGTCAGTTTTAGGCTACGAAGGAAGCATTTGCGGGCCACTGTCACATGCATTGGTAACGGGCGAGGTCCCTTAGTCAGGGGGTGAATTAGTGCGCATATTTGCGTGTGGGTCCATATGTAGTCGGCAGTAGCTGTGTCGTCCAAGTGTGTGCCGCTCAGCCAGTGCGTCACCCATTGCAGCTGTGCCGCCAGGTAATATAGCTCTAGGTTGGGGACCGCCAACCCTCCTTCTGCAGTTGGGGAATAGAGTTTCGCCAGTGCAACTCGTGGGCGTCCCGTGTTCCAAATCAGGTTCCGTATCAACGTTTCTAGGTCACGGAATACCTTGGTAGGGACATATAGCGGGATGTTGGCGAAGTGATAGAGCAATCTTGGTAACATTATCATTTTGGAGAGCGCTATCCTACTGGGTATATTCAGGGGTAGCGTCTTCCAGAAGGTCGCCTGGACACGCAGTGAGGAAATAGCGCGCATCAGGTTACCCTCCAGTATGCTCTGTGTATCTCTATAGATGTGCATCCCCAGATATAAGATCTTTTATACTGCCATAACCAGTTAAAATCCTACTACTCCACACTTCCACGGGCAAGCACAGACCCACGGCTATCTTAGGCCTGCTTCAGGCATACTTGTTAACATACGAGCAATCACGCCCTGAACTAGCAGGGTGGGCGAGATGACTCATGAAGGGGTGCTGGCCTGATGTGGGCAGCCCTGATTACCGATAACAGTGTGTTTTTCTGTTAGACTATTTGTGATGAATAACTCACACTTTGGGCTGCTCATTTCCACTATCCACTATCAATAGGTTGTGTCTAGTGGTTTGGGACACTGATTGTAAAATAAAATTCTGTAGGTTACTATTAATGTCCTTGGAGAAATTGTGGGCTGCATGTATGTACATTGAAGTGTTTCAAACTTAGTAAAACAGTTGAAAAAGAATATGTGTGCCCTTCACCGAACTGTCGCCTCCTGCAGTCCCTGGAAATCTTTTAGCCAGTATCACTCATGGAGGATAGGATAGTAGTTATGCATGATGTTATGGCCTAGGGTCTCTGCAGGTTTCAGTTTGGCCTTCTATTTCTTCATCACTTTATAGTCTTTTGGAAATATTGCCTTTCTGCAGATAGGCGTTTTCATGATCTCAGAGCATGAGTGACAATGGCAGTGTTCTAAGCCACTGATTTGACTTATTTGCAGACAGTTGTGTAACATCCCAAATTATGATTTGACATCAGTATACACAAGAGAACCTGAGTTGTGGGCGAATACAGATGGTTGTTGTTCAAAGAATCGGTACAACTCCACATATCGTCACCATATCAAGATTATGATGAAGAAAAGGGACAAAGTGATAACACACCAATTACATGTTAAGGACCAGCATGGTTGGCCGTTAACCTGACATGACACACTCCCCTAATAGAAAGACTTTGATAAGGTTTAAGACTCAGTGCAAGGAAAATTAACCATAAGTATTCAGATTCAAATAGGAATGTATTTATACTTATTCCAGGGACTGGACCAATGAGATATTTAGGTTTACCTGCAAATCAAACTCTGCACATTGCGCCTTCCCTGAATGTAAAGTTGATTGACTTTTACAAATGAAAATCTGCTAAGATTATGTTACAAGTTACAGTGAACTCAGTGAGATAAATCGCAACACAATTTAATTTTTTCTTTTTCACATTTTTCCAAAAATGCAGTTGGCGAAAATTACCGAAAAAAATGGGCGCTTGTCCAACAAAGTGAGTATTTATTTGCATTTTAACATAATATTTAGTCTGTGAGGGTAAAATTGAAGTTGGAACTGTGTCTTTGTCGCATTTACACTGTTGGTACTTTAGTGGCATTGTCAACCTATCACTTCCATCTGTGTAATATGATAACAGCTTCTGAACTAAAAGTCTTCTCATCCAGAGCCTGGCCTCTGTAAAAGATTCTGGTGTACTCTATAATGTTCAATATTTTGAAGTGTGTCTGTTTCTCTTTTAATTCCTAATTATCACTCCTCTCCCAACTCCTTCTCTCCTCTCATTGGACAGTACAGGAACAATTACATAACCCTTACAAAACAAGCCTTAAGACATTTAATCGTGTAGACATGGTATAGTCAAGAACGTTAGTGTGTTTTTTTCATTGTTTCAAATTAGTAGTGTATCTTTTTGGAGTGGGGCTTTTTATTGGTCTTAGCCATACAACAATTCTCAGTATGTAGGATGGTGTTGAAACCACTTGAAACTTTCAAACAGAAAATAATGGCCCCATAGGAATGAATGGGAATTGCATGTGCAATTTGCGAGTGCAATTTCAAGGGTGCAAGGGTGCTAAAAGGATACCCTGATACACCCCTGAAATTGCCATGTGACCACATGTTGTACACACAAAAAAGGGCACGTGAGTGTGTAACATGGAGCTTTGAAAAATGCACTTTAGTGCCTTCTTCAAAGTTTTTGTAAATTCCCATCAACTTTAAATTTCTGGTAATTTGCGATCCCTAATTGCGAAATCGCACTTCAAAATTGCATCATGCAGTGCATTTAGGGAATCGCAATTTGCGAGTCCCTAAATACATTTGCAATTAAGTAATCGCAAATTTTGCGATTACTTAAATTGCAAATGCATCTCAAATGAAAAAATACTGCTTGCAAAGGGGCAAATTCTGCCAATCTACCTTTTTGCGACCGGTATTTAGAAGGTTGCATGTGCTCCTTAGTTTTTTTCGTAGGGGTGTGCAAACTGTTTATAATTTCTGCTTGCGTAGTAAGACTAAATTTCAAAAACATTTTATCTGGCTTTTGTGTGCAATTGTTCAGCAAAAAGTGCATCTTTGTTTTGAATTCTTTTGAACCAAAATGTACCTCAAAAAGCAGAAGTGTAGCAAACTGCATTTGCTTGCATTGTGTCTGTCTGCATTGTTCCTTTGCTCCCATGATAGGACTGTACAGCCAAATGACCCCCAATTACACCATGTGGTGTAATGGCTTAATTTTGCCCAAAAAAAATGTGTAATGCCAGAAATTAGACACAGGCATACGCGAACTCCCACTTGGGCTTAATTTCTACGAATATAGAATATACTTTTAAAATTCACAGCATAAGAAGGGCTATTGATACATATCTAGGATTGGCCGAAAGTGACCCACTTAGCAGTTGAAAGGTCATAATTAAAAACCTTTGTATGAAGCACAGGCAATTCAGAAATATAATGATGAATAGTGGTAAATGCCATATAAAAAATAACACATTTTAACAGCAAATAAACATACCTGAGATACACAAGCTTTCTTATTCTCAACAGTCTGTTTCCAGGTTAAGTAATGTTGGCAGTGGGAAGTTGGTTTGAGATGGGTAGGGATTCCGCAGTCCACATGTTTTTACCTGTATCGACGTTGAATCATTTCTATTAGTGCATACAAAGGTGAAGCTAGAATTATATTGTGAGAGCTCTGTTGATATTTGTGCTTGGAATACAGTGCAATACAATAAGTCGGATTGAAGTGCATTGTGAAAGTTCTGCAAATTTCCCAATTCAAGTAGAATAGAGTATGATGGAAATCAGGACATTGTATGTGAGGGTTCGACTGAAGACTGGGTACGCGAACACCTTTACATGGGGTAGGGCTAGACCGAGTTAAATCGTGAGAACTCTTCAGATGTATTTGAGGTGTGATGCTAAACACACTTATTTCAGTGGTAAACTTAAAAACAGCTGTTCACCCCATTATTCACTTTGGATTATGGACAAACCATACAATGAAGAGCATTGCTTGCGCACCACAGTTCAAGGGCCAGATGTACAACCCTTTTTTGAGGCTGCAAACATGAGATCCTCCCGTTTGCGACCACAAAAAAGGGTAATGACATATACATATGCAATTTTGAGAGTCACTGCCCCGCAAAATAGCATTTACAACTTCCTCTATTTGTAAGGGGCATCCCTTCCTAATAGCGAGTCACCATGCCATGTACAGTTGTTTTGCGACCACATTTACGTCCGCAAAACGCTCACAGTTTACCACCTACTTCAAGTAGGTAGTAAACCAATCGCAAACAGGACGGGCACCAGAGAGGACCCCTTCCCATTTGTATGTGAGAAAATATTTTTTAAAGCAGGCAGTGTTCCCAGAGACCACTGCCTGCCCTTAAAAAAATGAAACTGAAAAGTTTAATTTTTCTTTTAAAATGCAGCCCGTTTTCCTTTAAGGAAAAGGGGCTGCATTAAAAAACAAGCATTGGCATAGCCAATAGGTCTAGCTTTTGGGACCTTATAAGTATTTAGTTATGCAGCACAATATCCTTGGTGCAATAACATCAACTGTTGCAAGGTGCAAGGCTAAAAACTTACAAGGTCCCAAAGGGGAGACCTATTGCTATGCCAATGCTTGTTCATAGTGCAGTGTTGAAGATAATTCAACCATTTTCCACCTACAAAGAAACCAAAAGTAAGGAAATGTAAACAGAACCTTGGGGAATAAACATTTTCATGCTTTAGGAGATTTCTTTTCCGCGCATGCGTATCTTGATGCACAAGGGGCAGAAAAAGAGCCAGATGCGCTTTGGTAGGTTGTAGGGCGAAGATAGATTGTGTGTCAAGAGGACACCGGGGAATGATCAGTCTGATTTGCCTATCGATCCTTACGTCATTAGATTGTGTGGATAACTGTAGTTAACAAATGGTCAGAAGGTGGAAGTACTGCATCTCTTTTGGGATGTGTTGACCAATAAAATCCGTGCTCAGGTTAACACACAATGTAGGCATTGCAAACAAAATAGCAACGTGTCAAAGCTGTCTCTCTTATGCGATGTCTTTCTGCATGAAGGGAGACTCTTCCCTTTTCAAAACACTACTAAATTGTATTTTAATTACTAATCATCTTCGTTGTGTCGTTCACATACTTTAAAGCAAGACTACTGTCCATTCCAGCGATGATGTGGGAGGGGAGGGAGGTAGTTGGGATCGCAAGTGACCTGGGCTGAAATAAAAAGTAACACAAGCCCGGGAAAGTAAGGAAATCTAAACAAAGCCTTGGGGAATAAACATTTTCATGATTTAGGAGATTTCTTTTCCGCGCAAGCGTATCTTGATGCACAGGGGGCAGAAATAGACCAGGTGAGCTTTGGTAGGCTGTAGGGCGTAGATAGAGTGTGTGTCAACAGTACACCTGGGAATGATCAGTCTGATTTGCCTACCGATCCATACGTCATTATTTTGTGTAGATAAATGTAGTTTAACAAATGGACAGAAGGTGGAAGTACTGCATCTCTTTTGGGATGTGTGTTGACCAATAAAATGAGTGCTCAGGTTAACACACAATGCAGGCATTACAAATAAAATATCACTGTGCCAAACCTGTCTCACTTATGCAATGTCTTTCTACATGAAGGGAGACCTTCCCTTTTCAAAACACAACTAAATTGTATTTTAATTACTATACAGCAAGACTACTGTCCATTCCGGCGATGATGTGGGAGGGGAGGGAGGGAGTTGGGATCGCAAGTGACCTGGGCTGAAATAGAAAGTAACACAAGCCCGGGAGTTGTGTGCGCGCGTACTAAAAGAACATTTTTAAAAAGCACGCGAGTAGTGCGCGGGGTCTTCTGCAGTATAGAGAGGGGGGGGAGTGGAGGCCAGCAGATCTGTGGGGGGGAGGGGGAGGGAATTGAAGCGCGGAGAGAGGAATGCAAGGCTTAATGAGCCTTGAAAGAAACCCACATGACGGCTGCGCGTGTGCACGTGCACGCAAGCTTGAGGCCAGTGGTAGCACTTTGAAAACCCCCTTACTAAAGTCGAGCAAGCAGCGCTGCTCTAGGCTCGACCTAAAAAGACTGCTTTATTTAAAAGCAGTCCCAGACATGGTGGTCTACTGACCCCAGCAGGTCAACCTCCCTGGGAGTGCTTGCCATTCCTAATGGGGTCGCAAATTGCGACAGCCTCATTAATATTCATGAGGCATGCAATTTGCGACCCCATTGGGAATCACAAATATTGTCTGAGACACTGTTATACATCCCAATTTGTGAGTCGCAAATGTGACGCAATTTGTGAATTGCAAATTGGTGGGTCGTACATCGGGCCCTTAGTGTTTTACACTCTTGCAGGGCGTATATAGTGGATTCATTTGAAACAGTACTTCGCAGAGTTAGGGCCAGATGTACGCCCCTGAGATTGCATGCACAATTTGCAAGCACAAATAGGTACTCGCAAATTGCGCATGCAATTTCAAGGGTGCAAGGATGTCTGGACACCCTGTTGCACCCTTGAAATCGTTCTGTGCACACAGATTGTGCTCACACAGGCCCCAAGGGCATGTGTGTGTGTGTAACCGCAAGGAAAGTGACCCTGGACGCCAATAGATGGTTGTAGGGCTACTGTGGTAGGTTTTTCCAAGTCCAGTTTGCCACATGTTAGTATTCTCCAATGTTTATTTACAATAAACATTGGAGAATACTAACCTGTGGCAAACTGGACTTGGAAAAACCTATGTTTGCACATCGCAGGGGACGCAACCTAAGAGACATATTGGTACACACCAGACCAAAACCAACCACAGTAGCCCTACAACCATCTATTGGCGTCCAGGGTCACTTCCCTTGCGGTAACTGCAGCAGCTGCCATTTGACAGAAAAAAGCCCGAGACTCACCTTTCGCAATGGCACTTCATGGGAGCAAAGGAGATTCTCGAACTGCAATTCCAAAAACGTAATCTACCTGATCAAGTGCCCATGTAACCTTGAGTATGTGGGAATGACCACAAGAGCCATAAAAACGCGAATGAATGAACATAAAAGCAACGTGCGATGTAAAAAAAGCACAACCAAAATGGCAAAGCATTTTCTGACTGAACAACACTGCGTCAATGACTTAGAATGGACAGTCATAGAGCAATTACCCTCAGATGTCGGCCTTTTCCAGAAGGAACAACGTTGGGTGTTCAGATTGGGTACCCATCTAAATGGGCTCAACGACGATGTACCCTGGAGTCAACTATCAGCATAATATACATTATGAAAACAGAGGACCATTAACTTGCACTGTTCAAGTCAGTTATACCAACCAATGCCCTTTTATAATGATTGATCTGAATCAGCCAAGCAACATACCTATTGTAAACATCACTCGACCAATACACATACCAAGGAGATGGATCCGGTATATATGAGTATATATCAATCTCATAAACCAACTGGAATAGCCCATAGTTGTATATCTCCTTTCACCCGTTTCATTACATCAATGTGCCAAATGTAAAACTGACACGCGCGCACTGAAGACATTCAGTGACATGCCCGTGTGTTCAATGCGCATGCGTATGGAACAGACACACTGGTTCCCAATACGCGTGCGCAGAAGAACGCCGTAACAGCGGTGCGCATGCGCGGAATAGACCTCATTTGGGTACAGACGCTGATCCTATGCCGTCGCGCGTTCAATTACATACGAACGCCCTGTATGGTCGGTAAGCGGATGCTCCATACATGGACATGTAATCAATGGCAGAACACCCATATAAGGATACATAATTGCTTCCGCCCAATTAGAATAACAAGGTATAAATAACCATGACCATAGCCTTACTCCACACCAGCGGAGCAGCGTGAGGGGTAAGGCGGCGATCAGAGCGTCCTATCCTTGTGAGTATAATACTGAACAACTAGTACACAACGACCACCTGTACTCTCCTACATAAGTAAGTGAGATAGAATGATTAAAGCTGCATCATTCTCTACTACAGATAGCCATTGGAGCAACACCCCGACGTTCCTATTTTGCTCATGAAGCCTACAAAGAAGCTTCACAAGTATGAATACAACTTACAGTAAACCCTAGTATTTTATGTGTTTTATGTTGTATGTGTTGTGAGTCCCCTTTTTCAACAGGCTTACTAATAAGCAAATGGTATGGTTCCAGGTGACTGCACCTGCTTGAACTACCCGCTACATGGGTAACCATTAGGTGTTATTTTTGTCTTTCTACAGGTCATTGTGCTTGTAGCAGACCGCTGTAGGCACACTTAGCCTATACTTATAAAAATTCACTTTTCTGTAAATACACATTTTTTAGTAACTAAGACGTGAGTAGGGAGGGGAGGTTGTGCCCCCGTCCTGAGGAAGGAGCTTGTCTCCGAAACATGTCGACAACAACGCACACCAGAGGTCCTGTTCATTAATACAACAGCCTTGACCTCGTCCTGCACTTCTTTTAACAGTACCAGCCAGAGTTCAGAATAAAATTGTTTTTCTTTTTATACTCTAGTGCCAGGTACTTTTTAATTTTTCACTACACCTCCCCCCACTCACTTGAAAACATACCCCACACACTGTACACCACACATAGTCAACACCATAAGTGCTCCCGCGTAGCCGTAGGTCGCAGCACGCCGCATCCCGATAGAGGGGTGCGAAGACCCCGATGATGAAGCATGACACAAAGGGGCCTTTTGGTGTGTGAGGGGTATTTTACAAAACACTGAGTGCTTCAACATTTATTGATCACTCTCTTCCCTTCACATTTGAATGTTGGATTTCCGTTGTTTACTTAAGTATCGTTGTGGAGCGCGAATCCAACTATCTGCTCTACCTCCCTCTTGTGTTTTTGATACACTCTCCTAATAGAAAGACTTTGATAAGGTTTAATACTCAGTGAAATGAAAATCAACCATAAGTATTCAGATTCAAATAGGAATTTATTTATCCTTATTCCAAGGACTGGACCAATGAGATATCTAGGTTTACCTGCAAATCAAACTCTGCACATTGCACCTTCCCTGAATGTAAAGTTGATTGACTTTTACAAATGAATATCTGCTAAGATTATGTTACAAGTTATAGTAAACTCAGTGAGATAAATCGCAACACAATTTAATTTGTTCTTTTCACATTTTTCCAAAAATGCAGTTAGAGAAAATTACCGCACAAAATGGGCGTTTGTCCAACAAAGTGAGTATTTATTTGCATTTTAACATAATATTTAGTCTGTGAGGGTAAAATTGAAGTTGGAACTGTGTCTAAGTCGCATTTACTCTGTTGGTACTTTAGTGCCATTGCCAACCTATCACTTCCATCTGTGTAATATGATAACAGCTTCTGAACTAAAAGTCTTCTCATCCAGAGTCTGGCCTCTGTAAAAGATTCTGATGTACTCTATAATGTTCGATATTTTGAAGTTTGTCTGTTTCTCTTTTAATTCTCATTATCACTCCTATCCCAACTCCTTCTCTCCTCTCATTGGACAGTACAGAAGCAATTGCATAACACTTACAAAACAAGCCTTAAGACATTTAATCATGTAGACATGGTATAGTCAAGAGCTTTAGTGTGTTTTTTCATTGTTTCAAATTAGTAGTGCATCTTTTTGGAGTGGGACTTTTTATTGGTCTTAGCCATACAACAATACTCAGTATGTAGGATGGTGTTGAAACCACTTGAAACTTTCAAACAGAAAATAATGGCCCATAGGAATGAATGGAAATTGCATGTGCAAATTGCGAGTGCAATTTCAAGGGTGCAGGGGTGCTAAAAGGATACCCTGATACACCCCTGAAATTGCCATGTGACCACATGTTGTGCACACAAATGCCACAAGGGCATGTGAGTGTGTAACATGAAACTTTGAAAAATGCACTTTAGTGCATTCTTCAAATTTTTCGTAAATTCCCATCAACTTTAAATTTCTGGTAATTTGCGAACCCTAATTGCGAAATCGCACTTCAAAATTGCATCATACAGTTAAATTGCAAATGCATCTCAAATGCAAAAATACCGCTTGCAAAGGGGCAGATTCTGCCAATCTACCTTTTTGCGACCGGTATTTAGAAGGTTGCATGTGCTCCTTCGTTTTTTTCGTAGGGGTGTGCAAACTGTTTATAATTTCTGCTTGCGTAGTAAGACTAAATTTCACAAACATTTTGTTAGACCTGTCTGACTTTTTGGCGAAGTCCCTCCTAATTTTTATTTATTTTGTCCCCTTTTTGCCCCTCATACCCTTATTAATTTTTGTGTCTACTGGATTTTTATAGGTGTTGGCCAGGGGGATAGGTGTTCCCTCTCCCCCTCATAGTTTTTTACCTCAGGTCCAGAGGCCTGTTCTGACAGGAAAGTTGGCACCACCTAAAATGGTGGCCACCAACTGCCCCAACTGTCACCAACAGAACCTGGCCATAGACCAACATAGGGCATTCCAGAACCTTCTGGTCCATTCTGGACCACTGAAGGGCAGCCTATATAAGGCGGAATGCGGGGCAGCCATTTTGTCTACCTGTGGAAGTCAGCTGGAGGACAGGTGGTGGCTAAGGGTGGGAGAAGGTTGGACTTTGGATTGACCTCCTGGACTTGGAAGCTGTCTATTTGGCCCAGCCCACAACTCCCCTGTTGGTTACTTGTCCTGGCCCCGCTGTAGGAAGTTACTGGAGACCCTGGGCGCCTAGCTAGCCCTTGTCTAAAATCATACAGGGACAGCTTTAGGAGAAGGAGACTGCAGCGCTGTGGTGTGCAGTCCTCTGCCCAGCATACAGAGTCCAGGGACTGTCAAATTGTCCTAGACTGTCCCCTATCGTGGAAACCCCTGAAGCATTAACCCTCACCTGCTGTGGTGGAGCGCCACTGAGGAGGGTAGCAGAAGCCAGGAGGAACCGGGCTGCCCTGCCTTTCCACCTCCCAGTCTGGTGCAGGGCGAGCGGCGCCGTACTGGTGTCGTCATCGTGTGTCCCAAGGTGAGGAGCAGGGAGCCGCCTTGCGAGGGAGCCAGCGTGTGGAAGTTGAGGAGCGGAACCGGAGAGCTGTCAGGCCGGTCTGTTTATTACTGGCGCGAGGCAAGTGGCGCCGTAACTGACGAGAGCTTGGAGCTGCGGAGCGGAGGAATCCCCGGACTGTTTCCGGGTAGGCGGGGTGAGGAAGAGTCGTCCCCTGTCTTGCGCGATCACTGAAGGAGAGACGCTCTCTCTTCGCGCATGCCCACTGGAGCCGCTGGGCGTGGTGAGGAAGAGGCCGGCGGTGGAGGCGGGAGTGTCCCGGCGCTTGCCTGCGCAGTACCGCTCGAGTGAGGGAAACCCTCGAGAACGCGAGCGAGGAGCGGGACACCAGCATTGGAGTCGTCCCGGATTACAAGAATCAAAGGATCTCCCCACGCCAGGGCAGTGTCTTTAGAGCGGGGGCTGTTGTAGTGGAAGTTTCCCCACGCCAGCGCCGAGTCAGCAGTGCGCTGGGCGTGGAGTGTGGAGATCGGCGTTTTGGACCCAAAAAGAGCCCCAGAACAACAGCGACGCGTGGAGACTGGGAAAACATCGTCTCCACGCTACAGTAAGGAGAAGTGGGGGTATATACTCTAGACTGTGCCTCCAGAAGTGTATAGGAGAGGGGAGGGAGGCCTGCTGAAGAGAAAAAGGGTTACCTGCCATCTTAGTAAGTTCAACTGTGGTTGAGGTGGTTATAACTACCAATCTGGAATACTGGAGTCTGGTCCAGAGTAAAGTGCTGGTATTAACTCTGTGAAGAGTCATAGGGAGCTATCATATAACAGGTTAAACAAGCACAGTGCTTAGAGAAGTATACTGTTAATCCTGCTGAATGTGGATCTGATATAATTGGAAGTGTCATTCTTGATTATCTGATAACTGAAATGCACCTTGGAAACTCTAGTGATAAATTGTTTAGTAGCTTCTAAAGTAATTATTGATTCTAAGGTACAGTTTATCCGAATGTAAAAGTGTGTTAAGAATTCAGAAAATACAGTGACTGCTAGTAATTTAAAAAGTGATTATTTGCTAATGATTTAAAACGTGTAATTGCTAACCCTGAAAGTGATCTAAACTGATTTGAATTATTTATATGTGAGTTACTGACGTGACAACACAGAGCATATTATTTTTATATAAAGCAACACGTATTTTCATATAAATTTTGGGTGTAGTGTTTTTCTTTTTGAGTGCTATTGCGTGAAATTACTTTTGGGTGGTCTGCAACCTTTACACTGTGCCTCTGTATGTTAGTCTTGCCCTAGGCCAGGCTACCTAATTCCAACATATTGGTGCCTAGCGGTGGGATTGCGGACTTGGTTGCAGCTACTTACTAGTAATTTGGCGTAATACACCTAACCTACACCAGGAGTTTTCTCCTTGCGGCCCTCCCAATTAGTCTTTTTGTTTTTTCTAAATTTATTCCTGGTGGTGGGTGGAGTTGGTTTTAGGTTACCCTCACCCCACTGAAATCTCTGGTGTGTATCCAGGTTTGCCAGACTCACAATGGAGTTTGCGGTGGAAAACCTGGAAGTCTATTCCGTGCCCCAATTGAGAATGTTCTGCCAGCAGATGGGGGTCTTCTTCAAACATGGTGCAAGGAAGGGGGAGCTCCAGACTAGCCTTAGGGCCTGGGTGGAGGCACACCAAGAGACAAAGGAGGAGGATGAAGAGGTTGACCAGGGCACAGAAGGGGGGGTGGAGGAGTTATTCCGCCATGAGGGGGAAAACTTGCTCACCGGACCAGTGTCCTATTCCAGAAAGGGCAGTAGCATTTCTGGGAGAAGCCTAACAGAAGCTGAGCTCACCGACAGGAGGGAGAAAAGACAACTAAAGTGGGAGCTGGCTAAGTTGGAACAGGAGAAAGAGGAGAGGAGGATGGTCCACGAGTTTAGGCTGAAGGAACTGGAGCTCCAAAGCCTACAGAGGGGGTCCTCTCCTGTTAGGAATGGTGGCAGCGAACCGAAAGAGTCAGCCAGGGAGACCAAACCCTATATCCCAAAGGACCTGATAGCGAGCTTCAGTCAGGGGGATGATGTTGCTAAGTGGCTGGCCGCTTATGAGGTTTCTTTGAAGGTTCATGGAGTGCAGGAGAAGCACTGGGGGGGTAGTTTGTACAAGTACATGCCTCCTGCTGGTCGGGACACCTTGTTGGCCCTGGATCCAGAGGAACAGACAAACTACCCCACCATGAAGCTGGCGTTATTGAGGAAGTTCGGGCTCACCCCAGAGAGGTACCGACAGAAGTTTAGGGGGAGCCACAAGATGGGAACTCAGAACTGGGTGGACTTCCTTGATTACGCTAGAAAGGCTTTAGAGGGTTGGGTCAAGGGCAGTGAGGTAAAGGATTATGAGGGGCTGTACGATCTGTTTTTGAGAGAACACCTCCTCGAGAAATGTTTTCCCGAGCTGCGCCAACACCTGGTAGACAGCAAGCTGACCAATCCCCGGAAGCTTGCAGAGGAGGCGGACATCTGGACAAGTACCCGGGTGTCCACCAAGGGGACTGGAGGGGAATCTCAAAAAGCCGGACAGGGCGCCCCCCAGAAGAAGGAGGGGGGGGAGAAAAAGAAAGAGTTCTCTAAAGGTCCCCAAAATAACTTCCAAGGGAAGGGAGCAGGTTTCACCCCTAGGGCAAACCCGCCCCGGAACCCTCATCCTGGCCAGAGCCAGCAGCCCAGGGTTCCCCACTGTTTTGAATGCGGTGGCGTTGGACATTATAAGGGAGATGTCAGATGCCCAAAGAGACCACCCCCTCCCACCGGAGGAAAGTCACCGGGAGTAGCTAGTGTAGCGCTCGGGGAGGAGTTGCCCTTAGATAAGGGGGGTGAGTGGGCGGGTGTCACCTTAGTGTCCCTGGGAGAACGGGAGATGGTGCCAAAGATCCAGGTGCCCCCAAATACTACAAAGTATGGGCAATGGGTTACCATCAATGGCCAGAGAGGGGAGGCTCTGAGGGATACAGGAGCCAGCATGACTATGGTGAGAAGTCAGCTGGTGTCCCCAGAGCAGGTTGTTCCAAATGTACTCCACCCCGCCGCGATGGCTGACGGCAGAATGGGCCACTATCCAGTGGCTGAGGTTCCCTTTGAGTGGGAGGGGGTTGCAGGTTCACTTCGAGTTGCCGTAAGCCCTGCCGTGCCAGTCGATTGCCTGTTGGGGAATGACATGGAACACAACACTTGGAGAGAGGTGGAATACCGGACGCATTCTGCGATGCTGGGTACACCTGACTGGGCCTGTGTCAGCACACGGTCTGCGACTGCCCGGAGAGGGAGTTCGCCTGGGTTGGAGCCTGGAACAATGGCCCAACCCGCTGCTAAGAAGGGACAGACCCGGAGACAGAGAAAGCCTGCTCCGGCTTCCACACCCCATGAGACAGATCGGCCACCTGCGGTGGTGGGCCAGGAGTCCGTGGAGGGGGAAGTAGACTCTCTGGAGGATTTGCCCATCCCTGCGGAGTGGCATGTGGAGGGAGGTCCTACCAGAGAGGAATTCTGTAAGGGGCAGAGGGAGTGCCCCACCCTTGAGGGACTGAGGCGACAGGCTGAAGCCCAAGCAGCAGGTGATGTTACGGGACATTACCATATTTACTGGGAGGATGGACTCCTCTACAGTGAACCCAAGGTACCCTCGCCTGGTTCATCGAGGGCCTTGGTAGTCCCGCAACAGTACCGAGCCTTTCTTTTGGAATTGGCTCATGCCATACCCCTGGCAGGACACTTAGGCCAGGACAAGACCTTTGCACGGCTTGTTCTCCACTTTTACTGGCCTCAGATGAAAGCGGCGTCCAACACATACTGTAGGACATGTGTAACCTGCCAGGCCAGTGGGAAAACAGGGGTGAAGCTAAAAGCTCCCCTGGAACCACTTCCAGTCGTTAGCACCCCCTTTGAGAGGGTGGGCATCGACATTGTAGGGCCTTTGGATCCACCAACAGCAGCTGGTCACAGGTTTATCCTGGTACTGGTGGATCATGCCACACGGTACCCAGAGGCAATACCTCTGAGGACAGTCACTGCACCTGTAGTGGCAAGAGCCCTAATGGGAATCTTTACCCGAGTGGGATTTCCCAAGGAAGTTGTGTCCGACAGGGGGACCAACTTCCTGTCAGCTTACATGCGGGCAATGTGGAAGGAGTGTGGAGTGACCTACCGGTTCACCACTCCTTATCACCCCCAGTCAAATGGACTGGTTGAGAGGTTCAATAAGACCTTGAAGGGCATGATCAGAAGTCTGCCCGAGAGCCTGCGGAGGAAATGGGATGTCCTCCTGCCCTGTTTACTCTTTTCCTACAGGGAAGTGCCCCAGAAGGGAGTGGGCTTCAGCCCCTTTGAGCTTCTGTATGGGCACCCTGTACGCGGTCCTCTCAGCCTGGTGAAGGATGGTTGGGAGAAATCTCCCAGGAAACCCCCCCAGGATGTGGTGAGCTACATGCTGGCCTTCAGGAGCCAAATGGCGAAGTTGTGGAAGCAAGCTTCTGACAACTTGGAGGCCAGCCAGGCAGTCATGAAGGAGTGGTACGACCACAACGCTCACCCGGTGGAACTGGAGCCTGGACAGAAAGTGTGGGTGATGGAACCTGGAGAGCTTAGCGCCCTCCAGGATCGCTGGACAGGCCCCTTTGAGGTGTTGGAAAAGAAGGGTAAGGCCACATACCTGGTGGACCTTAAGACCCCTCGACAGCCCCTACGGGTGCTACACGCCAACAGACTCAAGCCCCACCATGAGAGGCCCGAAGTCATGCTGATGATGGTGACTGACGGGGGAGAGGAAGCGGAAAGCGAACCTCTCCCCGATCTCTTTTCGTCCCAAGAGAAGGATGGGTCAGTGGAGGGAGTGAATCTCTCTCCTACTCTCACTCCTGAGCAACGGGAGGACTGCCGCCAGATACTGGAGCAGTACTCTCCGTTGTTCTCCCTTGTCCCGGGAAGGACCCACCTGTGTACCCATGATGTGGACACAGGAGACAGCCCACCAGTGAAGTCCAAGACCTACCGGCTGTCTGACAAGGTGAAGGCTAGCATACATGGAGAAGTTGCCAAGATGCTAGAGCTGGGAGTAATTGAACCTTCCAACAGCCCTTGGTCCAGTCCGGTGGTGCTCGTGCCAAAAGCCGCACCACCAGGCACCACACCTGAACTGAGGTTCTGTGTGGATTACCGAGGACTGAATTCAGTGACAAGGACTGATGCTCATCCGATCCCTAGGGCGGATGAATTGATTGACCGGCTAGGAGCTGCCCAATATCTGAGTACCTTTGACCTCACTTCTGGGTACTGGCAGATCTCCTTGACAGATGGAGCAAGGGAAAGGTCAGCCTTCTCCACGCCTGAGGGACACTACCAGTTCTGTGTGATGCCCTTTGGGCTCAAGAACGCCCCTGCCACATTTCAGCGGCTGGTGAACCAGGTCCTCTCTGGTTTGGAGAGTTTCTCTGCTGCCTACCTGGATGACATTGCTGTCTTCAGTAGCAGCTGGGAGGACCATCTGCAGCATTTGCAGGCCGTTCTCCAGGCCCTGAGACAAGCTGGATTGACCATCAAAGCCAGCAAATGCCAGATTGGGCAGGGGTCGGTTGTGTACCTTGGTCACTTGGTGGGTAGGGGGACTGTGCAGCCCCTGCAGGCGAAGATTGAGGCAATCATGGCCTGGGAACCCCCCAAGACACAGACTGAGGTCCGAGCTTTCCTGGGCCTCACAGGTTACTACCGTCGCTTTGTGAAGGGGTATGGCACTATTGTAGCGCCCCTCACAGAGCTCACCTCCAAGAAACAACCTCGACGGGTAGTTTGGACAAAGGCTTGTCAGCAAGCCTTTGAAAAGTTGAAACAGGCAATGTGTGCGGCACCGGTCCTGAGGGCCCCAGACTTCTCCAAGGAGTTCATTGTCCAAACGGATGCATCAGAGCATGGCATTGGGGCAGTGCTATCGCAACTCAATGAAGAGGGCCTGGATCAACCTGTAGTCTTCTTATCTAGGAGGCTGCTTCCCCGGGAACAGAAGTGGAGTGCCATTGAGAGGGAAGCTTTTGCGGTGGTGTGGGCTCTGAAGAAGCTGCGGCCATACCTCTTTGGCTCGCACTTCCTGGTTCAGACTGACCACCGACCCCTTCGTTGGCTGATGCAGATGAAGGGGGAAAATCCCAAGCTGTTGAGGTGGTCCATCTCCCTACAGGGAATGGACTTCCGGGTGGAACATCGGCCTGGAGTGGACCACGCCAATGCAGACGGTCTCTCCAGGTATTTCCGCCTTAGTGATGAGGACTCCCAAGGGGTTGGGTAGTTCTCCCCACTTTCAGCTGGGGGGGACGCGTGTTAGACCTGTCTGACTTTTTGGCGAAGTCCCTCCTAATTTTTATTTATTTTGTCCCCTTTTTGCCCCTCATACCCTTATTAATTTTTGTGTCTACTGGATTTTTATAGGTGTTGGCCAGGGGGATAGGTGTTCCCTCTCCCCCTCATAGTTTTTTACCTCAGGTCCAGAGGCCTGTTCTGACAGGAAAGTTGGCACCACCTAAAATGGTGGCCACCAACTGCCCCAACTGTCACCAACAGAACCTGGCCATAGACCAACATAGGGCATTCCAGAACCTTCTGGTCCATTCTGGACCACTGAAGGGCAGCCTATATAAGGCGGAATGCGGGGCAGCCATTTTGTCTACCTGTGGAAGTCAGCTGGAGGACAGGTGGTGGCTAAGGGTGGGAGAAGGTTGGACTTTGGATTGACCTCCTGGACTTGGAAGCTGTCTATTTGGCCCAGCCCACAACTCCCCTGTTGGTTACTTGTCCTGGCCCCGCTGTAGGAAGTTACTGGAGACCCTGGGCGCCTAGCTAGCCCTTGTCTAAAATCATACAGGGACAGCTTTAGGAGAAGGAGACTGCAGCGCTGTGGTGTGCAGTCCTCTGCCCAGCATACAGAGTCCAGGGACTGTCAAATTGTCCTAGACTGTCCCCTATCGTGGAAACCCCTGAAGCATTAACCCTCACCTGCTGTGGTGGAGCGCCACTGAGGAGGGTAGCAGAAGCCAGGAGGAACCGGGCTGCCCTGCCTTTCCACCTCCCAGTCTGGTGCAGGGCGAGCGGCGCCGTACTGGTGTCGTCATCGTGTGTCCCAAGGTGAGGAGCAGGGAGCCGCCTTGCGAGGGAGCCAGCGTGTGGAAGTTGAGGAGCGGAACCGGAGAGCTGTCAGGCCGGTCTGTTTATTACTGGCGCGAGGCAAGTGGCGCCGTAACTGACGAGAGCTTGGAGCTGCGGAGCGGAGGAATCCCCGGACTGTTTCCGGGTAGGCGGGGTGAGGAAGAGTCGTCCCCTGTCTTGCGCGATCACTGAAGGAGAGACGCTCTCTCTTCGCGCATGCCCACTGGAGCCGCTGGGCGTGGTGAGGAAGAGGCCGGCGGTGGAGGCGGGAGTGTCCCGGCGCTTGCCTGCGCAGTACCGCTCGAGTGAGGGAAACCCTCGAGAACGCGAGCGAGGAGCGGGACACCAGCATTGGAGTCGTCCCGGATTACAAGAATCAAAGGATCTCCCCACGCCAGGGCAGTGTCTTTAGAGCGGGGGCTGTTGTAGTGGAAGTTTCCCCACGCCAGCGCCGAGTCAGCAGTGCGCTGGGCGTGGAGTGTGGAGATCGGCGTTTTGGACCCAAAAAGAGCCCCAGAACAACAGCGACGCGTGGAGACTGGGAAAACATCGTCTCCACGCTACAGTAAGGAGAAGTGGGGGTATATACTCTAGACTGTGCCTCAAGAAGTGTATAGGAGAGGGGAGGGAGGCCTGCTGAAGAGAAAAAGGGTTACCTGCCATCTTAGTAAGTTCAACTGTGGTTGAGGTGGTTATAACTACCAATCTGGAATACTGGAGTCTGGTCCAGAGTAAAGTGCTGGTATTAACTCTGTGAAGAGTCATAGGGAGCTATCATATAACAGGTTAAACAAGCACAGTGCTTAGAGAAGTATACTGTTAATCCTGCTGAATGTGGATCTGATATAATTGGAAGTGTCATTCTTGATTATCTGATAACTGAAATGCACCTTGGAAACTCTAGTGATAAATTGTTTAGTAGCTTCTAAAGTAATTATTGATTCTAAGGTACAGTTTATCCGAATGTAAAAGTGTGTTAAGAATTCAGAAAATACAGTGACTGCTAGTAATTTAAAAAGTGATTATTTGCTAATGATTTAAAACGTGTAATTGCTAACCCTGAAAGTGATCTAAACTGATTTGAATTATTTATATGTGAGTTACTGACGTGACAACACAGAGCATATTATTTTTATATAAAGCAACACGTATTTTCATATAAATTTTGGGTGTAGTGTTTTTCTTTTTGAGTGCTATTGCGTGAAATTACTTTTGGGTGGTCTGCAACCTTTACACTGTGCCTCTGTATGTTAGTCTTGCCCTAGGCCAGGCTACCTAATTCCAACACATTTTATCTGGCTTTTGTGTGCAATTGTTCAGCAAAAGTGCATCTTTGTTTTGAATTCTTTTGAACCAAAATGTACCTCAAAAAGCAGAAGTGTAGCAAACTGCATTTGCTTGCATTGTGTCTGTCTGCATTGTTCCTTTGCTCCCATGATATGACCCCCAATTACACCATGTGGTGTAATAGCTTAATTTTGCCCCAAAAAAATGTGTAATGCCAGAAATTAGACACAGGCATATGCGAAATCCCACTTGGGCTTAATTTCTACGAATATAGAATATACTTTTAAAATTCACAGCATAAAAAGGGCTATTGATATATATCTAGGATTGGCCGAAAGTGACCCACTTAGCAGTTGAAAGGTCATAATTAAAAACCTTTGTATGAAGCACAGGCAATTCAGAAATATAATGATGAATAGTGGTAAATGCCATATAAAAAATAACACATTTTAACAACAAATAAACATACCTGAGATACACAAGCTTTCTTATTCTCAACAGTCTGTTTCCAGGTTAAGTAATGTTGGCAGTGGGAAGTTGGTTTGAGATGGGTAGGGATTCCGCAGTCCACATGTTTTTACCTGTATCGACGTTGAATCATTTCTATTAGTGCATACAAAGGTGAAGCTAGAATTATATTGTGAGAGCTCTGTTGATATTTGTGCTTGGAATTCAGTGCAATACAATAAGTCGGATTGAAGTGCATTGTGAAAGTTCTGCAAATTTCCCAATTCAAGTAGAATAGAGTATGATGGAAATCAGGACAGATGTATGTGAGGGTTCGACTGAAGACTGGGTACACGAACACCTTTACATGGGGTAGGGCTAGACCGAGTTAAATCGTGAGAACTCTTCGGATGTATTTGAGGTGTGATGCTAAACACACTTATTTCAGTGGTAAACTTAAAAACAGCTGTTCACCCCATTATTCACTTTGGATTATGGACAAACCATACAATGAAGAGCATTGCTTGCGCACCACAGTTCAAGGGCCAGATGTACAACCCTTTTTTGAGGCTGCAAACATGAGATCCTCCCGTTTGCGACCACAAAAAAGGGTAATGACATATACATATGCAATTTTGCGAGTCACTGCCCCGCAAAATAGCATTTACAACTTCCTCTATTTGTAAGGGGCATCCCTTCCTAATAGCGAGTCACCATGCCATGTACAATTGTTTTGCGACCACATTTACGTCCGCAAAACGCTCACAGTTTACCACCTAATTCAAGTAGGTAGTAAACCAATCGCAAACAGGACGGGCACCAGAGAGGACCCCTTCCCATTTGTATGTGAGAAAATATTTTTTAAAGCAGGCAGTGTTCCCAGAGACCACTGCCTGCCCTTAAAAAAATGAAACTGAAAAGTTTAATTTTTCTTTTAAAATGCAGCCCGTTTTCCTTTAAGGAAAAGGGGCTGCATTAAAAAACAAGCATTGGCATAGCCAATAGGTCTAGCTTTTGGGACCTTATAAGTATTTAGTTATGCAGCACAATATCCTTGGTGCAATAACATCAACTGTTGCAAGGTGCAAGGCTAAAAACTTACAAGGTCCCAAAGGGGAGACCTATTGCTATGCCAATGCTTGTTCATAGTGCAGTGTTGAAGATAATTCAACCATTTTCCACCTACAAAGAAACCAAAAGTAAGGAAATGTAAACAGAACCTTGGGGAATAAACATTTTCATGCTTTAGGAGATTTATTTTCCGCGCAAGCGTATCTTGATGCACAAGAGGCAGAAAAAGAGCCAGATGAGCTTTGGTAGGCTGTAGAGCGAAGATGGATTGTGTGTCAAGAGGACAACGGGGAATGATCAGTCTGATTTGCCTACCGATCCTTACGTCATTAATTTGTGTAGATAAATGTAGTTTAACAAATGGACAGAAGGTGGAAGTACTGCATCTCTTTTGGGATGTGTTGACCAATAAAATGAGTGCTCAGGTTAATACACAATGCAGGCATTACAAATAAAATATCACTGTGCCAAACCTGTCTCACTTATGCGATGTCTTTCGACATGAAGGGAGACCTTCCCTTTTCAAAACACAACTAAATTGTGTTTTAATTACTATACAGCAAGACTGCCGTCCATTCCGGCGATGATGTGGGAGGGGAGGGAGGGAGTTGGGATCACAAGTGATCTGGGCTGAAATAGAAAGTAACACAAGCCCGGGAGTTGTGTGCGCGCGTACTAAAATAAATTTTTTAAAAAGCATGCGAGTGGTGCGTGGGGCCTTCTGCAGTATAGAAAGGGGGGAGTGGAGACCAGCAGATCTGTGGTGGGGGAGGGGGAGGGAATTGAAGCACGGATAGAGGCATGCAAGGATTATTGAGCCTGGAAAGAAAACCCACATGACGGCTGTGCGCGTGCACGTGCACGCAAGCTTGAGGCCAGTGGTAGCACTTTGAAAACCTCCTTACTAAAGTCGCGCAAGCAGCTCTGCTCTAGGCTCGACCTAAAAAGACTGCTTTATTTAAAAGCAGTCCCAGACATGGTGGACCCAGCAGGTCAACCTCCCTAGGAGTGTTTGCCATTCCCAATGGGGTCGCAAATTGCGACAGCCTCATTAATATTCATGAGGCATGCAATTTGCGCCCCCATAGGGAATCACAAATATTGTCTGAGACACTGTTATACATCCCAATTTGTGAGTCGCAAATGTGAGGCAATTTGTGAATTGCAAATTGGTGGGTCGTACATCGGGCCAGTAGCGGTCGGCAGTAGGTGTTTCTATAGGGCGGTGACGTGGGCAGGAGGAGGGGCAGGGTGGGGGGAAATAATGTATGGATTACGGAGTTTTACAGGTAAGTAAACATTTAAATACATAAAACGAATTTCGTTGCGCGCACTGCATCACATTTGGTGATGCAGTGTGCGCAACGAAATTCGTTTTATGTATTTAAATGTTTACTTACCTGTAAAACTCCGTAATCCATACATTATTTCCCCCCACCCTGCCCCTCCTCCTGCCCACGTCACCGCCCTATAGAAACACCTACTGCCGACCGCTACTGCATCGGGCCCTTAGTGTTTTACACTCTTGCAGGGCGTATATAGTGGATTCATTTGAAACAGTACTTCGCAGAGTTAGTGCCAGATCTACACCCCTGAGATTGCATGCGCAATTTGCGAGCACAAATAGGTACTCGCAAATTGCGCATGCAATTTCAAGGGTGCAAGGATGTCCGGACACCCTGTTGCACCCTTGAAATTGCTCTGTGCACACAGGTTGTGCTCACACATGCCCCAAGGGCATGTGTGTGTGTGTAACCTACAACTTAGTTTTTTCAAATTACCATCAAGTTTAAATTCATGGTAATTTGCGACCCTTAATAGCGAAATCGCTATTTCAATGTGGTTCTTGCAGTGCATTTAAGAAATCGCAAATTATGATTCCTTAAATGCAATTGCAATTTGAGAAATCGCAATTATTTGCAAATTCTCAAATTGAGAGTGCCTTGAACCTTGATGCATCGCAAATGCCCTTTTTGTGGGCGCAAACGGACGATTTTTGAGAATCGCACCGTTTGCGCTGGCAAAATGGTTGATGCATGTGCCTGTGCTTTATTTTCAGACCGCACAGCTCCGAAATAAAAATAAAACCTTGCCATTTCCGAACTATGATTTCTGAAAATAAAACACTACCTCAGAACATATCGGATTAAAAAATGAATCCACTTTACGTTTTATAAGCGCATAAAACAGGCACTCGGCTCCGCTCGCTGCCAGAAACACCCTTCATGATAGGGCACCAGCACATCCTGCCCGCCACTCCTTGCCACCATAGAGCACATCTCCCTCGTCCCTGCTGAGTCCTGTGAGGTCCACATATATTTATGGCAGTATGGCACATATATTTTTACAGCAAAGATGGCAACCCGAGTTCCCCATTATGCTATTTGTGCGCAGGTGGCTTAGATTGCCTCACAAAAGCCTCATAGTTACCATAACAGATCGTGTGATAACGGCGTTGAACACGTCACTGCGGCTCTATGGTGGATAATACGGCAGAACTCTCAACTCTACTCAGTGCTCTTCCACTGTAAATCACGTCGCTGTTTGAAGCCAGATAGGTGTACGGGACATCCCGGTTGTCGCTGCGTTACAACAGATGCTGCCTTCTACGTGACAATGGCGTGACGTCAGTCGCTCTGTGTATTGTGCGGTGTGACGTAAAACTCATCAAAGAATCCATTCACAGGCCTGAGGCGGTTTTTATTTTACTGTTTTAACTCAATCTGTAAATACTTGGTAGAGTTCATGAATTATCCTCGGGCAGACTGGCGCTAAACAGCATGAAGTGGTGGATACATGTTATTTTATTATGTACGCATATTTAATGATGCATTGACTTGTACTTGAGCATGTTTATGTTGTTCTATTGAACTATGAAATAATATAAAAATAATCCGTAACGCCATTGGAAAATCGTTATAGGAACTGGAATCCCAGAATCGCCATTTTAATTTTATGGACACTGGCTGTGTCATGGGCCCTATTTCAAGGAAATAAACGGACCCTCCGGTCGCTGTTTGAACTGTGTAATACACCAATATTCAGGGTTCAAAAGGTCTGTTAGCTTAGCTCTCTGGGCCCTGGTGCCACTGCATCTTCTGCACCAATGGAAGCTATGCCCCTGGGACCCTCATTCCTTATGGTGCTTACATTTATATATTTAACACGTCTGGTGGAAAGGGACCTTTGTAACTCGTTAGGGACAATAGTAGCCATTGTCTTTTCCAAATCTGGTCAAAGTTTTTGACCATTTCATCATATTTACTGACCAGAAATAAAAGTTAAGTGACCTCCTTTTTCTTACGATTCTTTTTTTAGCCGGGGCTTTTGCCAGGAATAAATCCAGCGATTTCTTGGATAGCAATATAGAAAGATGGGAGATCTAGGGCAGGTCCTGAGTTCCTTCATGGATCTAGATGTGAACCAAAATGTTTTTCAAGTTTTGGACAGTGGATCCAAATCCCTTGTCTATAAAATGTGTACAAAAGTGGTATTCAAATAAACCCACACGGATTGATCTGTATGCACACTCAATAACCTACTGCACAACCAGGGCTGGTGTCTAGGTGACAGCCAATCTCCCAGAGGGAAGTAGACAGCACTTGAAGTGTTCACTTTCTGGTGACAGAGCTCAGGTGACGCCTAGTGCCTCAAAGCCATGCTTCTTAGAAAGAAAAGGAGTGTGCCTGGCCCTATTGGAGTAAAGCCTATCCAGGAGGAGAAGCCCAGCGTGTTCTCAGCAGCAGGAACACTCAGAGAAAGCTGACTGTTTTAGAGAGTGAAAGCATTAGAGACCCTTAGTGTGAGAAATTCTCCTGATCTCTTCACGCAGTTCTGGTCGAGAACTGCAGTCCAAGACACTATCAACTCGAAGTATGCCTGCGTCTATGACATCCACTGCAAGATGGTGCTGTGTAGCAGCCAACAGAAGAGGAAGGCTCATCGTTGGAGCAGGTCAGCATGTTACCTCTAATGGATTCACACAGTCTGAGAGGTTGCAAATGCCCGAGATGCTGTGCATTGGCCCCTGGAACTGGTGTGCTGCAATCTCCATCATACATTTGTGGAGGAGAGACTGCCAAAGAACAGAAGACGTGTCTGGAACTATCACTGCACCCAACCTGGGAGATCCCCACTAAGGCACTTCATGCTCTTACCAACAAGGTCCTTTTCTAATGACGTTTGACGGGCTGTAACATTATCTAAAGCTCCACAGTTCTGGCGAAAGCTGGCCTGCTCAATTGGGTCAATAATATTACTAAAAGCCCAATGCTGAAGCTGAAGAAGTATCCTCTTGGCAAGCAATTTCCCAATAACATCCAGTAATGACATCTACCTAAAACTGTCTGGAGAGGTTTTGGGGCCCTTTTTATATAAATGTACAACAACACTTCCCTCCCGGGAGTGCGGTATCACCCTAGTCAGGTAACAATATTCAAACACCCCACACAGAAACTTCATGTTTAATCAGGAATATCGAAGTTCGTAGGGGCCATTGCCCCAGAGGACCTTCTGACCTTAATGAAACACAAGAGGGAGGACCATATCAATGCAAAGCAGCAGCCTCAATGTTAAACTCCATCAGAGTGCTACAGCAAGAATTGAAAGTGTATATGCGAAATATATTGAGTCCACTCTTCATCGGATGTAGGAATGGCCTCACCCTTATTCTGGAATCACAATATTGGGCTATTAAAGACCAGTATTTACATGAATCACAAGAAGAAGCTGTTTCGCTCAACTTAATTAACTTCTGATCATTCTATCTATACTTTCTTTGTTCAGCCATCTTCAATCTAGTTCTTGCACACATCGACAGGTTAATTTCACTTTGCCTCATTAATGGCAGCAACTTACATTGTTTTCTCACTGGGGAGTTAATATCATGGTTTACCTTTTTTACCACCCAAGAGATAGTAACAGGGGACTTAACATTAGTACTTCCATTTTTGCTCGCAAAGGTTCGGAAAAGAGACAACTGCTTTTCTGACCACAGGGATTGGGTTATCAGATGTGGTAACAAGGGGACCTAAACTTTCTGTTTTAATATGAGAGGCCCAGTTCAGTATATTGTCACTCGACCAAAAAGGGCAGCCATTTATTTTGTCTCATAGTTTATAGTGTCTTTTTCTGGAGTTCCAGGAGTTGAGCACCTTAAACTCTAAGTCAATAACCACAGAGAGGATGCTGTGATCGCTCACATCTCTCCTCAATACCTAATTTTGGGTACACACACCAAACATTTGGTTAGATACCACCATATAATCGATTAATGAATGTCCTCAAGAGGAATAAAAAGTAAAGGAGTCTTGGGAGTCCTCCTGAAACCTGCCATTGAGAGCAATTAATTAATTAGATCTCAGGCATTCAAGGAAAAGTAACTCTGTCTATCTGATCTGATCAGATGACCTCAGGGATGCTCCATACATCATCCAACCCAGAATTTTCAAAAGTCATAGAGGCACAGTTTGAGATTTTGGCATTTAAATCTCCCACAATAACAATCAACAAGCAGTCTTCTAAAGCAGTAATATTTTGGACAAAAGAGAAAATAGAGTCAAGTAAGATATTGTGAGACTTCCCAGGAGGGATATAAACATTTACTAACAGGAAGGATGAATATGATCCTATTATTGCATTGAATAGGGCTGACTTTATGCAGATGCAGAGTTTTGAGGAATGAAGAAACACCTCAGGATTCATCAAATTTATGTCACTATTGAGTAGAAAAGCTATACCTATACTGGCATGGCCTTTTACTAAGAGTTTTGCTGCACAGGATAATTCTCATATTTAAAATCTGAAAAAATTCCAGTTTCCTGCAGCTAAGTATCAATGGACTAAAGTGCATTATAACATTCAATTTAGAATTAGACTGTCCCAGGCCCGCCATATTCCAAGAAAGAATTTTACTCAAGGGGGCTACCTATCAACATTGGAAGTTTGTTAATCCTTTTTAAAGCACCCAAGACGCCTGCTACCCAACTCCAGGGAGCTAACTCTTCTCCCTTCCCAGATTCCTTGGCCCATGGGTCCTGATATCCCACTATGTTTATCACTGTCCTCCCTGTGTCTCTACCAATAGAGATTGTGGCGTCCTTCAAATTTGCAGTCCCCCTTCTACTGTGTGGATCTTGGGTAGACTCCTGAGGGCCCTAACTCAGGATAACAATCTTAGGAGCTGCAATCATCTCAAATGGAAATACATCAATGCTTTTCTTCCAGACGTGGTCTACATTGCCTAGGATCTAACTCAGGCTAACAATCTTAGGAGCTGCAATCATCTCAAATGGAAATACATCAATGCTTTTCTTCCAGAAGTAATCTACATTGCCTAGGATCAGCATTGCAACAATCCTCAAGCTAAACATGACCTTGGAACTCAGAAGTGGGGCAAGGGAACCCAGATACACACAATCAATATCTTAGCTTGTTACTAGACAAGGGGGTCACAATTTCTAGTAAGAGCTGTAGATTGAAGCTTCTATTCAGTGGGCCCAATTCATTATCAAACAAAGAAACAACATTCTAGGTATTAGAGATGTTGCCACATTCTGGTCCTCCACTAGAATTATTATTATGTTAGATGTTAGGTTTTGGACCAGCCCCCGAAAGGGGTGGCTGTGCTGATGTAAACAATAGAGAATCTGCCCCATTTAGCATTCTGACAAACTTAGGAACTGTGCATGGAGACAATACCCCACAGGGAGAGATTCATGAAGATCTTTTGGGGAGCCTCCCAACTTCATGGGGGGCCTGCAACCTTCTTTTCCAATGCTCAACAAGTTGATATCTGCAAATCCCAACCATATATCCTCTTTCACTTAACCCACTTTTGTGCTTCCCCTTCTACTATAAACAGGTGCCCCCATATCTAGAGTTAACCCCTTCTCCTGCTGATGGCATTTCAAAATTGGTAATTCTATTATATCAGAGAAAGAATGCCTACTAATGATTTCTGGAGAATTGGACTCCGGTTCTAGATGTAAGGTGGCATTCTTTGACATTTTTGCTTTAGGTGGTGGAATAATTGGGGGGGGGGGGACTCTTGTAAAGCGTTTAAAAAATGTTAGTTCTTTAACTTAAATTTCATAATTCACCGGGTTCTTTTCCTTATTCCCTTCAGGCGTTTTACCCTATTACATCCAGCGGGGGCCCTTTTCACAGGAGAGACATCACTTGTGGAAGCCCTAGGTGAATTAACACTAGAATGATCATGTAGTGGGACAACAACACCAGTGGGAGGAGATGCCCCTTTATTAAAGATTGAAACAATAAGAAAGGGCTTCTCAGTCATGGTTGCATTGGCGCTTTGAGCTTCTTGACAATGCTCTTCAGACAACTGATTAAGAGAGGAAGAGAAAGGCACAATGTCAGCATCCTTAGTGGCTTCTGGAGTACAGTAATATTGCCACAAATATGTGACCTCACATTTTTTGTCACCATGTTAGTTTGGGAGGCCTGAGATTTCACTTCAATACCCTTCTCTTCCTTCCTTGGGCAAGGGCCAAAGCTGGTAAGGTGCTGCACCCCTATTAAAATGAGGGTCAGCACATGATCAGAATTAGCGACTGATCTATCCAATAAGGCCAAAATCGAAGATAAAACCTAACGCATAATAAAATGTCAGAGTGAACCCTAACCGCTTCTTCCTCCTTCCCTTTCCAGATTAAACAACAGCACAAGTACTTGAGGCCCTGCACACGTAGATAGACCACAGTTCAAAGATTTCATTTTATCCAATAAAGAAACCTTTGAAGATGGCGTACTATGTTAGAAAGACTGGTAATGACGGTCAGCTGGATAGACAAAACAAAGGTAGAATCAAGTCCATGACCAAGGCAGTAGGTGGTCTTAAATTGGCCTCCCTTATTCGATTCTTCTCTGCGAGGTAGGCAATGTCTGGCAGGGAATAGTATTACAGTACACCAAAGTCCCCATAGAACAAAACCAGACCGTGTCCCCATAAGACTCTCAAGAAATCTCCTTGAGTGGCAGATTTTATAATGCAAGAACAGCATCTTGGCCACCATCAGGAATTGTAGGACACTTGAGCCGGGTCTCAGATGTGAAGCCGATGCCAGTGATGTTCATCGCAGGTACGGCCCTGTTAGACCTGGCACACTTGGAGTGGGTCTCCCTTCTATTTTTTGCTGTTGCCTCCTGTATTTTTTCTATGTGTTTTGCTGGTCTAGATGCTCTGGAGACTTTGCCACTGCTATTCAGTGCCAAAGTGCAAGTGCCCCCTATTGTAACTTGTTGTAATGCATTTGTGACACCATGATTGGCTTATTTTATTTACTTGTCAGACCCTTGTACAGTGCACCATTTGTGCCCAGTGATTGTAAATCAAATGCTGCTGGTGGGCTTGCAGCACTGGTTGTGCACTCCACAGAAGCAGCTTGCAAAATGTGGCCCAGGCCTGCCATTGCAGAGCCTGTGTGCAGCCTGGGGCTGCCATGTCGAATTGATGATGATGATGATAATGATATTCGTAAAGCGCTTGGTTACACTTTACTAGTGTGTCCCCGCTCTGCGGTACATAAGCCAAGGAGAACATCATTCTCAGGTCCTCTCTCCATCAGAGGGCTGTAATAGAAGCTACTCATTTGAAAAAAGGAGAGTTTTCAGCTTTTTACAGAAAGTCACCTCCGATGTCTCCATTCGCAGCCCCCGCAGGAGTCTATTCCATTGCTGAGCCGCCATAAAGCTGAAGGAGCGCCCACCCATCCTTACCGTCCTAACTCTAGGGACAGTGACCTGCCCCATCCCACTAGATCTAAGTTGGCGGGAGGGGACATACGGTCTCAGAAGTTTATATAGGTATGCGGGCCGCTTCCTTTGAAGGATACTGTGGCACACACAGAGTGCTTTGAACTGGATGCGCTCCTTAATCGGGAGCCAATGGAGAGCAACTAACGCCTTCCTTGAGTATGCTCTCCTGGGCAGCATCATACCCAGACAGGCAGCTGCGTTCTGTATATGCTGAAGCCTTTGAACAAAGCTAACATTGGCCCCTAGGTAGAGGACATTCCCGCAGTCCAGCCTAGAGGTTACTAAGACATGGACCATGGTCTTCCTAACTCCAGTAGGCAGGATGTCCACGGTCTTGCGCAAACTACGCAAGATACCAAACAAGTTCCTGCCACTCGCCTTGTCTGAAGCTCAAACGAGAACTTGTGGTCTAACCACACCCCTAAGTTCTTGACTTGCTCACTATGAGCCGGGGCGGGACCAAAGGTCTGAGGCCAACACGTCTATGACCACACAGAGGGTGCCTTTCCAACGATCAAAACCTCTGTCTTACTCGCGTTTAGTTTAAGGCAGTTCTCACCCATCCAAACCGCCAGTTCTTGCATACAGGAGTTAAAGTTGGAGGCTGCCTTCTCATCCGATTGTGCCAAGGCCACCACCAGCTGTGTGTCATCAGCGTAAGACCCTCTTTTGACCCCGTACCTTCCGGTAATGTCTGCCACTGGTGCAACATATAGATTAAACAGGGTTGGGCTGAGGGTGGACCCCTGCGGCACCTCTGTTTAAGCATAACACGCTTTGACCGAAATGGTCCCTTAGCCACCCGAAAACTGCGATCCTGCAGAAAGAATTCCATCCATGCCAATGCCTTTCCACCCCCCCCCTCCCTTCCTGAGACACTGGAGTAACGTACAATGAGCAACAGTGTCAAAGGCGGCACTCAGATCGAGTAAAATTAAGGCCACGGTCTGACCCTCATCTACGTACTTCCGAATGACCTCCGTGGAGAAGAGTAGAGCAGACTCAGTTGAATACAATGCGCGGAAACCAGACTGAGTGGGGTGGAAAAGATCATGTTTACCAATTGACAAGTACACACACTTGCCAGTCCCCAAACCTTCCATTTTCTACATATTATTCACCCCTAAGGTAGGTCCAAGGTCAGGGTGCATTGTATGTAAGAGGTAGGACATGCCCTGTTGTATGCGACATGTCCTGATAGTGAATTACAACCAATTTTGTTTTCCACTATGGCAAGGCTATCTGTTCTCCTAGTCTTGTAGGTAGCAAGGACCCCCTGATGCGGATAAGACTCCTGGGTCAGGGACAACAATTTTTTTTATAACAGCAAATACACAGGCAGACTTTAACGACAAAGGCTGGCTATATGGTAAGACATAGACATAAATATATACCTGATAAAAAGTAATGCAATGGACTGAAGTGATATCAAAAAGGATAATTTTTAATAAAAGATCAATAAATACACATAATTCATAAAGTACACAATAAAAAGGTTCATGTGGCTCTTTTGCAAATATATATTAGAAACACATCGTGATGAGTAAAAAGGATCTTTGTTCTCCTTTTTTAATGAAGAATAGGGCTGTGTGTCAACGCGTTTCGACAAAGTCTTTTGTCTTCATCAGGACTTGTGAATATTCAGCCACTTTTTCTAGAAAAGGTTATGACCAAAAAGGTTCAAAGTAGGTGAAGGGAGTAAGGCACCTTTCCTTTAGTGTCCGGAGTCGGTGGTTCGGGTTGATCAAATGATGATCATCATTTGATCAACCCGAACCACTGAGGGAAGTAGAGACGTCTCGAGCAGCACGCTTGTCTAAACGTGGGCGTATCCCGGCCAACGTACGTCTTGCCTGAATCACAGCCTTTTGTCTAAAAAAGCGGACCCAGGGTACGCAATAGTCCTTAATGATTGCCGCGCCTTGCCTAAGACCGTACGAGGGTTAAAGCTATACGGATTTACAACAATTCCAACCGTTACGATACCTAATCATCAAAATGGCGGGTAATGTTTGAGGTCTCCCTCCCTCCCAAACAAATAACGAACAGTGGGTGTAGGTAGAAGTAAGACGGAAGCAGTGAGCACTGCTTTAACAGTTATCACATACCGACTCCGGACACTAAAGGAAAGGTGCCTTACTCCCTTCACCTACTTTGAACCTTTTTGGTCATAACCTTTTCTAGAAAAAGTGGCTGAATATTCACAAGTCCTGATGAAGACAAAAGACTTTGTCGAAACGCGTTGACACACAGCCCTATATATTGCTGCTTGACAGTGCCTGACTTGTCTGCATCGCGCTATTGTTGATATCTTTGCGTATTTATAATTACTGCTTTAAAATCATTTAATTGTTCAGCTGCTTGCTTTAGCCACTGCTATATTGCTGCTTGACAGTGCCTGACTTGTCTGCATCGCGCTATTGCTGATATCTTTGCGTATTTATAATTACTGCTTTAAAATCATTTAATTGTTCAGCGCCGCTCTGCTGCTTGCCCCGGCCGCTGCTGCCTGCCTGGCATCACATTTCCTTTGCCGCTTTGCTGCGCTGTGTGTCACAGAGGATACAATCGATTTCAGCAGGTACAGTGCAGCTGATCGATCCCGTAAGGCCGCCGGCCATTTTGTTGTTGTTGTTGTTGTTGTTGATCGCCCTGCCCTAGTCTCCACCCCGCTCCCGCCTTCCCAGCTGACCCGCCCTCCCACGAAGCTCTTCCTCCGTACTCTGACCCTAACGCGCTGTGACCGTTCTGCTCCCTGCGGACACGGCCGCTCCCCACGCTGCTCCCTGACCCGCCTTGCCTCCCTGCTGGGTATCGTTTCGCAGCTCCGCTGATTGCTTTAGCCACTACTATATTGCTGCTTGACAGTGCCTGACTTGTCTGCATCGCGCTATTGTTGATATCTTTGCGTATTTATAATTACTGCTTTAAAATCATTTAATTGTTCAGCTGCTTGCTTTAGCCACTGCTATATTGCTGCTTGACAGTGCCTGACTTGTCTGCATCGCGCTATTGCTGATATCTTTGCGTATTTATAATTACTGCTTTAAATTCATTTAATTGTTCAGCGCCGCTCTGCTGCTTGCCCCGGCCGCTGCTGCCTGCCTGGCATCACATTTCCTTTGCCGCTTTGCTGCGCTGTGTGTCACAGAGGATACAATCGATTTCAGCAGGTACAGTGCAGCTGATCGATCCCGTAAGGCCGCCGGCCATTTTGTTGTTGTTGTTGTTGATCGCCCTGCCCTAGTCTCCACCCTGCTCCCGCCTTCCCAGCTGACCCGCCCTCGCCCCTCCCCCCCTCACCACCATTTATGACAGGAGTATCAGCGCGCAGCGTTCACGCGCAGCGATCGCGCCCCAGTCGCGCCGAAATTGCGCCAAAGGTAAGCCCGTCAACCCCCGTCCGCGCCTGGACCGCGCCCAGCGCCAGACCCCCTGGCCCCCGTCCCACCCACCCCTCCCGCATTACTTACGACACTACCACCCTCCTAGCCCTTAACCCCGGCCGCTCCCCCAACTGCGTCCAAGCCGCTCCTGGCCACGCTCATGGACCCTTTTCCTGCAACTCCTGCAAGTTCGATGGCACCAAGAACAACTCCTCATCTACAAACACACAACAGATATCCGACCCCAACCACCTACACTGCATCCTGCTCAACACCCGCTCGGTCCACAGGCACGCCATCGACCTTTGGAATCTACTAGACACCATCTCCCCGGACGTCGCCTTCCTAACAGAAACATGGATGAACGCCTCTTCAGCCCCAGACATCACCATCGCCATCCCGGAAGGCTATAAGATCATTCGCAAGGACCGTACCAGCCACACAGGAGGAGGCATCGCTATCGTCCATAAAAAATCCATCCGCATGTCAACCAGTTCAGACGTCAATCTCGCCAACACTGAACACCTTCACTTCCAGATCCACATCGACCCCAAGACCACACTCAGAGGCACCCTCCTCTACAGGCCACCAGGACCCCGCGCACAATTTAGTGAAGACATCACGGACTTCATCACTCCACACGCGCTCCCCTCCGAGGACTACATCCTTTTGGGAGACCTCAACTTTCACCTTGAGAAGAACAACGACCGCAACACCACCACCCTGTTGGACAACCTCGCCAACCTCGGACTTAAACAACTTGTCACTACCCCCACCCACATCGCAGGTCACACACTCGACCCTATCTTCACCTCCAGCAAACATGTCTCCTTCAGCCACACCACAGCTCTCCTTTGGACTGACCACAGCTGCGTTCACTTTACCTACAACATGCCCACATCCAACAACCACCCCCAACCCTCTCTGCAAAGAAACTGGAACAAAATCACCATCGACCAGATCTCCTCATCGCTTCTTCAAAACCCCCCAACTCACTCCTCTAACCCCGACCAAGCAGCCACCAACCTCACCCAATGGTTATCCAACAGCGCCGACATCCTAGCACCACTGAAAAAAAGACAAATCAAACTAAGCAGCAAGAAGGCCTCATGGTTCAATGATGATCTCAAGAAATCCAAGAAACTCTGTCGCTCCCTTGAGAAGGCCTGGAAAAAAGACCCTACCACCAGCACCAAGGACGCCTTCAAAAACGCCACCCGCATACACCACCAACTGATCCGAAACGCCAAGAAAGCCGCTTTCAAGGACCGACTAGATAACAACGCCCACAACAGCAAGGAATTATTCAACATCGTCAAGGAATTTACCAACCCCTCAGCCAACTCCAACGACATCACCCCCTCTCAAGCCCTGTGCGACTCCCTAGCCTCATTCTTCCACAACAAAATTGCAGACATCCACAACAGCTTCGACAACCGACCCGATGACCAAACCACCCAACCCCCCGCAGGACCCCCACCCCCCCCTCAACATCCTCAATGACTGGAAGCCAATCTCCACTGAGGACACCATCCGTCTGATGAACTCTATCCACTCAGGATCCCCCACAGACCCATGCCCTCACCACATCTTTAACAAAGCAGACTCCATTATAGCACCGCACCTCCGTGACGTCATCAACTGCTCCCTCAACTCCGCAACCTTCCCGGAAAGCTGGAAACATGCCGAACTCAGCGCCCTCCTGAAGAAACCCACAGCTGACCCCACCGAACTAAAAAACTACCGCCCTATCTCACTCCTTCCATTCCCGGCCAAAGTCATCGAGAAAGCGGTCAACAACCAGCTCGCCGCATTCCTCGAAACCAACAAATCCCTCGACTCCTCACAATCCGGCTTCCGAGCCAAGCACAGCACTGAAACCGCCCTCATCGCAGCAACAGACGACATTCGAACTCTACTGGACAATGGAGACACAGTCGCCCTCATCCTCCTCGACCTCTCCGCAGCCTTCGACACGGTCTGTCATAGCACCCTTTTACAAGGCCTCAGAAACGTCGGAATCCAAAGAAAAGCACTGGAATGGATCACCTCGTTCCTCACCAGAAGAACCCAGAGAGTCCGCCTTCCACCATTCAAGTCAGAGGCCACTGAAGTCATCTGCGGCGTACCACAAGGATCCTCACTCAGCCCCACCCTCTTCAACGTATACATGAGCCCCCTCGCGGTTATCGCACGCCAACACAACCTCAACATCATCTCCTACGCCGACGACACTCAACTGATCCTCTCACTCACCAAAGACCCGAACACTGCCAAAACCAACCTGCATGAAGGAATGAAAGAAGTAGCCGAATGGATGAATCACAGCCGTCTGAAACTGAATTCCGACAAAACAGAAGTCCTTATCTTAGGTACCTCCCCCTCTGCCTGGGACGACTCTTGGTGGCCAGAGGCCCTCGGAAAAGCACCCATCCCGACTGACCACGCACGGAACCTGGGCGTCATCCTGGATTCCTCACTCTCGATGAACAGGCAAGTCAACGCCGTTTCTTCATCTTGCTTCAACATTCTTCGCATGCTCAAAAAAACCATTTCGCTGGATCCCCACCGAAACTAGAAAAACGGTCACCCACGCTCTGGTCACGAGCCGACTGGACTACGGAAACACCCTTTACGCCGGGACCACCGCAAAACTCCAGAAAAAACTCCAACGCATCCAGAACGCCTCAGCCAGGCTCGTACTAGACATCCCGCGTAAAGAACACATCTCTGGTCACCTGAAAAACCTCCACTGGCTCCCCGTCAATAAGAGGATTACCTTCCGGCTCCTAACCCACGCACACAAAGCACTCTACGAAATCGGACCCGAATGCCTCAACACACGACTGTCCTTCTACACCCCCTCCCGCCAGCTACGATCCTCCAACCAAGCCCTTGCCACTGTACCTCGCATCCTCAAAACCACCATGGGAGGTAGATCCTTCTCCTACCTGGCAGCTAAAACCTGGAACTCACTTCCCACTCACCTTCGCCTTACTCAGAACCACCTAGCATTCAGAAAGCAACTAAAAACGTGGATATTTGACAAATAATTCCCCACCCTTCCGCAAGCGCCTTGAGTCCCTCTGGGTATGTAGCGCGCTATACAAATTTATTGACTTGACTTGACCATATAGCCAGCCTTTGTTGTTAAAGTCTGCCTGGGTATTTGCTGTTATAAAAAAAATATCTGTTCTCCTAGGCCAGAATGGGCAGTTTGATTATAAAATATTATAATCACAACTGACCCTAGGAACAAGATAGGAAATTAAAGTTTAGTATGCCTGAACTAAGAATATTTAAATAAATCTTTTAGTAAGACTGGTTTTTACGTTCTTTGTTTGAAAATACCACTTTTGGTTGGTTGGTTGGTTGGTTGAAAGCTTTATTTTGATATGCAATTATATCTTGAAAGCATTACATACATGTAAAAACTGCAGATCGACAATACAAATGTCTCACAAATAAGAACAAGTAAAAATGCCATTTATGCATGCAATAAATTAACTAAAACTGGATTAAATTGAGATAGACAATCTGTTTCTGCGAATCAACCATGACCATTTTAAAAATTTGGAGACACCACAAACTATGGGAGGGGAAGTGTCAGTTAACAAGATACGTAGCGCCACCAAGTGTTGGCATGTCCCCAAGCGTCTAAATAGCGGTTTAAGCCAGCACCTCCTTGGGCGAATATAGTCTGGGCACTCGAAGAGGATATGCGCCACCGTCTCAGGCCTTGTAGGGCAAAAGGCACAAAAGGGTGATAACTGCACTGGCGATTTCCATCGGGATAGAAAGTGCCCAATCGGAAGATTGCCTACTCTAAACTTAAAGTATAGAGCCCTATCAACTGGCATGGTGATCAAATCCAGATAGGGTTCATAGGCCACCACGTCCTTAATTTTTAGAAATGCTGCAGTTCAATTGCAGTGGCGTGGATTACCAATAAGTTGGGAGGACACCCAGTCCCAGTACAGTTTTATTTAGGATAGCCTTGGGTGGAGCGGATTTTGTAGCCCAAGAGTCTCCCAAACCCAGCTCCCCCAATAGATTTTTAATATCCCTCAGCCACTTGATCTTGTGCCAGCCCCCCATTTCCATCACCTCGGACAGCCCATCAGCACATGATTTTAACTCTGGAACCCTCCACAAACGAGCCCATAAAACTAACGGCCGGAGACAAGCCTGGTCCTTGATCGGCTTGCAGCCTACATCCAAGCATACCGGGACTGTGGGGGTACTCAAGGGGAGAGCAAGTAGGTCTTTCAAAAATTTGCTCTCCGACTTTGATAGGGACTCCAAATTACAAAAGCCCCATAACTCCGCCCCGTAAAGTGCGGAAGTGACTCCTCTTGCTTTATAAATATCAATCGCGGGTGCCACAAACTGTTTGGATGAGTCACGATATTCCCTTAACAACACACCCCCTACCCTTTTATGGCTGAGGACCATCTTGTTGATATGTGACGTCGAGCTCATAGTGTCGCACAGGCCTATTCCCAGATAGTCAAATTCGGAAACTTTCTCAAGATGGACAGAGTTCAATACTGGAGGGCGTCCTGGTTTCCGTGGTGGATGCATAATCAGGTATTTTGTTTTGTCCACATTGATCACCAATCCCCTTGCTAAGCAGAAATCCTGGAAACGGGTCAAAAGCTTCTGGAGACCCTTGGGAGTCTTGGCGATGAGGAGGGTGTCGTCTGCAAACAACAGTGTAGGGATCCGTACGCCCCCTAGGGAGGGTGCGTCCGCTGGTTCTTGAAGCAGGTGCTCTACCACACCATTTACATACAAGGAAAATAGGGTGGAAGCCAGCACACAACCCTGTCGGACGCCCCTACAAACCGGTATCCTATCAGTCGTTTCCCCATTCTGGCCCCACCGCACCTGGGAATAGTTATCAGTATGAAAGTTCATCAGGAGCGACAGAATATAGGGGGGCAGCCCAAGACCCTGGAGGACCCTCCAGAGTTCCTCCCTGGGAACAAGGTCAAAGGCAGTCTTTAGGTCAATGAAGGCCAAATAAAGACTGCCCTTTCCCAGTTCCACCACCTTCCAGTGCAGAAGCATTAGTCTAAACACTTGTTCAATAGAACCCGTTCCTGAACGGAATCCTGCCTGGAAGTCAGATAGGATATGGTTTTCATCCACCCAGTGGAGGATCCTCCCTAAGATCGCCTTCCCCGCCACTTTTTGTGTTGAGCCAATCAAGCTTATTGGCCTGTAATTCCCTGGATTGTCCCAACATCCCTTTTTGAATATGGGGATGACCTCCGCCCCCCTCCAAGATTCTGGGACAGGTCCACCCTCCATGATTGCATTCAGAAGTGCAGAGATCAGAGTGACCCATTCGGTCGGATAGGCTCGGAGTAAGTCCCCTGGAAGCCCGTCAGGGCCGGCTGCTTTCAGGGGTACCACGGTCTTGATTACATTTACTACCTCCCGGATGGTGAAAGAATCAGGGACACTATAGCTTGCCAAGATGGGGGGTAAAACTGGCTCATTAAGGGGCCCTTCTACCGGAGAATATAAGGCCCCGAAATGATTGAACCAGGTCTGGGACGGTATGGTACAAGTCCTCAGTGTGTCATCAGGTCGGTTCCTAGATCCCACCAGGTTCCAGAAACCCCTGGCGTCCTTCCCTTGGCTGGCAGCCAGAAGGTCCGCCCAGAACTTTTCCTCCCATTCCTTTTTTGCTGTTTGTAAACTCTGGGAGTAGAGCTTCCTGGCCTCCCTAATCCTAGTTTGAGATTTTGACTTAACTGCCTCCATCAACATTTCCTTCCTTACCCTGCAATTATAGGTATACCAGCCCTGTCTTCTTAATGGCCTTGTCTTAGCCCCCTTTTGCCTAGTTGGTACAGTAAACAGGTTGCTTATAGCCACGATCAAGTCGCAGAACTTCCCGGACACCTCCACTGGGCCTCCCTCGGAAGTAGTCAAATTGCGTTGGGCTGCAACCAGGAGTAGCGTTATTGCCTTAACCTTCTCTGGGGAGAGCTTAAGCTTTGGCCACTTCAACCGCCTGCCACAATGCGAAACAGATGAATCCCCAGAGTTGGCAGTGACACAAGATAAGGGACCCCCTATGCTATCTGATCACCAAGGAGTCAGAGTAAGAGAGAGCAAGTTGTGATCGCTCTCGACGGACGGAATGATTACCATGTCCCTTGCCGAGCTCCATAAACGCACGTCAAGCAAGATATAATCAATTCTTGACGTGTGATCGGGCCTGTTGTAAGTATGGACACCCGCCTTATCTGAACGTGACCTCCCGTTGAGTGCCCTCAGATCAAACTCCACATTAAGGGTATTGATCTGAAGTGCCACTTCAGTCCACCTCTTAATAGGGGTTAGCTCTAGGGCCGGGATCCTCCTTCTTTGATCCTCCTCCTCCAGATCCAAAATGTCGTCCGAGCCAAAGGCTCGAACGTACAATTTTGATCGCCTGCAACCAAGGTGCATGACTTATATGGGTATGTCCTTAGCAGGCCCTCCAAGAGAGCAATTGTGGGCGACTGTCTACCACCCTTTGTGCCCCGTGCATAGATGTTATAGATATTCAAGATGACACGACCCCGGGCATCTTATAGGGTGATATTGAGGAGATCAGGACTGTTGGTTTGATGGGCCTCCACCCTACAATTTAAAGAAGTAGCCACCCAGACGAGGAGGCCACCTGAAGGGCGTCCCCTCCCTACTTCTGGATAGACAGCTGGGGTAGAGTAAGAGGAGTATCCTGCCTTGTGGGTGGGCTCCCTACTCCACGTCTCCTGGAAGATACAAATGGAATACTCTTCCACAAGAGCATTCCAGTCAGGCAAGGCCAGCTTTCTGGCTATTCCAGCCAAGTTCCACCTGAAAACCCTAAAAACTGGATCCGTTACAGCTGGAACGCGACTGGACTCGACTTCGCAGTCAGCAACAGCCCCAAGCGGGACGAAAAAGCTACTGCCCACTCCGTTGCTAACCTGCCCCCCCTCAAGTTCTCGGCTGGCAATAGGTACTGTAGAGTTTCCTGTTGGGGAGGGCGAGCCAGTCAGCTATTCGGTAGAATAGGCAGCCCCTCCCAATTTGGGGACCCCCGAGACCAGCCCACAGGCATCTTCAAGTCAATACCCCGTATTACCCCAGTTCGATGCTGGCCAGGCTGCCTGAGGGTAGAACTGGGGTGCCACCGAGTACCATGGACAATCACCAGTGCTGTAGCGTGTTTCCCCAAATACTGGCCTAATATAATTCATGGAGGACCGCGGGTAAAAGTAGGTCAAGTCCACCACGCCAATGCCAGGACCACCCACATACTGATTCTGGCTGCAGATTATTTGTGCTACTCTGTTGTCTTTAAAATTAACTACCACACAATCTCCCTCCAGTCCTTTCCTGCCCTTTCCAACCCAACCTACCCTGCGCACTCCAAGAATCAGCCCATCCATACCCCTAGGTAATGGTTTGTTTACTTTTAACCAATGCAAAGTTTTATTTTTTAGGGTCTGGTGGGTTTCAGACTGAGCATCCTTCAGGGGGGGACATTGACAAGAACAGCAACATATGGGTGGCACTCCGGGGGGAGATTTACTGGGGGGCTCTTATGAGTAGCTTTTGGAGTAGTATCTGCTGGAGGACCGGCTCCTGGGCAACTCATAGGAGGTTTAGCTAAGGGAGCCGACCCAACTCCCTTGCCATGATCTATTCCCTGAACCGGTTGCCTAGGCTTAGCCGAGTCCCCGCCCGCTGGCAGCTTAGCATGGCCTGGTTTCTTATTCGGAACCTTAGAGGTCTTAGGGGATCTTACATGGACCTGGGCAGAATGAATGGTAGATCCCGGTTTAGCCGTAATAGAAACTTCAGGAGTAACGTTGAGGTCCTTACTTGCTACCACAATAGGTACAGACGTTGGCAATGGTGGGGCCTGCACTAAATCTGCAGGTGCCCGATTTCCCCTAAACCCACCCATATTAGGGGAAGGCAAGATGGCCGACACTGGATTGCTGTGAGCAGTCGCACTCTTCCTCTCTCCAGCCTAAGGAAGAGTAGCAGTATGCACAGCTGAAATTCCATGGTTTTTCTAGTCTCCTTCGAATGGCACTTACATGGCTGGTACAGGATGAATCAGAGCTATTTAATTCAAGCTACTCAGGGGTAGTAGCTAAGCAACTTTATCGCTGTTATCAAGTTTTCAACTATCTGAAGGAAAGCGCCAAAACTTTGATGAGCACATTCGCGCTAAGGATCAAAAGGAAAAACCTCGCACAACAGGCTGAAGTTCAAGTGCAGGAGTCTTCAATGCCTCCTCCAAAAATGACGAAAAGTGAAAGACAAGAGAAGCTAGAGCTGCAGAGGGAAAAAGATAAAAAAGACAGGAAGACACCGAGCGGACCGAGTGATCCAACAGTAAACACAACTGGGATGAGTAAAGCTTTGCGCAATCTAGGCGCCAACCTGGGTGCTATCCCCAAGACAGGGGGGTCGATCGGAGGAAAAAAGAAACCCGATCTGAAATGCAGCAGCTCTGATGAGCCCACTCTACGCGCAAGCAACATCATTAAACCCGGCAGGCAACAAGAAAAGGGGAAAGTTAAGGATACATTGTTGCGGCAGCCTACCGTGACTGAAGCTTTCTCACCGAGATCCCTCCAACGCACGGACGGTGTGCAGGCTCCGGGAGGAAGACGGGGGAGTGCTGGCAGCAGCGGAACTAACAGACTCACGGGACCCGAGGGAAACAATGGGAAATCGGGCGCTCAGGAGAGCGTCCTCGAGGACGCAGCCGATGCTACGGCAGGGGTTGCTAGGCAACGCTCGAATCGTGATCATGGCGGAGAGGTAGAGCTCGGTGAGGAAGCCAGCGTTAACGACACAGCAGTGAGACCGAGACCGAGAGCGATAGAGGGGCAAATGCGTCCAGAGAAGCTGCAGCAAATCGAAGGAAGTGTTACTGAGGCTGGAGAAGGAAAAATGCAGCCAGAAGGTAATAACGCTGGAATTGTTAATGAGATTGAGGCTGAGTCTGGAGAATACATGGGAAACAAAGAAAGTCAAGGCAGGCCCATGACTGAGTTTGGTAATGCTGATATGTTAGGTGCTCTGTTGGTCATGGAAAATGAAATGAAGTCAGCAAGTTTAGAGCCATTGAAAACATGGGGAAGCTCTCTCAGCCTGACAAGTAAAAATGATGTTGGTGAGGGCGATGGCAAGCTTGAAGGTGGATCGACAGAGGGAGATTGTTTTTTCTCAGTGAATGAGGAGACAGACACTGATCAAACAAACACTGGCAGCTCGGAGGAGGGTGAACATTCAGATTCAGACTCAGACTTAAGCATTGATAAGGATACCACCCTTAGAAGGAAGTCCTTACAATTATCTAGGCAGCTCGCAGGGGGGTTTGAGGAGGCCCAGAAGAAGTTACTATGGGATTACTCAGCGACATCACATGCGTACCAGGAGGTAGATGATAATAACCCAGGTCCTACCTCAGTAGGCTCTGATACATCCCATCAGTTCCCAGCTGAACTTCTGTTTAATACCCTCAAGCAGATGCAAGCGGAGGCCAGGGCAGAAAGCCGTAGAGCAAGACAGGACGCTAAAAAAATACAAAATACAATGAGGAAAATGAACAAGCTCTATGATGAACTAGCTGAAAGAGTAACAGAGGCTGAAGAGCGGACAGGCAAGCTGGAAGATGAGATGGGCGATTTCAAATCTTTTAAATCAGATCAAGAAAAACTTACGGAGGACTTCCAATGGAAGTTGGAAGATTTTGAAAATCGTCAAAGAAGAAATAACATTAGACTTTTGGGTGTGGCAGAAGGGATTGAGGGGCAGGACACAAGGCGGTTTGTTGTGAACTTGTTAAAAGGGTCTTTTCCAGAGTCAGATTGGCAGTGGGATAAAGAGGTACAGCGTGCGCATAGATATCCTTTTACATTAAAACAGGGGGCCAGGAAAGATGGACAGGGCTCTTATCCCAGAGCGATCTTGGTAAATGTAGGTAATTACCTGCTGAGAGAAGAGATTATTGCCAAAGCTAGACCAGACAGTAAGAGGGTATTTGAGGGTACCACATTTTTTGCTAGGCCTGATTTTTGTCATGTCACGGTAGAGAGGAGGTGGCGGCTCAGGCAGCTGATCGCACCATTTCAGGCATTAGGGTCAGAGGCATACCTCCTTTTTCCTGCTAAACTGAAAGTTGTAACAAAGGGGAAAACTAGAGTGTTTATTTCCGAAATTAAAGCCCAGCAGTTCATTGAAGAGTTGAAGAACAGGAAGGGGGCTTAAGCTGATGACTAGGATATGATAGTTGGGATCATAATATAAGTACAGATTGGATAAATAATAAGGGGAACCATGGACTCAGTTAAGTGGAGAGATTAGGCTGAGAGGGGAAGCGACTGACGCAATTCAAAAGCGGCCACACATAGGTCTGTTGACCTATTTGCCTGTGGAGGGGGGGGGGGAGACCAGGGTGGGAACCGTGGGGAGGGGGGGCGGGAGGGGGGGGGGGGGGAAAGAAGTACTGTTGCACGATATACAATGTTTGACTCAGCACGATTACACATCATACAGATACCAGAGTATGTGGTATATAAAAAAGTTAGTTTTTCATATAAGGAAAATGTGGAAGTATGATGACGTGTAGAATTGCCTCAATTAACGTTTGTGGTCTTAATTGTCTTAATAAGAGGTTGAGGGTGGCAGCACTGCTAAAATCCTTGAGATTGGACTTGGTGTGCTTACAAGAGACACATATTGAAGGTACAAGAGGTTATTTAATGGAACAGCTTGGCTACAGGCTATTGGCTAATACTAAACAAGGGACAAAAACAAGAGGAGTAGCGGTTTTGGGAAAGACTAGGGAGATAACAGTTAAAAGAAAGAAAGAAGATCAGTGGGGAAGATGGGTCATACTTGAAATTTGTTTTAAAGGAAAGACTTTTACACTGACGTCAATATATGGTTCTACCGAGGATGACCCTGATGTTTTACAATATCTAGATATTGAATTAGCTCAATGGCCAGAGCCAATAGTGTGTTGCGGAGATTTAAACATACATGTTCCGGATGGTTCTAGCTTGCAGACGGGTGGATACTATGGGGGGAGGAAGAAGAAAGTATACAAGGCTCTAGTAGATTTGGTGACACATAATTCCCTGGTAGACCCTTGGATTAATTCACCCCAACAGGTAGATGGTAGCACATATTTTTCGGCCCCGCATAGGTCTTTGGTTAGGCTGGATTACTTTTTAATTTCTAGGACAATATTTCAGGATGTCCAAATTGAGAAACAACCTCGGATAATATCTGATCATAGTCCATTGATTATAACTATTAAATTAGGACAGGGTCAGAAAATGAGAACACAATGGACATTTGAAAGATCTTTACTAACAGATGACGCATATAGAAGTCATATGGAAAAATGGATAAAATTCTATTGGGAAATTAATAGGGGATCTGCCAGCTTAGATATCGTTTGGGACGCTTTCAAGGCGGGAGTAAGGGGGGAGACAGTTAGTTATGTATTAACAAAACAAAAGAAGGAGAAAGCGAGATTGGAGGAGGTGAGAGTGAGATTGATAAAAGAGGAAGAAGATCTTGCTATAGCCTTAATACAGAACGCTCCAGTAGAGCCACATCTGTATAGGATTATAGCTGTGAAAGCAGAAGCAGTAGAGTGGATTGCAGAGAAGGAGGCAAGTAATTATTTGGCTAAAAAGGAGAGCGCATATGAATTAAGCGAGAAGGTAGGGCATATATTGGCGGTTCGCACAAGACAGAGACTTGCTACTTTTGATATTAAAGAAATTAAGGATAAACAGGGCAATTTGGTAAGCGAGACAGAACAAGTAAGAGAGGTCTTTAGGGAGTACTACGCATCCCTATATACTCCAGAGAAGGAAGAGAGCTTTGCAGATATTGAGAGATACTTAAGGGGAGTTGAGTCCTGTAAATTGTCTGAAAATGGAAGAGAAGAACTTGAGATGGCAATACAATTAGATGAGTTTAATACAGCACTGAATAGCCTGCCATCAGGCAAAGCCGCAGGGCCGGACTTGATCCCTGTGGAGTTTTACAAAGTATTTAAGGATGTGTTATGTAGCGATATGTTTAATATTATGATTTCAGCACAAAAAGGAGATGGGTCTCCCCCGTCCTGGGGAGGGGCAGATGTTATTGTAATTCTTAAAAAAGGGAAAGATCCAACAAATACTGGATCTTACAGACCGATCACATTAATGAATGCTGACGTCAAGGTCTACTCTAAAATATTAGCTACAAGGCTATCAGGGGTTATTGAGAGTTTGGTAAGCCCCGTCCAACATGGATTTATACCGGGAAAAGGGACAACGCAGCACATCAGGACGGTTCTAACTATGTTTGATGCTGCAGGTGGACTGGGAGACCCGATGGCAGCACTATTCTTAGACGCCGAGAAGGCATTTGATAGGGTCACATGGAGGTATTTATGGCAAACTTTGAGGTGGTCGGGGATAGGTGAGGGTTTTATTAGGGCTATACAGGGGTTATATATTGATCCAATAGTCAGAATCAGAGTGAATCGAGGATATTCAGCAGATGTCACTATAGGAAGGGGGACAAGACAGGGGTGCCCTTCATCTCCACTCCTATTTGCCCTGTATTTAGAACCGCTGCTCCGTAGATTAGAAGACAATCCTTTGATTACGCCAGTTAGAGCAAATGGCTGCGTTGTCAAATCCCTAGCCTATGCCGACGATGTGGCAATTCTCACCTCTGACCCCCATATGGCAATTGGTCAAGTTGAACAGGAAGCGGAGCTATTTGGGCAAATTTCTGGGTATAGTCTTAATAAAGCAAAGACCCAGATTGTAGAAAATGGATATTCTAATTGTAATGATCCGCGTGTGGTTACTTCTGCAGTATATTTAGGGGTGGCTATTTCGGCAGATATTGATAACGTTGTGGGAAGTAACATCGCCCCCCTATTGGCAAAAGTCAAAAATGATTTGGAAAGACTTAATAATTTACATCTGTCTCTTGTAGGAACCACAAATGTTATCAAAATGTTAATTCTTCCTAAGTTCCTCTATTTTTTTAGAGCCATTCCCCTTCTCTTTGAGAATAAGTGGTTTAACTCATTAGAGATTATTTTGAATAAATTCATATGGGCGCAAGGTAAGACGAGAAGGGCTTATAGATTTATGGTTCTCCCAAGAGAAGAAGGGGGGTGGGGAGTCCCTGATTTCAGGATGTATTATCTTGCTGCTGCCCTACAGTATATGCAGGGGCTAATTGGGGGAGGGGGTAAGACACAAAAAGTTACAAGTATGTCGACAGAAATCTATAAGGCTGTTCTGGGTGAAGAAGTTGAAAATTGTTTTTTAAATTGTATGGAATATGGGTACTACAAAAGGACCAGGTTTAAAACACTAAGTGCTGCCGTTAGAATCTGGAATATTTTTTTAAAGAAATCAGGCCTCGGCAGGTTTAACAGATATGTTAGATTGTACAAGAATAGGTCACTACCCGCAGCAATTTTTGCAGATAGCACAATGGCTGGTTGGGCTGAAAGGGGAATTAGTCAGATTGGGGACCTCAGAGGGAGTGAAGCGATGCTACAGTTCACAGATTTAGTGTCGAAATTTGCCATTGATGGGAGATCCTTCTTTAAATATCTCCAGGTTCGGAGCTTTTTGGGTGGAAAACAGGGAGGGCCTGTAGGATTCCAGAGGAATGAAATTCTAGAGAAAATACAAATCTCTGGAGATTGTACAATTAGGAGCCTGTATGCATGCCTGGTGAAAGGAAGAGTAGCCGATATAGAGAAATTCAGCAACAAATGGACAGCTAAACTGGGTAGTCCAAAGGATTTATTTCAAGAGTCACTTGAGCTTGCACGTATGGTTTTATGTTCGGCACCTCTACAATCACAGCATTTTAAAACTCTGTATTTCTTATACTTTACCCCAGCTAGAATAGCTAAATGGGGAGGAACCACGGGCATTACATGTGCAAGGTGCAACCATCCGGAGGCGGATATAATACATGTCTTTGCTACTTGTCCACAGCTGTACACACTGATTGAAAATGTTGAAAGATTTTTAAATAGGACTTTGAAGTTACGTATAACCCTTACACCATCAGTATTATTGTTGGGGTTGGATCAGGTTGGAAATACACCACATAAAGAGTTTATTTTTGTGGCTGCTGCAGTTTATAGACTGACTATAGCTAGAGCATGGTTAGATAAAAATCCACCCACCATGCAAACCTGGTTGGCTAATTTGTTAGCAGCCTACAATTTGGAGAAGCCTATCTATTCCAGAAAAGGGATAAGGGGCAAAATGAGAGGATTAAAAATATGGGAACCCATAACTAGTTGGAAAGACAGTATGGGGTCTCAGTAAGTCTAAGGGCTATTCTTTTGTGTTTTTGTATTTTTTTTGGTGTTTGGCTTTTCATTCTCGTGTTCCCATGCTTTACCTTATAGGCAAATAATATGAAATGCAGTATATGTAATGTATAAATTGTATGATGTGTAAATTGTGCAAATTATGGAAATAAAAATTTTAAAAATAAAAAAAAAAAAAAAAAAAATAAACCCACCCATATTATCCTCACTGGCTCTAGACTGGAGTTTGATGAGCGTTTTAAGTGAGAAGAAGTTATCGAGGGTGGACTGCTCAAATTTATCTAACCTATCCCCCAGGCCCTTAACTTGGTCAATAAGCGGGACTAGTAAGATTTTAATCAAGTCCTCGAATTGCTTAAGGGAAGCAGAGGCCTGCGCAGCTGCTGATTTGTCTGGGGAATTGGAATTTTCCAGCACGGCCTCGGGTGCCGTTCCTAGAGAGAGATTCCCTCCTACCCTGTCGCGGTTAATTACAGCTGAACTATTGCCTGATTTAGGGCTCAGGCCCCTTGCTTCCTGGGGCGTTTGTACAGTGCGGTGTAGCTGCCTTTCCGCGTGCTAACAGCCCGTTTCCTTTTTTCCGGTTTGAGGAATCTTGGGCCGTGCACGACAGAGACAGAGCCTGGGGAGAATCTTGGTGTAATGGGTGTGAAACCTGACCGATATCAGGGCAAGGGGGGTCAAGGGTACAGGGGCCCAAGACCACAGGACTATTTCCAGGAGATGGCGATTGTACTACCAAGCTCTCCAGCCTGTCGATGTTTGCTCTTATGGCAGACATCCGTGGCTGGTCGGCCGTATCAAGAAGGAGAGGGGAAGGGACCGGCACAGTGGTAGGACACAAGACCTGTGCCGTAGAACCAAGAGAGGAGCGTCTGGCCGGTAAGTAGTCCTGAGATAGGCGGCGTTCCGTCATCGCTATCTCCTTCTCTATGACAGCGGCTACTCTGGTTATAAATTTGTCCATTGTTCCTATCACTGCACTCCCAGCAACTCCTTCCCCCCCACCCCTAAGACTTTTCCCCGACCGAGTAGACATCATGATGGCAGCTCCCTCAGCCGGTGATCAAATACCTTCAAAGTCCGTAGGCGCGGTTGGGAGATGGATGGCCCAGCCCAGCCTTTGACAGCCCCTGACTGGCACAGACTGCCCGCCCTTTGCCCGGGCTTCGCTCGGCGTCCCGCTCGCGTCCCGCGGAGCGTTGGACTAACCGTTACATAGGGGTCGTTGGGCGTGTCTCCCAGGGGGCGCGGCCAATAACACCTGGTCAGCGCAGGGACTCCTGGTCTAGAGAGTCCCTGCTCACGCACCACCTTTGAGGCTCCTCGGTTCTTCCTCCCGCACAGCAGCACTGGAGCCCAAGCAGCGTCAGCCCCTCACTGCTCACCGCGAAGCGGCACCCGCGAAGCGGGTGCTGCAAGTTGTGGCGGGTAGCGGTGGTATCCCTCAGCAGAGGGATAGAGGGCAGCCTGCACAAAGTATCTCCAGAGGTAACCTATCAAAACAGCACAACGAGATCGCAGTTAAAGCCACGTCCCTGGCAGTGTCACTAAGCAAGCTTTCCAAAAATTTATCAGGCCCAACACTGGCACCTCTCTTGGAAGTCATGAGAGCTAAAATTGGCCTTGACTCTTTCTTACGGCATTGAGATACTCAGGGGGAAATTGAACACTGCCTTAAACCAGCACACAACCAGAATTTATAAAAGAGTTCTCTGACTCCCAAAGTCTGCATCTCCAGCGCAGATAAGACTAGAGATGGGGCTTTCTAATTATGAGGCCTTAAACGTGGGCACTTACTTAAAGTTTTGCCATAAATTAAGACAGGCGGACTCAGGTACCCTAGAAGCCTTAGTCTGGCTAGAAATCACTCAGAATAACCCATGTGGAACGTTTGGTCGCCTTTTCAAGGACGCCATTGATCTAATGTCAGCAAGTGATCTATGGGTCCTGAATCCCAGTCAGTCAGCATTTAAAATGGCTATTAAAAAATGTGTGAGAATGAGATCGCTAAACATGGATAAAGCACTTTTTGCAAAACGTAGCCACTCCTGGGCACTCATAAACTCATACAGACGGCCAGCTCCCGCAACTTATCTGTCTTGTACATACCCATTGTACCTTAAACGTAGCCTTATAGCAATCAGAATGGGTGACTGGCGTTTTTTGCAAGATCGGCCCTCCTGGCAACGTACGGTGGAAGACACAACCTGTAGAGGGTGTGGCAAAACGGGGGAAACTTTGCTTCACGTGGTTTGCCTTTGCACTTTTTATAATTCTCAACGTAGGTGCAAACTAAAAGCCGAATGGAACAGGTTGGGTGCCCGGACCTGCTGGCAAGCCATCATCGTGGCCTTGAACCCAGAAAACACAGTTTTAAATATAAGGCTAGCCAATTTTATTCAACAAGCATATCGTAATTTTAACCAATTGAGTCCCCATTGAGCCTTGCCCAGATCCTTTTAACTACTAATACACCTTACAACATCTATCAACTTCTAAGGAAGCAAAAATGAAACGACTATAAAATGTATTGTAAGAGTATTGGGCTGTTTTTATACATAAGCTACCATTGGTCGCGTTCATCTCATAATGCCATTCAATAAGAAGGATCAAGTTGTGGATAACCTCTACTTTTTATACGACTGTTAAACAATTTATCGTGTCTTTGTACTTTTTTTTAATATTTGTATTATAATGTGAATTTAGCATTCTTTTAAAGATATTTGTGTTATATCTAAATAAAGACATTTGATTGCCTGCGCAAAGTATCCTCCTCCGTCAGTCAGCAGCCAGGTAACAACGGCGTTTGGTGTACCACTTTTATAAAATCAGTATTTTCTTGCCTAACCATCTAGCATGCCTCTTCTAGGTTTGTTTATTCCATGTCTGGTTTGTGAGTGACAGGTGGCTGGAGAGGGCTTTGGCTCCAGCAGTTTGATGGGTCAAGGCTGGGCAGAATAGGACCTGAATTAAATAGAGAGTGGGGCGGAGATTTCCTTTCACTGACCTGAGCCCTCCTAGAATATAGAGTAGGGGGCGGAGATTTCCTTTCAACTACCTGAGCCAGGTCTGCTTTCAACAATGCTATCTCCACCTCCTGCCAGGAAGCTGCACAGAACTTTGGCAGAGGATGGGCATCCTCTGCCTTCAGAGGACAATGGATTTACTGGTATAAATATTGGGACCCAGACCCCAGAATTTTAGATCACTTCTGGGAATCAAAACACACCTTTGCCAAGGAGAAGAACCAAGGAAACTGAAGGAGGAGACTGCCCCTATGCTGCATGGCTATTTCTGGGGTTGGCCTGCAGTGGTTACTTTATTTTTAAGGAAAGGGAAAAATTGACTTTTTGTGAACTTTTCATAATCTTTAGGAAGAATCTCCAAGAGCTTGAAGGGTGCTTGCCTCTTGCCTGATGTCTCAGGAATACAAGACTTCACCACCAGTTCCCCTGAATTCTCTTGCTGGAAATTTTACCTGCAGAGAGGTACCTAATGTTGTTTAAGCCCTCTGAGAAGACTGCGTGTCACTGGGAACTGGAAGTGCGACTCAACAAGGAGAATCATGTCGCCGCCGCAGCAGTTTCCGTCGCATCGCTGAAGAAGCGTGCCGCCACCGCAGCTGTTCGCTGTCGCATCACCGAAGAAGTGAGTCACATCACCGAAAAAGTGTGTCGCGGCCACATAGGTCGTCGTTGCATTACGGAGAAGCGTGTCACGGGGCTTGTCGTGGCTCAGAAGTTACCGGGTTTGCTGTACGGCCGTCGGGTGTGCACGCATCGCATCCAACGTTGTCTCATCGCATCAATGACACTATTTTGTCACATAGCACCGGAATGGCACATCGCATCGTGGCTCCATCTTGTTGCGTCGTCACAGGATCCGCAGTAAGACACGACGCATCAACTCCCCACACAGTAAGGAAGCAAACCTCAACTCCCCTACACAGCAGCAAGGAACCGACGCATCCAATCCCCTGAGTGTTAGCAACTTCCCTGCAGCCCTTTCATTTGTTTTGCGTGATGCATCTAAGGTACTTTGAGAGTAAAGTGTTGCATTTACCATCTACATTGAACTAAGCTATTTCTACCATTTTTTAAGTCTATTTTTGATTACAGTATTGTAGACTTTTGTTGTTTATTCTTGTGTTAAGTCTAGTAAAGATTAATTATTTTTCTAGCCTGGTGTGGTGTCCATTTGTAGTGTTTTCATTGTATGTTATGACCGGATTCTCAGACCAGATAGGACCAGCTCACCAGAGCACCACCAACCCGGCCAAAACATAACCACCTCCCTCCTCAGGACCCATCTATCCAGGCACCTGGGTACCTACCTGAGGATGGGGAACTCGCAATATACAAGCTCATATCATCAGAAACACCACTAAATATATAGGGATTACTGGGAATACTCACTGATTACTAAGGACGTCCATGCTCTACACCACACTCATACCTCATAGTCTCGCGACCACATGGGCCCAGACTAATCTACCCTGGGGCAGTTCTGATTATTTACCATTACACACTGGTTACACCCAGAGCTCGCTCAAGATAGGAACTGTATCCCCCCCAGTGCTCTCACTATTCCATACAAACACAAGCCACAATCCTGTGGGTATACACACTAACCTCAGTCAGTGCTCTCATTAACGCCTCTTTCTCTAGAGACGATCTCATTACACACCAGTATCCTCCCTGGTGCTCTCATTAACAAGCCACAATCCGGTGGGTATAACGCCGCATCCCAACGACGATCACTTTCCTATGAATACCTTCAGCTCTCTCTTTCTTTATGTTGGGAAGTTTCTCTCACTATTCACTAGGGGTACAATAATATTATGGAATGGCCGAATTACTTAGTGTATAACTTATTCTCCTAGCTCAAGGGCTCCTCTCTCCCTAATTATTCAGTTGCTACTTACCTGCTGTAACACCTGACTAGAAGAAAAGGTTACCTGCATTATAAGAACAAGAGGCACACACTGTATGCAAAAGTTATTCCCTGATTTAAGCGCTCCTATTTCCTTTTGATCCATCAGTTACTATACAGCATCTGGTTAGAGGAAAGGTTAGCTCTATCATAAGAACAACACATGCACACTGGTTCACTAAGAACTGGGGTATCTTTATTACAATATAACACTATACTATAACATATAGCCTGAAAGGTAAAATGGGAATAGACACATACCCAGATCTGCGGGGTCTCTGTAAAGCTTTATTACTATACTACATCCACATGTGACTAACAGGGACTGTAAATAGACTGACCACATCCACATGTAACTAACAGGGACTGTAAATAGACTGCACACCGCTGAAAGAAAAAGGATTAGCAACACAGTAGGGACAGTGGATGCAAGGTGTGGCGTGGCGAAGCAGTGCGAAGCGAGAGCCGGCTGAAGCTGTGCCCCGAGTGTGGTTGCTCCGAGTGTCATTACGGACAGCCGGCGATTTGAAGGCCGAAATCCGTGACCAGCGACCCGCGACCCGTGACCCGGGAAGAAGCCGCGGCGGCGGATGTAGCTGCGGCTATTGCAGCCATTGCGGACCTTGCAGGGGAGTTACGGAACTGGACCGGACCGGAAAACGGAGAAATCACCACCAGCCATCTCCACTCCACTACCACCATCACCTGCCCGCATCCACCTGCCCGCTGCCTTGCTCTCTGCCACGCAGGTGACAGCGGTCCAGAGGTGAGCCCCTGAGGTGAGGTGCGGCTGACGCCACTAGAGCGAGGAAGGGGCAAGGGGCTAGTGCGACCTGTGGTAGCCAGAAAGGAGGACAGAAAAGGTGCCGGCACTGTTCAGTGACCAGGTTCCTGAACCCCGGCCCCGCACTTTCAGCCCCACACGAGACTCCACTCCCGTTCGACCTGCACACCACGTTCCTGCTTGTAGCCACCAAGCGCTTCCCTGCTATCACCTGCAGTGAATTGTGAATTGAGAGCCACAGTGACACAGCCACAGCGGTGCACGCGGAGTGTGTGGCGTTCTCGCTGCGGGGGTCGCCCAGCGGCTTTCTTCACCTTTGTTCTTTGTTTCTCGCCCGTGTCCTGTGTCCTGCGTCCCGTCTTGTGTCCCGTCTTGGCCCAGCGGACGGAGTCTGGGGACGGCGAAGGAAGGACGGACAGAGCCGGAGGGGCTGAACTGGGTGCCTGGAACGGACTCAACTGCAGAGACAGACGGCAGCTGCTGGAGTGGCCGGGAGAGAGGCTGTGAGTTAGCGGCCCCCACGAAGTCTGTTCTGCCCGCATCCTGCAGCTGAGGCACCGAGCTGCAGTCAGCCAAGCAGTGCAAGCAGTGCATAGGCGTTGCTCAGCGCCGAGGGAAAAAAAAGACGCAGCTGATCGTTTTTTTTTTTTTTTTTTTTGGTCCCTTTAACCCCACCATGAGGCAGCCTGCTCAGAGCAGCATGTTTTTACCTTGAGAGTCGGGCTGTGGAGAAAGCCATCGTCAGGTGGGATACAGGAACACAGCCCTGCCGCGCTCTGAGGCTGTACTCATTAGCGTGCCACGCCGGTTTTAAGACTCACCTGAAGCTGCCTTAAGCAGCCTGTGCGGAGCGGCGTGCCTTCGAGCTCAGAGTGGTGCAAGAGGGCGTTTGTGTCTGAGAGAATCAAGAGCAGTTTGAAGCTGCAGAACCCAAGGCTCACAACAACTCTTTCTCATTTATCAAACCGAGATCAGAGGTAGAGTTTGGGCACAGGGGGAGAGGCCCTCACGAGTCCACTCCGCAACTGAAAAAAAAAGAAAATTGTATTAAGACCAAACCAAAAGGGAGCGCGATGAGATCTGGACTGATCAGGCAACACCCTAAACCTAACTCCACTCTGAGATCGCGGAAAAGAAAACTGGGGAAACCCGAGACAACAATCCCAACAAACCCGATTAATCCCAAGGAACCCGGGTCAAGTGACCAAGAAAAAACAATCACAAATAATATAGAGGTCTCATCTCTTACAGTAATGGAAACAACTAAGTTGACCCCAACTCAATCGCTAAACATCAACGGTCAAGTCAAGGTCCCCGCTGCCTCACCTTCCCTAACTACTGCCCTCCGGCTACCACAACAACAACAACCACAAAAACAGGCACAGTTCAAATTTTCTCAAGTACCTCAAATGGAAAAATCCTTATCAACGGACCCAGCTAATCTTGTAATGATTGACGGCACACCGGCGAAGAAAAGGATATGTTCACACCAACCTAAGATTTACACAAAGTTCGCCTTTCTTAAAGACCCAGGAACAGCTATATTCTCAATGACTGGGAACATCAGAGGTCTTCAATCTCCACTTTTAAAAGACGAGCTCGACTCCAGCCATATGATCAGCAGCCAAACAGGCTTATCCACCCCAGTGGAAATTCAGTGTCAACCCACTCATGAGATAGCGACTGTCATTCCCATATCAACTTCGCCGAAAATAAGAAGAGCAGTAGCATTCATCCCTCAGGAAGTTCTTAAATCAACCCCCTCCAAAACGTGGGGATTGACGTCCGCTAGTCAAACCACCAAAAAAGACTGGATTATACCAACTGAGGCAAGGTCTCCAAACACAGCGGCCGACTCACATCCAGTTCAGCAGTGTGAGACCCACTCTAGCAAGACCAGCCCCCATTACCTTGGTAAACAAGATGCTACAATGGAAATCAAGGTTTTGATACATAAAGAGGACGAAAGGGCAATTCAACAATCGCCCCACCCAGTTAGCAGTTCTCCAAACCCAACAAAAGACATCAGAGCGATTCGAGTAAAATCACCACTAGAAATTGAAGAGCAACAACGCGGTACCAAATTGCCGCCAACGCTATTCACCTGCCCGGCTGCATCCAAGTCACTCCAGCTAATCTTAAGTAGCACCACCGAACAAACTATGGCGATCAATAAGCCTACAGTGCAAGGGGCCACCCTGGGCGGTACCTTATTATCGAATAATGATTTCTCGCCCACAAAAAACCTCCCTGACAATGACAATGATAATGACATGTCTTCTATAGCCGCACAGGAGTGGGAAGAACTAGTGGCGACCTATAACCGTCATCCATCTGAATGGAAGCCCACTGCCGATGCTTTGCCAAGATCCGAGAGAAGTCACAGCCCAGGAAAAACAGCTCCTGAATCAATTTGGGCGACAATCTTAAACACATTGCAACTCTCGGCTACAGCCCTGGAATTTCAATCTCAAAAAATGGACATACAGCTCTGTGTTTTACAGACAATGGCTGACTCAATTTCAGGAATTGACTGCAAAATCGCTGAACTAAATGGCCTCATAAGGAGAGGTCAAGATGCCGTCCTTGCGGCCCAACCAACACTATCACAACCACTATCTTGTGATCCAATTTTAGATAAACTTTCATCTTTACCATCGATGTTGGGGGCACTAATAAGTGACCTAAAATCAGCAGTCTTACCAACCCATACATCACAAACCTCCGACTCACCCTTAGATGTCCCAACAACACAAACTGACCTATTTGAATATCCTATCGAGCGGAGGTCAAACATAATTTCATCTTCAACCGAAATATTACCAACCAGACCGCTGGAATCTGAGCAACCCATCACGACTGCCATTACAGTCACACCTTTTTCAACACTCGTCCAGGAATCTTCTAAGGCCCGTAGAAAGAACAAAAGGAAAGGAAGGAATCGGGCACAAAAAAGCTCAAATAAGATGACGGTAATATATTCTAATTCCTCCCCTTTAGTATCGACTGCTACAGAGTCTGTTACAGAGTCCCCAACAGCCAACGTAGCACAACCCCCTCAGTATAAGGCATCCGGAACTGCATCTCCAGTATCCCCATTGGCACACTCAAAAGCAACAAGAACGGCTTCTACGAGACCTGCACAAAAAAAACTTAAGCAGAAAACCTTACAATTCACAAAAACTAAAGTGGCAGAAAACTCTATTAATCCGGAACCAACATCACATGAATCCGTCCCAACACGAGGAAGAGTGGATACCGCCGTAGCTAACAACACTGAGTCCTCCTTACACTCGACACCTACATCAGTTAGTACCAACGGTAACCCTCTCATAGCTAATAAACAACGTGAGCAATCAAACGCTTCAGTCATACCAGACCCAAGCAACCTTTTTCAATCAAATCAACAGGGTGTCAAGAGACCACTGTCGGACTCAACCAAACCACTGCTTGTGAACAGTCCAACAATACACATAGCCAATACTCAACGCGAGCAATCAAACGTTACAGTCATACCAGACTTAAGCAACCTTTCTCATCTAATCCAACAGGGTGTCAAGAGATCACTGTCGGACCCAACCAAACTACAGGTTGCGAACAATCCAACACCAATTCTTTTCATCCCGGAATATACATCTCGTGGCAGGAGTGACATACTGAATAGGGGAAACATAATAAGGTTAATGCATTCAATACCAAATTTATCAAATATCAGTTCACCTGATCTTCTGGCAATAGAATTCCAGCCAAACACCGATCCTCTTCGCCCTGAAATCACAAAAGCAACTTGGCTCTCACTTGAGACAGCACTTACAATTATGGAAGAAATAGCGACGTTTCAGCTATGGGGAATAGAGCTGAGACTTGAAGAAAGACCTCGCTATCCTACTCCTTTTCTTCCTTTAGTCAGATCCCCAACACAAAAAAGCACTACTTCAATATTAAAAGGAGCGAGAAGCAGCTCACCTAGGCCGTGCTCCAGAGACCTAGAAAATCCCAACTCTGAACTAAACCAAAAGTTTAGTAGCTGTTCACCACGTAAAACTGGTCATAATTGGAACTTAATTCAACGCACATTCACAAATTCCACTATTAATAACTGACAGAAAGAGGGAAATATGGACATTAGAATTTGTTCTTGGAACATCAATGGTTTGGCGTCCAAAAGAAATGACCCCGAGTTCCTAGAATATCTAACTACATTTGACCTTATCTTGCTCCAAGAGACCTGGGAAGAAAAAGCATTTGAGCTCCAAGGATTCACGTCCTGCTGTATTCCAGCAAATAAAAACTCAACCTTTGGCCGAAGATCAGGCGGTCTGATGCTTTTTGCATCTATATCATCAATAGGTGAAATCGAGGCAATGGATCTTTTTATCCCTCCCCCAAGTGTCATTCAGGCGGTAAAGGTCCCACTTTGGTTAAAGAAGCAGCCCCAAGCTGTAACCATAATTAATACATACCTCCATCCCAAAGACAAACAAAAAGGCGCGAAAGACCTAGCCAAACTGATGGAAAAAATAACGGAGGAAAGCGAGTCTGACTTATTCATCCTGACAGGGGACTTCAACATGCTCCTAATTAATAAAGAGCAACCTAGCGACCTTACTCGGGACCTGAACGTTGCATGGGCCGTGCCGACACAAGGCCACACAAAAAACAAGAACTTAACGAAGCACTCAAAACTTCTACTTCGTCACTTGGAACAACTCAACTTAAGGGCCCTGAATGGCCGCTACCCTGGTGATGATCCACCAGTTGCCACCTTTCATGCGAATAATCAATCTTCCCATCTCGACTACATGTTCACATCACTAAACATGCTCTGTCGGGTAAAGTCCTTTCGAATAGGTACGACCGACCTCAGTGATCACCTGCCACAAGAGGCCACAATAAATGCCACTTCCCATCTGGGGCTTGAAACATTCACAGGCCTCGACACAGACATTGCCCCAAATTTAAGGCGGCTTCGCTGTACCGCCGAGAACATCGATTCAATTAGCTCCATGGCGAAAAATCTCTTCTCTCAAGCCACCAGCTATGCATCCAAGGGATCGGACGTCTGGGACACTTTCATCAAAACCATCAGGGAGCAAATGGTAAAAAAGGTTCCCACCAAGCTACATCACCAACAGTTGCCCCTTGGTGGGACTCGCTCATGTCCAGAAATGAAACTACAAAAAAGATTAGTAAATCAATTACTGAGACAATTGCGAAAGGACCCCACAAATCATAGCTTGCAAACTGCCCTACGGGAAGCTAAAACAAAATTGAAACGGACAAAATGGGGCAACCAGCAGCGAAGGAACGAAGATCTATGGGCGAAACTAGTGCACGAGGGGAAGCAGAAGAACAGCTCCAGATTCTGGCAAATGGTTAAAAGAATACAGAATCCTGACCTTCCAGGTCAGAACTCGCACATAACGGAAGAAATATGGTCGAAATACCTACAGGAGCACTTCAACAACGATGGGGCCATAGACAAAGTTACTACAAATAAACCTTCTTTAATACCTACAAAACATAACAAAAAAGTAAACCTCAACCACTACACCCCCACAAACCCCCGTGAAATGGGGGAACACATTGCCATGAATGCACTAAAAACTGATAAAGCTAAATTGGATAAAAACTTAACAAAAGCACTTGAGTCAGGGCCCAAGCCAATTCGCCCATCAGACATCCAACGACAAACATCAAGGGGGCGACCAACCGGAGCTCCTGGGCCGAACGGCCTACCACCTATGCTCTACAAATCAGATGCTGAATTTTGGAGCGCAGCCTTAGCACCAGTGTTTAACAGTATCAGACTCACACAGACCCTTCCTGAGTCCTGGCACGGTTCAATCATTAGCCCGATACACAAACAAGGTAGCAAGAGGCTTCCAAACAACCACCGCCTCATTGCTCTCATAGACGTGGAGGCAAAATACTTTGCTGGCCTTATCCTGGAGGAGTTAACATCATGGGCAACTGAGAATTCCATCATGCCAATTAACCAAACGGGTTTCTGTAAAGGCCAAGGGACCACAACCAATCTAATGGCACTATCACTGCTGATGGAAGCAGCAAAAGAAACTAAGTCATCTCTATTCTTTTCATTTATTGATTATACAGCTGCATTTGACCACGTGGACCGAAACAAACTTTGGATGAAATTGGACAAACTGGGAATACCTAAACACCTATTAGACGTCCTAATACTGCTCCACACAAACACCTGGATTAAAATTAAACTTGGGGCTGGAACGCATCTTTCAAAACCCATAACGACAACAAAAGGACTGAAACAGGGATGCCTACTTGCACCGATCCTATTCAATCTTTTTTTAGCCGACTTACCTGGGCAACTAGACAAATGCTCCAATCACGCACCAAAACTAGGGAAAATCATCCTCTCAAACCTGTTATATGCGGATGACCTGTTGCTGATAAGTCGGACTCCAATGGGCCTCCAACATCTTTTGAACATAACCAATGCCTTTTCAGAAATAAATGCCCTACAAATAAATGTCAACAAATCAAAGGTGATGACTGTGAACTATAAGAAAAAAAAGAACCCTCGCTGGTACTTGAATGGCGAAAAGCTTGAGCAGGTTACCACATATAAGTACCTGGGAGTAATCCTGGACTCAAATAACACTTCGAGGGCGCAGTTTAAATCTTTGCGAGGGAAGGCTATAATGACTTATATGTCTCTAAAAACATTGAAGGGTAAATTACCCGATCTGACACTGAAACCTCTTCTCGATCTATTGAGTGCCAAATTAAAACCGACTCTCACATATGGGAGTGAATCACACCATGGTAAGGACGCGGCGTTACTGGACACTCTTATTGCCAATTCATACAGGGCTATTTTCAATCTTCCCAAGTACGTTTCCCCAGCTCAGATTCGACTAGAATTCGGTATCTTGAAACAAACTCTAGAGAGGCGGAGCGTGTATGCAACAAACTGGCATAAAATTTGCAACGCAGATGCTGGATCTCTATGTGCAAACCTATGGGAAGAATTACTTCGGCACCGCAACCTCGCGCCGAGAGCCTACTTATATGAATCTCTCAAAGTTCTAGGCCTGACTGAAACCTGGGAAACATCAATGGATCTCTTGTCCTTTAAAAAAGTAGCTAAAAAATCAGCTAGCATCATCTCAGCGATAGAAGACAAGAAAGACCTAGCAAACCGAGCACATGGATGGCTAACGGTGGGAGCTTATGAAAAACTGCGGCCACAAGCGTACTTCAGTATTGACATGAAAATAAATGTTAAAGAAAAATTCCTAAAATTACGACTTGGTGTAATTCCCATACTTCCACATCTTCCACCTTGGGAGAGAAATAACCCGTCACAACAGTGTCGCATGTGCAAAACCGGCAAGGAAGACATAATTCATGTGATTTGCATCTGCCCTAGCATAAAGGACCTGAGGTTCAATCTCTTACGTCCTTTTTTTAACTTTTATGCCGTCCGGACCTGCAGACAGGCAGCCATATTGTGCTTTTCTACTAGCGACACTAAATTGAACTGTCAAGTTGTGAAGTTCTTTGACCTAATAAGAAAGAGACTTAACCATGCCATATGAACTTTTAATCCTATGATGCTAACCATATAACTGTTAACATCACTGTAATTTTATGCACCTTATTTTTTGTTTTTGTTTGTACGTTAAAGCAAAAATTACTACGGATACTTTTCAATTTTGTAAAGATTTTAATTAATCATATACAAATAAATATTTTACTTACTTACTTACTTACTTACTTACAGTAGGGACAAGGTTAATGTTTAAAGATAAAGAAGGATATCACCTAAGGAGTATGGAGTCTTGCTCTAGCTGTCATCTGGGCTCCTCTCTCGTCTGTGCCTTAGCTCGTCTTAGATCCTCTCCTGCACTCTTGGACACACATCTGCGCTGATCACTCCGCACTGGATTCCTCTCCCCCACGAACTCTCTCCACCTTCCAGCTTCAGCCTAATTGTTTCTGCCGCTCTGATAACCGTTCGCTCCACTAGCTTCTTCACTCTGTCTGATTATCTCTGTTCCAATGTCTAATTCACTCCAGCTGCTCCCACAGATTAATCCACGATATAACTTCAGTCTCTTCCAAAAGGTATCACTTCAGACTCTAGCTGATCACAACTCCTTCTGATAAGTAACTGCTTCTGACTGCTTCCTCTGGTTCCAGCTCACTGACTGTCTGTCTGTCTTCTCTCTGTTCCAAGCATCTTCTTCTTTCTCTGATTTCAACTGTCTCACAGACAAACTGACTAACTGACTTCTCTCTGTTCCAAACATCCATGGTATCTTCTTCTCTGCTCCTCTGCTCCAACTCAACTCCAACTGCTACTAACTCTCTCTGTTCCAATCATCGACTGAACTCCTTCCAACTCAAACTCTTTCTCACTGACTCCGCCTCTGCACTTCACTAATATGGAATGCTGTCTCCTCATGGAAAGTTCCAGCCAGCAGCCTCCTCGCACCGATTCCATGTACCAGGCTCCTTGCGCTAGACGCTCCCACAGTGACCAGCTGCTTGTTTCGTCTAGAGACCTGAGCCCAGAGGCACTTCCTGATTAGATTCAGCTCTGGCCGGTTCTCTCCAGTTCGCTTAGGGCGAACAACACCTTATAACTAAAACATCACCTTTACCCTGCAAGCATCTCAGTTCTGCAGGGACAGAAAGCAAAATGGAGTCTCTCTAGTTCTGGGCCTTGTAGGCCTGAGAAGGATGAAATAACACTTAGCTCTGTCAGAGTACCTACACAAACCATACCAATATGTAATATAAGGTCAGGACTACAGGATCCACCCTCTACTATAGGTAGGATGATGAAAGGGCACATAATTATGTCAAAGCCAATAGGCAATAGATGGATTAGAGTCAAGAATAAGGGATCTATCATCATATTAAGCAGCTATCCTCTAGTTTATGCTTCTAGGTCTGGAAAAAGGCCTTAAAGGGACCAACGCAAGGCAAGAATAGAGATTCAGGATGGTAGCAAGCTTAAAGTCACCATCACTCAGAAATAGAGCCAAAAACCATGTCAGCACATTGCACCCTTGACTTTAATTTGCTAACATCTGTAAACAACAACAAACTAATAAACAAACATCAACATAATCTATCAACAAAACCAAAAACCAAAAGACTCCCTAAAATAAATGACAACTTAAGGAAATACCACCTAAAACTTGATGTAGGGAATATAAATCTAACAACCAACTGAAAACAAATCAAAGCACCCTTGACCTGAATGCTGAAATGTAACTAAAATTGATCTGACAACATAAACTAACCAAAGCACCCTTGAACTAAATGTGCCTCAACCTCTAATGATAACTCATAAAATCTATTGGTGTAGGGACATGTTTGTGGAATGAAAACAACAAAGGGCCTAAATGGGGCCTACCTACTTCGGTCACCTTAAGAACTAAATGTGCCTCAACTTCTAGTGATAACTCATGAAATCTATTGATGTAGGGACATGTTTGTGAAATGAAAACAACAAAGGGCCTAAATGGGGCCTACCTACTTCAGTCAACTTAAGAAAGGATTTGGTAAAATCTGACAAATAAACATGACAAAGGGTCCTCAAAGTCTGGGCAACTATTACTAATAGATGTAGGACAAAACCTGACTAAAAGACACACCTCCCAGGGCAACTTAAAGTCTAGGGTGACCACCCTTGGAACTAATCCCACTGTTCTAAATAAGAGTTGATGGATCAAAGTGAAAGTGTAATAACAGGAAAACAAGGATAACCCCATTCCTACAAAATAGCTGGTGTAGCACTATGCATGTCAAGCAATAAATCAAAAAAGTATGTAAGTGTGGTGTATATATTTTTCTAAAAGATCATAGACTTAAAGTTGAATAGTAGACCATGCCAAAGGCAATAGGTAAAGGTCACACGTCATCTAACTCAGGAAACAGTTTGCACCTAATCCCTCTGTGAACACATGTGTGCACCATCATTTAAAACATTGCTTTCTTTCCAGTGACAAGACTGTTTTTAGAGAAAACAGGAAAACTATGACATAGGTGAAAAATAAACAAGTGTATCAATAATGAAATAGCGTAGCATACTAAAATCAAAACATCATGTATCATTTGCATTATTGCATTAATGTGGCACTGCATCTTTTAAACTGAAACATCAAAACCATGAACAGGACTGAGAATTTTTTTTTTCAAGTGGGGCCTGTATATGGTAACTGCAAAAGTGGCATAATGTCCATCTGAAATAGAAACATGGGAAAAATGCAAGGCTCAAGAAAGCAGGCCAAGGAAATACATTTCAGGTCAATGATTTTTTTTCAAAAAATATAACTGTTGACTTTGTCAAGAAAGTTTTTTCTTTAAATTCTGAATTTAAACCTGACTGCTGAGGCAGCCAACTGTAGATTGTCATGCCAATTTATTTTATTTTTATTTATTTATTTATTTATTTATTCATTGGCAAATTCAGACAAGCAAAACAAATTATTAAAAATAGACAATGCAGATGAGTAAAATAATGCATGGAGTACAACGTAGAAGCATGTCATATGTTGAAGTGAGTAACCAATATAATACCTAAAGAATATGGAACATCCGTGAATTAAAGATATAGTAATGGATTGAAAGTAAAAGCAACCCAAAGCATATACTTTTTAAACATAACAAACAGCGTCATAATGCAAAGTCAAACGCACGGAAGATCAAATAGTTAATAAGGAAAAAAGGTGAATAGGACGGGAAGCGAAAAGAAACAAAGTATCAAAATACATAATCAAATATCCAAAACTTGGTTTCCACTTTCAATAATATACCACCTAGTAATGGGCTCCCACAGCTGTTTTCCTATTGCCCTCATTTTCATACCTCTTGTGGCATAAATTGCGATTTCCTGTTTATAGATGGCGATAAATCGACTAAGCCACATATGAAAGGTAGGGGGCTCTGCATCTTTCCATCTAGCTGCCAAAATTATTCGAAGCACGGCATATCCCAGAAAAAGTACTGCCTGTTCTTCACTATTGTGATCCAAGGAATCGTCATGGCCTAATAGGAGCAATGTTATAGAGTCTCCTATCCGATGCCCAAAGATTTGGGCCCAGTATTCCAGTATCATAGCCTTGACTGTTGCCAATGCAGGACATTCAGAGAACATATGCAAGAGATTTGCAAGTGGCTGATTACATCTAGGACAATTGTCATCAGTCCTGAGCCCCCAAGCAAACAATTTGCTGGCGTATAGTATAGGTTATAAATGGTTCTATAATATTGGGCCTTTAAATTAGAAGCTATGAAGTACTTTGCTGAGAGAGCTAGCGAGAGATCTATATCTACGTTGGGGTTGACTAATTTCGAGGCCCAAGATTGCTCCGTGCGTTCAAGGTCGTCAGGGGCGTTGGCCATAAACATCCGGTGATGAGTAGGAGTTTATCAAGGTTCAAAGAGGTACAAGGCAGGGCTGCCCATGTTCCCCGGTTTTATTTGCCCTCTATATCGATCCCCTTATTCAGAAATTATTAACCTCACCCGCAATTCAACCAGTTATTACTGGGTCTTTCTCCACTAAAGTCATGGCATATGCAGACGATGTCACTGTTATAACCACCAATCCGTCTGAAGCAATTTCTGAAATTGAGACAATCACTCAGGCATTTGGGTTGTATTCAGGGTACTCTTTGAATAGGGACAAAACGGTGGTATTAGCCACTAATAACACCCATTATGAAAGCATACTTAGGGTTAAACAGGCTACATACTTAGGAGTATGCCTCTCTGTGGAGGTAAGCAAGATTAGCAATTTAAATTATTCTCCCCTTATTGATAAAATCAAAAGTGATCTCAGAAGGATAGATAGCTTGCACCTGTCGATAATAGGCAGGGCCAATTATGTTAAAATGAATATATTTCCACGGGTTTTATGTTTTTTTAGAGCAATCCCTTTACTGCCTGGAGAACACTTTATTAAGTCTATTGATTCCCTTATTTCAAAGTTTATGTGGAGGTATGGTAAAATAAGACGGGCCCTTCCCCTGCTGGCGCTCCCTCAAGATAGAGGTGGCTTAGCTTTACCGAATTTAAGATTATATCTTTGGGCAACACTAGTACAATATATGGACCCTCTTCTGACTGCTAAACCTGGAGTTTTAACCTCTATAGTTCCATATATTCCATCAATATATGAGCTTAGCTTGGGTGAGAAATATAAGGGACTGTTTTTAAGACAGGTAGAACCATCCTACTACAAAAAATTAAATTAAAGACAGTTTTACACGCACGTGTGGTATGGAAAGCTATCTGTAAACATCTGGATATTCCTACATTTACGAAATATACACGACTATGGCAATGCAAAATTTTCTCCCCCCTTCTTAATGACATTAGATTTCAGAGGTGGGAGCTCCTAGGTATTAGTACAATAGGAGATTTTTTTGGTAACAGTATCCCATCATCTTTTGAATCTTTCCAAGAAAGATACAACATTCCCGCTCATGATTTTCTAAAATTCTATCAAATATCATCCAGCATCTGTAATACTACACCAAAAATTCTACTAGATAATTTAAAAAAAATTCAGTCACTTTAAAAAGTTCTCTTCTGTAGTTGGTTTCTCCTTAGGAAAACAGTTCATTTTTCTAGGCCATGATTCTCCATCTTCATCTGTATCCGGTGCCAAGGAACCACATCCTCCCAGCTGGTCATCCTGGTACGTCTGCATCTAATCCTGGATTCAGCCTCGGGGGGTTTATGGGTTGGGGGCATTCACTCCGAAAATAAGAAAACTCATCACTCTAAAATAAGAAAGTCACACTCATCCAGGGCCCCCACACGATAATAGCCATCTGAAACGAGAAACACGCATCATCAATCTTGCAAAAACACATTTTCTATTCAAAAAGCACCCCAAGTGCTTTTTATTTCCATAAGAAAACCTCCTAATTCATTAAAAGAACCCTTGTAAATGCAAGGAATGATTTAAACATTCTATCTATACCATATTCTTTAAATTTGTTTGGGCAAAATCTAATTTTGTCATACACAGCCAGAAGGGCTCGGGCCTAGCTACTCCTCACTCCTCTGAGAAACAGCCCCTCCCTCCAGAAAGATGTTCGCGCTCAGAGTTTTGAATCAGCTCCAACCATAATAAGCAGGAGCCGGGCTACACTGCGATGTAATTTTGAATCACTGCCAAATGCTGATCTCATTGCAGGAGCAAAGCTCCTGCCAATTATTTTGTTCAAGCTTCTCATATCTCTAGTCAGGGAAGCTTTCTGGGCCTACTGTATTTATCTAACTCCAAGGGCCAAGCGTCTGCCAATTATTCTGCATTTATAAGCATCCCTTATCTGAAGTCAATGAAGCTGTCTGGGCCGACTGTAAGGAAGAGCAACTTGACCCCCCCTTATATAAACATTTCTCCGCGGAAAGAATTGACTCATAGCCAAAAAAAACAAACTGGCTCTCTCTGCTCTCAGAAGTCACCCACGGGTCCTCCACCCTTTCGAAACTCTGAGCCGCGAACAGATGCCTGGCTCATATCAGCCAAGGTCAAAACAAATTCTTTCTAACTGAAAACATAGCTGTTCCCAGGCTAGAAACACAGCACCATTACTTCTAAATAATTCAAGCAGAATTAAACGTGGTAAAAAGCATCCTAAAAACAGGAATTAATAAAGAGATATTTTTTGCAACTTAGAGACATGCTAGCATTTTAAAATAATTCTGTCATAATGTACTGCTACTTGCTGAAAAGGAAAAATATTAGAACAACATTTCATGCAGACACATTTTTTTTTAAAATAACATGTGAAACGCCATCAAATTAAACAAGGGGAAACATGTAAATTTGTACTGCATAACCAAGAATTCATAATTTAGTGCAAGCCTTTCCATTCTAATTATTAAAAGGACCGGATTAATTTTTTCAGTTAGCCATTTTTTCTAACTGAGTGGGTTTACGTACACGATGGTCTGCTACATATCATGCGCAAAATATAGAACCTTAAACAAAAGGGCAGCTTGCTTTAGGAAAATAATCATTTGCAAAATACACTACAGAGCATTTTTTTTAAAAGCACACAATTGCATTTCACTAATCAAAGCACATTCTATGATGGGTCTGTTTTATTTCACAACAGTTAAAGCACCCTCCGTGCTCAGCTGAAAACCCTTATCTCAATCGGACTGGTTGATTTATAACTTTCCGACCTCCGAGTCAGACACATTAAATCATGTGTTCAAAGGCAAACCCACAGAAACTCGTGGACGCATTTCAAACAGAATGTTAAATGAACATTGCTTTTCTCTCCATGCAAGATGTTACCATTCTATCAGCTAGCTGACAAAGCACATAGGCGAACCCTGCAACTAATTAAAAATTCAAATCAAACCACCATTAATCTAAACAGTCACTGACTTTCAGAGTCAGCTCATGTAACCATGCATGTTAAACAGCATGTTAAAATAAATACTGCCGTCACAATTCAAGATATTAACCCTTTGGCAGCTCAAACACAATCATCCCCAATGTCTGCAGTACATGGGAAATCCAAGAACTTATCTCTCCACGTTTTCACATAACACGTAAGCACATCTTCAAAACATTTTCTCCAAGCATTTGAAAGATATCCAGCTCTCTCCTGCCTAACGTAATGATAGCATGCACTGTACAAGCCATATTGACATGGCACTATTCACAAGCCATATTTACAAGAAACTCAACAAGTCATAATAATGACATGCTCTTCACAAGGCATATTGACAAGGCCCAATTCACAAGGAACTCAGCAAGTCAAAATGAGAACATGCTCCTCACAAGGCATATTTACAAGGAGCTATTTACAAGGAACTCCACAAGTCATATTACACTGAATACATTTCACATTGCACAGCATAAGCAAATGCAGCAAGCCATTTAATGTGCAATTTAAAAGCATTTTTCACACACATATGTACAACTGCATCAACACCAAGACGTAATTGGCTCCCTCATGTAATATCACCCTTCAAGCCTGACAGTTCAAACACCAAGATGAAAAGCATTTCTTCCACCCTGCATAAGTCAAATGCCATGATGTACTGCAATCTCCTTACAGTGCAACTGTTCAAGCCCATAGGTCAATTTCGTGCCGAGTGCAAACCAACAAGATAAAAACAATACAGCGCACACAGGCTACGTAAACAATTCGTGACGCCAGATGTTATGACCGGATTCGGAGACCAGATAGGACCAGCTCACCAGAGCACCACCAACCCGGCAAAAACGTAACCACCTCCCTCCTCAAGACCCATCTATCCAGGCACCTGGGTACCTACCTGAGGATGGGGAACTCGCAATATACAAGCTCATATCATCAGAAACACCACTAAATCTATAGGGATTACTAGGAATACTCACTGATTACTAAGGACGTCCATGCCCTACACCACACTCATACCTCATAGTCTCGCGACCACATGGGCCCAGACTAATCTACCCTGGGGCAGTTCTGATTATTTACCATAACACACTGGTTACACCCAGTGCTCGCTCAAGATAGGCACTGTATCCCCCCAGTGCTCTCACTATTTCATACAAACACAAGCCACAATCCTGTGGGTATACAAACTAACCTCAGTCAGTGCTCTCATTAACGCCTCTTTCTCTAGAGACGATCTCATTACACACCAGTATCCTCCCTGGTGCTCTCATTAACAAGCCACAATCCGGTGGGTAAACGCCGCATCCCAACGACGATCACTTTCCTATGAATACCTTCAGCTCTCTCTCTATGTTGGGAAGTTTCTCTCACTATTCACTAGGGGTACAATAATATTATGGAATGGCCGAATTACTTAGTGTATAACTTATTCTCCTAGCTCAAGGGCTCCTCTCTCCCTAATTATTCAGTTGCTACTTACCTGCTGTAACACCTGACTAGAAGAAAAGGTTACCTGCACTATAAGAACAAGAGGCACACACTGTATGCAAAAGTTATTCCCTGATTTAAGCGCTCCTATTTCCTTTTGATCCATCAGTTACTATACAGCATCTGGTTAGAAGAAAGGTTAGCTCTATCATAAGAACAACACATGCACACTGGTTCACTAAGAACTGGAGTATCTTTATTACAATATAACACTATACTATAACACATAGCCTGAAAGGTAAAATGGGAATAGACACATACACAGATCTGCGGGGTCTCTGTAAAGCTTTATTACTATACTACATCCACATGTGACTAACAGGGACTGTAAATAGACTGACCACATCCACATGTAACTAACAAGGACTGTAAATAGACTGCACACCGCTGAAAGAAAAAGGATTAGCAACACAGTAGGGACAAGGTTAATGTTTAAAGATAAAGAAGGATATCACCTAAGGAGTATGGAGTCTTGCTCTAGCTGTCATCTGGGCTCCTCTCTCGTCTGTGCCTTAGCTCGTCTTAGATCCTCTCCTGCACTCTTGGACACACATCTGCGCTGATCACTCTGCACTGGATTCCTCTCCCCCACGAACTCTCTCCACCTTCCAGCTTCAGCCTAATTGTTTCTGCCGCTCTGATAACCGTTCGCTCCACTAGCTTCTTCACTCTGTCTGATTATCTCTGTTCCAATGTCTAATTCACTCCAGCTGCTCCCACAGATTAACCCACGATATAACTTCAGTCTCTTCCAAAAGGTATCACTTCAGACTCTAGCTGATCACAACTCCTTCTGATAAGTAACGGCTTCTGACTGCTTCCTCTGGTTCCAGCTCACTGACTGTCTGTCTGTCTTCTCTCTGTTCCAAGCATCTTCTTCTTTCTCTGATTTCAACTGTCTCACAGACAAACTGACTAACTGACTTCTCTCTGTTCCAAACATCCACAGTATCTTCTTCTCTGCTCCTCTGCTCCAACTCAACTCCAACTGCTACTAACTCTCTCTGTTCCAATCATCGACTGAACTCCTTCCAACTCAAACTCTTTCTCACTGACTCCGCCTCTGCACTTCACTAATATGGAATGCTGTCTCCTCATGGAAAGTTCCAGCCAGCAGCCTCCTCGCACCGATTCCATGTACCAGGCTCCTTGCGCTAGACGCTCCCACAGTGACCAGCTGCTTGTTTCGTGTAGAGACCTGAGCCCAGAGACACTTCCTGATTAGATTTAGCTCTGGCCGGTTCTCTCCAGTTCGCTTAGGGCGAACAACACCTTATAACTAAAACATCACCTTTACCCTGCAAGCATCTCAGTTCTGCAGGGACAGAAAGCAAAATGGAGTCTCTCTAGTTCTGGGCCTTGTAGGCCTGAGAAGGATGAAATAACACTTAGCTCTGTCAGAGTACCTACACAAACCATACAAATATGTAATATAAGGTCAGGACTACAGGATCCACTAATAGAGCCAAAAGCCATGTCTGTACATTGTATTACTGTATATGTTCACAAATGTTTTACACACTGCCTCTGAGATAAGCCTGTCTGCTCGTGCCAAGCTACCAAGGGGGTGAGCAGGGGTTATCCAGGAGTCTACCCCCATTTTCCCTGACTAGAAGCAAGGGCCCGTACTTGATCAAATGTGCCTACCCCTGCCAACTAGAGACCCCCGAATCTAATAGGCCCCTACATACGTTTCTTCCACTGAACCGCGTGATTTATTTGACAGGCTTAGGATAGTTGGACTGTGGCCAATTTGACTGACTTGGCATGTAGAGCTACCCTGAGTCAGAGCCATATCTGAGCTCACGTCATCTCTGCCTAATTTGTTCCTCTGCTAAAATATAGGGGACTAAACTGATAGGGTACCCATTGGGGAGGGATCCATGAGGCGGGGCGAATAACTTACTGAAATCACAGTTAGGGATAAAGCCCTGTATTGTCCAACCTCATTTCATTTTGTAGTAGTTAGGTTTTTCTGTGAATAAAGAACTTACTCTCACAAAAACACAAGCACTCAGCTAGACATTAAGTTATTCTATTCTTAATAGATTTTGAGTTCTGAGCTTTTGCCTCTGACATTACCACTACTATGCATTGGAATTTACACCAGAACTACCCTGAGAGTCAAATGCAAAAAGGGTTGTTTTTGGCCCAGTTTGCCTAGTCATGGTAGGAAGGGCTCCAGGACACTCGGGGCAAATGACCACTGGTGGCAAAAGAACCTCTGGGGCTCAGTAGCCCCTCTCAGCCCTGTAGCCCCTGAAAGGTGTCTGACAGTTGTTAGTGAAGGAGAGCAGGATCTGCTTCCTATGATTACCCCCACTTGTTGCTGTGCTTTACTGGTTTATCGACTTTAGTCTGGCTGGGGCCCTGCTAATCAGAACCCCAGCCTAGCTGTTCTCGCTCTAAATTTTACCTGAACTTTAGGTACACACCAGATTGGTTACTGGGTTACCCTTATTAGTCCCTAGTATATGGAACCTTAGGTACGGAGGCCTACCAGGGGTTGAAGCATGTGTTATGCCACCCCTGGGAAGCCTTCCAAATGGCAGCACAGGTATGCCCATATGAACCTATAAGTCACTCCTATGGCAGGCCTTGACAATCCTGAAGGCAGAGTGCTTGGTTTTGTGTGAGAGGGAGCCCTAGCATGAGCTGAGCCCCTCTGCAGCTTTCGGAATCAATTTCTTATGGCTGTTCTGTGATATAGCCATACCATATACCCTTAAGGGCATTATAATCCTCGTGGTTAATTTAACTTTGGTTTGGCTTTATCAAAACATGTTGTGTTTGGTATCAAACTCCATGGAATACTACATTCCATGGAATAGTTCTGGTGGCGGGGGTAGCATTCCACCCTTCTAGAGGGAGAAGACATGTATACACTGATACACCTGGTTAAAGTTTAAAAGAGCCCCAGCATCACAAAATAGATGCTGCTGCTACAGACACAAGTCTGACTTCCTGCTGCTGGGGACCACTCCAGCAGGGGAGGCCTGGACAATAGGTTTCCTGTCCCGGGAGGTGCCAGCAACTCCCCTGACAGGCTTTAGTGTATTGGGGCAGGGTGGGTTGCATTCAGTGAATGCTTTCCAGACAGTGCCTGATGCACACAAGGTATCCCTGTGCATACCCCAGTTCAAACCGGCTGCAGGGGCGCCCTGCCCCTGCACTGGCGTGAAACTGCACAAAGGGGAAGGGGTGTACCCACCTCCTCCCCTGTCCCTCCCACAGGTGGGGCCATAGAGTTAGTCCATCCCCTAAACTTACTATAAGAATAGGAACTCAGTCACTAGGACTTTAGATTACCCTGGACGAAACTCTGATACAGAACTCTTGGACCTTCAACATTTCATAATGACTGGAAGACAGAAGAAATCTCCATTGTGGTCAAGGAGTGACCACCCTGTTAAAACAGGTACCAAAAGCATCTTTACCTGTCTGCATTTTGGAGGCTCCAGCCAGATCCTGAAGAATCTGCAACACAGGACATTGACTTCCAGACATCCCTGAAGCTGACCAGAGCTCCTAGCAAAGCTGAGACCCGTAACTGCCACGAGAGGCGTGGGACCAGAACTCCTGGACATCCTACATTTTTGCCACTGCACTTAATTTCCGAAGTTTCCCGAAGTAATGCATTGGGGTACTTGAAGCTCCTGCCCCAAGTACCTTTTGCACCGAAGCTCAGAGGCCTATACTCCATGAGTGTTCTATGGGCCCGCTTTGTGCATTTCAGCTCGAGGCTCCTTTGCAATCCCTAGTCTGTTGGCTAGTGGTTCCCCACGAAGGACAATCCTTTACTTCTTGAGCTTTTCTGGTTGCTCCAGATGTGCTCTGACTCCCCTCCAATGGAGTAGTCCCTCAGATCTTGCTGGTTTGCTCAGAAGCCAATCTTGTCATTGTGCATTTGTTGCTGTTGCCAAGGCTTACTAAGTCCAATCCAGATTCTGATGCTGCAGCACTCGACATCCTTTGTGGGACAGCTCGAATCCAGCACCTGGTCATCGCCAATGCCTCCTGGACCTCATGGCAGAAGAGTCAAGCTTCACCTCTTTCACCTCAATGCACCCGACATCGCCTGGCATATTCCTGACACCATCCTGGTCACTGGCAAGTGACCCAGACTGTGTCCCCTCTGCTTTCAGGTAATTCAGATCTTCCATCCACCCTTGGATCCACCCGAGATCTTTTCCTCTGGTTGCCTGCAGCCCTTCTTCGCAGCTCTCCAGAGGAATCGTTGAGGAAACCCGACACCAAAAACCACATTTGCACCCGGCTTCCCTGGGTGAGGTAACATGAGTACTCCAGTGCTCCCATGGGTGTTGACTCTATAAGTGTCTAAGTCTAACAGGGTTCCCTCGCAGCTCATCTCTAAGTGTCTTTAAATTGTAAAAGTGTAACTTGTTAGTTTTCCATTTGAAGTCAATGATGATCTGCGGCTGTGTTTAGACACTGCACGCGTCCGCCGTGGGCCTCCTGCATTCCTACCTTGGGGGGTTCTTGGTTGCCCCAGTGGTTCTACAGGCCCTAGGCCTAGTTTCTATCCCTCACGTGGTTCTTATACCACTATTTGAGTATATGGTTTGTGAGGCCCCTAGGGTAAAACGTATATTGTCAACTTATTGTTTGCTAATTAAGTTCCTTGTATTGTACTTTTACCTCTAGCCTCATAAAGAGGCCAGAGGGGTTGTGTTTAGAATAAATACATATATATTTGATATATACCTTGTGTGGTGTACTTTCATTTGATCATTTAAGAGATTATAGACTGGAAAAATAACTTGCTTAACTCGCCTCTAAGTCTTAGCCTGAAGGCTGCTCTCCACATCTACCACTAGGATAGCTTACTATAAGGTTGACTTTACAATCACCATAAATAAGGGTTGCTGGACTGGTGCAAGGTGCCCACTAGAATAGTGGACATCATATACCAGGCCAACTTCTCACAGTTAGCTAGCAGTGAGATCTGACCGTTTCAGTTCCAACTTTCTTGAACAGAACAGTGTAAGTTCATCTTGAGCACAGCACTACCTGCACAGTACAATGGGAGATATAGGGTTGGTGGGAGTAGACTTTAACATTCGTGCTGCAACATTTGAGGGGTCTGTGCTTGGGGGAAGGGATGAGGGGTTTCAGAAACAAGCAAAAGGAAATTCCGTACAGTTTTATTGGGTACAGAGCGGGAATATTGTCGTAAAAATATCGACTAACCTAAATATCGCCGCAAAAATATCTACAGGAAGAAATATTGATGACAAAAATATAGTTTGACCAGAATATCGACAGACAGGTAAGTAATATTGATACCATTAATATAGTTGTAATAAATATTATTTACAAAAACATAGTTTACAAAAATATCATTTTTTAAATAATTATAAGTAATGTAGTGTTTTCAATTAGTATTTGTTGTCAAAATAGTATTTTTTGTAGTATTTTATTAGTTAATAATGTATTTTATGTTGAATTTAGTGTTAATAGTTCCGTAGCGGGTTGTTGGTTTATAGGGGAGTAGGGTGGGAAGTAATTTAAATATAATAAAATAATAGATTAATTAATGTTTTAAATGATTATAAATAGTGTAATAAATAATAGTTAATTAATTTCAATTAGTTAATTGATTAATAATTATGTAATTAATTATGTTAATTGTTTAATTAATTTTAGGTGTGTGTACTGGAATTTTTTAGTGAAAATGTAGTGAATTAATGACATTTTAATTGAATAATTATTTAATTAATGATTAATTAAATAAGAATAAAGATTTGTTATTTTATAAATGAGTAAATACATTTAGTAATTTTTACACCTACACTATCCAACGCTTTCCCTACTGTTGCACCCTCTGGAGTGGGAATAGTAATTTTTACCCCTACGCTATCCAACGCTTTCCCTACTGTTGCACCCTCTGGAGTGGGAATAGTAATTTTTACCCCTACGCTATCCAACACTTTCCCTACTGTTGCACCCTCTGGAGTGGGAATAGTAATTTTTACCCCTACGCTATCCAACGCTTTCCCTACTGTTGCACCCTCTGGAGTGGGAATAGTAATTTTTACCTCTACGCTATCCAACGCTTTCCCTACTGTTGCACCCTCTGCATTAGTTAAGTTTATGTTTTTTGCACAGTTAATTAAAACCAATGCGATATAGTACACAATAGCAAAATTAAAATACTCATAAAAACATGTGTTTAAGATTGATTCTATTATATATTGCAGAAAACAAACAGTTCAGCATACAAGTTGATTTTGTTTGCTGGCCGCCCACGTTAGGCCATCTGTACTTCTCATCCACTTTGTAGCCTGTTAGACTGTTCATGTTTTTTCCACAAATTTCTTTACAGTTTTCAGACAATTCGTAAATTAAATCATATGTCCTGTTTGTAGATAGTTCATGTGTCAATTTTTGGTAGTTTTCCACTGCTTTTAAAAATTTCACAAAACTGCAACTGAGCTGAGGATCCTGTGCTGAGAAGCAGGTTAGCACTGCACTCCTTCGTGTGCGTACCCCCTGTAAAATAAAGTGGCCTTTCAGCAGGAGCTTTCTTTCTTCTTGTAATTCTTCACACGTGCATAGCAAGTGCATCATGTCTTCTGCCCCAATGCCACATAACCTGCATAATGTTCCAGCTTTCGATCTCAGCCAGTAAGGGAGGTATAAAATACATGGTAGCAAGCCCAGTCTATATCTTAGAAAGGACAATTTGTTTTTTTTTTGTATAACCTAGACGAAGATAAGGCTGGGAGGCTTGTGTCAGGTATGTATTTAATACCATCCATGCGTGAGATCTTTTTGATAGGGTGGCTTTGTCCTGGACCCATGACTGAAGCTTGATCGATTTCTTCACCAGTTTGTCGAATGATTTGTGATCTACCGGGGACGCCCAGAGTTCTGCCAGTCCGGTGTTCACTATACTCTTTGCCAAATATTTTGCTGCTGGTGAATTTTGGGTCTGCTCTAGTTCTTTCCATAAGTATGTGTTTAACGTTCCTTCAGTCGTTTTTCTTACTTTGTCCCATGAGCAGATATATGCCCCTTGTCTTGCAAAAGGCTGTGATTGAATACCAAACTCCAATCTGATCTGTGCTGGGGAGGATCGCTTTGGAAGGCCGAAGATGATTCTATATGCCGACACGATTGTACTGTCAAGTGTTACGGCATCTCTGCCTCGGTGGGCCTCACTCCCATAAGTTAGTGTTGGTAATAATTTTGCACGTATGACATGTAGTAAAGGGGTCAGAGGGGGGGATAGAGAGGTTGTTATTTAGTGTTTTTAAGGCGATTGCCAGAGCAAGGCCTTTACCTCTTATACTGGCCCTTTGTTCACTGAATTGGCCTCCCCTATCAATCTTCACACCTAGATATTTATACGACAAGGTGTCTTTGATGTGGATGTTGTTCCAGAACCACGAGAAGCTTTTCTTGTGTCTGTTCGTGTTGCACCCTCTGGAGTGGGAATAGTAATTTTTACCCATACGCTATCCAACGCTTTCCCTACTGCTGCACCCTCTGGAGTGGGAATAGTAATTTTTACCCCTACGCTATCCAACGCTTTCCCTACTGTTGCACCCTCTGGAGTGGGAATAGTAATTTTTACACGTACGCTATCAAATGTTTTAACTAATAATATATTGTATATTTTAATTATATGTATGTATTATTGTTGTTATATAAAGTAATGTGTTAAATATATGTATATGTACACATTTATTAAGTTTATAATGAAAAAGTGTAGATAATTTGTTTTCAATAGTTTAAAAATAAAAGTAATGTAATGTATTTTGTTAATAGTACTTATATTTATTTATTATTTAATGTAATTTTAATCAATTTAAAAAGTCGATATTTATATTTATTACAACGATATTTTTGAGTAGATATTTATGTACTTACCTGTTTAAGTATAGGGTGTCGATATTTTTGTAAACGATATTTTTACAACTATATTTATGTCAACTATGTTTTTGTAATCGATATTTCAACACCCTAACGTTTTATTGAAGACTAGTTACAGAAACTGGTGGTACAGAAGAGAATGTGATAGGCTCTGGGTTGAGTACTGTGACAGGAACCCAGGAATGGAGTCCAGTGGTTATAGGCTCTCTTGGCAAAGGCATTCCCCATAAACACCCTGTGTGGTTCCTAAATTTGCCATCCAGTATTTCGAGACATACTCCATAACCCCAATTCTTAGTGGACCACTGCCACTAACTCTAAGAGTTATTCTTTTGGACGATTTAAGTCTGACTGATACCTTGAACTTGCAGTTGGCACTCCAGAACCTACACCTGAGGAAGAGAAGAATATCACAGAGTTCAAATTAAGATGGTGAGATTAGCTCCCCGGGAACAAGATGAAGCGAGAGAGACAGGAGGAATGGGCCCCTGGGATAAGTAAAGAGAGAGAGAAAGAGGATAAGGAAGTAGAAAAGAAAAAAGACAGGAAAATGAACTATAAAGGCTAGAAAAAGTGAATTGCAGAGGAAACATTGTTAGAGAAGAAAAAACTCAGAATGGTAGCAGAGACAGCTACATCTTGGAAAAGTAATTCCATATTCAACTCTGCAGGTGTACCTGCAAAGCTTTCAGCAGAGTCTATATCCATGTATGTGGAAAGTCAGTATATTTTAGAGTGTTTTTTGAGTTTTAAGACCTCTTGTAGAGCGTAGGTTTTCGATGATGTGAATAAGGCAGCACCTTTAATGAATCACTTGTCCACAGGAGGAGCGCTAGTCAGTGGGAGAAAAAAATCATTGCAGTTGAGTAAATGAGCGATAAATAAATGAAGAAAGCTCTGATGTCCAAAGAAAGTGAGACAGCTTCTTTGAGAGATTGATGGCACATTGCGCTATTGGAATGAGTGTTTGAGAGATATGGAGGCCAAAGATTTTCATGAACTTGACCAGTATGTGGTTATAGAGTCACTGAAGGAGGAGTGTTCTCCCCACTTGCACTATACCTGATTTAAGTTATGGGGATTCACAGAAGCTTGCAATGTTGGCTTACAAGTGGCTAGCTAACAAAGGACTAGAGTAGCATGCCTCTAAGCCAGAAAGAGAGAGAAAACTTTAACAGACTGGCTCCAAAGTGAAATGTAAGGACCAGAGAAATTCCTAAATTTCTAAGAAAGGATACAGGCAAAAAACAAAATTTGGGGTTAAATTCAGTAAAAAAGGGAAGGAAAGAAGATTCATCCAGGCCAAAAGAGTTTAGTTGAAGCATTGCAGAAGGTGAAAGACCCTTCACCAGCTGCAACTATTATAGCCAGTTTGTTGACTTTGGGTCAAGGAACATAGGGCTGCCATTTGAGAGAGGCCTACAGATGCATATACGCACTTCTTTACTTACTGAGTTGTCCCACTTAAGACGTATAGCAAAATAGGTTTAAAATAAACCTGGGGAAAGCAACGGCACTGTTGCTGCACCCACTACTACAGCAACTTGGAGTGCCCCTGCCAATCCCATTGGATTTAAAGCTGAGCACTTACTGAGGAGTTATGCTCTTCCATTGCTAAAGTTGTTGATTCTAACTATTCTGCTTTGCTTAAAAAGCTTAAACGAGACTTCTCAAGGTCTAAACTTCAACTCTTCTCCTGGCTAGGTAGAATAGCTATTGTCAAAACAAATGTTTTCCAGAGAACCCTTTAACTATTTCAAGTCCTCCCAGTTAGGGTTGTGAAAGATTACATAACCCAATTTCAATTGGTGATAAATTCTTATATATGATCCAATAAGACATCTAAAATATTGACTAAACAGACCTGTTGAACACCACTCACTGGGGGCTTGGAGGTTCAACACATTCTTAATTACCACCTAGCCTCTGTATTGAGATACTTTGCAGATTTGGGAAATATGGAAACTGATAAACAATAGAGCAGCATAGACCATATGATACCTACAGTGGCCATATCACAAATTCCATGGTTTCATTGACGAAACCGACCCTGGGACCTGTATTCTCCTCCTATTATAAGAACCACATTAGGGGCATTGGGTGAGGGACGAAATAGAGGGCCTCACCACTTCTCCTTCCCCATTTACTATAATTTGCTTTACTTCTGAGATTGCATGTGTCATGGTGAGATTCCTGTATAAAAATGGGTAAGTATTATTGTTCAAGGATCTTAAGCATTTGTACCATTTATATGAGAGCAAATGCTTCGCTTTTTTGCAGGTGCAACTTTGGACCCTCCACCCTGATGTAGGAGAGAGTGCTACTGGACCACTGACAGTATTCGAGAAGTGGCTCATGAGCACCCAAACTAATAAACATACAATGTCCACCATATATTTGAATTTTCCAAGATGCCAGCAAAGCCCTGGCTGAGAAAAGATAGGACAAGGAATTGGGTAAGACTATTACGAATAAGCAGTGGGCAAATTCATGATAGAACTTGTAATTCTGCTAGGGCATGTCAGATATAGGAGACCCATTACAAGCTCCTCAATTTCTGATAGAGAACACTGCCAGTAGCACGAGAAAACCCTGAGAAACCCACCTGCAGAACTGTGTCTGTGCCTGCCAGGGGGACTGACAGACTATCGCAGGAGCAGGTGCAGAGTCCCCCCCGCCGCCGCTTTCTTCTATCATAGCGGCCGCAGAGCGGGGGGACCACAAGGCCCAGGAGTCTGAGCGGGGCGCACTTGCTGACGCGGTTACACGCGCCCGGAGGAGGATAAATTAACAACACTCCCTCCGCGAAGCGGGACGCGAGCGGGACGCCGGGCTAAGCCCGGGCAAAGGGCGGGTCCTCTGTGGCCCTCAGAGGCCTGAGGAGCCTGGGCTGGGCCACACACCCTGCATCTTCTATTGGACACAAGGACACCTGAACTGTAAGCATAGGTGTTATATATATGTAGTGTTCTTGTAAACTCTAAAGTGGTGTGTCTACCCGACCATTACCTGTTATTGCCTGCTATTTAAAAAGTCGCCGAACTGAGGGTGATAAGACTGTGTAATTGTTTCTGTCAATATATTTAATTCTCTGAAGGGGTGTTGATATGGATTGTCGTGAGACTAGAAGTATGACAGCAGGGGGTGTAAAAAAGTTAACAGGTACTCTGGATGACTTTGTAGTTCGCACTAACTCAGTAATTGATGAGGGGATAGTCTTAATAGGGAGAAGGGTGTCCCAAGATTTGGCCTTAGCCAAAAGGTCTTCATTAGGCCATATTGCTCAGGCACGAACCCCCGACACTTCAACATGTATTAACACTTTAGCCCAGATTAATGTCAATGCACAAAATGAAAAAAGCCCCCAGCTGGGTCCTGGTGTCCCCCCACACCCTAACTCCTCGATTGAAGATCGACTGGGAAATAATGCTGAAGCCATGAAGGCGAACACCCAATCTGTGACCCTTGATATTGACTCGAGAGGTCAGATCGAGGGGTCGATTCCCAAACGTAAGCCTACCAAGACGACTTCCCATAAAGTTAGGAAGGCAGATACCAACCCTAACCAGATGACAATTACGGAAGAGTCCATGGCCGCTAGTGGGGATATGGCTGTAAGAATAGAAGTTATAGGGGATGACCAGTCGGTAATTGTTGGCTTATCATTGGGCCTTCCTGATGACACACTTCTAGATAATAGCTTGGATGATATCCTGAAAGTCAGTGTGGATGATGATAAACTGGGTGATACTCATCAGGAAGTCGGAGAGGCGAGCCTGACAAGTAGTAACATCTTAGAAATTTTAAAAACGCTTCTCGCACCCCTAGAGGCAAGGCTACACTCCCTAGAAATCGTGCTTAAAGATATCCATAAGGATATACGTGCCCCTAGTTTTCCTCAGAATAACAAGGCCTCACATGCAACGACCACAGCACGTAAGCAACCACCGGCCATTAAAAATGCAGGCCTGGGTAAAAACACTGTGCCAAAAAATCCCCCGATAAACCCCCCAAATACTTCAAATCTAGGAGGAGTTAATGTTAGTACACCTGAACTCAATAACATACCAATTCCGGCTAAACCTAAAGACACCACCCAAGTTAAATTTAAAGACTCAGTTCCCTTGACCCCAAAGCCAGATTTAGCCCCACTAGAAAAGGCGGAGTCACGGCGAAATATTCATCTCCCTCCAGATGCCTACCTATACGTAGTGGTCCTGACTGGGGTAACGGAACTAACACCTCCCTATGTGGAACCCTTTCAAGCGTTAAAAAATAAGGTGTGCCACTGGCTATCTAACAATCACCCCCTACCCGCAAATATCTCCAGTAACATCTTAATGGTGGAGAGAACCCCTTGGGTGGGTGGAAATAGAAAAAGAACACAAGGGGATTGCATAGTGGTAACCTTTGAAAATACGCAGGTCGTGGAACACATTTGTAGAGGGACCTCTCGCTACCACGCTAGTACAATTACCGCCAGGCCACTGTCTTATTTTTATTCGCCCATGGAGCAAGTGGATAAAAGATGGAGCTGGCTAAGGGAGTCAAATGAACATAAGGGAAGGAGGAGGTATGACCCCCCATGGGACTTGCATTCCTACGGATGGGGTGGTGGTGGTGAGGAAGGTTGGAACCTGGTTCATAGAAGAGGTGGCAGATCTACCTATGGTCAAACACCTCGGGTTAATAGCTGGGTGGGCGTAGGGACACCAAATGGCCACGCTAATAGCTACCCCCAGAATGCCCTCAGTCACGAAAATTATTTTAACATCCCAAAAGCAAATCGATATGACTGTCTGTCTGACCTAGGCTGGGTGGATTGACAAACAAAGGGCTTACTGTCTGGTTTGACGGAAAATACCCACTCCACCCTACCCCAACATGTAAAATCTGTTCAGAATGTGCAGGTGACAAATATAGACACTGGACCATCAGTTTCAACTACCAACTGGTGTACAGATGGCGGGAACTTAATACCAGCACAAAGGGATAAAGTAAGAGGGAAATGAGAGTTAATTGTGGCCACATGGAATATTGCTGGTGTTAGGAATAAAGTCGACGATCCCATATGGAGGGACTTTATAAGCACCATGGATATTATTGGGCTACAGGAAACCTGGGACACACAAAACACACTCACAGTAGATGGTTTCACAACTTTTTTCCTCCCAGCTGTTACCTCCACCCGGGAACGAGCACAGGGGGGTCTGGTTACCCTGGTAGCTGCTAAAATTTCAGGTATATACAAAGAAATAGACACTGGTTGTCCCTATTGTCTGGCAGTCCAAATAACCCGTAAGGGTCATCATAATGTTCTGGTTGTGAATTTTCATAATTCTTTTGATAGGGTCTATCCAACCAGTAATTTGATAATGTTAAACTCTTTTCTCACAAAATATAAAGAGTTGTCGGAGTCTCAATGCACCATTATGTTAATGGAGGACTTCAATATCCATGGTTGTCCAGATAAATGTCCACCAAATGTTTTATTTGCCCCCCCTGAACAAGGGGATATTCACTTTGAGCACTCGGATCAGGGTAATTTACTAGAAGCCATGTTGGCTGAAAACGGGTTAATGTTACCCACCGGGGGAGGCATGGATATTCCCACATTTAAGGGTCATGGTAGTGGGTCAACAATTGATTTTATTTTTTTAAGTAGTACTTGTGGCAGCCATATTATCAGTTATTCCACTGTGTGGTGTCATTTTAGTGTTCACAACCCAGTTCTGTTAAGTGTGAGAGATGTATTGTGTATTGTATTGTAGCATACTTGTATAGCGCAACCTGTCACCACCAAGGGCATCCTGGCGCTTTTTACCCATGATCCAGCGAAAAACAGTAGCTCAACCTATCCTGGGAAAAAGATGGGTTTTCAAAGCCTTTCTAAAGGCTAGAAGATCTTCAAGGCTTCTCAAGGATATTGGCAGAGAGTTCCAGAGTTTGGCCGCCGCTACTCTGAACGAGCGGCCACCCATTCTCACTCTCTGGAAACGCGGAACTACCAGTAGCCTGGACGACGAGGAGCGTAAGGCTCGAGGTGGACAATACTGGCAAACATTTGGCGCAGAGGAATAGGGCCCAGGCCATGAATAGCCCTGAACACAATACAAGCTGCTTTGTAGCGCACCCGCAGATGGACCGGCAGCCAATGAAGTTCTCACAGCGCTGCCGTAGAAGAACTATGATAAGGGCGAGAGAGAGCGAGCTTGGCAGCAATGTTCTGCACCCTTTGCAGCTTGCCCAGAAGTGTTACCGGGGCCTCCAGAAGCAGTGCGTTACAGTAGTCAAGTCGACTTAGGATGGTACAACGCACTACTTCTGGTCTGGCTTGCTCAGGGAGAAGGGGTAAGACCTTACGCAGCATACGAATCAGCATCATACATGTGGAGGTGGTCTTATTTACATGTAGATCTAGCTGCAGGTTGGGCCCAAAAATAACGCCCAGGTTGCGCGCAGATTGTGCGGCTGACACCGTCTCTGAAAAGGACGGAGGCCAAAAATCAGCCGGAAGATCGCGAGGAACTCGATCTGTGGAGCAGTGTAAAACCTCCGTCTTGGTTCCGTTGAACTGTAATGAGTTCAGACGGAGCCATTCTGCTGTCGCCTGGATGCACGGGTGGAAAGTCTCCAATGTGACTGCATCCTGACCCTCCAAAGAAAAGACCAGCTGGGTATCATCCGCATAATTAAATGCGGAGATACCAAAAGATTTGATGAGCTGGACTAGAGGGCGGAGGTAGATATTAAAGAGTATGGGGCTGATGGCTGAGCCCTGGGGTACACCTTGTCCCACTCTCCGCTCCTCTGAACAGAAGGGGGGTAGCGAAGCCCGTTGCTGACGGCAGTCCAAATAGGAGATTAACCAATCCCTAGCTCTGTCTTTGACCCCGCATTCCTCCAGCCTAGAGATCAAGGTGGGATGGCTGACCGTGTCGAACGCGGCCGACATGTCGAGCAGCACCAAAAATGCTGCCCGACCACTGTCGACTCGCGCCCGCAGGTTGTCTAGCACGGTCACCAGCGCAGATTCCGTCCCATGCGCTGGGCGAAAACCAAATTGCATCTCATCCAACCAGGTGTTCCCTTCTACAAAGCCGGACAGAGTGCGGGTGACCAATTTTTCCATGATTTTCACCGGAAAAGGGAGCAGGGAGATCGGCCGGTAGTTGGATAGGCACGCAGGGTCGAGCGTAGGTTTTTTTAAAAGTGGAGATACCACTGCCTTCTTCCAGCAACTCGGTACAATGCCTGTCTCAAATGACTGGCAGCAGATGGCATGCAAGGGCTGGAAGAGATCCTCTTGAAACACCTTCCAGAGTTTTGGAGGAAGAGGATCCAGAGGCGAACCAGATGAAACCGTAAGGGCTAAGTCTCCGAACTCCTTCAGAGAGGGAAGGGGAAAGCAACTCAGCTGGGGTCGACTGGCTTCACTCGCCGGAGCTCCCAAGCTGAGAACCAGATCCGAGGAAGAAGGATAGGGACTACTCTGCTGGGGTCGACTGGCCACCGATGCCGGAGCTCCCAAACAGAGAGTTGGAACCAGAGGAGAAGGAGAGAAACTGCTCAGCTGGGGTCGACTGGCCACAATCGCCGGAGCTCCCAGACAGTGAGCCGGATCCAAAAAGGGAAGAGAGGAGCTACTCAGCTGGGGTCGACTGGCCACAATCGCCGGAGCTCCCAAGCAGAGAGCCGGATCCAGAATTGGAAAGGAGAAGCTACTCGGTTGGGGTCGACTGGCCACAGTCGCCGGAGCTCCCAGGCCGAGAGCCTGATCCAAAAGAGGGGAAGGAGAGCTACTCAGCTGGGGTCGACTGGCTTCCGTCGCCGGAGCTCCCGAGTTGGGGGGCTGCTCGTCTGGTCGGGGTCGACTAGAGGACGTGGCCGGAGCTTCCTGACAGAGGTGAGTAACCCTCTGCAGGGGTCGACTGGCCACCTCTTCCGGAGCTCCCTCCTCAGTGGTGGAAATCCGTGGATCCTGCAGACCTGTTAAGATTTTACGGATTTTTTCCTCAAAAGCGTCCGCAAGTGAGTCACAAAGAGCTTGCGATGAAGGGACTGCACTAGCCACACACGTGGGGTGGGCAAGGTCCTTAACGATTTTAAAGAGGGCCTGTGCCTTGTTTGGGGCCTGATTCAGAGTAACTTCAAGAAAGGTCGCTTTCGCCGTCTTAATTTGAGCTTTGTATTTTTGCATAGCAGACCTAAATGCAATTTTATCAGAGTCTAGGTACTGTTTCCTCCAGACCCTTTCTGCGCATCTACAGTCGAGTTTAAGCTGGCGTAGTTCACTCGTGTACCAAGGGCTGGCTCGGTTCACCCTTCCTCGAGATGTAATTGTCATAACCGAGAGTAGGCTGAATATGGTTGAGAAATGTGACATCCGGTTAACTGACCAAGCCCGCAGAATTAAATGGTGCAAGATAGTACCAGATGATTTTTTCTCAAATCTCTGTAGCAGTAGCCGGGAGGAATTGGACCTTTGTATGGATGTAGAGGCAGGGGATAAAGAAGTTGTGGAGGCGTATCAAAAGATTTGCCTCCAAATTGTTTCTAATCTGACACGCAACAGCAAAGGCAAAGCCCCTGGGAATGTAGGCTGGTTTGATAAAAATTGTTCAGTGGCCAACCAAAAACTTAAAGCGGCCCTTAAATGCAAACCAGTGGACAGATTGCCTGTGGCTACTCTCAGAAAAGATTACAAGGTAGTTGTTGAAAGGAGGCGACAGGAGATTAGAGAAGACGCCTGGGCAGAATTAACGTCAATTGACTTGCTGAAAAATAGTGCCAAGTTTTGGGCCGTGGTTAATCAACATTACTTTGCTGACTCTCGTAATAACGAATTGGACTGTGGGGTACAAGAAGATAAATGGTTTTTGCACTTTAAGTTAGTCTAAGAACAGGAGAACTTGGGGGCTGAGGCTTCGACCACTTTTATTAGGCTCCCTTACACTCTAGTAGTAAACAAAGGTGAGGTGGCCGAAGCAATTGGTAAAATGACCAACAACAAGGCTCCCGGGCCGGATGGTGTTCCTTCTGACCTTTTTAAATCTAACATAGTACTTTGGTCCAAAATCATAGCAAATGTTTTTAATAGAATCTCTAAAACAGGCATTCCAGAAACTTGGTCCCAGTCAGTGATTGTGCCCATTTATAAAAAAAGGTAATAGGGGTGATCCGGGTAATTACCGCCCAATCTCACTCATTGATTCAGCTGTAAAGGTCCTAGGTAAATTGTAAATTGTAAATTGTGTCTTGTAAAGCGCACTGCTACCCGCACCGCAGGCCTCGTAGCGCTATAGACCGCTGGGGAACCCGTCCTGGCTTTCCCTGTGAGATAGTCCCTCCTGGGGGTCTCCAAGGTGAAACCAGGCATCCCCGGCGTTTGTGTGGGGCCGTTGTGGAGATGAGGCAAGCTAATGCCCAGAGTTGCCGAGTGTGATCCCTGGTCGGAGTAGGCACCGATGCGAGAATTATCAGTCCGCTGATCCTGGTCCAAGACCCTGCCGCGTCGGGAATCGAACCCTGGTCCCGGGCCGTTCTCTGCTCTCGGGTCTCCCGCCTCTAACCAGTGAGCCACTTGGTAGAGTGGTCCTATCCAAACTAACTGATTGACTGGAGGAAACTAATACCCTCTCTGCCTTACAATCCGAAATTCAGAAAGGGGCGAAGCACAATAGACCAAAGCCTAAATTTGCAACTGCTCATCGGGAAATACACAATAGCAAAGCCAGGAACATTGTATATTGCATTCATGGACCTGTCCTCGGCTTTTGATCGAGTAAACAGGTCCAAGTTATGGGGCCTGCTTCTAAAGATAGGAATATCTAATATTGTTTACTTCTTGGCAGACCTCCATAGGGTCTTTACAGCCATGGTGAGATACGACCGAAAAGGGAATTGCACGGGCAAGATTAGCATCACCAATGGTGTACGGCAAGGTTGTATCTTAGCCCCCTTGCTATTCACACTATACATCAATGGTCTGGGCGGTGTTTTAGGAGCCGCATACAAAGATATACCACGGCAGGGAAGTTTCTATTACCGGCATTATTATATGCGGATGATGCCGCCCTTTTAGCTCGGACCGCAGTGGGACTCCAATGTCTTTTAAATTCATTTTATGTATTCATGTCTTCTTTTGATTTAAGTGTCAACTATGGTAAATCTCATGTCATGGTGGTGGGCCCGAAAGGCAGGGTTTTGAAATGTAACGGGCATAAATTGACAAGAGTCTCCAGGTTTCCTTATTTGGGGGTTGTATTCGATGATAGTTCCACCTGGCACCCCCAATTGTTGGAGAAAAAAAATGCCTTTGTCCGTTCCATTCTGGCAGTTTCGGGTTTTTCCCGCAAACTGGGGGTAAAACCCTTGCAGGCAGTATTGAAGGTATATGCTGCGAAATGTATTGCCATTGCTATGTATGGCGCAGATCTGTGGGGCTTCAGACCAGTTAAGATGCTTCAGGTAGCGGAGGACAATTTTTTGAAATCGATTCTATCCTTGCCACGATCTACGGCCGGTTTCATAGTGCACCAAGAATGCGGCGTAGATTATTTGAAAGATCGAATTGCTGTGGCTCCCCTACTAAAATGGATTTCAGTTTGGCTGAACCCGGAACTGGAGGTGAACCACAAAGTTTTAAAGGATTGTCTTAAATTAGATCACTGGGACTTTATCCCCTGGCTGAAATATATCCAACAACTATCCATAAAACTAGGTTGGCCAGAATTGTTTACTGAGCCGGCCAAACTGGTGAAGGGTGACCTGAAATGGGTTAAAAGCACCTTTATGTTGAACAGAGGGGCGGATAGAGAAGGCTTGGAGCTGGTTAAACCAACCGTGAGAACTCACCAGCTGATTGTATCCTCAGGGTGTGAACTGGAATTATATCTAAAGGTTGTTAACATTCCCAATCACAGATATCTTTTAACAAAGTTCCGGTTAAATAAAATTTGTTTCCTGATCTCTGGTCGCCCCTGTTGGACTAAGCCCTCAGATTTAGATCTGTGTAAATGTGATGGTTTTTCCCTCATGGACACGGTTCATTTTCTGTTTTTCTGTGGTCACTTCATAGCTATAAGGAAAACGTTTATCATACCCGTATTAAAGGGGAAAGGGTTTAGACAAGTGACGCCCGCTTTACTGTACCTTCAATTACTGTCCAATACATGGGAAATTTGCAGCGTGGCCACATTTTTTACCATAGCTATGAGACTCAGCAAAAAGATTAATTGGTCTTAGATGAAATATTGTATATGGCAAGTTTTTAGATTATGCGTAAAATGTTTTTATCCTTTTTCTTAACAATCCTGGCATATTGCATACACTTTTAAAATGACACCATGTTTCCGCATTTTATATATTTTCTATTGGGTACTCTCTTTTTTAACTGTATTGAATGTCATTGTGTCTTCTGGTGTTTTTGGACCCCTATGTTTACATTTGTATACTTTTGTGGTGTTTGATATGAACCGAATAAAGTATGTTTGACTGACTGACTGATAGAGAACACATGCAGAAAGTGTTGTATGGTTGGTAGGTTCATAGTCGACATTGCTAAGTTAGCATGAGCTTCGCTACCATGAGGCTGCTTTTGCGCACATTACTACATGCATTTGTTTTGCAAGACTTTGTTTTTGCCTTCCACATGAGAACTGTCTGCTTTTTGTGTTCTCTGCTGTTACATGATGTACAAGGTTGATAAAAATGCCCCTTGTTATTCTGTTCTGGTCAGTCCCTCACACCAATACATAACACACACACAGCTGCACTACTGAAAGTCGGGTGCTTTAATATTGCAGAATTGCATGTTATTCTGAACACTTGGAGAGAGACCTTTCCAGAGAGAAGAGCTGTGCTGGTCCTGAGATGTAAACCTCTCATCTAGGACTTGAGGTATGGGGTCTGATGATAAAGCCCAGAGCTGTTTTTTTATAATAAACTATTTCTTACCACTGGGAGGATGGTTAGGTCCTATAATCCTTTTCCATTGTCTTTATAAAATGACATCCCCTTTTGTATTCTATGGAATTGTAACAATACTAACGGTATTGTGTTTATGCATATTGTTGCTGGTAATGGCACGTGTACTGCACCATAGAGTATGTTAGTTAAAATAAGCATTCTAAACTGTACCGTAACTCGGATTAATCTTATTGCGGACAAGTATGAGTGAGTGAGCGAAAGAGTTGTCTTGCTACCGTGATTCCTGAGAGAGTCAGGAGTGTTATGTTCTGGGTTGTCCAATCATTGGTAGCTTCTTTATTATGTCAGAGAACGAATGGGACACTATAGCTAATCGGTTTTTGGGATTGTGGGCACTAAGGTGATAGGTTGGTACACCACTATACACCGAGGTCCCGGTTTCCTGTGCATAGTTTTGTATATGTGCAGAAACCCTGCAACATGGTGCTGCCAATGTTTGATCTGGTTCTTATCTGCGAGACACTTGAGTAGTGCTTGTGCTTTTCCACAATGCCTTCACTTCTGTTTTTGGAAAGAGTCGAGACAGTCTATCGTCCCATATTGTGAATTTTTATGGGTTTTTCAATCTTGTATTTTAAAATGACTATTCCTTTACTTGTTAGACTCACTATCATGCTGTCACGCTTAAGTTGTTGATCTATATTTTCTTGATCGTGGTGGCAGTACCTGTTCCGCCGCCAAACAGAGCTGCAATCAAAGCTATTTGACTCAGCATGGAGTCCCTGATGCTGGGGTTGCTCTCATCTTTGTAGTTGAGGCTAAATCAGCTTATCCTTTCGAGGTATTTGTTCTTGGGTGCACTTTCATTGATAATTCTTTATCCGAATGAGGGATATGTTTAGCTTGTGCTGAGTTCGAACTGATAACTTTGCTTTGCCACCTACTACATCATTTTACTGAGCTTGACTCCATTGGATATTTTGGATCCTTGTTATCCACTTTGGAGTCTTATGGTTATGCTCACAATCTTATGACCTGATGACACATGCGCCATGACACTTCATCCTCATTAGCCTTGAAAAAGTCTGAGTACTTATTGTGAGTACGGACGAAACACGCGTCGGCTGTCTTTTTATCAACTGGAAAAACATTTTTTTATGGATCTTCTAATAAAGAAAATGATGATACAAACATGAATTCTATCTACTGATCTGTTCTGTCCTGACACTACAAGCTACAAATTATATTCAGTTCTAATACTGTTAAGACTATATAACCTATTAGTCTCATATGTACATGTATTTTAGGATTGTGCTCTCTTTGACCTCTTTTGTCTATTCCTTTACTTGTTAGACTCACTAACATGCTGTCACGCTTAAGTTGTTGATCTATATTTTCTTGATCATGGTGGCAGTACCTGTTCCGCCGCCTAACAGAGCTGCAATCAAAGCTATTTGACTCAGCATGGAGTCCCTGATGCTGGGGTTGCGCTCATCTTTGTAGTTGAGACTAAATCAGCTTATCCTTTCGAGGTATTTGTTCTTGGGTCCCATTTCTGGCAGTTGACGGAATGGATAATCTGTTTCACGAATATTCTGCCATGGCCCTTCCTGTAGCCTATCTCCCTTACATGTCTCTTGAAGTTCACCGCACAGCTTGGCAACAGCAAATTTGGTTCAATGGCGTCCTTCCTCGCCCAATAACCCCGGTCAGTTTCGGGCCCTTATCGACTGATGGGGCCACATGGCACCTTTTTGGCTGGATATACTCCACACCCGCGTTATGCTGCTACTGCTACACTTGCAGAGCATCGCGTGTTGCAAACTTCATTGATGTACGTTCATAGAGCTGTAGTTCATTTTGTTTCATGTAATTTCCAGGCGGGACTGCCTGGGGCTGCTGCACAAAAGGCAGGGCCTGCAGCGGTGAGCATCAGTCCTGTTATGATTAATTCTGTAATGGGCAAGCGTCCCCTGAATAAGGATGAGTTTCCTTATTGGCTTGCTGAAAAGCTTGGGCAACTCGAAGCAGTCTTTCCCAATACTACTCCTGTGGAAAAACACAGGATTTTGACAGTGAGCTTACCTAAAGACCTGGCTCCTGACTTAGCTGACTGTACTACTTGGGGTAAAGTATTTGTAGTGGTATATTCAAAGTGCTTTGACAACTCCTTCCTTTAGCATCTTTCTGTCTGTGATTAAGCATGCTCAAGATGAGCACGGAGCCGAAGTGGCTGTGGAATTGGGTTTGCGACTGGTGGGTGTGTTCAACAAGGTGGCTGATATGATTCTTGCTAATGTTAAGGGGGATGCCATGAGCTTTCAGGTGGCTAACTGCCTGGAGACCGTGGCTGACATAGACAAACCACGAGAATTGCTGAAGATTATTGCAAAAGTTTACAAAACTATAGGGCACAATAGTCTGGGGGTTAAGCCCTTTTCTCAAGCGCAGGCACAGCCCCAAAAGCGGAAAACCCAATCTGATAAGGATAGAAGACCATTCTTTCCCAAAAAAAAATAAAAAAATAAGGGGGAGCAGCAACAGAAGCAGGGGTTGCGTGTTGGTTAACCGACCCCTGAGACTTCTGAACGTACTTATGATTTGCGCGATGGCGCTAAACTTGTCACCTGATAAATTTGAAGTTTCTGAACCACACTCTCCTCATTCTGTACAGGACTCATCGGGCTCACAACTCAGTGCTGGAGACCGCCAAGGTCGTGTCAAAGGGCCATTGATGCAACAGGGACAGGATCAACCTCGACAGTTTGACGTTAAAGCCAAACAAGAGGAGCTGCCTCGGTTTTGTCCAGCATTTCAAAAGAAGAAGGTTGCCGCTACGACAGCAAGATATGCCTCAGACGGTGTGAACCCAACTACTGGATTGGACTTGTGCAGTGACTCTGCTCGACAGCGCAGCAGAAGTTTCCATAGTGCAGGAGGCACTGCTTCTTTGTCTGGAGGTGACAGCACCTTAAACTTTAATTACTGTAGAAACAGCAGACACCGAGGTGCCCCCCACAGATAGATTGTATAACATTGTCTTTCAAATTGAAGGTGACATAGAGCGTGTGATTACAGGGGTTTTTGGGGCAATTCTAACCTCTTCTTACAACATTTTGTTGGTAGAGGCAGTTTGGCCCTCAATGTTTGTTCTAGCCGCATCTAGATTGAAGGACGTGATACTTCTGAGTTTTTCGCTTTATGTCCCTGAGGAGCATGTGAATGCTTTTGCATTTGAGTGGGCTTTGGCCCTTGCACCGGTGGTGTACCATAACAAAGTGGGCTGAGATAAAGATTATCCGGCATATGAGATACCATTACGGCCTATGCCACAGCCTCAACTCCAATATCCCATCCGGCGGGAGGTTAAGGCCCCCGTTTATGAAGTTCTGACTCAGTTGGCGTTTCAAGGTGTGATTGAGACATGTGTGTCACCGATGAATAATCCTCTTTTTACAGTAGCCAAACCTGATGGGTCTTATCAAATTGTGTTGGATTACCAACATTTGAATTCTCATTGTTGCACATTTGTGGTTTAGAATACTCATAGCCCTGCACTTGTAGACAGCTTTTTTCATAAGAAATATAAAACAACACTTGATATTTTCAGTGGCTTCTATAGTCGTAATCTGACTACTGAATGCAGTCAATGGACAGCATGTACAGACGGTGGAAAACAAAAAACAGTAGGCATTTGCCTAGGGAGGTATAAGAATTAGGGGTGGGTGGAATTTGCGGAATTGCCTTTCGCAAAATATCGCTAAACAGCAAAAAATCTCTGCGAACATGCGGAATATTGCTTGCTCGCGAAGATTGCGGGGGCAGGGCTTCTTTGTGAGTTCACATGCCTCTCTTGTGTTTATAAAAGGTCAGAGAGCTGTCCATCCTAGTGAGTAAGGGCGGGAAGCCGGTGCACACTGCTAGTGTGTGCGGAGGGGCCAAAGGGCGAGGCTTCTATGCGAGTTCACATGCCCCTTATTTTTATAAAAGGTCAGAGACCGATCAGAGCAGCAGATGAGGAGAAAGAAGCTCCTGGTCACAGGAACTGCACAGGGATTGTACTTGTGGAAGTCAAGGATGCAAAGGCCTCCATCAAGCATCACAGTTAATTTACGAGGGTAGATACCGGGGGAAAGCACACATGCCCAGCCTCGACAAAACTCACGATTTTTTGGGGACTAATCAATGCATTACTGAATTTGAGCTTCAACTCAGGCACCTGCTTTATTTCTATCAGTAAGTGCTTCCTGTTCAGGTTTTATTTTTGTGACCGGAGCATCGTGCCAGAATAAATTCTGCCCTGCATTTATTTATCCAAGAAGACACCACCATTTTGTGTGATACCTCGACTCAAATGGAGTAATTTCTACTGGCTAATCAGTAAGTGCTACCTTGTTGGGTAAATGTATAGTGCTCTTCCTACACTACAGCTGCATAAAGGGCCAAAGAGTTTTCTCCAGTGACAATGTGTGTGTAACTTTGCCAACGAGCGGAAGGGCGCCAGGGTCCCTTGATTGAGTTGTCCATCATAGTGGGTAAGGGCGTTGAAACAGTGCACACCGCTAGTTTGTGGGGCGGGGCTTCTATGCGAGTTCACATGCCTCTTGTGCTTATAAAAGGTCAGAGACCGATCAGAGCATCAGACGAGGAGAAAGAATCTCCTGGTCACAGGAACTGCGCGGGGATTGCGCTCGTGAAAGTCAAGGATGCAAAGGCCTCCATCAAGCACCACAGTTAATTTTCAAGGGTAGATACGGGGAGAAAGCACACCTGCCTAGCCTCGACAAAGCTCACAATTTTTTGGGGACTGATCAATGCATTACTGAATTTGAGCTTCAACTCGGGCACCTGCCTTATTTATATCTGTAAGTGCTTCTTGTTCAGGTCTAATTTTTATGACAGGAGCATCGTGCCAGAATGAATGCTGCCCTGCATTTGTTTATCCGAATAGATGCTACAGTTTTGTGTGATACCTCTACTGAACTGGAGTACTTTCTACTGGCTAATCAGTAAGTGCTACCTCGTTGGGTAAATGTATAGTGCTTATCATACACTACAGCTGCGTAAACGGCCAAAGAGTTGTCTCCAGTGACAGTGTGTGTGTAACTTTGCCATCGCGCCGAAGGGCCCCAGGGTCCCTTGAGTGAGCTTTCCATCATAGTGGGTAAGGGCGGGAAAATGGTGCACACCGCTAGTTTGTGGGGCGGGGCTTCTATGCGAGTTCACATACCTCTTTTGCTTATAAAAGGTCAGAGACCGATCAGAGTAGCAGACAAGGAGAAAGAAGCTCCTGTTCACAGGAACTGCACGGGGATTGCGCTAGTGAAAGTCAAGGATGCAAAGGCCTCCATCAAGCATCACAGTTAATTTTCGAGGGTAGATACGTGGAGAAAGCACACCTGCCCAGCCTCAACAAAGCTCACGTTTTTTTTGGTGTCTGATCAATGCATTACTGAATTTGAGCTTCAACTCGGGCACCTGCTTTATTTCTATCTGTAAGTGCTTCCTGTTCAGGTTTAATTTTTGTGACAGGAGCATCGTGCCAGAACGAATTCTGCCCTGCCAATTATGATAAAGAGATGCTTCCGTTCAGCAGTGGATTGTGGAAGTTTTGACATTTTCGCTTTCGCGCGGAACGCGAGAATGCTGAAATTTCACACGTATAAGAATAGCCCTGAGGTATTCGCTGCACAAGTTGTCTCTTTGCTGGACAGCATTGACCCTGATGCATAGTCCTACATTGATGATATTTTTCTGACGGACAATGAACTATGGCTGCATCTATTCCTTGTCTGCAGCATCATACTTATGTTTGCCGAGTACAGGTACAAATTCAACTAAGCCAAATCCCACATCTCTTACTATGCGGTGCTCTTTTTGGGCTATGAGCTCAACAATGAAGGTGAGGGCCTAGCCCCCCACTTTCCTGAGAAAAGTGCAAGATTGCATTCTCCACCTACGCTGCAGAAACTTCAGTCTTGGCTGGAATTTTAAAATTTTGGGAGGACTTAGATTCCCGAATATGCCCAGCGTATCAAGCTTCTTTATGCTTTGATACAACCTACATTTTCATCTGCCAACTGGCTTCCGGAACATTCAGCTATACTGCAGTCTTTGCAGTCTGATCTACTTGAAGCTAAGTACTTGTTGATGAAACCACACAAACCTGGTGATATGCATAGTGCCAGGCACAGTGAGTTTCACTTACTTTACATACAATAAAGGTGACACAGTACCTATTGCATAGAAATCACATTTGAATACTTCAGCCGAAATGCTGTTTTCGAATGTTGAAAAAGTTTTGACAGCAGCACAGATGGGGGTCCTGAATTAACGCATTCTTATGGTTACGCCTTTCCCTGCTTTAGAAGCAGTGACTAAGGCAAGTGTGCCAAACTCTAAAGCATTACATCCCTGTTGGATACAATGGGCTACTTCTCTGACGTCTCCTGATGTCATATTTATCTTTGATCCCGCTCTTTAGACATAGGAGTTCTTTCAATATGAACATGCTTATCCTCCTCCTCTACCTTTAATTCTTTTAGAGGAGTATAAAAGTGTAATTTGCACCAAAGGCCCGGCGCAACCGGCCACCGGCTCTAAACACGCTTATTCAGTGGCTTGCGCTATTGTGACTAGTACAATGGTGAATGGAAAATTCAAGTCTGACATAGTGCATACACAGGCGCTATGAGACAGTTCCACCCAACGGGCTTAGCTGCTGCTTTGGTTCGTGCTCTCGAGTTTGCAGATCCAAATGTGAATACTCTTATTGTGTGTGATTCTTACTACTGTGTTCAGTCTTTCAATGACAACTTATTCTTTTGGTCTCAAATTGATTATTGAGATTCTAAAGGCAAAACGATAAAGCATAAACAGCTTCAGGTTTGAGTCGCAGAACTTGAAATATTGTAAACATATCTAGGACCCAAATTAAATATCCCCAATTTATGCCCTTATGTGGTTATAACAAATCATATTCTTATAAAGGCATAAGAATCATATCCATATTTAGTAATAGCCAATGCAGTCCAAATATGGCAAGGCTACTTCCTTAGACTCTTAGAAAGTACAACAAGTTCTTTAAACAAACCAGACCTCCAGCAACCTGGGAATTCCCCCTGCTTTTTGTTTTGATTTGTCCTAGAACTCCTGCGAGTCTTGAAAGAACTGCCAGTTCCTAGTGACTGTTCTTTTTGACGTCTTATGTCCAACCTTACGTCAAACACGGCACCTTCCAAGTATAAATATACCAGCATTTGCCTTAAGCAACACACAGTGATTTGGAGCAAAGCGGCTATCTACTTACCCAAAGCCCAGCTGATGCGAGTGCCGAAGGTTGCCGTCCCTCCCATTTGACGCACTGAGAAAGACGCTGTCTTTTCTCCCGCCGAGAAAATTCCGCTCCAGTGTTTCCAGTCACCCTTGCGGGTTACTGGGAGTTCGAGTCCTGAGAACGAGATACAAGACCTCCTTCATTCTAAAACCAAGGTACGGAGCTGATTAGATCCTTAGAGAATTCTTGATTCAGATTCTTGGCAAAACTAACTTAACCTAAACTGCGACTCCCTTACTCCTTCCCACGTACTAGGTTTAGGTTAGGTACACTGGGGTAGGCGTATCTTAGAAGCACCAGTTGAGTACGTTTAGTCAACTTTCATCATTGTATGTAATTCTATATATTTTATCCGTTTTAAGTATCATATGGCTCAGAAACCATATCAATGCTTTTACAGTATTATTTCATAATACTCCTTTTACTGTACGCACTTTACTTTATGATAAGTATTGCAATTGTGGCAATTCATTTCTCTTGCATGAGAAAGAAGACTGCTCAATAAATAACACCTTTTATTGAAAATGCCCGTCCCTCTATTTCTCTGCACTCTGGTGAAACTAAGTATGCACGATTGACTGAGTGAAAAAGCTATCTATTGTTTTCACACGACTCTGGAGATATACTCCTTATTCTGGAGGGAGCAAAGTTGTCATGTTTATGCGATTGTCAGAAGCGAATCACTTCTTGTCTAATCAGGGAAGTTAACTCCTCCCTGTTCATTCGAGAACGTTTCTAGTGACCTCTGAGCTAGCTGGCATACCTAATTAAGTCTAACATATTCAGTAGAGACCTAGTCGACGCAGCCAAATTTGGAGTAGCCATGTGTTCCGTAGCTGCCGTAACAAGGTGCATGACTAACAATAGATAATGAGATTTTGGCAACTATAGCTGCGAATACGGAGGTCACTAATTACCCACAGGGATTCCCTTCAAAGTTTTCTTATCAGTTAACTCCCGAACAAGTTCATTTAGCAAGAATACCGGATGTTGGGGATCGACTGATTCCCAATGCGGACTGCAGAATCTCTCTGATGAAAGCCGTACACAAAGGCATGGCTTTGGCCCATTTCCGGTGTCTACACAGTTTCTATATTGCAGCAACGTTACTGATGGCGTGGTTTATATAAACAGACCGGTAATTACGTACTTTATTGTGAGATCTGTTAGCAAATTAAGCCTTCTACAACATGTCCACCACAAACACAGCTATGCATTTCTAATCAGCCTTTTGGCTGTGTATATCTTGATCACTTCAGTCCATTTTCTTTTGATACTGCATATAAATATATTTTAGTTGCAGTTGATTTGTGCACTAGATTCCTTTGGGTTTGGCCACAAAGCAGTGCTGATGCTCGAAATGTCATCAAGGATTTGCTTGTCTTTGTCGGGAACTTTGCCTGTGGCACCTTTCATTCAGACCAAGGTCCATAATTCGCCTCTAAGGCCTAGAAGGAGGCAATGAAGTCTTTGGGGGTGCTGGTGCAATTTTAGTCTACATATAGGCCTGAGGTAATTCGATTTTGGAACGAACGAACCGTGACTTAAAGTATTCTTTGACAGCTAGAGTCTTAGGTACTGACATGAACTGGCTGGCCCATATGTATGGAGTTCAATGTGCACTTAATAATCTCCCTAGAAGATCTCTGGGTGGGCGGACCCCATACGAAATGCTCTTTGGCATGAACCTCTTCGCTGCTAGGCATTTTCCCTCCCTGTGCTAAACCTTTTTTTGGCTATTGGGGTAGTGCGCACTTAGGCCCCTGTAATTTTTTGACCACATAAGGTGTCCACGCAAAATTTGTGTCCTTTTCTTACACCATCAAGGGGATTCTAAAGGTACCCAGGGTTTGTGGATTCCTCTGCAGGGGTCCCAGAAATTAGCCAAAATATAGCAACATTTTGGTTTCTTTTTGAAAATTTTGAAAAATGGGCTGCAAATGAAAGCGTCTGCGTTTTTCCTTGCAAATGTTATCAAAAAAGGAGTTGTGGGGATAAAATCACCATTTTCCCAGATTTCAGGGAATGACAGACTTTTGTCAGAAAACCAAAATTTTTTACACAGTTTTGGCATTTTTCTGGGACATAGCCTATTTTTGCTATTTTTTCTGATTTCAACCTCCTTCCAGTTAATGTAAGAAATGGGTAAGAAAGCAATAATGGATCCTGGAAAACTATACATTTTATAAAAGTGGACAAATTCTGAATTCAGCAAGGGGTATTTGTGTAGATCCATCAAGGTTTCGTTAAAGAAACAAACAGTTAAATATAGGAAAAATTGAAAATGATTTGAAAAAACAGCCTTTTCTGTCAACATTTTCACCTGTAATATCTTGTAATTTATACAGCTCTTTGAAAGAAATATACCGTTACATCTGCTGGACCTTCCTGGTTGTGGGGATATATAGGACTTATAGGTTCACCGAGAACCAGACGAACTCATAGTCAAAAACTGAGCAGCAATTTGCAATGGCTTTTTATTATTCACTGGGTTTATACCAATTATTGTGGGAAAAGGTATACATAGAAAACTTGGTATAAAAGACACCTATGTATTTCTGAAATGGGAACAAAGTAAAGAGTTTAGAAACAGTACATATTTGTACATTTACAAAATTGAGAATACTCATACTAGCATGAGAATTATCGGTCAGTTTTCAAAATGACTTCTTTTGTACACAACGTCTTTCATTTGGAAGGCATAAATGCATCAAAATTCAATAGGTAATAACAGTTGCTTTACGAACCTGCATTACCCTAAGTCTCCCAATAAAAATGGTACCTCAATTGGTGGGTAGGCATGGTGCTCACAACAGGAAATACCAAAGGGGTGATGGACGGAGTGTTGCCAATACAAACACTCACCCCCAGTCAACTGACCTGGGTTTAATCCATCACCGTTCTTTAGCTCACTCCGCCACCCCAGTTCAGACATGGCCATAGGTAAATCAGTCTGACCCTGTGCCTCATGGGAACAGTCTAGCCCGAACTGCCAAGCCATGTCTTCCCTGGATTGGAATCAAGCTTCCCAGGACCGGTTTCTGGCATTCTAGCCGTCTTCAGCCGGGCTTGCTTGAATCCAGTGGCAAAGTGAGCAAGGGACTCACGTTTGAGCATACCCTGCTAACTTAGGGCGAACAAAGAAAAACCAAAGGGGGTGATGGACGGAGCGTTGACAATACTAACACTCACCCCTAGTCAACTGATCTGGGTTTAATCCATCACCGTTCTTTAGCTCACTCCGCCACCCCAGTTCAGACATGGCCATAGGCAAATCAGTCTGACCCTGTGCCTCATGGGAACAGTTCAGCCCGAACTGCCAAGCCATGTCTTCCCTGGACCGAAATCAAGTTTCCCAGGACCGGTTTCTGGCATTCCAGCTGTCTTCAGCCGGGCTTGCTTGAATCCAGTGGCAAAGTGAGCAAGGGACTCACGTCTGAGCATACCCTGCCAACTTAGGGCGAACAAAGAAAAACCAAAGGGGGTGATGGACGGAGCGTTGAAAATACAAACACTCACCCCCAGTCAACTGACCTAGGTTTAATCCATCACCGTTCTTTAGCTCACTCCGCCACCCCAGTTCAGACATGGCCATAGGTAAATCAGTCTGACCCTGTGCCTCATGGGAACAGTCCAGCCCGAACTGCCAAGCCATGTCTTCCCTGGACCGGAATCAAGCTTCCCAGGACCAGTTTCTGGCATTCCAGCCGTCTTCAGCCGGGCCTGCTTGAATCCAGTGGCAAAGTGAGCAAGGAACTCACGTCTGAGCATACCCTGCCAACTTAGGGCGAACGAAGAAAAACCAAAGGGGGTGATGGACGGAGCGTTGACAATACAAGCACTCACCCCCAGTCAACTGATCTGGGTTTAATCCATCACCGTTCTTTAGCTCACTCCGCCACCCCAGTTCAGACATGGCCATAGGCAAATCAGTCTGACCCTGTGCCTCATGGGAACAGTCCAGCCCGAACTGCCAAGCCATGTCTTTCCTGGACCGGAATCAAGCTTCCCAGTACTGGTTTCTGACAATCCAGCTGTCTTCAGCCGGGCTTGCTTGAATCCAGTGGCATAGTGAGCAAGGGACTCACGTCTGACCATACCCTGGCAACTTAGGGCGAACAAAGAAAAACCAAAGGGGGTGATGGACGGAGAATTGACAATACAAACACTCACCCCCAGTCAGCTGATATGGGTTTAATCCATCACCGTTCTTTAGCTCACTCCGCCACCCCAGTTCAGACATGGCCATAGGCAAATCAGTCTGACCCTGTGCCTCATGGGAACAGTCCAGCCCGAACTGCCAAGCCATGTCTACCCTGGACCGGAATCAAGCTTCCCAGGACCGGTTTCTGGCATTCCAGCCGTCTTCAGCTGGGCTTGCTTGAATCCAGTGGCAAAGTGAGCAAGGGACTCACGTTTGAGCATACCCTGCTAACTTAGGGCAAACAAAGAAAAACCAAAGGGGGTGATGGACGGAGCGTTGACAATACTAACACTCACCCCTAGTCAACTGATCTGGGTTTAATCCATCACCGTTCTTTAGCTCACTCCGCCACCCCAGTTCAGACATGGCCATAGGCAAATCAGTCTGACCCTGTGCCTCATGGGAACAGTTCAGCCCGAACTGCCAAGCCATGTCTTCCCTGGACCGAAATCAAGTTTCCCAGGACCGGTTTCTGGCATTCCAGCTGTCTTCAGCCGGGCTTGCTTGAATCCAGTGGCAAAGTGAGCAAGGGACTCACGTCTGAGCATACCCTGCCAACTTAGGGCGAACAAAGAAAAACCAAAGGGGGTGATGGACGGAGCGTTGAAAATACAAACACTCACCCCCAGTCAACTGACCTAGGTTTAATCCATCACCGTTCTTTAGCTCACTCCGCCACCCCAGTTCAGACATGGCCATAGGTAAATCAGTCTGACCCTGTGCCTCATGGGAACAGTCCAGCCCGAACTGCCAAGCCATGTCTTCCCTGGACCGGAATCAAGCTTCCCAGGACCAGTTTCTGGCATTCCAGCCGTCTTCAGCCGGGCCTGCTTGAATCCAGTGGCAAAGTGAGCAAGGAACTCACGTCTGAGCATACCCTGCCAACTTAGGGCGAACGAAGAAAAACCAAAGGGGGTGATGGACGGAGCGTTGACAATACAAGCACTCACCCCCAGTCAACTGATCTGGGTTTAATCCATCACCGTTCTTTAGCTCACTCCGCCACCCCAGTTCAGACATGGCCATAGGCAAATCAGTCTGACCCTGTGCCTCATGGGAACAGTCCAGCCCGAACTGCCAAGCCATGTCTTTCCTGGACCGGAATCAAGCTTCCCAGTACTGGTTTCTGACAATCCAGCTGTCTTCAGCCGGGCTTGCTTGAATCCAGTGGCATAGTGAGCAAGGGACTCACGTCTGACCATACCCTGGCAACTTAGGGCGAACAAAGAAAAACCAAAGGGGGTGATGGACGGAGAATTGACAATACAAACACTCACCCCCAGTCAGCTGATATGGGTTTAATCCATCACCGTTCTTTAGCTCACTCCGCCACCCCAGTTCAGACATGGCCATAGGCAAATCAGTCTGACCCTGTGCCTCATGGGAACAGTCCAGCCCGAACTGCCAAGCCATGTCTACCCTGGACCGGAATCAAGCTTCCCAGGACCGGTTTCTGGCATTCCAGCCGTCTTCAGGCGGGCTTGCTTGAATCCAGTGGCAAAGTGAGCAAGGGACTCACGATTGAGCATACCCTGCCAACTTAGGGCGAACAAAGAAAAAACAGAGGGGGTGATGGACGGAGCGTTGGATTTAGGCCTTGATCTCTGTACTGGGGTGAATGTATGACATTGTTCTGCATTCTGTCCATCAACTGTGGTTTTTGCACAACAGGAAATGGCACAAAACCCAACGTGAACACACCACATTTTCACAATGAAAATGTATCCTTTTTTTGTGAAGTGTCTAGCTGTAGTATGCGTGGATCCACAAATTTCCACCCAACCCGTGTTCCCTAACGTCTTTTGAGGAAAATAGTACCTCACTTGTGTGGGTCAGCCTAATGCCTGCGACAGGAAATGGTGCAAAACACAACATGGTCACACCTCAATTTTGCCATGAAAAAATGACCTTTTTTTGGCAAAGTGCCTAGCTGTAGTTTTTGAACCCTAGCTCTGCCCGCACCTTGGGAAACCTAGCAAACCTATACATTTTTTAAAACGAGATACCCAGGGGATTCCAGGATGAGGTGACTTGACTGCCTCCTACCAGGTTCTGTTACCCAGAATCCCTTGCAAACCTAAAGAAATTGCCCTAAAAACACATTTTCCCCACATTTCTGTAGTGCAAAGTTCTGGAATCTGCGTGGATCCACAATTTTCTAACACCCCGCATTTTCCAAAGTGTTACGAGAAAAATGGTACCTCACTTGTTTGGGCCGGCCTAGTGCCTGCGACAGGAAACTGCGCAAAACGCAATGTGGTCACACCTCAATGACGCAGTAAAAAATGGACCCTTTTCTGGCAAAGTGCCTATCTTTACTTTTTGAACCCTAGCTCTGCTGGCACCTAGGGAAACCTAGCAAACCTATACATTTTTGAAAACTAGACACCCAGAGAAATCCAGGATGGGGTGAGTTGACTGCCTTCCACCAAGTTCTGTTTCCTTACAAACCTAAACAATTGTCAAAAAAACACATTTTCCCCACATTTCTGTGGTGGAAAGTTCTAGAATCTGTGTGGATACACAAATTTCCACCCACAATGCATTCCCCAAAGTCTTCTGAGACAAATGGTACCTCACTTGTGTTTGTCGGCGTAATGCCTGCGACAGGAAACGATGCAAAACGCAACATGGTCATACCTCAATTGCGCAGTGAAAAATGACCCTTTGTTTGCAAAGTGCCTAGCTGTAGTTTTTTAACCCTAGCTCTGATGGCACCTATTCAAATTTAGCAAACCTATACATTTTCTAAAAGTAGACACTCAGGGGAATTTAGGATGGGGAGACTTAATTGCTTCCCACCGGATTCTGATACCCAGATTCCCTTGCAAACCTAAAAAATTGCCAAACAAAACACATTTTTCCATATTTCTGTGGTGGAAGTTTCTGGAATCTGCGTGGATCCACAAATTTCCACCCACCGCGCATTTCCCAAAGTCTTTTCAGAAAAATGGTTCCTCACTTGTGTGGGTCAGCCTAGTGCCTGCGACAGGAAACGGTGCAAAACGCAACGTGGTCATACCTCAATTTCGCAGTGAAAAATGACCTTTTTTTGACAAAGTGCCTATCTGTAGTTTGTGTACCTTAACTCTGCCGGCACCTAGGGAAACCTACCAAACCCACACATTTCTGAAAACTAGACACCTGGGGCTTCCAGGGAGGTATAGCTTGCATGGATCCTCCAATGTTTCCTTTCCTAGAATCCCCTGCAAACCCTAATTTTAGCTGAAAAAAATCACTTTTTCAGACATTTTTGTGTCGGAAAGTGTGCCATCAAAAGGCTCACACAAATTTCCTACCACCTAACGTTCCCCAAGGTCTCCCAATAAAAATTTTGCCTCACTTGTGTGGGAGGCCCAAGTACCCACGACAGTCAAGGACCCAAAACGCAGTGTGGCAACATCAAAATTGTCTATCTCAAAACCACCTGGTTTTGCAAGCGGGGGTCACCTCAATTTTTGGCCCCGTGCTCGGCGGCCATCAATGGAAACCTACCAAACCCACACATTTCTGAAAACTAGACACCCGGGGGCCGGCCTAGTGCCCGCGACAGGAAACATCGCAAAACACAACGTGGTCACAACTCAATGGTACCTCACTTGTGTGGGTCGGCCTCGTGCCTAAGATAGGAAACGGCGCAAAACGCAACGTCTCACACATCAATTTTGCAATGAAAAATGACCCTTTTTTTGGGACGCCCACATCTGTTGCTGCCCTTGTGCTGCCCTGATTATCTGCCCAGGAATTCCCTACCATTGTGTCCAGTGGGGAGAAGACTGCTGCTGCCCCATAGACCCTGCCCCGTATCTGTCGCCTCTGACGCGCACCGCCGGCTGCCGGACTTCATCAACCAGGAGGCAGCGCGGCGTGGTCTCGCGTGAGGCGGAGGGGGGCAGGCCATAAATTTTGCGGCAGGCTCCCTCAGCGCGGGACGCCTACACCTGTTGCTGCCCTGTTGCTGCCCTGATTATCTACCCAGGAATTCCCTACTGTTGTTGCTGTGTCCAGTGGGGGAGAAGACTGCTGCTGCCCCGTAGACCCTGCCCCATATCAGTCGCCTCTGACGCACACCACCGGCTGCCGGACTTCATCAACCAGGAGGCAGTGCGGCGTGGTCTCGCGTGAGGTGGAGGGGGGCAGGCCATAAATTCTGTGGCGGGCTCCCGCGGCGTGGGATGCGCGCGGGCTCACCCGGGCAAAGTCTGGGCCAAGGGCGGGCCGGTCCTTCGCCCGTCATCGTCCAGAGGAGGCTTAGCTGGGCCACATCCATTTTGTGCATCAAGCAGGGCACATAAGGCCAGATAAGGTCATTTGGAACTGATATATAAAGGCAGAACACTTGATTGATTTGGAGAACTAAAAGGCCCAAATCCTACTTGACTCTTGACTAGCACTAAGATAATCTATGGATGCTATATTGCACTTGATCTGTTTTGTGTCTTTTGTATCTATTGCCTAGACGAAGCTTCTTTTATTGTATATTGTATATGCTATTTTATTCCCTTTATTCACTCTGCTATAAAGTGTGAGATTGAAATATAGGGGCAGGTCTAATTGCAGGAAAACATGGGTAAAAGGAAGGCTGAATCTACTAGCAAAGTGGGACTGAGTGCTGGCCTGGGTGGGCAACAATCCCTGAAAACTTACCTCACTAGAGCTATGGGGGAGATTGAGGAACAAATAAGCTCAGTAGAGGAAAGTATTTCACATGGCCGGCTGAGCATTTCTGCAGCTAATGCAGAGGGACTTAATAAACACACAAAAACAGTAATCCCAAAAAAAGATGATGCTACCGAAGTCCATGCAAACGGGTGTGTACAATCTGTTTCAGATGAAATTGAGGTGTATAACTCAGACCCGGAGAACAAACCACCGCCTAAGTGACCCAAAAACCCCATTAATAGCACCGTGAAAAATGGTCCAGCCCCAGATAAAAGAAGAAAAGCCATAGGCAGGGGGTGAAAAAAGCTGACGGTAACGTGAAACCATGCATGTGGAAAAAAATCATCCACGGGATCAGAAAAGTGAAATAGCAATAATAAGGAAAGATATGGGTGTGTTTAAAGAATCTGTAATGTGCATACTCAAGAAGCTCTTAGCAAAAATGGAAAGAATGGAAAGTGTTATGAGGAATATGACAATATCAAATAGTGGTGATGGTATGGTGGCTGAATCAAGAACCAATGCTACAGATAGGGAGGACAGTGGGGTGACACAAATAGATGAATCGGTGTGTACTATAGAACGGAATCCGATGATGATGATGATGTTACAATACACAGGGTGGGACATGATCCTGCTGCGGATAAACAATCTATGAATAGGGGGAATGATAAGGGGAAGGTTCACAAAGCTGACCATAAATCAAGGACGTCTATTCCACGAACCAATGTTAAAAGTTCATACTTGGACCTGCCACCAGCCGCTGCACCTTATGTGGTGGTAATTGCGAATGTGCCCCAGGTAGCGAATTAGGAAAATGAAAGTTGGCAATCTCTTCTAAATAAGACAATACACTGGGTGGGGGAGAAAACTGGTTTAACAGGTGCCCTTTTTGAACATTTTAAAATGATTAGTTAGGTCGCTTGGGTGGGGAGGGATCACAAAGTATTAAATGGTGATTGTGTTGTATTGACCCTGGGTAACCCAAGACTGGTTCACGCTGTCTTAAATAGAGCTGGGGCAAATCATCTGGGAATAAATGTACCAAGTATTCTCCCATTAGGATTTTTTTTATCGTGGACAATATTCTTGGGAAAAGGGTATGATAAGGACAGGGATAAACAGGAATCTAATTCCACTGTCTATTTGTCTAACAGGTATGAACCCCTGACAAACCTGGAGGATATTGATTGACTTGATGGGAATAATGAGATGAGGGAGGGCTATGCTAAACAATTAAGTAGGGATTCTGGGCCAATTAGTAAACCCTCCAGTCGCACTAACCTAAATATAACTATAGGTTAGGGAGTATGTGTGGAGCCTGTAAGAAATAAAGCTGTAATTAATGGTTCACATTCTGCAATAATGGAGAACACTATAATGATGGAAGAGACCAGACAGTCTACAGGAATCACCAAAGCTGGGAAAAATGTTTTGGAACATCTCAGGATTATCCAATAAAATAGTAGATCAATATTGGATACAGCTTATAATAGAATACCCCATAGTTTGTTTGCAGGAAACGTGGATGGTTGATGAAACACATGTTAGGCTATAGGACTCTTCACACTCCGGCAGTTTTTAGTGAACAGGGCGCAATAAGGGGAGTTTATGCACTTATATTTCAAATGTCCTAGGCTGGAAAAAAGTAAAATTTGAGTGTAAGTCTGAATACTATCAGGTCATTGAACTTCATCTAAGCACTGGTTGTTGCGTGGTGTTGATACATTTTTATAACAATATTCCACGGGATAAGGTGCTGTGTGTACTAGGGTCCCTACAGCGGGAAGTAAATGCCAAAGTGGAGATGCTAAAAGGGGAAGTGTCTTTAATCTGGGGTGGGGATTTAACTGTACCTTATGCCACTTTCATCAAAGCAGTATCTGTGGCATAGGTGAAACCAAAGGGGAAATAATACCTCATTTAGCTTATACACCACTAGGGGTTAAACTAAATGAAATTTGGTTACAACTTGACTTAGGGTTTTTTAATGACATGTGCATACCTAGGATTGAATTTGAGCCCACTTATAATGGGAGAGGCTGCAATTCAATTATTGATTTTGCACTGATGTCTAGGAAACTTAGTGGCAAGGCTGCTATGTTCCAAACACATAGGGGCATATTATCAAACCTGGGCGATAAAATTATCGCCACTTTATCGGCAGGAAACTGCCGCTAAAGTGGCAATAATGGGCTTGATGATATGCTCTATGGAATTCCAATCGAAGCTCATGTTAGATGTCCTTCACATCTAACATGAGCTTCGATTGGAATGCCATAGAGCATATTATCAAGCCCATTATCGCCACTTTAGCTGCAGTTTCCTGCCATTAAAGTGACAATAACTTTATCGCCCAGGCTTGATATTATGGCCCATAGTTTTTTATATAGTGATCACTACCCCATAAGCATCCATTTAAAAACTGCACCTGAGGCACATGATGAATGTAAAATAGGGGAAAAATATGGCCCAGATCTGACACTTGCTAGTACAAATGGTTATTCGTTAAAATGGAGCAAGGTTGAACCTCAGCCCTTTTTAGTTAAACTTATCAAAGAACAGGAAAGGGATTTTTAATACTTGCCTAGCGCAGGACATGGAAAGTGCAGATATAATAGATGCCTTTGTGAACATAGCAAACAAAATTGGACACCTGTTTTTTGTGGACAGTAAAGGGAAAAAGCATAACAAGAAAGATAATGTGTGGTTTGATAAGGGATGCAGTGATGCCCGCAAAAATTTAAAAATAGTTTTGAAAATTAAGCCAAAAGTCATGGAAGAAATTAAGCAGGCCAGACAGTTATATACACGCGCTCAAAAAAAGAGAAATCTGGAATTAAGAGAAGAAGCATGGCAGAACTTGCGTAAGGCTTGTGAAAGTAAAGATAACACGGGGTTCTGGCATATTGTTAATGCTCCTTTCCTAAATATGCGCGACACCGATAAAATTGACGTGGCAATAGAAGAGGAACGGTGGGTGCAATATTTCAGTGGTCTTTGTAATGACAGCCAATATAATGAAGATACAACAAATATAGTGGAGTTGGAGGGTGAGGCAACAGGAGATCTGTGGCCAGTGACAAATGAAGGGAGTATGCAAGCCAACATCTTCCCATTAAAAATTCCATTGACTCTGGACGAAGTGAGAAAAGCAATTGAAGATACTGCGGCAGGTAAAGCTCCTGGCCCAGACGGCGTACCAGTAGATATCTACAAATATAATACTGAGTTATGGGCTCCGCTTTTAACAAATGTACTAATGAATTGTATGAATCATGGGTTCGTCGACACTTGGTCGGATTCTATAATTATTCCAATTTTTTAAAAAAGTGATCGAAATGATCCGTTATGTTACCGACCCATCTCCCTGCTAGATTCCCTTCTAAAAGTAGCTGGAAGGGTAATCTTGAATAAGTTACAAAATTGGGCTGATGAGAGGGGAGTATTATCCAAATTACAATATGGTTTTCAAGCAGGCCTAGGAACAGTTGAACAGGGCCTGAATTTGAGTTTGCTTATCGATAAACATACTGTGGCAAAAAATTGCAACATATTTTTAACATTTGTTGACCTCAGCTCAGCTTTTGATTGTGTAATACATGATAAAATGTGAGTCATTTTAGCGGACATGGTCGTCAATGAGAGCATACTGATGTTTTTAAAGGAGCTATATAGGATGCTGGTGCAAAAGTTAGGTATGGGAAAGAGGGGGAGCGTACCGAAAGATTTAACATAAGAAAAAGGGGTTAGACAAGGGTGCGTACTCGCCCCATTTCTCTGTTCCCTCTACATTAACAGTGTGGGAGAATATCTAGTGGAGAACCCAAATGATTACCCTGTAATTGATGGTCGTCCCATACCTATCCTATTATATGCGGATTACGCAATTTTGGTGTCTAGGACACAAAATGGCCTACAAAGAATACTTACAAAGTTTGTCGAATATATGCAGGACTGGGGTCTTAGGGTAAATATTAAAAAAACTTTTAGTATGACATGTGGGAGGGGTCTTTATTAATAAAGAGAAAATAGAGTGTGTTAGCACCTTTTCATATCTGGGGATAGTTTTTGTGATTACAGTTAAATGGGGGAGTGCAATACAGTTGAGAAAGCAAATGATGCTGAGAGCAATTGGGAGGGGGGGGGTTACTAGTTTTGCCGGTAAACTGGGTAACAAGCCAATCCCTGAGCTGATAGCCATTCTATAAAGCCAACTGCATCTCAACAGCAGTATATGGCGTGGGCATCTGGTAAGGGGCAGATGCTAAAAGCATACAGCAGTGTGAGAATGCGTTTCTAAAATATCTATTGGCAATACCCAGCTCTACAGCTAACTATATTTGCCATCTTGAGTTGGGTTTGTTCTATATAGAGGATATTATAAGGACCTCTCGTCTTTTATTGTGGCATAAGCTCTGAGTGACAGATGAGGCAGTATTGAATTGTACAGTCATTATGGACTGTATGAAATTTGACGGGGTAGTACTTATCCCCTGGCTAAGTCATATTAGGACTGTGGCTAGTGATAATGAACACTCCCAATATTTTGATGACCCAGAAACCCTGAAGCTAATCTCCAGAAAACAACTAAAAAAGGAATATATGAAACCCGGATGATAAAGATGGTCTGTAGAGAGAGGGAAGCAGACTGTTATGGCTAATTATTTGTTGCAAACAAGTCAGGGTATTCAGGTCTACCTATACCAACTGAGGGGAACCTTTGACCGTATGCCGGTTACCCGGTTTCGACTGGGCACAATATTCAGACTAGGGGAACAGCATTTACAACGCAACTTTTACAACGAAGTACCTTTATGACGCAACCATTACAACGCAAGTCATTACAACGACTTGCGCTGGGGGGCGCTCTAGGATAGGGAATACTTTTAGTTTACTATCATACACCTTCCCTACTATCCACGGGGATTGGAGTTGGAATAGTAAATTAAACTATTCACTATCCAGCGCCCCCCAACGCAAGTCATTGTAACGACTTGCGTTGTAAAAGTTGCGTCATAAAGGCATGCATTGTTAAAGCATGCATTGTAATGACGTACATCCTTCAGACTAGTTAGCTTCCCTGAGATCAATGACTGGTCGCGTGATCTAATCCCCTGTCCCTGTGACAACATGTCTAAACAATCGACTATTCCTGTCAGCTCTTTTTTGCAAATTTTATACTAATCCGAGGAGAAGATTTGTAATTCCCTTTTTAAAATATATTGATTAAGACAGTGCAATAATGCTCCTATGTATCTGCAATGTATGGATAGTGACATATGTATTAGCGCTGTGGTGTCATATTTAAATTTTTTTAATAAGATCTAGAAATACAATACAGGGAACCTGATTCTCAAAACAATGGAGGTGACATAATAGAACACTGTGGATACTGATAAAAATTATTGAGATAATATAAATCAATTCAAATTCAATTCAAACTTTATTTCGGTTTTTTCTAAACCATAAAAGTACATAATCTAAAAAACATCACATTCAAAGTTATAATTGAATTGAATTAATACAAATCAAATGGGATATATTTTATAGGCTCTGATTAAGTGACAATATAATGCGGATACTCATGATATTTTTATTTATAAATATTTATTAATGCTTGATTTTAATGCCATTGTGAGGATGTGAATGAAATAGATGTATTTGTGTTTGTTATAGAAATGTAAAATAAAGTTTTTTATTGTGCGTTTATGGTTTTTCATCACAAAAATTGAATAAAGCTATATTTGATTGATTGACCCTTTTTGGCAAAGTGCCTAGCTGTAGTTTTTGAACCCTAGCTATGCTGGCACTTAGTGACACCTAGTAAACCTCTACAGTTTTTGAAAACTAGACACCCAGGGGAATCTAGGATGGGGTGACTTGACTGCCGCCCACCAGGTTCTGTTACCCAGAATCCCTTGCAAACCTAAAAAGTTGTCCCAAAAAAACACATTTTCCCCACATTTCTGTGGTGGAATGTTCTGGAATCTGCCTGGAGCCACAAATTTCTACCCACCCAGCATTTCTCAAAGTGTTACGAGAATAATGGTACCTCACTTGTGTGGGTCAGCCTAGTGCCTGCGATAGAAAACAGCGCAAAACGCAACGTGGTCTTACCTCAATTTCGCAATGAAAAACGACCCTTTTTTGGCAAAGTGCCTAGCTGTAGATTTTTAACCCTAGCTATGCTGGCACCTAGGGAAACCTAGCAAACCTATACAGTTTTTGAAAACTAGACACCCAGGGGAATCCAGGATTGAGTGACTTGACTGCCTCCCACCAAGTTATGTTACCCAGAATCCCTTGCAAACCTACAAAAAATGTCCAAAAACACATTTTCCCTACATTTCTGTGGTGGAATTTTCTGGAATCTGCCTGGATCCACAAATTTCCACCCACCCCACATTTCCCAAAGTGTTACGAGAATAATGGTACCTCACTTGTGTGGGTTGGCCTAGTGCCTGCAATAGGAAACGGCGCAAAACGCAACTTGGTCACACCTCAATTTCGCAGTGAAAAATGACCCTTTTTTGGCAAAGTGCCTAGCTATAGTTTTTTAACCTTAGCTCTGCCGGCACCTAGGGAAACCTAGCAAAGCTATACATTTTTGAAAACTAGACACCCAGGAAAATCTAGGATGGGGTGAGTTGATTGCCTCCCACCAGGTTCTGTTACCCAGAATCCCTTGCAAACCTAAAGAAATTGCCCAAAAAACACATTTTCCCCACATTTCTGTAGTGGAAAGTTCTGGAATCTGCGTGGATCCACAATTTTCTAACCCCCCCCCTCGTTTCCCAAGGTGTTACAAGAAAAAGGTACCTCACTTGTGTGGGTCGACCTAGTGCCTGCAACAGGAAACAGCGCAAAGCGCAACGGGTCACATCTCAATTTCGCAGTGAAAAATGACCCTTTGTTGCCAAAGTGCCCAGCTGTCGTTTTTTAACCCTAGCTCTGCCGGCACCTCGGGAAACCTAGCTAAAATATACATTTTTGAAAACTAGACACCCAGGAAAATCTAGGATGGAGTGAGGTGACTGCCTCCCACCAGGTTCTGTTACCCAGAATTCCTTTCAAACCTAAAAAAATGTCAAAAAACACAGTTTCCTCACATTTCTGTGGTGGAAAGTTCTAGAATCTGTGTGGATCCACTCACCCCGCATTCCCCAAAGTCTTCTGAGAATAATGGTACCTAACTTGTGTGGGTCGGGGATATGCCTATGACAGGATACGGTGAAAAACGCAACGTGGTCATACCTCAATTGCACAGTGAAAAATGACCCTTTGTTTGCAAAGTGCCTAGCTGTAGTTTTTGAACCCTAGCTCTACCGGCACCTATGGAAAACAAGCAAACCTATACATTTTCTAAAAGTAGACTCCCAGGCAAATCTAGGATGGGGTGACTTGACTGATTCCCATCGGGTTCTGTTATCCAGAATCCCTTGCAAACCTAAAAAATTGCCAAAACAAACACATTTTCCCCCATTTCTGTGGTGGAAAATTCTGGAATCTACGTGGATCAACAAATTTCAACCCACCCCGCATTTCCTAAAGTCTTCTGAGAAAAATGGTACATCACTTGTGTGGGTCGGCCCAGTGCCTGCGACAGGAAACGGTGCAAATACCTCAATTTCGCAGTGAAAAATGACCCTTTTTTGGCAAAGTGCCTAGCTGTAATTTGTGTACCTTAGCTCTGCCGGCACCTAAGGAACCAGACCAAACCCACACATTTCTGAAAACTAGACAGCTGAGGGCTTCCAGGGAGGTATGGCTTGCATGGATCCCCCAATGTTTCCTTACCCAGAATCCCCTGCAAACCCTAATTTTAGCTGAAAAAATCTCTTTTTTCAGACATTTGTGTGTGGGAAAGTGTGCCATCACCAAGCTTACACAAATTTCCTACCACCCAGCGTTCCCCCAGGTCTCCCAATGAAAATGGTGCCTCACTTGTGTGGGAGGCCCAAGTACCCGCGACAGGCAAGGGCCCAAAACGTAGTGTGGCCACATCAAAATTGCCTATCTCAAAACCACCTGGTTTTGCAAGGGGGGGTCACCTGGGTTTTTGGCCCGTGCTCGGCGGCCATCAATTGGAAACCTACCAAAGCCACACATTTCTGAAAACTAGACACCCGGGGGCCGGCCTAGTGCCCGCAACAGGAAACGGCGCAAAACACAACATGGTCAGACCTCAATTTCGCAGTGAAAAATTACCCTTTTTTTGCAAAGTGCCTAGCTGTAGTTTTTTAACCCTAGCTCTGATAGTACCTAGGGAAACCTAGCAAACCTATGCTGTTTTTGAAAACTAGACACCCAGGGAAATGCAGGATGGGGTGACTTGACTGCCTCCCACCAGGTTCTGTTATCCAGAATCCATTGCAAACCTAAAACATTGTAACAAAAAACACATTTTCCCCACATTTCTGTGGTGGAATGTTCTGGAATCTGCCAGGACCACACATTTCCACCCACCCTGCATTTCCCAAATTCTTATGAAAAAAATGGTACCTCACTTGTGTGGGTTGGCCTAGTGCCTGCTACAAGAAACGGCGCAAAACGCAACATGGTCACACCTCCATTTCGTAGTGAAAAATGATCCTTTTTTTGCCAAAGTGTCCAGCTGTAGTTTTTGAACCCTAGCTCTGCCGGCACCTAGGGAAACCTAGCAAACCTATACATTTTCAAAAACTAGACACTCAGGGGAATCCAGGATGGGGTGACTTCGTTGTGAACGTATCTAAGACCCTAATTAAATATTCCCGATTTATGCCCTTATGTGGTTATAACAAATCATATCCTTATAAAGGCATGAGAATCATATCAATATTTAGTAATAGCCATTGCAATCCAAATACGGCAAGGCTACTTCCTTAGACTCCTAGAAAGTACAACGAGTTCTTTAAACAAACCAACCTCCATCAACCTGGGAATTCCCTGTGCTTTTGTTTTGATTTGTCCTAGAACTCCTGCGAGCACTGAAAGAATGGCCAGTTCTTAGTGACATCTTTTATTGACGTCTTATGTCCAACCTTACGTCAAACACAGCACCTTCCAGGTATAAATATACCAGTGTTTGCCTTAAGCAAGACACAGTGGTTTGGAGCAGAGCGGCTATCTACTTATCCGAAGCCCAGCAAATGCGAGTGCCGAAGGAAGCCGTCCCTCACATTTTGACGCACTGAGAAAGACGCTGTCTTTTTCTCCTGCCGAGAAAATCCAGCTCCAGTGTTTCCAGTCACCCTTGCGGGTTACTGGGAGATCGAGTCCTGAGAGCGAGATACAAGAACTCCTTCATTCTAAAACCAAGGTACGGAGCTGATTAGATCCTTAGAGAATTCTTGAGTCAGATTTTTGGCAAAAAAATACTTAACTTAAAAACTCCTTCACTCCTTCCCACGTACTAGGCTTAGATTAGGTACACTGGGGTAGGCGTATTTAGAAACATCAGTTGAGTACGTATAGTCAACTTTTATCATTGTATGTAATTGTATATATTTTATACATTTTAAGTATCATATGGCTCAGAAACCATATCAATGTTTTTACAGTAGTATTTCATAATACTCTTTTTACTGTACGCACTTTACTTTATGACAAGTATTGCAATTATAGCAACTCACTTCTCTTGCATGAGAAAGAAGACTGCTCAATAAATAACACCTTTTATTGAAAACGCCCGTCTCTCTATTTCTCTGCAATCTGTTGAAACTAAGTATGCACAATTGACTGAGTGAAATAGCTATCTATTGTTTTCACACGACTCTGGAAATATACTCCTTATTCTGGGGGAGCAAAGTTGTCATGTTAATGCGGTTGTCAGAAGCTAATCCCTTCTTGTCTAATCAGGGAAGTTAACTCCTCCCTGTTCATTCGAGAAAGTTTCTAGTGACCTCTGAGCTAGCTGGCAAACCTAATTAAGTCTAACATATTCAATAGAGACCTAGTCGACCTCAGTCCTACATCTAAACTATTGTTTATGTTATTCCAATGCGCAGAGCCTATTGGGAAAATAGGAACTACACTACAACTTGACTGCCTCCCATCAGGTTCTACTACCCGGAATTCCTTGCAAACCTAAAAAATTGTCCAAAAAATAATTTTCCCCACATTTCTGTGTGGATCCACACATTTTTACCCACCCCACATTACCCAAAGTCTTCTGAGAAAAATAGTACCTCACTTCTGTGGGTCGGCATAATGCCTGCGACAGGAAATGGTGCAAAACACAACGAGGTCATACCTCAATTGTGCAGTGAAAAATTACCCTTTGTTTGCAAAGCGCCTAGCTGTAGTTTTTGAACCCTAGCTCTGCTGGCACCTAGGGAAACCTAGCAAAACCTATGTAGTTTTTTAAAACTAGACACCCAGCCAGGGGAATCCAGGATGGGGTGACTTGACTGCCTTCCACCAGGTTCTGTTACCCAGAATCCCTTGCAAACCTAAAAAATTGTCCAAAAAACCCACATTTTCCCCATATTTCTGTCATGGAATGTTCTGGAATCTGCCTGGATCCACAAATTTCCACCCACCCCGCCTTTCTCAAAGTCTTCCAAGTAAAATGGTACCTCACTTGTGTAGGTCGGCCTAGTGCCTGCGAAAGGAAACGTCGCAAAACGCAACTTCATCACACCTCAATTTTGCAATGAAATGGACCCTTTTTGGCAAAGTGCCTAGCTGTAGTTTTTGAACCCTAGCTCTGCTGGCACCTAGGGAAACCTAGCAAACCTATACAATTTTTTTAAACTGCATACCCAGAGGATTCCAGTATGGGGTGACTAGACTGCCTCCCACTGGGTTCTGTTACCCAGAATCCTTTGCAAACCTAAACTATTGGCAAAAAAATCAAATTTTCCCCATATTTCTGTAGTGGAAAGTTCTGGAATCTGCGTGGATCAACAGTTTTCCACCCACCCCGCGTTCCCCGAAGTTTTACAAGAAAAATGGTACCCCACTTGTGTGGGTCGGCCTAGTGCCTGCCACAGGAAACAGCGCAAAATGCAACGTGGTCACACCTCAATTTCGCAGTGAAAAATTCCCCTTTTTGGGCAAAGTGCCTAGCTGTAGTTTGTGTACCTTAGCTCTGCCGGCACCTAGGGAAACCTACCAAACCGACACATTTCTGAAAACTAGACACTCGGGGGCTTCAAGGGAGTTATGGCTTGCATGGATCGCACTATGTTTCCTTACACAGAATCCCCTGCGAACCCCAATTTTAGCTTAAAAAATCACTTTTTTCAGACATTTTTGTGTGGGAAAGTGTGCCATCACCAGGCTCACACAAATTTCCTACCACCCAGCATTCCCCTTGGTCTCCCATTAAAAATGGTGCCTCACTTGTGTGGGAGGCCCAAGTACCCGCGACAGGCAAGGGCCCAAAATGCAGTGTAGCCACATCAAAATTGCCTACCTCAAAACCACCTGGTTTTGCAAGGGGGGGTATCTGGGTTTTTGGCCCGTGCTCGGCAGCCTTCCATGAAAACCTACCAAACCCACACATTTCTGAAAACTTGACAACCCGGGGGCTGGCCTTGGGCCCGCGACAGGAAATGGTGCAAACCACAATGTGGTCACACCTCAATTTCGCAGTGAAAAATGACCTTTTTTTGCAAAGTGCCTAGCTGGAGTTATTTAACCCTAGCTCTGCTGGCACATAGGGAAACCTAGCAAACCTATGTAGTTTTTTAAAACTAGACACCCAGCCAGGGGAATCCAGGATGGGGTGACTTGACTGCCTTCCACCAGGTTCTGTTACCCAGAATCCCTTGCAAACCTAAAAAATTGTCCAAAAAACCCACATTTTCCCCATATTTCTGTGATGGAATGTTCTGGAATCTGCCTGGTCCACAAATTTCCACCCACCCTGCGTTTCCCAAAGTCTTCCAAGTAAAATGGTACCTCACTTGTGCAGGTCGGCCTAGTGCCTGCGAAAGGAAACGGCGCAAAACGCAACTTCATCACACCTCAATTTTGCAATGAAATGGACCCTTTTTGGCAAAGTGCCTAGCTGTAGTTTTTGAACCCTAGCCCTGCTGGCACCTAGGGAAACCTAGTAAACCTATACAATTTTTTAAACTGCATACCCAGAGGATTCCAGTATGGGGTGACTAGACTGCCTCCCACCGGGTTCTGTTAACCAGAATCCTTTGCAAACCTAAACCATTGGCAAAAAAAACACATTTTCCCCATATTTCTGTAGTGGAAAGTTCTGGAATCTGCGTGGATCCACAGTTTTCCACCCACCCCGCATTCCCCGAAGTTTTACAAGAAAAATGGTACCCCACTTGTGTGGGTCGGCCTAGTGCCTGCAACAGGAAACAGCGCAAAATGTAACTTGGTCACGCCTCAATTTCGCAGTGAAAAATGACCCGTTTTTGGCAAAGTGCCTAGCTGTAGTTTTGTGTACCTTAGCTCTGCCGGTGCCTAGGAAATCCTACCAAACCCACACATTTCTGAAAACTAGACACCCAGGGGCTTCCAAGGAGGCATCGCCTGTGTGGATCCCCCAATGTTACCTTACCTAGAATCCCTTGCAAACCTCAATTTTAACTGAAAAAATCACATTTTTCAGACATTTTTATGTGGTAAACTGTGGCATCACTGGACTCAAATAAATTTCCTACCACCCAGCATACCCCCATGTCTCCCGATAAAAATGGTGCCTCACTTGTGTGGGAGGCCCAAGTACCTGTGACATGCAAGGGCACAAAACATTTTGAGGCAACATCAACATTGCCTATTAAAAAATTTTTTTTGGGCCCCTTGCCTGTCGGGGGTACTTGGGACTCCCACACGAGTGAGGCATAATCATTTGCGTCTAGTGGGCTTTTTGCCTTCCGGGGCAGATTGGGAACAACTGCCCCCATCTTCCTCCCAGGGGGGGGGGGGCATAGAAGCTGTAATTGTTGCAGGTGGTGTTGGGGACATTGGCATCCCCGTTTTGGGCAGCCCCACCCTAATTAAAGTTTGTCCAAAAAAATCCCTGGTGTGTAATGGGCCTTTAGCCCCCGGAGGGGCAGATTGGGGGCTACTGCCCCATCTGCCCCCTAGGGGGGTAGGAAGGCTGTAATTGTTGAGGGGGAGAGGTTGAGGGCATGGGCATGCACATTTTGGGCAGCCCCACTCTAATTCAAATTTGCCCCCCAAAAAACTCAGGCATCTAGTGGTCTTTTTGCCCCCCAGGCGGGGCACATTGGTTGTAATGCCCCCCTCTGCCCCCCAGGGGTGGCTGAAAGTCCACCAGATGCCAGGGAGTTTTTTGGGCAAATTTATATGAGGGTTGGGGTTGCCAAAACGGGCATGCCAATACCACCACCCTAAGAAACATTTTCCCCAAAAAATCCCTGGCATCTAGTGAGCTTTTTTGGGGCAGATTGAGGGATACTGCCCAATCTGCTTCCCAGGGGGGACAGTAAAGCTGCAATTTTCACGGTGAGGGCATGGACATGCCTGTTTTAGGCAGCTCCCACCCTAATTCAAACTTGCCCCAAAAACTCCCTGGCGACTAGTGTTTTTTTTGCCCCCGGGGGGGCAGAAAACCTACTAGACACCAGTGATTTTTTCTGAGCAAATTTTAATTAGGGTGGGGGTTGCCAAAACAGACATGCCTATGCCCTTACCCTAATACAAATTTGCCCAAAAAAATCCCTGGCATCTACTGGGCTTTTTTGAGGCAGATTGGGGGATACTGCCCAATCTGCTTCCCAGGGGGGACAGTAAAGCTGCAATTTTTGCGGGGGAGGTGGTGAGGGCATGGACATGCCTGTTATGGGCAGCCCCACCCTAATTCAAACTTGCCCCCAGAAAATCCCTGGCGACTAGTGTTTTTTTGCCCCCCGGGGTTACAGATGGGGGGCAGAAAGGCTACTAGACACCAGGGAATTTTTCTGAGCAAATTTTAAGTAGGTTGGGGGTTGCCAAAACAGAAATGCCTATGCCCCTACTCTAATACAAATTTGCCCAAAAAAATCCCTGGCGTCTAGTGGGCTTTTTGCCCCCCCCGGCGTCAGATCTGGGGCTGCTGCCCCATCTGTCCCCAGGGGGGCAGGAAGGCTGTAATTGTTGTGGGGAAGGGGGTTGGGGTGTTTGGGCTACCCCACTCTAATTCAAATTTGCCACCCCCAAAAAACTCATGTCTATAGGGCTTTTTGCCCCCCGAGGCGGGGCAGATTGGGGGCTAATGCGCTAATCTGCCCCCAAGGGGTGCTGAAAGTCCACTAGACGTCAGGGAGTTTTTTGGGCAAGTTTTAATTAGGGTCGGGCTGCCCAAAACGGGCATGCCAATGCCCCCACCCTAATTAAAATTTGCCCAAAAATCCAGGGCGTCTACTGGGCTTTTTGCCCCCCCGGGGGGCAGATTGGGGGCTAATGCCCCCATCTGCCCCCCAGGAAGGGCAGATGGGGGCGGGGGTGGGGGGGAAGGGTTTTGTGGGGGAGGGGGTGGGGGCATGGGCAAACCTGTTTTGGGCAGCCCCCACCCTATTTCAAATTTACTTACAAAAAAATACCTGGTGACTAGTGGGATTTTCACCCCCCAGGGGGTGCAGATTGGGGGCTAATGCCTACATCCACTTGCAACAAAGAAATTGAATATGCTTATCCTACAAGAGAGTCTGAATGAATGGCCAGAAAGTCCTCTATACCATACCAGCTTTTCCTATGACTCGTTATCCACTTCATCAATTGGCCCAACCAAATTATGTATTTTTGTATCCTGGTTCAAAAAGACTTAGTCCCTCCATGGACCTACATCTGGTTATTACTCATCCTCATTTTTCTTTTCATGTCAATTGGTTTTGTGACAGTGTTTTTACTCATCAATGGTCATTATTTGCCAGAACCCTCTGCTGTGAACTTGGTTATTGGTATTCTGGCCCCCATTCATATTCCCACATTATGAAACGTGATCTGACTCTTGTTAACATTTCAGCGTTCCCAGTCGCAGATGGAATCATTTGGGATAAAGTAGCTTTAAAAATCCATCGCTCGACTGAGGTCCTTAACATGCCATACGTATTCCGTCTCTCCATGGGTAATGTGATGACACAGGACATCCGTTCGGATGATTGGGATGTGCATGCAATACAATCATAGTTTTCCGATTTAAAGTATTATGCTGCTTTTAATGCTGTAGATTTGTATTTAAAGTCTGCCAATTATGCCGATTTATTCTGCTGTCAACATTATGGCCATCATTTTCTGCATAAGACAAATACGTTAAGACCTGTTTTTAATTACACACCATGGGAACATTGTCCTACACCGTTGAAGGGAAGTTCGAAAACCCTTAGAAATTAATTTACATACTTCAACTATTATGATAGGTCACTAGCTGAGTCCTATTATTTTAAATTACACACTTCTCCCAGTCCCAAGGTTATGCTAACCCATACAAAATTAATGTATTCCAAATATTTCCAAAATGATCTGTCTACACAGGGCTATGATCACTGGAAGGCACCGTTGATTTGAAATCTATCTAGGGTTCTAGGAAATGACAGGTGCGGGTCACTGAAGCCTTACATTGTGCCTGCCTCATCCCAGCATCAATATTATTTTTGAATGATACAGTGTACCAAATACTTGTTTTGGTTTGGCAACTATAATAAAATTTGAACGCCACCTGCCATTCCATCTTTATCTGAACATAACAATTGGCGCACATACAGAAATTTAACCATTGATGTATTACAAGCCTTATTTCAAAATAATACTTTTAACCTCTCTGATCTGGATACTTCAGGGTGGCTAGTAAGGCAGATGAATTTGAATGCTTACCAACTATGTTTTAATAATATAATTCCTGGTTATACACAGGATAGACCCCATCCACGTATTTCCACCACACATTCGGTTACCACCTATTCGTTTGGGAAATTATGTCAACAGTGTTTACACTATCGTCCGTTAAACAACACTTATAACTTTTGTCCAGTGACATCGACTTCGTATTAGGACCCAGGGTTCCTAGAACAAAGAAATTTATTTACGCAGTTTACAATGAAATATGAACATTTTCACAAATTGAAGCAGTGTTCCGTTTGCATCAAATTGACCAAGCAAATTTAGAGAAGGTCCTTGCTATAGTTGACAATAGCATCTACACACTATTTTCACACATTTATACCTTAGATAATATTGTTTCTTATGGTTTTAATATTATCCAAGAGGCTGTATCTGTGTTATACCATAGTCAAAATCAATTACATTCAACGAAGCAATTTGTACAGACTTTCACCTTAAAAATGGGAAAAGTCCCATGGGATTATCTAAATGCTTCTGCTTTGTTTGTGCCATTCAATCTGACTGAAAAACAACAATATTTGTCCACAAAAGATTCTTCATGCACTCTTTATAAATTGAAATATTAGATCCTTTGCCTTTCTCTGTTGCGGAAACTGCCTCTGCCTCTGCTGCTTCATTAATTCATGGAGTTATAGCTTTGCCTTTCTCGTTGTTTTAGTTCACCTCTTGTATGAAACATTACCCGCATGGCTGCTCAGAGCCCCTGGGTAGTGTGTTTCCGCAAGAGTTGTGGTCTTTGTCCTTCGCTTACAGATGTCTGAGGGAGGGAAAGGAAGTATACCTGACAGGGGAGGACTGTGATTCTACAGTCCCTTGTTTGTAAAAAGATAAAGTTGCACAGGGCTTGTAACGTGTCATCTCCTAACCTTGCTTGTGTTTTGAAAGGTAATCCAGTCACCGCAATAACTCCTACCTTTACCCAGCTTACTAACAGTAGTTATCTTATTTCACATATCGAGGATTGCTGCAGTTTACTGGGTGGAATCTCGTACATAGTAATGGTTTCACAACGTGCAACTTGCTGTAAAAAATGTGCTTTTTCCTCCCTTGTGTGAGAAGCTAGATAGCTCACATCCGCCTTCCATTCTGGCTTTGAAAACATATTTCAACAAATTGAGCAGGCTCAAAGCACTTTTATCCAAACAAGAAGTCCCCCTAACTTTGGCGCGCAAGACCGTTGATTTGCAAGTGGCTAGAACATCTAGCGACATTCAGTGCCTTCTGAATACTAACCACCCACAACATTTTGGGGAGCTTATACGCAGCATATTCAATGCGTCTGATACATAGGCCTTCCACATTTTTTTTAAACTGTTGGCTCTGGCCTTGCGACTTCTTTTCAAACAATATTTGGAGTAATACCTGCCTTCATTCATTCTATCTTTTCCAGTGTCTTTGGTGGATTCCCTTTATTACTAGCATTAGCTGCTGGAATCCTGGTTCTACTGTGCCTGCTGCTTAATGCCTGCTCCGCTTATAGTACTGCACAGACCAGGCTGGCTGCAATTGCTCCCTGACTGTATGCATGGAGGCTTTGGTACGTTACCAATAGCGGCGCTCAGCGTGACTTATGGGTTGTCCTTCCGCTTTGTCTACTTCACTTGCGTGTAACCAGTCTGCTCTTGTTTACGCTGTCCATTCACTTGGCACGTTGGATTTATGCCTCTCCAATACGTCATGTTCAGACATGGATTTTGACCAGTTGATGGGTCCCACTGTTCTGGGATTGGCCATATGGCCAGTGCGGCTGCACTTGGAGTCTTGGCTCAACGGGATATCTGTAAGGATCCACAGAATTTCCTGCTTCAAAGTTACATTGTATATCATGCAAGTTATCCGGCGATGCTCTTGGAGGCACCCAACTGTCAAGCGCACGCTTGTCCAGTCAGCTTACTGAATAGAAAGGCGTTCCCTTTTTCTACTGACGACAATTATGTCCTTTTGGAAGGCGTTGCATTTTTTGGCTCATACACTCTGATGGATTAACTTCGCAATGGGTTTTTTCAAATATGTTTTTATTGACAACTGAAAGCGCTCTTGGATGTCAGAGTTGATTAAATGTGTCTAACACAGTTTTTTTAACAAGGTATATTTATGCTTAAAGGAAATTGGTAAGTTAAATGTTTGGCTGAGAGTTTCAAAAGATAAGCTTGATTCGGAAAATAATTGATGGATCCATACTAAACCTTTGACCCTCCGAGATTTCCAATAAAAGGGTTTGTTTCGGATCATCAAGTTTTTATTGTGCCAAATTGTTAAGTCTAGGAAAGAATCTGTGGTGGTGTAGGAACATGTTGAAGACAAATCAAGAAGTTTGAAAGTTTGCTTTATTATTGGAGTAGAAATGGATTGCGGCTTACGTGAAAAGGAAAGGTATTCTTGGAATGAGAAAGGAGATAAAAAACATCCTTCTAAAGTGGTCTAGAGAGGGCATTCGTCAGTAGAGTCCAACAACCAAAGAGATGCCTTGCGCAAAAACTTCGGAAATCCAGAAAATGTACACCCTCTTCTGTTTAGGGTCTTGCTAATTTTAATATGGACATTCAAGGTATTTTTTTGTTCCATAACAAGGAAGATAGAATAGAGTACATTTTTTAAAAATAATTTTGCTGGAATTGAAACTGGTATGATTGAAATAGAATATAAAACTATGGGTGTCAACATCATTTTTATGGTATCTAAGCACGATATGCAAATCAGTCTTGTGTGTTTTGCTGTTCACCCTATGTGGGAAGGGAATGCCCAGACGTGGGTCCCTTGCTCACGACGCCACTGGAGTCAAGCTATCCTGGCTGAAGACGGCTGATAGCTAGAAAACAGTCCTAGGATGCTTGATTCCGACCAGGGAAGACATGGCTTGGCAGTTTGGGCTGGACTGTTCCCATGAAGCACAGGGTCAAGACTGATTTGCATATGGCCATGTCTGAACTGGGGTGGATGGTGAGCTAAATCACGATGGATTAAACCCAGATCGGTGACTGGGGGTGAATGTTTTGCCATTGTGCAACATTACGTCCATCATCTTGTGTGTTTTGCTGTTCACCCTATGTGGGAAGGGTATGCCCAAACGTGGGTCCCTTGCTTAATACACCACTGGAGTCAAGCTATCCTGGCTTAAGACGGCTGATAGCCAGTAACCGGTCCTAGGATGCTTGATTCCGGTCCAGCAAAAGACATTGCTTGGCAGTTTGGGCTGGACTGTTCCCATGAGGCACAGGGTCAAGACTGATTTGCATATGGCCATGTCTGAACTGGGGTGGCTTGGTGAGCAAAATAACGATGGATTAAACACAGATCTGTGACTGGGATGAATGTTTTGCCATTATGCAACATTCCGTCCATCATCTTGTGTGTTTTGCTGTTCACCCTATGTGGAAAGGGTATGCCCAGACGTGGGTCCCTTGCTCACTACACCACTGGAGTCAAGCTATCCTGTCTGAAAACGGCTGATAGCCAGTAACCGGTCCTAGGAGGCTTTATTACGGCCCAGGGGAGTTATGGCTTGGCAGTTCGGGCTGGACTCTTCCCATGAGGCACAGGGTCAAGACTGATTTGCATATGCCCATGTCTTAACAGAGGTGGCTTGGTGAGTAAAATAACAATGGATTAAACCCAGATCTGTGACTGGGGGTGAATGTTTTGCCATTGTGCAACATTCCGTCCATCATCTTGTGTGTTTTGCTGTTCACCCTATGTGGGAAGGGTATGCCCAAACGTGGGTCCCTTGCTTAATACGCCACTGGAGTCAAGCTATCCTGGCTTAAGACGGCTGATAGCCAGTAACCGGTCCTAGGAGGCTTTATTACGGCCCAGGGAAGTTATGGCTTGGCAGTTCGGGCTGGACTCTTCCCATGAGGCACAGGGTCAAGACTGATTTGCATATGCCCATGTCTTAACAGAGGTGGCTTGGTGAGTAAAATAACAATGGATTAAACCCAGATCTGTGACTGGGGGTGAATGTTTTGCCATGGTGTAACATTCCGTCCATCATCTTGTGTGTTTTGCTGTTCACCCTATGTGGGAAGGGAATGCCCAGACGTGGGTCCTATGCTCACTACGCCACTGGAGTCAAGCTATCCTGGCTTATGATAGCTGATAGCCAGAAACCGGTCCTAGGATGCTTGATTCTGGTCCAGGGAAGACATGGCTTGGCAGTTCGGGCTGGACTGTTCCCATGAGGCACAGGGTCAAGACTGATTTGCAAATGGCCATGTCTGAACTGGGGTGGCTTTGTGAGCAAAATAACGATGGATTAAACCCAGATCTGTTACTGGGGGTGAATGTTTTGCCATTGTGCAACATTCCATCCATCATCTTGTGTGTTTTGCTGTTCACCCTATTGGGAAGGGTATGCCCAGATGTGGGTCCCGTGCTCACTACGCCACTGGAGGCAAGCTATCCTGGATGAAGACTGCTGATAGGCAGAAAACAGTCCTTGGATGCTTGATTCCGGTCCAGGGAAGACATGGCTTGGCAATTCAGGTTGGACTGTTCCCATGAGGCAAAGGGTCAAGACTGATTTGCATATGGCCATTTCTGAACTAGGGTGGCTTGGTGGGCAAAATAACGATGGATTAAACCCAGATCTGTGACTGGGAGTGAATGTTTTGTCATTGTGCAACATTTCGTCCATCATATTATGTGTTTTGCTGGTTACATACTACACATACAAATCTTCAAGGGATCACCACACCACTTCTTTCTAGATGGGACAGGGTTCACTGCCTAGTCATACCCACCCATAAGTGTCATTTTAATCTATAAAATCAAACAAAACAAAACAGACCGGGTGCCCACAACACTTTAGTAACTATGTGGGTCTGAAAAAGTGTGAGGTGGGCCCAGAAGTGCCTCACATAAGGAACAGCAAGGGAGCTACTGGTAGGTACTCGACAGGTGGCTCACTACATCATCATTGGCATTTACCTGACACAAAAGGAACGTGAACACACTTCCAATTGTGTTTAATTTATGAAATTGTGTATCAAAACAGGAGGAGTACCTGAGTTGCAACAATTTTTTGAATTCCTCAATAACAATAGTTTCAATATGAAATTCACTATGAATTATAGTGTCAAATCCATTGTATTCCTTGATGTTGAACTGTTTGTGGAAGGAGGTAAGATCTAAAGTAGAATGCATAGAAAAGAGACATCATGCAACTCACTGCTTCATCCAGATAGTGCCCATCCAAGAACCCAGTTAAACTCTATGCCTATGGAGAATTTTATTGGGCTCGTAGGAACTGATCAGATGATGAGCACTTTAAAAATGTCACTAAAGACATGGAAAATAGATTTTTGTCTAGAGGATATGACAATAAAGTTGTGACAAAAGCAAAGAAACGTGCATATGCAATGGCCAGGATAGACACTCTCAAACCACACAAATTGAAAGAAGCTAAGACATCACCAGTTAGACTAGTGACCAATTTCCATCCATGGTCTCATAAAATATTTGGTATTCTAAAACGTCATTGGCATTTGTTAACTGCAGATGTACAACTACAGAAATATGTATCTAAATATCCTCGTGTAACACACCGAAAAGGCCAAACCATAGGCAACATGACTAGCCCTAGTTACACGAAAAACGACGGAGTGAATCCAACATGGTTTCATAGACATAATTTAGGCTCTTTTAAATGAACTAATTGCAGTATGTGTAGATTTGCGTGTAAAGAAAAAAAGGATTTCCGATACAATGGCTTTAAGATTTACACAATTAGACAACATATAGATCGAACTACCAAGTATGTGGTCTATATTATTGTATGTAACTACTCTAAGATATATGCGGGAAGAACGATTAGATTAGAAGTATTAAAGATCGTATTTATGAACATTTTAGGGCATTCAAAAATATGGATTCTAGATATCCAATTGGTGTACATGACGCAGTCTGCCCTCAAAAAATTAAACAGCTTGCTTTCTCTTTTCATGGACTTGAAAGTATTCCTATTAATGCTAGAGGTGGAAATCGAGAACTTATGCTTAGGCAAGCAGAGGTGCACTGGATAATGAAACTTCGTGCGGTGGAGATGGGCACCAATATTGATAGTGAAATGCAGTACTTTTTGGGCCAATGGATGAACAACGTGCTTATTAGAGAAGTCATACAGACATTGAAGCTATTTATAGGGTGTGGAAATAATTTTCTATCTTCTGCTTTACACCTAATGATGTGATTATTTGACTCTATCACATGTATAGCATATCTTGAGTAACTTGTATATGAATGTACAATAAGTATACATATGTATTACTTGTAATTCATTTGTATAAAATTACTTTACATTGTAGGATGATTTTAAATCATGGATAAGCAGGGATGTTACTCTACTGAGAACCACTAACATATGGTTCGAATTTAGTTGCCAGAACTTGGACATTGACGGAGGATAAAGAATAACCTTATTTTTAGTTGTGAATATCCTTTTCGTGATAGGAATTATAGTTACGCTAATAGAAATGGTAACTATTACGATTATAACCTGTACATGTTAAGATGGCGCTACTTGAAGAACTATGGTCCGCTCTCTCTGTCTCAGGTTGACAGGTTTAACATGAGGGACTAAACCATTGAATATTAAAATAGACTACTCTGTTAATATTGTTAGACCATGATTGCGGTTTAATACTGGAATAAATATTTCTATTGTCATATAATTAAATATATTGATGACGATCGCGATTAATTTACCGTATAATAATAGGTTTACTATCTGGTTGTATGTAATGGCTCTCGATATCTAAGGGTGATAGGGTATAAAAGCCTCGTTCAAGATGGCGCCGACGCTGGACGCCGACGGGAACATGTGTCCATCCGAAAACTGAAGACTATATTTGCCGGTAAGATCCGCTTGGTGAGACACTGCGAAGGGAGATAGTGACTTTATTTTAGATATAACTAGCACATTCGACTCCTGGCAAAAGAATTGTGTTTTTCCCTTTAGGTTTAAGCTCGAGAGACTCACTGAGAAACGAGAACCGTTTCTTTCCAACTAGAATGAGATACGCTCTTCCCTAGTTGAGGTACTTTCGCGTAGGTATTTCTCTAACAAGATAGTTTTAATGTATGTTGTTAAGATGTCAACATAATTCTTTTGCACTTAAATTTTAGATTTGAACTAAACCAGTCGAAATACTGGCAGGTTAGAATTTTATATAGAAGATTTCAAAGCGGTAACTATCAACATTAAGGTACTCTTTTACCCTGTCTTTTACTCCTAATAACGTCTTTTTAAACATGTTGACTTAAGACAAACTTGGTAGTGAAAGGCCATTTGTATAGACCTTTAAATAGGAGAAAATTCGAAGGTACTTGCCTATATCCGTTGCTGTTACACTATTAGTACCGGTTTTACTTAATTTCATTCCTGATTATTAACTGGAATGTGTGCATTACTAGTGTAGCCTTACTATATAATTTAACTATAGATATAATTCAACTATTACAATTGAATCTGATTAGTGTCTGTTAAATAATTTTAAGTTCCTTTTCCTTTGGAATTTTATTGATTTGAATTGGAATTTTACTCCCTTATGATACCATTTCTGAAATATATTGCAATTGGTAAGTTGAACATGATCTACCTTGAAGACACAGTATATATGAATAAATTAGAATGTGAAATATTAGGGGCACAAATCATACTTCACCTGCATGGATTTATGCACTTATTATACAATTTTTCGTCCCTTTGATTCACTTTAATGACTCTTTAGACACAAGAGGTGTTGGTCTTTTTCTTACATATTTTCTTTCCTTTACTTCACTCTATTGGTATTTATTTTTTGGATATGCTGATCTATTACTTGGGATGTATCCCTTTAAAGCACCTCTTTCTATCATATCCATTCTCTGTAGGTTTTTTCTTCTCTTTTCTAGAGTCTTTTAAAAATAGATTACCCATGTAAACTTTCATGGTTTGCATCTATTTGAACTTAAGGACAAATTTGTTTGCTTTTAGCCCTGACAAAGTCATTGGCCGAGGAGCCAGATGAAACACGTGTTGGCAAAATCTGTTGGCTATTTGTAACATTGAAGAACTTTGTATGTCCTGTACCCAGTGATTGGACTGAACTAAGAATTTGAATTGAAAAAATGAAGAAGAGACGGAAAATTATACAAATTGGAAAAGGCTGTTATTGATATGGACATTTGAATTTACTAGAGTTGCTCAGGTTGAGAAGTTGTGTTTAAAATTTAAGGTGGATATTCATCTACCTGTTGTTACAATCTTTGGTAGTGGTTGTATCTCTACCTTAGAGCATATGCTTGTCACTTATACAAAGAGAATATATAATTTTACACTGTTTTGCGCATTATTCCCTACTGCCAATTTCTTGTGAATTTGAATTTAAATTTGAATTTAAAATATTTCTATAGCGCGACATTCACCAGACGGTTTCTTGGCGCTTTTGGGAACATGGACTGCAGAAACAGAAATTGACTCAGAATTGAATTCACAGTGGAAACGCTTGGCTGAACAAAAACGTCTTCAAGCCCTTACGAAAGAAGGAATAATCATTAGCCATACGTAGATGGGCAGGAAGGGAGTTCCAAAAGGTGGGTGCCAGAAATGAGAATTTGGACCCACCCCATTTTTTCCTCTTGAAACGGGGAACCTGTAGGAGAGCTTGGGACGAGGACCGGAGCTCCCTAATAGGAACATATTCCTTCAACAGGGCAGAGATAAAGGCAGGGGCGGTTCCCTGGCGAGACTGAAAGACCATACAGCCCATCTTAAAAAGCGAGCGCTGCCGGACAGGCAGCCAGTGTAGAGTCTTTAGAAGTGGCGTAGAGTGATGAGAGCGGGAAAGGCCATAGACTAGCCGAGCCGCCTGATTCTGCACTAGTTGGAGTTTTCTTAGACTGTAGGCCGGGATGCCGTTATAGAGGGCATTGGCGTAGTCCAACCGGGAGATCACAAGAGCAGACATGATTAGTTTTAGTGCCAGAGGGGAAAAGAAACGAGAGACAGTGCGGATGGTGCGAAGAGTGAAAAAACAGGAAGAGACGACAGAGCTAACTTGTGAATGAAGAGTGAGGAGGCTATTCATTTTTATGCCAAGGGTCTTGACGGTAGGAGAGGGAGTGGGAGAGGGACCAAAGGAAGAGGGCCAGAAGGAAAAGGAAGTCCAGGGACTGGGGGAGCCACCCGTGAGAACCAGCTCGGTCTTGTCAGGGTTCAACTTCAAATGGTTGTGGCTCATCCAATCCCTGATGAAAATCATAACAGTTTGAAAATTAGAAACAGAATGAGAAGAGGGAGAAAGATCAAAGACGAGCTGGAGGTCATCTGCATAGTTATATCTTGTGTAATGTTTTTTAAAACAAGGTGATATTGATCTAAGAAACTCCAGGTCAAATGTGTTCTCCTACAAGGTTAAAACTGAGTTATGGAAACATATCAACCCTATCTTTAATTTTGACAGTGCCTGTACTCATTTAAAAAGAAAAGTGTCATGTTTACACAATCTTAACCTGAACGGTCAACATGTTTCATTTCTGATTACTTTGTGGTAATTTTGCCTGGGCACAGAGACTCTAATCTACCTCAAGGATGCACCGGACCAGGTAGTTGCCAGGCGAAGTCCTATCAGCAAACCACAGGAAAAGAGTTGCAGAGGGTCTCAAACCCCTGCAAATAAGGAAGCACACTGCAGTGTATTGTGTCCACGTTTAATCAACACCCCACACCATGACAGCCCTCAGGAAATTCAGGAAATATGGTACCTTCCTTGTGGGAGATGCTTGAATAGCTTCACAGACACATTACTATAAAGTTTAAGCCCCCGTTGGACACTACTGTAGGTTTACGGGCTAGCCTCTCTATGAGAGGCAGCTACTTAAACAAGGGCGCCCATCCAAGCCTGATTGTCCTCAAACGCCAGGATCCCTGCCACTTTCTCTCTAGAAAGTCAGGTAAGTGCCTTCTACTCCGGTGACACTCTCTTATCACTAAACAGGCTTACCTCACACATGCCTAAATCTTGTATGTTAGGGACAACCGGGCCTTCTAGATGGCCTCTTCTGTGCCTCAATTGCAAATGGGTAGGCTGGCAAAACAAGGAGTCACCCATAAACCAAACCATCAATTCTGACGGTTTAACTTTGCAATGTATCTACTGCAATGCCAGACCTCTGCCCAAACATTGTACAGAGATTTGTGATAAAATTAATGATTCCAACAATGATTTAGTCTTGATTATGGAAACCTGGATTAACAGCTATACTCTCTTAGAGATCAGGTTGCAGTCCCTAGCGTTACAAGATCCTGAAATCTGACCGAGTATGAAGATGTAGAGGGGGCACTGGCATTATCTTTAAAGATATATACATCTGCTCTTCTGAAAATAGCTCCTCAACAGCAGAATGTGAAACTCTAGCTTTCCAACTGTGTTATAAAGCATTGATGCTGTTTGGAGGCATAGCATTATATAGGACTACAACTCCCAACTCGCCTCTCATCTCCCCACATGGCTGTCTCCACTATGCCTAAAACACAATCAATTCTTAGTAATAGGCAATTTAAACTTAAACTTTGTACCTCTCTGCAAATGACTAAATAGTGAAAGACTATTTCTCAACCTAAAACAATGGATCTTTGGACCCACCACATGGCAGGTCACAGATTGGATCTGTTATTCTTAAACATTGAAAATAGCACAAACCATTATATACTCACACTAATATGTTTCAATCACTCTCCAATCAAGTTCTCTCTTAAACTACCATTAGCTAAGAAACTACCATCCAACTTGTCCTCTGCCCGGAAAAGACCTTGGAGTAAAATCAATGCTACTTTCTTTTTAAAGCATTTCACCCCTCCAGCAACGAGATTAGACATGTCCTTTGAGTGCCAGTTTGCTCATTTCAATTCTGCCATTACCAATTCTCTTGACAAATGTGCCCCCTGGAAAGCAAATAAGCCATCTAGATACTTACCATCAGAAAAATGGTACTCCACAGAGCTAAGACTAGGTAAAAGAATATGCAAACTGCTAGAGCAAATATGGAGGAATTCTAAGAGTATAGAGGACCAATTGTCCCACAAACTCGAATTGAATAAGTATCACGGCAAACAAAATAAAAACGATTTTATCAAAAGATTAGAAGAAAACCGAGGCTCTTCGAAAAGAACTTTTTAAAATTGTAAACAAAACTATCCTGTCATGTGGTCACACTAGGCCTGGACAGGAACTCCAACCATTTTACATGTTCACGTGTAAAGTTTATATCTTTTCTTGAACATTGACATTTGACACGTCTGCTTGTGTGCTTGTAAGGATAAAGTTTCATGAAATAACCGTGCTTACATTTACACATCTTTGTAGGCATATTATCAGAGCGTTGAACATTCTGTATGGAATCTAAAGTTCCCTGTGCAAAGTGATTTTGTTTATTATTGTTCGCTTGGCGACAGCTTTGTCAGGATAGAATCAATAATTACATCCTGACTGGGACTTTAGCATGGCAGCATGGTTGTAGTTTATTACATAAACAACAACACGTCTTGCCTAATCAGAGCAGCATTTTGCTGACACTGCTGAGTTCATGCTAGATTTACAGCCCAGCTGAATCCTGTTTACCTCCTGAGAAGGATGGTGCCCAGCTTCACACTAAGACAGGCTCCCAGATGAAACATTTCCACGGGTAACTGAAGAGTGAGATCGCCCTACAGGGATTCTGGCATATTCACCCACCCAAGGAACACTAGGCTAGGGAGTGTTAGGTAGGAACACAAATATACCTGTACTTATATACAGGCAAATATTCTATGTAACAGCACAATGGTTGAATTGTTTATTTTCTTTATCATTCCCGTGATGCTGATTACACTGTTTCTGTGTATTGATTATTGCAGCAAACATTTTACACTAGAATCTTATTGCTTCAGCAAATATTGAAATGACAATTTGAGTATTTATTGTGTCTTCCTATGGGCATGCATGAGTTACCAAACGAAAGGGTTCTAAATATGTTTTCACAATTACCTTGGGGTGTCAAGATTGTTATATTCTGAGGTTGCACATACCACCTGTTACGTGGATAGGTTAGGGGTACAAATACTGTCAGCTAGCGAGGAATAAGGCCACCATGTCCTGATGGTGTGAGTAGAATCATTCTTGCACAGTTGTGAAGTTTATGTTGACCAACAAATGCAGTTTTACTGAGAAAATATAAACCGTATGACAGTTCCACCCAGTCAGCCTATCTCAATCCATCAGCCCCTCTGCCAGCCATTGCGAACATTTAGCTAACTTCTTCAGGGACAAAATAGATAAGATCTATTGTACCTTTGCTTTACAACCATCTCTAGATGAGATTCCCCGGTAGGAGCCCGGCCCACACACAAAAGCAACTTCACACTTCGGAGACTTAGCTAATTTATCTGTGGATCAGGTGGGGAAAATGATGCTAGAGGTCAAGTCCAGCTCCTCACATGATCCTTGTCCACATTTTACATTTCACTTTCTCCAGCCTAGCTCCCATACTTAAAGAAAGTTTGTTTTCTATGTTGCATTTGTATAGGGACCTCATTTCATATTCTAGTATAATGTTTGATGAATGTTAAGTGTGTCTTCACAGTCTGAATGGGTTATGTGAGTGTGAGAGTGTATGAATGATTTGTATGAAAGGTAGTCCATGGGAATTATCATCATTGAGGGCCATTGTTATTACTTTTTGTATATATTTTATGATGTAAAGACAGGATTTATACACTAATGTGAGGTTTGTGAATAATAGCAAAACAAAAATAAAATGTTTGTTCAGATAACTGCCTCATTTTGCTCAGTTTGAGCACATGGTTTAGCTGAAATGGTATATTTAATGATTTAATTGTGTTCTTTCAAACAGATGGGTAGTGCAGACTGCGTTCTTGATACTTTAGCTCCCATACTTAGTCTGTATCTAAAACATACTTTTAAACTCTCCTTAGCTAATACGGACTATCCTAACAATCTGGAAACAAGCCTTATTACTTCCTTTGGCCAAGAAAACAGGGATAGACGTATCTGTCCTATCCAGTTACTGTTGCATGCTAATCTAGGACCCTGATCGATACTGTGACCTTATGCCCCTATTCGGCTATAAATCCATTTGTTCCTTATATTGGCATAACCGTTCAAGTACAATATTCAGAAACTCGTCTCTGGCCTCACACGAACAGAGCCACATTTCAGAATAGCTTTCTCTGCCACTTCCTTTGCAACCAATTAGTGCAATGACATAGCAGAAGTTACTATCTGAGATTCCTAGATTAACACTCCGAGTTCTTCAACAAGATAAAAACTCAGCAACCTGGAAATCCCCGCTTGCTGTGTTTTGATTAGTAATAGAACTCTAATGAGCACTGATAGACGATCACTTCCTAGTGACATCTTTATTGACGTCTTATGTCCAAAAACTTACGTCAAACAAGGCACCTTTCAGGTATAAATACTACCAATGTTGCCTTAAGCAATAGCTGCTTGCTGTTGTGTTGCTGAAGCTGATGCTGCCAGCTATTTCGCTGCTGCTGAAGAAGCTGTCATGCTAATGATACCATAGCTGCTATCGCTACTGCTATCGCTGCTAACTAGCGAACGATGGTGTGGTGAACTTAGGAGCTGAACAGCCGTCCCCTGCAAGAGCCCAGCAGATGCAAGCTGCCCGCGGACGCTGCCCCTCCTCCTCCTCCTCGACGCGCTGAGAAGAGACGCTGTCTTTCTCCTGCAGAGAAATCCAGCTCCGGCGTTTCTAGTCTACCCTTGCGGGTGACTGGGATATCGAGTCCCTGAAGGAGATACCAGACCTCCATCATTCTATTCCAGAGGTATGGTGTTGACTAAACCCTTAGAGAGAATTCTTGAAGCAAACCTTGGCAAAACCATCTTAAACTAAAGCTACTTACTTACTCCCCTCCCAAGTATTAGGCTTAGGTCAGGTACACTGGGGTAGGCGTAGTTAGAAGCACCAGTTGAGTATTTTAGCCGAATGTATATATGAATGTATATATGTTTTATTCATTTTAAACCATTGTATGGCTAGGAAACCATATCAATGCTTTTACAGTATTATTTCGCAATACTTATCTTACTGTACGTACTTTTTATAATAACAAGTCTTGCAATTGTGGCAATTCATTTCTCTTGTATGAGAAGAAAGACTGTTCAATAAATGTTACCCTTTATTGACAAACGCCCGTCTCTCTATTCTCTACATATTGTGAAAGTAATCTGCACCAACCTGATTGAGTAAAATAACTGTCTATTGTTTCACACGACCCTAGAGATTGACTCTTGATCTGAGGAGCAAAGTTGTCATGTTGCACGGTTGTTGGAAAACTGAATCCCTTCTTGGCTGTGCCAGGGAAGCTGATCACTTCCTATTTCAGTCAAGAAAGTTTCCAGTGACCTCTGAGCTAGTTGGCAACAAACCCAATTAAGTTTAACATAGTCAGTGGAGGCCTGGAAGATCCGCACTTCTACGTCGATACTACGGTTTATGTTATTCCAATGCGCAGGGCCTATTGGGAAAATAGGAACTACACTACATGGCGCCCAACGTTTGGTAAGGCGATAAACTAACGCAAGACGTTAGAGTAACTCAGTTGTGCATATTTCACACAGACCCCTTTCTCCCGTAAATACTCCAATAGACGTCTGGAGTGGGTGAAAGGTTAAAATCCGCCCAAACTCAGTAGGAAGAGATTCCTATGTAAAGCTCTGGTTTATTCAACGTTGAAGGATACAGTGTTCCAAAATATTGTGCACCTAATCTTTGTCTCCTTGGAGACCTATTCTGCAAACCCTGCATTTATAAAATGTCAGACTTAGAAAACGGAACCACTGGGGCCGCAGCAGATGCGACTCAGCAGGGTCCCGACGACACGGTACCGGGTGCAATAATCATCCCGGCACATTTAAGAAAATCTATAACGTTAAAACTTATAGAAAACGGACTGACACCACAAGGTGGTACAGTAATTTTCGTGATAGAGGCACACGAATATCGGCAGACAAAGGTATTCTATTCATGGATAAACTTTCCAGCGGCAAACGCTAGAACAAAAGAGTTTCACTATTACAAAATAGAGAAACCACCGGAAGAGTACGCTCCTTTCGAGGAGACTGAAATCCCACTAAAATTCCAAGAGTACCTGCTCTGGTTTAATGGCGCCCTAAAACATAATGGTCATATTACCAGGCTCGGTCCACTAGGTAGACTAGGAGCAACGTGGCCGGTTCTAGCCAGCTACACACCACATCCGGACATTGCAAAAATGTCTAGAGAAGAGCTGTTAGTACAGCTAAAAACATTAATTAAAATGCATAGGCAATTAGTGCAATATGTAATGCGGACTGCAACAGTCCAACCAGCTGTTAATGTACCACAGCTGACCCCTCATCAGGGGAAAAATAATAAAATCACACCACAGAACATACAGTCATGTCTTGGTAAAACACCCGTAAAACGGGAACAAATTCCTTTCTGGTTAGCACAGAAAATCACTCAAATAGAGGCAGTATTTCCGGATACTACCCATATCGAGAAACACAGAATCTTGACAATCTGCCTTCCTATGGGAATCGCACCACACATGGAGGACTGTGACACTTGGGGTACAGTCTTTGCTTCCATTTACACAAAAACACATGGTGTTCCGTCAATGGCGGTAATACCAGATGTACTAAGACAGATTCAAAATGAATACGGTCCTGAGCCCGCTTTAACTCTTGGTATGAAGTTACTGAAAGACTTCAAGCAGGTCTCGGCTATATTATTAGCCAACATAAAGGGGGAAGCAGCATCTGTGGCGATCCGCCAGAAGTTGAAGGAAACAGATATAACAGATCAGCCAATTGAGCTTGCCAAAATCATAGAAAAATGCTATGAAGAATTAGGTAGAGACAGCTTGGGTGAAAACCAGTAAAGCCCCAACTGCTCGAAAATCCTGAAAAATGATTTATTAAAAAGAATTTAAACACTCCTAAAAAGAGCTGGGATGGAAATAAACAATCCACTCCCAAGGAAAAAGTTTTCCAGTCCAGAGGAAGGTCTCCTCGACGGAGGGAAAGAACTCCGACTCGAGAACACCAGTCTCCCCAGAGGGAGCCCTCTGAGAAAAGATATAACCTTAGCAATAGGGATAATTTGAAAAAACCTGATAGATATCAAAGTATTGATACATCGGAAAGAAGAGGACGGTCAGACCCAGGAGAGCACACCAAGTCCAAAGACAAGGAACCTGCTCAGAGTAAAAAATCTCAATTTCCAAAAAAGAAGGTAGCCAGTATTAGAGTAATCAACCATGCCGAGAATACTGAGGACACAGTTGAAAAACGGGGAGTGGGCACAGACAATGTTAGACAGTGCAGCAGAAATTAGTATAGCCCGCAAGATCTTGATGAGTCATCTGGAGACAGTGGACACAAATGAATTCATTCAGGTTGAAACTGCCGACACCAGGCTTAGCGAGCCCCATAAAATATACGAAATAACATTGAGAATAGAGGGTGATAAGACTAGGAAAATAAAGGGTCTATTTTGGGACAAACTCTCAAAAGGCTATGATATTCTGTTAGCTGAAAAAGATTGGCCCCCAGAGTTTGTCAGGGAGTGCCCTCGTGGCGAAGAAAGGATTATGCCTGCCTTCTCGAATCACATTCCGATTCACAAAAAATATACTTATGCAAGGAAATGGGCAGTAGCCCAGGCACCGGCATTATATAAAAATCATGTAGGATGGGATGAGGACTCACCTCCTCACAAAATCCAGTTAAAAAGTGAACCAACTGCCCAACGGCAGTATCCCATTAAGCAAGAAGCTAAAAAACAAGTCAGGGAGATCTTAGATCAACTTGAATACCAGGGGGTGATTGAAACATGCACCTCTCAAATGAACAATCCTTTGTTTCCTGTCTCCAAGCCAGACAATTCATATCGTCTAGTTTTGGACTACAGACACCTTAATGCATGTTGCAAAACATTTGCAGTACAAAACTCGCATAGTGCAGCCCTAATGAATAACATAGTTAGTAAAAAATATAAAACAACATTAGACATATCTAATGGTTTCTTTTGTCAAAATGTTGCACCAGAAAGCAGATACTTGACCGCTTTCTCAGCATTTGGGTCGCAGAAAAATTTCTGTCGACTCCCACAGGGGTTCAAGAACAGCCCAGGACTATTCTCAGCTAGAGTAACAGAGTTACTACAAATATATGATGATGAGGCATTATCTTACGTAGATGATATCTATCTCACCGACGACGACTTGGATACTCACTTGAAAAGAGTGAACACCATTATACTTGGGTTCGCAGCAGAGGGTTACAAATTCAACTTTAAAAAGTCTCGAATTGCCCATCTGACAGTATTATTTTTAGGATACGAATTATCAAGTGAAGGAAAAAGCCTAGCGGACAACTTCTTAGAGAAGTGCGCTGTACTCCAAGCACCAAAAACGCTGAAGAATTTACAATCCATACTAGGTTTTCTGAATTTCGGAAGAACTTACATTCTAAATTACGCAGAGAAGGTTAAACCTCTTTACGAACTAATTAAACCTGATTTTAAATAAATCATTTGGACTCAAAAACACACAGAAATTTTGAGATCACTGCAAACAGACATGTTAGCTAAAACTAAATTATATACACGTGACAACACACGCGATCTTTTAATCCGAGTCATCCCAGGAGGATGCGGATTCACGTACCTGACCTCTAATGAGGGAGAAACGGTACCAATAACTTACAAATCTCACTTGTACACAAAAGCAGAAAAAACATTCAGTCACACAGAAAGAACTGTGAGAGCAGTGCAAATTGCATTAGCAAATGAAAGAGAACTAGCACACGGCAAACGGATTAATATCCTCACAGCGGAATCCGCCTTCGAGGCGCTTTTCAGCCCAGTAAACCTGCCTACAGTGTCACTGGATCGGAAATGGATACAGTGTGTAGATTCTCTAGGAGCAGAAGAGGTGAAATACTATTTCGCCCCGCAATTCGAAGAACTGAATGATTTAGAATATGAAGAAGAATATCCTCTGCCAATCGAACTTCTGCCTCTCCCACAGTACGCCTGTATAATCTATACAGATAGATTTGTACAGCATTTCAACGTAGAGAGCAAATCCTACGATGCAGCCTGTGTGATTGTTAAAGGTCGTTGGCTGTGCGGTAAATTCAGACCGAAAGTAACAAAAACTGAATCAGTAAGAAACTGTTCGGCTCAGAGAGCTGAAATCAGATCTTTAAAGATGGCGCTCGAAAATGCAGAATGTGAATTCCCGACACTTATCGTGTGTGATTCTCATTTATGCGTCAACTCTTACAATAATAAACTGCAGAGCTGGATTAAAAACGATTACAAAGATAACACAGGTGCCACAATAAAGCATAAATTGCTCTGGAAACAGGTAGCTCTTTTACAGAAAGAACTACAAAAGACTCACGTGATACATACACGGAGTCATCAACGTGATGGCGTTCACGTTGCAGGGAATTCATTGGCTACTACAGCCACAGCGGAAGCAACTAAACCGGCTTCCGTAGCCACAAAAAAGCGTGCAGAAAAATACATAGACGGGGAAACCATGCTGGCAGTAAAAAAGACCGTAAAAGGCGACTGTGCAGCACTGCCCGTGAACTATCCACTCAATTATGCATACGTAATCGATGCAAACTCCGTTCCTTTTACTCGAATCCCTGGAGTGGGGGATAGGGTAATTCCAAATAGGGACCGGAGGGGCTTCCTATTACAGGAAGCACATATGGGGTTGGGTCTGAGACACCAAACAATAAGGGACTCTCTGAGAGAATTAGAATCAGAGTACTGGTGGCCGGAAATGAGTGAAGGCATTCATGAGTTTGCAGAAAACTGTGAAGACTGCAACAGAGATCGCAGTGGAGAACCGGCCAGTGTAGTGCCAGAAGCCCTAATAGAAAGCATAAGGCGGTCTATCTGCGCAATCAAAGAAGAGAAGCGCGTCCCATTGTACATCCTTAAGGCTAAACCCACTTAAAAGATGTGGCCCCCAGCGCTCGGCTGACGCCAGAACGGTTATAAAAGATCTGAGAGTCTTTATCGGCACATACGCAATTACCACGTTCCATTCTGACCAGGGTCCTGCTTTCAGCTCTCGAGCTTATAAGGAGGCCATGGCCAGCATGGGAATTGGGTTGCGGTATTCTTGTCCGTCGCACCCCGAAGGGAATAGTGTGGTAGAAAGAAAAAAACGGGACATAAAGCGATCTATAACAGCGAAGGTATTAGGTTCAGGTGCTGGGTGGGTCAAACCAGTCTTAACAATTTGCCAAGAAAATCTCTAAAAGGTTTCAGCCCATACAAACTATTGTTCGGAATTAGAATGACAATTCAGGACTTAGATAGATATCAGTGGTACAAGAAAAAACAACAGACTTTGACATCAAAGATCGTTTGGCTGTTTTACAGGAACTGAATGAAACAGGAAAATCCTTAAGCAACATAAAGTTAAAGCAATAGCCAGATACCACTGACGAGGCACCACAAGCAACAGCCCCAGCAAGGCCTGTCTGGATTCCAAAGATTGGGGATCTAGTCAGAGAAAAAATCACGGTGAAGAAGGAATTTGGGCCTTCTTACAGAAAAGCAGTACCTGTCTTGGCAGTCACCGGAACAAGATCAGTAGTACTACCGCCCCTTGCTGGTAAAAAGGAGAACAGAGTTGTATCTATCGACCTGGTAAAACCACAAGCATGTGGCCTATAATCAACAGTAGGCCCAGTGGACTCCCGAGAAACAACAGAATACCCAAACTTGCAACAATCCAAGAGGTTCAAACTGAAAGACTAATCACATTCGATCAGCCTGCAGTGCACAGAGAAGGACTATGCAATAATGCCATGGAACTCGTGCCTCTTGAGACACAGATTGAAACAGTTCGTCAAGAAACACAAGTCTACAATAATGTGGCATCAGAAAGTGCTACTGAAAGACAGATTGAAAGAACAATCCCAACAATTGACAGAACTGCCTCTGGTTATTTCATCAACTTCGACAACTTCTCTGAAGATCAAAACGACCCCGAAGTGATGCCAGAAACAAAAATGACTTTTAAAGAAACTAAAACGGAACTCTTTCAACAAATCAAAGAATTATATCTGGATTCACCGTTGATTGAGCATTGGATTATTTCAGGGGTATTCATACTCCTACTATGCCTAATTTTAGTTTTAATTTTAGGAAAGTTTATTACAATTGAATGGACACAGCAAGTCAGAACATCAACCTAGTCCTCAAACCACACAGATCATCCCACGTGAAGAAAAGAGAACTGTCAACAGTAAATGTCACAGCCATTCCAATACCCGGTGGGGTAGTATGGTAGAAAACTGACTATGAGATCTATGGTCCGGTCGAGATCCTGAAGTATCCTCATCAACTGAAGGTTTCCTTAAGTGACTTTGTAAAACCTAGTACATTCTCTGATGATTGGGACTTTGACAGTATTAATGACATGATGTCTGATTTAGTAATGTCAGCTAGATTCACAGAACATGATTATTTACAAGGTTCGTCTAGTTATGAACAGTTATTCTGTTTTACACATTATGGCGATCATTATTTGCATAAATCTGCACAGCCTAGAAATGTTTTTAAGTATAATCAATGGGAACATTGTGCTACACTACCTAAAAGCAGTTCTAAAACATTCTTTGAGAAATTCAAGTACTTCTCAGGGTTTAACCCAAGTGATGCAGAAACGTTTTATTACAAACTGTTAGATAAAACAGGAATGAAAACAATGCTGACAAACACTAAATTAATATATTCAGAAGCATTTTATGAAAAAATTATGACATTTGGTTTTGATTATTGGAAAAATAACATTGAAACAAAAACTATTTGGGGTACGAAAGATTGGCAGGTACAAGGCCTAGAAGCACTATTCAGAACCTGCATGATACCAGAACAAATGATGTTTTTAAATGACACAATTCACCAAACATCCTGTCTTGGCCTAGCTAAGATCAAAGACCTAAACAAACCGTCTATTCCAAAACCAATACCTGAAAATGCAACAACAGATATTGAGATAGACGTAACTAAAATTTTACATTTTAACAGAACACATCCTGATTGGAAAAAGTGGTTAATCTGGCCTACTGACACAAACAACTGTCAAGATAGATTCCTGAACAAAACACAGGGGTTAAAAATTACCAGACAAGACCAGAGACAACATCCAGGGATAGTAACAACATACAGTGTAGGGAAACTCTGCCTCGAATGGCTAGGATCATCCACACTGGCTGAAATTAAGCAACACTTATCTTTACCTTAAGATGGTGTGATTTGCGCGATTTCATTCTTGGACCACGCAAACAGCGTCAAAAGCGTTTCATAGCGACCAGTATCTATGCTGCGTACAACGAGGCTTGGAAAGTCACACAAATTGAAACCGCAGAAAAAATACGAGAAATTGATCGTATTCATTTGGAAAAATCACTTTCTGTAGTGGACAATGGGTTAATGACTCTGTCCTCCAGAATATATTCGTTGGACAATATTGTATCTTCTGCCTTTGGCATAATAGACAGAGACTTGCTAATGTTACAGCATGGCCAGTCACAATTACGTTCTATTGTACAATTAGGCTGGACGCTGCAAAATCTTCTTTCAGGCTATGTGCCTTGGCGTTTAATCAACACAACGTCATTGTTTTCCATTTTTAACCTTACTGATAAACAAATCAGTTTGGCACAGAAAGGACCAGACTATACAATCCTGAGCATCGAAAAACTTGAGAGATTACCATTGACAATGTCAGAAATTCCTGTCATTGAATGGATAATATACGGAATTATCACTATTCCGATAACAACTTTCCGATTTAAAAAGTACCTTGAATACATACCTACTGGCCAGTATGAACGATTGGGTAAGGGATATGTTAAATCAGCATGGAAATTACCATACACACATTCATGCTATAGTGACAGCGACAAAAATGTATTTCTTAGTGGTGAAAACTGTAAACCTTCACTAAGCGGTATACTTTTGTGCCAGGGTATTAATTTACGTGGAGCCTGTGAAGGTAATACTAACAACCTTTCATGCCACCAGCTTGTCACACCTGCAACTCAGATAGAGCCCTTCTTTATGCAAATCGCGAATGGGAGTTACATTCTAAGAACGGATCACAGATGTTGTGGCCTTGTTCCAGGGAAAAGTTATCTCGTGAGCGTAACTTCCATGGTCAAATGCTGTATGCAAGCATTGTTCCCGAGCGGGCCTGGAGACATAGAGACTCCCATCTGGCCTCGTCTGCATTTCCTGATGACGGCATTCGTTGAGACTCCTGTGCTACGACTAGGTGGTAACAGTGGAGCGAGTGACAAAAGCAACATCACCCAGGTACGACCTTCTGTGAGCATTGCTGATCCCGACTTTGATGACAGCAATCATTCTCACACCTGCCAAGTTACAGCACTATCGAATTTGGTCGAACTGTCACCTGATTTTGTAGAACAATTCTTTGAGAGCCTGTCTGACATGATGTTCTCACCCGAACAGAAACAATAACTTTGGAGAAGCATTCCGACACACAGCGTTCCCATGAACTCTGAATTCGGCCTTCAGTTTTGAACAACAAAAACTGCTAAAAGCGTTGGAACTCTATTTTCCCCGTTAAAGCAATAATTCTTTTGAATTGAACACTTTTTAATATTCACCTTTTTCTGGCACCAAAAATTCTTTGCTTAAAGTAAAATTATTCATAGAGAACAGAAGCTTCAACTTCTATTTCTAAATACATCCAGAGACATAATAACTTTACACCAGCCTCTAGCACATTTTATTGCAATGCATTTATATGTGATGAAATTATCTCGCCCTTCTTCTGTTTCAGAGATATTTCATGTGTAATTCTTTTTGCATAATCGTTTATTGATTTCATATGCTATAATTTTTGAATGATTTCTATGCTTCAAAAACGTACAGTACCTAAATTTTCACGTATTACAAATACGCCTATTTCAAATGCATATATGTATTTTGGGGTGGGCAATGTTACACATGCATCTTATTGCTCTAGTTTTAGTAATTTGATGGACATGAATTCGTGGAGTGGGTGTTGCGTGCTAATCTAGGACCCTGATAGATACTGTGACCTTATGCCCCTATTCGGCTATAAATCCATTTGTTCCTTATATTGGCATAACCATTCAAGTGCAATATTCAGAAACTCGTCTCTGGCCTCACACGAACAGAGCCACATTTCAGAATAGCTTTCTCTGCCACTTCCTTTGCAACCAATTAGTGCAATGGCATAGCAGAAGCTACTATCTGAGATTCCTAGATTAACAATCCGAGTTCTTCAACAAGATAAAAACTCAGCAACCTGGAAATCCCCGCTTGCTGAGTTTTGATTAGTAATAGAACTCTAATGAGCACTGATAGACGATCACTTCCTAGTGACATCTTTATTGACGTCTTATGTCCAAAAACTTACGTCAAACAAGGCACCTTTCAGGTATAAATACTACCAACGTTGCCTTAAGCAATAGCTGCTTGCTGTTGTGTTGCTGAAGCTGATGCTGCCAGCTATCTCGCTGCTGCTGAAGAAGCTGTCATGCTGATGATACCATAGCTGCTATCGCTACTGCTATCGCTGCTAACTAGCGAACGATGGTGTGGTGAACTTAGGAGCTGAACAGCCGTCCCCTGCAAGATCCCAGCAGATACAAGCTGCCCGCGGACGCTGCCCCTCCTCCTCCTCCTCGACGTGCTGAGAAGAGACGCTGTCTTTCTCCTGCAGAGAAATCCAGCTCCGGCGTTTCTAGTCTACCCTTGCAGGTGACTGGGATATCGAGTCCCTGAAGGAGATACCAGACCTCCATCATTCTATTCCAGAGGTATGGTGTTGACTAAACCCTTAGAGAGAATTCTTGAAGCAAACCTTGGCAAAACCAACTTAAACTAAAGCTACTTACTTACTCCCCTCCCAAGTATTAGGCTTAGGTCAGGTACACTGGGGTAGGCGTAGTTAGAAGCACCAGTTGAGTATTTTAGCCGAATGTATATATGAATGTTTATATGTTTTATTCTTTTTAAACCATTGTATGGCTAAGAAACCATATCAATGCTTTTACAGTATTATTTCGCAATACTTATGTTACTGTACGTACTTTTTATAATAACAAGTCTTGCAATTGTGGCAATTCATTTCTCTTGTATGAGAAGAAAGACTGTTCAATAAATGTTACCCTTTATTGACAAACGCCCGTCTCTCTATTCTCTACATGTTGTGAAAGTAATCTGCACCAACCTGACTGAGTAAAATAACTGTCTATTGTTTCACACGACCCTAGAGATTGACTCTTGATCTGAGGAGCAAAGTTGTCATGTTGCACGGTTGTTGGAAAACTGAATCCCTTCTTGGCTGTGCCAGGGAAGCTGATCACTTCCTATTTCAGTCAAGGAAGTTTCCAGTGACCTCTGAGCTAGTTGGTAACAAACCCAATTAAGTTTAACATAGTCAGTGGAGGCCTGGAAGATCCGCACTTCTACGTCGATACTACTGTTTATGTTATTCCAATGCGCAGGGCCTATTGTGAAAATAGGAACTACACTACATTACCATCCTATTTTCTTTCTCCTTTACATGGCCAAAGTCTTGGAAAGACTCGTCAGTAGCCAATTAATTTCTTTCCTTGAAAACAATAACCTACTGGATGAATCACTAAGCTGGCTCTAGAGCTAAGAACAGCACTGAATCCACACTGTTTGCTGTCTTGGATAATATGTTTGTTTAAATAACTGCCTCATTTTGCTCAGTTTGAGCACGTGGTTTAGCTGAAGTGGTATATTGAATGACTTAATTGCGTTCTTTCAAACAGGTAGTGCAGACTGTGTTCTTGATACTTTAGCTCCCATACTTATTCTGTATCTATAACATACTTTTAAACTCTCCTTAGCTAATGTGGACTATCCTAACATCTGGAAACAAGCCTTATTACTTCCTTTGGCCAAGAAAACAGGGATAGACGTATCTGTCCTATCCAGTTACCACCCTATTTTCTTTCTCCCCTACATGGCCAAAGTCTTGGAAAGACTCGTCAGTGGCCAATTAATTTCTTTCCTTGAAAACAATAACCTACTGGAGGAATCACTAAGCTGGCTCTAGAGCCAAGAACAGCACTGAATCCACAGTGTTTGCTGTCTTGGATAATATCAGACCATACCACCTTCAATACAGCACTCGAACAGTACCAACGTCTCATGAAAGAAACAGGGACAAATGCCATAGCGGACCACATAGAAGCCAGTACAAACTGAAGTAAGAAGCTCTTTCCCATCATTTTTTTGGTAAATATCTTTTTATTGCAGCTATGATGGATAAATACACAGTACAATTTATGCCATTCCCCTTGATGCTCAGTGTGAGTTCCGCTCCCACTCCCCAGTATCACACAGCCATTCAGCTCGCACCCCGGAGGTCGAGCGGCAAAGTCGTAGGTACCTAGGAAACTGCGTTAGAACATTCTGTGCGTGGCTACAGCCAACAAGTGGATGGGAAACGGCAACGCTGCTTTTCGGACCTAACACTCCCTCTCCTCTGTCCCAAGTCCAGTTGAGGCCAAGAGTTCCTGTGCAACTCCCTTGAACATATCCCCCTCCCCTTCCCCTAAACCCCCTCAACTTTTCCTACCCCGCCATCCCCGTCCAGGATTCCCCCCCCCAACTTTCCCTGCCCCCTACCCAGCCCCCCCACCCCCCCAGGCGTGCCAGAGTATCACCTAATTGAACTCTCAACCTTGTCACCAAGATCAGACCCGAAGCATGGTACCAGGATCCGTCTGCAATCATCCGTAAAACATCTCGATGGAACGCAAGGGCAGTGCAATAGCCGAGCGGGTCTATACCGCCCCCCCGTCAGGCGGGCGTCCCTCTGGAGCCGGGCTATGTACCGGGGATTCCTCCTCCTCCTCGTCCAGGAGCGTGAGATCTAGGACCAGCCCCTCCCACGCCCTGGCCCTCTCCAGTGCCAAGTCATTGTCTATCCTGAGCGCAGCTCGCAGGCGAAGCTCACCCTCACATCTAGCCCATTTAAGCAGTTCAGCCTTCCAGCGCTCTACTACGGGGCCCCGGGACGCCTTCCACTGGGACGTAATGGCCCGCTTCGCCAGGAGAAGCCCCAAGTCCAGGAACTTGCTAGTGACTTTGTTCTTTGATGTGTGTGGGAACCAATGTAGTATGCAATGTGCCATGGTGAGTTGCAGGTCCCTCTCCGTCACCTCCCTCAGGACCTCCACCACCTCCCCCCAGAAGGGCCCCAGCTCGGGACAGGACCAGAACATGTGTCGGAAATCTGCGGGATCCGCCGGGCAGCGCGGGCAGGACGCTGGGTGAGCCGGGAAGTACTTATGTAGTTTATCAGGGGTCAGATACGCCCTATGTAGGACATAAAAGTGCACCAGCTGGAACCTTGCGTTGCGCGTGCCGTTCCGGGCCCCCTCCAGTATACCATTCCAGGCCTCTTCGGGGATCTCAGTCGCCAGGTCGGCCTCCCATTTCGTCTTCAGGGTCAGCAGCGGAGCGGTGGATTCCGAGACCATGCGTCGAGTCAGGCACGTGACCGCTTTGACCGTCCCCGCCATCATTACGACGTACTGACATCCCAGGGACAATGGTGGCTCCGAAATGCCCGCCCCCCAGTGTTTGCGGATTGCCGCCGTTAAAGCCGCATGAAGAAGGAAGTCCCCACCCGCCAGTTCGAAGCGGTCCTGCAGGAGGTCGAAGGGCAACATCACTCCATTTTCGTACAGGTCGCCTATGGATGACAGCCCCTGCTGGTCCCAGCCGCTCAGCCCGCGCCACGAGCCTCCATGCGGAAGCGCCCCGCAGAGTCTAAGCGGGATCTCTGGTGCGTAAGGAACCGCAACACCGCATCTCCGGCGATATCTGTTCCAGCATTTCCGGGCCGTCGCAAACTCCTGGGTGAGGTGGAAGTCCCCCATCGGCAGTCCCAGGACAATCCGGGACAACACCTGGACCGGACCCGCCGGTTCTCCTGCTCCATCCTCCCCCCTCCTGGCCCGAGCCACCCACTGTGTCAGCCATTGCAGCTGCGCCGCTAAGTAGTAGAGCTCGTAGTCCGGCACCGCTAGACCTCCTTCCGCCCTAGGGCGGAGAAGCGTGGCATGGGCCACCCTGCGTCTTCCCGACCCCCACAGGAAGCCGATGACCATCGATCGCAGCCGCCGAAAGTAGCTCGCCGGGATCCAGATCGGGAGGGTCCCGAAGAAGTAAAGCAGCCGCGGGAGGGTTACCATCTTGAGCAACGCCACCCTGCCCATAAGTGACAGTGGGAGCGTGCCCCAAAAGTCGAAATTCTCTCTAGTGTGCCGTATCGCCGTACCGATATTGCCCTCAAGGATATCGGCTCTGTCATGGAAGATCGAGGTGCCAAGGTATCGCAGGCTCCTCTCTTCCCAGGTCACTCCCTCTGTAGTTTGCGGGCATGCCCTCCGTGGGCGGGCCGGGAATAGGTGGGACTTCTCCCAGTTCACTCGGAGGCCCGAGATTCTGCCCAGCGATTGCAGGAGGGCCTTAGCTCCTCGCAGGGAGTCCGTCGAATCCGCCAGGAACATTAGCAGATCATCTGCGTATAGTGCGATGTGGTGGTCTTGGCCATAGACGTCCAGGCCCCGATACGCCTGCCCCAGCCGGGCCCGAGCCGCCAGCGGCTCGACGGCCAAGGCAAACAGCAGGGGGGAAAGAGGGCAACCCTGACGGGTGCCCCTGCCCACTCCGCACATCTCAGAGATGATCCTCCCCGTCCTGACCCTTGCCGTCGCGTTCGTATAGAGCAGCCTCGTCCAATCTACGAAGCCTTCGCCCAGGCCCAGCGCTCGCAACACATGGAAGAGATACGGCCATTCCAGGCTGTCGAAGGCCTTCTCCATGTCGACAGCAAACACCACTGCCTCATCCCCGTCGTAAGTGTCGGCCTCTAGTATGTGCAGGAGTCGCCGCACGTTAAGCGCTGTGTTGCGGGCCGGGATGAAGCCCGATTGGTCCGCATGTACCAGCATGGGCATGTGAGGGAGCAAACGCGTCGCCAAGATCTTGCTCAGAATCTTATAGTCCAGGTTGAGCATGGACAGCGGGCGATACGCCGACCTGTCCCATGGCTGCTTACCCGGCTTCAGTAGGGGGACTATCAGCGCCTCTCTCGTGGACGCCGGGAGGCAGCCTAGCCGCCTCGACTCGTTGTAAACCCACGTCAGCCGGGGCGCTAGGAGATCCGTGTAGGTGAGGTAGAATTCCGTCGGGAATCCATCGGTGCCCGGCGTCTTATTTCTTGCCATGCTTTTGATGGCAACCCGTACCTCCCTCTCCTCAATCTTGTCCCCAAGTCGCTTTGCGATCCCCTCCTCCAGCTCCGGTAGGTCAAGACCCTCCAGAAAGGCCCTAAACTCCTCCGCCGACGGGAGGACCCTGCTGAGGTAGAGCTCTGTGTAGTAGTCATAAAACAATGCGTTAATTCCCTGTTGATCGAACCTCGCCGCCCCCGCCTGGTCTCGGAGCTCAAGAATGACCGAGCTTCGACGGGACGGGTTGGCCAGCCAGGCCAGGAGAGCCCCCGATTTGTCGCGTTCCGAGTGCGCTCGCGTGAGGTAGGCCTTGTAGTCAAAGCATCGGAGACGCTCCACTGTCGCCGCCACCGCCTCTCGCGCCCCTAGCAGGGCCTCGTGAGTGTCCGGCCGCTCAGGTCTCGCCCTCTCTAGTCTCCGCAGGGTCTTGTCCTCTCTCTCGATGTCTTCCAGTAGCGTTCTCCGCACTCCCGAAGCCGTTGCAATGCACTGGCCCCGAAGTACCGATTTGAAGGCGTCCCATTCCGTCGCGGCCGACCCCGCCGTACCCGCGTTCTCCTGGAAATATGCCTCAATGCCCGTGGCAATCGTGGCACGGAAGAGCTGATCGTCCAGCGCCTCAGGGCGGAGCTTCCAAGCCGGGATCTTCGGGCGGAGCTGCGACCAGCGCAGCCGCATGAGGAGCGGGTTGTGGTCCGAGATCGAGCGCGTGAGATACTCACTGTGGCACACCTCCGCGTGCACGTCCTGCGAGCATAGTAAGGCGTCGATGCGGACATGTAGTTCGTGGAGAGCGGAGAAGAAGGAGTAGTCCCTGTCCGACGGATGGTTAGCCCTCCAGGAGTCAACCAGTCCCCACCGGCGCTGCCAGGCCGAGCGCACGAGTGCAAGTTTACCAGCTGGTGCATTCGGAAGGGGAGGGTGGGATCTATCCAGGTTAACGTCTGCCACGCTGTTAAAGTCGCCGCCCAGGAGCAAGGGTTCCACCAGAAACTGAGCTAGTTTATTGGACAGTTGTGCGAGGAATGCAGGTTGGTCCACATTTGGGGCGTATATGCAACCCAGGTTAAGGTCCCTCCCGTCCAGCTTGCCGCGCACCATTATGTACCTCCCCTCTGGGTCAATCACCTGTTGTGTGCATTGGTAGGGAATCCCCGCCCGCACCCAGATGGCCACCCCCCTAGCATAAGCGGAGTAGCCGGTGTGAAAGACCTGCCCCCTCCAGCGCCGCTGCAGTGCCCTCCCTTCTTTGTCCAGCAGATGGGTTTCCTGAAGGAAGGCAATGTGTATGCCCCGCCTGACCAGGTATGAGTGGATCTTATGACGCCTGTGCATCGAGTGCATCCCCCTTACGTTCCATGTGAGACATCTATAGCCTAAGTCGGATCCCATGGCGAAGTCTGCCAAGCCCCATCCACTCCATTCACTCTCCCGGCAACCCCCCCAGCACGCCTAGGTCCCCCCCCCGTCCCCCCCCCAACCTGCACAATCAAACTACCCCAACTCCCACACCCCCGGACAGACAACCAACGTGGAAACCCCATCCAAACTCAAGAATCAAAAAGCGTATCACTACATAGTAGGGCTGGAGTGGCAGCGATACCGGCTCCAGACAGGTCCGAAGCCCCCCGCCCCCGCCCCACTACCCCTAACAACAATCAGGAGAGGCCCCCCAACTCACCCCGTCCCCCACGGTGCCAGTGCGAAGTCCCGGGGGGGGGCATCCGCATCCCACTGCAGAGCGTCCAGAAGCGGTCCCCCCCCCCCACCTACATGTCCCATTATCTTACTTGTGCGGCCTAGGTCTCACGCTCCTCCTCAGCCAAGGATACCTTCCGCTGTCTGGGGGGTCACCACCGGCAGGTCCGTCTCAGAATGTTCGTGCCCACTGCTGGAGCCAGGGCTGAGAGTGCTGTCCTTCGACTGCTCAGATGCGCTGCTGGAGGGGCTGGCGTCCCCCTGGCTGATGGCCGCCACCGCTTGCACCGCCTTGGCTCGCTCCTGCTGCCAGCCCGTTGGGGAGCCAGATCGTCGCGTCGGTGTCCCTTCGGCGGAGTGTCTCCTGGGGGGGGTCTGCGGCGTGGGGCCCGCGCCCGGTTCCCCTCTCGCGTCCAGCCAACTCCAAGCTTCCTGCGGCGTCAGGAAAAAGTGAGTGCGATCCCCATCGACCACCCGCAGCCGCGCCGGGAACAGCATAGCGTAGGGCAGGTGCAGTGATCTCAATTTTCGTTTGAGCGCCAGGAAGGAGGCACGCTGCTTCTGCACATCTCTGGTGAAGTCCGGAAAGACCATGACCCTGCTGTTCTCTATTCTCAGGTCCGGGATTTCCCTCACCCTCCGCAGTATATGGTCTCTGTCTCTGAAGTGCAGCAGCCGCAGCACAATCGGGCGCGGAGGCACCCCCGGTTTGGGGGGACGCGCAGGGACCCTGTGTGCGCGCTCAATGGCAAAGAACGGCGAGAGTCCCTCCGGGGCCACCTCGGATCGTAGCCAGCCCTCCAGGTAGGTGACCGCATCCCGCCCCTCTGCGTTCTCAGGGACCCCCACCAGGCGGAGGTTATTGCGCCGAGAGCGTCCTTCACTGTCCTCTGCTCGGAGCTCCAGGACCCGCACCTTCTGGGCCATTACCGCCAATGACGTTTTGAGCTCCGCCACGTCCCCTGGCAAGGTTTTCAGGGCCACCTCCGAAGTCGTCACCCGCTCCTTCAGTTTCCTGTGGTCGTCCTTCAACAGGCTTAGGTCCGACCCGATGGTGTCCATGCGCTTCTCAAGTGCCTCCCGCGACGCCACAATCGCCTGCATTATGTCCCCCAGAGAGGGATCCCGTGGGCGGGTCGAGCTCCCGGCCCCTTCCCCCGGCGGGTCGTCCTCGGCGAGGTGCCCCGGGTCATCCCGCCTCAGGGCCTCGAAGCCTTTCTTCCTGCTGTTGCCCCGCACCATCCTGCCGGTCGGTGATCGTCAAGCGCCCCTGCGGTGGCCACCGATGCTCTCCCTCACTCCGTCCTTGGTCCGCCTCCGGTCCGCCGTGCCTTCCGACCACTGGGCCTGCGTCTCGTGGGGTCCAGTTCAAGGGCCAGTCTCCGCCGGCGTCGTGTGGCACCAGTGCCCCTGGTCCGGGCACCTAGAAGGCTAAGGCAGGGTAGGCACCGATGAGAACCTGGTCCGCTGTGCTCGGGCGCCCCCGGTCAGGCAGGCACCTCTTTCCGCCCGGAGCTTCAGGGATTCATGGGGGTGGGGAGTCAGCACCCTGTATCCTGTTCCCCTCTTCGCCCCCCGTGTGCGCGTGCTGCCAATCCACAGTGGCACAGGCCCCCTGGCAAGGCCGTCACCGGGATATCAGGACAGGTGCCCCTCGTAGGTCCAGGCCTCCACTCGGCCCCTACAGCCCCGCAGACAGTCACCCAGCTCAGGTAGGCGCCTCGTGACAGGGGGGGGGAAGGGCAGTCAGTCCCTCAAACTCCGCTCTCCCCAACGCCACCACCAGGGGGTCGGGTCGTGCGTTGTGCGCTGGTCCAGCGGTCCACGCAGCACCAGGAGCTCTGTCGCCGGCCGCCAGCGCGGTCACTCGGTCTCCGCCGGCGCCATCTTAGGGTCAGGCAAGGTCGCCGACTCCCGTCCTTCAGCGTCGCCCGCGAGTGTGCCAGCCAGGTCCCCTCACCTTTGTCCGGTCTCCGGGGGCTGTCCGCCGGCCAGCGGTCAGTCGTCACCGCGTCAGGGGGTCCTTCCTCGCCTCCTGGAACCAGCCGCCAGGCACTTCAGGTCAGGACGGCGGCCGCCATTTTGGGCGCTCTCCTCTCCGGGAGCCGCGCTCGAATCCTTAAGTCCAGGGGGGGTGTACACAGGGGCCCCCAGTCCACCAAACTCACCCTGCGTGCCCCCGTTGCCCTCCTATGTACTTTTGGGGGGTCTGGGTGCGAGCCGGGGTTCAGGATATGCGGTGGTGCGAGGCGGGCACGGAGGAGCTCCGGAGTCCCGCTTCCACCTACATCGGCGCCTTAGCCACGCCCCCCTCTTTCCCATCATGAAGGAGTTCTCCAACCCAGCAGATGCCGAGAATGACATCACCCCCTCCCAAGAAATATGCAACACCCTGGTGGACTTCTATGAAAAGATCGCACTCATGTATGAAAATTTTAAACAACAAGCCCCCACCGTTGCCAGCATCAGCCTGCTCACACCCATGAAAACAAACCCTGAACACCTGTTCACCCATTGGGACACCCTTACAACTGAAACTACATTCTCCATCATTAAATCCATGCACTTTGGAGCACCGACGGACCTTTGTCCCCTACACAACTTAAACCTCAGGAGCAAGATGATTGGCTACAAACTTTAAAAAGACCTGAGCACCTCCCATCACCTCGACCTCCTTCCCTGAGGACTGGAAACACCCTGAAGTGAGGCCCCTCCTGAAGAAAGCATCCACCCTCCAGCAGAACCAAGGAACTACTGGTCCATCTCCCTGCTCCCCTTTCAAGCAATAGGTTCTTGAGAAGGCAATCAACCAGCTACTCACCGAACACAGCAACCTCCTGAACACCTCTCAATCCAGATTCCTTAACAACCACAGCACCAAGACAGCCCTAATCACAGATACCGACAACAGCAAGGCCCTCCTGGACCTCAGCAAAATGGTAGCTCTCATCCTCCTGGACCTGTCAATCGACTTCAACACCATGTCCTATCACATCTCGATCAACAGACTCTACAACATCAGAATCCAAAAGAGTTCAGAAAATCTGTCTCCCACTGTTCACCTCGGAACCCAAGAAGATCATTTGTGGCACCCCCCCAAGGATGGAACCTCTGCCCCACCCTCTCTAACACATACATGACGCCCCTGGCCAACACCATAAGATGGAATGCACTCAACATCATCTCCTACGCCAACAACACCAAACTCATCCTTTTACTGTCAGAAGACCTCCCCACTACCAGAGCCAATTTCCACACATGTATGATGAACGTCGCCGACTGGATGAAGGACAACTGACTGAAGCTCAACAGGACAAACAGAAGTTCCCATCTTTGGAAACAACACCTCACCTTTGAACGACATGTGGTTACTTATATAACTCGGCTCAACCCCTGCCCTGACCATGCCCACAATCTCAGCATGATCTTGGACAGCAATCCATGAAGATACAGGTAAACGCAGTTCTCACCCTCCTGCTTCCACACCCTAAGCATGCTCCGCAAGATCTGCAGGTGGCTCAAAGTCAGCATCAGAAGGACTGTCACGCAGGCCCTCAACTCCAGAATGCTGGACTACAGAAGCACACTCTACGTAGGAATTACCGCACACACCCTGAGAGACTTCAGACAATACAAAACTCAGTAGCGAGACTCATCCTTGACCTCTCCAGATGGACCTACATTACCTGCCATGTCAGGGCTAGTCTGTGGTCCTGATTTACTTGACCTCTCTTCAGTGTGTGACACAGTCTTTCACAGGCTACTGATAAAGAAACTTTATGAGACAGGGCTAAACTCAAATGCCCTGCAATGGTTTGCATCTTTTTTAAGCAAAATAACTCAGTCTGTTCCACTAACTACCTTTAGATCGCCCACTCCATTTATCTAAATGTGGTGTCCCTCAGGGCTCTTCACTAAGCCCAGCACTTTTTATTGTTTATGTCTCCTCCTTGGAAAACATTATCAGAAACTTGTGTTTGGAGATTTGCTCATAGGCTGACGACACCCAGTTGGTTATTTCCATCAGTAAGAGACATCACAAGACTAGGGCAGACCTCAATAGCTGTCTATCAAAGGTAACAAATTGGATGACAACACTTCCTTAAGTTGAACGCCAAGAAAATGGTGATCTTACTCTTCAGCAGTGCGCACCAGATCTGGGACTCCATCTGGTGGCCATCTGTACTGGGCTCATCCCCATAACAAAAAGAAAGTGGCCAAAAACTTGGACTCCTAACAAGGACTCCCTTTAAATGCAGGGGCATATCAACGCCACATGTGGCAAATGCTTTGGCCTATTCAGGCTCCTACCAAAACTTTTCCGATGGATCCCCATTGACTGGCGCAGAGTCTAGTCCAAGCAATAATCACGAGTCGATTGGGTTATGAAATGCCCTCTATGTGGGCATGGCAAACCACCTGTGTACAAGACTTCAGTTGATACAAAAGGCGGCAGGCAAACTCATCTGCAATAAAGATAGGTTTAGCTCGGCTTCAGCATCCCTCAAAATTCTCTATTGGCTTTCAATGTGTAAAAGACCCAAATTCAAACCTTTGAGCCATGTCTACAAATCACTTAATGAAAATAGACTTGCAATTCTACACTCGTGTGGGAGAGGTGGAGATCAGAGGTCTCTGGACTCCAGGGGAGGCTCACCTCCACATCAACTTGCTAGAGTTGCAAGTAATTTACATGACACTGAAAGCATTCCTCTTCTCCATCAGGGGAACTGGACACAGTTTCCCATGGACAGCACAACAACCATGTGGTATTGCAACAAACAGACCGGTGTGGGGTCATGGGACTGTGCCAGGAGGCTTTATGTCCCAGAAAGTGGTTGAATATTTAGGACATAGCCTTGATCACCTAGCACCTGGGAGGGCCTTTAATTGACTGGGTGGAGTAACTCAGCTGACATCACCTAGAGTATCACAAACTGCAGTTGCAATTGGAAGTGGCAGAGGGCATCTTCCAGCTATGGGGAGAACCCAGTCTTTATTTATTTACCACCACATAAAATGTGCAATGCAAGACATTTATGCATTTGCATTCCCCAGGCAGTTCTCTCTCAGTGACACTTTCCGCCTGGACTGGGGGTCAGGACTCCTGCACCCCTTTCTGCCCCTACTTGTCCTACCCAGAATAATGCAAAAGAACAAGAAAGACTGGGTCTGAGGCATCCTAGTGGCCCTGAAATAGGTGAATATTGTGTGGTACCCAGAACCTCAAACCATGACCACTTGTCCTCCAATCTGGCTGCCCCTTTGGGAGGACCTCCTGTCCCAACAGCAGGAATGGGTATTGCACAGCCTACACCTTCATGTGTGTGGAGATTGAATGATGACAATTGATGACTTTTGATGTAGCGCAAATTGCACATTTCATTTGCAAGGGTGCATCATAATCACGAATAGTCCGCACCCGCATATATTCCTTTGTTGTATTAACATGGGACAGTAGAACCTGAGCTGTAATAATTTGAATTCGGATGTATTAGGGATATTTTACACATAAACGTCAAGAAATGAACATTGAATTCATACATGTTTAGTTGGGAAACACTAACATAGAAATTGTGTATGCTGCTGACAATTATTAACGTATTTGATTTGTTCATGTAACTTCTTAATTTAGAAGTGCTCAGTAAAACAGTTTGTTTATATGTAGTTTCATAAGGTCTGTGTGCTATTTCCTATGTTGGCCGATTTCTATAGGCCTGAATTGCATTTTCCCTGGCAGGTCTGGCATTAGAGATCATAGTTACATTTCATGTGCATGATTATGTTGCAGGTGGAGAATGCATCCTTGATAGCTAGAATAATGTCTTTGTTTTAGGCGTTAGGCTTAGGGAGAAGAGGATACACTGAGTGTTGCTACTGATGATGGAGAACTGTTGTGCTTTCTCATCGTAGCAAGACTGGGAATCAAGGTCACCTCGCTGTGGCCTGGGAGCATTGCTGCCTAATGGTAAATCACCTAAGAGGAGGTGGCTTTTACTGGCTGGGGTGATGCTGCAATGCAACATGGGATACTACCTGTGGTATCGATGTATCAAAGCTGGGGAAAGTGTCTGGGGACTTCTGCCTTGCCTGGCGAGCGAGATTAACTTAGACCAAGCTCTGTAGATTTCTGCTACCTGACCAGTCTGATAAGAAGAGGCTTCTTAAAGAAGGCTTCACATGCTGACACCTTAATTAATCTTGCCTTGGGAAACGCTATGCAGGGATGTCACGCTAGTGGTAGTGCAGGGAAAGATTATTGCATTACACCCACAAACCTCCAATGAAGGGGAATCTCAATGTCTGCTCTGTTATTTTCTGTATCCTGATTCTCAAACTGATCATCCAGTGCATGCTTCAACCGCCTTAACTTCAGCCATAGATTTGGCTTTGTATTAGTTCCTATGTATTTCTACACCCTCACTTTGAGGAGTCAGTACGCCCAGCTGTTTTTGGCTGTGTAATAAACTAACTAAACTTAATGGGGAGTCTGTGATTGTTAGGAGCTATAGTAAATTGGAACTGAAATGTTTGGTTGGCTAACAATTTCTCTCCCCTCCATGCTTTCATGCTGACAAAAAGTACCATTGACTTGAAGTTCCAGAGCAGATCAAGGACATGGAACCCAGCTACTTCACTTGCAATCTTTCCCCTGAAGTGATAGATGTAATCTTAAATAGATTTGATAGATCGGCGTCTGGTTGCCAAAATTACATCAATCCCTTCAGGAGGAAGATTGTAAGCCTTAAACTGTTGTCATTCAGCCTCCACACACATAAAGGTGTAGGCTGTGCAAGACCCAGCCCTGATGTTGGGACAGAAGGTCCTACCAAAGGGGCAGCCAGATTGGAGGACAAGTTTCTATATAGATCGGACCAGAGACTACCGATGGAACAATCAACTTTTTATCAGTTTCTATGGAGCAAAACACGGCAAAGTGATACAAAAGAGAACCATCTCCAAAGGATTGTGTTATGTATCAAGATCTGCTATGGGTTGGCCAAATATTGCCCCCAGAAAGCTTGCACACTAATTCCACCGGAACAAAGGCTGCACCCACTGCGTTGGACATGCTGTGCCAGTTCTGGACATGCTAGGCTGCTTTATTGGTATCCCTCCACACTTTTGTGAAGCACTGAAGACAGCACCCCCCCCATCTGTCCTATGTATTTTCCTAGTCTTAGTCATTCCACATGCCCACCAGAAGATGGGGAGGCACTGCTTTAGTATCTAATCACAAGGTGAGGAATTTACATTTTGAAATATCTATTAGAAGAACAAGTTGCTTACCTTCCATAACACTTTATTTGGTAGAGACTCTATCTAACTGCAGCTTCCTCACAAACCCACCCTTCTCGCTGTCTATTGAACTGACTTATACAGTCCATCAATAAGATTGCAATCTAAAAAACTGCACCCTGGTTCAATTGAATTCAATGGGCTCTGTATTTGATAACATAGACAGAGAGTAGAAAAAAAACGACATCAACGCACGTTGGTGACACAAATATAGTGGCCCAGAAGCCACATCAGAGGTGGGACATATCCAACATGGAGTCGCACAACATCACCCACCAACGTGCAAAGGAAATGCTGTTAAAATTCTTTTTAACTGGTCTGATGCCTGGGGGAATTCAGAAGGTGAGGAATCAGCAGTTAGATGAAGTCATAACCAGAAAAAGCATCACTGAATGTAAGTAACTAAGGATGACAGGACCAATTCCTGTTTGGTAAGTGTTCCTCCTGGGAGACTTTACCATTGCTGTGTGTTGGTCCAGGAGTGTGCCCTGAATGGTAGCTCAGACATTTAACCACTGCCCTGAGAAACCAAGCTGAATGATATCTGGGTTTCTGACATATTTATTTTGGTTTACCATGAATGGCAATCATGTGCACACTGTGGTGTAGATGATCCTGTAGGATGGCAGATCCTTAGCTTACCACTGTTGTCTAGATAGGCACGGCAAGCATACCTTCAAGCTGACATGAAATTAATGTCTGTGTTCTGGGACATGCACATTAAACAGTAATGGCACTATACCATATGTGTTTGAATTGATATTCAGAAACAAACCATTTTTCCTGTTTAGGAAGAGGATGGTGCCTACCAGCCCCACTCCATGTAAGTTTCCTCTTTTGTGTAGTGTCCAGATCTGTCCTAACATCCAGAGTAAACATGCATGTGTACTGTATATATGTGATACTGTTAGCAGGGCTCCATGTTTAATGTGAGTTTGTTTGACCAGACCAGGGTATCCGTTTTGGATGACCAGTAGTACAGCATAGCACAATATAGAGTATGTGACTTACACTCTCCATACATGGATTTCTCGATGGAGGGAACATGCCCAAACACTGAAGTGTCAGGTTGTCATCTTAGAAGTCACTGGGCGATAACATGTATTGTATATGCCTATGAGAATTTGATAAGTAAATGTATTATTAATGTTGGTACTTGTAGCCCTGATGAAGTTGTGAATGCAACAAAACATGTGTTGGCTGAGTTGTATTGGCAAAGTCAGATTAAAGCTGATCCCTAAATGAAGCAACTCATGAACGCTATGGATCAAGTACAACGCTGGAATACTGGACTTCTTGTTTATTATAGTGTGTGCTATAAGGCTGAATTTTTTTCCTTGGAACCTAGGTTCTAGTAGTGGATGTTGGGTGGGCATTCCCCTTACAAGTGCACTGCATTACCTATGTTTATATATTGAATTTAGGGCCATATTATCAAGAAAGGGCGATATATTATCGCCGCTTTTATCGGCAGGGAACTGCTGCTAAAGCGGCGATAATGGGCTTGATAATACGCCCTTGTGAATTCCCATAGAAACACCACAGCTTGGGCTTCTATGGGAATCTACAAAGGCATATTATCAAGCCCATTATCGCCACTTTAGCTGCAGTTTCCTGCCAATAAAAGAAGTGATAATGTATCGCCCTTTCTTGATAATATGGCCCTTAGTGTGCACTTCCAAGAGAGCACCAAGGAACCGCAAATCACCCCCTGCTTTTTTTAACTTACCTATGGTAGCTGCCTAACTTTCTTGGTGGCTTATTCCAGTGGCTGGTAGTGGGTGTCTGCAGCAGTGCACTGACTCTGAGCCGAGCCTCACCATCAGGTCTGAGGAGAGGCCATATGTGATGAGGTAAGGGAGGGAAGGAAGGGTAGGGGCAGGACAACATAATTATATCTGGGCCATCATTGTTAGCGCTTTCACGTGCTACTGTACATTGACAGCCTTGTGAGCAACGGGTAGTCACATAGCGGCATATTAGCAAGGCAGGCGAAATGAAAATATTGCCACATTTGTGGCTGTTTTTGGCCACAAAGCGGTGATAATTTTATCGCCCTATTACCAAGCTGACGCTAACATCAGTTAGCGACAGCTTTTAGGTCATAGCGAGCAGTTTGAGGCCCACTTTGCATGTCAGCGATATTTATTGCTAATGACATGCAAAGTGGGCGTACCCAAACTGTTAGCGACTGAAAGCAGTCACTACCGTCGCTATCGCCTATTAGCAAGGCAGGCGAGCGATAAAAAAAGTGCGCTAAGCGCGAATATCGCGGCACACTAACGCCTGCTCAGACCACTTTTTAACCTGTATAGCCAACTGGAGTTGGATATTCAGGTTAAGACCCTATTGGCATTAATGCGAGAATATCGCTGAATTTCCAGTGATATTCACGCATTAAGCCGCTATATTTTATCGCATTGGAGATAAACGCTGCTAATAGCACTTTATCTCTGCGATAAAATCCGGCGATGCTTGGTGCTAAAAAAAATGTCGCTTAGCCTATTTAGCGAGAAATATCGCTACTCCTTGTTAATATGCCCCATGGTGTTGATTTTGTATCTTCTTTTTTTAAAGCAATTGAGTGCACCTGGAAAGCCTTGCTGGCCCATGGAGGCTGTAAACGAAAGTGGGTGCTTAGCTGAATATGCAGCCTTCCTGGGAAACACCCGTGCACGATACAGCCAGTCTGATCTTAGCCTGAAACAAAGTTTGCAATGCCACTGTAATGGATGGCAGAATAGGTGCTACAGTCCACTAGTAACATTGCTACAGAGCAACCTACCACCGTTTCTCTCCTTTTAGAAGGCTTTGGCTGCCATATTTTGGGAGGTGCTGGATCCCAGACAAATTGTGGGTAACATACTGGAAGTGTCTAATCCCTTTTTAATTTCCTTTTATTTGTTAACTTTTATCACGATTATTTTAGCTTTTACCTTTCTTTCACCAGTAGTATTCCTGTTCACAGGGTAGCCTGTGACAGCAGTCAGATGTTGCTGGACCCTAGTTTGATATCTTTTGCCACGCCCCCTGTTCTATGGTGGGCTACTTCGAGGGGCGATTAGCGTGTCCGCGCAACTGTTTGCTACAGAGGAATCTACCACTAAATCTTTCCTTCTAGGTGGTTTTGGCTGCCATATTTTGGGAGGTATCTGGCTCCCAGCCTAGGTGTCGGTGACATAATGCTTTTCAATTAAATGTTATGTGTTTTTATCACAATTATTTTAGTTTTGATCTTTATTTTACCAGTAGTCTTTCTGTTCACACAGTAGAGTGTGATAGGAGTCTGGTGCTTCCGGACTCTGGTTTGATATTTTAATTTGCCTACTAGTTTTTCTCATTCGTCTTTGCCATGCTGCAGTGCGCACAAGCCACACATTTTGCCATGCCCCCTGTTTTATGGAGGGCTACTTACAGGGATGCGCATGGTGCGTCCGCCTAGCGGGCGAGCAGCTAACGTACTGAAGGCACACCTAAGGCAAGTCCATCTGTGTAAATCTGTGCCCGGATCACACCCAGTACCAGCCTCCCTGCCAGTTTTGGGAAAAAGGTGCTTCAGATTAATTTACATGCGCAACATGTTACTTGCATTTAATCCATCAGGTGAGTCCATGGGTTGTTCCCAGCTTGAACTTTTTCTTTTCCCACAAAGTCAAATTCTATATGTCATGAATGTGGTGCTCATTTGGGCTCATTTGAGTCAGAGTAACTGTTTTTAAGAACTCCGTTGGCCAATAAACTGAGTCATGAGTTTATTAACCATCTGTCTTGTGTTCTCATCCAGGCTGGGTCTTTGGTGAAACACTGAAGTGAATTCACACTTTCTCTAGACACTTAAACCCCTCCCTTGTTTTCATCACTGAAACATGGGCCAATTCATCTTCCAGCACTAAGATTTTAGCAGCAATCCCTGAGGGTTCTGACAGTGTTTAGACAGGATAGACCGGGCAAGCAGGGGGCAGCATTGTGGTAATATACAGATCTGATTTAGCGGTCTGTTGCAGCATCCTGCTATCCCCTCTCTGCAAAGGAGTCTATTTTTGTGCAGAAATGATCAATTTTTGCCCAGGAGATTAGCAGTCTGCTGGAGGCCAACATTCTGTTTAGCAACTATATGGTCATTATCCATTTTAGTTTTCATCTTGATGACACCAATACAGCAGCTTTACTTCCAACTATGTAATCCCTTGGTCTATCTCAATTGGTGGAAGGCCCCATGCACTGGGCAGGTCATACATTGAAAGGCATTTTTTCTAATAACTCATCTCTTGGGAACATGCATATTCTTCCCTTACTCTGGACCAACCATGGTGCAGTTCTCTTTGAGATAAAGCATAGACAATCAGTTCATGGACCTATGGCTCATCCAATCTGGACATCTTCATGTGCATGGCAGAAAATTAAATTGGACGTAATCGTCGAACTACTGAAAAACTCGCTTCTTGTTTTTTTGGATGACACTGACACAGTGGTCTCTCAGTATATGCACTAGATAGACACAGTTGCTTGCCTTTTCCTATTACAAGGTCCAAGATAAAGAGTAGTAACATTAATGCTCCTTGGTTCTCATAGTGTTAGGTGCTGGATTGAGGCCCTAACATAGGTGCGCCGTTTCAGAGGCACAAATCCTTCGTGCCACGAAGACAGGCATGCCTTTTCACCCACTTAAGGTCCTTTCATCTACATTAAAATTAAATTGGACGTAATCGTCGAACTACTGAAAAACTCGCTTCTTGTTTTTTTGGATGACACTGACACAGTGGTCTCTCAGTATATGCACTAGATAGACACAGTTGCTTGCCTTTTCCTATTACAAGGTCCAAGATAAAGAGTAGTAACATTAATGCTCCTTGGTTCTCATAGTGTTAGGTGCTGGATTGAGGCCCTAACATAGGTGCGCCGTTTCAGAGGCACAAATCCTTCGTGCCACGAAGACAGGCATGCCTTTTCACCCACTTAAGGTCCTTTCATCTACATTAGCCCTCCCTTCACAATAACGAGCAACAGAGACTGTCCCTTATCTGGCGTGTGCTCTGGGCGCAGAAGACGGTCCATCCTAAATACGTCATCTCCATGTCCAACAGTGACTAACCTTCGTCACAACAAATTCTTAGAAACAGACCCTTAAGCTCTTGGGATTTTCCCTAGCACAGGATTATTGATTTCTCCAAGAACTCATTAAATATGCATGAACCATGCCTCCCCAAGATTTTCCCACACCTAACCCTTTTCATGTGGACAACACTCTTAGTGGGTTTAACTCACCATTTAAATAGGAGGCCATTCGATTGATTACATCAACTAAATTGGGGTCTCTATGTGACCCATGTCCGTTCAGGGATACCATTCTAATAGCAAAGGCTATTGGACTGAAGCTGACAGACATTTCTCCTTTAATGTGCAGATCTGGCTTGCTTCTCTTAGTTTGGAAGAAGGTCTCAGTATTACCTCTGATTAAGAAACCGTCTCTCAATCCACAGGATCCAAATAGCTATCGCCCCACTTCGTGTTGACCCTTGCCAGCAAAGTTTATTGAAAAGTAATAAGTAAGCAAATAGTTGAGCATATCCAAGTAAATAATTTTCTAGACACCACTTCTCCCATAGTGTTCACCATGGCTTCTGTGATGGTCAAAGCACGGACATAGCATAAATCAAAGGCTGTCTCTCGACCGGGGTGGAAGAGAGACGTTTATTTTCCAGAAGTACAGAAGAGGACCTCAGCCACAGCTGTCGTCCTGAGCACACGCTGTCAACGCTCCACGCAGGGAGCTCAAGATAGAACGCTCACCAATGTGACATTCCGCAGCATGTCGCAGAGGTGTGAACCAATACAACAGCAGGGGAGGGGGTGGATGACACAAAAGGGTTTCCCCCGCAGTGGAGGATACCACACATCCCCCTCCTTTACACATTAAAGGAACATAGTGTTAACAGGTAAAGAACAAAGTAATTGTATCTATTTGTCAACATAGTGTTCCAAATACTTTAGGCGGCAAACCTTCCTGCAACTTGCCCTGGGAAAGGGGTTACCCAGTCTAGAACACCCCGGGTCTGGCATCCTGTCCCTATTCAAGGTTCTGCTCTCAATCCCTGAGGTGTTCTTGGTGTCCACAGTCGGAGCAGTGTATTTCACTGCCCTCCCCAGATTCCAAATCTTCCCTTCTTGGGTCTTAACTGCATTCTTGAACAACTTTACAATTTTGGTGGGCTCGGAAAACTCGGACCAATTTGCTCTGCCAGTGCGTGTGATGTGCAGTAAAAATAACATAAAGGGCTATACCTACCACATAGCCCAATACCATTACCAAATAACCAGTCATTTGGCAGTGAAGAAGGGTCAATCATTTATTAAGAAAAAATACTCTATAGCGGAGCCTCTCCGTCCCTCACCCATCAGGTGCGCAGAGAAGACTGCTGGCTTATATTCAAAACCAAACATATATACTTTCAGTTCAACTCATGAAGTCACCGTAAATGGGAAATCACCACTTGGCCCTTGAGTCCCAAGGAAGGACCATATATGGCACACATGATTGGTTCAAAGCTTTACTATTTATTACTGGGAAGGTCAGGAGGGGTGACTCCCTTTCGTATTGGTACCCAGGAGTGTGGGTAAGGCGCCTCCAGGAATGTGCTTATCACACCCAAAGCCAGATGTGACCTTGAGTCCCAGGAAAGAGGGAAAACAGTTTACTTTCAGCTGCTCTCAGAATCTCAAATGAACTGAGACCTGACAACTGTTGGTGGGTAACACGTGATCCCAGCTTGTGTCTGATACAAAAAGAAGATGGCGTCTGTATAGTTCCCGACCTACTCCAGAGTATGGGACAAACAATTGAATAATAAGCCTTTTCCTACATGCTGAAACATATATGGGTTATGTTTTATGCGTACAAAGCAAAGAGGATATAGATACACCATGCTAACGCAATATACAGGTCCAATACTCCTGCATATATGAGAAAACCTAATTTTTATCCCTCAGGTGCTTTAATTTTGACTAGATCCGGAACTCCACATCATCTGACAGCATCCAGTCTATCAAACCTAGTTTTCCTTTCAGACATGGCTCTATGTTCTCTGTCCTGCCACTGTGACTTGTTTGCGTGACCAGTACACCCTTTGTACCACTTCATCCACCCTGATACTAACCGTGAATTGGTTTTCTAGCTTTAAGCAATTTGAACGGTGTCATGCCAGTGGTTTGATCAGGGGTCAGTCTATAGGCTTCAATATGTTTCAAAACATCGTCCTTCCAGCACAACCCACTGGCCCTCGCTAGTTGGATACCCTCCTTGACAGTCTTGTTGAATCGTTCGACCATCCCATTAGTCTCTGGGTGATAAAGTGCTCACCGATTGTGTTCTATCCCATTGCACTCTAGAAATGCTCTCATTTCTTTTGAACATAGTTGCAACCCATTATCCGTCAAAAAGCTGCTTGGCAAGGAAGTCTATAACAGTCCTTGTAGTGATTTCAGACACACACTTCAACTCAGGCCACCCGGAGTAGAGATCTATGAGTCCCAAAATGTAGGGTGTGCAATATTCCCCTGTCAAAGAACCCACGATGTTTAAAGCCACATCCACCCACAGACCTACAGGAAGAGGCCTGCAGTGCATTGAAGGTGTGTGTTGTTTTAGAACCGTGTCACTGGTGGAGCATGGCACACAGTCTCTCATCTTCCTCTCGATTTCTAAATCCATGCTGGGCCACCAGTAGTCCAGTCTTAACCTTTGTTTGGTTTTGGTAACTCCCAAGTGCCCCTCATGGGTCAAGTTGACCAAACTCTCTCTCAAAATCTCTGGGGGGACCAACCTCGTACCCCTGAAAAGAAAATCGTCAGTGATGGATAGTTAGTCTCTAACCATCCAAAATTGTTTAAAAGTCTCTTCACGCTTGTCTTGGTCCATCCAAGCACCCTTAGTCTTCTCACAAACTCTCTGCAGGAGCACATCAGGTCTTAAGGCTTCCTTCCAGTGGTCCTCATCAATGGCCCCATAGGTGATGATGCACACGTTCTCCACCTACATCTCTTCGTCAAGTTCGTCATCATCCTCCAGGTCGACAGCATCATCACAATTCTCACTTACCAGGTGAGAGAGGAAGTCGGCCGCAACATTCCTCACCCCAGGAATGCACTCATCTCAAACGTGTACTCTTGGTGTCTCACAACCCATCTTCTGATCCTACTTGATATGGCGTCTAGCCCCTTTTTGCTGAAGACTTCGACTAGAGGCTTATAGTCGGTCCTCAGGTTAAACTTCACTCCCCTAACAAAATCTCTGAATTTGTTTATGGCCCAATGTGCCGCCAAGGCTTCCTTCTCGATCACCGAGTAGTTGGAATCGGCATTGCGTAGTGAGCGTGATGCAAATGCTATAGTTTCTTCCCCTCCTTCTTCTACTTGCGATAGGACTGCTACTAGACCTTTGGAATTGGCGTCGGAGGTCAGCACAGTCTTCCTACCAGGCATGAAGGATTTGAGGTTGGGGGCTTCAGCTAATGCCTTCTTGGTGTCTTTGAACTCCTTCTGGCACGCTACGCCTCACTCGAATGTCACCCCTTTTCTTATTCGGTTACGGATGACATAAGTGCATCTGGCAAAGTTCTGCACAAATTCACTATTCCCATAAAGGATTTGATTTCCTCTTTGCTTTTTAGTGGTGTAAGATTGATAATAGTGTTTTGAAGATCAGCCTTAGGGCGAATGCCTTCCATCGTCACCTTGTGCCCCAGGAACTACAACTCAGCACACCCAGTTTTGCACTTTTCTCTCTTCACTGTGAGTCCTTGTTCTTGGACTCTCTTTAGGACTTGTCTTAGCCTGAGTTTGTGTTGTGTGACATCTTCTCTGAAGATCAAAACATCGTCTTGACTGCACACGACTCCGGAGATGCCCTACAAGAGGTTGCTCATGATCCTTTGAAAGATCGCAGCAGCGGACACTAGTCTTAACGGCATGTGCTTAAATGTGTTGGCCCCCATGGGCGTTATGAATGCTGTGAGTTATTGTGAATCAGGGTGGAGCCTGACTTGGTAGTAGGCAGATGTTAGATCAAGTGTGGTGAATACCTTTGCACCCGCTAATCTGCTCATCATCTGCGAAATGTTCGGTGAGGGTACTAATCAACTATGACATCTCTGTTTAGTGCTCCTAGATCAATGCATAACCGTACTGCACCAACCCCCTTCCTGGCTACAACTATAGGTGCCAACAACTCTGTGGCATCTACTGGTTAGATCACCTCCACCCACAGCTTCCTGTATCGAAATGGGGAGATTCCTAACCTTGGCTGAGACAGCCTTGTAATTGTCTTTGAGTTTTTTTCTGGGGGCATAGTGTTTGAGACATCCTAATGTATTTGTGAATAGATCCTTGAACTCCTCTTCTATCCCTTCTAGTGTTTTCCCCACCTCTTGCACAAATATTTGGGGGTTCTTGTTGGGATTGAGGTAGATTACTAAATCTTTCTGTGCTTGCCAACCCATGATGTTATCCCTCACCTTGGACACATAAATCTTAGCAACTGCCAGCCTGCCTTTGTAGCCATTCAATGCCCCACAAGTAACCCTTCATCTGTATGGGTTGCCCTCCATAGCCTTCCAGTTTTACATCCATTCTCTGCAAGGTCAATTTACCCTTAGAAACATTCTCAAAATCTTCTGCAGATATTATAGTCAGTTTAGAACATGAATCAAACATTGCTTCAATTGTTGTCTCTTCTATTGCTATGAAGTCCTTTGGATAGCTTACTGACTCACACTGCACCTGTAACACAATTTCATCACAGACATGGGTGGTGTCACCCTTGTTATGTTTTATGTAATTAGCATTGCTTCTGCAACATTGTCAGTGGTTAGAAAGAATGGTGGTGGTGTGACATTCTGCATGATGGCTATAAGGTACAACAAATATTACCAGGAACACAGTGTAAAATCAAGTTTGCCCCGGGTTGGTCAGTCTTATACACAAAGTTTCTTTCACCACAGAAATTAACCAAAAACCCTTCAGACTGATCAAGTGTGTAGAGGGAGCTGAGAGAAGCAACAAAGCAATTAGAATGCGAACAAGAATATCTCCGGTTGACCAGAAATGAGAAGAAATGAAAGAGCAAGAATGTTAATTTCAAACCCCTAGGTGGCCGTCTGTACTCAATAATTGGTTCCTGCGAGAGTCACAGCTCCTCTCTCATTCTCTTTGTCAGATTGTTCAGTTATTTTTTTAGTAAATCAAAAAGCAAGGTTTTCTCCTCCTGGATTACCCTCCTGGAGCAGCAGGGTTACTCCACGAAGATTGCTTTCACACAAAACTCTTGTGAGCCATCGAAGACCACTGCAACTTACTCTTCCCCACTGAGCAGAAAATGTCAGTGAGGTAACTGACAACGAACAGCTAGTGAGAGGAATTGCTGCGCCAGTCAGCGCGATCGGCTACAGTTTTGATTCTACCAAACAGGACAAAAGCTGCGCTTGACTTAAATATTATTGTAGAGCTGTGCCAGTCAGTGCAACCGACAATGATCCAAAACGTAGAAACCAGTCTTCGAGCGGGAAAGATCTTCCTGTCACAGCGGGCGCACACTTCTGACTGGATGAAATTGCATCAATAACGCTTATCGAATTTCACGACACCACCGACACAAGCTGTGCCAGTCAGCCTGACTGGCTTGGAGTGACTTACTGCTGCCAGGGAGTAGTGTAAGGTCTTAATCCACACTGGCTCCACACTTCGATGCAACAGCCTGGGCGAACGATGCACTTGCTCTGTTTTTTTTCTGGCAGAACCAACACCAAAAGTAAGACCCCAGAAGCACTACAGGATTCACAGTGCCACTTCTACCGTACTCTAACAATGTCACTCTTTAACATCCACTAGGGCGGCGTCTGACAGCGCACCTGGTGGAGTACACCCTGGACTCCTAACTCCCTCCTAAGGGCTAAAGTACCATTCACTAGGCTGACAGTGCCCGTTGAGAAGCGCACGTGATGGAGTGACCAAAGAACGACACCCAGAACTTCCCAACATGAGACAGAATTCAGACGATGCCAGTGCCCTTGAGAGTTTGAAGGATTACAGTCCCCAGTAAAGAGGTAAGAACACTGTTCACTTAACTGTGAGGCATTTTCTTTCAAAAGATCGCAAACCAGCGCAGCACTCCTGAGTACATATGTTTCTCAAAAAGTAGACAGCAACTGTTTCTCGTAGTACCTACTGTACCGTTACGTATCACCATCCAGCATCCTTCAATAGCGTGTTGAGGTCCCTTCCACACGTGCTTTCTGAGTCCAGTATCCCATCCTTGTTGCCAGTGTAGAATGAAGCGCTCTTTCCGTTCAGTAAAAACACAGGAAACCTGGCAGTATGAAGAGAGACGTTTATTTTCCAGAAGTAAAGAAGTGGACCCCAGCCAGAGCTGTCGTCCTGAACACACGCTGTCAATGCTCCACGCAGGGAGCTCAAGATAGAACGTTCTCCACTGTGACATTCCACAGCATGTCACAGAGGTGTGAACCAATACAACAGCAGGGGAGGGGATGGATGACACGTAAGGGTTTTCCCCCGCAGCGGAGGTTACAGCCTCCCTCATCCTGCCTTTGAGACTGTAAATTATGGGTTGCTGATGGAGTGGCAGGGTCGGATTGGGGTGACAGGAACAGTTTGGGATTTTCTTAATTCCTTTATCCTTGGCCGAGACAGTCTGTTCGATTAATTTTTGCATTCCTACTCTACCTCACATAGCCCGGTGCTTTTTAATGCCTATGTCACTCTTTTGCCTGAGCTAAAAAAATGTGGGTTACTCCCTGACATCCTACGCAGACGACACACACATCGCTGTCTCTTTGGCCAGGATGACACTGGTATGGTTGTGATATTCTGTGAAGATATGCAGGCTTTCAGTTTATGGATGTCCACAAACTGCCAGAAACTTAATTTGGGAAAGACTGAAGTTTTTGCTTTTTGGTGCCCAGTCATCCTTCTGGTCCTCTGAGTGGTAGCCACCAGGTTTAGGCTTACTCCCACCAGTTAGGAAAACAAGGAATTTGGGAGTGCTAATCAATGATAAGGTAAATGCTGTTACTTCTGCCGCCTTCCAAACTCTCACGATGATAAAGACGGTTTTACCTTTTATTCCACCTAATCTTCAGAAAACAGTAGTCACATCCTTGGTGTTGTCCAAGATTGACCACTGTAATGGGCTCTATCTCAAAGCCCACACAAAGAGATGATGGACGGAGGCCTGAACCTTTTCAGACACTCACCCCCAGTCATGGATCTGGGTTGAATCGATCATCATTCTTTTGCTCTCTTCACCACCTCAGTTCAGACCCAGCTATATGCAAATCAGTCTTGGCCCTGTGCCTCATGGGAACAGTCCAGCCTGAACCAGAAACAAGCATCCTGTGAGCAGTTTCTGAGTAACACCCTTCCTCAACCAGGCTAGCTTGAATCCAGTGGCAAAGTGAGCAAGGGAGCCACGTCAGGGCATACCCTGCAAACTTAGGGCGAACAAAGCAAACACAAAGAGATGATGGACGGAGGCCTTAATTTTTTCAGACTCTCACCCGCAGTCACAGATCTGGGTTAAAACCATCATCATTCTTTAGCTCAATTTGCCACCTCAGTTCAGACCCAGCTATATGCAAATCAGTCTTGACCCTGTGCCTCAAGGGAACAGTCCAGCCCGAACTGCTTGTTTCCAGTCCAGGGTGGACCTGCCCTGGCAGTTTGGGCTGGACTTCTCCCATTGGGTGTAGGGTCAAGACTGATTTGCATATGGCTGGGTCCAAACTGGAATGGCATGATGCGGAAAAAAAAGATGGATTTAGGCCCAGATCTCTGTACTGGGATAAATATATGACATTGTTCTGTATTCTGTCCATCAATTGTTCTTTTTGCATTTATCTACCCAAGTGGGACGGGTATGCCCAGTCATGGGCCCCATGTTCTCCATGCCATTGGAGTCCAGCTATCTTGGCTGATGAAGGGTGAAACCCCGAAACGGGTCCTAGGATGCTTGTTTCCAGTCTGGGGAGGACCTGACCTGGCAGTTTGTTCCGGACTGCTCCCATTGGGTGCAGGGTCACTTCTGAATGCATATAGCTGGTGCCAACTGGAATAGCATGATGAGCAAAAAACAATGGACTTAGGCCCGTATCTCTGTACTGGGGTGAATGTATGACATTCTTCTGCATTCTGTCCATCAATTGATCTTTCTGCATCTGTCACCCCGAGTGGGACGGTATGCCCAAACATGAGTACCATGCTTTCCATGCCACTGGAGTCAAGCTATCCTGGCTGATGAGGGGTGAAACCCCAAAACTGGTCCTAGGATGCTTGTTTTCAGTCCAGGGAGGACCTTGCCTGGCAGTTCGTGCTGGCCTGGCAGTTAGTGCTGGACTGCTCCTATTGGGTGCATAGTCAAGACTGATTTGCATACGGCTGGGTCCAAACTGGAATGGCATGGCGAACAAAAAAACAATGGATTTAGGCCCATATCTCTGTACTGAGGTGAATGTATGACATTGTTCTGCATTCTGTCCATCAATTGTTCTTTTGGCATCTATCTCAAAGCCCATCAGCATGTACTCAACAAACGGCAATCCTTGCAAAACATGGCAGCTCACCTGCTGCTAAAAGTCCTGAGATATAATTTGTTCTCAAAGTTAATTAGGAAATGTTGCTGGCTCCAGGCATAGGGTCAATTTCAAAGCACTCAGCATTGCCTATAAACCCCTACACAACCTAGGTCCTAATTTTCCAGAGGAGTATCACTTAGTACACTCCAGGCAGGTCTTTACGATCTGCCTCCGCCAAATCGGTGGTAGTGCCCAAATTCAAAAACACAACTTGGGGAGACAGACTCAATGTGCTAGAAGCAACAAAAGCATGGAATACTCTTCCTCTATACATCAAAGCCATGACCAGTCCTCTGGCTTTCAGGAAAGTCTTGAAGACATGGTTGTTTACTTATGAATAGGCTCCCTCTCTTCAGGTCCTCTCTGTCTGTCAATTCAGCCAGCCCCAAGACACCTTCTTAGTAATCAAGCGCTTTAGAAAAATAATTAACATAACATTTAGCTTTGAGGCCTTTGGTATACTTTGTACCACGTACTAGAAACTCATAGGCAAGTTAAGTATTTCAATTAGAAATATGTCAATTCAATTATGTTGAAAGGGGATGCACAGTCACTTTACTATTGGTCAGCAGGGGTAATGTGCATGGTGTTCCACAGCAAGCAAAAACAGATAGGGCAAAAATCTGGGGGTACACCACTCAAAAAATGCCAATTTCCTTACAATTACGCATATGTGGGCATGCTCCCACGTTCTCCCAGTTTGTGCCAAGCAAGTACATACCAGAAACCCAGTCCTGTAGTAATCCAGTTACATTTCAAACTTTTCTATCTGTGCGACCTCTATCTGAATGGCACTTTACACCTAAAATGTAAGGCTATTTCAGCATGGTAAAGAGGTTACAGTAACAAGGTTAGACCCATTAATGTGTTGTCAGTGTTCCGTTCCCCATTTTAGCTACCCCAGTGGATGCAATCACCTGAGGGTGGCGGGTGGTTTAGGGGGGGACTGTATCTGTCTCTGTCTCTAATGCACTGTTCGATTGAGAGAGGGCACATTACCATGTGTCTAAGTTGAGGCACATTCTCCTTGTTCATCAGTTGGCCTATTCGTCCCGATCATAATTGCATTCCAATCTCTGGTAGTAGCCACATTTCCTCTACCACTCTTTTGAATCTCATGGGAGCAACATGTTTTCATATTCTGTCCATCTCAGTGCTTCCTGTCTCTAGGTGCAGATACCAGATCTTGCTGCCACATTCCATCTCATAGCCACCTACCCAGTACACAAAATGTAGGTGTTGCTCCATGCTGCCTGTCTGTTGCTTTATTAATAAACTGTCTCCTCCTTCCAGTAATGTTAATAAAAGGCAATTCCAGACCATGTGATAATGATGAATGCCCAGGCAAATACCGGGCCAACATGGATGCCTCGGAGCTCGTCAGAGCCCCAAAAGAAAATAAGTTGGGCTACTCCTCTTGGTTTTTAGATTTGAGACTCTTTTCCTGACTCTGGACACGGCCCATTATGGATAAGAGAAAGTCTTCCAATATTTTAGACAACAAGGACTACACTGCCACTTCCTCAATTGACAACTTTTTGTCCAGCGCAACAGGGGTAATCTATAAAGGATTTGTTTATGTGGACGAGAGAATTCAGGTGACCCGACATTCTGTATCTGAAGCACTTATTACCTCTACTGGGCCTGATTACCAGTTTAGTGGTGGGGTGCCAGGTCTTCCCTGCTGCTGCACCGCTAAAACCGTCGACGGGCCACCCACCAGATTATGAGTGTTTCTCATGTCAGGCTTTTTCTTTTATGTTCCTGCGGCAGTGCCTCAGAAAATGGCCATAGCAATGGGAACGCCAAAACCAGTTTCTGCACGGCATTGACTGTAAATTCCATGCCATCCAGGAACTGTGGTGCATTCACACAAGGGGGGTACATGTTGTGCCCCACTGCATACACCTCATGGCCCAGAGGCAAACGGGCCCTCTCTGTAAACTCTCTGCCACTGTTTTCATGGAGGAGGAAACACCCGAAAACTGTGACAGAGAGGAAACTTGTAATGTGCTTGTCGGGCTGTCCTACAAAGCATATTGCTGCCTCAACACTGCTGCACCACTTCCAGGAAATGGCGGTTCCCTAGCGGCTGTGGTGATGCAATGGTGTTCCGACTGCCCTAATTGTAATTGGGCGGTCGGAAGACTGCCACCACCGCGTTCCCATGAGTCTGGAAGTCCGTGGACTGCCAGATCCATAATCAAGCCCACTGTGTTTATGCAGCCTCTTGCTCGATTTAGTCAGGATTTAAAGAATGTGGTCCGACTTAGAGTGTCATTGAACAATCCTTGCATGCTGCATGACAGAAAAAAAAATCTGCCCCAAATGTGAATGGTTTGTGTAAATGCCATTATGGAGATCAATATCGTTTGACCGGAAGGGAAGAGCTCACTTTATAACAACAATCACTGTGTGAGCAAATTAATCACTATCTTTTGTCGGCTGATGGTTCTGTTAGGGGCCTGTTTGATTCCATGCTTGATCAGCCAAAGCCTTTTGAATCTACTTTCACAAACTTTGTGGACTCTTTTAACGACTGAAAATATAACTGTCCTAAGTGATTAGGATTGCACATAAAAGTCATAAGAAACATATGTGGACGAAGCAAAAAGTTAGATCCGAGCAGAAGCTGAGGGAGGACTACGCTGGGAACAATGGTTGAGCCTTATTTCAGTCTCTATGTCAAATATTCCACAATACCCCAAACAGTATCCAAATTATTTGCTGTGATCTGGTGTTTGTGGTCCATCTCCATTTGTTTTTATGGCATGATACGGAGGCTAACATTATGCAAATCTCCTTTATTGCCAGCTCACAGCAGCAACAATTGAAGAATATAGAACTTTAATACCATTCTAACAGGCTATAAAATTAAAACTAGAGGGATTCATTAATAAAGCCGTGGATAAGGTAATGGATCACTGGACAACACAAGGAATACAAAATTGGAGGCCCGGCCCAAGAATGGTTGGCCAGTTGCTGGCACAAAACACCCCGAAGGAACAGATAGGGTAGTTCAGGCCCAGAGAAAAAAAAGTGCAGGAAAAATCTGCCTAAGGGGGCTAAAAATCCAAAGCCTCAAACCAGGTTACATTACGACTTGGCGGTGACATGGATGGTGCATTGGGCATGACAGATGGACAAGAAGAGGGCTCTGAATTACCCGTTCCCATCGATAGTGGTTAGGGTTTAGAAGAAGAAATTAACCTCTCCTTCTCTTCCGATTTCCATACAGATATTGAAGAGAAAGAGGTTAAAAATATGGGTACAACTGATGAGGCATGAAAGGTCTCTGGGTCAAAAATGGGCATTGTAGTAGATCCGTTTGGGGAAAGCATGTTTCACCCAAGGCTGATTAAGCACTCCATTGTACCCAGAGTGGGCTTCATCTCAGCACATCGCTGAGTACCTCTCCTTTTGGCTTCAGAAGAAGTTTCCGTAAGATGTTAGGTCTCGCTTGAGATCTGAGTGCCCGCGCCCCTCCCTCCCAGATAAGGTCACATCAAACACAGGCCTAGATGTAAAGGTGGTAGCATTCATTGCAAAGGGAGGAAAGGACCTTAGGAAAGGTCTTGATAAAGGACTAGAGTCCTATCAAGACCGCCTACTTGACATTATGGGCCCACTGACAAAGATGTTCGAGATGGCTGATGTGACTTACCTTGAAGACACCCTCATTGACCCTAAAGGACTACGCCAATGGGTGCAAAGAGTCATCTGCCTCCAGGGTAATGCAAATACTGCATTCTCCAATGAGAGAAGAAAGAGCATATTGCTGAAAATAGACCCCAAACTAGTTGAACTGGCCACTGGAGACAGGGGAACTGCCTCTCAGGGTGTACTCTATGGGGATGATTTCATCAGGGATTTGGTCAAGCACATGGGAGAGTTCAGCTCAATTCAAAAGTCGCAAAATACATCAAGAAAGTTTACCAAGACAGTGTTTTTGGCATGGCCAGGAGATCACAGGGTCAGTTCCTCAGCTGTGGTCAAAGCTCCTCAAGACCCTACCTGGGACTTGGTACAAGATTTAAATCCCAAACTTTCACTTCCCACTCAACCTTCTACCCCCAAAAGCAGAGATTCCGTGGCAGAGAGGCTTCAGAGGAGAGTAGAGACAAAGAGCTTTCTCAACAGGTAAGAGCTACAAAAGACCCTTAAGAGAACCCTATAAAAGTAGGAGGCAGACTAGCCCAATTTTGTGGAAATTGGAACTTGATGAGTCAGGATCCATGGGTCCTAGAGACATCCTCCAATATGCAGATGACACCCTGATCATGGATCACACAAGGGTGGGGCTCCAATGGAGCATTAAAAAGTCTGGCAGTCTACAATCAGGTAAACAGTCTGCTAATTATTGAAAACAAAACAAAGATTATCATCTTTGGTAAATACCTCCATAAAAGGCAAGTAACCTGGTCCCTTGGCAAGCACCCAATTAGAACATCTACTTCCTACAACTACTTTGGAGTATGGTTAACAGAGCGGGCCACAGCTTTCAAACATATAAGGGAGCTAAAGTCAAGAATCAACAAAATCATTTTGGCCCTAAGATGACTGAGTTACAGTCTAGCTAGCCCATCGATAGAGCCGATGCCGACTGTACTTAGGGCCAAACTAATGCCTGCAATTACTTATGGTCACTTAGCCTTTCCAGGCACCCTAACGAGGGTTATCAATGCAGATCAGGTAAAAGCATACAAAACAGTGCTGCAGGCATCCAGACATGCTAGAAACACCAGGCTAAGCCTGGAGATAGGCCTAAACAGACCGAACTTGGCTCTTCAGGGGAACCTAATAAAATATTAAAGTGGAGCATTGAAAGCACTAGAAAAGACACTCAAACACCCTTTAAAGCTGATCTTCAGGTCCGAGGGTGCCTCGTGGCACATTAAGCTGGACCAAGCCGTACATCGCCTTTAAAAAGAGGCAGAGAGCATGCCCCTCCATGAAGCGCCAAGTTCAGACTTTCTCATTTGAACTGGATCAATCCTCACTCCGGTACAATTCTTTTACATTGCCGCTTTACAACTCATAGACTCTCGGAAAAGCCCAACCTTACATGTGCGATGCACTCTCGGCACAAGCCAGAAGGAACATTTTGTTTTTTGCCTCACCGCCCTTAGGATCCAGGACTTCAACCCAAAATGGGCGTGAATAGACAATAATGTTTCTTGTCGGTTATGTAATTATCACAGGGAATCCTGGCTGCAGATTAATTCCTAGTATCACTAGAGGTAGAAGACTTATTGACCAAAGGGGCAATTCGAGAGGGAACAGAATCAGGCTTTATCAGCAATATCTTTCTGGTGGAAAAAAAAAACAAAGGGCTGAGACCATTGATAAAGTTAAAAGAGTTGAACGAGTGGGTGATCTACCACCGTTTCAAAATGTAAGGAATACACCTCCTAAAAGATGTGTTAAAAAACGGGGATTGGCTAATTTGCTTAGACCTCAAGGATGCATACCTGACTATCCCAGTTTGGCCGCCACAACAAAAATGTCATTAATTTACCCTTGGGGGGGGCAAACTTTGGCAGTTTTGCAGTCTCCCTTTCAGACTCTCCTCTGGCCCTTGGTGTTTCACTAATGTCCTTCGTCCAGTAGCGGGTTGGCTCAGAGCAAGAGGAGTGAGATTAATATTTTACTTAGAAGATACAGTAATAATGGGCCAATCCAAGGAAGTGGTCTCACATCACAAAGAACTTACGATAAACCTATTAGAACACTTTGGGTTTTATGATAAACAAGAAAAAATCTTGCCTGTATCAAGCCAGGAAACTCAATTCTTGGGGTTTATCATAAATACTATACGGACAGAGTTAAAAGTACCAGGGGAGAAGTGATGAAAACTTTGCAAAGAATTGATGAGAATCTTAGCAAGGAAGGAATTCCCCTTGAGGGCTCTAGCATGGATCCAAGTCTCCTGTCTTCAACAATCCAAGAGATTTATCCAGGCCCCTTGAACTACCAGGCACTTCAAAGACTCAAAAAATTGAGAACAAGTCAGTTTTCTTCTCAAATGTTGTTTCTAGACCCAGACTCAAAGACAGAGCTATTATGCTGGTTGAGGAATGCAGTAGCATTGAATGGCAGAGCCATTTTTGGAGAAGAACTGGAGATAGCGATAGAATTGGATGCAAGTTTAGAGAGATTGGGTGTGAGATGTGGCGACTCATCAACAAGGGGACGCAGGACAGATCAGGAGAAAGACCTACACATCAACTGCTTGGAATTACTGGCAGGCTAATTTGAAATTCATTGCTTCACCAAGGACCTAATTAAGTGTTTGGTGATGCTACGCATGTAAAACGTATCTGCTGTCAGATATGGCAACCAGATGGGGGCCTTCACTCCAAAGGGCTTATAGACTTAGCCAAAGTCTTCTGGGGTCACTGCTTAAGCAAGGGCATCTCAGTAGTAGTCGGACATATCCCTGATTAAACAATGGCGTTGCGGATTGTTTTTCCCAAATTTTCAGAGACTTCAGAATTTGGAGGTTGAACTGAGAAATCTTCTTCAATATCAAGATGAGATGGGGACCCTTCGGATGGACCTCTTTGCAGACAGACTGAACACCCACCTTCCAAGCCTTTTCAGTTGGAGGCCAGACCTTCAAGTCGGAGGGGTGGATGCCTTCCTTCAGAATTGGAGCGGCATAGCGCTGTATGCTTTCCCTCTGTTTGTCCTGCTACCAAGACTACTGTTGCACATATGCAGGAGCAAGGAGAACCAGTAGTGAAACACCTCTTTGGAGGTCACAAGCCTGGTCCCCAATCGTATTGGAAATAAGCATAGATTTGCCAATCTTAATTCCAACCTTCAGGGAAATAATTACAAGCCCAGAAGGAGGATCACACCCCCTTGTAGAGCAGTGACTTCTAATGCTGATGGCCTGGAGGATTTCAGGAGACATTGTCAGACGCTTTCAGACTCATAAAAGAATCACAGGCACCTCGCACAAGGAACGCATACAGACTGGCTTGGAAAAAATGGGTTTGCTGGTGTCTTCAATAGCATTATGATCCTGTTTTACAATGATCTAGCACATGCAATTGATTACTTATCCGAATTATTCACAGCAGGACTGTCTTATCGAAAAGTTGGTGTTTACAGATCAGCTATTGCAGCAGGTCACTGCCGTGTAGATGGAATTTTTGCAGGTCAAAACTTATTGACTCAAAAAATCATGGGAATAATGTAGGTACTAAACCCACCTTCTGCAAAATATGCTGCTCTATGGGACGTTAGAGATGTCCTACAGGTTTTAGTAAGTTGGGGAGAAAATTCTGGGTTATCCCTAAAACATATCTCTTATAAACTCACTGTCTTACTCTGTGTGGTATCTTTTAGGCAGACCTCAGACGTGAGAGCCTTAGACATCACCAGCAGGGCCTCCCAGCCTGAGGGGGTTAGCTTTTATCTCAAAATACAAACAAAGACCATTTAGTATGAGAGTTTAGGGTTTTCGTACAGAGGAGTTGGTGGTGCACAGCGAGAATTTCGGAAGTCAGTCCGACACAGTACTAAATCCAATGGTGCTAACAGGAAAGGGGTGACCCTATAAACCCCTTACTTGTGTTTATAACAAACCACATATAACAATTTACAACAATCCCGTGCACACACATAATCAAAGTCTGTATGTAATCATATGCGAGACAACAAAGACATAATCTGGTTGTGATTTCCTCTGTTCTTTAATGTGTGTTTGCACAAAAAACAGTCAGCCGACACGTGTTTTGTCTGAGACAAATAATCTCTGACTCTTCAGGGCTCAGGTCTCAATAGACTGTATATGTAATCTCTGAACCGGTGATAATTCCAAGTCAGTTGGGTTCAAAAGCAAAACTCAAAGGCGATGAGCAATAATCATCAGGCCTAATTCAATAACAAGAGAGTCAAAAATAATGGTCTCTAATCATCCATATAGGTAAGGTACTTCGCGTGTGCGTGAAGAGCAATAATTCAGTCAGTGTACTCATATAAGGCCAATAGGGGGTCGTTCGAGTATCTCAAACAGGAAAAAAACGTGAAAACCGAAAGTAAATCGGTCCGGTAAATGGCGACACGTGTATGTGTGTCTCGAAGCCTGGTACTAGCGTAGACCCCCGCGTCTCGGCCAGAGTCAAATAATCAGGAAGTTTGAGGCAAGAGAATGGAGTATGCAAGAAATACTGTGTGTCTGAGAGGAAATACAGAAAAAATGCTCAATTTTCATAGATTTCCTCATAGAGAAGTCTCTTCTCCCACCTTAGCAAGATGAGTGAGAAAGTAAAGAAAGGAGCGAGTGTAGACATTTCGATGTTTGGGGCACTCTCCCTTAGGGGTGCCTCAGCCTCCTAAGCTTTCTTCCTGGGGGGAAGTGTGCAGGATATCCTTTGGGCTGCGGATTGGTCCAATTAAAGTATGTTTAAATATTACTATTTTAGGCCTGTTACAAGTGGGATTGACAATGTGTTAAATGCACTTTAAACTTGCGTAATGTTAGTCTCCGTGTCATGCCATAAAATTTAGATTGTTCACATCCTGGTTGCCAGAAAATCTGGATTTTATTATAGACACGAAGGCTAAGATTATCCCTCCACATTGATACCCTCCTTAATGGAGTAAAATTACTGAATGTACTGATTTAATCTTTTTCAGCGAAAGACATTTTTTCCCACTGATGAAAGTTTTTGTTTGCAAGTTAAGGACCTCAGAAGTTATCTTGTTCACGACGCTAAAGAAGTAAGCATACTGCATGTGGGTGGACTTTATAGCCAGTTATAATGTTAAATAACGTTCTATATTCTTCAATTATTGCTGCTATGAGCTGTAAATAAAGGAGATTTGCATAATCTTAGCTTTCGTGTCTTTCATAAGATCAGGATTAGGATTTTCTACCCACCAGGCTGTGAAAAATCAAAATTTCCCAGCCATATTGCGACAACAGCTTTAGGCCTGGTTCACAAAGCCAAGTTACACTTTTGAATAAGTTTACACTTTGTAGTGAGTATACTACTTTTGATATTCACAAACTCTGAGAATAAACTTACTACAAGCTCCACACATACAAATATAGGCATTGTGAAGTCGTGAAACTCTGCTAGTGGTTTGTGAATTGCAATTTGTAGTATGTTTTCTGATACTACAAAATGTACTACTAACTTAAGTTTGATAATCAGGCCCCTTATGTCAACATTTTAAAAGATAATCATCCCTTGCACTATAATCATAATGAACACGAACTGCGAAATAGGATGGTGCATTGGTTATCCAAACGGTGGGTAATACCCAGCCTATTCTTGATAATACAACTTTGGTGTAAAATGTGGCTTTTGTGGGGAATGGACAACAAGGCATGCTCCAGAGAGTGTGTGATGATACAAGACATGCTCAGCAGACTGTGTGGTGGTGGTGAATTTTATAACTGCCACTATTGTGGGAATTTATTGGCCAGACTGAATTATTAATTTTTAGGTTTTAGCAAGATTAAAGCTGTTCCCCTAGAATTTGTTATAGACCAGTAGATAATAAGAAGCTTGATCCTTTCCCCCATTTACAGATGTGGTTTTGGACTAGGTCCCCCTTGATTTAGTGAAATAGATCAACTGACTTCTACATAGACTATGTGAATTCTCCACAAGCCCTCTTTTGCTCAATCTATGCATACCTTCTATTTGGACAGTTACTTAACATTTCACACCCTTGCAATTACCATCGAAAGCTGGTAGGACGAATTGTGGCCTTTCAATTTTACTCTGACTACTATTTCTTTGGAAACAGGAGCAAGAACACAGTTGTTCCTGTTTCCTGGGAAGCCTAAAGTCCTCTCTTGATTCCCCACACTATCAAATGCTAGGCTTAGAGGTGAATGGGGGTTTGGCTCTTTTGTTAATCAACTTTTATAATAACCCGTTTGATATTCATAGTGTTGATAGTATCAATGCCCCAGAAAAGGAACTTGGTGATTATATACAGACCAGAGGCAATGAGTTGCATATTATTTGAGATGGGGGTTTTAATGCTCATCTTTGTCCCCAGTTGTCCAAAATGTGTGGGGGGGCGGTTGATACATCTGGGGAGGGTTAGCTCTATTTTCCCATGATCTGTATGGTGACACCTAGGTTTCTGGGTGTGTGAGGTCTCTTAGTTCCAATAAGGGAACACCTTGTTCCCTGCTTGCTTTTGGTCTCCATATTCCTACACCTTCTTCATATTCCTTCCCCGGGGAACTTAGTATTCTTTTGCTTAATGTATGAAACATTCCCAAAATAAGGAATTGCAAACTTGTGCGATTCCTTATTTTGCCATAGCATTGAGAGAATCGCAATTTTGAGATTCCTTAAATGCTGTGTATGTAGCATTTTTGGCTAGCGAATTTTGGTTAAGAAATCGCAAATTACCACCAACTTGTAGTTGGTGGTAATTTGCGATTTCTTGTAAATATGCACAATTGTGCATTTGTGAGGGTGGCATATGACGCACATACCGTATTTTCCGGCGTATAAGACGACTTTTTAACCCCTTTAAATGTTCTGGAAAGTCGGGGGTCGTCTTATACGCCGGTTACTAAAAATGGCGGTATTTTTTACATAGCGCGGACTTCACCCGAAGGTGTCAGACCGCGTCTCAATTGAAATGGGTGCCGCTTAGGGAACTCCAGCACAGAACAAAGAACGTAGGCGGTCTTGAAAATAAATTGATCGCACTGTGCAACACGATATCAGCCCCTCGCCAGCCAGAGGCAACTCAAACACTGCGCAAGCTTTAAAAGAAAACAAATGGCGCCGTGAACCCTACCTGGACTGCAGCTGCACATCCCCCAGGCAGACGAGGCGCTCCTCCACGTGTGCTGATCTCTCTCTCCTTCCGCAATTCTTACGCTCATCGGAAGGAGAGGAGCGTCAGTACCACATGATCTCCTCAGTCCATGGAGATAGAAAGGGGACTGTAGGACGTTAGGAAGTGGGGGTCGTCTTATACGGCGAATATATCATGAAACCTACATTTTGTCCATGAAAGTAGGGGGTCGTCTTATACGCCGGGTCGTCTTATACGCCGGAAAATACGGTACATGCCCAGGGGTGCAGCAGGGTGTCCTTGAGAGACCCCTGCACCCTCGCAATAATTCTCAAATTGCAATTAGCAAATTGCGAATTCGCAATGTGAGAATTATTTGGAAATCATTCCTATGGGCCTCCTGGCCCATAGGAATGCATTGGAAATTATTCCTTAATTGTGAATTCGCAAAATGCGAATTCGCCATTAAAGAAGCTTAAGGAATCGCTAATTAAAAGCGATTTTCTTCATACACACCATTTTGCGATTATTAAATAGCGATTCCTTAAAAATCGCTATTTAGGAATCGCAAAACGGAACTATGATACATATGGCCCTAAGAGCTGTCCACCAGCCCTGTGGACAACTCTAGACAGCCGCAGGATCCGTGATCGCTGCAGTTCCTATCAATGTATTAAAAGGCTGGTACTGCCCGTCAAACTTTTAATGTTTTTTTTAAAACTAATGACCCTTCCCCCGTTTGAGCTTCCTGCCATAGTATAGGAGTCTTTAAATGTTTTGCTGTCCCTTACAGCCATATTTTGGAAATAAGGGATAGCAAAAATTGGCCATTTGACCTCTCATTGTAAATCGGGCAGGCGGTTGAATTGTCAAATCTACAACGGCCCTTAATTTGTCAGGCAGTTGGAGGAGTATGTCAGGGCTAGAGATGGAATATTCTTAAGGTCTGCCTGTCTGTAAATCAGGTGGCGTACCTTCAGTTTGACCAAACTCTAAATCAGGCCCTAACTCAAGAATATCATATGTGGAAGACGTAGGTGCGGCCAAGCACCTCAGCTACAGGCGTTCTCTCTTATAACTAGAGCCGCAGTTCTGCGGGGGTGAACCAGGTAGCAATATCTTCACTAGCACGTGCCAGAAGAATGTGACCTGGCTATCTTGTTCCGCCCTGTACTGACTTCAGCAGCACTACTTTGTAATTGGCTTACAGCTGCTGTAACCATCCAATTACATACCAGCTCCACTCACGATGAGCAGTAGCAGGCCGTTGAGCCTTGGAAATACAGCTAATTAAATCTGGATATATAGTGAGCGCTTTGCTGCCGGTCTGCGACATCACTCCTCAAGATGTAAAAACAAAAAGCAAGTCACAGACAGACACACACTAGTCATATACTGCATAGTTAAAAAACTTAGGGGCAGATTTATGATGGCCTTGCGCCGCAATTGCGTCACTTTATTTGACGCAACTGCGGCGCAAACAATGCGCCCTATTTACAACGTGACGCATCTAGGAGATGCGTCACGTTGTAAAGCCCTGCGCCATAAGGAGGCGTTCCTGCGTAGGGGGGAGCGTTCTGGGCAGAAACGCCTCCTGAAAGTGGCTGAGTGAAATCTATGAGATTTCACTCAGTCACTTTCTGGCCAATGCTGCGTCAAAACCCTGCGCCTGCTTGAAGCAGGCGTAGGTCTTGATGCAGCATTGTGTAGATGGGGCACCCCCGAGCCTTGCAGGAGCTGCGTCGCGCTTGCGACGCAACTCCAGCAATGCGCCACATTTCCGGCACAGATGCGTCACGCATCTGTGCCGTTTTTGCACCATGGTGCGCCGCATTATAAATGCGGCGCACCATGGGTGGCGGAGCTGCGGCGCACTGTGGCGCATGTTAACTGGCGCATCCCTGGGGATGCGCCAGTTAACATAAATCGGCCCCTTACAACATATACACATTATCAGTGACTGATGAATCCTACAAGTGTGTAAATCATTGTATAGGAATTGCTGCATAAGGCAGTGAGTAGAGTGTGGTGTAAGAGTCACATATCATCCATATTGGTATGCATTAAATGTTAAGAGTGTTTGGTCTGGAGAAACACAAACTCAGGATTTAAAATTTAACACAGTGATTGGTGCTTCCTTTACTAATATGAACGTATTATTCAAAGGAATCCCTTTTTAGCAACCTTAAAGTAGCCAAAGATTGGGGAAGAAACGTAGGGTTCTGAACCTATGCCATGCAGTTTGCATGCAGCATTTTGGTGCCAGTTCCTAGCTCACTGCTCTATATTAAAAAGATTGTAACTTATACACTGCAAGTAATAAAAGGATCTCTGTGGGAAAATTAGTAGCCCACTGAGCTATCTAAATAAAATCCAATTCCGTGGTCTGCATGTTACACATTGTGCTTTGCAGCAGGCACATTAAACCGCTGCCCAACTTTATGAGTCAAAACTACCACTGGTCAAAACTCTGCAACAGCTCCCTTTAACCACTTAGGAGATTTAAAAACGCAGCGTCCCCCGAGCTTGGGGCTTGGTGCAGGGACACTAAACCCACCGCCCTAAGCTGGCACTGAGTAAGGCAAATGTAAATCTCTTATGAAAAACAAAAGTAATTTGCTCAAAGCTGTGCACTTCGTGGAACGCGGCAGGCGGGCAGACACAGGTATACCGTTTACTTCAAGGCACCCAGAAAGTAATGTGGAAGGAAGGCCAAGTGGGCTTGTGACGGGAAAGACATTGACATAGGCCTGCTGCTGTAGTACTGGACTTCTTTAAGGTGACTGGTCCCTTCCCCAGGCAGAAAATGTCTTGATGTTCATCGTGCATGTTTTTCAGTTTAAACATATCCCATCTCAAACCTTTATTTTTACTTTTTTTACCATGCAGTTGAAAAATCATCGAAAGCACACAAAGAATCTGCAAGAAAGGGTGAGTCATTGTAGCACATTTTAAGATTGGTTGTTTTTTGTCATGCTGATGTAGACATGGCTCCTTAGGTTGTATGCCCACCGGTTATCCTTCCCTTCAGGTGTTCCAACAATCTATATAGGAGACAAAATGTATAATGCACTGACTGCTTAACTTTTCAGTATATCAACCAGATTGTTAATAATAAGAACATTGGAAAACCAAATACTTTGATATCTTTGCATCATCTTTCTGAGAAAGGAGAATGTCAATTACAGATAACCTTCTTCCTGGCCCCACCCAGCCACGACATCATCCACCAATCACGATCTGAATACCCAGCCTATCTATCCTTTCTTTTGAAAATGTAGCATCACGTGTACCTTTGTGTAGAGTAAGTGTTTGAATTCTGAAATCACTACTGATGTGTAATTGTCATTGTACCAGGTGCGTGTTTTCCAAGCACATAGTGTGCTACTCAAGTACACAAAGATTTTAAATTCCATGTGACATGCCCCTTTCTTTGAAAATCGTGAAAGTCTACCTGGGCTGGAGCATGTGGGAAACTAAATGTGGACTCTGGGGTGTAAATGAGTCAGGGACATAGCATACGGAGCAGTCCAGTCAGTTATTTATCTGAGTTGGGACCATGGGTGTCAATTTACTAAAATGCCTGGGGTTGCGGAAGTGACATCACATACCTTCTCCTCGACTCAATGACATTACATGAAGTGACATACATGATCTGACCCTAAATACTCGAAGGAAGTCATGTCAAAGACCTTATCCCTGATGACCTAACACTAACCACAATAACTGACATTGCTGAAATTGAGGCTCATAAGTGCTAATTATATAATAACACAATTTAACACAAATAAAGTTCCATTTTAAATACCACCTACATTTTAAATAAGGCACTGCAATGTTAGAAACATTACACTTTTTACATTTTTTATTGCACTAACTATTATGTGTTTATTGGAATAGGATAATATAATGCCACTAAAATAAAAACAAGCATTTGCAAAACAATCGGTCTCGCATTTGGGACCTTATATGCATTTAGTTATGCAGCACATTAGCATGGGTGTTGAAACATCTACTGTTCTTTAACATGGAGGGAAAGTAAGCACCAAACTGCGTGACACGCCAGGTATGAGAACACATGGAGAGAAATATTGCCTTTCAGTAGGAAATGGTATGGTCAAAAGCTCTGTTTTTAATGTAAAATCAGGGCCTTCGGTGGTCATATCACTGAAAATACAAGATTTGAAATAAATATTATTGTCTACGGGTGATTGTGAAAGACCATTTCTATGGACTGGAATTTAGAGAATGCTAAAGTGATTCTGGTATTTTACTGACCTCTGCTGGTCGTTTTCTATCAAGACAGTTAAATAGAGGCAGAGAAACTGAAAAAAAGCCCCTAAGCAGAAGCAGGCAAGTCCTAGGGCTGATCTCCAGAGCCCACAAAGTACATACACATATGAGTATATACTAAAGTAAATAAGTTTATGCTAAAGTATATATAAGATATTTCGAATGCTGGACCAAAAAAAGCACTGGTAAGCCAAATTATTTATCCCTCAAACTCATGATTTAATAGTTTCCCTAGTATATACCTTAGGCATTAAATGTATTGGTAAATTACTGAAAACGCAGCACAAAAAAACATTCTTTGTTTTGTTCACCTGTAATTCTTTATATAGAACATTGTGAACAAGTTATCGTCATAAATTGATCCTTATGATTGTTAATTAATTTTCATTAACATCACTTGTAAGGAAATATCACTCACTACACAACATAGGTGAGGTTTCTTTTACTCAAAACATAATTTACTATATGTTTGCAATAATAAAATCTACAACATCTTGCTTAAACATTTTTTTTTCTTTTTAAACTGTATTCAAGACGGTATACATTGCAATGCTGTAGCCTCATTTCCTTTACTGAGCTAGAAGTTGAATGCCTCAGTTCGCAGCTGGTGCTGCCAAAAGTAAACAGCACTGCTTGCCTTGCTTCTGATCTTGGCATTACTTTTGCCATCTCAGAGGCCAGGTGCCACAAAATGCACTGCCTGAGGTCTCAATGGGCAAGCCAGGGGTCAAAGCTGCGAGCGCTAAATGACGCCTATGGCTGGGGCTTCAACCAGAGACATTTGATTATAGGATAAACCCTACAGAAACAGCATCAAAACCTCTACGACACACACATTGCCCAGATAGAGTGCGCTGGGAGAACAGAATGTCAGCACTCTAAATAGAGTGAGCTGGCATTCTGTTGACTATTTCTGGACATAATGATGTAGATATTGTAATTTAAAATAACTATGCATCAGTGTTTAGTTTTGTTTTTATACCTGCTCTTCGAACGCATGCAAGCTGCTAAAGGTCCCGGTCTCATCAGCAACATTAAATGATGCCTGTTTGTAGTCATGCCCAGTGTTTGATTTGAGATGGGTGGTTGCCACCAGCATTTTTTTTTTAAGAACCAGCACTTATTTGTTTGCGTAAGACATTTCTCTATAGCAAGAGAGGGAATGACAAACAAAGCCTAAAGGCAGAGAAAGACGTGAAACCCGCAATAAAGGGCAGAAGCAGTGACCTAAAGATTCAGAGTGTCTGGCACTTCAGGTTGCCAGTCTGGCAGTAGCTAACAGAAACCTGAAGTGAATTGAAGACTGCACAGCTTTGGTATTCTTCGGGCTGGCATTAAATGGCATTGGAAGTGTGTGCAAGAAATGTGGTAGTTGGTTGAATGGTGGTCTGTACCTCTGTTCAAACAACAGCTACAATCCCCATCAGAGTGAACCACAAAGTTCACTATATTAACCTGTGCTTAACCTCCTGGTAGTTTGGAACAAAAGCAGTCAGTCTGAAATTAGAGGCAATGTGTAAAGTAGTTATGCAGCACACAAACAATAATAAAGTGAAAACATAACACAATAAAAATCCACACCAATTTACTAAAATAAAATGAATTCTAATAAACTATTTGACAACAAATCAATGAAAATCCAATCAGTAGAACCGAAGATATGTAATATTGAAGATTTAAGTGAAATTATTACCTCTGAGAGCAGAGCGCCAGCCTTGGTTGCCTAGTCTTGCTGGACCAGGATAAAGTCACAAGTTCAGTCTGAACGCGATGAAGCCCAGGCTGGATAAAGTTAGGCCCACAGGACAAGAGTATCTTAATTTCTGGTTTGTGAGAGTTATGTGATCTCTCATTGAGGATGCGTCTCACACAGCGGCAGTACCGAGGAGATGCGGGGCAGGGATGAGGTCCTGAGTCATCTTCAAGGATGACTTCAACGAGGGGCTTGTGATGCAAAGTCCTGCGTCGAAGATGCGTCATGCACCAGTGGTTCCAATGAAGCTGCAGGGCTGCAATGTGGAGTCATACGTCATTGTCAAGGATGCCATTGACGAAGGCCTTGCAATGCGAAGGCCTGCATCATAGATGCATCGTACAGCAGCCGTTTTGATGAGACTGCCGGCTGTAATGCAAAGTCCTGCATCAGGGATGCATGGCTGCTGCAATGGTGATCCAAAAGCAGAGCTGCAAGGAGTTATGTCGTTCTGCCCGCAGGACCACAGCTGGGCCTGCAGAGCACCTTCAGTTCCATTTCCAAGGGTCCTGGACCGAGGCGGCACTATTTGGGGGACAATAATCACAGCAACCTGAGTCCAGGTGCTGGATTCACGGTAGTTGGAACCTGTTCAGTCCCTGAGGCTTCTGATCAGGAGGCCAGCCAACTGGCCCTTGGAGTCACTCTGGTAGTCCTGAGTTCAACATGTAGGTCCAGTCCTTCACTTAAGAATCAGTACATTTAAATGTCTAGTATTTGTAAAGCGCTAACAATTACCCAAAGGTGTCAAGGCGCTGGGGGCCGTCGGGAAGATTAAGCGAACTACTGCCCAGAGTCACATGGTGATGGGCTGATCTGCTGCCGGTGCCGGGTATTGAACTGTCAGCCCCTGGGTTTTGGAGTCAGTCTACATGGCCGCTTCACTACACCTCTTACACTATTCCACTATTTGACCTGTACAGCTGGGTAACAGAGCAGCAGTCCTTCTGGAGGAGCAGCACAGTAATCCTTCAAGTCCAGCGTTCTACTGAATAGTGGGTCAAGGGCCCCTTTTTCATACATGAGGCCTTCTTTGAAGTAGGATAAACAACAAAAAGGGTCTTGACTCTAAACTCAGCAAGGCTGAGCCAAAATGAACTAAAGAAACAACAAACTTGCCAGTGCTGAGAAGCTAATTTTTAAAGTACAACCGTTAGAAAAAGCATACATGAAAAATAGCATGGACACTTGCTTTATAAATTGCAACTTTTACTTTTAATTTTTTCTGAAGACTATTTTAGTTTTTAGTCGTTTTTCTTTTTGTGCATGGGAATACAAAAACAAGGGGAATTTATGTACATTTATATACAAACAAGAAACATGAAACATAAATTAGTATGTACAGTGATTCAAACAAACTCACATCCAACACATTCTTGGCCATCCATTCATACTATACCACATCCATACTGGTCCCGGTGTCAAGAAAAGATCCTATATATACAAAACAGTCTTATTTGTTGTTTGTCACACTTTTCACAGTTGTTCCTCGAAGTTGGGAAAAATAGTCTTTCAGTCAGTTGACAAAACAAGTTCAATGTAAATTCAAAACGGATGACCCGGGTCCGGGTCGGTCGACGCGTTTCGAACCCTGTAAATCTTAGGGTTCTCTTCAGGACCAAAGAGTAACTACAAAGGAAAGGAAACAATCATCACTACCCATGATCTAAGAAATGGACACCTTAATCGCTATACAGCTTCCCTCAGCCTACCTCTACTGTTGGGTCAAAGCTCCAACCGTGATTAGAAGACAGATGTATTCCAAGTGAAGGTGGAGCGGAAGGTGCTGGAAAACATTAAAGACAAACATAAAGTGTGCTAAGTATCAGTGTTGGTGTCACACATATCCATCCTTACACTGCTCTCTCAATGTTAGTCTACACGCTTACCTTGGCTGCGGTGCGTGATCGTTTTAATCGTTTTAAATTGGATCCCCAATGGGTAGGGCTCTGTCGTGTAGTTCGATTCCGGCGCCAAATGCTGGGGAAATCAATTAGGGAAACGTGTGTTACCCTTGGGATGTTTAACGTCTCTCTAGTGGTGAGTGATAGCGTTCGCTAGCCCCCAATCAAGCCATTCTTACCGTGGCCGTGCTCCACGCTGGTACTAGAAGTCTGCAATGGTTCGTATTTTTTGCTCCTTCCCCTTCAGTCTACAGCGGGTGAATGGAAACTCACCGTGATGTTGGTTGTGGGTGTGGCTTCGCTCTGGAGGGTTATGGGAATTGTAGTCCTGTTGGCGATATCTCGGAAAATGGAGGACTGTGGGAGATGTAGTCCTCTTGGCGGATTTATGGATTAGATTTATAAATTTCGGAGATCTCATTCAATCCGTTGACTGCTGTGTCGTATTTCATAATAAGCAGAGCTTCTCTTTGATTCAGTTGTGTTTCCAAATTGCCCCCTCTTGGATCATTTTCAATTTTCGACAGGACCGTCCATTTTAGTTTGTTTTTATCGTGGTTCTTGGCCAACCAATGGTGTACTAAGGGCGCGTTCTCGACTTCTCTGCGTAATCTGGATTTGTGCTGAGTGATGCGTTGCCTGACTTCTTGTGTTGTTTTACCAATGTATAACTTTGGACAGGGGCACAATATCGCATAAACGACATTCCTAGTCTTGCAATTGGTAAAAACTTCATGCTTCCAATTGATGTTGTTAAACAAGAACAACGTCTCCTCTATAGTTTCGTGGCAGCAAATGCAAGTTCCACATTTGTGGTGTCCTGTTGTCTGAGGAAAACCAAATAGACTTCTTAGAGTCGGGCATTTCTCAATGGGTAGGGCTGCCCTCACAATGTGGTTTGCAACGCTCTTTTCTTTCTTATATGCAAACAAAGGCGGATTTCTGAAATCCTCATGTAGATCTTTCACTAGATGCCAATTCGATGTTATCAATTTTTTGAGTTGGTTAGCCGCAGGACAGAAGGTGGACACACAAACCACTCGTTTTTGCTCCACTCTTGTTTTCTTCTGCATCAATGTCTCACGTGGCGTCCAGCATGCTCTTTTAAGAGAAATCTTTAATAGTTTCTTTGGATATCCTCGTAGGAGAAGCCTCTCCTTCAATAAATTGGCATGTTCAAAGTACTCTTCTTTCCGTGAACAATTCCTACGAATCCTGAGGAATTGTCCAAAGGGTAGGTTTTGTCTCAGACTGCGCGGATGATTGCTAGTGTACAACAGTGCCTTGTTTCTATCCGTTGTTTTTCTGAACAAGGTGATCTCAAGGCTTCCATTGCAAGGTTCAACTTTTACATCCAAGAATGTTATGGATTAGTTTGATGACGTGCAGTTAAATTTAATATCGTTTGTACGTGCGTTCAGCCATTCTACGAATTCATTAAGGGTTTCCAGGTCACCAGTCCAGATGAGAAACACGTCATCTATATATCGCATGTAGTGCGAAATCCGGTCGCTAAAGGGGTTGTCATTGTAGATGAACTTTTGTTCGTAAAGTCCCATGAACATTACCGCTAGTTCCGGGGCAAATGGACACCCCATGGCTACTCCCTTTACCTGGAGAAAATATTCGGAGTCAAAGGTGAAAAAATTCTTTTGTAACGCGAAAGAGGCCATATCCAGGATGAATTCTGAGGGTACTTGAAATGGTCTGTCACGTGTGTCCAGAAAAAATGACAGTGTTTCAAGGGCTTGATCTTGGGGGATCTGAGTATACAGCAAAACGACGTCTAGCGTCACCAATAGCTGTGTACTTTCATCAAAGGTTATTGTATTGATCTTTTCGAGGAAAGCAGTGGTATCTTTGAGGTTCCAATTTAAAACGATTAAAACGATCACACACCGCAGCCAAGGTAAGCGTGTAGACTAACATTGAGAGAGCAGTGTAAGGATGGATATGTGTGACACCACCACTGATACTTAGCACACTTTATGTTTGCCTTTAATGTTTTCCAGCACCTTCCGCTCCACCTTCACTTGGAATACATCTGTCTTCTAATCACGGTTGGAGCTTTGACCCAACAGTAGAGGTAGGCTGAGGGAAGCTGGATAGCGATTAAGGTGTCCATTTCTTAGATCATGGGTAGTGATGATTGTTTCCTTTCCTTTGTAGTTACTCTTTGGTCCTGAAGAGAACCCTAAGATTTACAGGGTTCGAAACGCGTCGACCGACCCGGTCCCGGGTCATCCGTTTTGAATTTACATTGAACTTGTTTTGTCAACTGACTGAAAGACTATTTTTCCCAACTTCGAGGAACAACTGTGAAAAGTGTGACAAACAACAAATAAGACTGTTTTGTATATATAGGATCTTTTCTTGACACCGGGGCCAGTATGGATGTGGTATAGTATGAATAGATGGCCAAGAATGTGTTGGATGTGAGTTTGTTTGAATCACTGTACATACTAATTTGTGTTTCATGTTTCTTGTTTGTATATAAATGTACATAAATTCCCCTTGCTTTTGTATTCCCATGCACAAAAAGAAAAACGACTAAAAACTAAAATAGTCTTCAGAAAAAATTAAAAGTAAAAGTTGCAATTTATAAAGCAAGTGTCCATGCTATTTTTCATGTATGCTTTTTCTAACGGTTGTACTTTAAAAATTAGCTTCTCAGCACTGGCAAGTTTGTTGTTTCTTTAGTTCTTTGAAGTAGGAGGCATTTCTAAAAAAATAACTTTGAAGTGCTTGAAGTTTCCTGACTTTCTTGCTCTGGCTGCAAGCTGGCTGCATGAACAATGCAGAGGTGGCAAATCAAATGTGTGGAGGCAGAGCACAGCCTGTTCAGTTGCAAGTGGCACTGTGGCCAGTTGCACTCCCCCAGCCTGCCAGTTGATGGCTTATCCAGGCACACATAATCACTCTTTTGTGTGGCTTTCTGAGAAGAATAAACAAAGTCCAACTGCCAATTACACCCAGGCATGTAACCCAGAAGAGGCTGCGAGCACCAAATAGTATAGGGCTGGAAAATGGCAACTTTTTAAAAATGGCATTTTCAAATTTTTAACTTAAAATCCAACTTTACCATTTACCTGGTATATGGTCTAAGGGGCTACTTAAGTGGGTGCACAATAAGTGCTGCAGGCCCACTAGTTGTATTTAATTTACAGGCTCTGGGTATATGATATACCACCCTACAAGGGACTTAGAAGTACAATAAATATGCCAATCAGGTGTAAGCCAATGTTACCAAGTTTAAAGGAGAGAGCACAACCACTTAAGCAGTGATAAAGTGCACATAATTCTAAGGCTAATAAAAATGAATTCAGTAAAAATAGAGGGTTACGGCAAAAGGTTTGGGAGAAGACCACCCTAAGGCTGACATGTCTAACAGTGGACTTCTGAACAGAGCTATGAGCACGGCATTCATATAAATTAAACATTGGTAATGCCATTACTGAGTGGCCTCTAGATAGCTAAGAATAGGAGAAGGAATAGGATTAGTAGTAAAAAGTGACCATAAAGATATCTTTAGGCAATATAATCTATTGATGCTGAGCATTTAAATGTTCTTGTTTCTGTGGATTTGTGATTGTCTTTTGACTGTCTTGTTTCTATTCTCAACCCCTGTATTTTCTAATCCACATGGGACTCAGAGTGGTGTATCCATAAATCTCAAGCCATGCCAACATTCACTTATTTATTACAACCTGGGATTCTATGATATAAAATTGAGGGATTTCGGAAAAAATATTCAGAGCTAAAATATTGACTTTATATACTTAGCTATGTAAAGCAAAACCAATGTGTCGACAAGAATATAGTGGACAAAAATATTGACATGACGTAGGTAATCATACACATTTACATTTGATATTACTACTTTAAAAAACTTCACTTAGGAAATACTTTAAAACTATATGCATTAAAGAAAATGCAAAGGCAAATTTAATAAAGTGAAGGTATGTTAGAAAGTAAATATAAAATAAATGTAATAAAAAAATCCAAATTTATATAGACACAAATAGGAATAAAAAGATGATGTCATTGGTAATGTCTTCAGTGATGCCATTTGAGATCTCATCAGTGATGTCATCAGTGATGTATCTGACCATGTCATGAATTATGTAATTTGTGAGGTCATAAGCAGTACATAAGTATGTAAGTTATAGTTTGCTAAGGCAGCTCAGGCAACTTTAACTGCTGAACTTCTATGGGTTTGTACCTGAAAAATCTGAACCTACCTATAAGGTCCCTGTAACCTTTGTTTTTTTCAGTGATTTTATAAGTTGTTTTTATTTATATTTCCTAACTATAATGTTCCTTTAACCTTTGTTTTTGTCAGTGAATTTCTATGATTTTAATGCTATGTCATAACTATAATGTCCCTGTAACATTTTCACAAGTTTGTAAATACATTTTATTCACACATTCATTTTTATTATATATTAAAAAAAATTAGATTTAAAAATGAAGGTAAGCAACCTATGTGGTCTTTCTGTAAATGCAATGCACCAAGTCTTTCTTTTTTTTAATTCATATTATGGATCTATGGATCCATTACCAACCAATAGCGCACATTCAATACTAATAGAACAACACATTTAATGCAAATGTATGCTATAACAATTTTTGTATCTTTCCCCGTGTGCTGGAGTGTGAGTGGTGGTGTGAGTGACCGTGGCGTGTGAGGGGCTATATTGGTGTGTGAGTATGTAAGCAGATGTGGGAGTGGCTGTGTGAATAGGTGTGTGAGTGGTTTTATGGCAGTGTGAGTGGGTGTGCGAGTGGTTGTATGGTTATTTATGTGGGTGTGTGAGTGGGTGTGTATCTGAGAGTGTGAGTGATTGTGTGGGTCTGTGAGTAGGTGTGTGTGGTTTTGTGGGTCGGTGAGTCGGTATGTGAGTGGCTGTAGGGGGTTGTCAGTGGGTGTGTGAGTGGCTGTATGCGTGACTGTGTGTTGGTTTGGTAGTGGTTTTGTGGGTCTGAGTGGGTTCGTGAGTGGATGTATGGGTGTGTGAGTAGTTGTGTGGGTGTTTTGGCTCTGGAATTATGTGTGAATGGTTTTGTGGGTCTGTGAGTAGGTGTGTGAGTGGATGTAAGGGTGTATGAGTGGGTGTTTTGAGTGGTTGTGTGAGTGTGTGAGTGAGTGTGAGTTGGTGTGTGGGTGTGTGAGTAGGTGTATGTGTATTTTTGTTAATTGGGATCTATATCACCAGACCCGCCTTGGAGCACACAGGGGGTCACACTGAGCATCGAGGTGGATCTGCTGACAGCAAAAAAAATGTTTTTGACATTTTCTTTCCCATGAGGGGTCTCTCATAGACCCCTCCGTCAGTCCTATGGAATCAGGGTACCTCTACCCTAACCTCTTCTGTCACTTTAAATTGTATTCCCCCCTGAGTACTGAGTCCCAATGCACAAAATGGCAGCCACTACTTTCCTCCCAAGTTGGGGCCAGGCAATGACAGCATTGCTGTAGCCGCATGGCTCTGTGGTTCAGCCGCAGTAAATCCACTTCTCTAGATATACATAAATCTTTTTACTTTAATAACTCAAAAACTACTGAACAGATTAACACACAATTACAAAAAGCACGCTTTCTGGACCAAGATCCACATTTCTGTCAACTTTGGTTTAATTCCATTCAGCGGTTCGACCCCCTTTTCTTGGCCCCCTTTTCTTGGCCTCCGCTTGACGGATCACCCCAAAACTTTCCAGAAAGCAGATGAAGTGATTGGCAAACTAGTAATTTTGTGAAGATATTTATACTCTCACACACACACATATATATATATATATATATATATATATATATATATATATATATATATATATATATATATATATATATATATATATATATATATATATATATATATATATATATATATATATATATATATAACAATCCTCTACACTCTGGCACAGGAAGACAATGCCATGTTCTGCTTTTACCGAAAGTTTATTTCACAAGTCGGCTGCTGGGACGCGTTTCGCCTGTTCACCAGGCTTGTTCACCACAGTGCGAATTAAGTTTGCATTACTTAAAGCCCAATGACGCTCAATCACGTGAATGAAACTACAATTCTATTGCCACTGAAAACAGACTCGTAGTTTTTACGAGATATGTGTTACAAAGTGGTGAAACATAACTTGACCCATGCATTTACGTAGACATTTACAATTCATTTAAGTCTACAAACAACATTTTTGTATAACAATATAATCTAAATGTCGTCTGGTAAAGTGACTAGTGCCTTAAATATCAGCAAACGATAACACATTTTGAGCCAGTGCTCGTATATACCATTGTGTTCCAAAGGACTCATTTTGCTAAAAACCATTGAAATACATGGGAATTAAACCGCTACAATTTTTATGTATAAAGCCCAAGTGGGCGTTTCTGTAGGCAACATAATTCATGTCTATCATTCTTTCGTGGACTTTAACCATATAAACCAATATCACCCATAAATTAACAAAATATTAAAAACAACTGCAAACATTGGAGAGTTTTTTTGCTGCTAGTAGGTTAAAGGTGTCTATGAAGATCTTCTTCCATATTAAGACCCCCCGGGTACTAACTATTTAACTTTATTATGTACCTCGACTCAAGTTTTTGCAGCTTTTTTTCATAATTCCCACCTCTGTCATTTTTCTGAACAGCATCTACCACGAAATAAGACAATCCTGTCAAATTCCTTTCATGTTTTTTGTCAAAGTGTCTTGCGACAGGATCTGTCTTATCTCCATTTTTGATGGCTCGAAGATGCTGCAGGATTCGCATGTGAACTGGGAGGGTGGTGCTGCCCACGTACTTCAAGCCACAAGGACATTGGAGCACGTAGACAGCATGATCGGTTTTGCAGTGGTAATGGCCCTTGATTTTGAATTTTTTATCTGAGAGATTGGATGTATATGTTGAGGTATTTTTTCCATGAATGCATGCCTTGCATTTTAGACATTTTACAAAACCCTCTTTTTTAATGAGCCACAATTTAGTTGATTTTTTGGGAAGAGGAACTTTCAGAGTGTTACTGACCATCATCTGCTTAAAGCACCTGGCTTTTCGGAATGTTATCTGCGGTTTTTTGGTGACAATTTTGCCTAGAACAGGGTCACTCCGTATTAAGTGCCAGTGCTTATTCAGAATACCTCTAACTTGTGTGTGTTCAATGTTATAGGTAGTGATCATCCTACAAGCATTTTTGTTTTCATTTTCTTTCCTTTTAACACTGTTACTTTTCCCAAAAAGAATTTCTTCTCTGGGTTTTTTCTTAGCTTTTGTGACTGCCGAGTTGATACATTCTGTGGTGTATCCTCTGGCTTTAAACCGTCTACTCAGATTTTCAAGGGCATCGTTGCATTTGATTTCGTTACTGCAATTCCGTATAGTGCGTAGACTCTCCCCATAGGGGATGCTACGAATCAGGTTCTGAGGATGAAAACTCTTTGCGTGTAGCAATGTGTTACCCGCAGTAGGTTTTCGATAGAGAGATGTTTCTAGTTTACCATCTTCAATGTAAACTGTGAGGTCCAAAAAATTGACCTCAGTTTTACTGATGTTGCTGGTAAACTTCAGATTTAAATCGTTATGTTGGAGATTCTTAATGAAGTTGACCAACTGAGTTTCTGTGCCTTTCCATACAATGAAGAGGTCATCAATAAACCTGCTCCAATGCATGATGTTTGTCTGCCAAATGTCTGGGTACTGCTTCAGGACTACCTGCTCCTCCCACCAGCCCATATGCAAATTAGCAAAGCTGGGGGCGAAGCAGGTACCCATCGCAGTACCACAGACTTGATGTAAAATATCCCCATTAAAGAGAAAATAATTATTTTGCAGACATATCGTAGTCATTTCCAAGATCATTTGTGTGTGAGCCCAATATTTGACTGGTCCGCTTCCCAGAAAGTAACTAACCGCATTCAGACCATCTTTGTGTCTTATACTTGTATACAAGCTAGTTACATCAATGGTTGCCAATATATAATCCTTTTCCCTTGGGAGATCATAAACTCTTTTCAAAAAGTCCCCAGTGTCTTGAATATATGATGGGAGGGATTTGGTGAGTGGGCACAGAAATGAATCGATATATTTAGATGTATTGGACAACGCACTTTGTATTGCAGAGATTATTGGCCTGCCAGGTGGATTTTTCTGATCTTTATGTACTTTCGGTATTAGGTACATTACTGGACGTAACTGGTTTGTCTATCTTGAGAAATGACATTTCATCCTTTTTCCACAGACCTTGCATATACCATTCTGATAATTTACAATTGTATACCTGATGGCTATTGATCATAACCGACTCTTCTACTTTCACATAGTTTTGTCGGATGTTCAGTTGTTTGTATGCTTCCATAAGATATTGCTGCCTCCCCCACAGTACTACATTGCCACCCTTGTCAGCGTTACACACAATACAGTTTGAATTGTTTGCTAACTTATTCACCAAAGCATGATATTCTTTTTGCTGCTGTGAAAATGTATTATTTTTAGAGTGGATATTTGTGCACACATTTTTAAGTCATTTACCACCAATTCACTGTACATGTCAATTGACTCTCTGGTGGTAATTGGGGTAAATCTTGAGGTTGGTCTGAATGATGTAGGATCATTGCTCATGATGTATAGATTTTCTTCTGTTGCTATGTCTGTTGCTTGTCCAATGTTATCTCTTTGTAATGTCGCTTCACTTTGCGATACCTGTTGCATCTGGTAAACTTCCAACATGAGGTTCATGTCATCTACTCTTAATTCGTTATCATCCATAACCTCAATAGAACTCCCAGTCTGATTGGTCAAATTAGCACTGTTCAAAAAATGTTTTTTTAATTTCAAATTTCTTATGAATTTGAAAGTATCAATTCTGGTGGAAACGTAATCAAAGTTATCCTCAGGACAAAATGACAAGCCCAACTTCAGTATTTTTTCTTCTTCTTTAGTTAGTACAATATCCGTTAAATTAACAATGGAAGATTTGTCATCCTCTATCAGTTCTTCTTTTTCTTCGCGGGCTCTCCTTGCCCTGCGTAATTCTGTGCCTTTCCTCCTCTTATTCCTTTGCCTTTTCCCCTTGGAGGTTTTGCATATTGAAGGAATTGCCTCGGTCTTAAATTGAACCTGCATTCCTGTTCTAAAAAAGCAAATTCGTCAATTACTGTTGGTGCCGGGCCATATTTTGCATTTCTGCCACTCGTACCTTCTTAAGCGTCAGTTTCTACTTCAGAACTGACTGCACTGATTAAGTCCGTTTGGCCTTGTGTTGTGTTAGCAGTTGCTTTGTTCATTTTTTGTTTCCTAATTGATTCAATTTTTTTGGCAAATGTATAAATCTGGCCTCTCTCATAGTCCAACTTATCCCGCATAAACTTTTGTGTTTCGCGTTCTTTGATAGATACTTCCAATTTTTTGAGTCTTGTCTGTATTTCTCCTTTGTATTTCGTAATAAATTCCTGGTCATTGTCTGCGGAAAGAAATTCTTCAATCTGTCTAATCTCTTCCATGATTTTTATCCTGTCAGACTACGCATATTTGATAAGTATGCATAGCATTTTAACTGAGGCTTCATGGTTGTTTTCTGCCCATTCCTTTAGCATATTATCATCAGGTTCTTCATATGTTGGGTCTACCAAAATTCTCAAGCCTCTCGGAATCCGCTTGACTTCCAGGTATTTAGTGAGTGATTTCGCTTCCCACCATTTAGAAAGTTCTGTGCGCTTTAATTTTTCCAATCGTTTCAAGCGAGAAAGTGTGTCTGTTTTGGTGGTATTTGCTTCTATCCATCTTGCGGGAGGTCCACTAGTGCTAAGATCAAACACCGCTACTGCAGCCTCCTCCCTCTCCTTAATTTCTTCAGCCGACATAATGTATGTCTGTGTATTAAACTAGGAAGGTGATCGAAACTTTTATCCTTCCTGCAGAAACCGCCAGGTATTTTCCGCGCAAATGCAGCAAACACATTTAAGTTCGTGACACCTGGCTTCCTCTTCTCCCCTTAATTCAAATTTAACCAATCTGCTGCGCTCACCTCGATTTTCCAGCGGTCTTCCGCGGGTCCTCCGACTCGTGGAATCCTTCCGTACTCCTCGGGTTTTTAGGCAATATGGTTGTCGTTCGTAGAACACCTCAGCTCCTGGTGTTCGTTCAAGGCTGGGGGCGGCGGTTTGTAGAAATACGGCTCCAGTTGCCGAGTCTCAACCACCGCAGCACCAAAACGAAGAGTGCGTCGTTGCCAAGGACTGACTCGACCAAGCCCTTAATGTATAAAACAATCCTCTACACTCTGGCACAGGAAGACGACGCCATGTTCTGCTTTTACCGAAAGTTTATTTCACAAGTCGGCTGCTGGGACGCGTTTCGCCTGTTCACCAGGCTTGTTCACCACAGTGTGAATAAAGTTTGCGTTACTTAAAGCCCAATGACGCTCAATCACGTGAATGAAACTACAATTCTATTGCCACTGAAAACAGACTCGTAGTTTTTACGAGATATGTGTTACAAAGCGGTGAAACATAACTTGACCCATGCATTTACGTAGACATTTACAATTCATTTAAGTCTACAAACAACATTTTTGTATTACAATATAATCTAAATGTCGTCTGGTAAAGTGACTAGTGCCTTAAATATCAGCAAACGATAACACATTTTGAGCCAGTGCTCGTATATACCATTGTGTTCCAAAGGACTCATTTTGCTAAAAACCATTGAAATACATGGAATTAAACCGCTACAATTTTTATGTATAAAGCCCAAGTGGGCGTTTCTGTAGGCAACATAATTCATGTCTATCATTCTTTCGTGGACTTTAACCATATAAACCAATATCACCCATAAATAAACAAAATATTAAAAACAACTGCAAACATTGGAGAGTTTTTTTGCTGGTAGTAGGTTAAAGGTGTCTATGAAGATCTTCTTCCATATTAAGACCCCCCGGGTACTTACTATTTAACTTTATTATGTACCTCGACTCAAGTTTTCGCAGCTTTTTTTCATAATTCCCACCTCTGTCATTTTTCTGAACAGCATCTACCACGAATTTATTAAGAATCTCCAACATAACGATTTAAATCTGAAGTTTACCAGCAACATCAGTAAAACTGAGGTCAATTTTTTGGACCTCACAGTTTACATTGAAGATGGTAAACTAGAAACATCTCTCTATCGAAAACCTACTGCGGGTAACACATTGCTACACGCAAAGAGTTTTCATCCTCAGAACCTGATTCGTAGCATCCCCTATGGGGAGAGTCTACGCACTATACGGAATTGCAGTAACAAAATCAAATGCAATGATGCCCTTGAAAATCTGAGTAGACGGTTTAAAGCCAGAGGATACACCACAGAATGTGTCAACTCGGCAGTCACAAAAGCTAAGAAAAAACCAAGAGAAGAAATTCTTTTTGGGAAAAGGAACAGTGTTAAAAGGAAAGAAAATGAAAACAAAAATGCGTGTAGGATGATCACTACCTATAACATTGAACACACACAAGTTAGAGGTATTCTGAATAAGCACTGGCACTTAATACGGAGTGACCCTGTTCTAGGCAAAATTGTCCCCAAAAAACCGCAGATAACATTCCGAAAAGCCAGGTGCTTTAAGCAGATGATGGTCAGTAACACTCTGAAAGTTCCTCTTCCCAAAAAATCTACTAAATTGTGGCTCATTAAAAAAGAGGGTTTTGTAAAATGTCTAAAATGCAAGGCATGCATTCATGGAAAAAATACCTCAACATATACATTCAATCTCTCAGATAAAAAATTCAAAATCAAGGGCCATTACTACTGCAAAACCGAGCATGCTGTCTACGTGCTCCAATGTCCTTGTGGCTTGAAGTACGTGGGCAGCACCACCCTCCCAGTTCACATGCGAATCCTGCAGCATCTTCGAGCCATCAAAAATGGAGATAAGACATATCCTGTCGCAAGACACTTTGACAAAAAACATGAAAGGAGTTTGACAGGATTGTCTTATTTCGTGGTAGATGCTGTTCAGAAAAATGACAGAGGTGGGAATTATGAAAAAAAGCTGCGAAAACTTGAGTCGAGGTACATAATAAAGTTAAATAGTAAGTACCCGGGGGGTCTTAATATGGAAGAAGATCTTCATAGACACCTTTAACCTACTAGCAGCAAAAAAACTCTCCAATGTTTGCAGTTGTTTTTAATATTTTGTTTATTTATGGGTGATATTGGTTTATATGGTTAAAGTCCACGAAAGAATGATAGACATGAATTATGTTGCCTACAGAAATGCCCACTTGGGCTTTATACATAAAAATTATAACGGTTTAATTCCCATGTATTTCAATGGTTTTTAGCAAAATGAGTCCTTTGGAACACAATGGTATATACGAGCACTGGCTCAAAATGTGTTATCGTTTGCTGATATTTAAGGCACTAGTCACTTTACCAGACGACATTTAGATTATATTGTAATACAAAAATGTTGTTTGTAGACTTAAATGAATTGCAAATGTCTACGTAAATGCATGGGTCAAGTTATGTTTCACCGCTTTGTAATACATATCTCGTAAAAACTACGAGTCTGTTTTCAGTGGCAACAGAATTGTAGTTTCATTCACGTGATTGAGCGTCATTGGGCTTTAAGTAATGCAAACTTTATTCACACTGTGGTGAACAAGCCTGGTGAACAGGCGAAACGCGTCCCAGCAGCCGACTTGTGAAATAAACTTTCGGTAAAAGCAGAACATGACGTTGTCTTCCTGTGCCAGAATGTAGAGGATTGTTTTATACATTAAGGACTTGGTCGAGTCAGTCCTTGGCGACGACGCACTCTTCATTTTGGTGCCAGGGCCGGCTCTAGGCTCATGGTGGCCCTGGGCAGGGAGCGTAGGTAGGGGGCCCGGATGAGGTGGTCCAGGCGGGGCGGAGCGCGCAGGCCAGTAAAGAGGGGAGGGGGTCAGGGAGTTTAGAAGTGGAACAGAGCCAGAGGCCGCCAAATCCCTGCCAGGGGCCACCACGCAAATATGTATCCATCCTCAGAGGATTAATATATTAAGGATATATATTTTGGCGTGGTGGCCCCTGGGGTTTGGTGGCCCTGTGCAGGTGCACAGCTTGCACATGCCTAGAGCCGGCCCTGTTGGTGCTGCGGTGGTTGAGACTCGGCAACTGGAGCCGTATATATATATATATATATATATATATATATATATATATATATATATATATATATATATATATATATATATATATATATATATATATATACAAAGAACCTTCTCACGAAAAGAAGAAGAGGCCACAGCAGGGGAGACAGTGGAGGCTTATTTATTGTAGATAACACCATCTATAGGGCAAATGCATTTTGACTTCTCTCTCTGCCTTCCTCAGCGCCAATGGTGTAAACAGGATGAGGGCGCCATCAAAGGTTTAAATACTGTGAGGAAGACCCCGCACTTACCCGGAACATGCAGGGACGACCATGGTGTCAGGAGAGTTCCCGAGGACTACCACGCCCACATACCTCTCACATATCTCCACAGGAACTTGCAGAGCGCTCGTGCAACCCGGAAATCCAACCCCAATACCCCGGAAGGGAGAGACGCGAGCCAATAAACTGCACACAGGGGTAGGTCAAAGGAGAGAGAGCAGACGCGGAAACAGAGAGGACGAGTGAAGACGCGGGACCCGGTGTGGAAGACGCAGGACCCAGTATGGAAGACGCGGGACCCGGTGAGGAAGACACGGGACCCGGTGGAGAAGACGCTGGACCGGACGACCCTGAAGAGGAAAGCTGGTCGGAGGACTGGTGGTGTCCGGAGGAGGCTGGAAGGCGGCCGTAACTCGGAGGAGAGTTACGGCGGGGCCGGTGAGTAAAACTGGCTCGGGGACACAGAGGGAGGCGGCGGGAATGAGCATAGTGGGAGGGTAGAGCACCTCGGGTGTCAAGTGAAGCTGGTAAAATACTACGTGTGCCACACTGTTTTGAGATGTATACGAGTGATGGTACCCGACTTTACTCTGCTCTAGACAACTAAGTTCGTTACTGGAAATTGTTTAAAACTGTACACGACTTCCCTTACCCTAGGCACTTAAAGCTCACAACCCCCCCCCCCTTCCCTTTCTAAATAAGACCACTCATCATCTTGAATTATCCTGACAAACACACGGGTGTGGTGAAAGAAATCAACTTCATTATACGAATTCCATTCTGACGGTACCCCTTTGTTTATTTCTATCCTTCTATGAGCCTCCGGAGTAACCAACCCGGTCCAGAAGACCTAGAGGGCATGGAAACAACTTTGCAGACCTTCGGTTTCTCCGGCTCATCCCAGGAAAACTCGGAAGAAGAAGAAACTTTAACTTCCCAACCCTTTTCCCTTCCCTCTAAAATCAATAAACCTATTTCCAAACCTATATTGCAGCCTCCACGCCTGTATATCAAGCCTTCGCTCTCACAAATACCATGCCCCCTCCTGATAGGTGCAAAAACAACAGGTGATGGACAGAATGCAGAACAATGTCATACATTCACCCCAGTACAGAGATCTGGGCCTCAATCCATCGTTTTTTTGCTCACCATGCCATTCCAGTTTGAACCCAGCCATATGCAAATCAGTATTGACCCTGTGCCCCATGGGTACAGTCCAGCCCGAACTGCCAAGCCAGGTCCTCCCTGGACTGGAAACAAGCATCCAAGGACCGGTTTCGGGCTTTCAGCCCTCATCAGCCTGGATAGCTTGATTCCAGTGGCATGGAGAGCCCGGGACTCACGTCTGAGCATACCTGTCCCACTCGGGGTGACAAATGCAAAAACAACAGGTGATGGACAGAATGCAGAACAATGTCATACATTCACCCCAGTACAGAGATCTGGGCCTAAATCCATCGTTTTTTTGCTCACAATGCCATTCCAGTTTGAACCAGCCATATGCAAATCAGTCTTGACCCTGTGCCCCATGGGTACAGTCCAGCCTGAACTGCCAAGCCAGGTCCTCCCTGGACTGGAAACAAGCACCCAAGGACCGGTTTCGGGCTTTCAGCCCTCATCAGCCTGGATAGCTTGATTCCAGTGGCATGGAGAGCACGGTACTCACGTCTGAGCATATCCGTCCCACTCGGGGTGACAAATGCAAAAACAACAGGTGATGGACAGAATGCAGAACAATGTCATACATTCACCCCAGTACAGAGATCTGGGCCTAAATCCATCGTTTTTTTGCTCACCATGCCATTCCAGTTTGAACCCAGCCATATGCAAATCAGTCTTGACCCTGTGCCCCATGGGTACAGTCCAGCCCGAACTGCCAAGCCAGGTCCTCCCTGGACTGGAAACAAGCATCCAAGGACCGGTTTCAGGCTTTCAGCCCTCATCAGCCTGGATAGCTTGATTCCAGTGGCATGGAGAGCACGGGACTCACGTCTGAGCATACCCGTCCCACTCGGGGTGACAAATGCAAAAGCAACAGGTGATGGACAGAATGCAGAACAATGTTATACATTCACCCCAGTACAGAGATCTGGGCCTAAATCCCTCGTTTTTTTGCTCACCATGCGTTTCCAGTTTGAACCCAGCCATATGCAAATCAGTATTGACCCTGTGCTCCACCTGATAGGTGTCAACAAGCTCCGCCCCCCGCAAGCCAAACGTTTGTATTGGTGCAAGTACAACATGTAGGATGCCAGGTGCGTCAGTACTACAAGTCCCAGAATTCTGTTTGTTTTCTGGTTGACATGCGGGGAAATGGAAAACATCTTGCGGGGAATCGAACACCTGTTTACTCCAATGCTGATGCCTCCTCTGCTCCCCAGACCGCACCAACCCCGAGTCCCGGTGTTCCAATAAGCAGGGGCAAGTCTGGGAATCCATCTCGCCCGGCGTGGAGTCAAGTGGCTTCAACACTGCCTCTTCTCCTCCCGAGCCCAGGGTTGGGCCCCGGCCCTCCCAGTCACCTGGAAACACCACAATCCACCAAAGCAGAAGCCAGTGTGACCAGGGCCAACTTGCTGTGCGGGGGCCTCTTAAAGCCGACTTTGGCATTCGCGCGGACAAAATGCAAAGAACCTTCTCACGAAAAGAAGAAGATATATATATGTATACATTTCACAACTCTTGCCAAGAGAAACAGAGAGTCACTCCTCATTCACAGCGTCTTTTTATTTGACAAATAAAAGGGCAATCCATGTGAAATCAGTGAAGAAAGGCCTAACGCATTTCAAACTAATAAAGTTCTTGATCACAGATCAGCAGCTGCCGATTCAAATGCGCCCTGTTCATTAGTCCTTATTTACATAATGTCCATGCTGCTGTTCATAAGCATCAAGTGAACTTCTTGAAAGAAATGCACTCTGGGACCCCATGTTTTAGGACACCATGGGCCAGATGTAGGAGCCCTAATACCGGTCGGTAACGGCCGAATTCGGCCGTTACCGACCGGTATTAGGGTTTCCAGATGTAGGGGGCCTATATTTTACCGATTATGTAAATTTACCGAATCGGTAAATTTAAAGAATCAGTAAAATACCGAATCGGTATATTCACCGATTCGGTAAATCTACATGTAGGTGGGACTCTTCTGAGTCCCAAAGGCCCTTTAGAATCGGTATTTTGCCACCCAATCCTATTGGGTGGTAAAATACCGAATACAGGTGTGCATGCACATCTGTGCATGCACACCTGTGCAATGTGACACTCAGACATGCCCTTAGGGCATGTCTGTGTGCCACATGGCACACAAGTCCGGAATTGGGGTGCTAGAGGGTGTCAAAGTGACACCCCCTGCACCCTTGCAAAATTCGGAATTTACCGAATCGGTAAATACCGATTCGGTATTCCACATTGATTCCTATGGCTTCAAGGCCCATAGGAATCAATGGCGGATACCGATTCGGTATTCACAGAATCGGTAAATACCGAATCTTACCGATTCGGTATTTACCGATTCAGAATTACCTACATTTCCCCCCCTCTAATTTACCACTTCTTAAATACCGAATCGGTATGATTCGGTATTTTAGAAGTGGTAAATTAGATTTACCTACATCTGGCCCCATATCTCCATATCAATCCTCAAGTAGGTAAGTAAGTTGGCAGCCAAAATTATAAAAACAAACCGTATGGAGTGACATTACACCCCAATCCCAGTCGCACAGCCATAACGAAAATGCACAAATATCAACCTTTGTTTAACTCCATTTAATTCAACACTTTACTTCAGTGTTCTTATGTACTCTTTTTCTCTTCACTCCACATGTAGGGTACCATGCAATTTATAATCTTCCAATGTTCAAGATGTGCCCATCTGAACCTCTTTCAAAAACACAAAGAACATATGTTTCGTCTACAGCAATTCCCTTTATTTCAACCCAAAACATTTCAGGCTCCATGAGCCCTTCTTCACGGCTAACTGTGAAAACAGCATCATATTGTTACCCTGATCCGTTTCAATCCAAATCTGGGCATATCTTGAATTTTGGAAGCTTATAAACTGCATGATACCCTACATGTGAAGTCAAGATAAAAAGAGAAAAAGAGTTTAGGGTGTAATGTCTCACCATACGGTTCGTTTGAATAATAGTGTGCTACCAAGGCAAGGCACTCACCCTGTGAGCAGGCACTCTCTGATTATTATTTCGCTAAACATGGTTAAATGGATAAACAGGTGTGCTTCCACCACCCTTATGTATTAACCAAAATTATAAACTCATCCCAGATTTCCCAAACAATCCTTCCTTGCTGATGTCCCCGGTTGGGGCCGTAGTTTAAGGCCACACGGATCTGCACTTCATATTACAGTGGTGCTGTCTCCTGGCCCGTGTAACGGTTAGCGTGCTAGCCTTTGTTGCTGGCACACGCGCCGGTAGTGAGGCGCCCCGCGCTCACGCCAGAAGGCAGAGCGCATAATTAAATAAAGGTTGGCGGGCTGCGCTCGGCAGTCCGCGCATAGCAGCCAACGTGTGTGTGAGATGTTTAATTTACTGTGACCCCTTGGTGCATAGCGCCCGCTCCCGCACGGCCCAGGGGGCCCAACATGTAACATTGGCGACGAGTACGGAGCAATCCATGCTCCACAGCACTCCCTGCAAAAAGGGGCCACAGCACGCCCTGTGCTTGCCCCAGTCCAGTGAAGATAGGCCCAGCAGCACAGCACGTCGCCCACACACCACCACGGAGGCGGTGAAGCCTGGTAACCGGCACCTTATCAGCAGTAGGGAGACAGTCCCCACAGGAGAGCTTCACTATCCAGCACCACAAAGCAGGGCACGCCCACGACACCGCTGGTATGACGTGCACAGGTGCCACGCATAGAACTATCCCTACCCTGCAAGGCCCATCACAAGCTACAAGGCCGCAGTCACAAGGCCAAGTCGCATCAGCCCAGAAGCACTACCACACAACACAAAGCCCCAGAAACATCTGGAAGAGCACAGCACTCCTGTTGAGCGAATCTACCGCATCATCCAGCCACCACCTTAGATGATCAAGGGGAGTGCACGCAGGCCCCAGCTAGAATCACAGTGGAACACCCTCCCACAGGAGTCCTACTTCATTTTAGCGGATCAATGGACCCCACAACAGCATCGCCAAGGTGGAAAGTCTGGCTTGGCCGCCTAGAAAATTATTTAATCGCCACCTGAGAGACCAACGGTGCAGTCAAGCGCTCGCTGCTTCTCCACTACACAGGGGAGGAGAGCAACATGCTCTTTAAACACCTCCCAAACACGGGATGACCCAAGGATTATGCAGCGTCAGTGGCTGTTTTAAATACACATTTCGACCCTCAATTAAATCCTGACTTCGAACACTTCAAATTGAGGCAAGTCAAGTAAAGAGAAGGGGAGTCGGTGGACTCTTTTCATGCGACGCTGAGAGAACTTGCTAGTACTCACCTCGTGGGAGAGAGAGCGGCAAAAGAAATCAGAGCGCAACTGATTCTAGGGATCTGCAGCAAGTTCCTGCGAGGCCTTATCCTAAGGCAACTGGACTTACCAATGAATGACATACTGGTGTTGGCACGTTCCCATGATCTCTCAGTCACGCAAGCAGAGGAGATGGACCTCCCACTGTGCGCAACACAGAAAAGAGCGCCACTGTCAAAACCGAGTGAGCGGACGCCGTCAGTACGTGAGACAGGGCCTACAAATCAAGAGATGGCCCACCGCCAAACCTGAAAGCTCAATGTGGGTATTGTGGATACGAAGAACACCTCCCACTGTCATGCACAGCTCAAGGGAAGACATGCACCAACTGTGGTATTGCCAACCATGTTGCCTCAGTGTGCAGGGAAAAGGTGGAAGATGCCCCAAACCGGTGAGGAAAATGGTCCGCCATCTATCAAGCATCTATCTGTCTTCCTCACCAGGGACAAAGAAGGAACAAACCCTCTATCAAGCAGCGGAATCCTCGTCTGACGATAAAGAAGAGACATACTTCGTCTCGTTCACCCAAGCTCTGAAAAGATGAAAGCGTCCCCAGCCTTGATGCACAGTGCACATCACTGGGTCAGAAGTCAGTGCAGTGATCGAAATGTGGGCATCGGTCACCGTCATGGGTTCCAACAATACAACAAACTGAAGCGTAAACCTGAACTACGACCATCAAAGATGAATATATTCACCTATGGGAGCGATTCACTGTTACCCCTCCGAGGCAAAATTACTGTACCAGTGCGGTCACCGAAATCACAGTGGACATCCACGTCATCAACCAGGAGGCCGACACTCTGCTTGTGGTATCGTTTTCAGCAAGGCCTAATTACGCCACTAACAACTCTCAACCCTTAGAACAGAAGTTGGCACGGAAACTGGAATAGAAAAGACAAGTTTATTAAGACCCCATGGGGTGGAACTACATTCAGACACTACCCTTCGGCAATGCATGAAGTAGCACACCGAACGGAAGCCACATGGTCCTTTAATACCCACACAGGGGCTTGGAAAATAGGCGGCACAAACATAAGATGAATTTATGTACATATAAGGGCATTTTCAGTGCACATTCAACAAGTGGGAGGAGCTAAGGGTTTGACCAGTTTGGAGTAAGCACATCTCGTCAAGTGATTTATCAGAAACAGATGTGGCTCAACTGAGCATGTGCGTACTTGATAGAAAGCTAAAACTAGCTTGTTACTAGGCAGAATATATGAGCAGCTAGCAAAGAGGTAGGACAAAGCTCATGGCGAGCATGAGGTAATGTGAGGGCATACAAAATGGTCGATAGTAATACAAAATGGCTTCCGAAAACGGGCAACATAACAGTGGAAAACACATTGGCTTCAGCAAATGCTAACCTAATCGTTGTTAATTTACGACAGACAACCCTTTTCGCGTTTAGCTGAAGCTAGTCCTTCATTATAGATAGTCTGGGTATACCTCGTATACATCTATTAGCATTATTTCAGCTATTTCTTTACTTAACATTTGTTGAGCTTTTGTCTCAGCAATATTTCTCTTGGAAGGGATACAAGCGGAGATGCCAATAGAACAAAGCATAGGACCACATTGTAAACATATACAGAAAATGAATAATATCGTAATTATTGCACATAGAGTAGTCAATCATTTTCAACCCAAGTGGTAAATAATGTCCATATCCAACCTGAAAATGTCCATGTACCAGTTTCTTGATGAATTTCTGCTGCAAATTTATGCAGTTTGGAGATTGCACTCTACACTGAAGGCGAATGGTCTGGGATGTAAATACAGCAACTACATCCGATGATGCGACATGCACCACCTCGATCAGCTAACATTACATCTAAAACCATTCTGTTTTGAAGCGCTACAATTCGTGCAATTTGGAGCTCCTCCATAATATTTCCTAGAGCCATAGCTGTCTGGTTAGCAACAATTTCAACAACACAAGTTAATCGTCTTATTTTTCTACAGTTTAGTGCAGCACCCACAAAGAAAAACAGGCCTAAATTAAAATCAACATATTGTTGCAAAGTAGTATTAGTTTGATCCACTTCGTCTATACTTATTGTTCTTTTAACTCTATTTACAGAAAGTTAATTAAATAGTACAACATTCTTATGATATAATTCAGGTGCCAAAAATACAGGGGGCAACAGAAAAGATATATAACACACCCCAGACCATTCCACTGGAAGCTGGTAATATCCTTTATTTCCACATATGAAGTAAGACTTATGAGAAGCTGTAAAAGTGCTATTATTTCTCCCATCAATAGTCAGAACAACAGTACATTCACTTTCCCCTACTGAAACTGTCCCCACATTTTAATACATAAATCTGCTTTTGCTTTAGTAACAGAAATTACAAAAAGTTCATCCGTATTTATTGTTCTTGTTTTGGTGAAAACATACGGTGTGGAAGCATTGTCTGACTGGTATGTTTCCCACTCCCATTTAGTTCCTTTTGCTTGAGGGTAACCGTCTTTGTCTTGGTAACAAACTTTATTAAGGCGAAAATTAATCCCGCCTACTGAAGGTTTTCTAGAAGGAAACAAAAGTGCGTACCAAGCTTGACAGGAACCATTGTGAGAAAAGAGAAGAGGAATAAAAGGCATTCCTCCTTTTTTCTGGTTGGCCGGTAACATCCCGCACACCCAACAATTGGTGATGTTCGTAGCATTATGCGTATGATGCAACATCTGGATAAAAGTGTTATTCAAATAAGACTGTCGATGTTTTTGCTCATGTTAAGGAAGAGTAAAATGAAAATGCTCAAGTGGGACAGGAGTAGTGGCAAGCAAATATTTTCAAACAGGGGCCACCTTTTCTACAAACCAAGCTGTTATCGCTATAACCACCATAGCAACAACAAATCCTACAACGCAATTGAGCCTCTTATTACTCATTTTGACAACAATGTAAATGAACTTTCTTCAAAACTTTATTGAAACAATCGTTGGAGTGCTTAGCCCTACGGCAGCCGTTGATTTCTTCACCGAAGGTCAAGACGGGTGTCACTACACTAGGCAGAGCTGATTCCACCCCCCCCCCCCTTGCCATATCGGCAGTCCGTTTCACTAACCCAGGGCAGTAGCTCAAGCAGTCTTCTTTGGGAAAACAGATTCTTTCCTTGGTCTCAACTGATATCTCGATGCTACAGGAATTGAGTGGTCCCGGAAGACCTCCTCCGATTTGTCAGGTGAGATGGATGGGTTTTTCTCCGTATCCAGGATTTCTCAATGGTCGATCAGTACAGCAGGCTCTACCAAGGCAGGTGATAGTTTTCGACAGTGGGTACCATGGATCCACCTTTTCCGGTTTGTCACTCGGACTGCTGTTCTTGTGGCCAGGAGTACTTGTTCTGGACCTCGCCACCTCGGCTCTAGATTGTTTGACCTCTCAAAGGATTGGACCATCACCTGGTCTCTGTGTCGAAGATCATAAGCCTCACCCGTAGATCTGTCAGGAAGAGCTTCTCGAACCTGTTGATGAATAGAAAGTAAATTATCTGTTAATTTTGCCAAATAGTCATTTGTCAATATACAGGGCACATCATGTATGGGACGTGGCTTAGGAACTCCCAAAATATTCATTGGTCTGCGATATACCACCTTCGATATACCACCTCATAAGGCGTAAGGCAAGAACATGAATGTGGCACTGATCTTATGGATAGTAATGCCAGAGGTACAGCGTCCGGCCACTTTAAAGATGTGGAAGCCACAATTTTCACTAACTTGAGCTTCAGAGTAGCATGTACCTTTCCACCAATCCTGCTGATTGCGGATGAAAAACTGCATGGAATTTCTGTTTTATTCCTAATCCTTTCAGGACAATCTCAACAACTTGCCCAATAAAATGGGGTCCGTTGTCACTCCATAAAAGTTTGCAAACACCATATCTGGGAAAATATTCCTTCAGAAGCACCTCAGCTATAGTCAACGCTGTATTATCCTTTGTAGGGTATGCCTCTATCCACTTACTAAAGGCACAAACCACCACTAGGACATACTTTAGATTATTGCAGCGTTCAAGTTGGATATAATCCATTTGCAAGACTTCAAAAGGTGCAGTCGGTGTAGCAAATTCTCCAGGAGGAGCTTGTGTCCCTTTACCAGGATTATACTGCAAGCAAATCAAAAAGGACTGTACTACTCTCTTAGCTGTACTGGCAATCTCAGGATGCTCCCAAACTCGCGTAAGCAATTTTGTTATTGCTAGCGCTCCAACATGTGCCATCCCATGTGCCATTTGGACCATAGGTTGTAAATAGGCCGCAGGTAGTTTCCACCTATCCATATCCTTGCTGCGCCAACAACCTTCATCATCCAATACTCCTTCTTTGGACCATTGTTCAAGTTCTGCTTCTGAGGCAGATCTCTGTACATCTAGCACTTCCTCTTTAGCATCATGCCATCGTTCAGCTTGAGATTTCACTACATACATAGGGGTGGCATTTTGTCGCATTGCAGTCTCACGAGCTACGTGATCAGCAAAAGCATTACCTTGTCCTATTTTATCACCTTCATATGTGCGCTACATTTCACAATTGCTATCTTCTTCGGATACGTTAGTGCAGTTAAAAAGTTGTATACAAATTCCCCATGCATTATTTGTATCCTGTGTGATGTTAGACCATCCAGGGCAAGACCATTGTGCTCAATAACAATTTCACTTGGACAATGAACAGACATACTAACTGCAACAGCTCCAGGTGCATTTATGTGTTGATTTGCCCGTGCGATCTGATGTACATCGGGATGACAATGCGTCCTGTGAAGCAACGGATAATGGAGCACAATAGTAATATTCGATGTCACAAGACACACACAAAGCTCTACGAACATTGCAAGAACAACAATCACTCACCAGAGAATATCCGCTGGACTGTCATTGAATCCTTACCAAATCTGAATCAACAAGCCCTGTTCAGACATGAACAGAGATGGATACACCGATTACATTGCGATGAATTGGGATTAAACGATGGGGTGCCCTGGACGACACTCGCCAGATAGTTATTATTCTGGACTTGTTGTCTACTCCTTAGTGCTTTCACATGCCTTTCGGCCCGTTCCAAGATGGCCCCCGCATTAGATTGCTCGGGCCACGCTATCTCCAGCCAACCCGCCTGTGCTGTTTTACTCCTGCGTGCCGTAACCTAGTAACCAGAGGGACACACCCCTCGGTGCGCGCGCAACTCGTCTTTATCTAGACCGGCCATTGCCTGACTACCGTGCCGGCTGTCCAGTCATCTGATTGCCTGTGGGAGGGGTAGGTGCAGAGATGCCTTCCACCAGCGACTTGTGAGGTAAGGTGTCGAGCTGAGCCCTGATACACAGCTTTTAATCTGCCTGTATACGCAACCTGCCCACTCCCGCACACGGGTTACCGGCTTGTTTATCGCTCCCTAATGATCTCGTGGGATGCCTTACTCTCCCCCTAGGAACTCCTCGCTCGCTGCTGGCCCCACCTGGACAGCTCGTGAGGCCTTAAGGAGGAATCACAACGGGTAAGTGCAACATAGATCGATAGATCAGCCTTGCTCACGCGCACTCGTTGAGCATGGCACATTTACTTGTTTCCTCGCTGGTTTACACATTCACCCCGCCAGCGTTGAATTACTTTGGAATGAGAGTGTCAAATCACATTTAATGGTTTTTCTATGCGGCTTTTTCATCATTTATGGCTTAAAAACTTTAGCCTACATGTGTTTACATAACATTGTAAAGACTGGCACAACACGTCGCTCGACTATGCGAGGGTACATCTCTACCACTGGTCTTGTAATGTGATGTTCCACCCTACCTAGTGCACTACATAGCCGAGTGAACAGCGCCTCCACCTTAATGCATGCTATAGCGACCTAGCATGGCAGCACAACACAGTGCGGTTCACTCACGCGCACTGAAATTTTTAATCTTTTATCCCTTTCTCTCTCACAGTAGCACCTGACCCTACCACTGTCCAGACAGACCGTTACCCCCTGGGCACGTGTTTTTCTGGCTTTTGAAACATAGGCACAATTATGATGTAGTCTGGTCTACATTTACTTATGGCATCATCCTGTGTCTGCTTATTTTTCCTCAGTTTCCAGGAGGTACGTCCCCACGGAACCGTTTCGGAACGACACTTTACAGGTCGTATACCAGTGTCCTCTTAATTAGGAGGATCGAAGCAATCATATGAGCACAAAGGTCCTGACGAATCGCCCTTAGGGCGAGAAACATGTCGACCGCTTACACAACAAGGGTTGAATAAGGGTTGGTCCCATTGTTTACCACCCCCTAATACCCCTTCACCTTTTTTAGTAAAGCAGTGAGCCTGACCAATAAAATTCCCATTAGGACTCAACTGACTTTTTTTAACCTCACCACCACGCTCACTATTCCACTTTTTTAGGCCCCTCACACCCACACACCCGTTGGCTCGGAATAGAAGATCTCCGCCAAAGTGCAGCTTCCCTTGCTGCCCGACGGGCATTGCACCGCCAGCCTGCCGTTGGAGCAGGATACCGATGATGACGCTGGACGGTCACCGGCTGGGACTACAGCTGTGGTCCTGCCGGTAGCCTGTGTGAGGTATCCTTACATTCTGAAAAGGGTCTACACCATGCACTTAACCCCCACAATTCACCGAGTGAGAGAGAAGTTATGCTGAGCTAATTTTCTAGCTCCAATTGGGGAACTTTGTACAATACTTATTGTCTGCTGCTTCCTAGGGCGAGTACATTGGACCCCGTTAAAAATCGTCCAACCCTTTTTTTTTTCCCCCTGTTTGATACCAGTTTCAGCGTGCCCTTTGCACGGGAATCTTTTTGTCTTAGGTTACCAGCGGCGAGTATTCCTCGCCCCGTGGACCAAGCCGCATAGTTATACCTCCAGTCCACCCTTTTGGGAGGTTTTTTGACACTCTTCTCTGGCTTACGTAGCACAGGGCACCCCGTCCCTACCGCACATCAATATGGAGGATGTCCCGGGTCTCAGCTTTAACGAAGACACCATAGCTGAAACATTAAGAAACACTCCTTCATTACTCAATAATCCGCCAGCTGCCGCATCCGGAGCCTCTTCTGATGAGTGGTCCACACTAAGTGAGATGAAAAAAGAACTGATCAGGATAACGATCCACGGTATAATGATGACGGAGTACCTAAGGAGCAATATAGCACCACAGGGCCTAATTGTTAATATCGTTCCTAGGCTATTCCTGGATGACAAACGTTTTAAAGTGGACTGGTGCCAGGTCTCCTGGAAATGCACCAAGGACCTCCTGTTTCTGATCAGCCAGACTGCCAAACGATTGTCTGAAGCACTCCAAGATAAAATCTCTGCCATAGAAGCAACTATGAAAAATGGGACTTCAAAAAATAATAAATCAGCATTCACGACAAAACTCGCGGAGATTAACCAAGAGATGGCTGACCATCATGAGTTCCTGCTCAAACAGAAAACCACCAAACTGGAGAAAGACATAGCCAAATTTGCAAAGGAGAAAGTATACCCCTATCTCAAGGATGATTACAAAGGAAAGAAGAACAATTATTCTTCGGACGATAATTCGAGCACGGACAACAGGCGTGGCTCCACGAGCAGCGACTCCAGCGGAGGCTTCCCTGCGAGAAATACAAGACCCACACGCCCCTGGCAACAAGGATATCACCAAGGACCAGTGTTCCATGGCCAACCCCATCTACCACCACCGTGGCAATATCCCTTCTACCCTCAGGGCCCCCCGCAATTCTACCCCCTTAATCCGCCTCCTTTTCAAGGCAGAGGTTGGGGCAGAGGAAGAGGGCGAAAGCGAGGCGGGAACAAGGGTGTACAGTGGCAAGACCAGATGCCAGAGCCGACGGGAGTGGAGACCAGGAGCGCGACAACCAGAGGGAGAAGAGTTTGATCGTGAACCTTTCCACTCGAACCCTGACTACTACTGAGAAGAATGTTTTGGAGAAAGGGCTGGGATTTGTCCCGACACCGATCCCCGATTCATTCCAGGAAATGATTGAGCTGAAGCAGTTCTTTAGGAAGATACGTCTCCGGGCCTTTTTTGATAATCAGCCAGACATACCCTGTGAAGACACTGGTCTTAGGAAACCTTCTACCTTCACCCCCACTGATGGGATGGTACCACCGGAGGTCCTGACATTTGAAAGAGCAGTGCTGCGATCGATGCAGAACAAACCCTTAATCAAACCGTTTAACAATCTTTCCAATGCTGAAAGACAGGCAGCTTCCTCCCTTGGCAAGGACACTTCAATAGTCATCAAGCAAGCTGACAAGGGGGGAGCTACTGTCATACAAAACTATGCTGATTATGATAAAGAGTGCAGACGCCAACTAGCAAATACGACCCACTACAGATTACTCACAGAGGACCCAACCAACCGACTGACTACCACCGTGATGTCTCTGGTCATTGAAGCAGAGACCAACGAATGGATAAGTAAAAAAGAGGCAGAATTTTTGGTAACCACGGACCCGGTCATACCATACTTTTACACGCTGCCCAAAATTCATAAAGGCACTACTCCAGTCCCAGGAAGACCAATCGTGTCTGGCATCGGTTCAATTTTAGAACCCCTCTCCCAATTCTGCGATGCTTTTTTTCAACCTCTGGTCAAACTCATCCCGTCTTATCTGCAGGACACGAGAGATGTGCTTCGTCTGATCAATGATATGGATGGCAGGGAGGATATTGATCTCCTCTTGACACTCGACGTGGAAGCGTTGTACACCAATATACCGCAACATGCAACGCTGGAAGCAGTGGACTCCCTCCTACGCCAAGAGGAGTGGTTGTCCCCTACTCCGGTTTCATTCATAATGGAGTTGGCACATATTGCATTGACTGAAAAATTTTTCAAATACGAGTCCAACTTGTACCACCAGATCCGCGGGACATCGATGGGTTCGACCTTTGCGCCGAGCTTGGCATGCATCTATATGGCATCGTTTGAGGAAAAATCCATCTACCCCCCCTGAACACAACCCATTCCGTGAAAATCTAACGTGTTGGCGTCGGTACATCGACGACATCCTGGTGTTCTGGAAGGGGGACCGGACGACATGTGAGGCCTTCTGCACATGGATAAACCAACAAGACCCATTCCTTAAGTTCACAGGCACCATTTCCGATAAGTCCATACCCTATTTGGACCTCACTATAGTCCTGGAGCCAACCACGATCAGCACAACTCTCTATAAGAAGGACACTGACAGGAACAGTCTGTTACCCTACACCAGCCACCACACGAGATCCCTTAGGGACAATCTACCCTTCGGACAATTTCTCCGCCTTCGGCGAAACTGCAGTTCAATTAACGACTACAAACAACAAGCACACTCCCTACAAACCAAACTCCTGGACCGGGGGTACCCCACATGGCTTCTGAAAAATTCTACCAAAAGAGCCCTCAACAATAATAGAGAGGCCCTGCTTGAGATACACCCCAAGGAGCCAGATGACAAGATTACTTGTGTTACCTCATTTACAAGAAACTCCTCATTTATCAAAAAAACTGTTAATACACACTGGGGCATTCTCAACTCCGCAGGAATGGAGTTACCGCGTCCACGGTTTGCTTTCAAGAGGACGGCTAACCTGAAGGATACTCTTATCCACACCCGTCCCAAGAAAACCAGCACCCGAGCTGTTAATACGCTCTGGGATCTTCCCCCAGTGACGGGACACTATCGCTGTGGCTCCTGTGTCGTCTGCCCCCAGACCATCCAGGGCAAGACCATTGTGCTCAATAACAATTTCACTTGGACAATGAACAGACATACTAACTGCAACAGCTCCAGGTGCATTTATGTGTTGATTTGCCCGTGCGATCTGATGTACATCGGGATGACAATGCGTCCTGTGAAGCAACGGATAATGGAGCACAATAGTAATATTCGATGTCACAAGACACACACAAAGCTCTACGAACATTGCAAGGACAACAATCACTCACCAGAGAATATCCGCTGGACTGTCATTGAATCCTTACCAAATCTGAATCAACAAGCCCTGTTCAGACATGAACAGAGATGGATACACCGATTACATTGCGATGAATTGGGATTAAACGATGGGGTGCCCTGGACGACACTCGCCAGATAGTTATTATTCTGGACTTGTTGTCTACTCCTTAGTGCTTTCACATGCCTTTCGGCCCGTTCCAAGATGGCCCCCGCATTAGATTGCTCGGGCCACGCTATCTCCAGCCAACCCGCCTGTGCTGTTTTACTCCTGCGTGCCGTAACCTAGTAACCCGAGGGACACACCCCTCGGTGCGCGCGCAACTCGTCTTTTTCTAGACCGGCCATTGCCTGACTACCGTGCCGGCTGTCCAGTCATCTGATTGCCTGTGGGAGGGGTAGGTGCAGAGATGCCTTCCACCAGCGACTTGTGAGGTAAGGTGTCGAGCTGAGCCCTGATACACAGCTTTTAATCTGCCTGTATACGCAACCTGCCCACTCCCGCACACGGGTTACCGGCTTGTTTATCGCTCCCTAATGATCTCGTGGGATGCCTTACTCTCCCCCTAGGAACTCCTCGCTCGCTGCTGGCCCCACCTGGACAGCTCGTGAGGCCTTAAGGAGGAATCACAACGGGTAAGTGCAACATAGATCGATAGATCAGCCTTGCTCACGCGCACTCGTTGAGCATGGCACATTTACTTGTTTCCTCGCTGGTTTACACATTCACCCCGCCAGCGTTGAATTACTTTGGAATGAGAGTGTCAAATCACATTTAATGGTTTTTCTATGCGGCTTTTTCATCATTTATGGCTTAAAAACTTTAGCCTACATGTGTTTACATAACATTGTAAAGACTGGCACAACACGTCGCTCGACTATGCGAGGGTACATCTCTACCACTGGTCTTGTAATGTGATGTTCCACCCTACCTAGTGCACTACATAGCCGAGTGAACAGCGCCTCCACCTTAATGCATGCTATAGCGACCTAGCATGGCAGCACAACACAGTGCGGTTCACTCACGCGCACTGAAATTTTTAATCTTTTATCCCTTTCTCTCTCACAGTAGCACCTGACCCTACCACTGTCCAGACAGACCGTTACCCCCTGGGCACGTGTTTTTCTGGCTTTTGAAACATAGGCACAATTATGATGTAGTCTGGTCTACATTTACTTATGGCATCATCCTGTGTCTGCTTATTTTTCCTCAGTTTCCAGGAGGTACGTCCCCACGGAACCGTTTCGGAACGACACTTTACAGGTCGTATACCAGTGTCCTCTTAATTAGGAGGATCGAAGCAATCATATGAGCACAAAGGTCCTGACGAATCGCCCTTAGGGCGAGAAACATGTCGACCGCTTACACAACAAGGGTTGAATAAGGGTTGGTCCCATTGTTTACCACCCCCTAATACCCCTTCACCTTTTTTAGTAAAGCAGTGAGCCTGACCAATAAAATTCCCATTAGGACTCAACTGACTTTTTTTAACCTCACCACCACGCTCACTATTGCACTTTTTTAGGCCCCTCACACCCACACACCCGTTGGCTCGGAATAGAAGATCTCCGCCAAAGTGCAGCTTCCCTTGCTGCCCGACGGGCATTGCACCGCCAGCCTGCCGTTGGAGCAGGATACCGATGATGACGCTGGACGGTCACCGGCTGGGACTACAGCTGTGGTCCTGCCGGTAGCCTGTGTGAGGTATCCTTACATTCTGAAAAGGGTCTACACCATGCACTTAACCCCCACAATTCACCGAGTGAGAGAGAAGTTATGCTGAGCTAATTTTCTAGCTCCCATTGGGGAACTTTGTACAATACTTATTGTCTGCTGATGTTAGAAAACCGCTTTCCTTCCGGAGTAGGCCAAATTCATGGGCAACTCCAAAAGCATAACGACTGTCTGTATAAATGTTCACACATAAATCAGTACTAAGCTCACATGCTCGTGTCAAAGCTATCAGTTCAGCTGCTTGGGCTGACCTCTGTGGTATGTGAGCTGTTTCCACCACTGTCTCAAGTGTCGTGATTGCATATGCAGCTGAGGTCGTGCCATCTGGTAGCTTCAGACATGACCCATCAACCCACAGTTCAACATCTACATCTGGAAGGGGCGTATCTTGTAGATCAATGCGACCCTTTGTCTGTTCCTCAGTAAGGAAAATACAATCATGAGGCTCCTTTGACTGAGATTCAGTCACAGGATATGGCAACAAAGTAGCTGGATTTAGCGTTGCGCACCTCTTCAAAGTAATATGAGGCACTAGCAACGTTAATTCATATCCTGTCAAATGAGCACTAGTTAAGTGCTGCGTCCTAGTTTGATTCAACAGGGCATCTACCGCATGGGTCACTCTGACGTATGGACACAGATGTTGCAGCAACTGACCGGAAAACACCCAGGCAACCCTCGAGCAACAGGATCAAGAACCGCTGAAAATTATGCACAGGGACGCTGCTTCTCCCCGTGTGTCTGCACTAAGACTGATAATGCACACCCATCTTTCTTGTGCAGAACAAAGAGCTTGACATACCTGATGAAAAGCATTTTGACATTCATCTGTCCATGGAAGGGGAATTGGAGTGTCTTTAGTCAAGAGTGCTAACAAAGGTTTTACAATGTGTGAAAATCCTAATATCAATTGCCTACAAAATGAAGTCAGACCAATGAAAGCACGAACATCTTTCTGAGTGGAAGGCACTGGTGTGTCTAAAATTGCTTGAATGCGATCTGTTGTCAGTGCACACCCCTCCTTAGACAGAAGGTGTCCTAAGTAGGTCACCTTTCGGTCTACAATATTGTAATTTCTTTTGTGACACTTTATGATGGTGTGTAGCAAGGAAAGAAAGCAAAGATAAAGTACTCTCTTCACATTGTTCAGATGTATCGGCTGCCAGCAAAATGTCATCAACATATTGTATGAGAACCACTCCTTCTGGCAAATCAAAACAATCAAGCTGCGTTTTCAATGCTTGACTGTAAATTCTCGGACTCTCTGTATAGCCTTTAGGAACTCGGCAAAATCTATACGATCGATTATTCAAAGTGAAACCGAACAAATATTGGCTATCAGGATGAATAGGGATCGAAAAGAAAGCGTTCTTCAAGTCTATCACAGAGAATTTGGTCGCTGTAGGAGGAACCAAAGTAAGTAGTGTCGTCATATCAGAGACCACAGGATATTGCGGTACTACAATCTTATTCACTTCCCGCAAATCAATAATGAATCGATAGATCCTAGTGTCAGTATCTTTTTTCAAAATGGGAATAATAGGACTATTGCAAACATTATAAGGGACTTACTCCACAAACCCAACCTCAAATAAGTCTCTAATAATGTGTGTTAGTGCTTCTTCACCTTCTTGTGAGATTTTATATTAGGGCAATCGTGGTAACAAAGCACCCTCCTTAACACTAATACGTACTGGTGGAATAACCATCTGCCCTACATCCGTATCTGAAGTGGCCCACAAAACACTCGGGAGTGAGGCTAATGCAATATCCTCCTTAACAAGACAAAATCTTTCAGACACAGGGTAGTTCTCATTCAAAATAACATGCACCCCTTCGGGAGAAAAGCGTATCGTAGCTCTGAAATATTTAAGCATGTCAAGATCCACAATATTATCTGGTGTATTCGGAGAAAGCAAGAATGGACATGGAGCAGTGAACTTATTAATATGGAATGGAAGTGGTTGTGACAATGGGCTAAGGGAAGGTGTTCCATCAAACCCTATCGATGTAATGGTCGAGCCAGACAGGGGAGCCCTTGGAACCAATTGTTTAGACAAGGCGCTATGAGTAGCTCCTGTATCAACCAGAAACCTATCAGTAGAACCCAAAACATGCGCTGTAATATAGGGACCCCTCTGATCTACTGGAACTTCAACCGATTCCTTACCCCATCCTAGGCAATCCTATGCACAAGCTAAATCTTGAAAATCAGATGGCACACTATCAGATACTAGATATTGGTTTCGCCTATCAAAGGTATAATCCCCATTCTGTTTATGTTCATTAGAATCAAACCTAGCACGATCAATCGTATTCCCTCTAGGGCCTGAATATCCAAATTGATTCCTCACTTGGCCCCGGCCACGTTGATTTTGCTGTGCACGTAACACTGGACAGTCGGAAAGCAAATGTCCAAACTGTTTGCAATAAGCACACTGGTCAACCGACAAATTAGGACGAGTAAAAAACGGACCATAAGAACCGTGTCTACCTCTATCATTGCCTCTAGAAGGCGGGGCATAGGCTTGAGCCATCATAACCTTTGTTTTCAAATCTTCAGTCTTTTTATCCTCATTACCTTTCGCTTCTAATTCCTGGCGCTCATAGTACTGAGCGGTACAAAAGGGGGTGTGATGGACGGAGCATCTGAACCAATCAAACACTCCCACCCAGTCAACAGATCTGGGTTATGTTATGTTATGTTATGTTAACATTTTGTTAAGCGCACAGCTGCCCCAGCAAAGAGGCGTCCCGGCGCTGGTGGGCTCGTTATACAGATTACACAGAGAGCTGACCACAGAAATCACAAACCCTAGGACAGTGGAAAAAGAAAGGTCTTGATAGCTTTGCGAAAAGTAAGTGTGTCCTCATGCCACGGATGAAGGGTGGCAAGGAATTCCACAATTTTGCTGCTAGGAGCCGAAAGGAGCTGCCTCCGGCACGACAGAGTTTCATCCTGGGTACAATCGCCAGATGTTGTCCCAGTGACCGCAAACTGCGTTGGGGAGTGTATGGGGTTAGGAGAGGCCGCAGCAGCACAGGGATATTGCATTTCAAGATTTTAAACGCCACACAAAGTGCTTTAAATTGGATCCATGCGCCAATCAGAAGCCAGTGTAGGCCTCTAATGGTGGCTCTGGCAGAGCATCTACGAGGAAGTCCAACCAGTGCTCTGGCTGCCGAGTTTTGGACTCGTTGGAGTCGCAAGACCTCGGCTTTATTAGCGCCCAGAAGCAGCACACTTGCATAGTCCAGGCGCGATAATATCGTAGCCTGGACAATGAGCTGCCGAACTGGCGCATTAAAGAACTTCAGGATGGGATGGAGACCTCTCAACCGGCCCACACAAGTCGCCGCCACCTTCTTAGTGTGGGTCTGAAAATTGAGGGCCTCATCCATCCACACTCCCAGGTTCTTAACCACTGGTTTTGGAGTTGGCATGGTACCTAACGAATCCGGCCACCAGTGCTCATTCCAGAGAGAGGTGTTCTTCCCTACCAGCATCACCTCCGTTTTGCTAGCATTCAGCTGCAAACAGTTGTCAGCCATCCACTGAGCAACTGCTGCCATCTCATCTCTGAATCTGGTGGCTGATATAGAAGGTCCTTCCGCTAAAGTGATAACCAGCTGAGTATCGCCAGCGTACGATACCAGCGTTAGGCCCCACTCATAGGCTACCATCGCAAGAGGTTGCACATAAAGATTGAACAAGGAAGGGCTCAACGCAGAGCCCTGCGGAACCCCCTGGCCAATGGAATGGACCTGAGATAAGAACGGTGGTGGGGATACCCGGAAGGATCTGTCCGTAAGGAATGCTCTAAACCATTCCAAGGTCCAACCTGTAATCCCAATGGCTTCCAAGCGATACAATAAGATGTCATGAGACACCGTATCAAAGGCAGCGCTAAGATCTAATAAAATAAGCGCTGCACTCTGACCGGTGTCAAGGATCGCTTGAAGATGTTTGGTAGTGGCCAATAGGGCAGATTCGGTACTATGTCCCGGCCTAAAGCCATTCTGTGATGGATCCAGGATATCGTTAAGGCTCATGTACTGAGAGAGTATCTTGTTCACGTGTGACTCAGCCAGCTAAGCTGCCCAAGGGAGCAAGGAGATCAGCCTAAAGCTATCCGGTAAAGATGGGTCCAGGGAGGGCTTCTTAATATTAGGGGAGACCCAGGCCTGTTTCCAGGCCATCGGAACTCTAGCAGTCGCAAAGGAAAGATTAAGTATACGATACAATGGCTGCTGAAAAAGCGCCAGTGACTCCATAAATTGCGCCGGTCTCATGGGGTCTGATGGAGATCCCGATTTAGCCTTTCTACAAAGTTTGACACGTTCTTCACAGGGGATCTCTGGGATGACTGTCAAGGTGGAGACACCTTCTCTAACACTAATGGGACTCGGAGCTGGGGAGTATTGCGAAAAGGTTTCGTAGATCTTTTGCACTTTATTCACAAAGAAAGATGCAAGCTCTTCGCATTGCTGTGCTGATTTAATGCATGAGCCATAGGCTTTATTACTCTTCAGTTCCTGGACAATTTTAAAGATGCATTTCGTAGGGTTGGAACTAGCCTTGATTTCTTGGGCATAGAACTTTGCGTGTGTGGAACAGATCATTCTATGATAGTGTTTTAGTTTCAACAGATAGGTAGCTTTCTCCCCATCATTATAATTTCTTCTCCATGCCCGTTCCGCTCTTTTACAATCCTATCTCAGGGCTCTCAAAGTCTCACTGTACCATGGATTAGAAACAGACCCACGCCCATTAACCCATTTAGCTGGAATAAGGGCATCAAGACCTCCCGTAATCCAGTCACAGAAGGAGGTATATGCCGCCTCAGGATCAACTGAATCCCCCAGAGAAGAGGTTAACAGAAGGGCATGGAAGTCCTTTAATTTAAGTTTGTGCCATGGCCTCTTAAGAACCAAACTAGTTCCGTCAGCCCTAAAAGGTTCAGCGATTTTCAAGCTAGCTTTAATCAAGTAGTGATCTGTCCATTCCATAGGCACAGGCTGGGCTATATGTATTGCAGGAAGATTAGTAAATATAGGATCTAATATATGTCCTGCTGAGTGGGTAGCATCGTGGACTACTAGATCAAGCTGAAAGGCTGCTAAGTCCAGCATCAGATTACGGCTAGCCGGCTCCAAAGTCTGGTCGAAGTGGAGATTCAAATCTCCCAAAATGGAGAAATTGGCGGACTTCACCACTAATGAACTGACCACCTCTAACAGAGCTTCACAGAACCTGGATGCAGGGCCCGGAGGTCCATAGATATAGAGTCCAGTGAAGGTAAACTGTGGACTTATTTCAATCCTAAAACGGGCGCATTCGCTACCACAGACATTCCCTGCTACAAAAGAGCAAGGATACTGCGCTTTATATATGGCTGCTATGCCACCTCCCCTTACATCCCTGTAAAGGGTCTTGATCAGGTACCCTTCCGGAAGAGACAGTCCAAGTATCCCCTGCATATCGTCTCGCAGCCAAGTTTCACAAATGAAAAGAACATCAGGAGTCTCATCAATAATGAGCGTGTGTACTTCCATATGGTGCTTGGCGAGCGAGCGCACGTTTAGCTGGAGAATGGTGAACGATGTTTGTTTACCTAGGACTGGAAACTGGCGCACCTGGGAGGGTGCACCTGTAGAGAAGGGACAGGTCTGGCAGGTCAGACTAGACTCTCCAAGCTGGAACCGCAACTCTTCACATGCCACGTTCGTAGGCCTCAAGTTCATAAGTACCTCTCTATCATATTTACAGGGGCCCATCCAGCTCCGGCCAGGGGGACTGGCAAGCGGCGATGGACTGGCAATGTTGGGAGCAGACGGGCTTGCCTTTGGCGCGCCTTCGGCGCGTCGCCGGCGCGCCCGCTGCGCCAGCCCGCTGCGCCGTCGGGGCCCAATACACATTTATAGTGTTAGTGTTAGGGGAGTAGGATCAAAAAACAACTAGAGCGCAACCCTGGTGTCCACCCAAGATGGCGGTTTAATCCATCATGTTCTGTAGCCCACTCTGCCACCCCAGTTCAGAGATGGCCATATGCAAATCAGTCTGACCCTGTGCCTCATGAGAACAGTCCAGCCCGAACTGCCAAGCCATGCCTTCCCTGGACCGTAAACAAGCTTCCGAGGACAGGTTTCTGGCATTTCAGCCGTCTTCAGCCCGGCTTGCTTGAATCCAGTGGAAAAGTGAGCAAGGGACTCACGTCTGAGCATACCCTGCCAACTTATGGCGAACAAAGCGGTACAAAAGGGAGTGGTGATGGACGGAGCATCTGAACCAATCAAACACTCACACCCAGTCAACAGATCTGGGTTTAATCCATCACTGTTCTTTAGCCCACTCTGCCACCCCAGTTCAGAGATGGCCATATGCAAATCAGTCTGACCCTATGCCTCATGGGAACAGTCCACCCCGAACTGCCAAGCCATGCCTTCCCTGGACCGGAAACAAGCTTCCGAGGACCGGTTTCCGGCATTTCAGCCGTCTTCAGCCCGGCTTGCTTGAATCCAGTGGCAAAGTGAGCAAGGGACTCACGTCTGAGCATACCCGGCCAACTTATGGCGAACAAAGCGGTACAAAAGGGGGTGGTGATGGACGGAGCATCTGAACTAATCAAACACTCACACCCAGTCAACAGATCTGGGTTTAATCCATCACCGTTCTTTAGCCCACTCTGCCACCCCAGTTCAGACAGGGCCATATGCAAATCAGTCTGACCCTGTGCCTCATGGGAACAGTCAAGCTCGAACTGCCAAGCCATGCCTTCCCTGGACCGGAAACAAGCTTCCGAGGACCGGTTTCGGGCATTTCAGCCGTCTTCAGCCCGGCTTGCTTGAATCCAGTGGCAAAGTGAGCAAGGGACTCATGTCTGAGCATACCCTGCCAACTTAGGGCAAACAAAGCGGTACAAAAGGGGGTGGTAATGGACAGAGCATCTGAACCAATCACTCACACCCAGTTGAGTATACAGAGCACAGACATGTACATGTCAACATACGTTGATGGTCTATTGAGTGAAGTGGGCAGTGGACGCAACCATGATAGTACATGCTAAACACCAGACGTACCACTAACTCAGTACACCATAAATAATTGCCCAAGGCTTTATTAAGGGAAAGTTCAGTAGTCAAAAAACGTTACCCCCAGTGCGACCTGTCCGGACCACGCATCATCGCAGGTTACATACATGCTCAGTCTCAAAGGTACTACTAATGCAGTGCACCATAATTCATCCCCACGTGGCAGTATTCAGGCAGAATTCAACTGACTCTTCTTTCATTATTTGCAGTACCAAAATAAATAAAATGTCTATCAAACCCTATTCAATATCCCTTTAGTAGCCTTTCTTCAAAAACTTCTTTTATATCAGTTCTAGGTTTAGTTGAAAAACCAAAGTCACGCTGCAAGTGCAAAGGCACACTCAATGACAGTCTACACTGCGGACAGTACTGGTCACAACTTGAACTATAATGTCCCTGAAACATACACATTTCGACAATGTATTCCATACATGTTTTATCTTTTATTTCAATCATGATTACAGATTATGCAGTCCAGTAGGCAACACACTGACTACCAGACGTACCACTAACTCAGTGGACCATAAATAATCGCCACACAGCCTTATTAAGGAAAAATTCAGTAGCCAAAAGACATTCTTAACAGTGCGGTCTGCCTGAACCACACATCATCGCAGGTTCCACACAAACCAACCCTACCTTAGTGCACCACAATTCATGAACCCTTTGCGATAGAATCTTCTGTGTATTATTTCACATGTATTGCTCCTACCTTTGTACAGCAGAAGTCATAAACCATTCATGATTAAATATATATGTAGGATATCATGATTACTATTCTACTTGTTACCAACAGCAAAGTAATAAAATGGAGTCGAGCACACATGCCCGTACACACTTCACCTATCTATTTGTGTTTGTGCATTTAATATGTTTTTAAAATGCTGCTCCTGCGCCCTACCACATTATATTGTGATATTAATAGCTTATAGAACCATCTTACCTCTGACAGTAAGTGTGGGCTATTCCTCCTTTTTTTTTTTTTTAGCATATTTATATACTGCAAAATCAACCCAAAACTATATCAGCAATTTACCTGAGCACCGTATTTACAGGAAATTTTCAGGCACACGTAGATAACATCATTACTCTACAATAACAGAATGTGGACACAACTCCGAGCCTTGAACACTGACTTCCAGCACCAAGTTCAACAGTATACCTGAATGACCACATACATATATATATTATCTGCTGTTCATGTGCCAAAAGCTGCAACTGAAACCTTTCACAGCCCTCTATTACTACAGCTACAACACTCCACTGAATGTACAACAAACATTCATAATCGCAGAAATGCATCATGTCCACCATCTTTTATGTATGCAACTATGAATGAATAAAGAGTCAGTGATACCCCGTACCTTCCATGTTGGCCATGTTGTGTAACTTTACAGATATAATGACACATTTGCGTTTAAGACCCGGTTGACGTTAGCACTACAAAACAGACACCTGAATCACTTGATTTCTCATGTAGCTCATGAAGGAACCACGCCCATAGCTCCGTAATCATGGTTCAGAGCCTCGTACAGCACTGGCATACGTCAGTCCAGCCCAATCCACTTACGCTTCCAGGAAAAAACAAAAATGCAACATTGCCCAAATTTCCATTGTACTGGTTTGTCTAGTTGTCAGAACGGCACACACACATTCCCTTCATGCCTGGTAAACACCCACACGACTAAGCATGGGCGGATTTTGCGGATCCACGATCCGCGGATTTTGCGGATTTGCGGATCCGCGGATTTGGGGCGGGGCTTCCATGCGAGTGCAGTCACCGAATTTGAGCATCAACTAGTTCGAGCGACCATGTGTGTGTTACTATGCAATCGCCCCGACGGGCGCAGGGGTCCCTTGAGTGAGCTGTCCATCATAGTGGGTGAATGGCGGGTAGACGGTGCAAACCGCGAGTGTGTGGGCGGGGCCAAACGGGCAGGGCTACCATGCGCATTCAACATGCTTCTTGTGTGTATAAAAGGTCTGAGAAAGATCAGTTCAGCAGATGAAGAGAAAGAAACCCCTGGTCACAAGAACAGCACGGGTATTGTGCTCGTGAAAGTCAAGGATCCAAAGGCCTCTATCCAGCATCACAGCTGATTTTCCACAGTAGAGTTGGGAAGAAGGCACACCTGTCCAGCCTCGACGACGCTCACGGTTGTTTTTGGGGCTAATGAATGAGTCACTGAATTTGATCATCAACTAGTTCGAGCGACCATGTGTGTGTTACTATGCAATCGCCCCGACGGGCGCAGGGGTCCCTTGAGTGAGCTGTCCATCATAGTGGGTGAATGGCGGGAAGACGGTGCAAACCGCGAGTGTGTGGGCGGGGCCAAACGGGCAGGGCTACCATGCGCGTTCAACATGCTTCTTGTGTGTATAAAAGGTCAGAGAAAGATCAGTTCAGCAGATGAAGAGAAATAAGCTCCTGGTCACAGAAACAGCACGGGTATTGCGCTCGTGAAAGTCAAGGATGCAAAAGCCTCTATCCAGCATCACAGCTGATTTTCCACAGTAGAGTTGGGAAGAAGGCACACCTGTCCAGCCTTGACGATGCTCACGATTGTTTTTGGGCTAATGAATGAGTCACTGAATTTGAGCATCAACTAGTTCGAGCGACCATGTGTGTGTTACTATGCAATCGCCCCGAAGGGCGCAGGGGTCCCTTGAGTGAGCTGTCCATCATAGTGGGTGAATGGCGGGAAGACGGTGCAAACCGCGAGTGTGTGGGCGGAACGGGCAGGGCTTCCATGCGAGTTCACACATGCTTCTTGTGTGTATAAAAGGTCAGAGAAAGATCAGTTCAGCAGATGAAGAGAAATAAGCTCCTGGTCACAGAAACAGCACGGGTATTGCGCTCGTGAAAGTCAAGGATGCAAAAGCCTCTATCCAGCATCGCAGCTGATTTTCCACGGTAGATTTGTGAAGAAGGCACACCTGCCTCGACGACGCTACAGGAAGGGCATGTTGTAACTATTTTAGGATGGCGCCGGCAAGCTGCCAGCGCCATCCTAAAATACTTAACTAAATTAGCTTCAACAGGAAGCTCTAATAGATAAAATAAAGCAGGTGCGAGAACCTGCTTTATTTTATCTATTAGAGCTTCCTGTTGAAGCTAACTTAGTAACTATTTTAGGATGGCGCTGGCAGCTTGCTGGCGCCATCCTAAAATAGTTACAAGTTGACAGGCCAGCCAGGCTTCAACTTTTGCCCCCGGAATCCGCCGCTCGCGGATTTGCGAATTTGCGGTAAATTCGCGGATCGCGAATTTACCAAAAATTCGCAAAATCCGCGAGCGGAACAGATTTTGCGCTCATACTTACACACGACACCCATCCAGCACATGCGTCACTACACATGTGACCCTACCAATAAAAAAGACGGGGCGCACGCGCTGTACGCCATTTTAGAGTTGCTCCCATCGCAGGTGCCGTGATGCCCCGCCCTAGTGGTTCGGACGTCTCATGTAGGCCCGAACTACCGAGTACAAGGGCCCACCCCTATGTGCGTGGCCTCTTTGGTCACTGAGTTAGTAGTACTTCAAGGACTGAACGGGTGAGGAACCTGCGATGATGATGGGTGCACGTGTATGTCCTTTCCCATAACGATATAAAGACTCAGCACCATATGTCAGACTTCTTGGTGGCAGAGCCGGACTGCATGATGTAGAAGGTGTCCTGTCCATGAAAAGGTGAGCATTGAGGCCTTGGTGCGCAACGGAGGAAGTGGATGGGGTTCAGCAGACTAGATACAAAAAGGCGACGCAGCGATTTAGGCGTACGCAGTCCTATATACCGTATCTTATTGATTCAGATGCTCCGTCCATTGCCACCCCCTTTTGTACTGCTTTTGGCCGCCATAAGTGTGGCAGGGTATGCTCAGACATTAGTCCCTTGCACACTTTGCCACTGGATTCAAGCAAGCCGGGCTGAAGACGGCTGGAATGCCAGAAACCGGTCCTCGGAAGCTTGTTTCCGGTGCAGGGAAGACATGGCTTGGCAGTTCGGGCTGGAATGTTCCCATGAGGCACAGGGTCAGACTGATTTGCATATAGCCATGTCTGAACTGGGGTGGCAGAGTGGGCTAAAGAACGGTGATGGATTAAACCCAGATCCTTTGACTGGGTGTGAGTGTTTGATTGATTCAGATGCTCCGTCCATCGCCACCCCCTTTTGTACCACTCTTAACTCATGTACAGCACTTCAAAAGAGGAAAATACGGACATGCTCAGCATAATGGCCCACCGGAGGGTTACAATATATTGAAATAACATGCATGAAGCAGAACCCACTGAAGGATGAAAATGTGCTCTGATCTTGAATACAAGTTCCAGCCTGCATAGCAAGACTCACACAACCAATGAGGCCCACTGGGGGTATTTAAATGAAGCAGGCTGTCAGAGCCATCTACGTAGTGTATGCAAATAATTCATTATTAAGAGGCAGGAGCCTCGAAACGCGTCGGAAAATAACTTTACATGATTGCTGCTGCTTGTTTTCCCTTCTAAATAAACTGTCAGGTTTCCTTTGAAGGCAAGTGCACAAATATATATATATATATATATATATATATATATATATATATATATATATATTCACTGTCATGAGTGATGTCACTGACCATGTCATGAGTGATGTAATATGTGACGTCATCAGCAGTGCATTGCAGGCGCGCAAGTTATAGTTAGTCCAACTAACTATAACGTGGGAATTTCAATGGTTTTATGTCGGTAACATTTCCAGCTAACTATAACTGGTGTGAAACCTATGGTTTTTTCAGTGAATTTAATAGGTTTTTTAAATGCTAATTCCTAACTATAACTGGTGTGAAACCTATGTTTTTTTCAGTGAATTTCAAAGGTTTTTTAATAGCAAATTTCTATAGCTATGAAATGTAATATTTTTTATAAGGAATCCTATATTGTATATTTATGTAATACTATTGTTTTTATGTATATTGTTCATGTTTCTTTTTTGCCCTGGAGCGCTCCTGGTGCGCGTCCCGGTGAGCGCACCGGTAAGCGCAGTCTTGCGGCGCGCCCCAGGGTGCGCACCGGTTAGCGTCCCGTTAGCGCTATTGCCGCGAACGAAAACATCATCGTGACGTATCGCGTAGCCGCGTCCGCATGATACGCACGGCGTAAACGCACCCGGAAGCACTCGAGCGCATACGTACGCGCAACGTAAGCATCCGACGCGCCCCGGGGCGCGTAGCGTAAGCGCGTCGGGTCATGTGACCAAAAAATAACACTTTTTATTGGTTCAGGACAGTTTTGGTTTCCAAATGATGAATTCCCTGGTCATGTGACCTGAAAATAACACTTTTCATTGGTTCAGGACAGTTTTTTTTTCCTAATGATGAAAGCCCCCACCTTTTTTCCTCATTCTCACTTTGTACTTTGAGTGAAGAAGACCTGTTGAAAGACCTCTCTGTACCTTTTTGGACTGAAAAATGGCTTCAGTAGCAGCAGCAGCAGGAGCATCTCAGCCACCACCACCACCACTAAGAGGACCACCACAATACCACAGTGGTGGAGATGAAGAAGAGGAGGAGGAGGAGGAGGACGTTCCTGCCAGAAGATAATACCCCATATAGGCCAAAGCAGCACATTATCTGGGAGTTTTTTTCCATCCCAAAGGACCTCAAAAAAGTGAATGCGCCAAGGGTTACTTGCATAATCTGTGGCACTGAACTTTCAAGGGGGAACCCTAACAAGAAGTACTCTTTTGGCAATAACACCATGATTCGCCACTTGCAACGCCGGCATCCTAACAACTATGCTGCGGCAGAGGTCCGAGAACTGGCCAGAAACCCTCCCCAATCTTCACCCAGCACCTCCAAAAGAAAGCAACCCACTCCATCGGGTCCAGAGACAAGGGAGATGGTCCCAAACATACAACCCCAGTTTGGGCAATACAAGATCATTTGTATATTTTGTGGTAAAACAATTACCTATGGTGAGCAAAGCATAAAGCTCATCAACCGTGCTGGTGACAACCACAATTGCCCCAAGAAACCTTAATTTTTTCCTGATTTTTTTTTTGCTCCAGTTGAGCCGTTTACAATTCCCTGTTTTTTGTTTCTCCCCATAAAAATAACAAAAAAAATATAAAATTGTTCATAAAAGCCAAAAAAAATACAAACATGTTCAAAAAAACAATAAAAAAAATATAAAACAACAAAAAGAAGAAAAAAAACAGTTCTTTTTAGAACTACCTCCAATTTATAAAAATGCTACATTTTTTTAGAACTCTGTCATTCTTTTTTCCCCATGGTACGCTCCCCGGTGCGCGTACCGGGTGCTCCCCCCGCGCAAATCGAAAAAAAATAATTTTTTTTGCCCCGTGGGGCCCTTTTATGGCCCCCACATCAAACCTAGGGGGTCAGGGGGGGTCTACTCTGCCCCCTCTGGTCATTTCCCCCTTTGTTTTTGCCACCTCTTGTGTCTCGATCCTACCGAGACACAAGATGGCGGCCGCTCCAGACTGGTTGGAATGTTGACAGACACCCGAGACCCAATCAGCTTTCCGCGCGCGAACTCGCGTAGCGTGCTGGAGCGCGCCCCGGTGCGCGTACCGGGGCGCGCTTATAGATATATATATTTTTTGGAACCTAAATTACTCAAAATCCACTGGAGCACATATCTTGAGACATAGCAAAGGCACATCGGGCTACCAGTTCCTACAATTTTGCCAAGTTTGGTGGAAATCCATTCAGCCGTTCGGGCTAAAAGTGAGTTCGTCCGCCCCATGGAAATTAAAATGGAGAAAACACGTATTGGGACCCCCCTTTTATCTAGGCAAACTTTTAAGGAAGGAGCGGAGCTTCGCGAGGCAAATTTGAGGAAAATTTCAGGCAGATTCATCAACCGGTGCCAAAGTTATTCCCAATAGAATGTTGCGAATTCCCTATACAAAATAATCCTAACTATAACTACCTACTGGCAACCGCCAGTAGGTAATATATATATATATATATATATATATATATATATATATATATTACCTACTGGCGATAGCCAGTAGGTATATATAGTTAGGATTTTTTCTCTATGGAACTTTTGAAATTTCTATGCCTAATAACTTTGGCGTTTGTGGACGGAATTGGCTGAAATTTTCAGGAAAATGGCACATTTTGTTTCTGAGCAGCTCCTGGAAATTTGGGGGGGGTTCGTCAAGGGGGGGCCGAGAAAAAAGGGGGGTCCCAAAACGCGTTTTTCCCATGTTAATTTCCATAGGGCGGTTGGACTCACTTTTAGCCCGAACGGCTGAATGGATTTCCACGAAACTTGGCAAAATTGTAGGGACTGTTAGCCCGATGTGCCTTTGCTAGGTCTCAATATATGTGCTTCTGTGAATTTTGAGAAATTAACGTTTAAAACAAGATATATATCTGTAACAGCGCTCCGGGCAGCGCTCCGGTTCGCGTACTTTTCGCGTATCGGAACTTTGCGAAGCGAAGCTGATTGGCTCTCCGGTGTCTGTCAACATTCTAAACAGTCCGGTGCGGCCGCCATCTTGTCTCTCGGTAGGATCGAGAGACAAGAGGAGGCCAAAACAAAGGGGGAAATGAAGGAAAGAGGGCAAGGTAGACCCCTTCTGACCCCGTAGGATTGATGAGGGGATATTATAGAGCCACGCTGGGCCCAAAAAAAAAAACAAAAAAAAATCCGATTTTTTCACCGTAGAGACGCGTCTTGGTACGCGAACCGGGCAGCTAACCGGGAAGCTAACCGGCAGTGTAACGGGAGTCTGACGAGTAGCTGATTGGCTGTCAACATTGTAAACAGTCCGGAGCGGCCGCCATCTTGTCTCTCGGTAGGATCGAGAGACAAGAGGAGGCCAAAACAAAGGGGGAAATGAAGGAAAGAGGGCAAGGTAGACCCCTTCTGACCCCCTAGGATTGATGAGGGGATATTATAGAGCCACGCTGGGCCCAAAAAAAAAAAAAAAAAATCTGATTTTTTCGCCGTAGAGACGCGTCTTGGTACGCGAACCGGGCAGCTAACCGGGCAGCTAACCGGGAAGCTAACCGGCAGTGTAACGGGAGTCTGAGGAGAAGCTGATTGGCTGTTATCATTGTAAACAGTCTGGAGCGGCCGCCATCTTGTCTCTCTGTGGGATCGAGAGACAAGAGGTGGAAAAAAAAAAAGGTGTAAATGAATGAAAGGGGTAAGGCAGACCCCTCCTGAACCCCTAGGATTGATGAGGGGGCTATTAAAGTTCCCTGGGGGGTGAAAAAAAATTGCGATTTTTCGCGGTAAAGGTGCTTCCTGGTACGTTAACCGGGCAGCTAACCGGCAGCGTAACGGGAGTCCGACATATTGTGTTTTTTGAACGTTTGTGATATGTGCACGTGTGGATTTTGTCTAATTAAGGTTAAAAAAATATATATATATATCTTTAAGCGTGTTCTGGCGCGCTTACGTTTTGGGTTTGGTTTGCGCTGCAGAGACGATACGTCACGGTTATGCGATGCATCATTAGGCGTCTCACGGGCTACGTGATACGTCACTTAATAAAGAATATATTTTACAGCTATAGATATTAGCTTTTAAAAAACCAATGAAATTCACAGAAAAAACCATAGGTTATAGACCATATATAGTTAGGAATTTGCATTTACAAAACCTTGAAAATTCACTGAAAAAACCATAGGTTATAGACCATATATAGTTAGGGATTAGCATTTAAAAAACCTTATTTTATTTGCACAAAACCATTGAAATTCCATATATAGTTAGTTGCACTAACTATATATCGCGGACCCGCAATCCACTGCTAATGATGTCACATATTACATCATTCATGACATGGTCAGTGACATCACTGATGACATCACTGATGACATCTCAAATGACATCACTGATGACATCACTGATGACATCTCAAATGACATCACTGATGACATCACTGACATCTCATTTGACATTACTGATTACATCACTGATGATATCATTTATGTGATAATACATCTTCAGACTCTAATATAACCTTAGATACACTCAGTGTAAACAGGCACTCACAGACTGTCACACATCCATGGAGTTACCCACACACCTAGTCAGTCATGCAAAGAATCAATCACACCTCCATTTCCTCAACTATACAGTTATACACACCTTACTTATTCAAACATATACTAACACATATTTACTCTCTTATACAATCCTTGATACAAGTTCACAATGATTCATACAGCCACTCTCACATTCACTGGCTCTTATGTTCAGTTATTTATATATGTCAACTCTCACATGGAGTGTGTTTTACATATGTACTTACTTTGACATGTAGAACTGAGATATCCATTCACTCACCAATATACTCATGCACACAGTCAACTGTCCATACAGCTGTTTCTACATGCACTTTTGAACCAATACACCTAGGGAATCAACTGCTCAAACATCTATGCACAGAGTTATACACCTCCCAGCCACCCACACACATACTCAGTCTCCCATACAAATACTTGGGCAACCATTCAATAACCCATATAGTTACTGATATAGCTACTGATTTAAACATGCAGCAGTTTACAGAAGAACATAAATAATGATTGCCAAATTAAGACACTTTAATCACTAACCCATGCACTCAGTGAGACACATTTAATCATTCTCTCATACAGTCAGTCATGCACCTACTAAATCCTTCATCCAGACACTTATACATCCACTCATTCTTCAATATGTAAGACATATTTTAACTTTACAGAAACATACAGTCACTGGGTGTTGTCATCAGTGATGTCATCAGTGATGTCATTTGAGATGTCATCAGTGATGTCATCAGTGATGTCACTGACCATGTCATGAATGATGTAATATGTGACATCATTAGCAGTGGATTGCGGGTCCGCGATATATAGTTAGTGCAACTAACTATATATGGAATTTCAATGGTTTTGTGCAAATAAAATAAGGTTTTTTAAATGCTAATCCCTAACTATATATGGTCTATAACCTATGGTTTTTTCAGTGAATTTTCAAGGTTTTGTAAATGCAAATTCCTAACTATATATGGTCTATAACCTATGGTTTTTTCTGTGAATATATATATATATATATATATATATATATATATATATATATATATATATATATATATATATATATATATATATATATATATATATATATATATATAACTTTACTACTCCTAAACTGAGAAACATCCTTACTTTAAGACTTTCGGTATTCACAGAAGGCATTTAGGAGTCCTAAAGTTAGGACTCCTAACTTCTCTGAATATCGAAATGAGTAAATGCCTTCTGTGAATATCAAAATGAGTAAGTGCCTTCTGTGAATACCAAAATGGTAGTAAGTTTAGGATGTTGTCTTAAGTTAGATCTGTGAATCGGGCCCCATATATATAAGATATAAATATATATCCTGCAAAATATCTTTGACGCCGTTTGAAAAAATCTTCTCAAAATTTTCAAAACAAATGGTGAGCTCAGGTCAGCTCCTGTCTGGAATGTTTTGGGGTGATTCATCAAGCGGGGGCCGAGAAAAAAGGGGGGCTCCAAAACATGTTTTCACTATGTTAATTCCCGTAGGAAACTTTAGACAAGGCTACAGACCGAACTGCTGAACGAAATTACACCAAATGTGGCAAAAAGATAGCTCTCGGTTCAGAAAAAGACCTTTTTATTAAATGCATTCAGTAGTTCCTGAGAAACTCGTAAGTAAAAAAATCTTCACACCCTCCCGATCACTAGCTTGACTCTGATTGGCTGCCAGCACTTCAAACCAGCCATCTTGAACTGAGTCACAAGAAAAAGGTAAAAAAACAAGAAAAGAGGGCAGGGTAGGAACACTCTGACCCCCTAGGCCTGCTCAAGGAGTCCCACATGCACCCCAAGGGCCCCCAAAAACATTTTATTTAAAGAAATTCAGTAGAATTTGCTTAGGGTCTGCAAATCTGGCAGAATTTTTGTTTAAAAATGCAGCACTTTGTTTGCTTTAAGTCCCCGGGTGGGCCAGGTCCTGGCGGAAATGTTCAATTATAATTATGTAGCAGGGGCCATGGGGCCTCGCTCACCCAGGGAGCAACTCCTTCCTGGGACTATTCTCATTTAAATGCGGGGGCACTCGGCCCCCGTGCAGTTCTGGGGAATGCCACCTCCCTGGGACTTTCTTTAAATAAAATACGGGGGTCCTGCCCTACCACACTGCCCCAGAGACCGTCACCTCCCCGGGGCTTTCATTTTGAAATACAAGGGGCCTCGCTCCCCCGCCAGCCCTGGGGACCGCCACCTAGCCAGGGCTTTTTAATAAATGTATAAAGCGGGGGACTCCTTCCCCCCACACTGCACTTGGACCACCACCTCCCCGGGCTTCCATATTTAAAATTGGGGGGCCTTGCACACCCCGCAGCCACACGGACTGCCACTTCCCCAGGGCTTTTTTATAAAATTAATAATGTGGGTGGCTCCGGCCCACCCCGCACTGCCCTGGGGACCATCACCTCCCCAGGGCTTTAACATACAGGGTCCGTTGCAGGCCCTCCACCCCAGAGTCCACCCCCTCCCCGTAGCTTTACATCTGTTGGGAGGGGGCCATACGGCCCCACTCCAGGAGTCTTCCATGGCCCTGGAGAACTCCATCCCCCAGGGCATCCCCCAGGGCAGGCTTCAGCAATGTTCCAGGGTGCCCGACCCACTGACATTCCAGTTTGCTATGGCAGGGCGGGGACCTGCTCCTGCGCTGTCATTGCAAACTCTGCTTCACTACAAGAAAAATGCTCTCGCTTCCATGAAGCGAAGCAGAATTGCTTTTGGGCAAAGGTGAGCTGCATGTCAGTAGCTCCCTTTCTTCAGCAACCAATGCCTGCTCCTGCAGGGGGCAGGGAACTACCCGGGATTGCGAGGGCAATGGAGCTGCCCCCGCAGTCCCCAACATGTGGCCAAGCCCCGGGAGATGGGGTACCCGGGGCAAAAAAAGACCCGGGAGGGGGCCCACTTAGCCCCCCTCCATTTATAAAAACTTTAAATAAAAAGATAAGGCCCTGCTCCGGGGGATAGGCTGGCCTTTGGAGGGGTCCAAGTGGCGCCCATCCAAAGAAAGAACAAGCATTGGCATAGCCAATAGGTCTCACTTTTGGGACCTTATAAGTATTTAGTTATGCAGCACAATATCCTTGGTGCAACAACATCAACTGTTGCGTGGCTAAACACTTAAAAGGTCTCAAAGGAGAGACCTATTGGCTATGTCAATGCTTGTTTTCTCTCTCCTCATCTGACTTATCATGCTCTCTTCACTTGCTACCCTCATTTCCAACATTGAGAAATCAAATAAAAAAGTGAAATTGCTTGCATAGCATTCATTATGGAAAAGCACACTTTAAAAGCAATGTGTTAAAAGTAAAACAAATACTTCTGGATAAGAAAAAGCTAGGACTTGCAAAAGGACTGGGTCCTAGCTGTGGCCAACTCAGGAGGACTCGGGAGGCAAGATGAAGACCGCGTAGTGGCGGTCGAGTGCAGCACCAGCAGTGAGGGCAGGGATTTTGTATGATACCCCCCGATTGATGTGGTGACCGATAAAGGGAACGCTTTTTTCCTGTGAGGCAAAGAACGACTCTCAACAACATTAATGCCAGTTTTGATTACCGATGATTTAGAAAAGGGGGTCCCTTTTCTGAATCAGTTTTGATTACCTGCATGCTTTTCAGGGTAAGTATGCCGTGCTCCGCAAAGTCCAGGCTTGGGTGGAGACAAGCGGCCGGAGCTGCTCTCTCCAGAGTGGCTAGCTCGGTCCGACGTAGGAGGCGGAGCCGCAGAGACAAGCGGAGTGAGCTGGAGGAGCGGACCAGGGACGCTAAGGCTCCGAAAGCAGTCACCGGGGCGAAAGCAGCTGCAGCTGCAGCCCGGAAGAGAGCAGAGATGGAGGATGTGGAGGCAGGCAAGGGGACGCCTTGCAAAGCACGGAAGCCTCCACCGGAGCCTGTGAAGAAGACGAAGCAAACCACCGCAAAGACCCATCAGGCAATAACTTCAATCGCCGAACTGCTATCTCGAACCAGTAAGGAGAAGGGGATGAAGACCGTGACTGGATCTGATGTAGGAGGAGAGGCTGATGGTTGTGAGTCCTCGGGATTGGGGCTGGAGTCAGGCTCAGAAGCGGCACTACCAGAAAGTGAAGTGAGATCTTATCAAGCTATGCCACATATCCATGTGAATACCATCCCTGCAATCTCCCTGGATAATAGAGCTGGTGGCACCGGAGACTAGTGTAATGAGACTGGGTGGTGAACAATCACTTTGCAGGAAGGCAAGAAAAGACGATACAGTGGCAGAGGCATGGGGAAATATAGACGGCACCCCTCAAGCAGAGATTAATACAGCTATGATTTTCATGACTGATTAGGAAATTCAGGAAACTATACAAACAGATAATGGCAATAGGTCGGAAAGAGGGGTGACCGGAAACCCAGGTCGTCTGGATGCTCTGAGTAGCAAAGAGATTTTGGGAGATGAGAAGGATAAAGATCCCAGTAAATGCTTCTTCTCCGTCTCGGAAGGAGCGGAATGGTCAGAAGACGAGGAGCGGACCTCATTATCAGGGGACAGTAATTTGGAGTCTGAGAGTGACCCTGAACAAGAACCCCCGGGGACAGCCATAAGACATAATATATCGTCAAATCAAAGAGAGGCCTCAACAAGATCTAAGTTGGGATCACTCTTCTTCAATGCTACTCCAGGGCAGGCCTAATGTGGAAATTTCAACAACTCAACCCCCTCTTTTGGAGGTGATCCACCAGGCAATTCTTGCCCACAGGAAGGAAGTACGCCAGGACAACCGCAAATCACAAGCAGCAATGCAGAAAATGCAGGGCGTTGTGAGGCAATTATGTAAAGCCTGTGTTAATGTGGGGGACAGGGTTTCAAATCTCCAGGAGAGAATTGTTGCAACAGAGTCAGAGGCGGCAGCAGCTACTAGCAAGGTGGAGTCTCAAAGTGCCCAGGTTATCGATTTCCAGTGGAAACTGGAGGACATGGGGAACGGAGATAGGAGAAATAATCTTAGGGTGCTGGGAATCCCTGAGGGAAAAGAAGTGGGAGATGTCAGAGCTTATATAATCAAGTTATTTGAGTCTGCTTTCCAGGAGCTTACAGGCTTAAACTGGGCTGGAGAAATTCAGAGGGCACATCGAACCCCTTTCAAAATACGCCGCAACACAAGGGAAGGCGATAAACCAAGGGCAATTTAAATTTTTCTCGGATATTTCATCTTGTAGCAAGCTATAGCAGAAAAAGCGCGACCAGATGCAAGAAGGTCCAGCGATGGAATTACGTTCTTTGTCCACCCGGACTACTGTCATGCTATGGTCGAGAGGCGCTGGAGGTTGAGGCAGTTGATCAAACCTTTTCAAGACAAGAGAATCCAAGTATACCTCTTAAATCCAGCGCAACTCAAGATAATAAACGAGGGGCGGACACTGTACGTTTCATCGGAAGTGAAAGCGCAAGAATACCTGGACACCCTGGATAGTTGAAAGGATGTCTCTTTGCCCTTTACCCTAGGAAGGGGGAGGGGAGCTCAATTAGTCCCCTGCACTGGTTCTCTCTTTGTTTCTATCTTTTTTTCTCTCTTTTTATGCCTTTTCTCTTTGGTTTCTTTCGTATTTGGTCACCAATTTAGGTTCTTAGATGTAAGGTTGTAAGGGGGATTTTCTTGTGGATATTAGAAGGAGCTCGTAGGAAGTCCTCACTGTAATTGCTGCATGCGTCATATGCACAGAACAAGGTCTGACCACCTCAAGAGGGAGGGTGCAGGGGCAAGGGAGAGGTGAAAGCGGGGTGGGGCAGGGGGGATGGTGGGAGTTCAAGGGGTTGAGGGTAGGGTAGGGGGGTTCTAGGTGGGGGGAAATATAAAAAAGAGATTCTCTGCCACAAAATAATTCTATTCTTGGATATGTATTGTTCATTAAGGATGGAACTTGGCTTCGATATTCAGTTTTTGTGGTTTAAAAAGAAGGAAACATGTATACAGAAAAATGACAACATTTAGTATGTGTTCTCTGAATATTGGGGGTTGAACGATTGGAAAAAGAGGGGCAGACTGGCCGTGTTTGTTGAAACAGAGCAGATAGATGTTCTGCGTTTACAGGAAACGCATTTGCCATGGGGAATAAAGCATCTGCTGAATATTAGGGGGTATGAGATTTTGTCCTGCACATCGCAGACCTCTACAGTAAGGGGGGTGGCCATTTTAGGAAAGATAGGATTAGGGGGTGTAAAGCGCTCCAGGGCTGATACATTAGGGAGGTGGGCACTGATCGAAATGGACATAGGTGTCACTATTTGCGAGGTATATGGATCTAATCAGGGCGACCCTGAGGTCTTTGAATTTTTAGAAAAGGATCTGGTTGGCTGGCCCACCCCAGTCGTGCTATGTGGGGATCTGAATATTTCAGCAGTTTTGTGAATAGAAATGCATATTCAGGTAGGAAGCCGAGGGTATTTTGTGCCCTCTCCTCATTGATGCAATCACAGGGACTAATAGATGTGTGGGGAAATAAGGAGCCCGGTAACCCCGGATTCGCCTATTTCTCTTGTCCATTCCAGAAGTACACGAAATTGGACTATATTGTGATTTCAACCACTGAGCTGTGTAAGGTGAAGATACGGAAACTGCCAAAATTATTATCAGACCACAACTCGTTAATTCTGACCCATGATTGTATAATGCCAGATAAAAAGTATAGGGCTTGGACTTTCGAGAGGAAGTTAATAGCAGATAGTATCTTTGTGGAACATATTAAGAAATGGACGCAGAGATACTTTGACACAAATCGATTTAGTGAATCAAGGTATAGCGTGTGGGATGCTTACAAGTCAGCATTTCGGGGTGAGGTCATCAGTTTTGTTGCTCAATCTAGGAAAAAAAGCTCCTTAGAGAGGCAATTGCACCTAGGCCAACTGATAGAAGCTGAGGAGCAACATGTGAAAGATATTATGCAGGGTAAAGAAGGGAAAGAAAGCCTGTTAAAAATAAGCTCCATTAAAGCAGAGGAGAGCAGGCTGGAAAGGCACTCGCACTACGTATTAGACAGGCCACCGCTAGAAACTTAATAAGTAGTATTCAAGAACAGGGCCAGGATTTTGATGAACCCCAGGATATCCTGAAGGTCTTTAAAAACTATTATCAAAACCTATATCAGGAAGACTCAGTCCTAGAAATACCACAGGGAGTGTTGGGGGAGAAAGATAATAAATTGGATCAGGAGCAGAAAGAAACCTTGGAAAAAGATCTATCTATGGGTGAAATATTGGAAGCACTACATGAACTGGCCCCCGGAAAGGCATCAGGGCCTGACGGTGTCCCTTTAGAAGTATATAAGTGTGTGTCAGATGAGATAGCCCCAATGCTTCTTGATTTATTTAATGGGATAATGAATATGGGTAAAATACCGGAAACATGGAAAGATACAAATATTGTGGTCTTTCATAAGAAAGGGAAGCCGAACGAAAATCCCGGCTCCTATAGACCCATCTCCCTTATAAATGCGGATAATAGGATCTACGCAAAAATCCTGGCAAAACACCTGGGGAGGATCATTGGGGGTCTGGTCTCTCCCTGGCAGCATGGCTTTATTCCAGGCCGGGAACTACCGACCATATCAGACGAGCAATATCTTTGTTTGATGTCCATGCTCCCGGGGAGGGGGGGGATGGCAATGATCCTCTTCGATGTGGAGAAAGCGTTCTATTGCGTCATGTGGCAATATCTTTGGGGGGTGCTGGAAGCAAGAGGTTTCGGAGTAAGATTCCAGACTGCTATAAAAGCCAGGTATTCGGACCCAGTTGACAAAATCCAAGTGATGGGTGAAAGTTCAGAGAAAATCTATATAACAAGGGGGACATGACAGGGATGTCCCTGCTCATCCATTTTGTTCGCACTCTACATTGACCCGTGGATACAGCGGATACTTGGTGATACAGAGATGAAACCAGTCATTACAAATGGATTTGAGACCAACATTTTGGCATATGCCGATGACTTGGCAGTCATCTCTGTGGAACCACACTCAGCTTTACAGGCATTGGTAGGAATTACCGAGATATATGGGAGGTATTCAGGATATCGGCTAAATGAGGAGAAAACCCACGTGATCTGTTCCCAGAATAATTTGGTTGAATCTGATTCTAGATTTGTCAGCTCGGCAGTATATTTAGGAATAATGATTAATGCCTCACCCGAGTTTATCATTAGGGATAATTTCACTCCAGTGCTGAATTCGATGGAGGTTGAGCTTAAAAGAATGGACTCATTACATTTGTCAGTAGTAGGGCGGTCCAATGTCCTGAAGATGACAATGTTCCCCAAAATTCTATATATGTTTCATGCTAATACCTTCTTAATAGAGGAAAAAGTCATTAAATCTATATAAGCAACATTCATGAACTTTATATGGCAGTATGGTAAAGTCAGATATTCGTTAAACTTAATGTCCCCCCCACTGGAGAGGGGAGGCCTGGGGGTTCCTAATATAAGGTACTATCAGTGGGCCTGCTTGTTAACCCAAATGGCAATCTTATTTGACCCTGACGAAAATAAATCTAATGCTATATGTGGGAATGAAAGCCTCCCCTCGATATATAAATTAACACTAGGACGGGAAGCGACAGGGGTATTACTGAGAAGGACAGAGAGGCGGTACTATAAGAAAATGCGGTACAAGACAATGGATAGTGTCTGGGGGCTATGGAAATCAATTCAAAAGCTATTAGGAATTCCTAAGATTAACTATCATACCCCTCTGTGGAACTCAGGACTATTCCCAAATTTGTGCTTGGATGGCATGTGGAAATATTGGGAGCGGCAGGGAATTTCAATAGTCTGAGACATCATGGAAGGGAAAGAAGTCAGAGGCCTGGGGGATATACAAAAGAGTTATCAGTCAGTCAAAAGCTTTTATTATCGGGTAAAAACCATATAAAAGACATGAATATCACATCATATACAACAATACTATATACAAATAAGTTAATAAATATAAAAACGTTAATAAAAGACCTCAAAAAGCAGCGTACTTGAGTTTATAAACAAGCATTGGTGTCTCTCACTCTTAGACAAATTACAGTCTGGCCCACCACGCCAAGTAAGTGAAAAGGGGGCCACCCGTGTTATATCTTTTTAAAACCCTTTAGGGTTGCACACCTTCTGAACCACATCGACAGAAGAAATTTTGAAGTGGCAAGAACAAACATAAAGGACATGTCTGATTTGAAGAGTCTAAAGGCCTCTCTGTAGTCCCTTATGCCTCTAGACCGACAACACTGGACTAACCATTTGGTTCTTGCCCTAGAGTAAGAGGGGCAGAAGAGCAGAACGTGAATATCTGTCTCTCTGCTAGCCTCACATCCTGGGTAAGTACTTGCAGGGAGTGGTGTTTTTGACCACTTGTCGGTGGTTTCCCTTAAGGGAAGTGTGCCATGCCTAAATTGGAGGTAAAGTTTCTTAGCCAAAGGTGGCTGAATTTGGTCTAGGAATCTTTCAAAAGAAGGGAGGGTCTTAATCTCTAGGACGGTATTGGTGAGCCTGCCCAGGGACGGGTTTGATGATAGGAGAGCCCTACCATGCTCTTTCAGCGCTATGCTCAAAGCTTTTCTAGAGAGCGAGGCGCAAGCCTCCTCAGGGGAGTACCACAGGTCCCCCCTGCCCAGATTCTGTACGAGGCTTCGAATGTACTTCAGCCATGGGATACTACCCACACCGCCTCTGGCTAGCAAGTCCCGCAAGTCTTCCCTATAGCTCTCAAGTTCCGGGGTAGCCCATAGCCGTCTCCAATATAGCAGGGGGCGATTTGAAACAACCTTGTGTATTGGCGCCAGACCTAAGTCCAACCTCAAGGGGATGAGGGGAGTGCTCTGGGGAAGACGCAAAAGGCGTCTTATAAAACTGTTCTCAGTAAGGGAAAGAGGGGCCACACTTACATGCCCCCAGAGTTCTGCACCATAGAGTGTGCCACCTCTTGCCTGCGCCTTATAGATTTCTACAGGCGGTCCCGTGAGTTTGAGGGAAGATTCACTATGGACTTTTAAGATCCCGCCTGATGACTGGGCAAGTTTCAGGTTGGCTTTAGCAATCTGCGATTTTATCATTAAGGGTGACCCCCAGATAATCAAAGGTTGAGACTCTATCAAGAGCCGTTCTATCCAGATGTGGGTTGGGACAGTTTGGATGGATCTACTTATACACCATGTATTTTGTTTTTGAGAAATTGATTTCCAAGTTCCTCAATTTATAGAAGCTGGAGAATGCTTCCAATGTGCGCTGGATACCCCCCAGTGTTTTGGACAGTAGGAGGGTATCGTCAGCGAACAATAACACCGGGATTCTCCTACCAGCTAGTGTAGGGGAGTCCAGATTTTTCCCTCCCAGTAAATGGGCAATGAAGCCGTTGAGGAATAAGCAGTAGAGCGTGGGCGCTAGTACACATCCTTGCCTGACTCCCCTTTCCACTGGGAAAGGGGAAGTCAGTGCCCCCCCTTCCCAAACCTCCCCCTTGCGGACGTTCCCATATGCAGCCGCTTAAAAAGCTCGCACAGGTAAGCCGGAGCGCCCATCTCGGCTAGGATGACCCAGAGCTTGTCCCTCTGAACCAGGTCGAAAGCCGACCGAAGGTCCACAAATATCAAGTACAGACTGCCGCTCCCCAGAGTAACAATCTTCCAATGGACCAGCTGGGGTCTAAAAAGCTGGTCTATCGTCGACACCCCCACTCTGAATCCGGCCTGCAGAGAGGACAGGACGTTGTTATGGTCCATCCAACTCTGCAACCTGGTCAGGAGGACTCTGGAAAAAAGCTTCTGGAGGACGTCAATCAGGCGTATCGGTCGGTAGTTGGCCGGGTCCAGGGGAGAAGCTTTCTTGAATATGGGTATGATTTTGGCGCCTAGTCAGGTCGGCGGAATAGCCATACCCTGCATGATGGCATTAAAAAAGTGCAGATGTATGGTGCCCATACCCCATCCTCGGTCCGATACGGGTCCCTAGGGATTTTATCCAGCCCCAGAGCCTTTCCCGGCATCAGTCTCCTAATTGCTGCCTTGATTTCCAAGGTCGTGAAGGGATAGCAATTGAGGGCCCTACCCAACACGACGGCTGGATCAGAAATTACGGCCACACATGGAGGCGCCAGAGCCTTCGGAGAGTCTAGTGCGTATAGGGGCTTGAAGTGGGCAAGCCACACCTCCTCGCTAAGATTAGGGACGATGACAGACGCGCCTGAGGCCGAGCCACCACGGACCAGGTTCCAAAATAGCCTGAAGTTGCGGGCCTCAAGGGCTTCTCTAATTTTCTCCCAATTGTCGGCTTCCCATTCAGTCTTGGCCGCACAGATTAGTCTTTTATAGGCGAGCCGAGCGTTTCTAACGGACATCGGGGTGCCATGCTTCACCTCCTTAATCAAGGTAGTGAAGTACCGAAAATTCTCTACCACCTCCCAATTATAGTTATATTCACAACCAATCCCATTCCCATTACCAATAATCAGTCGGTTGGCAGTGTAGAAGGTCCAAGCATTTATTATGACAAACAAACTCTGCCAGAGGAGCTCCATGCGACCTAACCCCACGAGGTTCGCCAAGAAGACTGCTGGCACACTGTCAGGACATCACATATATACAGCTGCATTTGCATCATCATGACCCAAGATGGAAAAGTACAAATTGGTACAAGCTGGTACAGAGAAAAGGAAAGCCCATATATGGCACACAATGCACTCTTGGTTTCGCTCATCCTAGATTAGCAAGGTCGAACGGGTGACTCCCTTCTGCCAGCTCCGAGACAGTCCGCCCGCACCCCTCCCGGAATGTGCTTATCGGTCCTTCTGCTGCTACCTACAACCTTGACGGGCCTAACGAGCTGAAACAGCAGTTCTGCAACAGTTGGGTTATTTCCCAGGAGGACGACTTTGGTGCAGGGAATGAATGGGGTCTGCTAATGTAAGACTTCCAGCGAGGCCACAAAATGGCGTCGGTCGAGTCAATTGAGTGGAAATACAGAAAGTGATGCAAGCTGAAATCTAAAATACTGCAACATGAAGTAATGCTAATGTTTGCGTACATAATCTAAATTATTTAGATACATCATGCTAATCATAACATATCAATTATAAGTATTGCGTAACCGAAAATCAATTCCGGTTCCTCAAACCCTCCTTTTAGCGTGGTGTTGCTAAATACAAAGTCAGGCATTTAGTCCTTAAAAATCTCCTCATTAATGGCCATTAGTTCATGTATCTCCTTTTGCAGCATCTGGAGTTTATAAACACAGCAACTATAACAGCTATAACTACCACAAATGCTACTTTGACCTTCGTGGTCCACGTGGAAAACATAGGCTCATAGAACGGTACGTATCGTGGTGCAATTGGTAATTCCTCCTCTAAGACTATACGGCCAAAAGGGTACAATCCTAGCTAAAAGTCCAAAAATAAGCTCGGGCCTAGCAGTCCGTCCTGCCAGAGGGTTCTTCTCCCTGTGTCCGTCAGAGTCTCACAGGCAGACTCCTATCGTTCATCACAAGAGAACCAACAAGCGGTGGTTAGAATTATTCCTTTGCACAACCTGGCCGTTTGCTGAAGTTTAGTCTTTCTTTCTGAACAGAGCACAGTGATCAAAGTTCCAGCTCTCAACGAGTTCAGTCCAGTGTCTCGCTCAGTACCTCAGACCTGTTGGCTAGCAAGCCCTGACTATTCAATCGAGTCTTTCCTTATCTCCTAATGGTGGGGTCTGAGGCACCATGATTTTTCCTCGGCCGCAAGTTGTATCGCACATGACCCGGAACTTCCTGATCAGGAAATAGTACAGCAGGTACTTTCTGAGCATGAGAAATTTCGCTTGCCCGGGTACTCAAAACAGGATTCGAAGCAGTTGCAGATTCAGCGGAGACCAATTCATCTGATCCCGTCACTCCCTCCTCTAGCCTTTGCTCAATCTCACAGGCGTCAGAGAAGGGTACAAATGCAGCAGCATCTTTCAGTTTCCTGCGTCAGAATTTCCCCAGGGCGTTGCTGATCATTTGGAAGTGGAGGTGGCAGCTTCTTCAGATGGGAGACATGAATCCAGTGTTTTCTCCCATCCACTTTAACCGTCGTCCGGGTGGCCAGGAGAATCTGCCGTGGCTTGGACCACCTTGGAGCCAAACTGGTGTCACGTTCAAATTTCTTGACCAGTACCCACTGGCCGGGTTGTAGTCGTTGTCCGGGGCCCTCTGGCAGCGGCTGCAGTACGGAGGCTACCTGCTGATGAACAGAACGAAGATCTTTAGTCAAAGCATAGAGGTAATCGATCAACATAGGATATTCAATGTCAGAAAAAGATCATGGTCTGTGTACCCCCCACACGTTAGCGGGCCTATCAAAGATTATTTCATATGGGGAAAGACCAGAACGGGAGTGTGGGGTAACGCGTAGTGATATAAGGGCTAGAGGCAAGGTGTCAGGCCATTTCAACCCTGTGCTTTCCTGAATCTTGGCCATTTTCAGCTTGAGAATACCATTATATTTCTCCACGAGCCCTGCTGATTGTGGATGCCGGGCAGCATGGAACTTTTGCTTAATCTGTAGGCCCTCGCAGATATGCTTGACGAGGGCCCCATGGAAGTGCCCCCGTTGTCCGACCAGATCAAACGGGGCAAACCAAAGCGGGGCACAAACTTTTTTAGAAGGGCCTTTGCTGTGGCCATGGCAGTATTTTCTTTAGTGGGGTAAGCCTCAACCCATTTGCTAAAGGCACAAACCACCACCAGGACGTATTTCAAGTTGTTGACGCGCTCCATATGAATGTAATCCGTTTGGAGCACCTCAAAAGGCAGTATTGGCGGTGCAAAATTCCCACTCGGGACACTTTCCCCATTCCCTGGATTGTGTTGCAAACAGACCATGCAGAATTGGACCAACCGGACAGCCGTCCTTTGAATATTAGGGTTGAGCCCGCAGATACCTTTCGCTCCTATGTGTGCAGGGCCGTGCGCCATAGTCACAACGGCCTGTACTAGTGCATTAGGCAGTAGCCATCTCTGCTTTTCTGTCAGATCAACCCAACAATTATTTTCATCCAGTCTTCCTACCTCCTTTTCCCATCTCTCTAATTCTGCGGGGGTAGCTTCCTTCTGTAATTCTCTCACACTCTCCATAGTGTTATCAAACAGTTCAGATTCCTCCACCCATCTTGCAGAAGAGTTGACGAACATAGTGGACATCGGGGATTGTGCTGTCTGTTTGGCCACCTGATCTGCAAAAGCATTTCCCTCCCCCACCTCATCCACTATTGTTTTATGCGCACTGCATTTGATGATGGCTAATTTCTTGGGTAGGGTGAGGGCATCTAGCAGCTGCAAAACCAGGGGACCATTCTGTATTTTCTGGCCAAGGGAAGTAAGGAAACCCCGCTCCCTCCACAGCCGCCCAAAACTATGGGCCACGCCGAAGGCATATTGGCTGTCTGTGTAAATGTTGACTTCGAGTCCCTCACTCAACTCACAGGCTCGCAATAAGGCCATAAGTTCAGCGGCCTGGGCTGACCGGTGAGGTACTCGGAATGTCTCGACAACTGTCTTCAAAGTTGTAATTGCATATGCAGCTGTTGTTGTCCCATCCGCTAATTTAAAACAGGACCCATCCACATATAACTCCCCTTGAGGGTCAGCTAGAGGAGTGTCAGTAAGGTCGACCCTGCCCTTAGTTTCTTCTTCGGTGCGATAAATGCAATCATGCGGGTCATTAGTAAGTTCACTCGTAGGGAGTGGTAACAGTGTGGCAGGGTTCAGTGTTGCACATCGGGTGATTGTAATATGTGGTGCAAATAACGTCAGTTCATATCCAGTGATACGTGCACTTGTAAGATGCTGTGTTTTTGTTTTGTTTAGTAATGTGTCCACAGCATGCGGCACCATCACTGTCAAATTGGAATCTAGAACGAGTCCTTCCGGCTGCCGGATTGCCACTGCTACAGCTGCTGTGGCCCTCAGACAGCTAGGAAGTGCTCTGGTGACATTATCCAGTGTGGCTGACAAATAAGCGCAAGGTCTTTGCTTACCACCAAAGTCCTGAGTTAACACTGAAAGTGAGCAACCGTCGACCTCATTCACATATAGTACAAAAGGTTTACGATAGTCAGGAGTGCCCAAGACAGGAGCAGAACATAAAGCAGTTTTTAAAGAGTCAAAAGAGTGCTGACATTCATCCGTCCAGGGTAGGGGTTCATGCACATCTTTAGTAGTCAGATGCAGCAGAGGTTTAGCAAGAAGGGAAAAGTTAGGTATCCATTGACGACAGTAAGAGGTAATGCCAAGAAAAGCGCAGACTTCACGTTGCGTGCAAGGAACAGACATTTTAGAAATAGTAGTAATACGTTCAGGTGTTAGTCGTCTACCCTCCTTCGATAGTAAATGACCAAGGTAGATCACCTCCTGTCGACAGTATTGGAATTTAGATAATGATACCTTGTTCCCTTTAGCAGCCAAATGGTGCAACAATTTAACCGTGGCTGTTTTGCAGCCCTTTTCCGTATCCGAGGCAATGAGCAAGTCATCCACATATTGCCAAAGGACATTGCAGTTCGGCAGATCCAGATCGTCTAGCAAAGCCTTAAGGGCTTGGCTATATATACTCGGACTTTCGGTATAGCCTTGAGGTGCGCGACAGAAGCGGAAGCTTCGTCCAGATAACGAGAATCCAAAGATCTGTCTGCTATCAGGATGGATAGGGATACTGAAGAAGGCATTTTTCAGGTCAATGACTGTAAAGTACTGGGCAGTTGGCGGAATCATTGTGAGGATCGTGGTGATGTCTGTCACCACGGGATACTGTGGTACCACTATTTTGTTAACAGCTCTAAGGTTGATCACAAAACGGTAAGCAGCACCATGCTCACTGGAACCAGAGTTCCTTTTCAAAATCGGGAGAATCGGGCTATTGCAAATATTAGCAGCTGTCTCTTCTACCACCCCTTTGTCGATCAGATCCTGAATAATGGACAGCAAAGCCCGTTCCCCAGCTGGTGCTATTTTATACTGCGGGATGCGTGGCATTTTCGCGCCCTGTTTCAATGTAATGTGAACCGGGGGAAATCCAACTTACCCACATCAGCATCCCCTGTTGCCCAAAGCGTTGCGGGAATGCCATTGAATTCTGGGGAAGGGGTTCATTCTTAGCAAAACATTGTATCACGTGGTCAGCGTAGGGTTGGATTGTTAAATAAACCCCATCTGCAGAGCAATGTATTGTCGCGTTTAATTTTTTCAGCAGGTCTAATCCCAACAGATTTTCCCCACAATGTGAGGTCAGCAGAAGAGGAGTGTCAATGGTGGCAGGACCGATCGTGAAAGGGAGAGGTCTGGAGATGGGACTAACAACTGGGACTCCTGAGAACCCCACTGAGACATTATTTTGCCCGTACAGAGCCGCCCCTGGAACCAATGATCGAGCAACAGAACTATTCATTGCTCCCGTGTCAATTAGGAAATTCTCAGAAGTCCCCAACACCTCCCCTTTTACATAAGGTCCCTTTTGATTGACCGGGATCGACACTTGGCCCCTACTCTGTCCCTGGCTGTCCTATGCTGTTACGTATGCGTCTTGATCCTCATATTCATAATCATCGTGATAGTACTGTCTGCCTTAGTGACCATCGAAATGATTTCTTTCAGACTTGCCTGATCCTTCTTCTCTGCGCATATCACTCCGATCGGGGCCACCTCGTCCTCGCCCTCGCCCTCGGACTGCTCCGTTCTGGACAAGCAACAACGGACACTGTGCCTTTCAGTGCCCCTCCTCTCTACAATAGGAACACTGGTTTGGACCTACAGTCGGGGCCCCGCCCGTGCCTCGGCCTGTACCCGCCCCTCCGGACATGGTTCCTCGGACTCCTCTCCCCCCTCCTTGTCCCCGGACTACCGGCTGCAGCAATACACGTGTTTTAAGATCTTTGGCCTTCTTCTCTACCTTTTCTTTACTCTCGTTCTCCCTATGCTCATAGTAGTGGGCCATGCTTAGAATTACCGAAGGGGTATAGGTAGCCCAGGTACTTTCTGCTGCTTCTAATCGCGCAGAAATTTCTGGAGCTAGGTTCGTAACGAATCTGTTCACAAACAATCTAGTTCCACCTTCTGTTGCCAAATCCTGTCCGCTAAAATCAGTAAAAACTTCTTCGAACCTAGTGAAGAAGTCAGACACACTTTCATCTTTCTTCTGTCGGCAAGCAGTCAATTTATCCCAGTCAACCTTTCTTGGCGGTATATGAGTATGCCTTAAAGGCTATAATTTTTGCTGGCAAAGAAGGTATTTCACCCCTAGGTTTATCTCCCGGTTTGCGGTCCCGGTCCCACCCTCTTAACTCACCCCATGTCCCCCCCAGTTCAGCGTGGTCAGAGTCATGCACCTGCCGCCATATATCAACAGGCACGAGTAACCCAAAGAATAGCTCAACGTCCGCTAATGTCATTACGGCAGAAGCTGCAGCCTCGGTCAGTTCCTTATAGTAGGCGGTAGGATTCTTTCGGGGATCGGGCAGTTGGGATTTCAGAGCAAGGACCTCACTTCTTTTCCATGGAGTGTATACCCATTGCTCCTGGAACCGAGCGTCTATTCGTGGCCGGGTGATCTGTTGGTTATCATCGCGTAGTTCGGGAACTTTGGGATGATAAATGGGATGGACCTCTCGCATGGGATGCTGTGAAGTCCACTGAGGGCTCTTTAAGAACAATCTGCCTCAATACTGGACTAGGGTGACTATGTTTTTGTACACTTCCTGTGGGGTCAAATTAAATTTATGGGACCAGTCTCGAGTATCATACAGTATCTGAGGAGCACTCCCGTTATCGAAACTGACCTCCCAAGACCAAATGAGGGAATTGGACATCTGGAATATCACATGTTGCTGCATCACCGGTTCTAAATCTTTCACCGTACTCCATATGTCAGTCACAGTATACGCGTCACTCCTTATCCATCTAGTAGCCTGATCTGCTATCACTTCCTTCTCGCCATATGCCACAGATGATCTAGTGAATAGTTTTTTTCCTTCCAACCCTCCGAATACCCCTCTCGGAGTCTGTTCCGTCGTACCGGGGTGGTGCTGGCCGATTGAGACGCCCATGCGGGGCTCAGGATGCTTAGTTGTACGCGAGGGGATGTTAGCGTTTGTCTAGAATCGGGGTTAAGAGTGGCCAGATCCCCTATAGAGGGGGATGGAACGCCGGCATCACGTCCAGAGGTGACAGAGCCTCGTTCCTCTGGTGCGGATGCTTGCGGTCCGGCAGTGGTCGGAACAGGAACCGCGGGATATATGCGCTGCGGGGCATATGGCGGGGGAGGTCTTTTATCCAGCAGATCCTCTATCTCATCTCCAGTTTCGTTTCGCGTTACATAGCTTTTGTCTACCTGTAGCTTAAATTGTCTATCTGCAATTTCAATATTCTTTTCTACTCTATTCTTGTCATGTGCGATAGCTTTCTGCATTATAGTCTGCCCTTGCTGTATCTTGAGGAGTTTTTCTGACCTGATGCGCCTTCTCTTTGCCTCTTTCTGCCATTTGTTAAGGGTGTCAAACATAGCCTGCCGGCTGCGTTTAACAAAGAGGCGCTCCTGTAAATACTGAATCTTTTTCTCATCAAAAGATCCAGTTTTCTGCCACTGTAGTTCTACATTATCCTTCGTGTATTTGTGCCACAAGGAATTAAAAAGAAGGGGGCCAATACCGTGCTTGCAATACATATCATGGCTGGGTGTCCCTTCCGGGGGGGCTGGCTGACTCTCGTCTAGCCTCACGCTTTTACGGTGGATACAGCCAAAGCATAATTTGCTGAGGCACGGCATTTCCCTTTCTCTATTCTACTTGAGCTGGAAAGGAATCGAGTGTCATTATTTACAAAAATAACAGAACCAAGTGTCATTAATCACGATTCTCTCATACATGGCCATGTCTTCATTCAAAACCACCCGCACATTGCATCATAAACCTCCAATTTGACATAAAAATGCAAACACAAAACGTACCAACGAAAACACAGATATTTGCAAACAAGAGGTGGAGCCCGTCGACTCCCACCTATGGAGAACCCTTTTTCCAATATTCAAAGCTGCAAAGAACACCTTCCGACAACAGTCTTGTCCTTAGACTGCCTGGAGATAGTTACAGAGGTTTTAAATCACAGACCAACCTACAGGCAATCCAACAGTATTCATGGTTCACCTCCCGGACTATGCTGGCTGAGCCCGCTTTTTCAAGCGCCGCTCCAGATCTGTCCGAGTGCTACCCAATCTCAACCATTGGCATTCCCGAGAACAGTCCGGCCGAGCGAGAACCGCAGTTCCCCACAGGCGTATAGTCTTTATCTCCAGTATTTCTACACAAAGCAAACAAGAGGCATCCGCACGTGCAATCCCACTGTTGCCCCGTCAGACCCCCTATTCAGAGTTTCTCCGTGACCACAGGTCACCAAATGCTGAGTACCAAATCCAGATCTGTAGACATAATCCAACACAAAATCGGGACAAAACACTCACCTGGTGCACACAGGTCTGATTGCACGTTCTTCACTACCAACTCTCGATAAGGCCAATGTGGCTGGTTCTCGAATCACGCCCGAAGGACTCCGGCGTGGGGCCACTAGCAGCTGAGGTCCTCGAGATCGGGAAGGCGGAGCAAACCCCGAATTCTCGCTGGCCTATTCTGCAACCCCCCCGATCGGGAGCACCCCTTTCAATGTCCCGATTGTCATCTGAAATACAGAGGGACAACCCCAACGCGGAGTCCCGGCGGAGTCGCCAACTGAAGTACCGAAAATTCTCTACCACCTCCCAATTATAGTTATATTCACAACCAATCCCATTCCCATTACCAATAATCAGTCGGTTGGCAGTGTAGAAGGTCCAAGCATTTATTATGACAAACAAACTCTGCCAGAGGAGCTCCTTGCGACCTAACCCCACGAGGTCCGCCAAGAAGACTGCTGGCACACTGTCAGGACATCACATATATGCAGTTGCATTTGCATCATCATGACCCAAGATGGAAAAGTACAAATTGGTACAAGCTGGTACAGAGAAAAGGAAAGCCCATATATGGCACACAATGCGCTCTTGGTTTCGCTCATCCTAGATTAGCAAGGTCGAACGGGTGACTCCCTTCTGCCAGCTCCGGGACAGTCCACCCCGCACCCCTCCCGGAATGTGCTTATCGGTCCCTCTCCTGCTACCTACAACCTTGACGGGCCTAACGAGCTGAAACAGCAGTTCTGCAACATGCTTGATACTCCTTAGCACACGTTTTGTATCAAAATTACATAAATATACATGTGTTTCCACCATACATTATTCATACATTCGAAATAATTTTCATTCCTTTTTATTCAGGGTTGATTGGTGTTTATTTCTGGAGACGTCACAGCCGACACGTGTTTCGTCATTTAGGGAATGTAACTCACAACTTTTTCGAGGCTATTCTCAGAAATATCGTTCATTATTTTTTGAGGTGATAATTCCAACCCTCAAAGGGGTTCTTATGGGGATGTTGCACGTATTAAAAGCAAGTTCATCCATGTTGTGACCGGAGTATCGGTTAGTAGAATGGCAGCTTTTAGCTGCTGTCTTCGCAAAAGAAGCTTCCGTCCCCGCTGCCTCTTCTATGGTGCAGCAGGAGTATCAAGCATCTTGTGGCTCTTGCCTAACTAGAAGAAGAAAAGTGGTTCTCTTCTCCTTGTAGCACCGTTAAGACTTTATAGAATTGGTTACCTAAAACTAGGAAAAGTGTACATTCCTCTGTGGCGCCAGCACCTAGTAAATTACCACTAACCTAGCAGTCTAAAAAGCAGTTCTGCAAAAGTTGGGTTATTTCCCAGGAGGACGACTTTGGTGCAGGGAATGAATGGGGTCTGCTAATGTAAGACTTCCAGCGAGGCCACAAAATGGCGTCGGTCGAGTCAATTGAGTGAAAATACAGAAAGTGATGCAAGCTGAAATCTAAAATACTGCAACATGAAGTAATGCTAATGTTTGCGTACATAATCTAAATTATTTAGATACATCATGCTAATCATAACATATCGATTATAAGTATTGCGTAACCGAAAATCAATTCCAGTTCCTCAGTAGATTTGGCCTCCCTACAACTTTGATTAAACCAGTGGGAGTGCTTAGCTGCCTTCCCCCTGCCACTATGGGATGTTACAAAAAAGTCAGCCAATAGGTAAATAGGGAGGTATGGGTGGCCTGCAGAGCCAAGAAGTAAGAGGGCTCATAGTTACATCCCCCAAGCTGCTACGTGATTATAGATCTCCGCTACCCTATCCGGGGCTTGGCAAGCTTCTCCCACCTGACTCGCCTGCCTCCCGAGGCCTGGGTAAGGTTAGGAGCAGGTAAGGTCCCAGCATCTTCTGATCGCAAGCGATTCCCCAAGGGGTTCACTACTTCGAGTGAAAGTAGGTTGTGGTCGCTATCGACTCTAGGAAAACTCATCAATACAAGAGCCAAAGCATCAGGCCATTTCAGATATATCGAGGTACACACTTTAGCCAACCTAGATTTCAACGTACCCTTATTTCACAATACCTGAAGCTTCTGGGCGATAACTGCAGTGTAATTTCTGCTTCATTTGCAGTGATGCACACTGCATTCTCAAGATATCATTATTAAAATTAGTTCCTCGGTCTGATTCTAAAGAATTTACAAATCCGAATCTCAGAATGAGTTCCCTCTACAGCAATTTCGATACAGTAAGACAATCACATCTCCTGGTCTCCAGATTCTTCTTTAAAATCTGTTTGAAAGTGGACCGACTCTCAGTATTCCCTTGTGGGACACAGCACCATGTTAAAATTGTATTTCCCAGATGGAAAGCAAATAGAAATTGGCTTTCCTCATGGAGGGGAATCGAAAAGAAGGCTTGGCATAAATCAATGACAATGAACCATTCAGACTCACATTGAATCTGAAACAATATCATAGAAGGATTTGGTACCATGGGACAACAAGGAACTACTATTTTATTAATTTTGTAGCGATTCTCTACGATGCGATATTTACCGCTTGGCTTCATTAAGCCCATAATAGGTGAGTTTCATTGACTCCCTAGGATCTCTTTCAAAATGCCTTGCCCAATCATTGTCTCGATCACTGGTGTAATTCTCTCTAATGTTTCTGGTGTCCCTTTGGGCAGCCAAATGCCCCTCTTTGTCAGGGATCACCCCCAGATATTTATATTCTTTTACTGAGCCTATGCAGGTCTTGCCCCCAAAACCAGACAGATGTGTTCTTGGAATTCTTTTTGATTGTCATAGTTTTGGTTTTCTCCAAGTTGATGTTCAGATTATTTGCCTCAGAGTAATCAAATGTAGTGTTAAGGAGATTCTGTAGACCCACCTTCGTTTGGCTGATCAGAACTAAATCGTCAGCATAGAGTAGACATGGTTGAGCTAGTTTTCCGACTTTTGTAGAGTGCGAATTGCTGGTGTTTAGTAGCGGGATAAGGTCTGCAAGAAATAGGTTAAATAGGGTCGGGCCAGCACGCAGCCTTGCTTGAGACCTTTTGTTGTTGGTATCTTCCTTGATAACGCTGACCCGTCCCCCAACTTTACTTGCATCCAGGTTCTAGTATGCAGAATAATTAGCAGATTTAGTAAAGTCTGTGGTATGCCCCAGCCGGCCAACTTTGACCAAAGTCTGTTACGGTTCACGTGATCAAAAGCAGCCTGGTCATCAATAAAGCATAAGTGTAGGGGCATTTTTGTAGTCTCTGCCTGGCAAACAGGACTTGAGTCACATATTACAAATAAGTGATGTCTTCAAATGTCCAGGTACTTCTTCAGACAGGGTGTTTGCTAACTTCTTGTTCGTAAACTCCAACAAGTTTGACTGTTTATCCCAAGAGGGGTAGGCTTGGGACCTCTGCTGTTCTCACAGTGGAGCGGGTACAACCAGTGTCAATCAGAAATGTGACGTTGTGCCATCTACATCAGTATCAACATATGGAAATCATTGGCTAAATGCAGCAAGATCACCTCTACTCCAAGGTACATGTATATAACCTCCACTTGGTACTTCCTGTAAGGGGAAAGCCTTGACACTTGGCCTTTTTTCCCCTGAAGTAGGAGATTCTCCCACTGCTCTTTTACAACTTTTCCTTTTTGACTACCTCTCTTCCCATTCGTCCAAAGTTCCCCAAATTTGAATGCTCAGAATTAATTATCAAATCTGTATTTTCAAACCTGGCAATCTCAAATTCTCTACGTCCTGTTCGCTAAATGCAAGTTTGTGATTCTTCTGTAAAGCCTTGGAGCTACCTATGCCAACATTGTATCTCTGTGCCAATTCAGACAATTTCTCATGTGCTTGTCTCGCACTTCTAGTGGCATCTTTACTCATAAATAGCAGTCATTTGGTTGATAAGTGTCTATCCTATTGAGTTCTAGACTCCCACTTATCATCTAATACAATTCAGTCTTTCATTTGACCATATCAATGAAATCCACTTTCATCGCCGCCTTAATCATGCCATGACTCGTTTCTGTATTTTGGGTTTCATTCAAATTGTTACTGTTCTCTTTCAACCACTGTGCTAAATCTTGGACATCAAATAGGTGTTGGCTTTCAGTAGCCTATCTCTGTGTATCACTTTCCTAAGGTGTTCTATTCCTTACATTTGGGAGAGTTTCCCATACCGGGGAATCTATTCCTGCCAGGCCTGGCCTGGAAATTACCCTATAGGTCTAAATCCATTATGTACCACTGAAGGGTCTACACTCGCTGCCCATGGTGAACTCGCATTAATTGGAACCAATGGGACTAACTGCATTCTCTTACTTTCTACTCCTTTCTCCGCTGCCTTTTCAGAAGAAGTGGGGATTATCTGACTTTCATTTCCAAGAGAACTAGAATCATACATAGGAACCATAGGACTAATGGTTACCCGCACTGTAAGAGCATCTGGAAGTTGCAAAGCTAATTTAGCGTTACAATTTCCTGTTAAATCTGGAACATATTTGTTACTATTCCCTTCTGTTGTAGTCTGAATTGTGCCAGATCATATGACCTTAAAAACACTGGAGCTAAAAGCAATCGGTGCAGAAGCACTCCCAGAACTGTCAGTACCACTCGTATTTCCTCCAACTCCAAGGTGTGCCTGATTATAGGATCGTGGATGTTCAGCTAAAGGTCCATTCAAAAGGTTGTCACTTGTGTCACTATCACTGTCCTCATGTTCATCACCCATAAGTTTGTTCTCTCTGCTCCTTTTCTCAGTAGTATTTCCCTCACTCGTTATAGTGGGGTACTATCTTGGTCCCTCAATCATGTGTACTCTCCATCTCTTTTGTTGGTCATCCCATCTTGCCTCTGCATATATACGCATTGCTTTCTTAATCTTCCCTTGGTGTCTTTGTTTTACATGTGCTGCAAGTTCCCATGCATTAAGTGCTTCAAAATGCGTGGGTCTAGATAATGGCTCCATTGCAAATAAAAATCTTCTCAAATTCTCAATTAATTATTCAATTAAATATACCATGGGGGGAAATGTCATTGCACCCTCTTTCTTGGCTTTCTTGTGTGAATTTTCAATCCAAACAATAGTATAGATTGCTATATTTTTCATCACATAATGAGCTGGCGCAGCCAGCGGTGGCGCCTCTTCGCCCATTTTAGTAGGTACATGTACATCTCCTCATATCAGATATGGAAGAGGTGTTGGGCCGAGGCCAGGGCGACTTACTCCGGAATCTGGGGATCACGGTTCGATCCCTGGTGACGGCGGCAGATTAGCCCAGCACCATGTGACTCAGGGCAATAGCTTGCTTATTCTTCCTGACGGCCCCCAGTGCCTAGAGACCCTCACGGGTGATTGTTCACGCTTTACAAATGTGGATTATTATTATTATTATTGCTCTAAAGCACCTCATCCTTGAATTCTCTAATGCAATCAATTGCAATCAATTCCAGAATCAATAATTTCCAAATTCTATACTGAGAATAACTCCTCAACACCAGATAACAATTTAAACCAATCCTACCGCAGTGTTACCCTAAACAAACCTATGTCAGTACGGCACACTCTGATGTCACTCTCACTCTTCGCAACAGTTCACCCTCCTACACAATTTTCTCTTTACACTCTCTCGCACATTCACTTTGATTTCTTGAAAAACAACTATTGTCTGCTCGACTAAAAGATCGATAGAATTTAATTGCCGGAAAAACACGCACCAGAATATATACTTGACCAGCGAGAAATTAATTCAAATTAGTACAGTTTTCCTTCTGCGCAAAAAAATCAACTATGCAAAATGTTCTTTCACACAAAAGTTCAATTTCCAATTGGGTCATCAACGACATCTCATGACAAACCCCACAAAACAATAGCAGATAAATACAACTCAGTGTCTTCATACACTTCGACAACTAACCGTCATTCACACAACAATCATAACATCTCTGCCAGACATCACAGAATCACTTCTTCACCACAATCTAAACATGATCCTTACACATACCCTTAATACTCATTCCACAGCATTTGCTGCTTCGACATATGCCACTGGAACTCAAACCATCCTCTGCGTCTTGATTCCGGATTCTAGACTTGGGTTCTAGGGTTTAATCTTGACTATTCTAGGTAAGGGTTTTTCTACATCATGATCCAACCATCCAACAATACTACCTTCTGTTGGAGCTCCCCCTCTACTATCTACTGTTGGAGCTCTGTTACCAGTTGTGAGAGCTCTGGCCCATTTGCTCTCTTACCCATATGCCATGGTCTTTTATTGGAAGCAGGAATGGTAAAGGGAGAACACTATTACTCATCCAAAATTTCGAAGACAGTGAAACCAATTGGGTCACACAATAATACAGACCACAACTTTAAAATGAGAATAGTGAGATTTTACTTATAAATTCAGAAATAAGTTTACATGGACCAATCTCAGCATAGGATTATACAAGTAAAAAACAAACAAAACATGTCCAAATCTCCTGAAGAGATTTGCCCATTAAGCAAGAAAAATACTATTAGTTCCAATATTGTAAGCAGAAGACAGGAAAAAAGAACTGCATTAAACTTTATCAATCGATTTTCAAAATAAACCATTAGTCCTGTCTTTCCCTATACTACTCTAACGAAAACCCACTATTCTAATAAGCATTTGATTAATTTCAAAAGGAGAATAAAAGGAAGAAAAGTGTCAGCTGCTGGAGACTTTAGTAGAAACACTCTAAGCATTTGGGACGAATAGCATAAAGCGACACATGCAGAACACTTTCTACTTCTTTCCCTCACCAATAAGTTACAACTTTGTTTGTCCTTGCCCACTCTTTTCCTCCTCTATGAGAACACCTCTCCCCCCCATTTCTGTGATTATTTCTGCCAATTCCTCCTTCTCATACCTTGCTGTCTATTAGGAGAGAACTCCTGTATACTAACTGATTAGGCTCGTCCACACCAGACCAGCAATGGAATAAAAATTCAGCAAAACACTCCATAGTGAAGGTTAAACACAAACAGGACCTAAGACTGCAATGCAAGCTTACTCTGAAACATAACATCAGGCTAGGATGAAATTGCACATGAAGTTAAGCTAAGAAACACATTAGGACTCCAGTTTATAGCCAACATTAACAAGTGCACTAGTTACAAATACGTACCCCATGTAAAAGCTTTGCAAATTATACCATAATACAAGAAAAATACAGAAAGCCTGGTATTAATCATTAGTAAAGGTACCTTCAAGTGAGCATAATGTTGTGTTATCCCTAAATATCAAAAACTTTAGTTTACATGTTTCTTTGTAAATGTTCATGATAATTTATCAGGCCTATCGATTTTCCCTAGCTATCTATAAATCAATACATACATTTTCAGTATTAGACACTATTTAAACACACATTTTCTGAACTGCGTCTGTTATACGTGAAGCACTTTTTATATGTGGTACTTAATCTTTCCTTTTGTACATTTATCACACTAAATATATTTAAGTGTTGACTACTTATAGATATGATGCACTCCTGCTTTTATCTCAAGGTGGGATCTAAATTATGCGTCTCCATCAGCATCTCAGAACGTTTTACTGAAATTTCTGAGTAAGACATTTAACAACTCAGAACATGTGTCCTTATTTAACTTTCTAGAGCACTAACCATAATTTTGGTGACAAAATGAACAACCACATTTTGCTACTTACTAAAGGGTATTCTATGGTACTACAGCTTTGATTCCATCAGGATTGCTTCAGGTGTGTCACAGTTTTGTCGTAAATAAAGAATGTTAGCGTTCTAGTTATTCATTATTACCCTGTTGGAATGTGCAGTTGATCGTGAGACACTCAACTGACAGGCTGCTGTTGGATTTGAAAGTATGTTTTACTATTCATTTCAGAATGTTCTATAGAAACGGATGAGGAAGGTATTTGAGAAAATGTGTCCTCACTTTAGCTTTCTAGGGTACTAACTATCATTTATAATTTACTCCTCATGTGCGGCTCCTTCTCTTGGGCAACCTTCGTTTTCTGCATTTTTACGGCTAGTCCGTCCGTGAAGGAGCCCCGCTGCCTAACCTGGGGCGGATCTGAACTGCTTGCAAACTCAAGCGCTTTGCGAGAATGAGGGTCTATTGCCACGGATTACATAAGGGGTGGGAGCTGGCATGCCATGCCCACTGGGGAAATTCATTATAGATCATTAAACAACAGCACCCACAGGGGTTTGCATTCAAGTGGATTACAAGTACCAGGAGGCAATGTGTGCCGATGCCCATCCAGGGTGGGACTTGTTTATATTTAACCATGTGCTCCTCTGAAAGATTGTCTTTTCCTGCCTGCCAAATAGTCTGTGTACAAGGACTCAATAGAGTTTCAAACGCATCTGGTGACAATTTTGCCACTTTTACTCGAAGTGTTTGGTGTGCTGTACCTGCTGCCTTCTGCAATAAAAGAGCTTCAAACTCTTCATGTACGGCTCCTTCTCTTGGGCAACCTTCGCTTTCTGCAGTTTTGCAGCTAGAACGGCTGCGAAGGAGCCCCCCTGCCTAATCTGGGGCGGATCTGAAGCGCTTGCAAACTCGAGCGCTTTGCGGGAATGAGGGGGCCATTGCTGCGGATTACATAAGCGGCGGGAGCTGGCATGCCATGCCCACTGGGGAAAATGATTATGGGCCATTAAACAACAGCACCCACAGGGGTTTGCATTCACATGGACTACAGGTACCAGGAGGTAATGTGTGCTGACGCCCATCCAGGGCAGAACTTGGTGGTATTTAACCGGTACACAGTCAAAATATCGATTTGATAATATCGACTAGCACTAATATCGAGTTTGTAACATCGAAGGTAAGAAATGTCGATGTTGTAAATATCGTTGTTGAATATATTGATTTGTATGTATAGTAAATACTATTGAGATAAGTAAAGTCGACAATAGAAATATTGATATATATAATATCGAAAAGACAAAATATCGACATAAAAAAAGATATGTGTCTAATATTTACATAATTAGTAATGTTAACTAATTTTGATATAATCTTTAATATTAATGTAAAATATTAATATAATGTATTATATATTTTAGGAGCGGCATGTTGGGTTTATAGGGGATAAGGGTGGGGAGTGTTTTAAAAATATATATAGAAATTATAATAATATGAAAAAAATTATTATTGAAATAAGAATGCGAAAAATGTAAAAATTGAAATATGAAAAAGAAAATTGAAAATTTAAATTTTATAAAGTTTTTAGGAGTGGGATGTTGGGTTAATAGGGGATAAGGGTGGGGAGTGTATTAAAAATATAATTAGAAATTATTAATAATTTTAAAAATTATAATGTAAATCAGAAATAGAAATGTTAAATTGGAAATATTAAAATTAAATAAGATTTTATAAATTAAATTACATTTTAGGAGCGGGATGTTGGGTTTATAAGGGATAAGGATGGGGAGTGTTATAAAAATTTATAAATAAAATTAACAATTCCCAAAAAAAATATTGTGTATAAGAATTAGAAATTAAAAAATAGATTTAGAAATTAGAAATTTCAAAATTTAAAATAGAAATTAAAAAATAAATAAAATGTTTAAGGAGCGGGATGTTGGGTTTATAGGGGATATGGGTGGGGAGTGTATTAAAAATTTAAATAGAAAATAATAATAAATTTAAATTTATCATGTAAATCAAAAATCCAAATGTAAATATTGATAAATTAAAATTAAATTAGAATTTATAAATTAAATATATTTTTAGGAGCGGGATGTTGTGTTTATAAGGGATAAGGGTGGGGAGTGTTTTACAAATATATAAAAAAATATATATAATTCTAAAATTAAATTTTGGATATAAGAATTCGAAATTAAAATTTAGAATTAGAAAATAGAAATTTGAAACAGGAAATTATAAAATAGAAAATTAAAAGTAAATACAATTTGTTGGCAAGGGATGTTTGTTTTATAGGGGATAAGGGTGGGGAGTGTTTGAAAAAAAGATAAATTAAAAATTTTGTAAAAAAAAATATATTGGATATAGGAATTCGAAATTACTATTTAGATTTTGAAATTTGAAATTTAGAAATTGAAAAATATAAATTAAATAACAATTATGACAGTGGGATGTTGAGTAAAATGACATAGGAGTGGGGAGTGTTTAAAAGATATATATGTTAATTCTTTTTCAAATAATACTATAGAAATAAGAATTAGATAGTAGAATTTAGAATTTGAAAATTGAAATGCGAAATTAGAAATTTCCTAAAAAATTTAGGCGTGGAATGTTGTTTTTATAGGGGATAAGGGTGGGGAGTTTCTAATAAAATATCTACATAGTTAGAGTGTCTAGCACATATCCTAATTAAATGTATATTGGAGTTGGAATAGTAAATTAAATAGGTTCTGTATCCAGCACCTACCACAATTAAATGAAGATTGGAGTTGGAATAGTAAATTAAATAGGTTCAGTGTCCAGCACCTACCCTAATTGAATGTAGATTGGAGTTGGAATAGTAAATTAAATAGGTTCAGTGTCCAGCACCTACCCTATTTAAATGTAGATTGGAGTTGGAATAGTAAATTGCATGGGTTTAGTGTCTAGCACCTACCATAATTCAATGTAGATTGGAGTTGGATCTATACATTTAATAGGTTAAGTATCCAGCACCTACCACAATTAAAGTTAGATTGGAGTTGGAATAGTAAATTACTTAGGTTCATTGTCCAGCACCTACCATCATTAAATGTAGATTGAAGTTAGATTAGTTAATTAAATAGGTTCAGTGTCCAGCACCTACTGTAATTGAATGTAGATTGGAGTTGGAATAGTAAATTAAATAGGTTCAGTGTCCAGCACCTACCCTAATTGAATGTAGATTGGAGTTGGAATAGTAAATTAAATAGGTATAGTGTCCAGCACCTACCCTATTTAAGTGTAGATTGGAGTTGGAATAGTAAATTAAATAGGTTCAGTGTCCAGCACCTAACATCATTAAATGCATATTGGAGTTGGAATAGTAAATTAAATAGGTTCAGTGTCCTGCACCTACCCTAATTAAATGTAGATTTGAGTTGGAATAGTAAATTAAATAGGTTCAGTGTCCAGCACCTACTAAAATAAAGGTACATTGGAGTAGGAATAGTAAATTAAATAGGTTCAGTGTCCAGCACCTACCCTAATTGAATGTACATTGGAGTAGGAATAGTAAATTAAATAGGTTCAGTGTCCAGCACCTACTGTAATTGAATGTAGATTGGAGTTGGAATAGTACATTAAATAGGTTCAGTATCCAGCACCTACCCTAATTGAATGTAGATTGGAGTTGGAATAGTAAATTAAATAGGTATAGTGTCCAGAACCTACCCTATTTAAGTGTAGATTTGAGTTGGAATAGTACATTAAATAGGTTCAGTGTCCAGCACCTAATATCATTAAATGTAGATTGGAGTTGGAATAGAAAATTAAATAGGTTCAGTGTCCAGCACCTACCCTAATTAAATGTAGATTTGAGTTGGAATAGTAAATTAAATAGGTTCAGTGTCCAGCACCTACCACAATTAAAGGTACATTGGGGTAGGAATAGTAAATTAAATAGGTTCAGTGTCCAGCACCTACCCTAATTGAATGTACATTGGAGTAGGAATAGTAAATTAAATAGGTTCAGTGTCCAGCACCTACCCTAATTAAATGTATATTTGAGTTGGAATAGTAAATTAAATAGGTTCAGTGTCCAGCACCTACCACAATTAAAGGTGTATTGGAGTAGGAATAGTAAATTAAATAGGTTCAGTGTCCGGCACCTACCCTAATTGTATGTAGATTGGAGTTGGAATATTAAATTAAATAGGTTCAGTGTCCAGCACCTACCCTATTTAAATATAGATTGGAGTTGGAATAGTAAATTAAATAGGTTCAGTGTCCAGCACCTACCCTAATTAAATGTAGAGTGGAGTTGGAATAGTAAATTAAATAGGTTAACTGTCCAGCAACTACCTCAATTAAATGTAGATTGGAGTTGGAATAGTAAATTAAATAGGTTCGGTGTCCAGCACCTACCCTAATTGAATGTAGATTGGAGTTGGAATAGTAAATTAAATAGGTTCAGTGTCCCACACCTACCCTATTGAAATGTAGATTGGAGTTGGAATAGTAAATTACATAGGTTCAGTGTCCAGCACCTACCTTCATTAAATGTAGATTGGAGTTGGAATAATAAATTTAATAGGTTAAGTGTCCAGCACCTACCACAATTAAAGTTAGATTGGAGTTGGAATAGTAAGTTACATTGGTTCAGTGTCCAGCACCTAACATCATTAAATGTAGATTGGAGTTGGAATAGTAAATTAAATAGGTTCAGTGTCCAGCACCTACCCTAATTAAATGTAGATTGGAATTTGGAATAGAAAATTTCATAGGTTCAGTGTCCAGCACCTACCCTAATTAAATGTAGATTGGAGTTGGAATAGTAAATTAAATATGTTCAGTGTCCAGCACCTACCACAATTAAAGGTACATTGGAGTAGGAATAGTAAATTAAATAGGTTCAGTGTCCAGCACCTACACTAATTGAATGTAGATTGGAGTTGGAATAGTAAATTAAATAGGTTCAGTGCCCAGCACCTACCCTAATTAAATGTAGATTGGAGTTGGATTAGTAAATTAAATAGGTATAGTGTCCAGCACCTACCCTATTTAAGTGTAGATTGGAGTTGGAATAGTAAATTAAACAGGTTAACTGTCCAGCACCTACCCCAATTAAATGTAGATTGGAGTTTGAATAGTAAATTAAATAGGTTAAGTGTTTAATATTAATTTACCTCTTCTTTATATTGGATATGGATTAGTAAATGTATTATGTTAAGTGTCTAGCATCTACTTAATTAAAATGTAGATTTATGTGTGATTAGTAAATTGATAACAATAGTTTAGTATATATGTAAAAAAATCAATATCTATATATATAGAGTTAAACATAATTACATTTTTTAATATTTGTAGTTATGCTTTAATAATAGGTAGTAGACAAAAATTACACAGTTTCAATCAAAAAATTTCTTTATTTGTTCATATAGTACATAAAGCAAATAATACATGGTTTATAAATGATTTTATACAATGTAAATAAATTAATATAACAAATTTGTCAAATATTTTTTTTTCGTTGGATAATTTTCCAGTAAAGTACATTCATGGAAATTGTTAAAAATATAGTAAATGATTAAACATTCAACAACATAATATATAGAGTATATTCATTTTAAGATAAATAAAAATAAAGCAAAATTGTTATTAAATGACATAGTAATACATTTTTTACATATACATGTGAAGTTCGATATATGTGATATATGTAGATATATTTTCGAAAAAAATTAAATTTTATTGATTGTAAATATTATACAATATATCTTTTTTTATAAAATTAGACAATTATAATATCACTAACATATTTTTAATTTATTAATATTAATTTAATAATATTAATATTAATACATTAAAAACATTAGTAACTATTATAACATGAATACAGAAAAATACAACATTGATTTTCCCAAATTTTAACAAAATATGTTTTATTTATTATAATATTAAATATTAATGTATAATAATAAATAATGTTATTATAAAAAATAGATTTTTATTTTTATTGAAAAAATAATATTACATAGCAGAAATGTTGAAAAAACATTTATACACTTTTAACAATTTTCTAGTAGTAAAACAAATTTTATTATCATTTATTTCACTATTACTTTGGTTATATTATTATTTGGGTCTTTTATTTTGTAACCGCTCTTAGTCTTTTTGGGTCATTTTAGAAGATTCAAGCTCGCGGTTGGAAGCTACTTCACGTCTGACCAGGTAAGAGTGCTATTTGTTATATTTTAACTAATTTAAGTACTATTTGAAGGTAGTAGTTTGTTATTTAGGGTTTGTAGACTACTATTGTTGTATTTACTTCGTAGGTAGTTGGTTATGTACGTTTTTCCGTTTTCTTAGCGTTTTCTCGGTTTACAGCCTTGGAGTTATTGTGTTTGTGGCTGTTTATTTAGTTTTGGTTTTAAATATGTATGTTATGGTGCTTAATGATGTATTATTCTAAGTTTTATGTGGGGGGGAATGTTTATTTTTGTCTTGCAGGTTTTTGGAAAGAGCCTTTTCCGTTTCGGAGCTGTTACGTTTTTTTTTTATAAAGTGTATTTCAGTTGATTTAACTGATTTTTTTTTTACACTTCTTTTATTTTTCGGGTTTCCTGGAGCGTTTATTTACATTTTGTAACATTTTCGGGTTTTTGATGGATTCAGAATTATCGAATTATTTGGATGTTGGATGTATTTTGCACAGTTGTATTTTTTCATTTTGTGGGGATACTTTTTTTATGCTGTGGATTTATTACTAAATGGATTGTTATGGATCATTGGATTAGCTAATTACGTTGCTGTGAAAGGTAAGTAAATTAATATTATTATTTTTGTGGGTTGGGAAATGTTATATTTTTAAACTGTTTTTGTGTAGTTAGATATTAATTTTGTCTACAAATTTAAAAATATTTTATATTATTAGACAAAATAAATATGTATTAATTTCTGAAACACATGTTTTTGGTTACATTTAAGGCATTTTTTTTTGTTTTTATATTTTTTTATTTTCAATGGCAGAGGCATACAAAATACAAGGATAAAAAAAAAACAACAAAAAAAAAACATTATAAACAATGACAATCATTCGCATAATTACTAATACATTATTAACAAAGCCAGGTAAGAATTAGATGAAAAAGAAGAGAAAATAAACCGGTGAGATATAGAAAACATGAGATATCTCTTTTTACAGATGTGGTCGTTAAAAAAATTAAATCCAATTATCAATAGGAGACCATAATTTCCTAGCAAATATCTTCTTTCTGTGTCCTTTCAATTTGTACACTGCTTTATCCATTCTATATACGTTTAACAACTTTCCCAACCATTGCTCAAATGATGGTGGGTCAACATCTAGCCATCTTGAGGTGATACAAAACCGGTAGATAGACATTCCGATAAACAGAAAATGCTCTTGATCGACAGATAAACTCTCGGGAGGAACATATAAGCCACAAATAATCACAGATGGACATAACTTAATATTAGTATTAAGCAAATTAGTCAAAAACTTTTCTATCCTATCTATATATACAGATAGTTTAGAACAGCTAAAAAACATATGACATGAGTCTGCTGCTAAAGTACCACAGCGGCTACAATTAATACCTTTCGTAGCTTTCCATTTGGCCAGTTTTGCCGGTGTATAGTAAAGATCTAAAGATGCCATATAATGTTGACTTTTAAGAGAACTGTTAATTAGTGTTTTATTGCTGATCTCAAACGCCCTTACCAGATCTATCCCTTCTATACACAGTTTCCTTTCCCATTTCTGGGTTTGTTGGTCGAGATCATCATGCAGCCTGTTGACCATTAGCTGATAAATTGTGCCAATGCGGCTATCCCTCCTACCGCTCTCCATAACAACATTGGTCTCCATTTCGTCGCTATATAAGAGATTTTTTTTTTCCAGAAAGCTACGAATTTGTAGATATTTGAAAAATTCGTTTCTGGAGAGACCAAATATATCCTGAAGTTCGGAAAAAGACATTAGAGCCCTATTTTGATACAATTGTCCAATTGAATGGATCTGACCTAGGCGGAATCGATTCATGGGGATATCATGAAGGGTACCAGATACCGAGATATTACAACAGATGGGTGTATAAAAGTTAAATTTTGGGATTATCCGTAAAGCTTTATTCATTTGTCTCCAAACCAAAAAAGCAGAAAGAAGAACCTTAAATTTTGTTTTTTTGTAGTAGCTCGGCTCCATAAATATCAATAAACATTGGCGAGCATGAGCTCCCAAAAGCATTTCAAAAATGGATGGTGACAAGAAGGTTTCATTGACATGATCGTGAAATAATAAAACCTTAATTGTTTTAAGAGTTATAGCCCAGTAGTACATTCTAAAGTTCGGAACTCCCAACCCACCACGCCCTTGCGGTAAGATACACCATTTTAAAGATCTTCTTGAACGGCGGTACCCCCAAAGAAATCTGGACAACATCCTATCTATTTTATTATAAAGAGACATAGAGAAAAATAGGGGAATGGTTCGGAAAAAATAAAGAAATTTTGGAAAAATCAACATCTTAATAACATTGGTCCGTCCAAATAGAGATAGATGTAAGTTATTTATCCTTTCTAAGGTTCTGTTGGTAGATATAAGTAAAGGATCCAGATTTAGTCCAACAATATCATCTACTTTGGATGATATAGTTACACCAAGGTATGTAGCAGTATCGTTTATTGGGATATCGATAGGTGTACCGGTTTCAGAATGTACAATTTGGGTTTTTGAAATGTTTAATTTGTATCCAGAAAATTTTCCAAAATCACTAGCAATTTCTATTATTTTAGGTAAGGCGGAAGAAACATCAGAGGTTACAATGGCCACATCGTCTGCGTAAGCTAGGACTTTGTGGTCAATCTCATGGAGTCGGACAGGTGGAATACCAGGTTCTGTAATTAATCTAGTCAAATAAGGTTCTAAATAAAGTGCAAATAAAAGTGGAGAGCAGGGGCACCCTTGCCTGGTCCCCCTGGTGATTGAAAATGGACTAGAAATATCCGCACCTAATCTTATTACACCCTTTGCATTTGAATAAAGTGACTGTACAGCTTGAATAAATTGTAATGGGAAACCCTTCCATTTTAGCACAGACCAAAGGAACCCCCAATCGACTCTATCGAACGCTTTTTCAGCATCAAGTAGAATAACTCCGACTGGGGATTCCTTTGCCTGAGCCCAATCCAACAGTGCAATAACACGTTTAACGTGATCTGTGGTGTCCCTGTGTTTAATAAACCCGTGTTGAATATTGGACACCAAACCCGGCATAACATCGTTTAGTCTATTTGCAAGAATTTTAGAATAAATCTTACTGTCAGCTGTAATCAGGGAAATGGGCCGATACGAGCCTAATTCCTTTGGATCCTTGTTCTTTTTGACAAAAACGACTATAGTAGCCGTAGACCAGGAATCAGGAGCTTTGTCTTGAAATGCTATATTAAAAATTTTAAGCAACTCTGGTTTCAGCAAAAATCTGAATGTCCGATAAAATTCAAGAGGAATCTGGTCGGGCCCCATGGCTTTACCAGCTGCGAGGCTCGTGATAGCCCTTTCAATCTCTTCCCAGCTTATTGACCTAGCAAATAAATCTATATCGTCTGTACTCAAAGAAAGTTGGTTAATGGTTTGAAAATAATCTGTGGGGTTAAGAGTCTTGTCAACTTCATTATTAAAATCGTTATATAGCATCTTATAGAAACCCTGAAATGCCTCTAATATGCCTTCCCTGCTTTCGTGAAGGACTCCATTTGTATCTTTAACACATTGTATTTCGTTATATGACGATTTTTGTCGTAAGCGCTGTGCTAAAATTCTTCCTGTGCGTTCGCTGAATTCGTACCGTTCCGTTTTGTATTGTTTAAATTTTGCGGCTACTTCTTCGGCAATATGTGTTCTAAGACCTGAGCGTTCAATGGTTAGTCGTGTTTGTACATCCTCTATGTTAGCATTATTTTTGCATGCGGTAGATAAATCTAACTCGACCTGCCTAATCTTGTTTAGCCTGTCCCTAAAATCTGTTTGGTTTTTTTTCCTCTTATAATTTGCGAAGCTGATTGTCTCGCCCCGTACAATGGATTTAAAAGAGTCCCAAACTACTTGTGGAGAGGCAGTATCGTTATTTATTAGAAAGTAATCTTTAATAATATTAACCATAAATTGAAGATATTCTTCATCTAATAATACATTTCTTTGAAATGACCAGGATCTAGTGGAGTTTTGGTAATCAGTAGAAAATTGCATCTCAACAATTATGGGATTATGATCTGAGATGACTTGTGGTAATATCTCAATACGAATTTTCTCCAAAAAAATTGAGGATACAAAAAAATAGTCTAAACGAACAAATTTATGATAAGGAGTAGAAAAAAAAGTGTATCCAGGGTCATTATAATGAAATTTATTCCAGACGTCAGTTAACCCATTACTAAGTACCAGGTCTCTAAGTGCTTTATAAGTTTTAACCTTCCGACCCATATATCTATTCTCTGATCTAATATTCCAATCGGCTGACATGTGTAAATTTAAGTCTCCACAGACTATAATCGGTTGTGTCCAAGTGGATAATTCTGTATTCATAGTGTTAAACAGTTCGGCATCATCCAGATTGGGACCATAGATGCAACATAAGGTAAATTTACAACTTCCGATTTTTAGCTCAGCCAATCCCCATCTGCCCCATTTATCAGAGAGTGTTTTTAAACATTTCCCTACTCCTTTTCGCATACAAATGGCTACACCCCTTTTGATACCCATTTGCTTAGATGTGATCAAAACTTCCAATCCCAAGTTATTCAAAAGAAAACGTTTATCCCATGAAATATGGGTTTCCTGTATACAAAGCAAATCAATATTCAACACTTGGAGCATTGTTCGAAACATAGCAATCTTCTTTAAGTCATTAAGACCATTGATATTAATAGTACATATTTTCACCTTTTTATACATATCAAAAATGATAGAAAAAAATCATCGACCATCATCACAAGTATTTGCTCTTCAATGTTATCATTTAAATGCCTTATAATCATCCCTGCGTTGAACACCTCTGCCTTACACCCCCACCACCAACCCTTGCCCTTACCCACCCCCACCCTTATTCCCAGAACCCCTCCCCCCACCCTCCCCACCACATGAGGCATAGGAACTTTCAGTTCCTGGAGCGTATGGATGCCGTGTCCCTAGCCCATGGCGTCCCTACTAAAGATAAAGATAAAGAAAGGAGAAGAAGAAAAAGAAAGGAAGAAGAAGAGTAAGCGAGAGAGAAAGTGCAAAAAGTTCAAGAAAGCAAGAAAGAGAATGTAGAAATAGAGAAACATAATGGTCCCGCAATCAAATAATTATTGAACGGTATAGTTTAATACGCTCAAATTCTAGATTCTAAATTTATCATACTATTCATTAAAGTTCCTCTTTTTTATTCAAAGAGAATCCAGGTACTCCTTAGCTTTAATAATAGAAATGAAGTATTTTGTTTGGCCCTTGTATATAGTCTTTAATTTTGCGGGACCCTGAAGAAATACTGCTACTTGCTTCTTCTGAAAATCAGGAATCAGTTGCTTCAGTTGCCATCGTTGAGCCACAGTAGCTTGACAGTAGTCTGGTCTCACAAAAAACTGACAACCTAGGCCATCCGCTTTCTTATCTGGCCTAGCGTTTAGAAATATCACTTCGCGAGCAAGGAAATTGTTGAATGACACCAAGATGGCCCTAGGATAATTTTCCTGTCCTTGTCGTGGTTTCCTTGTTGTAAATGGGAATCTGTGTGCTCGTTGTACTTCCCGAGCCCAATCCCAATCAGTAAATTCAGGAAAAGCATTGTTTAGTAAATTAATGATAAATTTCCTCGGGTCCCCTCCTTCTTTATTTTCAGGGATCCCCAAAAAACGCAAGTTGGTTCTACGGGCCTGGTTTTCCAAACTAGCTAGTTTGTCAGATAGATCGTCCTTTTGTATTTTAAAATCTCCAACTTCTTGTCTTTGGGCCATACATTCTTCTTCTAGTACGGATATCCTAGCCTCAGCTTCAGTGACCCTATCAGCAGTCTCTGAACATAATTTGATTGCACGTCTTACTGCGTTTTTAACTTTGGCGCATGTCATTTGCGTTCGTTGATTCTCGGCCTTACTCTCTGCTCTATGGCACATCATGGTATCAAATATTGTCTTCAGTGTAATCTCGTCGTTGTTCTCTTGCTGTATACTAGGGCCATGTATAACGCTATGGCTAGACCCCGGGATATCATTGGTAACAGAAGCAGTGGATGGAGAATTAGGAGCAACCTCTTGGCTCATTGTACGAGAAGATCTCTTCTTTCTCCGCTTCCTTTTTATAATGGTTGCTGCATTAGTGTTATCAGGACTGATACTAATCTCACCCTCAGAAGATAGGCTCTCACCGCTAAAGTCTGCCCAGTCTTTATTCGCCTCGTCGGATGAGAGTTCAGATAATGAATAAAAGTTTTCAGGAAGCTCTTGGTTATGTTGCTGTACAATGGTTTCTTTTACATTTCGTAATTCGCTTGGCGCTTCATCTGATAGTAATACCAGCGATGGAAGAGAACACGCTCTATTGGTGATAACTCCACCCAGAGCTGGAACTGCAAATCCCATAATACCCCTCCTTGAAGAGTCGGTCGGTATCAAAATGGGTGTCAAAGTAGAGGGATTATTAGAGTTATGTTGGTTATCACCGCTTACAGATGATTGATTAGCGGATTGTGCTGCGGTTATGTCAGTTATATCAGTACTTTGATTTTCAATATCAGTTATTTTCTTTTTTGCAGCATGCTTTTCAAATAAATCTGGTAAAGTTTGTAGTGCAGAGCTTTTTGTACCGAGTGTTTCATTAGATTTAACAGCAGCCCCCTTATTGAAGTTCTTACCCTGTTTGGTGATGGTTTTGGTTGCCTCTGCCATCTCGTCCTCCTCGTTCTCTTGCTCCACGTTATTCAGTTCAGACCCAGGGCCAGTTTTTCTGTTGCTGCGTGTGGCGATAGAAAGTGGAAGTGGCGTCCTCTTTTTCTTCCGTGAGCCACCTCTGCCGGGAAAAACACTGCTCTGTGCCCAGCACAGGCAAAGTGTAGCACGCCACAGCGGAGACCGCCGATTGATCTCAAAGAAATTTAGCAACATTCGTAAGCTCCACCTGAAGCCAGGATAGTTTGTGGCACTTTATTACTGTGTGCTGAAATAACACGATATAGTTATTTTCTTCCCCGTTTTTTTCTTCATACGTTTATATCACCGTGACTCCGTGGCTTCTTCTGACCTGCACAAGTCAAACTCCGGTAAGATCAGAATCAATTATTGAGTGTTTTTCGCCGTTGCTGAAATCTGCTCGGAAGTGGTCGACGCCTTTCTGCCTCTCTTCCAGCGCGGAGCTACGGATCCAGCCCTCCGGTCAGAAAATGAAAAAAAAAGCCGCCTTTCGGGTTCCGCGGTGTTCCGTTTTCCGTCTCTCTGAGCAGTCAAGCCCAGCTCAGCTCGAGCGGCGTCCACAGCGGTGTCCACAGCAGCGGTAATGGCAGCAGCTGATCAGTGCTATTCCACGGTCACCAGGTGAAATAAGCCCGTTTACGAGAGCCCCATAGCCGGCTTTCAAATGTTAAATCTCGCAGAATAGCTAGATTTCTCCTTCTCCTTCTCTTACGATAGTACGCCAGGAGCGAGGGAGCAAGCTGCTTACACAGCCTTCCCCACGGCAGCCATCTTGCCTCTAGCGTGTTTAAGGCATTTTTTTTGATGTAGAAAATGTTATATGGTTAGTATTTTCAGTTTAGTGTTTTGGCAATCATTTTTAAGTATTCTAGTCCTCTTGTTGTGGGGTAAAGTTGTACTTGTTGTTGTAAATATTGGTACATTTGGGCAGTTTGTCTTGATAGTTTGGGCTTTAATTGTAAGACAGATTGCTCCATTCTTAATTCTTGAAAACTTTGTTCTTTTTGTATTGCTGTTAGGAGTTTGTGTAGTGTAGGATTTGTTCGGCCAGTTGAAGATAGAAAGGCATTATGCCAACCCTCCACTGCGTTGTTGGTCTTGGCTTCTTGGTTTAGGGTTGGTAGATATACATTCCACCAAGGAATTAGGAATTTAGGTTGGCGTCTGTGGCCTGACCTGTGCAGTCTCCCCACCCAGGTGTCCTCAAAATAATCCAAAAGTGGAGCCAATTTTTGTTCATTTTGTGTATAGAAAGGACTTTCTATTAAAAGGTTATAGTGTTCAGCCACATCTGTGATTGGCATGTATGCTAGGGCTATGAGGTGTTTTATTTGGTATGCAAATGTAATATTGGTTGCATATTCAACACTAGGGGCCGATTATGATGGCGGACGGACCTGAGTCCGTCCGCCACCATAGAGTAGGAGGGACCGTCCGCAGGGGCTGCGGCGGTCCCTCCGTGCAGATTAGGATGTGACCGCCAGGGTGGCGGTCACATCCTCAATCTTTAACATTGCGGCGGGTGCAGCTTCAAGCTGCACCCGCCGCAATGTTAAAAATGCATACATTGCATTTGTATGCAGCAAGCGGCAGGCACCGCGCGGTGCCTGCCGATTACTGCATACAAATGCAGGGGAGTACCATAGGTACCCCCCATGTGCACCCCCCACCCCCCCTTCACCCAGGGGGCCCACAACTGGCCCCCGCAGTGAAGGTCCGTATGCTTTTCCACGGCGGAAAAGCCACCGCGGAAAAGCATGCATTCTACACCATCCTAATATGGCTGGCTGTGTCTGATAGACACCGCCAGCCATGTTAGAGCTTTTCCGCCTCGGTTGTAAGCCAACCGCGGCGGAAAAGAGGCGGACTTAAACCAGGGCCCACCAGCCATCCTAATGTGGCGGTGGGTCTTTGGTGGGTCCGCAGCGGATTTTCCGCATCCTCCGGGCCGGCGGTGGCTTCCGCCGGCCCAGAGGATGCGGAAAATCCGCTATCCTAATAAGCCCCTAAGTGTTGATTTTTGCAAATGTCTCCATAGACATTGATTAAAGTGGAAGTAACATCCTTGTATGGATGTGTGCGGATATGTTTTCAGGATTGAATTTATCATTGCTTGTTCAAAGTCTATTATAATTTTAGGGGAAAGAAGTCTGTTGTTTCTTCTTTTATTTTGATTAATATTTCAGTGTATGTAGAAGTTTGTTTGTTTGGTAACAAACAATAGATGAATGGTATGCAGGTATTATGGAATTGCCCATGTATGGTATATAATTGATAGAATGGTTTAGGGCATATGCTAAAAGTGCCATCCATCATCCATGTTTGACTATCTTTTAATTTCTTTAGGTTGTTGTTCGTAGCAAACATTATTATCCTTTTATCTTTGTTGTTGTTATGGTAGAAGATAAAAGGTTCATCATTATGAGTTATGGTAAGGTCAGGTGGAATTATGACCTCTTCAAAAGTTTTAGGTGTTGGTATTGTAGGTCTGCTGGATTTTTTAGTCCTAGCTATTGCTCTTTTTATAGCAGCTATAGTTGGTAACTGACCTCTTGCCTCTCTAGGTACTCTAGGTAGTAATTCCTTAAGTATTACACTTGTTGGTAGGTCAGAGGTGCTGCTTAGTTATTTACTATTTTTAAGAGTAGATCTAACCTCTATTTCTGAGATATTAGGTGGATGGTTATGTTCAGTGGTATTAATTACACTAGTTTCTCTGGTTGTTGCACGTCCATAGCATTTGTTAGAGTAATACTTAGTACATTTCCAGTTAACTTTCAGGTCTTTTGGTTTTCCTGAGTATATGTATAACCCATATAGCATAACAAAAATTTTCCTTTCTGAGATGTTATAAATCTTGCATCTTCTGTCATTGTTGGTTTCTTAAATCTAGAAAAGGTGTATTAAATAATATTAGAAACAGTCTTTTTATTAAAAGAGTAATTAATTAGTAATGTAAAATTTGTGGGTACTTACTTATTGTTAAGTTGTTGAAATCCAAAGTAGATGTATTTGTTGCTTGATGCTTTTATAGATGTTAGTTGTCTGTGGAAAGTACTAACTAGTTGCACACCTATGAACCCATAGGTGTATCTCCCATGGCACCAGTATTAATTGCTGTGGAATCCAGCTAAAGTTGTAATCCCAAATAAAGTTCAAAACGAAAATGTTCTCTTGTTCAAAATGAATTGTATTTCAAATTGTTTCACATTATTTCATTCATAACATGTAGCAACAATCCTGTTAGTTCCAATGCATTTCGGTGAATACAATCACCTTCGTCAGGGAACGTCTACAAACAAATGAAAAATATACAATGTAACAATTTGCAATAGAAACATGTTTAAATCACACTGTTCACTTGAGTTTAAATTGATCTTTAGCGCATTTCTAAAGCGTGTTAAAGCGGGTTTTATGGGCTACTGAAAACATGGTCGGCAGTAACGTTTCTACGTGCACCCGTGTATACCCTGGCGGTTAATTAAAAGGTTCACTTGGGCTTGTCATTTGCTCGCTGTTTCACGGAGTGTGAAGGTCGCATTGCCGCTTACGCTCGGTTTGTTTAAATCTAATCGTAGCTCACCTTCTGCTGCTTATTAAATCTCTCCGCTTCTGCCTGGAAGTTCCTGTGTCGGTTTGTGTGCTCTCCGGCTAAGGAAGCTCCAACTAACGCCGTGACAGTCACGCATGCGCAGTTTCTGACTATAAGGGTGTGGTTTTAACGTTTTTTTAAAAAAGAAATTGACAAACCAAAACTTTAGTGATCAAAACTACGCGCATCGTGTATCTACTACAGGTAGAGGTCAATCAAGGCGCCACAATTGATATTTACATACTGCTCATGTGTGCGTTCTCTATACTTCTAAGACATGATACAGCAGCTGATTATTTACAAGTAACACAAAAATTCTGTTCGATCATTAAGCCCATGTGGCTTGAGGCTGTTCAAATAATAAATCCAGTGATTCTCTCGTTTTAACAAGTTTTTTTTGTTCAACGCTCCTTCTTTCCTTGGTACGATCTCCAATATGCATGCTCTCAGTTGGTTTAAATTATGGCGTTTTTCAGTAAAATGGGAAGCTACTGTGGATTTCGTGGAATGGGTTCTGATATTGCTCTTATGTTCAGTCAATCTCACTTTTAGTTTTCTTTCCGTGTGTCCCACATATACTTGTCTGTGGAAAGAACATGATTCATATTTTAGTGAATGTTTATAAGTGTATTTTGGTAAAACAATTTGTAGGGTACTATGTTTTACTATTAGAAAGTGTAATACTTTTCATCTGAACTAGATATCAGTTTAAAAAAATACATGTTTCAAATTAGAATAAAGTCAAGTAATAGCATTGTGCGTGTTTACAAGACAAATAATAGTACATGTGCAATTCTTCTATGCTTACCAAGTTATAATTTTTAGTTGTTGAATGTAGATCTTTAGTTGAGATGTTGCTGCTTTAATATTTGAAGCTATCTGTTGAAAAAAAATATTGTATGATTCATATTTTGTTTAGTATTTATAATAGAAGACAGTTTTTAAAACACAAGCATTTCACATTTACAGGATTTAAAACATGTGTTTATTTAAAAACAAATGAGAAATCTTAAGTAGGAGTTTATTAGATGCTTATAACATTTTAAATATTTATTTAGCATTTCCCTAGTCTTTAAAGAGGACATTTAATAGACTTACTTTTTAACTTGGTTGTTGTAGTTTTGTAGAAAATGTTCATCTGTTTTTTAAAGTTGAATCTGTTTAGGAAATTTGTAGAGATAGATAGAGAAGCAGTTTTAAAGTTTAGACTATGAACAGTAGGTTGCATTTAATGTAACATTTTATGGTGAAACATAAGGTTACTTACTTGTTGTTGATTAGTAGTATTTTCTTATAAGAAGTATCTTTAGGGTAGTAGAAATATGTGCAGTTTTCCTTCAAGCTGAATATTTTCTGCAGGCTTTAGAGTATAATTTTCACCTCTTTATATAGGGTATGTTTAATTAGTGTTTGTTTGTGATTGGTTAGATACCTAGAAAAGTGTTTCTATTGGTTAGTTTGAATTTTTGAAAGTTAATTAATCAAGTTGGCTGTATGTGAAATGTATACTCAGAGATTTAGTGTATTAGTAAGTATTTAATAAATATTTGAATAACATAGAATAGTTTAAAAAAATATATAATATAGAGTTAAATATGTGCATATATTAAATGTGTTTGTTTAAATTGTTGGTATTGATTTAGTAATTGTTTATAATTATTTTAGAGAGATATATTTATGTAACAGTGTTTAGTATGTATATACATAGTTATATGGGTATAATGTTAATTGTTTTAATGTGCAGTGTGTTTTAAAAAAAAATTAGAATCATATTTAGCTAATGTCGATATTTTTGATGTCTATATTTTAGTAATCGATGTTTTTGTAACCTGCTATATATAATAATGACTGTCGATATTATTTGTCTCGATATAAGTGTGTTCGAAATTTGTGCAGTCAATGTTTTTGTATATCGATATAGTTACATCGATGTTTTAGTAATGTAATAAATAAGTATAGGGTGTCGATATAAATGTAATCTATATTTAAGACCCGATATTAGTGTAGGTCGATTTTTGTCAAATCGATATTTTGTCAGTGATTCGTTTGGGCAGATATGACCCAGGGACCCCCAGTATGCAAGGGGAATTAGTCCCCCCTCTGCAAACGCGCCAGTGGCCTGCGTTGAAGAGAGGTGTAAAAATGGGCATAGCCTCATTACACCTCTGTGCAATGCAGCCCCCTGGCGCATACTGGAGGTTCCAGGTGGGCTAGTTGGCCCCCAGGGACCCCCAGTATGCAAGGGGAATTAGTTTCCCCTCTTCAAACATGCACGGGGGCTGTGTTGCAGAGAGGTGTAAAAAAGGGTGTGGCCTCAATACACCTCTCTGCAATGCAACCCCCTGGCGCATACTGGAGGCTCCTGGTGGGCTAGTTGGCCCACAGGGACCCCCAGTATGCAAGGGGAATTAGTTCCCCCTCTGCAAACGCGCCAGGGAGCTGCCTTGCAGAGAGGTGTAACAAGGGGCAAAGCCTCATTACACTTCTGCAATGCAGCCTCCTGGCGCATACTGGAGGTTCCAGGTGGGCTAGTTGGCCCCCAGGGGCCCCCATTATGCAAGGGGAATTAGTTCCCCCTCTTCAAACATGCACGGGGGCTGCGTTGCAGAGAGGTGTAAAAAGGGGCGTGGCTTCATTACACCTCTCTGCAATGCAGTCCCCTGGCGCATACTGAAGATTCCTGGTGGGCTTTCAGGTCTTATATAGTTAGGAATTAGCATTAAAAAAACCTTTGAAATTCACTGAAAAAAACATAGGTTTCAGGCCTTATATAGTTAGGAATTAGCATTTAAACACCTTGCAAATTCACTGAAAAAACCATAGGTTTCAGGCCTTATATAGTTAGGAATTAGCATTTAAAAAACCTTTGAAATTCACTGAAAAAAACATAGATTTCAGGCCCTATATAGTTAGAAATTAGCATTTAAAAAACCTTTAAAATTCACTCAAAAAACTATCAGTTTTAGGGGTGTTATAGTTAGCTGGACATGTCACTCATACAAAACCATTGAAATTGCTCCTATATAGTTAGTTGTACTAACTATATTTCGCGCACCCGCAATCCACTGCTGATGATGTCACATATTACATCATTCATGACATGGTCAGTGACATCACTGATGACATCTCAAATGACATCACTGATGACTCACTGATGACATCATCCAATGAATGTGGTTTGCTTTGTTATTAAAATATGCATTATATATATAGCAATTTGCATTGAAGAATGAGTGGATATATAAAAATAAATATTTGGATGGAGGATTTAGTAGCAGTGTAATTGACTGTTTACTTGACCAATTTATAGTGTCTCACTAAATATAGTGGATAGTGACTAAACTGTTTGAATATCTGTATCACTTTGTCAGTTGTTGTGTAAACTGGGTATCAAGACAAAGGGGGGAAAGGTGTAATTGAGTATCTTGGACCAATCGTACGTGAAGGCATCTGTGGCCTTCGCCAGAGGGTCCGGTCTCCAACTGAAAAATGACTCCAACTGTTGATTCAGCCTGGAGACAAAAAGATCAATGTGATAAGGGCCCCAATTGAAAGAGATTGGGATGGAACTTCCAGTTGCTGTAATCTTTCAAGTGATAGCAGTTCCAATCCGCTATTGTGTTGTCTCGCCGCAGAAGGTATTCTGCTATTACCATTATTTGGTGAGCAAGGCAGTAATGCCAGAAGTCATTGGCGATCTCCGCCCACATCAAGGACCTTGTCCCCCCCCATCTTTTTCATATATCTCACCGCAGAGATGTTGTCCATCTGTAAGAGGATGCAGCTTGATACCTTCTTGGGTGAGAGAGTGCGAATCGCAAATGATACCGCCACAAGCACAAGAAGTGTAATGATAACTCCTGGAGAGACCATCTGGCCCTGTGGTAATCTTCCCGCATTGAGCTCCACAACCTGATTGGCTGGTATTGGATTCTAAAACTATCTACGGGTGAGAGCCAAAGATTGCTTGGTCATTCCAGGCATCCATGTGGGCTAACCACCATTTGATCTCCTCACGGAATTCGTCTGTGAGCAGAACCTGGTCCGTGTAAGAAAGGCCCCTCTGAAGGTGTTGGATCTTGAAACGCTGAAGGGTCCGACAATGGAATGGCCCCGGAAAGAATGCCTGTATAGAGGAGGCCAGAAGACCTACTAAGCGTGCAATCGCCCGTCAAGACATGACCTGTGTGTCAAGAGTTTTCCTCAATTCTTTCTTCAGATCTCTCAACTCGAGTTTGGGTAACTGGAGGTGGGCTGTCTGAGAGTTGATTACAAACCCTAAGAACTTCAGTGACTGTGCTGAGACCAGAACAGATTTCGTCTTGTTTATTACAAAACCCAGATTCTCTAAGAGTGTCAATGTCATCTATATGTGCTGGAATGCTAGGGAAGCGGAGGGGGCCATTTCCAGCATATTGTCTAAGTCAATGATTATCCGAATACTCTGTTCCAGGAGTTGTGTGGTCACTGGCTTCATCAATTTGGTAAAACACTGAGGAGCCGAGGAAATACCGAAAGGCAGGACCAAATATTCCAGATGCCTGCCTCTCCATTGTAACTGAAAGAACCATCGGTGAGGGGGAAAAAATTGGAACCGTCAGGTACACGTCCTTGAGAACTAGATGGACCATCTGGTCCCCTTTTCTCAAAAGGTCTGTCAGAAGAAGAATTCCCTCCATCTTGAAGTGTCTGTAAAGGACAAAAAAATTTAAATCTTTCAGGTTTAGAACTAACCTGTAACCCCCGCTTCGCTTCTGGACTAGGAAGACGTTGCGGCAGGAGTTCACTGGACTGTCGTCGCAATAGGCTACCTCGTGTTTCTCCAGCAAGTCTGCTATTTCTTGATCAATAAAAAGTGCTTTTTGTCTGGAATAAGATCGAGATGGGGAGAAACACTTTGTAGGGGTGTTTGAAAGAAGTCTATGCGGAACCCCTGTACTGTCTGTAAGACCCAGGCGGCCTGAGTAATGACTGACCAATTGTTGAGGAAATGGTGAATGCGACCCCCCAGAGGACATAGAGATAGAGACATTGTTCTTACCTGCTGTAATCTGGGGTTGGAAGTTCCCCCTCTGTCCTTATTGGTGGTACTGGCAATGGCTAAACTGTCTCTTGGGGTAGAACGTGCCATCTCTGGTGGGGTCCTGATAGTCTCCTCTGCGCTGGCCGTATCCTCCTCTGGAGGGCCTTGATGATACTGGCGGCCTGGAGAGTGGCCCCTGCCTCACCCAGCCCCACCAAAAAGGCCAACTTGAAATACCCGTTTGATGTTTGATTGGGCCTTGTCTAGAGAGGTAAAGGTACAGACGAATTTGGAGACGTCTTTAGCAAACCTCTCACCAAACAAAAGTACGTCTGCTAAGGGGCCTGGTTCCACAGAAGCAAGTTAGACAAGATTACTGTCCATTTCCATGAGAAGGGACTTCCTGCGTTCAGTGGCAAAGGCACAGTTGGCATTTCCGAAATGGCGCTCTGGGTCCATCCCGCGAGGATGTCTGGATCAATTGGTGCACCAGTCTCCTTGGCCACCAAGGCCATTTCCAGAATCTTAGCCAGGGGCCAGTGGTATCCAAGAGTTTATCTTGACAACCGTGCCAGTCACAGTCAATGCCCTTTTTTGGGTTTATAGTCGGGGCACTTGGACCTCAACCTGCTCCAAACCTCCCTGTCAAAACTACGCCTCAGGTTCTTGTGCAAATAGTCAGCTATCTCTGGGGAGGGGGAAGCCAATCCAAGGATCTCGGATGGGAACCCAACCCAAGGATCTCGGATGGACAATGTCCTGTGGGTTAAAGTCAAAGGGAGTTGCGGCCTGGTAAGGGGATGAGGACTGGGGATTGACAGGAACCCTCTTACCCTTCTTCTTCTCAGGGAAAGTGGTATGCCCTGTAGAATCTGTGTCCGTATTGGTGTCAGTGTCATAAGCCTTCTTAGAAGAGGATGGAACCGGCTCTGTGGACCCAGAATACTGATGATCTGCCAAGGAGGGAGGGGTTAACTTAGTCAGGGCCTGCACATGTGGCCAGCTCGAAGCCTTGGTTTTAGTTGCAGCTGATCCCCCCTGAGGAACCCACAGTTGGCATTGTCTAGTCCTGAGGGAGCATCTTATGACACTATGCAAAGTTTTAAAGCTGCGAAGTGATGGGCTTGAGGGAGGCTTCCAGCGCCTTGTTCACCGTCTGAGGGAACTCCACCTCCACTGCCTTATTGGCGGACTGCTGCACTGATGGATCTAAGGCATCAACCAGGTTGTCTTCCAGGAGGGGACCATGTTCCTCCTCATAGTATCCGTACTCATCCTCTTCAAAGTAGGCCCAGTCGCTAGCTACTACACTGCGAATTAGACACGTGTTTGTCAGGGCCAAAATTCCAATGGAATCTGTCAAGGGGGAGCAGCCCTTAGTGCACAAAAGGAAACTTGTACTGCTCTCCAGCTAAGCTGTAGTCACAATTATAGCAGCCCACCACAGGGCGTCAAGGACCAATCTAATCAAGAAGCCTGCACTCGGCTTGGGCATTCCTTACTGTGCAGCCCAGGACAGGCGTCAGGTACGGCAAGGGAGGAAACAACCAGTGTGCAAACCGCATTTGAAATGCGCGCGGAGCAAGGAAGAAACGAGATTGAGCGTCACGTAGCCCAAAAAGAGCCCAGAAATCAGCCCAATTGGGCTACGCGACATCTGGCTCTGGAGATCAACGCGGGCCCATACCAGGGAAGACACAGTGAAACTCTTTGCAGCAGTGCGGTTGAGTGGGCAGACACGCAGGGGTATAAGACACTCCGGTGGGGGCGAGACGCGAATAAAGCCTAACCGCGCTTGCCACCACCTGATCACCACACTTAAGGTCGCTGGTAAGCATGCTGCAAGCTGCCAGACGCAGCTCAGATAATAAAAGTACACTAAGTCAATACTTCAAGTCAAAGTTAAATATTGCGAAGGTTACTACGCACAATCGTATTCATAAGCAATAACAATTATTAAACAGAAATGCATTAAACAGTGAGTCAAGGGAGAGAGTCATTTATAGGGCTAGCCTCTATGGTTGTTGTTTTTATATTAAGCATTCTGTGAAATTGAGTTTTACAATCTATGTTAAAAACGTTCTGATTAACAGCTGTTGATTTGCAGTAAAGAGAAAGCATAATCCGAAGTCTCCAGCCCTATCATAGAATTTAGGGAACTTCATAACATTAAAAGGTCTACCAGGATGGCCACCAGAGAACAAAGAGCCCACATGTTGCCCAAATGTCACCCAAACATAGCCCTAGTGTAACCCAATGACAGAAGTGTGAAAAACACTTAATTTCCCAACCAAACATTTTTTGTACTTTTATATAGTGCAGACATGACTGAAGTTACTGAAGTGCTTTACATGAGGATACATTCATTTTGGTTTTAGACATGGTAGATTAAGTGATTTGCCCACAATCACAGGACGTTCCGCAGATGCTCACACTCTGAGCCAAAACTTGAACCTGGTTTCCACATTACAAAGTCAGCAGCTCTGGCCGTAATATCAAATCCTCTCCCTTAAGTGCAACAATTAATAAAGTGATCAACTGGATAAAAAAAGCTTTGTCACTATATTAGAGTACTCATTATAATTTCTATGGAAAAAGACCCCCTCATTTTTATCATTTCTAAAGAGAATGCTTTAGGTTTTACCGTTATGATTCCTTCAGGATAACTTCAGGTAAGCCGCATTTTTTAATAAATACAAAATGTAACAGATCAAATTGTTCATTGGAACACTATGGGGAGGCAGACGTAACAGCACCGACTTTGACAATAGAAAACAGATAGAAGGGGTCAGAGCAGCAAATTGACCATTCTGGGCAGGCGAGAAGGGCAGTGGCAACACAATGGACGTTTGAGGGAAGAACGGGGAGGCAGTAACGCTCCAATCGAATATGCCAATAGACAATGTTTAGACAGGAGACCCCTGATATTTTAAAAGCCGAAATAGGAATTATTTTAGTTGCCTAAAGTCTTCTCTTCTTCATTGTAAGTCAATAGGGAAAAGACCTTGGAAAGCAATAGGGAGTGGACAGGGCTATGCACACAGACAACAGAGGGCAAGGGGGAAGGAGTCAAGGGCAGCAAGCTGACTACATAGAGCAGGCAGAAGCAGCAGTTGCAGCACAACGGACGATAGAGGGCAGGAGGAAGGGGCATGGCACACCAAGGGACTATGGAAGGCAGGAGAGAGGGGATAGAGGCCAGTACATGGACAACAGAGGGCAGGGGGCAAGAGGGCAGGGCGGGAGCAGCAAGCTGACCATGCAATGCAGGCAGAATGAGGACAGGAAAACAACACACCATAGAAAACAACGGGGAGCCAATAAGGGTAAACATATGGACAGCAAAGGGAAGGTGGGAGGGGTTCAGAGCCAGAAAGCTGATGGTCATGCACGGCAGGCAGGAGGATTAGTGGCAGCACATCGGCCATGATGGGCAAGAGGGAGGGGGCTGGGGCATGCACAAAAGACCATGGAGGGCATAAGGGACAAGTATGGGCTGAACACAGACAACAGAAGACCGGGGAAGAGGTTAGGGGCTTCATAAGAGACCACACAGGTTGGGCAGGAGGAGCAGTTGCAACACAACAGAGAATGGAGGACAGCCGAATAATAGACCATGGAGGGCAGCAGGGAGGGTATAGGGGTAAGAAACACAAACAAAGGATGACAGGGTGGAGGGACAGTGACAGGAATCAGCCATCTACCCATGCTGGGCAGGCAGGATGGGCAGTGGGAGCTCCACAAAATACTCATAGAAGACAGGAGGAGCTGTTTCATCTCCATGTAACATTGTGGGCAAAAGGGAGGGAGCAGAGGCATGCACACAGACATCAGAGGGCAGGGGAATCAGGGTTTGGGCAAGAAGCTAAGCACAGAGGCTAAACAGGTTGACGGTGACAGGGGAATAGACTTGGTCAACGGAGGGCAGGAGGAGTGGGTAGAGACATAAATCTAACTGTAGAGCCGTGGCAGCACATCAAACCATGCAGGGCAGGAGGAAGGGGGCAGGAATGGTAAAAATATCTAATTTACATGAATAAAACCGTAATTAACTGGAAATAAACAAAGGCTAAAGCGATATTATATTTAGGTTAAAATGTTTCATAAAACCTACCATTTTAAACTAACAAAATCACTGAAATTTACAAGTTATAGTTATTTCAAGTAACTATAACGTTGGCCCTAGAGTAACTATAACTCGTGCCCCACCAATATACAGTATTATAGAAAATTATTTCTGATGTGATTAGGTATGTTAAAAAAGTTATCAATGAGTAGTTCATGAAAGTGAGGTAATATGAATTTTTATGGTCAAGAAATGTCCCCTACCGTGTACCCCACCGTCTCCATGTACGTGTCTCAAGTTCATGTAACTTCCCTCCATGACCAGCTATGAAGACGCAAAAACATTTGCGTCCAACGTTAACAAGTTCTCTTTCAGATCCACCATGAATGGATCGATAATTCAGTTCCTAAGTATGCCGTGCCACCGTCTTTACATGGTGCACTTTCACGTTTTCCTGGCTCTGGCGAGCTAGGCCCTGATTTCTGCCATCCAGCCCTTTCTGTCTTCTGAAAGCTGCAGCCTGGATCTGCATCCATGACCTTTGCCTTACTCCCTGCGCGACGAGCGGTGCCCGGCTCGGCCTGCTTGCCTGCCAAAGACAGTATTTTGCCTTCAAGTTATCTGCTCAGCTCCTCGAAAATACATTCCTGTCTAGTGATTTAGGTAAACATCTCCCCAGCTGCAGAGCAAAGGGCCCGGCCTTTCTGTCTCCGTGCAAGTAATTTATAGCTCCCGTTCCCATGGTAGGCCCATGGCCCCTCGCATTACACGTAGACACATAGTCACATATGCACGCATTAGCAGTCAGTATAGAATAGCCTCTGCCCGAGAGACCTTTCCTTCTAGATACAACAGTTCTCCAAACACAAGATATCAGATATGATTGGGTTTAGGTTGTTCTGACACGCCAGACTTCTGTCTCCCCATATAGTGCTAAATGTCAAGTCCCCTTCACCCTCCAGTTCCATGTCAATCACACGTCATGCTGCTGCGCGCGCATCCCAGCCATATATTTCTGCTGACACTGCAGGATTCCTCTATGGATCCACCCACCTGTGACACTTTCATGTGACGTTTCTAGCACACACCTCCGTGTGCGCCTTCTGTTACGCACATGTGTTCTTATCTCGTTTCTTTCAGCTGTTACGCCTTCTGTATCCATCACCATTATATGCCTTGACTAAATATATTGTACTCTGTTAATAAAGCATTGTCTATCCCTTCCTGAACCTTCGTGGTGATGGAACATGATACCCTGGTTCGAACCATTCCATTTTATGGAATAAAACCCTTATAAACGCAGACTCCACGGACTCTGCCTCTCATTTTGATTGAGCTATTTTATTGAACTTTACCGCATAGAAATTCCGATATACGGTAAATATTTATTTACCACATAATTTGGCGCCCGAATAGGTACCCCTCCCCCACCTTACGCGCCGGAGGTGCGTTGCAGGCCTTGTCCCCTGCCACAGCCGTGACGGACATCTACGCGTACCCGCAGGATTTCCTGTATCTCCCTCAGGCCAACGGAGGTGACTGAGACTGCGATCGACACCCAGACGAGGCGGTGAGGAGTGCGGAGGATCCCGACCAGAGCCCAGCCGAGAGTGCAAGGTCCGAGGTGTCTTGAGGCCCACCAGTTCCGAAGTTCCGAAGTACCTACATCACGTCCGGTCCAGTCCAGTGTCGAGTTTCCGAGGCCTTCCGTTCCGTGCTTCCCGGTGAGTACCGTTGCTGGGGACGCATCTAGACGGGTGCATTAATTTGTGTCCGGTCAAGACGGGTTTGGGTACACAGACCCGGTCTGCACTGTTTTAGCAGTGTATCTGTGCTGTTTAGCAGTACATAAAGTATATGTTTTAGAATTCGTTAATATTCCGTATCTGTTTGAAAAGTTTAAATGTGTTTAATGTCGTGGTATGAGTGACTGTTTGATCTCCATTACTGTGTTTATTGTATTAATGGTGTTCGAGTTCGAGTAAGTCTCAAGTATCAAGTATCAGGTTACAAAATGCCACTGTTCACCAAACTACGTCAGATAGGAACTAGGAAAGGGATATTAGAAGAAGCAGTGCCTGTTCCACCCAGGGACACTCCAGGGCACTTTATGTACCACAAGCACGGCTTAGATGTCATACTGTACTTAGACTTGTGGGTTGATTATACAAAGCACTTAGACGAGAAATATAGATGGCCTGTTTCAGGAACATGGGATGCCGAGTGCATCATGAGAATAGAAGAAGCGCTCTGGAAAAAGAAAGCTAGACAGTCTCAGAAAGATGCCATAGAATTGTGGCGTAAAGAATCGCATAGACGCACAGAGAAAGAATTCAGGAAAGCAGAAAAACATAGAGAAGATTCAGAAAAAGAACGAGAAAAAGAATTAATCTCAGAAGCAGAACGTGTTAAAACCGAACAATTAGACCGACAACGAAATACACTTATTAATGGTATGTATCCCCTTCTGGCCGAGGGCCTACCTAAGGCCACCCTGGAAGTGCCAAGTAATCTACCGCCACCATTGGTTCCGACTAAAGTACGCCATAAGACCGCAGCAGATATTTTCCTTTCCTCCTATTTAGATGATGTAGCTCCAGCTTATACTAATGTACCCGCACAGCCCGCTGATAATGCACATCTGCCCGCTCCGACTGCTCAACCTGCTGGTCAAGGTACGACACCCCCTCATGCTCATGTCACGCTTCCCGCTACTGTTCCCCCTGCAACTGCTCCTGGCGTTGGGCCTGGGAATCCTTTTCCCCGGGGCCTACCTACTGTACATACTATGCCGGCTACGATGGCTGACGGTCAAGCGGATGGTCACGCTTCAGGAGGTGCATCAGGAGGTTACCGTACCCCGCCACCTGCACAACGATTAACTGTTAGGGAATTAGCAATGCAACATACCCCGAAAGGGGCCCCTGCAGAAAAGCTTAAAGAATATCTTACAGACTGTAGATATGATCCCGTTCCAGGCAAGCAAGGGCCCATGATGTTAGCCTCAATACGGTTAAGACGTGCAGCAAACTTTTCAGTTTTATTGCCAGGAATGCCAGATTATCTAGACAGGATATATCGTTTTGTTCAGACTGGGGACGGTCCTGAATGTATTCACGAGGCCATGGCATATCAGAAAGTAGACACACAAGGTATGATATTAAGATTCCTCATAAACTGTTTCATAAGAGAACGAGATCGGCCTGGTGTAAACAAAGAAGAGATGGAGGTACTAACTACATGGGGACAGAATATAGCAGACGGAAAACACGATAAACAGAAATGTATAGAGGCCATGTACAGAAAGATCCGTAAAGACATAGTAATATTTCATGAAAGAGAGAAAGCTGCAAGGGAAGCAGATACAGACAAGAATGAAACCTCAGAGGAGGACGAACCAGAGAATGTAGGAATAATGGCATATGTAGGTAAGGGTAGACCCTTTAATACAAGAATACGTCCAGAAAGCAAGAGACTTTTTCTCTCTGCTATGTCGAATCCGAGAACTCCTGAACATCTATTTCAGGCTACCGATAAAGTACTTCAAGACGAATGGGGTACCATGTACTCAGTTCTATGGATGAACAAGAACTAGCCAGGTCAGCAGTACAATGGGCTGACAATTCCAGTATATATAATGATGACGCAGTAGCGCAAACTTTTTTGAATCTTTCCCCAGACGAACAGCGATTAGCTGGTATGTACATGATACAACACCTCCTTACGTTGTATAAAAGTCAACATTCTGATCCAGGTCCCCTATCTGATGTACTAGTAGAATTACTCTCGCATAAATGGAGAGGCCTAGGTACCGATTTAATTAAAGTGATTCTAGAACATCGACACAGATATAGTGCCTTCCTGAATCCACAGTTTGTTTCAGCTCCACCCCCAGAAAGGAAAATGTTTTACATAGACAGACAGAATCCATTGCGAGAAGTACACCCGATCAGGAAGCCAGATGATTCGCTTGAACGTGTGTTTGTATACACTCCTTTGACTAAAATAGAATTACTAGAGATGAAGAAAATAGTGCCTAGTCATGATAAAGATCCAGCAGGGTTTCACCGTGAAATAAAAGACATGTTATTGATGGGTGATTACACATATACAGATATTCTTAAAATGTTAAAAGTATTGTTGCCAGCAGGGATTTATGAGAAACTGAAAGAGAAAGATTGGGAGGTGGGAGATAAAAAGATTAAGTGGACCGAATTAGAGGATGAAGAAAAAGGACGTACCCCAGGTCTAGGGCTTGGGGACAAAACTAAAGCATTACCAGGATTGTTAGTACAGGTTTTGCCTAGATTATTGACAGTTAAAAAGGAGGACTGGGATGCAATCTCAGCCTGTAAACAGAAACACGATGAAGACACTAGTGATTTTTATTCTAGATTCGAGAAATGTTTTATTATTATTAGTGGTATGAAAACAAGTAGCGAGTCTTACCCGCATCTTTTTGTAACCAAGTTAGTCGAAAATTCCTTACCCCAGGTTAAGAACCGTGTATTGAAAGTCGAGAGCACATGGCAAGCAAACACGCCTTCCCAAATGTTACAAATGTTACAGTACCACCAGAACAGAATCAGGGAAGAACATGAACACGAACAGAGACGTATGAAAGACACGAAAATGAAAATGTTAGTTGCTCAGTCAGTTCCAGCTGACGGTCAGAAAAAGGGTATGACACAGTCCATTAATTCGGCTGCTCCCGTTAAAGGGACATGCAACTATTGTAAACAGCCATGTCACTATGTTAATGATTGTGCAGTGCTGAAACATAACATAGCAACAGGTGAAACGAAAGAAAGACCACGTCCTCCTAGACAGGACCAGATCCAACATCAGGTCCAGCAACGTGTTCCACAGAATATACAGCCTATGCATGCTCCACAACAGACAGTACAGACCGTAGCGGTACCACAGCCACAACCGATTGCCGCAACACAGCATGTCTCACAACAGATGTACCAGTATGCTCAGTCAGATTACCCAGATTACCAACAGTATACATGAAACAGCCTGGAGAGGGAAGTAGGCTTGCCTCTCATTGAGATTCCTGTAGATCAAGAGGGTCCTTATGTACATAGTCAAGTATTAGGAAAAGACAGAAAGTTTTTGATTGACACAGGGGCAAGTCGAACTACCATTAGTCATAGCGAGGTTCCAGGGGCACCCCTCTCAGGCTCACAGAATGTTTCCCTTGGATTTTCAGGAAAGCCTATTGTTAATGAAGTATCGAAACCTGTTCCCCTAACAGTTGGTCCATTGTCACGAACTACAGATTTATTGCTCACGAAATCATGTCCAGAAAACTTGCTAGGTATCAAGACACTGAAAGCTCTAGGGGCTGTAATTTGTTGTTCTCCGGAAGGAGTTAGATTGTTTTTGCGTGACTTTAAGGGTCACTATGTATTACGAGATTTTGATGCTAGATTGAAAAATGTACCAGACCATTTGTGGGCACAAGGCCCAACTGATGTAGGCTGTATGCACATTACACCATATCGAGTTACACTCAAGGAAGGAGTTATATTACCCCAAATCCGACAATACAAGTTACCACCTGATGCTGTAGTGGCTTTACTGAAAATCGTTGACGAGCTCATTGCACAAGGAGTGGTTGTAGAAACCGACTCCAATGTTTGTAATTCCCCTATCATTCCGATTCTGAAACGCACTGATCCAAAGGCACCCCCAGTTTATCGATTAGTGATCGATTTACGAGAACTGAATAAATGCATTGTACCACAGTACCCTGTGGTTCCAGACATCTCCTCATTATTGACAGCTATTGATTCAGAAGCAACGTTCTTTACTGTAATTGATCTGAAGAACGCCTTCTTTAGTGTCCCCATTGATCCGGAAAGCCAATACCTTTTCGGATTCTGTTTAAATGGCCGTAGCTTCAAATTTGCACGCGCACCTCAAGGATTCACAGAAAGCCCCAGCATCTATAGCCAAGCATTGAAAAAACAACTTGACAGTATTCACATGCCTGTTAACACTGCCCTACTCCAGTACGTCGATGATCTATTGATCACCGCCCGGAGTGAACCCGAATGTGAACAAGCATCACTGACAGTTTTGTATTTTTTGGCCGACAAGGGACACAAGGTGTCTCCTTCGAAGAAGCAATTCTGTGTTCAGCAATTGGTGTCTCTTGGGCACTTGCTGTCCAAGTGGGGGAGACAGCTAACACCTGACCGTATCCAGTTAATTGTAAATATGTCACAACCCAAGACACAAAAGGAGGTACGGGCCTTTATGGGCCTCACCTCTTACTGCAGACAATGGATCCCTCAGTACGCATTTCTAGCCAAGCCACTTATACAGTTGACAACACAGGAGGCAGCGTCATCGACTGTCCTCCCTTGGACTCAGGAACATACACAAGCTTTTGGTGAATTGAACCATGTTACAGTAAACCTTTTACACTTTTTGTCACAGAACGCGAAGGTACTGCATTGTCAGTACTCACACAGGATCAAGCAGGTTCACACAAACCGTGTGCTTATTTTTCAAGTACATTAGATCCAGTAGCCCAGGCTTTGCCTGCGTGCTTGAAATCAGTTGCAGCGACAGCTCTAGCAATCAGACAAAGCGATTCCATAGTGTTAGGACACCAATTGACAGTACAGGTTCCACACTCTGTAGAAGTTCTATTAAATAGAACACAGACTCAGCACTTGACTATTGCACGACTGACAGGTTATGAATTGACATTATTCCAGCCACACATAGAAATCAGACGCTGCAATACATTGAATCCAGCTACATTGTTACCAGTAAACACGACAAACCCTACTCCGCATGACTGTGTAGAAATCATTAATGCAGTAACGAAACCCCGACGAGACTTGACAGATGTCGCTTTTACCAACCCAGACCTGACACTTTACGTGGATGGTTCATGTATGAGAACAAGTACAGGAGAATTAGTGGCCGCATAGGCAGTGACCACTGAAACTGAAATCAAAGAAACACATCGTATTGATACACTGTCTGCTCAAGCTGCAGAGCTCATTGCTCTGACTCGAGCCTGTATACTAGCTAAGAACAGGAACGTTAACATATACACAGATTCACGTTATGCATTCGGAGTTGTACACGACTTCGGTGTTCTCTGGCAAGAAAGAGGTTTCTTGACCTCTCACGGAGCCAAGATTCAGCACGGTCCCCTCATTCAAGCATTGTTAGAAGCAATACATTTGCCATCAGCCATAGCCATCATGAAGTGTAAGGCACATACGAAAGTAACAGATCCCATTTCCCAGGGTAACGACCTGGCAGATCAAACAGCGAAACATACAGCACTGACTCATATTCACACAACTGATATGACAAAGACAATAGTCCCGACACATTGCATGACGGTTAGGGATCCCACACTAGACGTAATCGACATACAGACACATGCTACACCAGACGAAATCAAGAAATGGACTGAACTAGGAGGGATCCAGACCAAACAGGGATGGATGACGAAAGGAAAAGCCACATGGTTTCTCCCCGACTCTATGGTTCAAGTTATGATTAATACAGCACATAGTCCAGCACATCTAGGAGAAAAAGCCATGTTAGACAGTTTACAGAATCTTTGGTATAATAAACATTTACGAGCAGCAGCAAAACAGAAAGTGCGTACTTGCATGATCTGTTGTCAGTTCAACCCAGGTAAAAGCATTCCCGTAGAGCAAGGTGGATTTCATCCTCCCGATCACCCTTTTGAAGTCCTCCAGATGGATTATATCCAGATGGAACGTTGTCGAGGATTTAAGTATGTCCTCGTAGTTGTATGTGCACTTTCCCGTTGGACAGAAGCATATCCAGTCCCAGATTACACTGCTCCGACCACTGCCAAACAGTTGATTCGTGAATTTTTCCCACGGTATGGTTTGCCCCGTATTGTGTACTCAGATAACGGACAGCCATTCTCGTCCGAGCTCATGAAGCAGGTATCACTCCTGCTAGGCTATCAGTGGAAGTTCCACTGTGTCCGACATCCCGAGGCAGCAGGTCTCGTAGAGAGACACAATCAGACCCTGAAAACACGCCTTGCTAAGATATGTGCCGAGAAAGGTGTAGACTGGATAGTTGCATTACCCGTTGCACTCTTTTACATGAGAATGGTAGCTCATTCAAGAACAGGGCTATCCCCGTACGAGGTGGTCTTTGGCAGGCCACCAAATATGTGGGGGACGCCTCTGCCGAGAAAAATCACTGATGTTGAAAGTAACATGTTGACAGATTACCTTGCCTCCTTGATGTCTGCACTACAATCATGTCGTTCACAGGTTGCGGCAGCCTTCCCAGACAACACCGACGTGAAGCCACACAAGTTCGTCCCTGGAGATTTGGTGTTCGTCCGGAATTTTGATAGGAAGAGTCCGCTGGAGCCCCGCTGGAAGGAGCCGAAGATTGTTTTATTAACCACAAGGACTGCGGTGAAAGTGGAGGGCCGTAAAGGATGGCTCCACTCGAGTCATGTAAAAAGACACTATGGACTGCCGCCAAAAACTGACTCTCAGCCCTGCCCCCTTCCAGAGACTGATACTAAACTCCCCCTGGTAGAGAAAACTCCTCAGCAGGAGTATAAACTGAAATTGAGGTCTAGCAAGTCAGACAGTTTAATTGTTTAAGTCCTCCCCTAGGTGAAGCGGTTAGACAGGTTCCTGACATGTACCAGTTAGACCCCAATAGAGAGAGAGATAGACAGAAACAGATCAAGAAAACGAAATATTGTAAATCTCTCCGCAGCTACTGTACTGTTACATTATTGATTATGTTTTTTCTGAGTCTTACGATTATTGTCACAAGTCTATTGCTACACATGTACTTTCCTATTGCTACACGTGCACATTCTTCCTCAAATGACACTGTCGAGCATACTTTCAGTGAATTGCCCCCTCAGGAGTTATCTTACCGACTTGCGCTGCGTAACAATTCATTCATCAGTATGTTACACCATTCCCATCAGACCAGCAATGCTACTAATTGTTGGATATGTGGCCGACTTCCTCCCTATCAAAAATACAAGGGAGTTCTGCCCCTCTTTCCGTACCCGTTCACACACAATGGTTCCTGTGGTGCAGGGTTTAGTTTAATTAATTCATTAGATTCTGATTCCATAGTTTACCAAGGCAATTGGGTATGGGGAAATCTGAACACAGTTATGCACAAGGCATGTTTCCCTGACAAGGAGGGTCTTCCCCAAAGGACAGGGACCGATCTAGAAAACGAAGTATATGGATTAGGTAATTATACACTTAACCTCATGATTCTGAATGTTCAGTCCGAAACAACGCCAGACTTGCCCTCTATGTCAGTGTTACCAGTCAAAGTTGAATTATGTGTCAGAAAGAATGGTTCAGTACACCTAGGTCATAGTGAATGCACTACTGTGATTGAATTCAGTGATAAAGGCAAGTCTACATTCAAAGCTTCCCGTCATTCCTATTTCATTTGTGGTCAGACAGCATACATACGTTTGCCACTAGATTGGGATGGGACATGTTATATTGCATTCCTTCTGCCACCCGTTTTTCTAGCTCCACCTGATTACCATAGGAACTCCCGTCTAGTACATTAAAGACCCAAGAGAGAACTCCCGATTGTCGACTATACTGAAACGGCATGGGAACGATACACAGATTTCAATAAAGGTTTCTTTCCCTATTTAGGAGCTGTCTTCAATAGCAAATCAATACGTCACTTAACCAGAACCCTTGAAGCAGTAGTGAATGAAACTACTTCCGCCCTAGGCAACTTAACAGAGGAACAGTCCGCTATGAGACTTGTTGTTCTTCAGAATCGTCTCGTCCTTGACGTCATCCTGGCCGATAGGGGCGGGGCTTGTAAAGTCCTCGGATCGAGCTGCTGTGTTTTCATTCCAAATAATGCACCGTCAGTATATAAAGCCATTACCCGTCTTCATAAGATAGCTAATCAGATACATCAGAATCCAGCCACCTGGACTTGGTCCGGTTGGCTCTGGACTACAATATCCGCCTGGGGATGGAAAATTCTGTCATTTTTAGGAGTCATACTACTCATAGTATTCAGTTGCTGTCTCTGTTTACAATGTGGGCCAGCGATTTGCGGCTTGTGCGCCACATCATGTATTCCCCATTCAAGTTCACGTTCAAAATCCCGCCTGAAAAAGGATGAGCAGATGATGTTATATGAACAGATAGATGGACTAATGAAGATTGATATATCATGAAGGGTCCGTAGGGGACAAGGAGGGAATGAGGTAATATGAATTTTTATGGTCAAGAAATGTCCCCTACCGTGTACCCCACCGTCTCTATGTACGTGTCTCAAGTACATGTAACTTCCCTCCATGACCAGCTATGAAGACGCAAATACATTTGCGTCCAAAGTTAACAAGTTCTCTTTCAGATCCACCATGAATGGATCGATAATTCAGTTCCTAAGTATGCTGTGCCACCGTCTTTACATGGTGCACTTTCACGTTTTCCTGGCTCTGGCGAGCTAGGCCCTGATTTCTGCCATCAAGCCCTTTCTGTCTTCTGAAAGCTGCAGCCTGGATCTGCATCCATTATCATTATTATTTCTGAGTTTGTATAGCGCCTGGTTACACTGTTAGTGTGTCCCCGCGCTGTCAGAAGAACTAGTTGCTCAGTCAGTAAGACAAAGGCGGGGCTATTCTTTAGGAAAGAGGAATGTTTTAAGTTTCCTGCGGAAGATGAGCTCCGATGTTTCCAATCTTAGGCTCAGGGGAAGAGAGTTCCATTTATGTGCCGCTAAAGAACGAAAGGATCTCCCCCCCATTCTGGCTCTCTTGTGTCTGGGGACAGCTAGGAGGCCTGCTACTAATGAGCGGAGTTGTCTGGTTGGCGTGTAGGGGCAGAGGAGGTTCCGAAGGAAGGCAGGGCCCTTGCCATGTACGATCTTGTGACCAATACATAGGACCTTGAAGTCAATCCTTTCATTGATCGGAAGCCAATGGAGTATTTGTAGAGATTTTTTTGAGGCGGCTCGTCTGGGCAGCCGGAGGACCAGGCGGGCGGCAGCATTCTGGATTGTCTGCAGTTGACGCCGACTAGTGGCGTTGGCGCCTAGGTACAAGGCATTGCCATAGTCCAGTCTCGAAGTGACAAGAGCGTGGACCAGGGTCTTCCTTGAGGATTCTGGGAGCAGGTCCAGGGTCTTACGGAGTTTCCGTAGAATAGAAAAGCACGTACCAGCTACCCGTCTGGTGTGGTAGTCGTAGTTAAGTTTTGAGTCCACCCATACTCCAAGGTTCTTGACCTGATCACTGGGGGTAGGGAGAGGCCCCAGGGTCTGTGGCCACCAGGCAGACGACCAGACTGAGGGGGGTTTTCCTACAATTAGCACCTCAGTCTTGTCTCCGTTCAGACGGAGGCAGTTCTTCGCCATCCATCCAGCGAGCTCTTGGAGGCATGATGAGAAGTTCGCGGCGGCTTGTTCAGCCGGTTGGGTCAGAGCGACCACCAGCTGAGTGTCGTCTGCGTATGTCACTACTTCCACCCCGTAGCGCTCCGCAGTGGTAGCCACGGGGTGACATACAAATTGAAAAGGGTTGGACTGAGGCTAGATCCCTGAGGCACTCCTTGACCGAGGTCAAAGGTGTCAGAGCGTGCTCCTCCTTGCTCCACCGAGAAGCTACGGTTAGTAAGAAAAGATTCCAGCCATAACCAGGCCGTGCCTGTCACCCCTCCTTTCTTCAGACACTGTAGCAGCGTATGATGTGCTACAGTGTCGAAGGCTGCGCTGAGGTCCAGGAGAACTAATGCCGCCACGTGCCCGGCGTCCACGTGCTTCCTCAGTGCCTCAGTCGAAAAAAGGAGGGCTGATTCTGTGGAGTGGCGGGCCCGGAAGCCCGACTGGTTGGTATGCAGGAGGCCTCTAGACTCTATGTGTGCTGAGAGTTGTTGGTTGACCAGCTTTTCCGCCAGTTTCGAGAAGAAGGGTAGGAGCGAAATGGGGCGCAGGTTGCTAAGCTGGGACGCACTGATATGGGGTTTTTTCTTAAGAGGCAATACGACTGCCTGTTTCCACCCGTGTGGGACCTTGCCAGTGTTAAAAGAGGTAGACAATATATGGCCCACATACCGTGCCAGAAGACTCATGGCACTGGCCAGGAATTTGGCAGGGGCAGGATCGTGAGGGGAGCCTGATTTGATTCCTTTAGCAGTGGCTATCAATAGGTCCTCCGTCGGAACTTGGTATACTGTAAGGCAGTCTTCGATCTTTGCCTTCCAAGTCGCTTCTTCCTGACCTTTGCCTTACTCCCTGCGCGACGAGCGGTGCCCGGCTCGGCCTGCTTGCCTGCCAAAGACAGTATTTTGCCTTCAAGTTATCTGCTCAGCTCCTCGAAAATACATTCCTGTCTAGTGATTTAGATAAACATCTCCCCAGCTGCAGAGCAAAGGGCCCGGCCTTTCTGTCTCAGTGCAAGTAATTCATAGCTCCCGTTACCATGGTAGGCCCATGGCCCCTCGCATTACACGTAGACACATAGTCACATATGCACGCATTAGCAGTCAGTATAGAATAGCCTCTGCCCGAGAGACCTTTCCTTCTAGATACAACAGATCTCCAAACACAAGATATCAGATATGATTGGGTTTAGGTTGTTCTGACACGCCAGACTTCTGTCTCCCCATATAGTGCTAAATGTCAAGTCCCCTTCACCCTCCAGTTCCACGTCAATCACACGTCATGCTGCTGCGCGCGCATCCCAGCCATATATTTCTGCTGACACTGCAGGATTCCTCTATGGATCCACCCACCGGTGACACTTTCATGTGACGTTTCTAGCACACACCTCCGTGTACGCCTTCTGTTACGCACATGTGTTCTTATCTCGTTTCTTTCAGCTGTTACGCCTTCTGTATCCATCACCATTATATGCCTTGACTATATATATTGTACTCTGTTAATAAAGCATTGTCTATCCCTTCCTGAACCTTCGTGGTGATGGAACATGATACCCTGGTTCGAACCATTCCATTTTATGGAATAAAACCCTTATAAACTCAGACTCCACGGACTCTGCCTCTCATTTTGATTGAGCTATTTTATTGAACTTTACTGCATAGAAATTCCGATATACGGTAAATATTTATTTACCACAGATTTAGAAAGATTTAATATGCAAGGATAAAAGCAGGGATATGGGGTCCCCAGGGCCAATCCAGGTTTGGTGGGAAGGCTGCAGGTTTCCTCACCTTATTACATATGCTTGGCCCCAGGGGATGGAGCCCTTGGTGCCCGAAGGCCAATCCTATGTTGTCCAAGCCAAAGGCTGTGTATGGTGTGGGGATGGCAGCCTGCTGGAGGTTTAGCCACAGGGCCTAGTGTCAGGCCAAGCCCTGTGGCCTACCTCCTGCTGAGCACAGCTAAAGGCTGTGTGCAGCATACGGTTGGCTGCCTGCGGGGCGTTGTAAGCAGGGAATGGCTGCAAGAAAGGCCCTTCCACTAACTTCACACTGTGCACTACCAAAGGCCATGCTCTGTGTGGGGTTGACTGCCTCCGGGTGGCTCCTTACACTGAACGCCATGCTGCATTCAAAGAGAGATCTTGTGCAGCGTGGGGTTGGCTGCCTGCAGGGGGATTGGCTGTCTATGAGTGAGTTAGCATTCATGCCCTGCTGCTAACTCCCTGCTGTGCTTGGCCGAAGGCGGTGCCCAGCATAGAGTTGGCTGCCTGTTGGGGGATTTGCCGCAGTGCCTATTCTCAGGTCAAACCCTGCCACGAGCCCCCACCATGCATGCATGGCAAATGCTATGCTCAGTTGGGGTTTTGCTTTATCATGGTAATGAAACAGTACTTCACGTTAAAAGAAAACTAGAAAAATAAGGAAATGAACACAAAGGATAAAGTGACTGTTATACCTGACAGCCATAGGGTGGTCTTCCCTCAACTTTTTTCCTGCCTCCCTCCATTTTTCTGAAATAAGTTGTCCTGGCTTTAGGACTCTCTACACTTTACCACTGCTGACCTGGTGCTAAAGTGCTTGTGCTCTCTCTTGTAGCTTATTCCCGACTAGCATATTTAATTTACCTAAAAGTCCCTCGTAAAGTTCACTACATGTGCCCAGGGCCTGTAAATTAAATGCTACTAGTGGGCCTGAGGCACTCATTGTGTCACCCACTTCAATAGGCCTCTAACCATGACTTAGGCCTGCCATTGCAGACCCTGTATGAGCAGTTTAAACTGCCATTTCGACCTAGCAAGGTAACCCTCTTGCCAGGCCTAAACCTTCCCTTTTTATACATGTATGTCACCAATAAAGTAGGCCCTGTCTAACCCACAGGACAGGGGGTGTCATGCATTTAAAAGGCAGGACAGGTTCTTTGAAAGTTTCACATGTCCTGGTAGTAAAAAGCTAACAATGTAATAGGGCACACTTTCTCTGTTTGCGCCTTGCACACCTGTTTTAAGGTGCACAGGGCACAAATAGGGAAAGTGCGCCTTTTACATAATAGGGCACCAGGTCTCACTTGGAGATGACGGGATTGCCTGAGTGAGTCTGTATGACCATACGAGTATGGTTGCCTGAAAAGAGAGTCAAGGATGTCTGGAGCCTGGAACAATTGAGCAGACAGCTGCCAAGGAGAGGGGCATAAGAAGGGCTCCATGAAGGTCCCGTGGTTGAGGTTGATGGGTCCCTGGGGAGGAGGCCTTTGAGTTATCTGGGTAAGACATTGCCACCCTAGAGAATCTTCCCGAGCTTGTCAGCTGGCAGGTTGGGTGTGAGCTCACCAGGGAGGAATTCTGCCAAACACAGAAAGAGTGTCCCAATTTTGAGGGTTTGAGATGCCAAGCCTCAGCCCATGCAGCAGCTGAAGCCTCTGGGGATCTGCTGATCTACTGAGAGAACATTCTCCTTTTACAGTGAGCCTAAGGTTTCTGGTGCTGGGGCAGCCTGTGTTCTGGTGGTACCCCAGTGTTACCGGTCTTTCCTACTGGGTATGGCTCACAACATACCCCTGGCAGGACATTTGGTGCAAGACAAGACCTTTTGCCACTTCTGTTGGCCCCGTATGAAGACAGCCTCAGATACATTCTGCAGGTGCTGTTCCACCTGCCAGGCCAGTGGGAAGTCAGGGGAAAAGCCCAAAGCTCCTCTGATCCCACTGCCCGTCGTTAGCACCCCCTTTGAACGGGTGGGCATCAATGTCATGGGCCTTTGGGCCACAAGACAGCCTTAGGCAACACGTTTGTCCTGGTCTTGGTGGACCATGCCACCCACTACCCAGAGGCCATCTCTCTGAGGTCAGTAACTGTACCTGTGTTAACAAGAGAGCTCTGATGCAGATCTATACCTTTGTTGGGTTCCCAAAGGAGGTAGTGCCAGACAACGGTACTAACTTCAAGTCAGCGTACATGAAGTCCATGTGGGATGAGTATGGTGTAAGTTACAAGTTCACCTTACCCTATTACCCTCAAACTAATGATCTGGTTAAGAGATTCAACAAAACCTTGAAAGGTATGGTTATAGTCCTGCCTGGCCTAATGAGGCATAAGTGGAGTGTTCTATTGTCACGCCTTCTCTTTGGCTACAGGGAGGTGCCTCAGAAAGGAGTAGGGTTCAGCTCCTTTGAACTCCACTATTGACACCCTCTTAATGGGCTTCTGAGTCTTGTCAAGGAGGGGTGGAAGCAAGGTCCCAGGAGCCCCCCCCCCCAATTATGATTAGTTACATGCTGGCCCTCCACAAGCACATGTACTCCTTCTGGAAGATATCAAAGTGAAACTCTGGTCCTCAAGGCCTATCTGGTGGAGTTTCAATCTGGCCTCAAAGTTGGGTCTCCCCAGGACTGTTAAACTGGCTCATATGAAATTACGGAGCAAAAGCAGGAGGCAACTTACCTGGTGGACCTCCAGACGCCTAGGAACCCCCTAGGGGTGCTTCATATGAACAGACTTAAGCCTCACTTTGCGAGGTCTGAAGTGAGCATGCTCCTAGTGACAGATGAGGGAGTAGAAGAGGAGAGTGAACCTCTCCGTGACCTCTCTGCACCAGAACATGATAGGTCAGTGGAGGGTGTCAACCTCTCTCCCACAATGGCCCCCCAACAGCAAGGGGACTACTACTAGTTGCTGGGACAGTTTGCCTCACTGTTTTCCCTCACCCCTGAATTCAGACATCTGTGTGTCCATGATATTGCCACGGGTAACAGTTCTCCTGTAAAGAACAATATTTACAGGGTATCAGACAGGGTGACAGCCAGCTACAAGGAGGAAGTCTCCAAGATGCTAGCCTTAGGGATGATTGAGCTCTTTGACAGTCCCGTCATGTGGGCCCCAAAATCTGCCTCATCATGTGGGTCCCAAAGGCGGCCAAACCGAACTCTGGTTCTGCGTGGACTACAGACAGCCCAATTCCATCACCAGGACTGATGCACACCCCAACCCTAGAGCTGATGAGCTCATTGACCAGCTGGGCACTGCCAAATTCCTCAGTAACTTTGATTTGACATCAGGGTACAGGCAAATGGCCTTGACCAAGGAGGCCAAAGAGAGGTCAGCATTTTCAACCCCAGTGGGTCATAAGCTAATTCTGGGTGATACCCATTGGACTGAAGAATGCCCCTGCTACCTTCCAATGTTTGGTTAACAGGGTCCTGGCTGGTAAGGAGGCTTACTGTGCTGCATACTAAAACAACATTGCTGTCTACAGAGGCAACTGGGAGGAACACCTGCATCACCTCCGTGAGGCACATCGAGACCTGCAACAACCAGAAGAGACCACCAAGGCCAGTAAATGCCAGATTAGGCAGGGTTTAGTACTATATTTGGAACACCTGGTAGATGGAGGCAAGGTGCAGCCCCTCCAGGCCAATGTTGAAACCTTCATGGCCTGCGAACCACCTAAGACCTCACTGGCTATTACCGTAGGTTTGTTAAAGGTTATGGCACTATGATTGCCCCTTAACTGTGCTGACATCTAAGAAGCAGCCCAGGTTTGTGATCTGGTCAGAGGCTTGTCAAAAGCCTTTGACTCTCTCAAGAAAGCCATGCACACAGCACCTGTGCTCAGGGCTCCTTACTTCTCCAAGAAATGTATTGCACAGACAGATGCTTCAGAGTATGGCTTAGGCAATGTTAGCACACCTGAAGGAGGAGTGCCTAGACCAACCATTTGCTTTCATTAGCAGGTTACTTCCATGTGAACCATAGAAAGGGAAGCTTTTGCTGTGGTCGGGGCCCTAAAGAAGTTGAGACCGTACATTTTTGGGACTGACTTTCTGGTTCACACAGACCACAGGCCCCTTCTGATGGCTTATGGATATGGGGGTGAAAATCCTAAACTACTGAGGAGCTCCATCTCCCTACATGCAATATCCTTTACAGTGGAGCATCACCTGGGAACAGACTATACCAATGCTGATGGCCCCCCAGGATTCTTCTACCTCAGTCAATAGAGCTCCCAAGGTGTTGATTAGCTCTCACCAATTTCAGCTGGGGGGGGGGGGGGGGTGCACATGCTAGACCTAACAGCCTTATGGTGGTCTTTCCCCAACATTTTGCCTGCCTCCCTACATTTTTCTGGGATCCCTGAAACAATATCAATGTCAAACATATAGAACTACAAGAATATCGAGGTAAAAATATAGAATACAAAAATATCGAACTCCTATCTCCAAACAGGTAAGTACAAAAATTATTGAATCAAAAATATCGATGTAAAAAATATAGTCAAAATATAGAAATTTTTTAAATGCTTTAAAATAATTAAAAATGAATGAAATAATAAATCTAATTAACTTAAACATACTTAAAATACTTAAATAACCTTAAAATTAATAAATAATTAATGTAAGTAAAAAAAACCATACAAATTGATTTGTTAATATATATATATATATATATATATATATATATATATATATATATATATATATATATATATATATATTCAATGAAAAAACCATAGGTTATAGGCCATATATAGTTAGGAATTAGCATTTACAAAACCTTATTTTACTCGCATAAAACCATTGAAATTCCATATATAGTTAGCTAACTATAAGCGCTAACTATATATCGCGCACCCGCAATCCACTGCTGATGATGTCACATATTACATCATTCATGACATGGTCAGTGACATCACTGATGACATCACTGATCACAACATCCAATGATTGTATGTGTCTGTAAAGTTTAAATATGTTTCACATATTGAAGAATGAGTGGATGTATAAGTGTCTGGATGAAGAATTTAGTAGGTGCATGACTGACTGTATGAGTGAGTGATTAAATGTGTCTCACTGAGTACATGGGTTAGTGAGTAAACTGTCTTAATTCGTGCATCAGTATGTTTGATGTTGTGTAAGCTGCTGCATGTGTTGATCAGTAGCTATAAGAGTGGCCATATGGGTTATTGATTGGTTGCCCAAATATTTGAATGGGAGGCTGAGTGTGTGTGTGGGTGGCTGGGAGGTGCGTGACTCTGTGCATAGATGTGTAAGCAGTTGATTCACTAGGAGTATGAGTTCAAGAGTGCATGTGGAAACAGCTATATGGGCGGTTGACTGTGCATGGGTGTGTTGGTGAGTGAATGGATTTCTCATTGCTACATGTGCAAGTAAGTACGTATGTAAAACACAATACATGTGAGAGTTGAGATATATAAATAACTGAACATAAGAGCCAGTGAATGTGTGAGTGGCTGTATCGATCACTGTGAGCTTGTATCAGGGATTATATAAGAGAGTAAATATGTGTTATTATATGTTTGAATAAGTAAGATGTGTATAACTGTATAGTTGAGGAAATGGAGGTGTGATTGATTCTTTGCATGACTGACTAGGTGTGTGAGTAACTCCATGGATGAGTGACAGTCTGTGAGTGTCTGTTTATACTGAGTGTATGTAAGGTTATATTAGAGTCTGAAGAGGTTCATTGTATTATCACATGAGTGATGTGATCAGTGATGACAAATGAGATGTCATCAGTGATGTCATTTGAGTTGTCATCAGTGATGTCATTTGAGATGTCATCATTGATATCATTTGAGTTGTCATCAGTGATGTCATTTGAGATGTCATCAGTGATGTCATCAGTGATGTCACTGACCATGTCATGAATGATGTAATATGTGACATCATCAGCAGTGGATTGCGGGTGCGCGATATATAGTTAGCGCTTATAGTTAGCTAACTATATATGGAATTTCAATGGTTTTATGCGAGTAAAATAAGGTTTTGTAAATGCTAATTCCTAACTATATATGGCCTATAACCTATGGTTTTTTCATTGAATTTTCAAGGTTTTGTAAATGCAAATTCCTAACTATATATCCACTATAACCTATGGTTTTTTCTGTGAATTTCATTGGTTTTTTAATAGCAAATATGAAAAGCTTTAAAATGTCAAGTACGTGATAGATAAAAACATTTTCGTATTTATGCACGCTGATGTGCTTTGAACGCTGCCCCCCCCCTCCCCTCCGTTGTAATCCGTCGTACCTCCTTGTCTCTCCATTTGATTGATTGTTGTCCAAGCATTTACTGTTTTAGAATTGGTTCTCTTTGGATCATTCTCTATTTACAAACAAGCACAAAGTCGCAATACTCTGTTTAGTCTTTGCAGATAGTGAAAAATCGTGTAAAAAAAATAAAAGTAATCGAGCAAAATCAGTAGGCCACTAATTGGATCTCTTTTTGACCTCGCTAAAATAGAAATATTAGGAACAACCCTTCTTGAGAAATACGAAAATAGTGACATGAACTGAGCTCCACACCATGAGGGCTGCAAGACAGCTCGGCTCCATCACCCATCCCGCACAAAATAATGACAAACCCTATGCAAATATTAAAAATATAGACAACACACCAGCAAAGAAACAGGGTAAAACATTTTATTAAAAAACTATTTACATAACGTTGATTTATAAGATGATGTCAGTAGTGGACCGATGTGTGAATAGATCGAAAACAGCACAAGGCTCCAAGATCCGGATAGCAAGCTCCTGGATGTTGGGTGCCATAGTTTAGAGTTCTGAATTTCAGCCTTTTTCAATGCCTGTGCTTTGTTGAATCAAAATGGCGGCTTGACACAAAGCTGACTCAAGCGTTGCTACTGATGCTATGCAGACCAAAACTGGTTTTCAGTTTGTACATTTTTCTAGATTTTTCAATCCAAGTTTGGTTGACTTTGTAGAACGATGGCTTCAGATTTTCAACATACGGTGTGGTGGCGCTGACTGGGAGGGGGCGCTTCGCTCCTGCCCCCTCCCCAAGTAAGATTTTCATACGTGAAAGTACGTTAATGGTTTTGGTCCCTGAGATGCTTCGATGTCACTACCATTCTCAAATAGCATAAGTTCTAGATGTTGGGTGCCATAGTTAAGAGTTCTGAGCAGCGCTTGTAACACTGTCTGAAGCTTATTTCCACCTACTGCAGCTTCACTATTCTCAAAGTAAGTGAGTGTCGTTTGTGGACCTGACTGCATTAGAAAACAATGTGATATGTTACCTTCCTAAACAGCTTGACGGAGGCCCCTGAGGGACGCTGTGATGGCCATGGACTCGGAGAAGACGCTTGGCTCCGACACCCTCCCCAAGTCTTATAGCACTGGTGTAGCCTGAGATCGCCCCCGACATAGGCGGCCGGCTCCCGGCGGTACTTTTTGCCTTTTGATGACTCTTCAATTCTGGACCTTGTCCCACAATCCGTTTGACCTGAAGACAAGCTGTAGTGGGGCGCCCCTTTATCGTTTTAGTTGCCATTCCGCCCGCTTTTGCTACACTGTGCCTCTTCCGCCATTCAGCTGTTTTCCGCCCGCTCTTGCGACTACAGCGTCTCGCTCACCATGTAGTTGAGATGCGCCCGCTCTTGCGGTGCAGCGATAGGCGGCTGCCACAGGACTCTCAAAATGGCGGCCGGCTCTTCGGTTTTGGGCCTGGTCCACTAAAATGGCCCTGGGACACCTTGGAACTCGGACGCTTGTCTGCTAGGGCTTGGGTCCCATTCTCGAAAAGCGTCCCCTCAGCCGTGAAGATTCTACAAAAGTCTTGGGGGCCTCCGACTCCCGCAGGCTTCTGGTGGGGAGCGGCTGCCATGATTGCTCGTGGAATGGCCACGACGGAGCTACGAGATGGTAGTGGTCTCATGCTGACGCCAGCTTTAGTGTGAAACATCCAGAAACACTGTAGACTACCAATTCGATCAGTTCCGGTAGCGCCCCAACATGACCCGGAAGAGAAGAACTTGCCCTCCCCTCTTTGACTGATGGTTCTTGTTGCCTGTCCCCTCTGTTGTCATTTAACAGAACTTTTTGGACTGCTGAAAGGGGTTGTGTTCTGAACGCTGGTTGGTGGAGACATTTAGACTATATTCTTGACCTACGTTGTCGCGTAATGCGTTTTATGACACGCCGCGTTAGCGCACCCGGAAGTGATCCGAGGCGCGGCGCGCAGCGCGTAACGTAAGCATAACAGGTCATGTGACTTGTTAATAAAACTTTTCATTGGTTCATTTTACTTTTGTTAATTTAATGATGAAAAGCTTGGTCTTATGACCTAAAAATTACGCTTTTTATTATTTTCGAACAATATTTTTTTTTCAAACATATGTTATAATATTCCAGGCTAATGTACTTTCCCGGAAAATTTACAACTGTCTTGCAAGTAAAATATATTCCTTTTTCGAGAAAAAGGGCGTTTCTTCCTTCCATGACGGAGCCGTTGAGTAAAAGAGATTCGGCCTGCTGTCTTAGTCGCCGATACGCCTGATTATCAGATTCTTATCGATCACTTTATGTTGCAGACATGAAAAACACAACTGCCCTTGACCATTTATCTTTACTGCGTTCCTACATATTATACCTTTTATCCGTCATGTAATTGGACTGCTTTATTTCACTTGCCTTTTACTGATTCGAAAACAGTCACTAAAAGTAAAAACTTTACAAATGAAAATACTACTACCGTGTTTTGTTTTAAAAACCTTTATTGTGAAAATGTCAGTATACAAATACGGGCCTATAACCACGTGGGCCGGCCACGGAGCAAACTCAAATCGTATATGATGAGGAGACATTTACACTGTAGAAGAACGTAACGAGCGGGCCATTAGGTGACAAGAACAAAGGTGTCTAACAGTTGCGGAATCGGTGGACGTACATTTTGTAATTAAAATACGACAGGGCCACTTACAATAACATTTTCTAGATATACATTTGCGGGCAAAGAGTTACGAGTCCCATTTATACCGGCGCCATTTTGGGCGAGGCCGGGCAGGTCCAAGATATAGTCAAAATGTCTCCACCAACCATCGGCCAGACCAGAACCCCTTTCGGCCCTTTATGTTACAAGATGGTGTCTTCTATTCAGAAAATATTGGTGGCAGCATTTTGAAAGGAAACAGAAACAGCCGTTCTCCTAGTGAGTTTCACATTGTTACATTTAGGAAGAATGTTGAAGAGTAGTATGTGGAAAATCTGAAGCCATTTTTCTACAAACTCTCAATCAGACTTAGATGGAAAAAAAAACCTGAAGAATGTACAAACTGAAAACCAATTTTTGTCTGTATAGCACCAACAGTAACGCTTGAGTCAGCTTTGTGTCAAGCCGCCATTTTCATTCAATCAATAGCGTCCCCCTGCACACATTCAGGGACCTGGTCGTGTCTTTAGATGAAACGCATTGTAGGAAAAGAAGCAGAAAGGAAAAGGAAAAAATTTCCGCCGGACCTAGTGAAGCTGCAGCAGGTGCAAATAAGCTTCAGACAGTCTTACAAGCACTGCTCAGAACTCTCAACTGAGGCACTCAACATCCAGGACTTGCCATTCGGATCTTAGCGCCTTGTATTTTTGTTTTGTTCTTGATGGAGGGGAAACAACAAAAAACAGGCATTGAAAACGGCTCAACTGGAGCAAAAAAAAAATTACTTCTTGGGTGCATTAGGGCATTTATGATTTTCGAATGCCGTATTCATCAGGTTGATGCTCATGTTGCCATAGGACAGCATAGCACCACAGTGTATACAAGTTAACTTCATATGTTCAGATGAGGCAGGTGGCATATTTAGCATTCACCTTCTTTGATCCAGGAGGGATGGAGAAAAACTGCCAGATGAAACTTGAAACTTGGCCATCCAGATCTCGGCGCGTTCGACTCACTGTACCGCAACAGTGACCGCAACTCTGCTGGACACGCCGTCTTTCGGCGCAGCATTGTAGGATGGCCACACCAGTGCGGCAATTTGCTAGACACCACCTCGGTGCCATCCGGATCTCGGCGCGTTCGAGTCACTGTACCGCAACAGTGACCGCAATTCAGCTGGACACGCCGTCTTTCGGCGCAGCATTGTAGGATGGCCACACCAGTGCGGCAATTTGCTGGACACCACCTCGGTGCCATCCAGATCTCGGCGCGTTCATTCATTCAATAGCGTCCCCCTGCACACATTCAGGGACCTGGTCGTGTCTTCAGAAGAAACGCATTGTAGGAAAAGAAGCACAAAGGAAAAGGCAACAAGTTCCGCCGGACCTAGTGAAGCTGCAGCAGGTGCAAATAAGCTTCAGACAGTTCTACAAGCACTTCTCAGAAATCTCAACTGAGGCACTCAACATCCAGGACTTGCCATTCGGATCTTGGCGCCTTGTGCTGGTTCCGACCTATTGACACATCAGTCCACTACTGACATCACCTCATAAGCCAACGGGGCACCCCACGCCGACTTCCGGCGCAGCATTGTAGGATGGCCACACCAGTGCAGCCACTTGCTGGACACCACCTCGGTGCCATCCGGATCTCAGCGCGTTCGAGTCACTGTGCCGGAAGAGTAACCGGAACTCAGCTGAACACGCCGTCTTTCGGCGCAGCATTGTAGGATGGCCACACCAGTACGGCAATTTGCTGGACACCACCTCGGCGCCATCCGGATCTCGGCGCGTTCGAGTCACTGTACCGCAACAGTGACCGCAATTCAGCTGGACACGCCGTCTTTCGGCGCAGCATTGTAGGATGGCCACACCAGTGCGGCAATTTGCTGGACACCACCTCGGTGCCATCCGGATCTCGGCGCGTTGTGCTGCCTTCGGCCTATTCGCACATCGGTCCGCTACTGACGCTGCCTCACGTGCCAACGGATTTTCTACGCTTTTTGTAGCCCTATGTCGCATAACAGGTCATGTGACTTGTTTATAAAACTTTTCATTGGTTCATTTTACTTTTGGTTTCCTAAAGATGGAAGGCTTGGTCATATGACCTAAAAATAACACTTTTCATTGGTTTAGAACATTTTTTTTTCCCAAACGATGAAAGCCCCACCTTGTTTCTGGATCATTCAGACTGAAGCTGGCGTCAGCATGAGAGCACCACCATCTCGTGGCTCCGTCGTGGTCATTCCGCGAGCAATCATGGCAGCCGCTCCCCACCGGAAGCCTGCGGGAGTCGGGGGCCCCCAAGACTTTTATACAATCTTCACGGCTGAGGGGACGCTTTTCGAGAATGGAGCCCAAGCCCTAGCAGGCAAGCGTCCGACTTCCAAGGTGTCCCAGGGCCATTTCAGTGGACCAGGCCCAAAACCGAAGAGCCGTCCGCCATTTTGACAGCCATGTGGCAGCCGCCTATCGCTGCACTGCAAGAGTGGGAGCAACTCCACAACATGGTGAGCGAGACGCTGTGGCCGCAAGAGCGAGCGCAACTCAGCTAGATGGCCGCCACCTGGGGAGACCCGTTCACGCCGCCTCCCCCCCCCCCCCCCCCGGGCCGCCGCACGCCAATTTTCGGAGCAGCATTGTAGGATACCAAAACCAGTGCGGCAGTTTACTGGACATCACCTGGGTGCCTGTCGTACATGTTGTGTCAGCCATGTGACACTGGACACAGACCGCTACTGACGAGGCCTCCCCCCGCACCACCCGGGACGCCCCACGCTGTTTTTCTGTGCTGCATTGTAGGATCCCTAAACCAGTGCGGCACCCAGGCGACATCACCTGGGTGCCGTCCAGAACTCTGCACGTTGTGCTGCCTTGGGACTATTCGCACAACAGACCGCTACTGACGAGGCCTCCCCCCGCCCCACCCGGGACGCCCCACGCCAATTTTCGGAGCAGCATTGTAGGATCCCTAAACCAGTGCGGCACCCAGGCGACATCACCTGGGTGCCGTCCAGAACTCTGCACGTTGTGCTGCCTTGGGACTATTCGCACAAAAGACAGCTTCTAACCATTGTTGCTTTTTGTGTTAATAAATGTTTAAATGTTTTTAGTTTTTGTTCTGTTCATTATCGTTAAAAGTTAATAAAGTTTTATAACCTTAATTTGTTGGAGTGTTATCTATTTTTTGAAAAACGGATGAATGGGGCCTTGAATCGGGTTATTGTCATGTGTGGGCTTTGGAAGTGTGCTGCTGCAGGATCGGACATTTCAAACTCAAATGCACGTTCTTTTTCTTACCTTTCCGAAGCATGGAGCGCAATAGCAAGCAGAGAAAGGGTGATGCACGTGTTGAACACTACCTGACCTGGCAAGTTGCTGGCAGTGCCCCCCCGCCCGCTCCTGAAAGAGGGCACACACACACCGCCGCCCCGAGTACTTCAGAAATCTTTAAAAGACCATGCGCTTGTTCATGAGGCTTAAATGGTTTATCACCTCTTCTAGAACCCCTACATCGACCCTCTGACGTTTCATGGAAAAATTACCATGTAACACAATACCAAGCCCTATCAGCTGAAACCCCCAAGGAATCGTGGGGCATATTAGCAAGGGGGTTTATCTCCCCTTTTTTGGCTTTAAAAACCATGAAAGCGGAGATAAAATTATTTCCCTATTATCAAGCTGTCGCTAACACCAGTTAGTGACACCTAAAAGGAGATAGCGACCATCTTGGGCCCGGCTTTGCATGTCAGTGATACTTATCACTAATGACATGCAAAGTGGCGTGCCAAGATGTTAGCGACTGGAAACAGTCCCTAACATCGCTACCTTCTATTACCAACTTTTGGAGATATTCGCACTAAGCGCGAATATCTCCAAAAGCTAACACCTGCCCTGAGCAGGTTTTAGCCATGTTATCCAATGGGAGGTGGATAACATGGCTAAGAGCATTAGGTCGATAATACATGAATATCGCTGACTTTTCTGCGATAATAGCAAGGTTTATCTGCGATAAAAATCGCCGATGTGCGGCGATAATTTTTGTCTCTAAACAAGTTATAGACAAAAATTATCGCTAGTTGTTAGTAATATGCCCCCGGGTTTTTGCTTGCAGAAATCGGGAGGCGGGAGACTAGCACTGAAATCAGTACTCACACGCCTGAATCAGGAGGATTGGCATGTCTGAATTCTCTACAGCTGGGGCCATAAACTACATCCGCAGGGGTAGGTGATAGCCTGGGACCAGCCTGGCATCTAAAATGGCTGCCGTGCACGACAAAATTGTGGCATTCGAAAAAAGGCAAGATGGCGCAGCCGCTGGAAGAGATGTATCAACATATATCAGCCTCCTCAGCCACCCTCAGGAAACATAGGGGATTAGGATACGTCTCCCGCACCCCCTTATACCTAGTAATTTAATTTACGAAGCACAAAATGGCGAATTCCCGTTTCGCTACCAGTTTGCGGCCCAGTTCGCGGCCCGTGAAGCGCTTCTACCGTGAAAAATCATTTTTTTTTATTTTCCCCACGGGACCCTTTAATAACCCCAACAACATTCCTAGGGGGTCAAGAGGGGGATACCTTGCCCCCTTTCATTAAATTCCCCCTTAGTTTTTCACCTTTTCTTCTCTCTCGATCCTACCGAGAGACAAGATGGCGGCCGCTCCGGACTGTCACGCAGCAAAAAAAAAAAAAAGCTCACGCACAGCCGCTGGAAGAGATGTATCAACATATATCAGCCTCCTCACCCACCCTCAGGAAACATAGGGGATTAGGATACGTCTCCCGTACCCACTTATAACTAGTAATTTAATTTACGAAGCACAAAATGGCGAATTCCCGTTTCGCTACCAGTTTGCGGCCCAGTTCGCGGCCCGTGAAGCGCTTCTACCGTGAAAAATCATTTTTTTTTTCTTTTCCCCACGGGTCCCTTTAATAACCCCAACAACATTCCTAGAGGGTCAAGAGGGGGATACCTTGCCCCCTTTCATTAAATTCACCCTTCGTTTTTCACCTCTTCTTCTCTCTCGATCCTACCGAGAGACAAGATGGCGGCCGCTCCGGACTGTCACGCAGCAAAAAAAAAAAAAAAGCTCACGCACAGCCGCTGGAAGAGATGTATCAACATATATCAGCCTCCTCACCCACCCTCAGGAAACATAGGGGATTAGGATACGTCTCCCGTACCCACTTATAACTAGTAATTTAATTTACGAAGCACAAAATGGCGAATTCCCGTTTCGCTACCAGTTTGCGGCCCAGTTCGCGGCCCGTGAAGCGCTTCTACCGTGAAAAATCATTTTTTTTATCTTTTCCCCACGGGTCCCTTTAATAACCCCAACAGCATTCCTAGGGGGTCAAAAGGGGGATACCTTGCCCCCTTTCATTAAATTCACCCTTCGTTTTTCACCTCTTCTTCTCTCTCGATCCTACCGAGAGACAAGATGGCGGCCGCTCCGGACTGTTTAGAATGTTGACAGACACCGGAGAGCCAATCAGCTTTCTGCGCGCAAAGTTCCGATAAGCGAAAAGTAAGCGGACCGGATCGCTGCCCAGAGCGCTGTTACAGATATATATCTTGATTTAAACGTTAATTTCTCAAAAACTACTGGAGCACATATATTGAGACCTAGCAAAGGCACATCGGGCTAACAGTCCCTACAATTTTGCCAAGTTTCGTGCAAATCCATTCAGCCGTTCGAGCTAAAAGTGAGTCCAACCGCCCTATGGAAATTAACATGGGAAAAACGCGTTTTGGGACCCCCCTTTTTTCTCAGCCCCCCCTTGACGAAACCCCACCAAATTTTCAGGAGCTGCTCAGAAACAAAATGTGCCATTTTCCTGAAAATTTCAGCCGATTCCATCCACAAACGCCAAAGTTATTAGACATAGAATTTTCAAAAGTCCCATAGGGAATTAATCCTAACTATATATACCTACTGGCGATAGCCAGTAGGTAATATATATATATATATATATATATATATATATATATATATATATATATTCACTGAAAAAACCATAGGTTATAGACCATATATAGTTAGGGATTAGCATTTACAAAACCTTATTTTACTCGCACAAAACCATTGAAATTCGCATATATAGTTAGTTGCACTAACTATATATCGCGTACCCGCAATCCACTGCTGATGATGTCACATATTACATCATTCATGACATATTGAAGAATGAGTGGATGTATAAGTGTTTGGATGAAGGATTTAGTAAGTGCATGACTGACTGTATGAGTGAGTGATTAAATTTGTCTCACTGAGTGCATGGGTTAGTGACTAAACTGTCTTAATTTGTGCATCATTATGTCTGTTGTTCTGTAAACTGCTGCATGTGTTGATCAGTAGCTATATGAGTAACTATATGGGTTATTGATTGGTTGCCCAAGTATTTGTATGGGAGACTGAGTGTGTGTGTGGGTGGCTGGGAGGTGTATGACTCTGTGCATAGATGTGTGAGCAGTTGATTCACTAGATGTATGGGTGGTTTTGTAAATGCTAATCCCTAACTATATATGGTCTATAACCTATGGTTTTTTCAGTGAATTTTTAAGGTTTTGTAAATGCTAATTCCTAACTATATATGGTCTATAACCTATGTCTTTTTCAGTGAATTTCAATAGTTTTTTAATAGCAAATTTCAAAAGCTGTAAAATGTATTCTTCTTTTAATGCAAAAATATATTTTATATGTTTGTAATATAATTTTTTTATTTATATATTTTTTTTATTATTTTTTTTGTTTCGCTACCGGTCCGCGCACCGGGTAGCTTCCCGTTAGCTCAATTTGGTTCCGCGACCCAGTCCGCGAACCGGTAAACGTTCCGTTAGCGCAACTACGGCGTTAGAAAACAACATCGTGACGCGTCGCGGAAGCGCGACGTATCGCGTTGCCGCGTAATGCGTCTTATGACGCGCCGCGTTAGCGCACCCGGAAGCGCTCCGGAGCGCGAACCGAGGCGCGAAGTGCAGCGCCCCGGAAGTGCTCCGGGTGCGTAGCGGGACGCGTAACGTAAGCATAGCAGGTCATGTGACTTGTTCATAAAACTTTTCATTGGTTCATTTTACTTTTGGTTTCCTAATGATGTAAGGCTTGGTCATATGACCTAAAAATAACACTTTCATTGGTTTAGAACATTTTTTTTCCCAAATGATGAAAGCCCCACCTTTTTTCCTCACTCTGACTTTCATTTTCATGAGAGAAAGGCCTACTTTGTTTGCTTAGAAATGGCTTCATTGATTGCTGCAGCTGGTGCACCCCCACCACCACCACCACCTGCTAGGAAGAGATGACCACCTCCTCAGATTATCCTTCAGGAAGAGGAGGAAGAAGAGGAAGAAGAGCAAGTGACCAATAGGTTTTTACCTGAACAGCCAAGGAGGTCGCATGTCAAAGAAAGTTATATATGGCAATTTTTTACATTTCCTCAGGGACAAAAAAAAGTGAATGCCCGGTATGTTACCTGCCTGATCTGCCAAAATGAACTGTCCAGAGGGACAGAAAAGAAATATAGCTATGGGAATTATACCATGCATCGTCATATGGAAAGGTGGCACCCTATAAACTATAGTGCTGCACAAGTACGTGACCTGAAGAATTACCCCCCACCTGTGGCCAGTACATCCAATGAAGAGGCAGTGACGGGACCAGAGGCGAGGGAGACGGTCCCAAATATACAGATGAACTTTGGGAACATGAAATTTACCTGTATTTTTTTGCGGCAAATTAATTACCTATGGAGAGTGGAGTGTAACTTTAATCAATAGAGCTTTTGAAAATCATCAATGTACAAAACGCCGCAGAAAATAAATTATCTTTTTTTTTATTGCTCCTGTTGAGCCCTTTATAATGAATCATTTTCGTTCCCCCCCCCAAAAAAACAAAAAATATATAAAACCGTTCAAAAAATACAAAAAACCTAAAAAAAGTTCAGAAAAATAATAAAAAAAATATAAAACAACAAAAATAATTTAAAAAAAAGTTCTTTTCAGAACTACCTCCCCTTTATAAGAAATTGCTAGAATGTTTAGCACTCTGGCAACCTCTATTTCTTTTGATTCGCTTCCCGGTTCGCGCGCCGGTACGCGAACCGGAAGCGAACTAAAAAAAATATTTTTTTTAAAAACAGAAGAGTAAGTAAACAGAGAGTAATGTTAAAAGAAAGACAAATAGAGGGAGTAACACAGAGATACTGTTTAAAGAGGGACTGAGAAAAGGAGTGGAAAGAATAGTGTAAGTAAGTAATAGAAAAAGAAATGAGGGAAGTAGCAAAGGCAGGAAACTGAGGGTTAAAGAAATGAAGCAGTGGAACTAATAAAAGTTAAATGTGATAGAGATGTAACGTAAAGAGTACTAAACACTTACCTTATAATTGCAGTTAACTTAGTCACTTGTTATTTTTATACTTTTAATCTGTGTAAGAAATAACAAAAATTTTAAAATTAATAGAAGGTAGTAAAAGATGAGTGAGCATGAGACATGATGAATACATATTAAAAATCACAATTCAAAGTACAAAATTAATTATACATATTTAATGGTTTATTTTTGCTGTTCTCAGAATATATCATATTTCACTGAAAACAGTGAGTTGAAGGTATTCATCATATAACAGCGGGGAAAAAAAACCACAATCAAAATGATTGTGTTTAAAAAACCCATATAATATAATCAATCAGAAATCAGAACTCCTCAAAAGTAACTTACTTTCTATGACGTCAAAGGATGTCCTATGAACAGCTTATACTATGTTGTGCTGTTATTATTTTCTGCCCGCCACTTTCTGAAAGATAAGCTCCATCGTTTTAAGAAAAATGAGACATACAAAGCAATTTAAAACAGCACACTAAATTACAACAACACCTAGAATCATTATAGTCCAGTTACCTACCCTAAATTCTCACTTCTGAAAACAAGTCAAAAGGCAACATTGTTTCATACTCAAATGGTAATCATTGCCAAAAGACCAGCCTTTTTTATATTTCAAATAAGCTGTGTAATATCCTGATGTTGTCAAAGGACCATCATAACATATAATAGCTGCAGTTACAAATGTTCTTCCTGAAATCGATGACTGTGTAGCCAAAACATTTTTAATTAGACTTGACAACTTATTTTCATCCAGTTTATGTAGTTTAAATTGTAAAATGACATTTCACCCATAAGTTTCTATAAAAAATATGGACAGCATTGCAGACTTACATTTCCTCTACTCCTTGTTTTGATCTGCTGCTTGAATTAGCTTATAAACACAAACAGTTTTCGCTCTGTACTACACTTATCCACAAGGCCATATAGAGTAGGAGCCATTAGAACATCTTGAAATTCCTCTGAACAAATCCCAAGATTACTTCCCTAAAATTTTGGTTGTAAGAACACCAGGTAAGAATTTTGAAGGTGGAAAGGCAATCTTTTTTTGAAAGTTAAAACAGAATCATTGCAGAATGACCAGCCGTTTCCAGATTTTAAATAAGCTGTGTAATGTCCTGAAGTTGTTGAAGGACCGTCATGATATATAATTTCTGTAGTTACAAAAGTCCTTCCTGATATTGACAACTGCAAAGCCACAACATTTTTAATTAAAGTTGTCAATTTAGTTCCATCAGACCTACATTGTTGGAACATTAAAATGACATACTGGCCATAACTTCGTATAATTAACGTGGACAGCATTGCAGACTTACATTGGCTACACTCCATGTTTTGATCGGCTGCTTTTACTAGCTTATTGAAGGATACTGATTTACTGTCAAGCAAAGTTAAATATATAAATCTTTCTGAGTCTACACTAGTAGTACTTGATAGCCTACAGTTCTCGCAATCATTCTGCCATTGATAAGAAAGGCCAAACAGATGATCTACATCTACACCTTCATCTTGCAATACATCAAGCATATACATTAAAAACTCCTGACAATCCTGCTGAATATTTTGAGAGAATTGCGTTTGACCTGAACATTTATCTAACAGATTACGAATTTCAGGCACACTTTCTACTCTTGTTCTATCAGAGCTACATTTCTCTAACACAGAATTCAACAAACAGCATAAACTTTGTTCCGAATTGATCACAATCTGTTCTTTAAAGTTTCTAGTGAAAAGACAACATTAACCACTACATTAGCATAGCAGTTGACACCAGAACTATTTTCAAATTGAAAACCAACAACATCTTCAGCAGAATTCATTTTCTTTTTGCTTACAATTTTCGGTTCATTTTTTTGATGTAGAAAATGTTATATGGTTAGTATTTTCAGTTTAGTGTTTTGGCAATCATTTTTAAGTATTCTAGTCCTCTTGTTGTGGGGTAAAGTTGTACTTGTTGTTGTAAATATTGGTACATTTGGGCAGTTTGTCTTGATTTTGGGCTTTAATTGTAAGACAGATTGCTCCATTCTTAATTCTTGAAAACTTTGTTCTTTTTGTATTGCTGTTAGGAGTTTGTGTAGTGTAGGATTTGTTCGGCCAGTTGAAGATAGAAAGGCATTATGCCAACCCTCCACTGCGTTGTTGGTCTTGGCTTCTTGGTTTAGGGTTGGTAGATATACATTCCACCAAGGAATTAGGAATTTAGGTTGGCGTCTGTGGCCTGACCTGTGTAGTCTCCCCACCCAGGTGTCCTCAAAATAATCCAAAAGTGGAGCCAATTTTTGTTCATTTTGTGTATAGAAAGGACTTTCTATTAAACGGTTATAGTGTTCAGCCACATCTGTGATTGGCATGTATGCTAGGGCTATGAGGTGTTTTATTTGGTATGCAAATGTATTATTGGTTGCATATTCTACACTAGGGGCCGATTATGATGGCGGACGGACCTGAATCCGTCCGCCACCATAGAGTAGGAGGGACCGTCCGCAGGGGCTGCGGCGGTCCCTCCGTGCAGATTAGGATGTGACCGCCAGGGTGGCGGTCACATCCTCAATCTTTAACATTGCGGCGGGTGCAGCTTCAAGCTGCACCCGCCGCAATGTTAAAAATGCATACATTGCATTTGTATGCAGCAAGCGGCAGGCACCGCGCGGTGCCTGCCGATTACTGCATACTAATGCAGGGGGGTACCATAGGTACCCCCCATGTGCACCCCCCACCCCCCCTTCACCCAGGGGGCCCACAACTGCCCCCCGCAGTGAAGGTCCGTATGCTTTTCCACGGCGGAAAAGCCACCGCGGAAAAGCATACATTCTACACCATCCTAATATGGCTGGCTGTGTCTGATAGACACCGCCAGCCATGTTAGAGCTTTTCCGCCTCGGTTGTAAGCCAACCGCGGCGGAAAAGAGGCGGACTTAAACCAGGGCCCACCACCCATCCTAATGTGGCAGTGGGTCTTTGGTGGGTCCGCAGCGGATTTTCCGCATCCTCCGGGCCGGCGGTGGCTTCCGCCGGCCCAGAGGATGCGGAAAATCCGCTATCCTAATAAGCCCCTAAGTGTTGATTTTTGCAAATGTCTCCATAGACATTGATTAAAGTGGAAATAACATCCTTGTATGGATGTGTGCGGATATGTTTTCAGGATTGAATTTATCATTGCTTGTTCAAAGTCTATTATAATTTATGGGGAAAGAAGTCTGTTGTTTCTTCTTTTATTTTGATTAATATTTCAGTGTATTTAGAAGTTTGTTTGTTTGGTAACAAACAATAGATGAATGGTATGCAGGTATTATGGAATTGCCCATGTATGGTATATAATTGATAGAATGGTTTAGGGCATATGCTAAAAGTGCCATCCATCATCCATGTTTGACTATCTTTTAATTTCTTTAGGTTGTTGTTCGTAGCAAACATTATTATCCTTTTATCTTTGTTGTTGTTATCGTAGAAGATAAAAGGTTCATCATTATGAGTTATGGTAAGGTCAGGTGGAATTATGACCTCTTCAAAAGTTTTAGGTGTTGGTATGAGTTATGGTAACAGGTGGTGGCATTGCCATTATCTATAAAAGGGACTTTGTATGCCATTTCGCACCTGCAGACATTCCCAATTGCGAAGCGGCATCTTTTAAAATCACTCTTAGTCCTAATTTTACCTTCTCTGGACTTCTTATTTACCGGCCTCCAATTAATAACCCTACTTGGCCAGAAAACTTAGCCAATTTCATTTTGCCTCACCATTTAAAAGCTCAAAATTTTACAGTACTCGGGGACTTGAATCTCCATCTGGACGACGATGACAACAAGAGTTGCAAAAATCTCATGGATGATCTCATGGCTTTAGATATGACATTACGAAATAAGGGCCCTACCCATAAAGCGGGACACCTTCTCGATCCCATCATCTCAAATATGAAAGAATTGTCATGGATGAACACCACTCCCATCTGCTGGTCTGATCATTTTCTCATTCTCTTTTCCATTTCTCTTAAACCCACCAAATGCTCATCTATTACACCCTCGGACTCTTTTAGGAGAAATTGGAAGAACTTAAATCTCGAAAATCTCAATAGTGCATTGAATAAAGACCATCCTAGCCTTGAAGGTGATATGGAAAATATAGCTGATGCTTTACAAACATGGCTTAACAACGCAGTGAACGCCAGTCTGCCATTGTCCCGCTGTAAAGGGAAAGTTCATCGTCCCCCGGCCCCTTGGTTTACAGAGGCACTCAAGAAAGAAAAATCTTCTTGTAAGAACTTAGAGAGGCAGTGGCGCAAGAAATATGACCTGCAACAAAAAGAGAGCTATCGAAAGGCCAGAAACAGCTATCATTCATCATGTATGAAAGCCAAGGCAAGCTATTTGACCACCACTATAAACACAGCTGTCAATAAAGTCCAGACGCTTTTCAATACAGTGAAGGAACTGGCCGGAGAAAATTGTAGAGCGGAGGCGGCTCCACTTAACCCCCAGCAGTGTCAGGACCTGGCGGCTTTCTTCACTGATAAAATTGAGAAAATCGTCTCTAATATAAACATGAACAGCTCTAATGCTCACAACCAAAATGACACTCCTCTAACCCATAAAGGTAATTGCCATCTCGATACCTGGCCTCCCATCACACCAGACCAATTGAGGAAACTTCTAAAAACCATTAAATCAGGTTCCCCGCGCGACCCTATTCCCATTAGCATTATGAGTCAACTGGAGGACTCCACCCTGGTACCTATTACTGACACACTTAATGCCTCTATGGAACATGCTTCAGTTCCTGCTCTATGGAAACACGCCATAGTCAGCCCTTTGCTGAAAAAGCCGACTGCCGATCCAATGATTCTGGCCAATTATCGGCCTATATCGTTACTCCCTGCTTTTTCCAAAATACTAGAAAAGCACATCCATGAGGCACTTTCCTCATATGTGGAGAAAAATGATTTACTTCACCCTTCCCAGTCGGGTTTTAGGAGTGGCTACTCCACTGAGACAGCCCTGCTCGGTATAACCGAAAAGATCAGAGAGCTTAGAGATGATGGACAAACGGTAGCATTGGTCCTATTAGACCTCAGTGCGGCCTTCGACACCATCTCTCATACCAGACTGCTTGTCAGGCTGGAGGAGTGTGGTGTCGAGGGCAGGGTGTTAGAATGGATCAAATCATACCTATCCCTACGCGCCTTCCAGATCATCTCTGCTGAGGCCAGCTCCGATGTCTTCTGCTCTCCCCACGGTGTACCACAGGGATCTATCCTGAGTCCCCTATTGTTTAACTTGTATCTCCGTCCCCTAGCTAATCTTGCTGAGAACTCAGGTCTTATTTTGATGACGTATGCCGACGATTCCCAGATTGTGTTCTCTCTTTCTAAGTCGGATACGTCTGCTCCCTCTGCACGCAAAATAGGCCTCCATGAGATATTCCGCTGGATGTCGGCCAATCAACTTAAACTGAATGGGGACAAAACAGAGGTCCTCCTTCTAGGAAATAATAAGGACCTATGGAGTGATCCCCATTGGCCGACAGCATTAGGCAAGATACCGCCTCCAGCCACCCAGGTCAGAAATCTTGGGGTCATCATCGATGACAACCTCTCAATGTCACAGCAAGCTAACAAAGTAGCGGGCATATGTTTTACGATTCTTAGATGGCTCCGTAAAATTGTTTGGATGTTGCCACTCCCCACCCAGAAGACCGTAGTCAATGCCTTAGTAACTTCTCGGCTTGACTACGGTAACATCTTGTACCTGGGTGCAAACAAAGCAGTAGTAAGACGCTTACAACTGGTGCAAAACGCCGCAGCCAGAATGCTTTGCAGAATACCCAGACATGCCAGGATCACAAAACATCTTAGGGATCTACACTGGCTCAGAGTCGAAAACAGGATTTATTTTAAAACTCTGAGCTATTTGTTTAAAATTAAAGCTGGGACCGCCCCCAAGTATCTCCAAGATCTTGCCAAACTCCACGTTCCCAATCGCAATCTTCGCTCAGCCACATCAGCAAAGTTTGCGGTCCCCAGGTATAAACGGGCCAAATTGGGCGGGAGATCATTCTCACATTTGGGTCCAACCCTGTGGAACACTCTGCCCATTCAAATACGCAAAGAGGAAAACTACAGGATCTTTAGGAAAAGTGTAAAGACCTGGTTGTTTGACCTATAAGTACCCTTGGATGCTCTCTCTGGTTAGCTGGGCTCGTGATCCTCCTTTTCGGCGCCGGGAAACCCTTTGTGGGTAGCTGCGCGCCTTACAAATACTATAAAATAAATAAATAAATAAAAAATAAATTGTAGGTCTACTGGATTTTTTAGTCCTAGCTATTGCTCTTTTTATAGCAGCTATAGTTGGTAACTGACCTCTTGCCTCTCTAGGTACTCTAGGTAGTAATTCCTTAAGTATTACACTTGTTGGTAGGTCAGAGGTGCTGCTTAGTTCTTTAATATTTTCAAGAGTAGATCTAACCTCTATTTCTGAGATATTAGGTGGATGGTTATGTTCAGTGGTATTAATTAAACTAGTTTCTCTGGTTGTTGCACGTCCATAGCATTTGTTAGAGTAATACTTAGTACATTTCCAGTTAACTTTCAGGTCTTTTTGTTTTTCCTGAGTATATGTATAACCCATATAGCATAACAAAAATTTTCCTTTCTGAGATGTTATAAATCTTGCATCTTCTGTCATTGTTGGTTTCTTAAATCTAGAAAAGGTGTATTAAATAATATTAGAAACAGTCTTTTTATTAAAAGAGTAATTAATTAGTAATGTAAAATTTGTGGGTACTTACTTATTGTTAAGTTGTTGAAATCCAAAGTAGATGTATTTGTTGCTTGATGCTTTTATAGATGTTAGTTGTCTGTGGAAAGAACATGATTCATATTTTAGTGAATGTTTATAAGTGTATTTTGGTAAAACAATTTGTAGGGTACTATGTTTTACTATTAGAAAGTGTAATACTTTTCATCTGAACTAGATATCAGTTTAAAAAAATACATGTTTCAAATTAGAATAAAGTCAAGTAATAACATTGTGCGTGTTTACAAGAAAAACAATAGTACATGTGCAATTCTTCTATGCTTACCAAGTTATAATTTTTAGTTGTTGAATGTAGATCTTTAGTTGAGATGTTGCTGCTTTAATATTTGAAGCTATCTGTTGAAAAAAAATATTGTATGATTCATATTCTGTTTAGTATTTATAATAGAAGACAGTTTTTAAAAAACAAGCATTTCACATTTTCAGGATTTAAAACATGTGTTTATTTAAAAACAAATGAGAAATCTTAGGTAGGAGTTTATTAGATGCTTATAACATTTTAAATATTTATTTAGCATTTCCCTAGTCTTTAAAGAGGACATTTAATAGACTTACTTTTTAACTTGGTTGTTGTAGTTTTGTAGAAAATGTTCATCTGTTTTTTAAAGTTGAATCTGTTTAGGAAATTTGTAGAGATAGAAAGAGAAGCAGTTTTAAAGTTTAGACTATGAACAGTAGGTTGCATTTAATGTAACATTTTATGGTGAAACATAAGGTTACTTACTTGTTGTTGATTAGTAGTATTTTCTTATAAGAAGTATCTTTAGGGTAGTAGAAATATGTGCAGTTTTCCTTCAAGCTGAATATTTTCTGCAGGCTTTAGAGTATAATTTTCACCTCTTTATATAGGGTATGTTTAATTAGTGTTTGTTTGTGATTGGTTAGATACCTAGAAAAGTGTTTCTATTGGTTAGTTTGAATTTTTGAAAGTTAATTAATCAAGTTGGCTGTATGTGAAATGTATACTCAGAGATTTAGTGTATTAGTAAGTATTTAATAAATATTTGAATAACATAGAATAGTTTAAAAAAATATATAATATCGAGTTAAATATGTGCATATATTAAATGTGTTTGTTTAAATTGTTGGTATTGATTTAGTAATTGTTTATAATTATTTTAGAGAGATATATTTATGTAACAGTGTTTAGTATGTATATACATAGTTATATGGGTATAATGTTAATTGTTTTAATGTGCAGTGTGTTTTAAAAAAAAATTAGAATCATATTTAGGTAATGTCGATATTTTTGATGTCTATATTTTAGTAATCGATGTTTTTGTAACCTGCTATATATAATAATGACTGTCGATATTATTTGTCTCGATATAAGTGTGTTCGAAATGTGTGCAGTCAATGTTTTTGTATATCGATATAGTTACATCGATGTTTTAGTAATGTAATAAATAAGTATAGGGTGTCGATATAAATGTAATCTATATTTAAGACCCGATATTAGTGTAGGTCGATTTTTGTCAAATCGATATTTTGTCAGTGATTCGTTTGGGCAGATATGACCCAGGGACCCCCAGTAAGCTAGGGGAATTAGTCCCCCCTCTGCAAACGCGCCAGTGGCCTGCGTTGAAGAGAGGTGTAAAAATGGGCATAGCCTCATTACACCTCTGTGCAATGCAGCCCCCTGGCGCATACTGGAGGTTCCAGGTGGGCTAGTTGGCCCCCAGGGACCCCCAGTATGCAAGGGGAATTAGTTTCCCCTCTTCAAACATGCACGGGGGCTGCGTTGCAGAGAGGTGTAAAAAAGGGTGTGGCCTCAATACACCTCTCTGCAATGCAACCCCCTGGCGCATACTGGAGGCTCCTGGTGGGCTAGTTGGCCCACAGGGACCCCCAGTATGCAAGGGGAATTAGTTCCCCCTCTGCAAACGCGCCAGGGAGCTGCGTTGCAGAGAGGTGTGACAAGGGGCAAAGCCTCATTACACTTCTGCAATGCAGCCTCCTGGCGCATACTGGAGGTTCCAGGTGGGCTAGTTGGCCCCCAGGGGCCCCCAGTATGCAAGGGGAATTAGTTCCCCCTCTTCAAACATGCACGGGGGCTGCGTTGCAGAGAGGTGTAAAAAGGGGCGTGGCTTCATTACACCTCTCTGCAATGCAGTCCCCTGGCGCATACTGAAGATTCCTGGTGGGCTTTCAGGTCTTATATAGTTAGGAATTAGCATTAAAAAAACCTTTGAAATTCACTGAAAAAAACATAGGTTTCAGGTCTTATATAGTTAGGAATTAGCATTTAAACACCTTGCAATTTCACTGAAAAAACCATAGGTTTCAGGCCTTATATAGTTAGGAATTAGCATTTAAAAAACCTTTGAAATTCACTGAAAAAAACATAGATTTCAGGCCCTATATAGTTAGAAATTAGCATTTAAAAAACCTTTAAAATTCACTCAAAAAACTATAAGTTTTAGGGGTGTTATAGTTAGCTGGACATGTCACTCATACAAAACCATTGAAATTGCTCCTATATAGTTAGTTGTACTAACTATATTTCGCGCACCCGCAATCCACTGCTGATAATGTCACATAATACATCATTCATGACATGGTCAGTGACATCACTGATGACATCTCAAATGACATCACTGATGACTCACTGATGACATCATCCAGTGAATGTGGTTTGCTTTGTTATTAAAATATGCATTATATATATAGCAATTTGCATTGAAGAATGAGTGGATATATAAAAATAAATATTTGGATGGAGGATTTAGTAGCAGTGTAATTGACTGTTTACTTGACCAATTTATAGTGTCTCACTAAATATAGTGGATAGTGACTAAACTGTTTGAATATCTGTATCACTTTGTCAGTTGTTGTGTAAACTGGGTATCAAGACAAAGGGGGGAAAGGTGTAATTGAGTATCTTGGACCAATCGTACGTGAAGGCATCTGTGGCCTTCGCCAGAGGGTCCGGTCTCCAACTGAAAAATGACTCCAACTGTTGATTCAGCCTGGAGGCAAAAAGATCAATGTGATAAGGGCCCCAATTGAAAGAGATTGGGATGGAACTTCCAGTTGCTGTAATCTTTCAAGTGATAGCAGTTCCAATCCGCTATTGTGTTGTCTCGCCGCGGAAGGTATTCTGCTATTACCATTATTTGGTGAGCAAGGCAGTAATGCCAGAAGTCATTGGCGATCTCCGCCCACATCAAGGACCTTGTCCCCCCCCCATCTTTTTCATATATCTCACCGCAGAGATGTTGTCCATCTGTAAGAGGATGCAGCTTGATACCTTCTTGGGTGAGAGAGTGCGAATCGCAAATGATACCGCCACAAGCACAAGAAGTGTAATGATAACTCCTGGAGAGACCATCTGGCCCTGTGGTAATCTTCCCGCATTGAGCTCCACAACCTGATTGGCTGGTATTGGATTCTAAAACTATCTACGGGTGAGAGCCAAAGATTGCTTGGTCGTTCCAGGCATCCATGTGGGCTAACCACCATTTGATATCCTCACGGAATTCGTCTGTGAGCAGAACCTGGTCCGTGTAAGAAAGGCCCCTCTAAAGGTGTTGGATCTTGAAACGCTGAAGGGTCCGACAATGGAATGGCCCCGGAAAGAATGCCGGTATAGAGGAGGCCAGAAGACCTACTAAGCGTGCAATCGCCCGTCAAGACATGACCTGTGTGTCAAGAGTTTTCCTCAATTCTTTCTTCAGATCTCTCAACTCGAGTTTGGGTAACTGGAGCTGGGCTGTCTGAGAGTTGATTACAAACCCTAAGAACTTCAGTGACTGTGCTGAGACCAGAACAGATTTCGTCTTGTTTATTACAAAACCCAGATTCTCTAATAGTGTCAATGTCATCTATATGTGCTGGGATGCTAGGGAAGCGGAGGGGGCCATTATCAGTATATCGTCTAGGTCAATGATTATCCGAATACTCTGTGCCAGGAGTTGTGTGGTCACTGGCTTCATCAATTTGGTAAAACACCGAGGAGCCGAGGAAATACCGAAAGGCAGGACCAAATATTCCAGATGCCTGCCTCTCCATTGTAACTGAAAGAACCATCGGTGAGGGGGAAAAAATTGGAACCGTCAGGTACAGGTCCTTGAGAACTAGATGGACCATCTGGTCCCCTTTTCTCAAAAGGTCTGTCAGAAGAAGAATTCCCTCCATCTTGAAGTGTCTGTAAAGGACAAAAAAATTGAAATCTTTCAGGTTTAGAACTAACCTGTAACCCCCGCTTCGCTTCTGGACTAGGAAGACGTTGCGGCAGGAGCTCACTGGACTGTCGTCGCAATAGGCTACCTCGTGTTTCTCCAGCAAGTCTGCTATTTCTTGATCAATAAAAAGTGCTTTTTGTCGGGAATAAGATCGAGATGGGGAGAAACACTTTGTAGGGGTGTTTGAAAGAAGTCTATGCGGAACCCCTGTACTGTCTGTAAGACCCAGGCGGCCTGAGTAATGACTGACCAATTGTCGAGGAAATGGTGAATGCGACCCCCCAGAGGACATAGAGATAGAGACATTGTTCTTACCTGCTGTAATCTGGGGTTGGAAGTTCCCCCTCTGTCCTTATTGGTGGTACTGGCAATGGCTAAACTGTCTCTTGGGGTAGAACGTGCCATCTCTGGTGGGGTCCTGATAGTCTCCTCTGCGCTGGCCGTATCCTCCTCTGGAGGGCCTTGATGATACTGGCGGCCTGGCGAGTGGCCCCTGCCTCACCCAGCCCCACCAAAAAGGCCAACTTGAAATACCTGTTTGATGTTTGATTGGGCCTTGTCTAGAGAGGTAAAGGTACTGACGAATTTGGAGACGTCTTTAGCAAACCTCTCACCAAACAAAAGTACGTCTGCTAAGGGGCCTGGTTCCACAGAAGCAAGTTAGACAAGATTACTGTCCATTTCAATGAGAAGGGACTTCCTGCCTTCAGTGGCAATGGCACAGTTGGCATTTCCGAAATGGCGCTCTGGGTCCATCCCGCGAGGATGTCTGGATCAATTGGTGCACCAGTCTCCTTGGCCACCAAGGCCATTTCCAGAATCTTAGCCAGGGGCCAGTGGTAAACAAGAGTTTATCTTGACAACCGTGCCAGTCACAGTCAATGCCCTTTTTTGGGTTTATAGTCGGGGGCACTTGGACCTCAACCTGCTCCAAACCTCCCTGTCAAAACTACGCCTCAGGTTCTTGTGCAAATAGTCAGCTATCTCTGGGGAGGGGGAACCCAATCCAAGGATCTCGGATGGGAACCCAACCCAAGGATCTCGGATGGACAATGTCCTGTGGGTTAAAGTCAAATGGAGTTGCGGCCTGGTAAGGGGATGAGGACTGGGGATTGACAGGAACCCTCTTACCCTTCTTCTTCTCAGGGAAAGTGGTATGCCCTGTAGAATCTGTGTCCCTATTGGTGTCAGTGTCATAAGCCTTCTTAGAAGAGGATGGAACCGGCTCTGTGGACCCAGAATACTGATGATCTGCCAAGGAGGGAGGGGGTAACTTAGTCAGGGCCTGCACATGTGGCCAGCTCGAAGCCTTGGTTTTAGTTGCAGCTGATCCCCCCTGAGGAACCCACAGTTGGCATTGTCTAGCCCTGAGGGAGCATCTTATGACACTATGCAAAGTTTTAAAGCTGCGAAGTGATGGGCTTGAGGGAGGCTTCCAGCGCCTTGTTCACCGTCTGAGGGAACTCCACCTCCACTGCCTTATTGGCGGACTGCTGCACTGATGGATCTAAGGCATCAACCAGGTTGTCTTCCAGGAGGGGACCATGTTCCTCCTCATAGTATCCGTACTCATCCTCTTCAAAGTAGGCCCAGTCGCTAGCTACTACACTGTGAATTAGACACGTGTTTGTCAGGGTCAAAATTCCAATGGAATCTGTCAAGGGGGAGCAGCCCTTAGTGCACAAAAGGAAACTTGTACTGCTCTCCAGCTAAGCTGTAGTCACAATTATAGCAGCCCACCACAGGGCGTCAAGGACCAATCTAATCAAGAAGCCTGCACTCGGCTTGGGCATTCCTTACTGTGCAGCCCAGGACAGGCGTCAGGTACGGCAAGGGAGGAAACAACCAGTGTGCAAACCGCATTTGAAATGCGCGCGGAGCAAGGAAGAAACGAGATTGAGCGTCAGGTAGCCCAAAAAGAGCCCAGAAATCAGCCCAATTGGGCTACGCGACATCTGGCTCTGGAGATCAACGCGGGCCCATACCAGGGAAGACACAGTGAAACTCTTTGCAGCAGTGCGGTTGAGTGGGCAGCCACGCAGGGGTATAAGACACTCCGGTGGGGGCGAGATGCGAATAAAGCCTAACCGCGCTTGCCACCACCTGATCACCACACTGAAGGTCGCTGGTAAGCATGCTGCAAGCTGCCAGACGCGGCTCAGATAATAAAAGTACACTAAGTCAATACTTCAAGTCAAAGTTAAATATTGCGAAGGTTACTACGCACAATCGTATTCATAAGCAATAACAATTATTAAACGGAAATGCATTAAACAGTGAGTCAAGGGAGAGAGTCATTTATAGGGCTAGCCTCTATGGTTGTTGTTTTTATATTAAGCATTCTGTGAAATTTAGTTTTACAATCTATGTTAAAAACGTTCTGATTAACAGCTGTTGATTTGCAGTAAAGAGAAAGCATAATCCGAAGTCTCCAGTCCTATCATAGAATTTAGGGAACTTCATAACATTAAAAGGTCTCCCAGGATAGCCACCAGAGAACAAAGAGCCCACATGTTACCCAAATGTCACCCAAACATAGCCCTATTGTAACCCGATGACAGAAGTGTGAAAAACACTTAATTTCCCAACCAAACATTTTTTGTACTTTTATATAGTGCAGACATGACTGAAGTTACTGAAGTGCTTTACATGAGGATACATTCATTTTGGTTTTAGACATGGTAGATTAAGTGATTTGCCCACAATCACAGGACGTTCCGCAGATGCTCAAACTCTGAGCCAAAACTTGAACCTGGTTTCCACATTACAAAGTCAGCAGCTCTGGCCGTAATATCAAATCCTCTCCCTTAAGTGCAACAAATAATAAAGTGATCAACTGGATAAAAAAAACTTTGTCACTATATTAGAGTACTCATTATAATTTCTATGGAAAAAGACCCCCTCATTTTTATTATTTCTAAAGAGAATGCCTTAGGTTTTACCGTTATGATTCCTTCAGGATAACTTCAGGTAAACCGCATTTTTTAATAAATACAAAATGTAACAGATCAAATTGTTCATTGGAACACTATGGGGAGGCAGACGTAACAGCACAGATTTTGACAATAGAAAACAGAGAGAAGGGGTCAGAGCAGCAAATTGACCATTCTGGGCAGGCGAGAAGGGCAGTGGCAACACAATGGACGTTTGAGCGAAGAAAGGGGAGTCAGTAACGCTCCAATCGGATATGCCAACAGACAATGTTTAGACAGGAGACCCCTGATATTTTAAAAGCCGAATTAGGAATTATTTTAGTTGCCTAAAGTCTTCTCTTCTTCAATGTAAGTCAATAGGGAAAAGACCTTGGAAAGCAATAGGGAGTGGACAGGGCTATGCACACGGACAACAGAGGGCAAGGGGGAAGGAGTCAAGAGCAGCAAGCTGACTACATAGAGCAGGCAGAAGCAGCAGTTGCAGCACAACGGACGATAGAGGGCAGGAGGAAGGGGCATGGCACACCAAGGACTATGGAAGGCAGGAGAGAGGGGATAGAGGCCAGCACATGGACAACAGAGGGCAGGGGGCAAGAGGGCAGGGCGGGAGCAGCAAGCTGACCATGCAATGCAGGCAGAATGAGGACAGGAAAACAACACACCATAGAAAACAACGGGGAGCCAATAAGGGTAAACATATGGACAGCAAAGGGAAGGTGGGAGGGGTTCAGAGCCAGAAAGCTGATGGTCATGCATGGCAGGCAGGAGGATTAGTGGCAGCACATCGGCCATGATGGGCAAGAGGGAGGGGGCTGGGGCATGCACAAAGGACCATGGAGGGCATAAGGGACAAGTATGGGCTGAACACAGACAACAGAGTACCGGGGAAGAGGTTAGGGGCTTCATAAGAGACCACACAGGTTGGGCAGGAGGAGCAGTTGCAACACAACAGAGAATGGAGGACAGCCGAATAATGGACCATGGAGGGCAACAGGGAGGGTATAGGGGTAAGAAACACAAACAAAGGATGACAGGGTGGAGGGACAGTGACAGGAATCAGCCATCTACCCATGCTGGGCAGACAGGATGGGCAGTGGGAGCTCCACAAAATACTCAGAGAAGACAGGAGGAGCTGTTTCATCTCCATGTAACATTGTGGGCAAAAGGGAGGGAGCAGAGGCATGCACACAGACATCAGAGGGCAGGGGAAACAGGGTTTGGGCAAGAAGCTAAGCACAGAGGCTAAACAGGTCGACGGTGACAGGGGAATAGACTTGGTCAACGGAGGGCAGGAGGAGTGGGTAGAGACATAAATCTAACTGTAGAGCCGTGGCAGCACATCAAACCATGCAGGGCAGGAGGAGGGGGGCAGGAATGGTAAAAATATCTAATTTACATGAATAAAACCTTAATTAACTGGAAATAAACAAAGGCTAAAGGGATATTATATTTAGGTTAAAATGTTTCATAAAACATACCATTTTAAACTAACAAAATCACTGAAATTTACAAGTTATAGTTATTTCAAGTAACTATAACGTTGGCCCTAGAGTAACAATAACTTGTGCCCCACCAATATACAGTATTATAGAAAATTATTTCTGATGTCATTAGGTATGTTAAAAAAGTTATCAATGAGTAGTTCATGAAAGATTTAATATGCAAGGATAAAAGCAGGGATATGGGGTCCCCAGGGCCAATCCAGGTTCGGTGGGAAGGCTGCAGGTTTCCTCACCTTATTACATATGCTTGGCCCCAGGGGATATAGCCCTTGGTGCCCGAAGGCCAATCCTATGTTGTCCAAGCCAAAGGCTGTGTATGGTGTGGGGATGGCAGCCTGCTGGAGGTTTAGCCACAGGGCCTGGTGTCAGGACAAGCCCTGTGGCCTACCTCCTGCTGAGCACAGCTAAAGGCTGTGTGCAGCATACGGTTGGCTGCCTGCGGGGAGTTGTAAGCAGAGAATGGCTGCAAGAAAGGCCCTTCCACTAACTTCACACTGTGCACTACCAAAGGCCATGCACTGTGTGGGGTTGGCTGCCTCCGGGTGGCTCCTTACACTGAACGCCATGCTGCATTCAAAGAGAGATCTTGTGCAGCGTGGGGCTGGCTGCCTGCAGGGAGATTGGCTGTCTATGAGTGAGTTAGCATTCATGCCCTGCTGCTAACTCCCTGCTGTGCTTGGCCGAAGGCAGTGCCCAGCATAGAGTTGGCTGCCTGTTGGGGGATTTGCCGCAGTGCCTATTCTCAGGTCAAACCCTGCGACCAGCCCCCACCATGCATGCATGGCAAATGCTATGCTCAGTTGGGGTTTTGCTTTATCATGGTAATAAAACAGTACTTCACGTTAAAAGAAAACTAGAAAAATAAGGAAATGAACACAAAGGATAAAGTGACTGTTATACCTGACAGCCATAGGGTGGTCTTCCCTCAACTTTTTTCCTGCCTCCCTCCATTTTTCTGAAATAAGTTGTCCTGGCTTTAGGACTCTCTACACTTTACCACTGCTGACCTGGTGCTAAAGTGCTTGTGCTCTCTCTTGTAGCTTATTCCCGACTAGCATATTTAATTTACCTACAAGTCCCTCGTAAAGTTCACTACATGTGCCCAGGGCCTGTAAATTAAATGCTACTAGTGGGCCTGAGGCACTCATTGTGCCACCCACTTCAATAGGCCTCTAACCATGACTTAGGCCTGCCATTGCAGACCCTGTATGAGCAGTTTAAACTGCCATTTCGACCTAGCAAGGTAACACTCTTGCCAGGCCTAAACCTTCCCTTTTTATACATGTATGTCACCAATAAAGTAGGCCCTGTCTAACCCACAGGACAGGGGGTGTCATGCATTTAAAAGGCAGGACAGGTTCTTTGAAAGTTTCACATGTCCTGGTAGTAAAAAGCTAACAATGTAATAGGGCACACTTTCTCTGTTTGCGCCTTGCACACCTGTTTTAAGGTGCACAGGGCACAAATAGGGAAAGTGCGCCTTTTACATAATAGGGCACCAGGTCTCACTTGGAGATGACGGGATTGCCTGAGTGAGTCTGTATGACCATACGAGTATGGTTGCCTGAAAAGAGAGTCAAGGATGTCTGGAGCCTGGAACAATTGAGCAGACAGCTGCCAAGGAGAGGGGCATAAGAAGGGCTCCATGAAGGTCCCGTGGTTGAGGTTGATGGGTCCCTGGGGAGGAGGCCTTTGAGTTATCTGGGTAAGACATTGCCACCCTAGATAATCTTCCCGAGCTTGTCAGCTGGCAGGTTGGGTGTGAGCTCACCAGGGAGGGATTCTGCCAAACACAGAAAGAGTGTCCCAATTTTGAGGGTTTGAGATGCCAAGCCTCAGCCCATGCAGCAGCTGAAGCCTCTGGGGATCTGCTGATCTACTGAGAGAACATTCTCCTTTTACAGTGAGCCTAAGGTTTCTGGTGCTGGGGCAGCCTGTGTTCTGGTGGTACCCCAGTGTTACCGGTCTTTCCTACTGGGTATGGCTCACAACATACCCATGGCAGGACATTTGGTGCAAGACAAGACCTTTTGCCACTTCTGTTGGCCCCGTATGAAGACAGCCTCATATACATTCTGCAGGTGCTGTCCCACCTGCCAGGACAGTGGGAAGTCAGGGGAAAAGCCCAAAGCTCCTCTGATCCCACTGCCCGTCGTTGGCACCCCCTTTGAAAGGGTGGGCATCAATGTCATGGGCCTTTGGGCCACAAGACAGCCTTAGGCAACACGTTTGTCCTGGTCTTGGTGGACCATGCCACCCACTACCCAGAGGCCATCTCTCTGAGGTCAGTAACTGTACCTGTGTTAACAAGAGAGCTCTGATGCAGATCTATACCCGTGTTGGGTTCCCAAAGGAGGTAGTGCCAGACAACGGTACTAACTTCAAGTCAGCGTACATGAAGTCCATGTGGGATGAGTGTGGTGTAAGTTACAAGTTCACCTTACCCTATCACCCTCAAACTAATGATCTGGTTAAGAGATTCAACAAAACCTTGAAAGGTATGGTTATAGTCCTGCCTGGCCTAATGAGGCATAAGTGGAGTGTTCTATTGTCACGCCTTCTCTTTGGCTACAGGGAGGTGCCTCAGAAAGGAGTAGGGTTCAGCTCCTTTGAACTCCACTATTGACACCCTCTTAATGGGCTTCTGAGCCTTGTCAAGGAGGGGTAGAAGCAAGGTCCCAGGAGCCCCCCCCCCCCCAATTATGATTAGTTACATGCTGGCCCTCCACAAGCACATGTACTTCTTCTGGAAGATATCAAAGTGAAACTCTGGTCCTCAAGGCCTATCTGGTGGGGGTTCAATCTGGCCTCAAAGTTGGGTCCCTCCAGGACTGTTAAACTGGCTCATATGAAATTACGGAGCAAAAGCAGGAGGCAACTTACCTGGTGGACCTCCAGACACCTAGGAACCCCCTAGGGGTGCTTCATATGAACAGACTTAAGCCTCACTTTGCGAGGTCTGAAGTGAGCATGCTCCTAGTGACAGATGAGGGAGTAGAAGAGGAGAGTGAACCTCTCCGTGACCTCTCTGCACCAGAACATGATAGGTCAGTGGAGGGTGTCAACCTCTCTCCCACAATGGCCCCCCAACAGCAAGGGGACTACTACTAGTTGCTGGGACAGTTTGCCTCACTGTTTTCCCTCACCCCTGAATTCAGAGATCTGTGTGTCCATGATATTGCCACGGGTAACAGTTCTCCTGTAAAGAACAATATTTACAGGGTATCAGACAGGGTGACAGCCAGCTACAAGGAGGAAGTCTCCAAGATGCTAGCCTTAGGGATGATTGAGCTCTTTGACAGTCCCGTCATGTGGGCTCCAAAATCTGCCTCATCATGTGGGTCCCAAAGGCGGCCAAACCGAACTCTGGTTCTGCGTGGACTACAGACAGCTCAATTCCATCACCAGGACTGATGCACACCCCAACCCTAGAGCTGATGAGCTCATTGACCAGCTGGGCACTGCCAAATTCCTCAGTAACTTTGATTTGACATCAGGGTACAGGCAAATGGCCTTGACCAAGGAGGCCAAAGAGAGGTCAGCATTTTCAACCCCAGTGGGTCATAAGCTAATTCTGGGTGATACCCATTGGACTGAAGAATGCCCCTGCTACCTTCCAATGTTTGGTTAACAGGGTCCTGGCTGGTAAGGAGGCTTACTGTGCTGCATACTAAAACAACATTGCTGTCTACAGAGGCAACTGGGAGGAACACCTGCATCACCTCCGTGAGGCACATCGAGACCTGCAACAACCAGAAGAGACCACCAAGGCCAGTGAATGCCAGATTAGGCAGGGTTTAGTACTATATTTGGAACACCTGGTAGATGGAGGCAAGGTGCAGCCCCTCCAGGCCAATGTTGAAACCTTCATGGCCTGCGAACCACCTAAGACCTCACTGGCTATTACCGTAGGTTTGTTAAAGGTCATGGCACTATGATTGCCCCTTAACTGTGCTGACATCTAAGAAGCATATTTACAAAAAGGGGGTGGTGAGGGACAGAGTCTCTGAATTAAGCAGAAAGCTCTCACCCAGTCAAAAGATCAGGGCTAGATCCAACACCGTTTTTTAGCTCACTCACCATCCCAGTTTCAGAACCTGGCTGTATGCAAATTAGTCTGTTCCTGTCCCAGTGCATGATGGGAACAGGACAAACCAAACTACAGAAGCCAATTCTTACACTGGGAAGGAAACAAGCTCCCGGGGACCGGTTTCTGGCATTACAGCCGTCTTCGGCCCGGTTTGCTTGAATCCAGGTTCTGAGCTGGGATGGGGCAGTGAGATAAATAACGGTGATGGATCAAGCCCTGATCTTTGGACTGGGTAAGAGTGGTCTGTTTAACTCAGACACTCTGTTCATCACCACCCCCTTTTTGTAAATCGTTTTTGGCCACTATAGGTGTGGCAGGGTATACTCAGACATGAGTCCCTTTCTCACTGCTCCATCAGGATTCAAGCAAGCCGGGCCGAAGAAGGCTGAAATGCCAGAAACCGGTCCCCGGTAGCTTGTCTCCTTTCTGGTGAAGAATTGGCTTGGTAGTTTAGTCTGCCCTGTTCCCATGATGCACTGGGCCAGGGACAGACTGATTTGCATATAGCCAGGTTCTGAGCTGGGATGGGGCAGTGAGATAAATAACGGTGATGGATCAAGCCCTGATCTTTGGACTGGGTAAGAGTGGTCTGTTTAACTCAGACACTCTGTTCATCACCACCCCCTTTTTGTAAATCGTTTTTGGCCACTATAGGTGTGGCAGGGTATACTCAGACATGAGTCCCTTTCTCACTGCTCCATCAGGATTCAAGCAAGCCGGGCCGAAGAAGGCTGAAATGCCAGAAACCGGTCCCCGGTAGCTTGTCTCCTTTCTGGTGAAGAATTGGCTTGGTAGTTTAGTCTGCCCTGTTCCCATGATGCACTGGGCCAGGGACAGACTGATTTGCATATAGCCAGGTTCTGAGCTGGGATGGGGCAGTGAGATAAATAACGGTGATGGATCAAGCCCTGATCTTTGGACTGGGTAAGAGTGGTCTGTTTAACTCAGACACTCTGTTCATCACCACCCCCTTTTTGTAAATCGTTTTTGGCCACTATAGGTGTGGCAGGGTATACTCAGACATGAGTCCCTTTCTCACTGCTCCATCAGGATTCAAGCAAGCCGGGCCGAAGAAGGCTGAAATGCCAGAAACCGGTTACCGGTAGCTTGTCTCCTTTCTGGTGAAGAATTGGCTTGGTAGTTTAGTCTGCCCTGTTCCCATGATGCACTGGGCCAGGGACAGACTGATTTGCATATAGCCAGGTCTGAGCTGGGATGGGGCAGTGAGATAAATAACGGTGATGGATCAAGCCCTGATCTTTGGACTGGGTAAGAGTGGTCTGTTTAACTCAGACACTCTGTTCATCACCACCCCCTTTTTGTAAATCGTTTTTGGCCACTATAGGTGTGGCAGGGTATACTCAGACATGAGTCCCTTTCTCACTGCTCCATCAGGATTCAAGCAAGCCGGGCCGAAGAAGGCTGAAATGCCAGAAACCGGTCCCCGGTAGCTTGTCTCCTTTCTGGTGAAGAATTGGCTTGGTAGTTTAGTCTGCCCTGTTCCCATGATGCACTGGGTCAGGGACAGACTGATTTGCATATAGCCAGGTTCTGAGCTGGGATGGGGCAGTGAGATAAATAACGGTGATGGATCAAGCCCTGATCTTTGGACTGGGTAAGAGTGGTCTGTTTAACTCAGACACTCTGTTCATCACCACCCCCTTTTTGTAAATCGTTTTTGGCCACTATAGGTGTGGCAGGGTATACTCAGACACGAGTCCCTTTCTCACTGCTCCATCAGGATTCAAGCAAGCCGGGCCGAAGAAGGCTGAAATGCCAGAAACCGGTCCCTGGTAGCTTGTCTCCTTTCTGGTGAAGAATTGGCTTGGTAGTTTAGTCTGCCCTGTTCCCATGATGCACTGGGCCAGGGACAGACTGATTTGCATATAGCCAGGTTCTGAGCTTGGATGGGGCAGTGAGATAAATAACGGTGATGGATCAAGCCCTGATCTTTGGACTGGGTAAGAGTGGTCTGTTTAACTCAGACACTCTGTTCATCACCACCCCCTTTTTGTAAATCGTTTTTGGCCACTATAGGTGTGGCAGGGTATACTCAGACATGAGTCCCTTTCTCACTGCTCCATCAGGATTCAAGCAAGCCGGGCCGAAGAAGGCTGAAATGCCAGAAACCGGTCCCCGGTAGCTTGTCTCCTTTCTGGTGAAGAATTGGCTCGGTAGTTTAGTCTGCCCTGTTCCCATGATGCACTGGGCCAGGGACAGACTGATTTGCATATAGCCAGGTTCTGAGCTGGGATGGGGCAGTGAGATAAATAACAGTGATGGATCAAGCCCTGATCTTTGGACTGGGTAAGAGTGGTCTGTTTAACTCAGACACTCTGTTCATCACCACCACCCCCTTTTTGTAAATCAAGTCAAGTCAAGTCAAAATATATGTTTATTATGACCGTAGTCTTTAAACAATGCAATTAGAATAGCACAGAATGGAGTATGACTTATTAATTTTAAAACTTTATCCATATACTAGGTTCGTACACACCATTATCAAAAATGCAAAAAGTCAGTAAAATTTACAGTTATCTTAAAACTTAATTTGTCTAATAAAACCTATTCCTATTCTTATTACTCCGTACAATTACAATCTGCTAAAAACTCATACAGTACTACATGTTATTCTGTATCTCTCAGTGCAGTCAGAGACACCTTTAAAAATTTCCCGAGGGCAATTGCGATATCAATGAAGGGGATTTCTGTTAAGAGACTGGCTGCCTGTGATCTTGTTTTTACATCGTATTTTATGAAGACAGGACGCAACAAAAGTTTCCTAAGGTCAAGGAGTGTAAAACAGTCTAACAAGATATGCAGCGGGTCTCCCTTTGTCCTCAAGTAACACTTGCAGTGACCTTCCTTATCTAACATTTTTGCATTCAGGTCTCTGCTTATTAACCATGGGTTGATCCCAATTCTAATTCTGAGGATCTCTTGCCTGTATCCTCGATTGGGTAATCTGTCGAGGTAGGGGAACCAATTATCAAGGGACCACGCATTTAGCATGTGTACCACTGATTTTTTCTTTCTTAAATAGCCTCTATCAAGCATTTTCGAGACTTCTTTCCCTCTTTGCTTCAATTCACCTTTGGTACTAGTGATTTGCAATGAGCTCAGGTCCCAGTCGAGCTCCAGAGTGTTACAGATTCCCTTCACTTTATCCCTACTGGACTTCGCCCATTTTAGCTCGCTTTTCTGGATTTCTTTGCGACACCAGTATGCCACTTTTTTTGTTTCAGGGTCTTCTAATCTCTTCCAGAATCTGATCACTGCCATCTGGGTTAATATCGCCCAAGACTTTGTGCCTATTTCCGTTCTGATGGCTTGAATCATGGCAGATTTAGAAAGTGATAGGAGCCTTTTTATGCAATTTCCCTCTATGACGTCCCAGGATCCCTTACCGCTCAAATAAAGGATCTCTGCGCCATATAGAACTTGGGGGGGATCATTGCCTCAAAAGCTCTGAGCATTGGCCGGTGTGACATCTCACCATATTCCCTATTGAACCTTTTAAGTCCGCAAATGGAGGAGAGAGCCTTTGCTTTTTGCGTTTCTAAATGGGTGTTCCAATTTAGTGTCCTATCAAACCAAATACCCAAGTAACGGTACTCATTTACTGTCTCTAATTTAAGGTCACCTATGTACCAGCTAAATCTACTTAGCTTTTTCCCGAAACATAGGGTTTTTGTTTTATCCAAGTTGATAGTCAAGAATTTTTCAGCACAGTAGGTATTAAAAGCATTAAGCTTCCTTTGGAGGCCTCTCTCGGTCTGATCTACTATCACCAGATCATCCGCATATAATAGGCATGGGATTTTGTTTCCATCCATTTTTGGACTGGCACTGCCCTCCACCTCTAAATAGGCCGGGAGATCTGACAAGTAGATTGAAAAAAGCTGGGGGGCCAGCACGCAGCCCTGTCTTAACCCATTAGCTATGGGTATTTTGGGAGTTAGGGAGCCCCTCGTATCTTTAATTACTTGCCCCCAGTTTTCCCTGTGTAGTTCTTTTATTATGGTCAGGAGATCTGTCGGGATATTTAGTCTCTTTAGTGTCTCCCATAGGCAGGCCCGATCTACAGAATCAAAGGCTGCTTTGAAGTCGACGAAACAGCAGCATAGTTTGCCATTCTGTTCCGTCGACTTCCTCGCCAACGCCCATAGAGCAAACCCGTGGTCTATTGTCGAGTGGCCTGCTCTGAATCCACCCTGTTCTGTGGGGATTATTTGGCACTCTTCTACCCATGTATTCAGTTGTTTTAAAACGATTTTAGAGAACACTTTTTCTCCAATATCTAGGAGGTTAATCAGCCGATAGTTTCTTGGCTCCTCTTTGCTCCCTTTCTTATGTATCGGCCTGATTATGGCCCCCTTCCAGGTTGGAGGCATTACGCCATCTTTTAGCACTACCTGAAACATATTGGCCAGGAAACTTGCCCACCATGTAACCTCGGTCTTCAGAATTATTGCAGGCAGATTGTAAATCGTTTTTGGCCACTATAGGTGTGGCAGGGTATACTCAGACATGAGTCCCTTTCTCACTGCTCCATCAGGATTCAAGCAAGCCGGGCCGAAGAAGGCTGAAATGCCAGAAACCGGTCCCCGGTAGCTTGTCTCCTTTCTGGTGAAGAATTGGCTTGGTAGTTTAGTCTGCCCTGTTCCCATGATGCACTGGGCCAGGGACAGACTGATTTGCATATAGCCAGGTTCTGAGCTGGGATGGGGCAGTGAGATAAATAACGGTGATGGATCAAGCCCTGATCTTTGGACTGGGTAAGAGTGGTCTGTTTAACTCAGACACTCTGTTCATCACCACCCCCTTTTTGTAAATCGTTTTTGGCCACTATAGGTGTGGCAGGGTATACTCAGACATGAGTCCCTTTCTCACTGCTCCATCAGGATTCAAGCAAGCCGGGCCGAAGAAGGCTGAAATGCCAGAAACCGGTCCCCGGTAGCTTGTCTCCTTTCTGGTGAAGAATTGGCTTGGTAGTTTAGTCTGCCCTCTTCCCATGATGCACTGGGCCAGGGACAGACTGATTTGCATATAGCCAGGTTCTGAGCTGGGATGGGGCAGTGAGATAAATAACGGTGATGGATCAAGCCCTGATCTTTGGACTGGGTAAGAGTGGTCTGTTTAACTCAGACACTCTGTTCATCACCACCCCCTTTTTGTAAATCGACATCTAAGAAGCAGCCCAGGTTTGGGATCTGGTCAGAGGCTTGTCAAAAGCCTTTGACTCTCTCAAGAAAGCCATGCACACAGCACCTGTGCTCAGGGCTCCTTACTTCTCCAAGAAATGTATTGCACAGACAGATGCTTCAGAGTATGGCTTAGGGGCAATGTTAGCACACCTGAAGGAGGAGTGCCTAGACCAACCATTTGCTTTCATTAGCAGGTTACTTCCATGTGAACCATAGAAAGGGAAGCTTTTGCTGTGGTCGGGACACTAAAGAAGTTGAGACCGTACATTTTTGGGACTGACTTTCTGGTTCACACAGACCACAGGCCCCTTCTGATGGCTTATGGATATGGGGGTGAAAATCCTAAACTACTGAGGAGCTCCATCTCCCTACATGCAATATCCTTTACAGTGGAGCATCACCTGGGAACAGACCATACCAATGCTGATGGCCCCCCAGGATTCTTCTACCTCAGTCAATAGAGCTCCCAAGGTGTTGATTAGCTCTCACCATTTTCAGCTGGGGGGGGGGGGTGCACATGCTAGACCTAACAGCCTTATGGTGGTCTTTCCCCAACATTTTGCCTGCCTCCCTACATTTTTCTGGGATCCCTGAAACAATATCAATGTCAAACATATAGAACTACAAGAATATCGAGGTAAAAATATAGAATACAAAAATATCGAACTCCTATCTCCAAACAGGTAAGTACAAAAATTATTGAATCAAAAATATGGATGTAAAAAATATAGTCAAAATATCGAATTTTTTTAAATGCTTTAAAATAATTAAAAATGAATGAAATAATAAATCTAATTAACTTAAACATACTTAAAATACTTAAATAACCTTAAAATTAATAAATAATCAATGTAAGTAAAAAAAACCATACAAATTGATTTGTTAATACATATATATATATATATATATTCACTGAAAAAACCATAGGTTATAGACCATATATAGTTAGGAACTCGCATTTACAAAACCTTATTTTACTCACACAAAACCATTGAAATTCCATATATAGTTAGTTGCACTAACTATATATCGCGCACCCGCAATCCACTGCTGATGATGTCACATATTACATCATTCATGACATGGTCAGTGACATCACTGATGACATCACTGATGACATTTCAAATGACATCACTGATGACATCTCAAATGACATCACTGATGACATCACTGATGACATCTCATTTGACATTACTGATCACATCACTGATGATATCATTCATGTGATAATACGATGAACCTCTTCAGACTTCAATATAACCTTAGATACAATCAGTGTAAACAGACACTCACAGACTGTCACTCATCCATGGAGTTACTCACACACCTAGTCACTCATGCAAAGAATCAATCACACCTCCATTTCCTCAACTATACAGTTATACAAACTTTACTTATTCAAACATATACTAACACATATTTACTCTCTTATACAATCCCTGATACAAGTTCACAATGATCCATACAGCCACTCACACATTCACTGGCTCTTATGCACAGTTATTTATATATGTCAACTCTCACATGTACTGTGTTTTACATATGTACTTACTTTGACATGTAGCACTACGATATCCATTCACTCACCAATACACTCATGCACACAGTCAACCGCCCATACAGCTGTTTCCACATGCACTTTTGAAACCATACATCTAGTGAATCAACTGCTCACACATCTATGCACAGAGTCATACACCTCCCAGCCACCCACACACACACTCAGTCTCCCATTCAAATACTTGGGCAACCAATCAATAACCCATATAGTTACTCATATAGCTACTTATCAACACATGCAACAGTTTACAGAACAACAGACATAATGATGCACAAATTAAGACAGTTTAGTCACTAACCCATGCACTCAGTGAGACACATTTAATCACTCACTCATACAGTCAGTCATGCACCTACTAAATCCTTCATCCAGACACTTATACATCCACTCATTCTTCAATATGTAAGACATATTTTAACTTTCCAGAAACATACAGTCACTGGATGTTGTCATCAGTGATGTCATCAGTGATGTCATTTGAGATGTCATCAGTGATGTCATCAGTGATGTCACTGACCATGTCATGAATGATGTAATATGTGACATCATCAGCAGTGGATTGCGGGTGTGCGATATATAGTTAGTGCAACTAACTATATATGGAATTTCAATGGTTTTGTGTGAGTAAAATAAGGTTTTGTAAATGCGAGTTCCTAACTATATATGGTCTATAACCTATGGTTTTTTCAGTGAATTTTCGAGGTTTTGTAAATGCTAATTCCTAACTATATATGGTCTATAACCTATGGTTTTTTCAGTGAATTTTCAAGGTTTTGTAAATGCTAATTCCTAACTATATATGGTCTATAGCCTATGGTTTTTTCAGTGAATATATATATATACATACATATATAAACATATATCATCTGTATATCTATATAAATACAAACATAAATGCATGCATACATATACTTATATGCATACAGATGCATGTTATTTACATGAAAGTTGAAAAAAACTAATAAAAGCAAAGCTAAAAAGCCACCTCATTAGAAACAGAATGGCTTTAACTTAAACGAGGGCGAGATCTATTGCATTTTCAATGCTTGTTTACTTTGGTTCCATCAAGAAGGCATTCAGATGTGTCACACATTTGCCATAAATTCTGAATGTTAGCACTCTAGTTGCACATTAGATCACTGTAGTAAAGCTACTGCTCACCAGGGATGTCTGCTGCTGGTATTCAAAGTGCATGTTTCAGTCTGCATGTCAGAATTGTTTTAATGAAATAGAAGAGGATTTGAGAAGTCACTCAAAATGATCCCTAATTTTTTTTTCTGAAGCACTAATCATACTTTCTATGGCAAAATTAACCCCCTCATGTTGTTCCTTTTTAAATTGAGTGTTTTCAGACTTACCACTTAATTCCAATCAAGATGGCTTCTGGTGTGCCATTCTTTTGTAATAAGTAAGACTGTTAGCGCTCTAGTTGTTCTTTAGAACACTCTGGGACATTCTGTCATTGGGCTATACTTGGGGTACATCTGGGTGATATTTGGGCTACATTTAGGCTCTTTTGTCTCTGGTGGCCATCTTGGGAGACTGTATGTCAGAATTTTTTAATGAAATTGAAGAGGGTTTGAGAAGTCACTCAAAATGTGCCCTAATTTTTCTTTCTGCAGCACTAATCATAATTCATATGGCAAAATATACCCCCTCATTTTGTTCCTTTTTAAATTAAATGTTTTAAGAGTTACCACTTTATTCCAATCAAGATGGCTTCAGGTGTGCCATACCTTTGTAATAAGTAGGACTGTTAGCGCTCTAGTTGTTCTTTAGAACACTCTGGGACATTCTGTCATTGGGCTATACTTGGGCTAAATCTGGGTGATATTTGGGCTACATTTGGGCTCTTTTGTCTCTGGTGGCCATTTTGGGAGACTGCATGTCAGAATTTTTTAATGAAATAGAAGAGGATTTGAAAAGTCACTCAAAATGTGCCCTAATTTTTCTTTCTGCAGCACTAATAATACCTTCTATTGCATAATATACCCCCTCATTTTGTTCCTTATTAAATTAAATGTTTTAAGAGTTACAACTTTATTCCCATCACGATGGCTCCAGGTGTGCTATACCTTTGTAATAAGTAGGACTGTTAGCGCTCTAGTTGTTCTTTAGAACACTCTGGGACATTCTGTCATTGGGCTATACTTGGGCTACATCTGGGTGATATTTGGGCTACATTTGGGCTCTTTTGTCTCTGGTGGCCATTTTGGGAGACTGCATGTCAGAATGTTTTAATGAAATAGAAAAGGATTTGAGAAGTCACTCAAAATGTGCCCTAATTTTTCATTCTGCAGCACTAATCATACTTTCTATGGCAAAATATACCCCCTCATGTTGTTTCTTTTTAAATGAAATGTTTTAAGAGTTACCACTTTATTCCAATCAAGATGGCTTCAGGTGTGCCATACCTTTGTAATAAGTAGGACTGTTAGCGCTCTAGTTGTTCTTTAGAACACTATGGGACATTCTGTCATTGGGCTATACTTGGGCTACATCTGGGTGATATTTGGGCTACATTTGGGCTCTTTTGTCTCTGGTGGCCATTTTGGGAAACTGCATGTCAGAATGTTTTAATGAAATAGAAAAGGATTTGAAAAGTCACTCAAAATGTGCCCTAATTTTTCATTCTGCAGCACTAATCATACTTTCTATGGCAAAATATACCCCCTCATGTTGTTTCTTTTTAAATTAAATGTTTTAAGAGTTACCACTTTATTCCAATCAAGATGGCTTCAGGTGTGCCATACCTTTGTAATAAGTAGGACTGTTAGCGCTCTAGTTGTTCTTTAGAACACTCTAGGAGGCTGCAGTAGAACACAAAGGAATCAACTGACAGTCTCTGTCCTTGTTGGATGTACATGTTTTACTGAGAATGTCAGACTTCATTTTCAGATGACTGAGAAAGATAATGTGAATTTACAGAAAATATGCTTTCAGTTTAGCTTATAGATCCCCTTCCAAACCACTGTGGGAAAATCATGAGATATTAGTTTTCTTTCAAACAATATTCATGATATCACAGCAGAAGGTTTTTTCACATGGTAAAATCACCTTAGAACCCACCACAATTCCTAAAACGAGTATGGTACCATCAACAAATGATTTATAATGTAACTAAAGTCCTAAAACCCTCTATTAACTACAATGCTTTTTAATGAGGTGCTATCATGTATATTGGTCCCAAGATGGCTGCCAACACTTCTTGGATGAAGTGCTGACAGCCAATCAGATGTGTGGTTAGGCTCCGCCCAGATATATATCTTTTTTTGAACCTAAATTACTCAAAATCCACTGGAGCACATATATTGAGACCTAGCAAAGGCACATCGGGCTAACAGTCTCTACAATTTTGCCAAGTTTCGTGCAAATCCATTCAGCCGTTCGAGCTAAAAGTGAGGCCAACCGCCCTATGGAAATTAACATAGGAAAAATGCGTTTTGGGACCCCCCTTTTTTCTCGGCCCCCCCTTGATGAAACCCCCCCAAATTGTCAGGGGCTGCTCAGAAACAAAATGTTCCATTTTCCTGAAAATGTCAGCCAATTCCGTCCACAAACGCCAAAGTTATTAGACATAGAATTTTCAAAAATCCCATAGAGAAAAAATCCTAACTATATATACCTACTGGCGACCGCCAGTAGGTAATATATATATATATATATATATATATATATATATATATATATATATATATATATATATATATATATATTCACTGAAAAAACCATAGGTTATAGACCATATATAGTTAGGGATTAGCATTTACAAAACCTTATTTTACTCGCACAAAACCATTGAAATTCGCATATATAGTTAGTTGCACTAACTATATATCGCGTACCCGCAATCCACTGCTGATGATGTCACATATTACATCATTCATGACATGGTCAGTGACATCACTGATGACATCACTGATGACATTACTGATGACATCATTCATGTGATAATACGATGAACCTCTTCAGACTCTAATATAACCTTAGATACACTCAGTGTTAGCAGACACTCACAGACTGTCACTCATCCATGGAGTTACTCACACACATAGTCAGTCATGCAAAGAATCAATCACACCTCCATTTCCTCAACTATACAGTTATACACACCTTACTTATTCAAACATATACTAACACATATTTACTCTCTTATAAAATCCATTATACAAGTTCTAAATGATCCATACAGCCATTCACACATTCACTGGCTCTTATGCACAGTTATTTATATATGTCCACTCTCACATGTACTGTGTTTTACATATGTACTTACTTTGACATGTAGCACTGAGATATCCATTCACTCACCAATACACTCATGCACACAGTCAACCGCCCATACAGCTGTTTCCACATGCACTTTTGAACCCATACATCTAGTGAATCAACTGCTCACACATCTATGCACAGAGTCGTACACCTCCCAGCCACCCACACACACACTCAGTCTCCCATACAAATACTTGGGCAACCAATCAATAACCCATATAGTTACTCATATAGCTACTGATCAACACATGCAGCAGTTTACAGAACAACAGACATAATGATGCACAAATTAAGACAGTTTAGTCACTAACCCATGCACTCAGTGAGACACATTTAATCACTCACTCATACAGTCAGTCATGCACCTACTAAATCCTTCATCCAAACACTTATACATCCACTCATTCTTCAATATGTAAGACATATTTTAACTTTACAGAAACATACAGTCACTGGATGTTGTCATCAGTGATGTCATCAGTGATGTCATTTGAGATGTCATCAGTGATGTCATCAGTGATGTCACTGACCTCGTCTTGAATGATGTAATATGTGACATCATCAGCAGTGGATTGCGGGTACGCGATATATAGTTAGTGGAACTAACTATATATGCGAATTTCAATGGTTTTGTGCGAGTAAAATACGTTTTTGTAAATGCTAATCCCTAACTATATATGGTCTATAACCTATGGTTTTTTCAGTGAATTTTTAAGGTTTTGTAAATGCTAATTCCTAACTATATATGGTCTATAACCTATGGTTTTTTCAGTGAATTTCAATAGTTTTTTAATAGCAAATATCAAAAGCTGTAAAATGTATTCTTCTTTTAATGCAAAAATATATTTTATATGTTTGTAATATAATTTTTTTATTTATATATTTTTTTAATTTATTTTTTTTTTGTTTTGCTACCGGTCCGCGCACCGGGTAGCTTCCCGTTAGCTCAATTTGGTTCCACGACCCGGTCCGCGAACCGGTAAACGTTCCGTTAGCGCAACTACCGCGTTAGAAAACAACATCGTGACGCGTCGCGTAAGCGCGACGTATCGCGTTGCCGCGTAATGCGTCTTATGACGCGCCGCGTTAGCGCACCCGGAAGCGCTCCGGAGCGCGAACCGAGGCGCGAAGTGCAGCGCCCCGGAAGTGCTCCGGGTGCGTAGCGGGACGCGTAACGTAAGCATAACAGGTCATGTGACTTGTTCATAAAACTTTTCATTGGTTCATTTTACTTTTGGTTTCCTAATGATGTAAGGCTTGGTCATATGACCTAAAAATAACACTTTCATTGGTTTAGAACATTTTTTTTCCCAAATGATGAAAGCCCCACCTTTTTTCCTCACTCTGACTTTCATTTTTATGAGAGAAAGGCCTACTTTGTTTGCTTAGAAATGGCTTCATTGATTGCTGCAGCTGGTGCACCCCCACCACCACCACCACCTCCTAGGAAGAGATGACCACCTCCTCAGATTATCCTTCAGGAAGAGGAGGAAGAAGAGGAAGAAGAGGAAGAGGAGCAAGTGACCAATAGGTTTTTACCTGAACAGCCAAGGAGGTCTCATGTCAAAGAAAGTTATATATGGCAATTTTTTACATTTCCTCAGGGACAAAAAAAGTGAATGCCCGGTATGTTACCTGCCTGATCTGCCAAAATGAACTGTCCAGAGGGACAGAAAAGAAATATAGCTATGGGAATTATACCATGCATCGTCATATGGAAAGGTGGCACCCTATAAACTATAGTGCTGCACAAGTACGTGACCTGAAGAATTACCCCCCACCTGTGGCCAGTACATCCAATGAAGAGGCAGTGACGGGACCAGAGGCGAGGTAGACGGTCCCAAATATACAGATGAACTTTGGGAACATGAAATTTACCTGTATTTTTTTGCGGCAAATTAATTACCTATGGAGAGAGGATTGTAACTTTAATCAATAGAGCTTTTGAAAATCATCAATGTACAAAACGCCGCAGAAAATAAATTATCTTTTTTTTATTGCTCCTGTTGAGCCCTTTATAATGAATCATTTTCGCTCCCCCCCCAAAAAACAAAAAAAATATAAAACGTTCAAAAAATACAAAAAAACTAAAAAAATGTTCAGAAAAATAATAAAAAAATATAAAACAACAAAAATAATTTTAAAAAAAGTTCTTTACAGAACTACCTCCCCTTTATAAGAAATTGCTAGAATGTTTAGCACTCTGGCAACCTCTATTTCTTTTGATTCGCTTCCCGGTTCGCGCGCCGGTACGCGAACCGGAAGCGAACTAAAAAAAATATTTTTTTTAAAAAAAGAAGAGTAAGTAAACAGAGAGTAATGTTAAAAGAAAGACAAATAGAGGGAGTAACACAGAGATACTGTTTAAAGAGGGACTGGGAAAAGGAGTGGAAAGAATAGTGTAAGTAAGTAATAGAAAAATAAATGAGGGAAGTAGCAAAGGCAGGAAACTGAGGGTTAAAGAAATGAAGCAGTGGAACTAATAAAAGTTAAATGTGATAGAGATGTAACGTAAAGAGTACTAAACACTTACCTTATAATTGCCGTTAACTTAGTCACTTGTCATTTTTATACTTTTAATCTGTGTAAGAAAGAACAAAAATTTTAAAATTAATAGAAGGTAGTAAAAGATGAGTGAGCATGAGACATGATGAATACATATTAAAAATCACAATTCAAAGTACAAAATTAATTATACATATTTAATGGTTTATTTTTGCTGTTCTCAGAATATATCATATTTCACTGAAAACAGTGAGTTGAAGGTATTCATCATATAACAGCGGGGAAAAAAAACCACAATCAAAATGATTGTGTTTAAAAAACCCATATAATATAATCAATCAGAAATCAGAACTCCTCAAAAGTAACTTACTTTCTATGATGTCAAAGGATGTCCTATGAACAGCTTATACTCTGTTGTGCTGTTATTATTTTCTGCTCGCCACTTTCTGAAAGATAAGCTCCATCGTTTTAAGAAAAATGAGACATACAAAGCAATTTCAAACAGCACACTAAATTACAACAACACCTAGAATCATTATAGTCCAGTTACCTACCCTAAATTCTCACTTCTGAAAACAAGTCAAAAGGCAACATTGTTTCATACTCAAATGGTAATCATTGCCAAAAGACCAGCCTTTTTTATATTTCAAATAAGCTGTGTGATATCCTGATGTTGTCAAAGGACCATCATAACATATAATAGCTGCAGTTAAAAATGTTCTTCCTGAAATCGATGACTGTGTAGCCAAAACATTTTTAATTAGACTTGACAACTTATTTTCATCCAGTTTATGTAGTTGAAATTGTAAAATGACATTTCACCCATAAGTTTCTATAAAAAACGTGGACAGCATTGCAGATTTACATTTCCTCTACTCCTTGTTTTGATCTGCTGCTTGAATTAGCTTATAAACACAAACAGTTTTCGCTCTGTACTACACTTATCCACAAGGCCATATAGAGTAGGAGACATTAGAACCTCTTGAAATTCCTCTGAACAAATCCCAAGATTCCTTCCCTAAAATTTTGGTTGTAAGAACACCAGGTAAGAATTTTGAAGGTGGAAAGGCAATCTTTTTTTGAAAGTTAAAACAGAATCATTGCAGAATGACCAGCCGTTTCCAGATTTTAAATAAGCTGTGTAATGTCCTGAAGTTGTTGAAGGACCGTCATGATATATAATTGCTGTAGTTACAAAAGTCCTTCCTGATATTGACAACTGCGAAGCCACAACATTTTTAATTAAAGTTGTCAATTTAGTTCCATCAGACCTACATTGTTGGAACATTAAAATGACATACTGGCCATAACTTCGTATAATTTATTTATTTTTATTTATTTATTTATTTATTTATTTACTTAATTTTTATAGCGCAACAAATACCCTGGGGTGTCTCGGCGCTGTGGAGCTACTAGGGTCAGTGATCCTCTTACTGGTTAAATAACCAAGTTTTTAAGAGCCTGCGGAAGCTCATCAGGTTCGGGGCAGTTTTGATGGAATGTGGCAGAAGATTCCAAAGTTTTGGGGTAGCCACCAGGAAACGTCTATCTCCCCAGGTGGCCGTTCTTGTACGTGGCACGGTGAGGAGGCTGGTATTGGCCGATCTTAATTGCCGTCTAGGAGTATACGGCTGAAATGCTTCAGTAAGGAACCTGGGTCCTATGCCGTGTATTGCCTTATATGCAATGCAGAGGGCCTTGAATTTAATGCGGCTCTCGACTCTCAGCCAGTGGAGTTGACGAATGGCAAGAGTGGTTGAGTTGCGGCGAGGGATGCTCAGGAGAATCCTGGCGGCTGCATTCTGGATGGACTGCAGCTTTGTTATGACACACTTCTGGGTGTGAAGAAAGAGAGCGTTTCCGTAGTCCATTTTGGAGAAGACTAAGGTAGAGAACAAATTAACGTGGACAGCATTGCAGACTTACATTGGCTACACTCCATGTTTTGATCGGCTGCTTTTACTAGCTTATTGAAGGATACTGATTTACTGTCAGGCAAAGTTAAATATATAAATCTTTCTGAGTCTACACTAGTAGTACTTGATAGCCTACAGTTCTCGCAATCATTCTGCCATTGATAAGAAAGGACAAACAGATGATCTACATCTACACCTTCATCTTGCAATACATCAAGCATATACATTAAAAACTCCTGACAATCCTGCTGAATATTTTGAGAGAATTGCGTTTGACCTGAACATTTATCTAACAGATTACGAATTTCAGACACACTTTCTACTCTTGTTCTATCAGAGCTACATTTCTCTAACACAGAATTCAACAAACAGCATAAACTTTGTTCCGAATCGATCACAATCTGTTCTTTTAAAGTTTCTAGTGAAAAGACAACATTAACCACTACATTAGCATAGCAGTTGACACCAGAACTATTTTCAAATTGAAAACCAACAACATCTTCCACAGAATTCATTTTCTTTTTGCTTACAATTTTCGGTTCATCGACTTTTGGTCTTTTTGCTACAACCTCCCTACTATTACTGATATTTCTTCGTTTCCGGCCTACCACACGTTTCTCAAACAAAGGATATTGAGGCAAATGTGGCGCATACTCTCTTCTTAACCTATTGTATTCCTTAACACAATCTAGATCCGCACAAATGTTTGTGACATCACAGTCAATCAAGTACAATCCCGATAAAGTTCTGACTCGTGACAATGCTACATAAGCCATACCCTCTTTGAACACAGAATTGCCAATATTCACTAAAGCAGTGTCTACACTTAAACCTTGCGATTTATGGATTGTCACCGCATATGCCAAGCAAACAGGAAACTGCTTACGGTGAACATATAAGTCTTTTACAAGCAAAAACCTAGCTGTGCAACGACCAATTAGCTGTACTTCCTCAATGCCATCAAATTTAATTTTTAATAATTCAATTCCATCTCTATTTCTGTATTTCTCAAAATCAACAACATTACCCATTGATCCATTTACCAGACCTCTTTCAACATGTAAATTCCTTCTCAAAATGATACGGCAATTTAAGCACACATTCAGAGTCTTTTCAAAACCAGCAGTTTTAGATATAGTCTTCTCTAATGAATCCAATTTAGATTTCAAATTCTCAGACAAAATAATTGTTGCTCCCATATGCTCTATTCTGTCAATAGCTTCCAGTTTCACAATCTCTTGGTTTTCTAAATTCAACATTTTGTTGTTGAAGATGGAACATTCTGCAAGAGTTGGCATCAAACATATTCCAGATTTCTTCTCAGTAATTTTCTGAAAAATATCCTCTGGCAAAACGTCTTCTTCTGGATACAAATTTGACAGTAATCGTGCATGTAAAGCTTCTTTTCCACGCTCGGTCACTTTCCCGATTCTAACATCTTGTAGAATATTCTTGTAATCTTCGTCCTTCGCCTGATGCATATTTTCACGCAGCTCAGCATAATTGAAGTTTAACCATATGTTAACGTTGCCAATGCTCCCTAGGCACTTCCTGTTATCTTCATGCGTAAGCAGTTTAAACACTGGTTGTCCTTTCACTGGTGTCAGCTGCAGAAGATCACCGAAAACAATGATGTGTTTGCCACCAAATAACACATCATACTCTGTTTTAAGAACTTCCTGCATTCTCAAATGCACAAAGGCAAGCATGACATTGGAAACCATGCTTACTTCGTCAATGATAAGAAGTTTCATCTTCTTCAGGACTCTAGATACTTCACAACAAGCATCTCCAGATAACTTGTGGTATTGTAATTTGTTATCATGCTCCACTGGCAGCATCAGTAGCCGATGCAAAGTAATACCTTTAATGTTATGTGCTGCCAGTCCAGTTGGAGCGGTGACAACACAAGACAGCGATGACTCAGTCCTTTTCTGCAGATAACATGAAATTGTTTTAATGAGGAAACTTTTTCCAGTTCCTGCTTCTCCACTCACGTACAGTCTGACAGGCTTCAACGACGTACATGAGCACTCTTTCTTCTCATGACTTAATCCATGATCAATTTGTTTGGTAACTTCGTCATATATTTTCCTCTGCTCAACGTTGAGTTGTCTTTCCAAATCTTCTAAGTTAACTGCATCCTCCTGAGCATGTGCCATGGCTCTTTCCACTTCAATCATGGCAGTGGCAGCTTCATTTTCGATAACTGGTTCTCCTAGTGGATCCTGACTCAATGAAACAGAACTCTGACTGTCCTGAGAACTGTCTCTAGCAATCTCAGCTGCAATTGTTGCTTCCTGCTCGATTTCTGCATTCAACATTTCTAGATATTTTGGAAAAACAGGACATTCTATGGACTCCTTGGCTGCATTGAAAGAGTCTTCGTAACAGAGGAAATCTCCAAGCAGTTCCTCTTCTGCACGCCAAGGCTTGAAAAGTTGCAAAAGAGCTAAATAGAAAAACTATTTTCTTTCTGGAGATTCGCAATTCAATTTTCGATGATTTACCAATTGACATTTTCTTTGCTTGACCAGACATCCCTCACTTCCAATTACAGCATACACTCCTTTATCAATATCTTCTTTGATGTTCCTCTTGAAAATGTAATTTTGTAGAACCTCATACAGACAAACATTCTCCAGGTGACCGCTTCTATTTGGATAATATGTATCCAACATGTTAGTCTTCAAAATATCTGTCCTGCTTGGCTCCTTCTCCGCCAAATACTCAATTTCCCGTACAGGTTTCAGAACTCGATTACGCGTTGCAGCAAGACCAAGACTCACCCAAATGATACTCCTAGATTTGGCATAGAGACTTGCTGAAGATAACCGGTCAGAACATTCGTAAGCTCCGATTTCTCGATGCAACAACATCTTCAGACTGAAACTGTACAACTTCTTACTGAGGCTCTTTTCATGGGAAATATCCTCCCACATATCCTTCAGTTCTGTCTTTTCTTTTTTTGTGATGTAAGAGGTCACATACCGAGCCACAGCCATACAGTTGTCAGCCACAAACTGTATATCCATGTTAGCATTCCACATGGACAAAATCACTGGGTTGTAGTCGTTAATGTACTTGGACTCTTCATTTCTTTTCAAATTGTATGTGTTTTTGGGTGATTTCCTCGTCACATTATGTCGCAGCGAAGACATCAAATTGTTCACTCTTCCTTTAGATATCACCGATCGTGGAAATCCAAAACGACATTTGGTGTAGTACTTGTCCTTGTTTCTGAATTTACGACGACAGTACTTTCCACAACGATGGCTTTGAAACCGTAAAACTTGTTCTCTTAGACTTTTATCTTCCTTTGTCTTTGGAACAGCACATGTACAATACTGTTCTATGAAACTCATCACTAAGTCATCCGGATCTGTTCCAAATTTGGTTGCATCTTTGATCCATAGCAGCATATGTATATGAGGAGCACCTCTTGCTTGATACTCCTTTCTCCAGAAGAAATCCAACACCTCTCCAAGAGGTGGATTTTTCTTGTTCGTGATGAAAGACATCATAGCTTCAAATCTATGATTGAAGTACCTGCATACATTCACTGGATCCAAAGAGCACACTTCTCCAGGCGTCTTGAATTCAATATTTTCAATGTTTCCATTTGCCTTTCGTAGAAATTCAAGTAAGTCTTCCCAGCCATACTCAGCACAGCTGAGAGTGAGGAACCAAGTAGGAGTTCCTAAGTTCCTCAGCATACATTTTAAGTCACCATGACGACAATACCAATACTCATTAGTATCACGCTGACATGCCATGAGATTAATCAGGTGAGAATCCAAAATACTGTCTTGCACATTGACTTTATCCATAAAGTCCCTTGCCGAGATATTTCGCAGTTGTACACCACTTTTCAAGATGTGGTTCACTGCATAAGACAGTCCAGACAGATCACTTTCAAACAGTAGATGAAATAAATAGGGAATGCATTGACGAAACCTAGGATCTTCTGCATACAATCGTAAAGTCCGGTATTCTGAAGCAGGAATTTGATCAGGTCGCTCATCATATCGTCCTCCTCGACCTGTCGAAAATAACTGTGGGAAACACCGAGCTTCCAAACTTTCCTCCCAAACACTAATGGGACTCCCTTTGGCTTGTTTCATTTGAAACAAGTCAATAGCATTCCCCATTACTTCCTTGGAATGCAAAGGATGAACACTATAATGTTCATATATTTCTTCATTTTTAGAGGCTTCTACTTTCTCAATTTGCCCAGCACACAAATCGCTGTCCTCTTCTTCACTTACTTCCTCTTCTACAACACATACATTCTTGTAGTACTCATTGTTTTTTATCAAATACAATGTTGCCTTTTTGACTTTCCTAACATCCACTAAATCTTGCCAGATTTTCTTACTCTTTGTCGGAACCCCATTAACTAGGATAACCAGAGGTTCCTCTTCCACTTTCTCTACTCCAATTGTATTAATGTTTTTATTCAAATCTAAAGGCAAATAAACAACTCTTCCCTTTAATCCTCTCTGTAAATCTGATGGAGGCAATTTCCCTGTCGTTGGCTCCATTCGTACAATAGCCTGAAAGGGATGGACACTTTGAATCAAAATAGATTCATAAGTATTTAAATCCTTCAATTCAGAAGGAATGTCAACCAATTCCCGATTATTATGAACCGCTCTAGCAGGCATCCGGTTTTGGTTTAATTTGTTAAAACAATAAGTACACATACGTTGGTCCGATCCCAAATCAAAACAATTTTCTACCATCAAGTATGTGGCAAAATCCTTCCATTCACTATTATTTTCCATTTCACTTTTTGCATATAAATCCACTAACTTAGTCTGATTCTTATAATAAGTCCGTCGACAACACATACAAGTGAAATTAGGCCTCTCACTTGATTTCACCATAAATATGGAAATTTCCTTGTGAAACTTATCTGTACTGAAAATCTGTACACTCTCTTCCACATTACCTTCTTTTACTGGGTCAATTTCAACATTGTTCTCTTTACCAGCAAAGTAACAGAACTCAATTTCTTGACAAACATTCTTCACATCGACTTCAAAACCATGCAAAAGAGCAGTGCTTAATTGTTTAAGCATAATTGATGGACGCTTAGCATAATACAACATTCTCACTAATTTCCTCACTTTATTATGATGCACTGCTAGCATCCTGAAATGATGAAAAACACTCTGGCATACTCTTCTGGAAAGACAAGCCAGTAAATGACCATGCAAACCTGTCACTTCTCTCACTCTGCAAGGATCTAATTCTTGCAACAACTTTATTTTTTGTTTTAAACTTTTCTTATTAAATGTCCGTACAAAATCACAAAGCAAATTGATGGAATCCTGTCGCACACTGCAAATAGAACTACACTTCCAGGTGTACACTGGTCCCTTAGGACGTCTCCCTAAAACCTCATCACTTAACACCTCTTCTGCATCTGCAGACACAAGTTTTTCTTTTTCAACCGGACGACCATCTTTTACCTCATATGCTCGACCACTGGTGTCAACTGCATGCACCAAATCATTGTCCTGAAAATAACTCTCCTCATTAAAAAATGCCTCACAACTTGAACTATGCATCCATTCTCCTGAGAAAACTTCACAAAAATTACTACGATTAACTACTCTCTTCCATCTACTATTTGATTTGAAATCATAAATTACCTTGTTTAGTTTCGTAATTCTATTGATTACCAAAATAAATAACTTTCGCTTAATTTCGAAAGCCTGATCAATAATTTTCTCTACATTTTTCTTTTTCTTATAAAATGCCACTTTCTGTTGGCCTTTCTTAAATTGTTTTAACAAATTGACAATTATCCTGTTGCGGAACATTCGCCTACGAATGTCCCTGAATGTTTTTTCCCTTCTACTGACATGCACAGAGTTATCTCCTGCTCTAGCAGAAACTTTTTTGACAGGCCTTTCCTTTTCCTTTAAATTGTCTCTGTTCTTCTGCACTAAAACATGTTCAACACTGGTATTTTTTTGTCTGTACATTCTTTTTAAAAATGATTTCATTTTCTTACCCGGAGCTTTTTTGGCAACTTGAAACGATTTTATAGTAGAGGACTGCTGCAAAGGTCCATTATCTCCATTTTTACCAAGGTGGGGTGTAAGTCGCTTTGCTTCTTTCTTTTTTCTTTGCCTTGAGGGCATGTTTGAATTTTTCCGAAGATGTTGAGTTGAATCTGTGGTATATGTTATTAAAAAATGTTATTAAATACTATTACCAAACAGTAAATCAATAACAGTAAGCAAACTATTGAATGGAAGGATTTTGCAACATACTTGATGCTAGAAAATAGCAATGGAATGGAATGCTACTACATATGACCTGTGCTCTGTTATATGTTAATTTCAACTAATTTTGAAACTCTATTTCTATTTAGAGATTGTTCCACAACAGACATTGTTGATGTTATTGTTATTGACTTAAAATTGCCAACCACACATGAAGGCATATTTACTAGACCCTTGCATCAGGGGGAAGTGACTTAAAATTGCCAAGCATACATGGGGGCGTATTTACAAGGCCCATGCACCAGTGGGAAGTGACTTAAAATTGCCAAGCACACATGAGAGCATATTTACAAGGCCCTTGCACCAGTGGGAAGTGACTTAAAATTGCCAAGCACACATGAGGGCGTATTTACAAGGCCCTTGCACCAGGGGGAAGTGACTTGAAATTGCCAAGCACACATGGGGGCGTATTTACAAGGCCCTTGCACCAGGGGGAAGTGACTTGAAATTGCCAAGCACACATGACGGCGTATTTACAAGGAACTTACACCAGGGGGAAGTGACTTGAAATTGCCAAGCACACATGAAGGCGTATTTACAAGGAACTTGCACCAGGGGGAAGTGACTTAAAATTGCCAAGCACACATGAGGGCATATTTAGAAGACCTTGCACCAGGGGAAAGTGACTTAAAATGGCCAAGCACACATGGGGGTGTATTTATAAGGCCCTTGCACCACTTATGCATCACTTTTAACATTTACAATGTGGAGCACCATGGGGCAAAAACGACACAGATGCATCACGCATCTGTTCCGCAAAAGCAACGCATTGCAGGAGTCACATCACAAGTAAATACATTCTCATAAATTTTAAAAGCATTCCTTTTCCTTAAAAACGATTTTCTGATCATAATTTGAAAACACAGCACAGCTCCTATGTACAACCACACCTTGTCAGTACTAATATTTCACATAATCTCCAATTACAATTTGTAAAAGAAGCAAAATCTTCTTGGAAAACATAATGCAAATACTTGACACAAAACAACATTTTAAATGCACAGCTGGCTTCCTTATTTTCTCCAAAAAGCATACTAGTCTCTACCAAATTAGTCTCCCAGATTCATGGGAGAAGTGACTTCAAATTGTCTAGCACACATAGGGGCGTATTTAAAAGGCACATGCACCAGGGGAAAATGACGGCCAAGCACACATGAGGGCGTATTTACAAGGCCCTTGCACCAGGGGAAAGTGACTTGAAATGGCGAAGCACACATGGGAGCGTATTTACAAGGCCCTTGCACCAGGGGGAAGTGACTTGAAATTGCCAAGCACACATGGGGGCGTATTTACAAGGCCCTTGCACCAGGGGGAAGTGACTTGAAATGGTCAAGCACACATGGGGGCGTATTTACAAGGCCCTTGCACCAGGGAGAAGTGACTTGAAATTGCCAAGCACACATGAGGGCATAATTAGAAGGCCCTTGCACCAGGGGGAAGTGACTTAAAATGGCAAAGCAAACATGAGGGTGTATTTACAAGGCCCTTGCACCACTTATGCATCACTTTTAACATTTACAATGTGGAGCACCATGGGGCAAAAACGACACAGATGCAAAATCTTCTTGGAAAACATAATGCAAACACTTGACACAAAACAACTTTTTAAATGCACAGCTGGATTCCTTATTTTCTCCAAAAAGCTTACTAGTCTCTACCAAATTAGTCTCCCAGATTCATGAGAGAAGTGACTTCAAATTGTCTAGCACACATAGGGACGTATTTAAAAGGCACATGCACCAGGGGGAAGTGACTTGAAATTGCCAAGCACACATGACAGCGTATTTACAAGCAACTTGCACCAGGGGGAAGTGACTTAAAATTGCCAAGCACACATGAGGCATATTTAGAAGGCCCTTGCACCAGGGGGAAGTGACTTAAAATGGCCAAGCAAACATGGGGGTGTATTTACAAGGCCCTTGCACCACTTATGCATCACTTTTAACATTTACAATGTGGAGCACCATGGGGCAAAAACGACACAGATGCATCATGCATCTGTTCCGTAAAAGCGACGCATTGCAGGAGTCACATCACAAGTAAATAAATTCTCATTAATTTTAAAAGCATTCCTTTTCCTTAAAAACGATTTTCTGATCATAATTTGAAAACACAGCACAGCTCCAATGTACAACCACACCTTGTCAGTACTAATTACAATTTGTAAAAGAAGCAAAATCTTCTTGGAAAACATAATGCCAACACTTGACACAAAACAACATTTTAAATGCACAGCTTGCTTCCTTATTTTCTCCAAAAAGCATACTAGTCTCTTTCTAAAGTAAAGGAACCATATCTCACCTTAGCAAATGCTTTTTGAATTTCAAAACAGTCTCAGAAACACACCAATTTTTCTTTAGCAGAGCAAAAGGTATGCACTACAGAGGCTGCAACCAAGAAAGGCACAGAAATGCTGAAATTCATCACACATATCTCTCATGTCACCCAATCAAAACTCTTCCCTCACTTTTTTCAAATCAACACCCTTCCCCCCTCTGCCCTTTCTGCCCTTTTTCCATAGCAACACCTCCTGACAGACCTCTCATGTTTACAAGTTCACACAACAATGTTTCAAATGAACTCTGAACTCTCAGTACACCTGCAAATCCACTGCAATGTTTCTTAAAATCATTTTTCTTAACCATTCAAATTACATCTTTCAAAGAACACATCCATGCACCCTAACTTTCTGTTTTCAGCAATGGAAATCCACCAATCACTGCTACTGAATCATTAGCACTCAAACTCCACAGTTTTTTTTCTTTACAAACTCCTATTGTTTCAACTGCCATTTCATTCCCACACTTCATCTGACTGCAGCAGAACATACCTCTCACCATGTTTTCTGTCTGGATTCTTGGACATAGCTACATCCACTGGGCTCACAGGTATGCTGATAACAGAAATTTACACAACCTCAATTTACAAAATGTGGAAATCAAATGGATTGGGCTAAGAGGATTGAGATGTCACCAATTGATACCATTGGTGAAAACCTTTTTGCATTTGCCAAACCCTGACCTCATAATAGTGCACTGTGGAGGAAATGATTTGGGCACTTTGACTGGGGTAGGTCTGGAAATGCTCTTAAAGGACACCTTTGAGCAATTAATGGGACTTTTTCCTCAAACTGCCTTGGTATATTCCAATATATGCCAAAGACAAAAATGGAGGTGGTCCAATCAATTTTGTCCACAAATTGAGAAAGCGAGGAAGCATGTAAATAAGTCTGTTTCAGCTTATATGAGCTGGACCATGGAATGGGCGCCATCTACAACAATAACTTGCGTTACTACATGCAAGATATCTACAGAGGAGATGGTGTGCACTTCTCAGATGAGGGAAACAGAGTTTTCATACAAAATTTAAGACTGTGTATTGGTACCTACTTATAAGTACTTAGAACTTACACAGAACACAAAAGCTCTTTTCAGAGCTACCTTAACTATAATTACTCTTTCCAAATTTCGAATGTACCTTTTTTCACAAATTTTCACTTATGTTCGCTTCCCGGTTCGCTACCCGGTTCGCGTACCGGCAGTTAACCGCGCGAAAAATTCAATTTTTTTTTTATTCCAACATATATGAGCCTCCTCAGCCACCCTCAGAAAACCTAGGGGGTCAGGATACGTCTCCCGTGCCCCCTTATACCCATTTCCCACATTGTTTTTCCTCCATCTTGTGATTAATTTCGACCGAAACACAAAATGGCGAACTCCTGTTACGCTACCGGTGAGCGACCCGGTTCGCGTACCGGGAAGCGCTTCTACCGCGAAAATTGATTTTTTTTAATTTGCCCCACAGGACCCTTTAATAACCCCCACATCATTCCTAGGGGGTCAGTAGGAGTATACCTTGCCCCCTTTCATTAAATTCCCCCTTTGTTTTTCTCCTCCTCTTGTCTCTCGATCCTACCGAGAGACAAGATGGCGGCTGGTCTGGACTGTTTAGAATGTTGACAGACACCGGAGAGCCAATCAGCTTCTCCTCGCGAAGTTCCGGTACGCGAACCGGGGCGCTAACCGGAGCGCTGTTACAGATATATCTGTTTTTTAAAACGTTAATTTCTCAAAATCCACTGAAGCACATATATTGAGACATAGCAAAGGCACGTCGGGCAAACCATATCTACAATTTTGCCAAGTTTCGTGTAAATCCATTCAGCCGTTCGAGCTAAAAGTGAGTCCAACCGCCCTATGGAAAACTCAATGTTAAAAACACTTTTTGGGACCCCCCTTTTTTCTCGGCCCCCCCTTGACGAAACCCCCCCCCCAAATTTTCAGGGGCTGCTCAGAAACAAAATGTGCCATTTTCCTGAAAATTTCAGCCAATTCCGTCCACAAACGCCAAAGTTATTAGATATAGAATTTTCAAAAATCCCATAGGGAAAAAAATCCTAACTATATATACCTACTGGTGACCGCCAGTAGGTAATATATATATATATATATATATATGTATATATATATATATATATATATATATATATATATATATATATATATATATATATATATGTCCTTCTAAGCCCTGGCGCTTCAGATATGCACTCAACGATGCTCAGACCATTTGGCCAGTGTTAGCCTCGATGCAGCTCGCTTCCCCACAGTCCAAAATTAAAATCTGATACTCAATGCCTCTTCATCATGAGTTGACAAATGCTTAGAAGACTCGCCTGTTTGTTTTGCTCTTAATTTATTACAAGAGACTGCCCACAGTGGGTGTGGCTTATCGTAAGTGTCTCTCTTTGCATGCTGGTGCTTGAAGTTATTCAGGTGAGTTTTCGTCTTGATCCTTTGTAGGTTCCAGGCATCTGTGTGTATTTAACTTATTCGTGACATCCTTTAGTAGGTAAGGACTTCAGGGGCTGCTCGCTATCCTGCGCAAAGGAACATCGTGCTTCTGGAAAGGAATACTGCCTCCCCCAGCCTTTCTGTTCGAAATGGTGCAACACTGCTTAACACGGCTTGGGCAGCCGCGTGTTTTATGTCCTTCTATGCCCTGGCGCTTCAGATATGCACTCAACGATGCTCAGACCATTTGGCCGAGAAAATGTGTCCTGCCACGAGGAAAACAATGTGAGGACATCGAGAGTGCACGCTTGAGCGCAAGGGAGTTTGGTGGAATATATATATATGTGTATTACCTACTGGCGGTCGCCAGTAGGTAGTTATAGTTAGGATAATTTTCAATGTTAAATCTCAACATTCTATTTTGAATAACTTTGGCGCCGGTTGACGAATCTGCCTGAAATTTTCAGGAAAATGGTCTCATGGCGGTCCGGTCCTTCCCTGAAAGTTTGGGGGGGATTCGTCAAGCGGGGGCCGAGATAAAAGGGGGGTCCCAAAACGCGTTTTCCCCATGTTAATTTCCATAGGGCGGTCGATTTCACTTTTAGCCCGAACGGCTGAATGGATTTCCACCAAACTTGGCAAAATTGTAGGGACTGGTAGCCCGATGTGCCTTTGCTATGTCTCAAGATATGTGCTCCAGTGGATTTTGAGTAATTAAGGTTCAAAAAAATATATATATCTATAGCAGCGCTCCGGTAAGCGCACCGGTACGCGCACCGGGCGCGTCACGCGACTTGCGCGGAGAAAGCTGATTGGCTCTGGGGTGTCTGTAAACATTCTAAACAGTCCGGAGCGGCCGCCATCTTGTGTCTCGGTAGGATCGAGACACAAGAGGTGGCCAAAACAAAGGGGGAAATGACCATAAGGGGGCAGAGTAGACCCCCCTTGACCCCCTAGGTTTGATGTGGGGGCCATAAAAGGGCCCCACGGGGCAAAAAAAAAATAAAAAAAAATTTTGATTTTCGCGGGGTGAGCGCCCGGTACGCGCACCGGTAAGCGTACCGGGGAGTGTACCATGGGGAAAAAGAATGACAGTTTTAAAAGTAGCTGATTAGAAAAAAAAATGTTTAGTTGTTTTTTTTATATATACACATACATATATATAAATGCATATGCACATATATATATGCATATATGTCTATATGTGTGCGTGTAGAGAGAGGTAGAGAGGTAGAGGTGTAGAGGTAGAGAGGTAGAGAGGTAGAGAGTAGAGAGTGAGTAATAGAGAGTAGAGAGTGAGTAGTAGAGAGTAGTAGAGAGCAGTAGAGAGAGTAGCAGAGTGAGTAGTAGAGAGTAGTAGAGTGAATAGTAGAGTGAGTAGTAGAGAGTAGTAGAGAGTGAGTAGTAGAGACTGAGTAGTAGAGAGTAGTAGAGAGTAAGTAGTAGAGTGAGTAGTAGAGAGCAGTAGAGAGTGAGTAGTAGAGAGTGGGAGAGAGTAAGTAGTAGAGAGTAGTGGAGAATATTCCAAAGTTTGGCACAGCACCACTTTCACAATGAGTCCAATCAAATCATATCACTTAGAGTACTTATTGAAGCGCTGAATCTTGGTGTATATTCAAATGCTTTTATTTTCCTTAAGTTTATGTACCACAGCCAGCCGAAACGTTTCGTTCTGTACAACAGAACTTCTTCAGGGCGTTCTTATTTCCTTCAAGTTATGTCGGTATCCCGTTGTCATATAACTAGATATTTCTTCCAAATGTTAGACGAGACATAAGTATATTCTTATTAAAAGTGACTAGGTATCAATTTTACCCACACAATTCGGGCAGACTTGAGTAATTTATAGCATCCTCAAAGTCAGTCTTTCAAAAATTCCAAAGTATAGGACATGATAATCCAAATCCAAATGTTTCTCAAGAAAAGTCATTTACAATCGTTCGGAATATCGGTGTTTGGGCAGATATGATCCAGGGACCCCCAGTATGCAAGGGGAATTAGTCCCCCCTCTGCAAAGGCGCCAGTGGCCTGCATTGCAGAGAGGTGTAACAAGGGTGTGGCCTCATTACACTTCTCTGCAATGCAGCTCCCTCGCGCATACTGGAGGCTCCTGGTGGACTAGTTGACCCCAGGGACCCCCAGTATGCAAGGGGAATTAGTTTCCCCTCTGCAAACGCGGCAGTGGGCTGCGTTGCAGAGAGGTGTAACAAGGGGCATAGTCTCATTACACCTCTGCAATGCAGCCCCAGGCGCATACTGGAGGTTCCAGGTGGGCTAATAGGCCCCCAGGGGCCCCCAGTATGCAAGGGGAATTAGTTTCCCCTCTTCAAACATGCACGGGGGCTGCGTTGCAGAGAGGTGTAAAAAGGGTTGTGGCTTCATTACACCTCTCTGCAATGCAGTCCCCTGGCGCATACTGGAGATTCCTGGTGGGCTTTCAGGTCTTATATAGTTAGGAATTAGCATTAAAAAAACCTTTGAAATTCACTGAAAAAACCACAGGTTTCACACCAGTTATAGTTAGGAATTAGCATTTAAAAAACCTTTGAAATTCACTGAAAAAACCATAGGTTTCACACCAGTTATAGTTAGGAATTAGCATTTAAAAAACCTATTAAATTCACTGACAAAACCAGTTATAGTTAGCTGGAAATTTTACTGATATAAAACCAATGAAATTCCACGTTATAGTTAGTTGGACTCACTATAACTTGCGCGTGCAATGCACTGCTGATGACGTCACATATTACATCACTCATGACATGGTCAGTGACATCACTCATGACATCACTGATGACACCATCCTTGTGACATAGTGACAGACCTCCTTTCACTGTAATGTAACCCTTGAAACACATATTCAAAAATAGAAACTGAAATTTAAAAAAAATGGAGATACCCATATCAGTTGCAACAAGCAATTCAGTAATTCCACCATCTATATGCACATCCAGTCATTCACCAACAGTTCTATATAGTCACTCATACATATACTCACTTATCATATGAAGTGATACACCTATACATCCTGTTACACAAAGACAATCATCCAAAAGTTACTCACACACATACTCACACGTGCAAATAAACTATTGAACATCCATTTATTTGAATATAGAGTTATACACACACTTCCACCTTACTTGTATTGAAAATTACACATATTTATTCTCTTAAACAATCACTTATAGAAACACATACTTATTTAAACAGGAACTCTTACAATCTCTTACTCTCACATATACTCACTTATATACATCAATATTCACATATACTAGATTAAAACATATGTAGTTACTGATAAAGACACTAGTGAGACAGTCATTCACTCACTAACAAACACATATACACACTCATCCATCCATACAGTCCTGCACATATGCTGTCTTCAAAACACATACAAACAGCGAGTCAGTCACTCATGCATCTATGTGCTAAGTAATACCCCCACCAAACCATATAGACACTCATACTGATACTAAGAGAAACATCTAATAACCCATATACATACGCATGTAGCTACTTACCAACACATGTAGCCACTTATACACAAAGTGAAACAATAATATATATATTTAAATATTTAAACATTACTCACTAATATTTATTTTTCAGAAAGACACATATTCACTGGATGGTGTCATCAGTGATGTCATGAGTGATGTCACTGACCATGTCATGAGTGATGTAATATGTGACGTCATCAGCAGTGCATTGCACGCGCAAGTTATAGTGAGTCCAACTAACTATAACGTGGAATTTCATTGGTTTTATATCAGTAAAATTTCCAGCTAACTATAACTGGTTTTGTCAGTGAATTTAATAGGTTTTTTAAATGCTAATTCCTAACTATAACTGGTGTGAAACCTATGGTTTTTTCAGTGAATATATATATATATATATATATATATACGTAATATTAATAACAAATTTACAATATTTTTACTGTAGGATAGCAGAAAGGGTAAAATTTACTATTACCACTCCAATGAGTGCAACAGTAGGACAAGCGTTGAATAGCGTAGGGGTAAAAATTACTATTCCCACTCCAGAGAGTACAACAGTAGGGAAAGCGTTGGATAGCGTAGTGGTAAAAATTACTATTCCCACTCCAGAGAGTGCAACCGTAGGGAAAGCGTTGGATAGCGCAGGGGTAAAAATTACTATTCCCACTCCAAAGAGTGCAACAGTAAGGAAAGCGTTGGATGGCGTAGGGGTAAAAATTACTATTCCCACTCCAGACAGTGCAACAGTACGGAAAGCTTTGGATAGCGGGAAGGTAAAAATTACTATTCCCACTCCAGAGAGTGCAACAGTAGGGAAAGTATTGGATAGTGTAGGGGTAAAAATTACTTTTCCAACTCCAGAGAGTGTAACAGTAGGGAAAGCGTTGGATAGCGTAGGGGTTAAAATTACTATTCCAACACCAGAGAGTGCAACAGTAGGGAAAGCATTAGATAGCTGGAGGGTAAAAATTACTATTCCCACTCCAGAGAGTGCAACAGTAGGGAAAGCGTTGGATAGCGTAGGGGTCAAAATTACTATTCCCACTCCAGAGAGTGCAACAGTAGGGAAAGCGTTGGATAGCGTAGTGGTAAAAATTACCATTCCCACTCCAGAAAGTGCAACTGTAGGGAAAGCGTTGGATAGCGTAGGGGTAAAAATTACTATTCCCACTCCAGAGAGTGCAACATTTAGGAAAGCGTTGGATAGCGTGTGGGTACAAATTACTATTCCCACTCCAGACAGTGCAACAGTAGGGAAAGCGTTGGATAGCGGGAGGGTACAAATGACTATTCCCACTCCAGAAAGTGCAACAGTAGGGAATGCGTTGGATACCGTAGGGGTAAAAATTACTATTCCCACTCCAGAGAGTACAACAGTAGGGAAAGCGTTGGATAGCGTAGTGGTAAAAATTTACTATTCCCACTCCAGAGAGTGCAACAGTAGGGAAAGCAATGGATAGCGTAGGGGGAAAAATTACTATTCCCACTCCAGAGAGTGCAACAGTAGGGAAAGGGTTGGATAGCGTAGGGGTAAAAATTACTATTCCCACTTAAGAGAGTGCAACAGTGGGGAAAGCGTTGGATAGCGTAGGGGTAGATATTACTATCCCCACTCCAGAGAGTGCAACAGTAGGGAAAGCGTTGGATAGCAGAAGGGTAAAAATTACTATTCCCACTCCAGGAAGTGCAACTGTAGGGAAAGCGTTGGATAGCGTAGGGGTAAAAATTACTATTCCCACTCCAGACAGTGCAACAGTATGGAAAGCATTGGATAGCGGGAGGGTAAAAATGACTATTCCCACTCCAGAGAGTGCAACAGTAGGGAAAGCGTTGGATAGCGTAGGGGTAAAAATTACTATTCCCACTCCAGAGAGTGCAACAGTGGGGAAAGTGTTGGATAGGGTAGGGGTAAAAATTACTATTCCCACTCCAGAGAGTGCAACAGTAGGGAAAGAGTGGGATAGCGTAAGGGTAAAAATTACTATTCCCACTCCAGAAAGTGCAACTGTAGGGAATGCATTGGATAGCGTAAGGGTAAAAATTACTATTCCCAGGCTGGGGAGCATGACGGCCGGAAGCTAACGGCTGTGACGGAGCTCCTCCCACCTTTGTGCATGGCGTCTAACTTTCTCAGGGCGCTCGCAGTTTAGCGAGCTCCGATGTTTGCACCGTAGGCGAATTACCTGGAGACCCGGAGGTTTTGGAGTTGGTGCACTGTGGCGGGTAACGCTTTTATTTGTGATTGCACTGCAGCACGATCTTAATCCGAGGTAAGGCGGTGATTCTGTTGGAAAGCTTTCTCCTGTATGAGATACCCAACGCTTTTCTCCTCTCAGATTTGCCCGTTTTTGTTAGAGTGGGAGGCCTGCTTTGTATGCTGGGGGAGACTCTATTGGACAGGTGATTTGTGAATATAAAATAGAAAGAAAAAAAAAACTGCGGGTGCAGTACTCGGAGAGTTCAATGGTGTGTAATTTACCTAATTCTCTTTCCCAATTGTTGCCTGCATTAATCACAGCTTTCATACTTCCCATGACTACTGGATTGAATCTTTCAATACTGCCAATCCCTCTGGGACAGCACACTGCTCCATTCCTGGATATTACATTTTTTACCCTTTCCGCGCGGATTGTCACTATGTAATAATGATGTAGGAATACCTTCCTTTAAGAAAATTGTTTCTAAAAAACGAAATATAACAGCTGCATCCACTTTTTGGTGTGTACCAGACAGAAGTACGGAAATTTCAGCTTTTTGGCAGCTTTCCCTACGCGGTGCTTGTAAGTGAATAAAGGGTCAGGTAGGGTTAGGTGAAAATAAGCTGATATTGATATTGGACACTAGAGAGGGAAAGATACCGTAGGCGGATGGTGACAAGAGAGGGTGGTGCGCCCTTAGAGCCTGCCTGGTTCCGGGAATTGGGCGCTGTTAAGTCCTGGAGGTGTAATCTCGGGAGGCCGCAACAAAACATAGGCAGAAGGATAACCTATTCATTGAGAACAGTAAGCCCGACCCCTGGCAGAATACAGGTTACTGGGTGCTTTTTGAGGAGCGGGGGTTGTCACCACGAACCTATAGCCCTCATTTTGGGGGTTTCAGCACTATTTAGAGATATCGCTCTTACTCAGCAGTATAAAGAGAGAGTAGGAGACTTCTATAGCGGCATCGCAGAAATTGTACCCTACGTCCCTACAGTGTCTATCTATTACCCAGGGACTTCTAACAGTGGTGGAAGGGGGGAGCATTGTATGGAGAAAAATAATCAGGACAATACTCGCCTATACACCGGCCTCTCCCTAGATAAGTCAGATAAACCAAGGTCTGTGGTATCTAGGACTATTCCTCCAGTTGGCAGGTATACCCTCCGCAACCGGGCTTCTAACTTAGTGCCAGGTATCTCTAGACCATCGACCCCGCCCCCGGTAACTCTTATCACAGCAATATCACAGAAAAGAAAAGTGAGAGGGAAAGGTGATTATAGTGGATCAGACACACCGCCAGGAAAAGGGAAGAGCAAGAATAAGACAAAAGGGCCGCCAGCTGTAGTGAGAGCAACTCCATCATTGAAATCCTATTTTAAGGTTCTCTCTACCACTACATCAAGCGGGATAAAAGAGATGGCAGTGGCAAAGGCAACCACGAGCACAGTAAATGAAGATGCAGAAGCAAATAGGGAAGAGGCTCCCTCAGAGGAGTCGGCCAATGCGAATCCCTCATTTCCATCTGTATCCACACCTATTCAGTCCTATACATCTCCACAACCGTCTTCATTTTCTACAACCAATGTGCCTGAAACAGTGCATCCGACTGTGGAACTCTCTAATAGCTTTTCGGCTCTGGATATCCAAGATGTAGAGCAACCGGAGGATATATCTGGGTGCAAGGAGGATGTTCCTAACGGTACCCTCCCGGACATTACAACATCTACATCAATTGCCCCACAAACTCTGGAAGATATTTTATTGGGTCTAAGAGAGGATATAGGGAAAAGGTTTACCACTTCAGAGGCTAATCAGACGGGTATTCAGGCCTCTTGTGAGGCACTTGCCCAAAAAGTGGAAGAAGTCTCAAAAAGGACAGACACCCTAGAAGCAGAAATGCTTAAGATTAAAGAAACCCTTGCTACATCCGTAGTTAATATCGACAAATTGGTCCAGCAGAATCGGGAAATGAGAGAAGACCTCAAAAGACTTGAAAATCATTCGAGGAGAAACAATTTAAAATTTCTGAATATCCCCGAGGACCTTGAAGGGAAGGACATCAAGGCATTTATTGTTGCAGTGCTTAAAACTACAATTTTAAAAGATTTCTCTGATTCTGATCAAGAACTAATGGATGACATCCAGAGAGTCCACCGTGATCCGTTCAAGCGAAATACAGCGAGAGAGCGTCCAAGAAAGATCTTGGTCAATTTTCTTACATATGCTATCAAAGAGAGGATTTTGTCGTTGGCCCTCAAAGCAGGCTCTATAAAATCAGTGTCCTTTTATACAACTTTTTCCTTTACAATCCGCTCTGATATATCACACATTACAGCATCAAGGCAATGGGAAATGGGTAAGAGAATGACAATATTCAATTCTTTGGGGACACGTGCTCAAGTGAAATTTCCTGCCTCAATCCGGGTGATGTGGAACAACCATATGCATATCATCCGATATGTGGAGGAAGCAGACAGTCTGATAGAAAAAATAAGAACAGATAATAAAGGGCCAAGTGGAGAAGAATGGAAACTAGTCGAGACCGCAGGAAAGGGGCGAAAGACATAGTTACAGTAACACGGGAGAGAATTTAGTCGGGCAACTAATTGTTAGATCCAAAGTATGTTACACACCCATTCCAGGTAACAATCGATATGGAGAACTTGATCATTTATAATTTGTTTTTCTTTACACATTTTCTAACAAACATGCACTGGGTGGGGGAGGATCTGTCTAAGAGCGGAATGCTCAGAAAAGAAAGGAGGGTTCCCCAGGGAGGTAGTGAGGGTTTGGGGGGGGCAAAAGGGGGGGATGGGGAGGGTGCAGAGGGAAAAAAGAATAAAAATATGTCCTCGTTTTATAGACACTCACAAAGACCCCAAACTAAACAATATTGCATAGATGGTTAGATCGCTATTAAGGCAGGAGGGAGGAGAGGTGAATATTTCTATGACTCATAACAACATGGATTTTATATCCTGGAATGTTAATGGCCTTCGCTGTATAAGGAGACGCAGGGTGATTTTAAAATATCTTGAGCAGTCTACGGCGAAAGTAGTCTTGCTGCAGGAAACCCATTTGAGTTTTGGTGAGAGTAAGGAGGTTTTTGGGAAACTTAAATGGATTGGAGCCTTCTGTTGCTCTGAGCAGTCGACACTAAATAAGGGTGTAGCAATTTTAATCAAGGCGGCCTCTGGAGGCATTATAAGGTCATCTACATCTGACCAGTCAGAGAGATAGGTTCAAGCGCAAGTTGACGTAAGCGGAAATGCCATGACTATTGTCTCTTATTATGGGCCAAATATAGACGACTCAGCCAGCCTGCAGAAGGTACAGCTCAATCTTGCCGAAGTATGCTCCCCTCTGATTATAGGGGGTGATTTTAATATACTTCTTGATCCATCACAAGATTGCTCTAATTTTCATCGGGCAGTCACCACTCCGAGATCTTGCCGTGCCATGACAAATTTGATACATGATCTTGGCCTATTTGATTCCTGGAGAGCCAAGAATGTCCTGGAGTCAGGTTTTACATATTTTAGTAAAAAGCATGGGCATGCATCAAGACTGGACTACATTTTGATGGATAGAGTCTGTCTAGAGTCCTTACGAGATGTTAAAATCTTACCCAGTATTCTGTCCGACCATGCCCCTATTTCCTTTTCATTCAATATGGGGAAAGCTAGGATCTCAACTAGTCATAGATGGACCCTAAAAAGGACAGTATTAAATGATCAAGATATAGCTGCAGCGATTGGCGTCTCCTCTAATAACTATTTTTTGGATAACACAGTGTTTGCCCCATTTAAATTTGTCTGGGACGCCTATAAGGCTCATATTCGAGGGCAGTTTCTCAGCCTAACTAGCCTTAGCAATAAAAAAGAGGCAGCTAAATTTAGGACAATAGAAGAGAAAATCTCATCTTTGGAGGCGCTGAGATTAGGCACCCAAGATGATGCCTTGGCACAAGTTTTGGCTGAAATAGAATGTCTACGACTAGAATATCGAGGTTTATTAGATCAAAAAGTCAAGGCCCAGTGGGCTGCATATTCAATGGAAAATTATGAGTTTGGAGAGAGGGCCGGTGCAGTATTGGCTGGAAAAATAAGAGCAGACCGGGTCAGAAACAATGTTAATAAGCTAATAATTGATGGCCAGGGAACTATATCTTATAATCAGGAAGATATGGAAAAATGTTTTTTTCCCTCTTTTCAAATTTATATCAAGAAGAGGCCTCTCCAGATTCCACCATGACTCGACAGTGGTTGGAAAGCAAGGCTCTCTTAGGCCTCACAGAGGATGGCCGCAAAATGCTTAATAGTCGCTTTACAGAAGAAGAGATAAAACTGTGTATAAAAAAAATCAAAAATAACAAGGCAGCAGGGCCGGACGCCCTTCCAGGCGAAGTTTATAAAACGCTTCAGGATCTTTTGGTACCAAAACTTTGTGAATTATTTAATTATATGTATAGTGCTCAGGGTAGAATTCCGCCGTCTTGGAAAGAGTCTACCATTGTGTTAATTTTAAAACCAGGGAAGGATCCCCTTAAGGCGGACTCTTACAGACCAATCTCCCTGCTGAACGCAGATTATAAGATCTTTACTAGTGTTTTGGCAGAGAGATTGGCCAAACTGGTCCCGTCTTTGATCAACCCGGACCAGAAGGGTTTCATCCCGGGGAGATACATCCATGAGTTAACCTTACAGTTGATCGGAAATATTGATCTTGCCGTAACAACATCGGAGCCTTTAGCAGTGGCAGCCTATGACGCAGCGAAGGCTTTCGACCGTGTCAATTGGGGTTTTCTATGGGATGCTCTTACTATTCTGGGGTTTGGAGAGACCTTTATTCAAACTATCAGAGGATGCTATGAGGGTGCTTCGACGGCAATTCTACTGAACGGCTCTTTATCATCACGTTTGGATATAAGGAGGGGTACAAGGCAGGGGTTCCCCATCTCACCCCTCTTGTTCGATCTCTATATCGAACCTTTGGCACAGGCATTGAGGCTAGACGATCAAATTACACCTTTTAGAATAAAGGAATACTGCTGCCAGTTGGCATTATACGCAGACGACTTACTGGTTTATACTAGTAATCCAGCAGAGGTTTTCCCCAGAGTCGAGGAGATTATGGAGGACTATGGTCGATACTCCGGTTATTTAATTAACAATTCAAAAACAGAAATAATGTGCTGGGGTGTCGACCAGTGGGAGAAAGCAACAAGCAGCCAGTTCAGGTATTTAGGCATATTAATTACACCTGATCTTAATAATATAGCGAAAATGCATTTGAAAAAAGTGGCTAAAGATATTGACCATCTATTTTCTAGATGGCAAAACCTTCCCTTAACAATATACGGGCGCATTAATTTGGTCAAAATGGTTATTTTGCCCAAAATAACGTATCTATTTAACGCGATTCCCTTAACATTCCATGATAAAATCTTAAGGAAGATCCAGGGGAAGATAGGTAGTTTTATCTGGGCAAATAAGAACGCCCGGATGTCCTGGAAAAAACTGAAAAGAAGACTGATAAAGGGGGGGTTGGCACTCCCGGACATTGTGTGGTATGCCTTCGCTTTCCAGCTAAAAAATGTTCGCACCCTTTTAAGTAGTCCAGACAACTCTCATTGGGGGCAGATTTTGAATACGATGTTAGATCAGGAAGGGGGTGGCCCTGGATTTTTGTATAAATTTGGCGCGCCAAGATTTTATAAAAAGGTTCCCCTAAAGGTATTGAAATCGGCCTTGATTCTTTGGAATAGAGTTAAGGGGTATTGGGGTATAAAATATTATTCAGATTTTGCTCCTATATGGGACTCCCCGGGTACTCCGCAATGTCTCCAGGATAGCCTATCTCTATCAGTCAGGAGAGCGGGAATAACAATCTGGTCTGACCCAATATCATCAGAGGGGGTACATCCTTGGGAGGCGTTGCCGTCTAGGATTGGGGACTCCCTTTCAACATTTAAATATATCCAACTCTGTTCATGGTATTCCTCTGAGAAAAACAACATAGGTGGAAACTGGGACATCGAGTTTGCACTTTTGGCCCCAACTCATAGGAAGAAAGAAGTGGGGTTTTTGTATAGGAAGCTGATTGAGGCGGATAAAATTCGAGCTCCACCATTACATCATGTATGGAGACTCTCTGTCCTGGAGGTCCCCTCAGCTGATCTGTATAATCTCTCCATTCAATATCTATATAGATTTGTTAAATCTGCTTCTTTTAAAAAGAATCACTACTATGTTATAAATAGGCTTTACTACACCCCTAAAAAAATCGCAAAATTTGTCAACCCACTCCCTGTTTGCCCCAGATGTGACATGCCAGAGGTCGATGATATCCATGTCTTTTATGAGTGCCCTATTATTGGCTCTTTTTGGGCGACTATCGAGAGGACACTGGAGAGTGTCTTTAAGATTAAACTTAGTTTCAATGTTGCAAGGGGTTTTTTTGGTTTGGACACTGATCTCACAAATGGGTTAAGGGAGACACAGGTAGCTTTATTTTTTACTCTTATCTTAATTGCACGTAGGGAAATATGTAAAGTCTGGAAGGATGTTACCCCTCCCCTACACGAAAAATGGCTTCAATCTGTACTAAGAATAGCACATTTAGAAACTAGTACAGCACACAATAGGAACAGCGCAGTATGGCAACCTCTGATGGAATGGGCCAAGGAAATGAGGCTGGTAAGAAACCCCGAAATTGTCCAATGATTACACCTGGCCCCGGAATAAAGGGGTAGCCGGGTCGGCTCTGGGTACAGCAAGAACTTCAACCCGGGGCTCCCAGGACGGACAGTGGGTTGCGAGTGTTCATTTGTACGTGCCAAGGTGAGATGAGGACAAAAATTTTTTTTTTTTTTTTAAATTACTATTCCCACTCCAGAGTCCAGAGAGTGCAACAGGAGGAAAGCGTTGGATAGCGTAGGGGTAAAAATTACTATTCCCACTCCAGACAGTGCAACAGTAGGGAAAGCATTGGATAGCGGGAGGGTAAAAATGACTATTCCCACTCCAGAGAGTGCAACAGTAGGGAAAGTATTGGATAGCGTAGGGGTAAAAATGACTATTCCAACTCCAGAGAGTGTAACAGTAGGAAAAGGGTTGGATAGCGTAGGGGTAAAAATTACTATTCCAACTCCAGAGAGTGCAACAGTAGGGAAAGGGTTGGATAGGGGGAAGGTAACAATTACTATTCACACTCCAGAGAGTGCAACAGTAGGGAAAGCGTTGGATAGCGTAGGGGTAAAAATTACTACTCCCACTCCAGAGAGTGCAACAGTAGGAAAAGCATTGGATAGCGTAGTGGTAAAAATTACTATTCCCACTCCAGAGAGTGCAACAGTAGGGAAAGCGTTGGATAGCGTAGGGGTAGAAATTACTATTCCCACTCCAGAGAGTGCAACAGTAGGGAAAGCGTTGGATAGCGTAGGGGTACAAATTACTATTCCCACTCCAGAGAGTGCAACAGTAGGGAAAGCGTTGGATAGCGTAGGGGTAAAAATTACTACTTCCACTCCAGAGAGTGCAACAGTAGGGAAAGCGTTGGATAGCGTAGGGGTAAAAATTACTATTCCCACTCCAGAGAGTGCAACAGTAGGGAAAGCATAGGATAGCGTAGGGGTAAAAATTACTACTTCCACTCCAGAGAGTGCAACAGTAGGGAAAGGGTTGGATAGCGGGAAGGTAACAATTACTATTCCCACTCCAGAGAGTGCAACTGTAGGGAAAGCATTGGATAGCGTAGTGGTAAAAATTACTATTCCCACTCCAGAGAGTGCAACAGTAGGGAAGCGTTGGATAGCGTAGGGGTAGAAATTACTATTCCCACTCCAGAGATTGCAACAGTAGCGAAAGCGATGGATAGCGTAGTGGTAAAAATTACTACTTCCACTCCAGAGAGTGCAACAGTAGGGAAAGCGTTGGATAGCGGGAGGGTAAAAATTACTATTCCGGCTCCAGAGAGTGCAACAGTAGGGAAAGCGTTGGATAGCGTAGGGTTAAAATTACTATTCCCACTCCAGAGAGTGCAACAGTAGGGAAAGCATTGGATAGCGTAGGGGTAAAAATTACTATTCCCACTCCACATAGTGCAACAGTAGGGAAAGCGTTGGATAGCGTTGGGGTAAAAAATACCATTCCGACTCCAGAGAGTGGAACTGTAGGGAAAGCATTGGTTAGCGTAGGGATAAAAAGTACTATTCCCACTCCAGAGAGTGCAACAGTAGAGAAAGCGTTGGATAGCGTAGGGGTAAAAATTACTATTCCCACTCCAGAGAGTGCAACAGTAGGGAAAGCGTTGGATAGCGTAGGGGTAAAAATTACTATTCCCACTCCAGAGAGTGCAACAGTAGGGAAAGCGTTGGATAGCAGAAGGGTAAAAATTACTATTCCCACTCCAGAAAGTGCAATTGTAGGGAAAGCGTTGGATAGCGTAGGGGTAAAGATTACTATTCCCACTCCAAAGAGTGCAACCGTAAGGAAAGTGTTGAATAGCGTAGGCGTAAAAATTACTATTCCCACTCCAGACAGTGCAACAGTAGGGAAAGCATTGGATAGCGGGAGGGTAAAAATGACTATTCCAACTCCAGAGAAGGCAACAATAGGGAAAGCGTTGGATAGCGTAGGGGTAAAAATGACTATTCCAACTCCAGAGAATGCAACAGTAGGGAAAGCGTTGGATAGAGGGAGGGTAAAAATTACTATTCCCACTCCAGAGAGTGCAACAGTAGGGAAAGCGTTGGATACCCTCTGGGTAAAAATTACTACTCCCAGTCCAGAGAGTGCAACAGTAGAGAAAGCGTGGGATAGCAGAAGGGTAAAAATTGCTATTCCCACTCCAGAAAGTGCAACCATAGGGAAAGCGTTGGATAGCGTAGGGGTAAAAATTACTATTCCCACTCCAGAGAGTGTAACAGGAGGAAAGCGTTTGATAGCGTAGGGGTAAAAATTACTATTCCCACTCCAGACAGTGCAACAATAGGGAAAGCATTGGATAGCGGGAGGGTGAAAAATGACTATTCCCACTCCAAAGAGTGCAACAGTAGGGAAAGTATTGGATAGCGTCGGGGTAAAAATGACTATTCCAACTCCAGAGAGTGCAACAGTAGGGAAAGCGTTGGATAGCGTATTAGTAAAAATTACTATTCCAACTCCAGAGAGTGCAACAGTAGGGAAAGGGTTGGATAGCGGGAGGGTAACAATTACTATTCCCACTACAGAGAGTGCAACAGTAGAGAAAGCGTGGGATAGCGGAAGGGTAAAAATTGCTATTCCCACTCCAGAAAGTGCAACCGTAGGGAAAGCGTTGGATAGCGTAGGGGTAAAAATTACTATTCCCACTCCAGAGAGTGCAACAGGAGGAAAACGTTGAATAGCGTAGGGGTAAAAATTACTATTCCCACTCCAGACAGTGCAACAGTAGGGAAAGCATTGGATAGCGGGAGGGTAAAAATGACTATTCCCACTCCAGAGAGTGCAACAGTAGGGAAAGTATTGGATAGCGTCGGGGTAAAAATGACTATTCCAACTCCAAAGAGTGCAACAGTACGGAAAGCGTTGGATAGCGTATGGGTAAAAATTACTATTCCAACTCCAGAGAGGGCAACAGTAGGGAAAGGTTTGGATAGTGGGAGGTTAACAATACTATTCCCACTCCAGAGAGTGCAACAGTAGGGAAAGCGTTGGATAGCGTAGCGGTAAAAATTACTATTCCCACTCAGTGAGTGCAACAGTAGGGAAAGTAAAGATTTAATATATTAATAAAAATGTATTAAATATCAATACCAAGAAAATAGTAATGAAAATAATTTACCAATTTAATATTATATAATAATTAATCAATTAGAAATACAAATGATTATTAATAAATAAAATTAATTACCTAATAATACAAATTAATTACCAATTATTTATTACATTAAAAATAAATACCACTTAATAAATAAAAATTATTTACTTAATTACAATTAAATTACTTCCGCCCTATTCCCCTATAAACCCACAACCCACTACAGAAATCACATAATCAATTCATAAAAATAAATTTCGAAAAAATTAATTAATTAATAATGAATTAACACTTCAAACTGAATACCAATAAATTAACATATTTAATTAATTACAATTAAATTACTTCCCACCCTATTCCCCTATAAACCCACACCCCGCTACAAAAAATAAATTAATTAAATTAACATAATTAACAATTAATCAATTAATAAACATTAATTACCAATTAAAAACTAATTAATTACCAATTAAACAATATTTAACAATTAATTCAAAATAAATACCATTAAAAAAATTAACATACTTAATTAATTAAAATTAAATTACTTCCCACCCTATTCCCTTACAAACCCACAACTCGCTACGGAAAATAAATTAATAAAATAAACATAATCATCAATTAATTAATTAATAAAAATACATTACCAAATAAAAATTATTACCAATTAAACATCCATTAATTACCAATTAAAAATTAATTACCAATTAATTCTAAACAAATACCTATAAATAAACATTTTTAATTAATTACAATTAAATTACTTCCCACCCTATTCCCCTATAAACCCACAACCCGCTACAGAATTAGATTACGCAAGAATTAAATAACATAAAAAACCCTTTAAAAAATTAGATATTATTAAAAATGTGATATATTTAAATAACCATATTATATACTATTCCCACTCCAAAGAGTGCAACCGTAAGGAAACGATATTTTGACTTTCTATATTTTAAAAATCGATATTACTTACTTCGATATTTTGACTTTCTATATTTTAAAAATCGATATTACTTACTTCGATATTTTGACTTTCTATATTTTAAAAATCGATATTACTTACCTTCAATTCGATATTTTTAACCACTATATTCTGTCCAATCGATATTATGTCCATTCTATATTTTTCCTTCGATATTATTTCTGTTTACCATTTTTCTAACCTCATTGTTGCTGTTTTTTGGACTCCGCACACTTTACCACTGCTATACATGTAAGTCGCATATAATGTATGCCCTTTCTAACCCACAGGGCAGGGTGCCATGTATATAAAAGGCAGGATATGTACTTTCAAGTTTTACATGTCCTTTTAGTGGGAAACTACCACTTTCATTTTCCACTACTGCAAGGCCTATCTTTCCCATAGGATGACATTGGGATTACCATATTAAATCTTTTAAGTGTAATTCTCAATTGTGAAGAAATAAACTTTTCAAGTTTGGTGTCACCAAATTCACAACTTAAAATCACAATTTATGGGGAAGTTGGATCACTTGAACTCCAAGGGCTTTCTGACTTGCCTCCTGTTTCCAAGTCTCAGAGATATCAAAGATTTGAACCCCTGCATCTGGTATTTGCTCTGCATGCTGTGAGTCCGACCTGCCAAGTGGTGCTAGCCCAGTTCTGGGCCCTTGAAATTGAGGCCAAAGGTGCTTCTTCATCTAGAACCCACATGTCCTATTGTAACTGGGCCATCATTGCCTTTGCATGAGTCAGAATCAGTGCATCCTCGTTGTTGCAATGAGTGGACACGGCGCATAGCACTTGGAACCAGCGCATCGCCTTCTGCATTGACGCATCGCCTACTGCGGAAGCAGCAGCTGCTTATCGCATCTGGAACCAGCACACGCACTAGGAGCCGATGCATCGTCGCAGTTGCTTGGAGAAAATCTACCCATCCCGTCAACTGCATGGCTCAACATCTACGATTCTCCTCAGCTGCACCTCGCATTCTTGTCGACAACACATCCGGGATCAACGTGGTTTAGCACGCCCAAGTGGCTACCTATATCCGGCCCGCACTCCATTGCGGTCAGCCTGAACGTTTGACTTTGCCCTGGTCTAATGCGACCAGATAACCCATTTAAGCAATTATTGATTCTAAGGGCTATTTTGACATGTATTCTTTATAAATGTGTACCTCTACTTCTACAGATTACATTTTTGTCATTTGATCTTGTTTTTCCTATAAAATATTAATCTATTTTTCTACCCTGGTGTGGCCTCATTTAGTGGAATTTACACTGTGTTAATGTATGATGTGTTACACAAATACTTAGGACATTATCTCTTGAGTTGAGCCTGACTGCTCTGTGCCAAGGTACCAGAGGGTGAGCACAGGATAATTTAGGTTGTGTTGTGACCTACCCTGACTAGGACTGTGGTTCCTGCTTGGACAGGATGCATAGCTCTGCCAACCAGAAATCACATTTCTAACAGAGGCATTAAGGTTGCGTGTGATAAAAAGCTGTTTCTGATTTTAAAAAACTTAGACATTCACTGAAAAAATCAAAGGTTAAAGTAACATTATAATTCGGTGAATTTGTCAGTGAAAACATCAACATTTTGAACTACAAAACTACAGAAAACTACCAGTTAAATTTAGCAGAGCTAATGATAATTGTGCCCCGCCATGCACTGATTATGACCTCACCTCTTACATCAATCATGACATGTTTTATGACATCATTTATGACATGATTAATGGCATCTCATATGACATAATTGATCACATAACTGATGACATCATCCAAGCTTCTTTTACATATATTACTCTCTAAACTAGATTTGTATTAGAGCCCTAACAGTAAGTGCAAGTGGCTCAGAATAATATAAAGCATCATTAATGCCATCATAGATTCAGCTCCCGTAGGTATAGCAAGCAAGTATTAGGTGAAACATTAACCCTATACCATATACTTCATGGGTAGCTTAGTTCAGATTAACAATCAACCACGGATGTATGGAACACCCTAATTGTACACAGTGTTTAATATGTATACAATTGTTCAGAGAAAGCCAATTCCCTCAAGATACTCAACATCTGTTAAAAAATGAATACCCTACTATGGACAGCTTTCATCTGTTTCAAACCGCTCACAGTCACCGAACCTACATTGAGAAATTAAGTTGAAATGAGTGGAAAAGTTGGTACTGTAAACAGTGTTTACTCCATGGAGAGAGTTTACTCCGTACCACTCTGTTTTCTGACAGTGATTTCTCACCACAGAGTAGTAGGAAGTGTCTACTGAGAATAGTGCACACACTTTGCAACCCTTGTCAAAAAAGACACTATTCGCTTAAAATAAACAAGGGCTGAAGGTGCTAAAGATCATACTTCCTGCAGCCTTTATACAGTGGTGAAAACATTACAGATAGCCCATCTTCTGAAGGAAAAGATGCACATGTACCTGGTGCACACTGTTTTCTATGTTAAGTAGAAATAGTCATGCTGAGACAATTCTATCTGATTACTCAAGGCTGCCTACAATACTTGGTATCTACTATGTAAAATATTTGCCCTGTTTGAAACTTTTCCTGCAGAACCAAAAATATTTGTGTGGAACATACGGCCACGAGTCGTCAACTGTCATCTGCACACAAAGTTACTCTTCAATAAAGAAGATTTTTTAAATGTTCAATACCTCTACACACCTATGATGCACTAAAAGCACATGCGTTTTGTAAATGCCTGTGTCCCTCAACACTATGTAACCTATAAAACAGACCAGCACACTTACTGGATGATGTCATCAGTGAAGTCATCAGTGATGTCTTCAATAGCGTAATTTATCAATTACCTTGTTGCCCAACTGAATTCATGGGATAGAGACACTCCTAGATTGGATAACATGAAGGTGCCTGCCCTAATGCTTGCAAATGACACACTTCTTTTTTCAAAGTCACCTACGAGTATCTAAAAGGTATTTAATGAATGTAATGATTTTTTTGCACAGAGCGGTTTGGAAATAAAGGTTGACAAAACAATACATATGGTTTTCAGCACATGTTGCTCAACGCAACCAAATCCTACTCTGAATGTAGCAAGCGTATGGACTTGACACTGCACATCTTGAAACATAGACTCTTATTGAAGCAAGATACAGGTGGGTTGTGGAAGGGCCCAGGTTGGACAACACATTGTTTTTTTATGTGGGGGGGGGGTGCAGCCCTCTTTTCTGAGCCTTCATTAGGACCTTGGGGCTGATATTTTATAAATGGGAGAGGAGTGTCAGGCCCTCCTCCCCTAGCCTCAGTGACCATGAGGTCCTAGGAAACCCCGTCCCTAGGACCTGATAATTAAAGAGGAGGGGGAGCATGACCTCCCTCCCGGAGCCTCCAAAGGCACTGTGGACCGTATCCCCGAGCCTCGAAAGACCTCATCCCCTGAATCCCCTGGCGCCGGGTCAATGGTTGTGTCCCAGGGAGCCCACCTGCAAGCCACTGTTTTCATGCCTGAGAGGTGGAAGCACACATTTGTTGCCTGCCTGCAGTCCTGAGGGTAGGGAAACATATTATTTCCGCCCAGCGGGAGAAGAAAAATCATACTCCCGCCGGGCAGGAGTAAAGCTGGCTCCAGCTATAACCGGGATCGTAGCATGCAGGGGAGCTGGTGGGCCTGAGGGGGTCAAATGTCTCCTCTGCAGCTCCAACATTGTATATCTTATGAGTGCCCCACCTTAACCCCTGGAAGATGGGGTCCCTGGGGTCAGTATTGGCTCAGGGAGAGGGGCCTCATGCCCCTCCTTCTCTTTTAATGAATGTCAATCCTGGGAGATGGGGCCCCAGTGCTTTTCGAGGCTCAGAGAGGGGGGCTGCATACCCTCATTTAAAATTGTTTGCCCTGAGTAATGGGGTCATCGGGCAGCAATGACTTTAAGAGGGGCGCCACATGCCCTCTCCCCAGTATTTATAAAAAATTAAAAGAATTGTTATCTCCTGGCGGCACCCAGGATGGAAGCTGGCATGTTCACGTGGCAATGAGACTCCCCTAGATCCCCCAATCAAAACAGATAAAACGTAGGGGGAGTGATTAATAAATGAGCTGCTTTTAATTCACGGCGTCTGCCAAGAAGCTCCCCATAATGCCCTTCATGGGCTAATTTACATATCTTTTGCTAAATGGTCGTGCCTCAATCTTGTCAGGGGCACCATCAGTATATTTTTTAGATGGTGTGAGAGGCTGCAGCGACTGCACTGCCCCCCAAAAATACTTAAGAAACAATAACCCTATGTTTCCTTGGGTCTACAGAATATGACCCCAGGTAAATGTATTGATACTTTAAGCATTCAAAAAGTTTAAGCTTTTGCTATTTATCTTAGGAATGCAGAGTTTCTTTGTGTTTGATTTTATTGGTTGATTATGGTACCTGATGTGTGTATAAAACAAGGCTGACACATGTAGTAGATTATTATGTGTTGATAGTAACACGTTAAAAAGAAAATCCTAGAAATTCCCTGAAAAAACAAGTAAAAGTGCCAGTTATAGATATTTCAAAAACCCTATATATTCATTGAAAAAAACAAAGGTTAGTTATAGTTAGGTGAAATCTAAGGAAGCCAAACCACTGTAATTCACCTGTTAAAGTTATCTCAATTAACGATATTTTGTGCTCTAAAGTAACTATAACTAACACCCTCTCCATGCACTGCTAAATATATTACATCACTTGTTGCATGTTCTATGTCATCAGTGATAGCATCCCAGCAACATTTGAAACAACATAATTGATGACAGCACTGTGCATGACTGGGGCACCCTCTTTAGCTGGCTCGATACTGGGAGACTTTTGTGAATGTTTCAGTACTGGAGTGCAGGTGCAGTACCCAGTTCAGAATTGAGATGCACTGTGTTAACTCTCTATATGTCTCAGGAGTGTGACAGATCTATGCATCTTTCAATACTGGATATCAGTGCTTGGCACATGCAAACTTAGCAAGAATCGTGTACAGTGGCGTAACGAAAATTGAGGGGGCCTCCCTGCAAAGCACTTGGAGGGGGCCCCCCGGCGGCCCAGCCCACCACCTTCCACTTTGCCCTACCACCCAGAAACCTAGTATATTTTGATTTGAAACCTCCAACATTTAAATGAAATGCCTCTATATTGTCTTTCTGTAAGTTCTAATGAGAAAGTGGGAAACACTCTTAACATACAAGCTATGCCATTTGTAACAATACTCTCAAAAGCAGATTGTAATCAGAACAATGTCAAGGAGCGATCCTATTGTCTCAGGAACTGCCTATGGCTCAAGAACTAAGAACACCTATGAAGGGTCTGAAATAGAATTGACAATACCTTGAAACTTTGAAAGACAATCCCAAACCTGCAATTCCATAAGAACTTGACTGACAATATACATGAGAAGTACACAAGCTATAACTCAGTATCAAGTCAAGAGAAATAGACTAGTTAATTATCTGCTTGCCGCACACTAGCGACTGTCAAGGGTTGTGCATGATAATAATGTGAACTGAGGAAGCAATTTCAATCATAATGTCTTCATTAGTAAGCATTGCAAAACAGCCAGGCAAACAAGGCTGAGGAAGAAAACGGTTTGGATGCTTCAGAACATTGATGCAAAAGTTTGTCTGTTTTAATTTATCATTTCTGTAGTATAAACAATGCTAAATACAAGATTTAAGGTACACGTATTACAGACAAGTGCAAGCAACACCATAAATAACACTGCATGTAGAATAAAAACAAACCATGTCAGCAAGTACATAATGACAATCTATACAAACTGTAGTTGGTTAAGCAAAAGAAAAAGTGCAAATACTTTCAAAGTGCAAAATAAAGCAATCACCAGTCCAGCAATATACAAAAATCATTGACATGAGTGCAGGGTGAGTAGTGTGCTCGTGTGACTGCAGGGTGAAGGGAAACATAATTTACCACGAAGGACTTACCCCGCATAACGTTTACCCCGGGTCACTCACCACGCAAACGTCTTTTGAACGCGGGTGCCTTCAACGACCGTCTTTACCACGCGAGTGGTATTCCTTCTGCCTTTACGATCTGCGTGGGCTTGGGGGGCGGGGGGGGAGCTGGAGGGGCTGGGGGGGGGGCTTGGGGGGGTCTCCCCCCCTGAAAAAAAGCGGATATTAATAAAAAAATTAGAAGAAAACTTAAAAAAACGCTCTACAATGCCTCAAAACGAACACGGAAAGAACCTCACCGTCATAACAGAAGTCCTTCATCAGTTTTGATAGACGTGTTTTGACGCTTGTTTCCGTGGTCGGTGGATGAAAGGGCTGATGGTGAAAGACGCACAGGGGACAGATAAGAAACTAAACTTTGATAAAAAAAAGGTATAATTAAGGGGCATTATGAAAAAAAGAAAAAGAAAATGTAAGGGAATCTGTTGTTTTTTATTGTTCAAAACATCGATCTTTTTCCTTCGTACTGCATGTAGCCTATCATTATCTTTATGTAAATTTCAATGGGACGTGAGATGTTTCGTAACGTGATTATTGCGGTGTAAAAACATGCGTAGTAAAATGCTGCGTGGAAAAGACACATGTGAAGTAAAATTCGCGTGGTAATGCCATGCATGGAACTTGTAATCGTGGAAAAATCATATATTCCAGGGTGAACAGCGCAAGTCACAAGTGCACTGCAAGTGCAGAGTGATGACTGAGTGCAGGGTGAGCGGGTGAATGCTACGAGTGCATGGTGGTCAGTGTGGGTGCATTTTGATTGCTGTGGGTGCAGGGTGAGCTTAAAAGTGAAGGGCAAGAACAAGGAGTGAGTTGTCTGACTGCAGGATGCATTCACGGACACTTGAAGTAACTCAGGATGTTATTGACGGCGGCGTAGGGTTTCAGGTATAAGTTAAACTATTGTTATTCTGTCATTATTAGGGATCGATCGAGGGTGTAGGAAATAATGTGCTGATCGAGCAACAAACGTCTTATGATTAGGGTTGCCAGCTCATTATTTTGATACTCCTACAGGACTAAAATAAGCAGTCCCCTAAAGCCATATTTTCAGCACGTATCAGTGCATACTTTGAACAGCAAATACAAATAGAAAACACTTGTAATTGTGTTCTATGGCTGCCTGAATGATCCATGACTGATAATTAAAGGGAACAAAAACAGAAAAGTCACATTACAAATGAATACATACATTTTTATTTATAACCCTATTTAGTTTCAAGATGAGGTATTTCAGTGTCTTTAAACAACACATGGCTGGCATGTTTCTTTTGGCAACCCTACTTCATATTAATTTTCATGAAATCAATTCTCACATTACAGCAGTAAATGTAAATTTCAAATGTAAGAAAAAGGCAGAGTGAGGGCCCAGGGGGTACTGGAACCAGAAAAAAAGTAAGCCTCTGTAACAAGTTTACAAAGGTATGTAAATATGCAAATGGTCTCTGGCCTCGAGGCATTTGCCTATAAGCCCCTTGCTTCTGGGCGTGGAAGCTCAGGTCACTGTGACCTGCACCATTTAATTTATGAGGTAAGACCGACTGTTATGAGGCAACTCACTGGTGCAATCAACCTCGGCAAGAGAGTGTAGTGCTGCCTATGTGGTCCCTGGAGGCCGGAAAACAGGGGATGCTAGGGGCATACCTGCCAAAGTTTCAGATTGCCATGTGTGACTGTTGTTGATGTATGTTGGATGGATCCCCTGTCAGCCCAAGTCTGCCCCCTCCATTACCCCCAGTGTGCCACAATCCATCACCCCCAGTCTGTCCCCCACCACTTCCAATATACCTCCCTCCATCACTCTTTCTGCCTCCAGCTATCATTCCCAGTCTGCTCCCCCCCCTTATTCCCAGCATCTTCTTGTTCATTACCCCTAATTTGTCCCTCCATCACTCTCAGTCCTCCCCCTCTGTTAGAAACAGTCTGGCCTCACTTTCGGACTGACCCTGCGTCCCTCACAGTCTTCGGGATCTGTTAAAACCGTCCGTAATTGAACTCTTGCAGTCTACCCCCGACCACACCTCTGAAGCTAAGAATTTAGTGTAAATTGTATTCATATTGTGGTTTATTATACAATCTTCAACATTTCTAGAATATATTTGTTGTGTGTGTGTGTCCTGATTTTCTGACCTTATATCTGTTGTGATTGAATCAGAGTGAAGTTTTGTAAGAAAACTAGGAAGAGTTGATTAATTGGGCCTTCCATGATGAAAATAGCTTCTTCCTTATTTCGAACTGGACCACTGTGGTCTGTATCCCAACCACATCTCCCGCGGCAGAATCTGCGCCAGGGTCACTTCCTTTCTGACCCCTCAGTCACTTCCAGTAAGATGGCTCTGTCACTTCGAGTCTGCTCCCATGTCAGACCCAGCTTGTCCCAACACCATTGGCTGCGGTACCCCTGCAGCACCGGCTGTGATACCCCTGCACGCTGCACCCTCTCCAGTGGTACACTACTCCTGCAGCATCAGCTGTGAAACCCCTTCACGCTGTACCCTCTCTAGTGGTACCCCTGCAGCATTGGCTGTTATACCTCTACACCATCGGCTGTTGTACTCCTGCACCAGCGGCTACGATATCCCAGCACCTTCTCCAGTGGTACCCCTGCACCATCAGCTGTGATTTGATACCCCTGCACGCTGCACCCTCGCCAGTGGTGCGCCATGAGCCTCTCACCCATGATCCCAGCTCCCTGCATCTTGTTGCACAAACACTGCTTTGATTGATAACAGTAACCCCAAAAGGCCTGAGATGGGCACAGACCAGTGATCACAGTGGGAGTGCAAAGGCAGCGCTAGAGACGCACTAGAGTCCACTTACCAGCAGGGACGTGGCCAGACTGGGACATCCTGTGGACATGGTGTCTTGTACACTCTCATGGTGTCCTGTGCTCTATCATGGTCTCTCAACTCTCTCCTGTGGTACCCTAGTGATGTCACAGTGCCAGCTCCTGTGGTACTCATGATGTCACAGTGCCATCTCCTGCAGTACTCTAGTGATGTCACAGTGCCTTTTCCTGTGGTACCCTCGTGATGTCATTGTGCCATCTCCTGTGGTGTTCTAGTGACATCACAGTGCCCTCTCCAGTGGAACCCTCGTGATGTCACAGGCCCCCTTTCTCCTTGTGATGGCACAGTGCCCTCTCCTGTGGTGCTCTCATGATGTCACAGTGTCCTCTCTTGTGGTGCTCTACGGATGTCAGTGTCCTTCTCCAGAGTAGCCCTCGTGATGTCATAGGACCCCCCTCTATGGTGTCCTCGTGTTGTCACAGTAACCTCTCCTGTGGTTTCCTCATGATCTCACAGTGCCCTCTTTAGTGGAGCCATCATAACATCACAGTGCCCTCCCATGTGGAGCCCTTGTGATGTCACAGTGCCCTCTCTTGTGGTGCCCTTGTGATATCACAATGACCTCTCCTGTGGTACCCTCATGATCTCACAGTGCCCTTTCAAGTGGCGCCCTCATGACATCACAGTGCCCTCCCAAGTGGAGCCCTTGTGATGTCACAGTGCCCTTTCTTGCGGTGCCCTCGTGATATCACAATGACCTCTCCTGTGGTACCCTTGTGATGTCACAGTGCCCTCTTAAGTGGAGTCCTCATTACATCACAATGACCTCTCCTGTGGCACCCTCATGATGTCGCAGTGCCCTCTTAAGTGGAGCCATCATGACATCACAGTGCCCTCCCAAGTAGAGCCCTTGTATTGTATTGTAATTGCATTTATATATCGCTTACTACCCCTGACGAGGCGTCAAAGCGCTTTTGATGTCAGAGTGCCCTCTCTGGTGGTGCCCTTGCGATGTCACAATGACCTCTCCTGTGGCACCCTTGTGATGTCACAGTGCCAACGCCAGTGAAGCCCTCATGATGTCACAGTGCCCACCTTCAATACCCTAGTGATGTCAGAGTGCCCTCTCCTATGATGCCCTTGTGATGTCACAGTGCCCTCTCCCATGGTGCCCTGTGATTTGGTACCCTAGTGATGTTACAATGCCCTGTCCTATGGTACCACAGTGATGTCACAGTGCACTGTTCTGTGGTACCTGAGTGATGTCACAGTTTACGGTGCTGTGGTACATTAGTGATCACACAGTGCCCTCTCTAGTTCCCTTGTGATGTCACAATACTCTCTCCTTTGATGACTTTCGGATGTCACAGTGCTTTCTCCCATGGTTCCCTCATGATATCACAGTGCCCTCTCCTGTGGTACCCCAGTGATGTTACAGTGCCCTGTGGTACCACAGAGATGTGAAATGAAATGTAATGAAAAAGGATTTATAAAGTGCATGGCTGCCCGGGAGCGTCCCAGTGCTGGCCGAGTGAGCTGGTGGGGGAGATGGAAATGGTGTAATGCTCTGTGGTACCTTGGTGATATCACAGTGCCCACTCCTGTCGTGCCCTGTGATTTGTTACCCCAGTGATGTTACAGTGCACTGTCCTGTGGTACCCCAGTGATGTCAGAGTTCACTGTCCTGTGGTACATTAGTGATCTCACAGTGCCCTTTCCTGTGGTGCCCTTCGGATATCACAGTGCTCTCTCCGATGGTTCCCATGTGATGTCACAGTGCTCTCTTCTTTGATGCCCTCATGATGTCACAGTGCCATCTCCCATGGTTCCCTTGTGATTTCACTGGGTCCTTTCTCAAGCTGCTCTTGTTGTGTCACAATTGTGCGAATGAGCCGTCAGCTGAAGTGTCCTTCTGTGCCCTCTCCTAAGCTATCCCTTTGCCCTCACATGGTGTGTGGTGCCCGTCAGCTTTGGTTATGCCCTCTCTTATGGTGCTGGCATAGAGGCCCTCATGTTGGCCGTATAGTGTGACTGCACCCTCCCTCATGGTGCTCTCTCCTGTGGTGTTATGTGGTGTTATGTGGTTCCACTGTGGTTCTCCTCAAGTGTGACCTGCTGAAGGGCAGTCCATTGTGTTTTTCTAGGGCCACAACATATTCCTCTGCAGTGCTGATGGTTCACCATTCCCTCCAAAGGGCCAAAGACCATCAGCAGGGCAGAACAGCATGGGTGCTCCACTGGAGTGTTTTATTGTATGCTTCATGTGGGCAGTTATGTCATGGGTGGCAGGGACCCCCCAGGGCCATCCTGTGGAACCAAAAGCAGCCCTGACAAGAATGTTCTCTCTCTCTCTCCATCCTTCCCTTTTCTTGCCCTCCACCTCTCCTCCCTCTGATAGCTGTCTCTCTGCCTTGCCCCTCCCACTCTCTCTCTAACGCCATGATCTGCTTCCATCTGTATTAAAAAAATAATAACAATAAAGTTCTCCTGCCCTACAGACAGTGATACCAAACGTGCACAAGTGCAGGTGACCATAGCACGGGACCGTAGATACTGAGACAAGCACTGGCAAGCCAATAGAGCTTGCTTTGTTAATCTTGACTTTGCCAACGTCATTTGCTGAAAATTTCTGATATTGTGCAGGATTGGAGGGTGGGGGAAGAGAGGCAGTAGGGTAGAGGGGCGGGAGTGGGGGGGGGGTGCACGATGACAAGGCAGCGTTATTCTGTGGTTGTGAATGTATGCCGAGATGTGAGGGCTATGAAGAAATGTGCCCCACAAATACAGAATGATTAAAAACAGTGGTCAAAGAAACAAACCGAAACAAATCTTACATGTTGAAAAGCCGTGGACTGTCCGGGTCGCACCTCGGACAGACTTACCTGATGCGAGGCCTGGCTGGCAGCTTCAGAGCAGGCAGCAGGCACAGCGGGAAGTAGAAGAGGGCAGGGCTAGCCAGGCAGGGGGGCTGGCGTTAGTGATAATTAAATTATGCACGGTGCCGGCGGCCTCATGGTGAAAGACTGTCCTTCTCAAACAGTCTCTGGTGTGGCCGGTCACATGCACTTTTAATTGTAATGCGCATGACAATGGCATTACCAGCTCCACCCTCTATGCCCCACCCAGAAGACTGCGCAGACTGCGCGCCACACCCACAGCACACCCACCAACATTTAATTAAGTGAAGAGCCCAGAGGCCCTGGCCTACCGGCCGAGGCTGCAAAGGCCGGGCCAGCCCTGCGCACCAATGTTTCATTGAGATGCTGGGGCACGGGCGTGCATACCTTAATTAATGAAAAAGATGCGTGTGCGCAGCACCATTTAATTTATGGTGACTTAGAGGGCACGTGCGCGCCATTTAGGCTTGCTGGCTCCGCTGACACTGAGGGGCCCCCTGGGGCCCCTGGAGTGCAGGGGCCCCCCCACAATGCGGGGGCTGCGGGGGCCTGTGTTACGCCCCTGATCGTGTACACTAATTAAATGGATTTAAGATCCAAAGTGAAAATTGTTGATATATTCCAACTACAGATGCAAAATAACGTGCTGAAGTCCAATAGTGTTCCTATTTTAGCATATTTTATTTTTCACACCAGTGAAACATGCCTTTGCTTGACTGCATCAGGGGGAGAACCTTGTATTAGAAGTGAAGGGGCGGAACACAGACCCCACTAGTCATCACAGTAGGTGCCGCTAATACCACCAGCTTACGCTCTGAGGCTCCCGCTACGTGGAGAGAGACTCTTAACAGGAGTGAGGGGGCGGAGCACAGACCCCACCCAACATGGAGACAGGAGCAGCTGATGCTGCCAGTTTGCGCCCGGGGGTGCTTTACTAAATTCACCCAGGGCTACCGCTGCAGGAAGAGAGCCTTATAGTAGGAATGAGGGGGCAGACCACAGGCCCCACTAGTCATTGTGGCAGTAGCCGCTGACACTGTGGCAGGAGCTGCTGAATCCACCAGTTCATGCCCAGAGGTGATTTACTAATTTCACCCAGAGCTCCCGCTGCGTGGGACAGCGTGGGATGCGCCCGGGTGAAGACCGGGACAAGAGTCAGCCCGTCTGCGCCTGTCTACAGACAGATGAGGCCCACCCTCAGGGGCGTAACACAGGCCCCCGCAGCCCCCGCATTGCGGGGGGGGGCCCCTGCACTCCAGGGGGCCCCTCAGTCTCAGCGGAGCCAGCAAGCCTAAATGGTGCGCACGTGCCCTCTAAGTCACCATAAATTAAATGGTGCTGCGCACACGCATCTTTTTCATTAATGCACGCCCGTGCCCCAGCCTCTCAATGAAACATTGGTGCGCAGGGCTGGCCCGGCCTTTGCAGCCTCGGCCGGTAGGCCAGGGCCTCTGGGCTCTTCACTTAATTAAATGTTGGTGGGTGTGCTGTGGGCGTGGCGCGCAGTCTGCGCAGTCTTCGGGGTGGGGCATAGAGGGTGGAGATGGTAATGCCATTGTCATGCGCATTACAATTAAAAGTGCATGTGACCGGCCACACCAGAGACTGTTTGAGAAGGACAGTCTTTCACCATGAGGCCGCCGGCACCGTGCATAATTTAATTATCACTAACACCAGCCCCCCTGCCTGGCTAGCCCTGCCCTCTTCTACTTCCCGCTGCGCCTGCTGCCTGCTCTGAAGCTGCCGGCCAGGCCTCGCATCAGGTAAGTCTGTCCGAGGTGCGACCCGGACAGTCCACGGCTTTTCAACATGTAATATTTGTTTCGGTTTGTTTCTTTGACCACTGTTTTTAATCATTCTGTATTTGTGGGGCACATTTCTTCATAGCCCTCACATCTCGGCATACATTCACAACCACAGAATAACGCTGTCTTGTCATCGTGCACCCCTTCCCCCCGCCCCTCTACCCTACTCCCTCTCTTCCCCCACACTCCAATCCTGCAAAATATCAGAAATTTTTGGCAAATGACGTTGGCAAAGTCAAGATTAACAAAGCAAGCTCTATTGGCTTGCCAGTGCTTGTCTCAGTATCTACGGTCCCGTGCTATGGTCACCTGCACTTGTGCACGTTTGGTATCACTGTCTGTAGGGCAGGAGAACTTTATTGTTATTATTTTTTTAATACAGATGGAAGCAGATCATGGCGTTAGAGAGAGAGTGGGAGGGGCAAGGCAGAGAGACAGCTATTAGAGGGAGGAGAGGTGGAGGGCAAGAAAAGGGAAGGATGGAGAGAGAGAGAGAACATTCTTGTCAGGGCTGCTTTTGGTTCCACAGGATGGCCCTGGGAGGTCCCTGCCACCCATGACATAACTGCCCACATGAAGCATACAATACAACACTCCAGTGGAGCACCCATGCTGTTCTGCCCTGCTGATGGTCTTTGGCCCTTTGGAGGGAATGGTGAACCATCAGCACTGCAGAGACATATGTTGTGGCCCTAGAAAAACACAATGGACTGCCCTTCAGCAGGTCACACTTGAGGAGAACCACAGTGGAACCACATAACACCACATAACACCACAGGAGAGAGCACCATGAGGGAGGGTGCAGTCACACTATACGGCCAACATGAGGGCCACTATGCCAGCACCATAAGAGAGGGCATAACCAAAGCTGACGGGCACCACACACCATGTGAGGGCACAGGGATAGCTTAGGAGAGGGCACAGAAGGACACTTCAGCTGACGGCTCATTCGCACAATTGTGACACAACAAGAGCAGCTTGAGAAAGGACCCAGTGAAATCACAAGGGAACCATGGGAGATGGCACTGTGACATCACGAGGGCATCAAAGAAGAGAGCACTGTGACATCACATGGGAACGATCGGAGAGAGCACTGTGACATCCGAAGGGCACCACAGGAGAGGGCACTGTGAGATCACTAATGTACCACAGGACAGTGAACTGTGACATCACTGGGGTACCACAGGACAGTGCACTGTAACATCACATCACCTGGGGTAACAAATCACAGGGCACGACAGGAGAGGGCACTGTGATATCACCAAGGTACCACAGGACATTACACCATTTCCATCTCCCCCACCAGCTCACTCGGCCAGCACTGGGACGCTCCCAGGCAGCCATGCACTTTATAAATCCTTTTTCATTTCATTTCATTTCACATCTCTGTGATACCACAGGGCACTGTAACATCACTGGGGTACCACAGGAGAGGGCACTGTGATATCATGAGGGAACCATGGGAGAAAGCACTGTGACATCTGAAAGTCATCAAAGGAGAGAGTATTGTGACATCACAAGGGAACTAGAGAGGGCACTGTGTGATCACTAATGTACCACAGCACCGTACACTGTGACATCACTCAGGTACCACAGAACAGTGCACTGTGACATCACTGTGGTACCATAGGACAGGGCATTGTAACATCACTAGGGTACCAAATCACAGGGCACCATGGGAGAGGGCACTGTGACATCACAAGGGCTTCATAGGAGAGGGCACTCTGACATCACTAGGGTATTGAAGGTGGGCACTGTGACATCATGAGGGCTCCACTGGCGTTGGCACTGTGACATCACAAGGGTGCCACAGGAGAGGTCATTGTGACATCACAAGGGCACCACCAGAGAGGGCACTCTGACATCAAAAGCGCTTTGACGCCTCGTCAGGGGTAGTAAGCGATATATAAATGCAATTACAATACAAGGGCTCTACTTGGGAGGGCACTGTGATGTCATGATGGCTCCACTTAAGAGGGCACTGCGACATCATGAGGGTGCCACAGGAGAGGTCATTGTGATGTAATGAGGACTCCACTTAAGAGGGCACTGTGACATCACAAGGGTACCACAGGAGAGGTCATTGTGATATCACGAGGGCACCGCAAGAAAGGGCACTGTGACATCACAAGGGCTCCACTTGGGAGGGCACTGTGATGTCATGAGGGCGCCACTTGAAAGGGCACTGTGAGATCATGAGGGCACCACAGGAGAGGTCATTGTGATATCACAAGGGCACCACAAGAGAGGGCACTGTGACATCACAAGGGCTCCACATGGGAGGGCACTGTGATGTTATGATGGCTCCACTAAAGAGGGCACTGTGAGATCATGAGGAAACCACAGGAGAGGTTACTGTGACAACACAAGGACACCATAGAGGGGGGTCCTATGACATCACGAGGGCTACTCTGGAGAAGGACACTGACATGCGTAGAGCACCACAAGAGAGGACACTGTGACATCATGAGAGCACCACAGGAGAGGGCACTGTGCCATCACAAGGAGAAAGGGGGCCTGTGACATCACGAGGGTTCCACTGGAGAGGGCACTGTGATGTCACTAGAACACCACAGGAGATGGCGCAATGACATCACGAGGGTACCACAGGAAAAGGCACTGTGACATCACTAGAGTACTGCAGGAGATGGCACTGTGACATCACGAGTACCACAGGAGCTGGCACTGTGACATCACCAGGGTACCACAGGAGAGAGTTGAGAGACCATAATAGAGCACAGGATACCATGAGAGTGTACAAGACACCATGTCCACAGGATGTCCCAGTCTGGCCACGTCCCTGCTGGTAAGTGGACTCTAGTGCGTCTCTAGCGCTGCCTTTGCACTCCCACTGTGATCACTGGTCTGTGCCCATCTCAGGCCTTTTGGGGTTACTGTTATCAATCAAAGCAGTGTTTGTGCAACAAGATGCAGGGAGCTGGGATCATGGGTGAGAGGCTCATGGCGCACCACTGGCGAGGGTGCAGCGTGCAGGGGTATCAAATCACAGCTGATGGTGCAGGGGTACCACTGGAGAAGGTGCTGGGATATCGTAGCCGCTGGTGCAGGAGTACAACAGCCGATGGTGTAGAGGTATAACAGCCAATGCTGCAGGGGTACCACTAAAGAGGGTGCAGCGTGTAGGGGTTTCACAGCTGATGCTGCAGGAGTAGTGTACCACTGGAGAGGGTGCAGCGTGCAGGGGTATCACAGCCGGTGCTGCAGGTGTACCGCAGCCAATGGTGTTGGGACAAGCTGGGTCTGACATGGGAGCAGACTCGAAGTGACAGAGCCATCTTACTGGAAGTGACTGAGGGGTCAGAAAGGAAGTGACCCTGGCGCGGATTCTGCCGCGGGAGATGTGGTTGGGATACAGACCACAGTGGTCCAGTTCGAAATAAGGAAGAAGCTATTTTCATCATGGAAGGCCCAATTAATCAACTCCTCCTAGTTTTCTTACAAAACTTCACTCTGATTCAATCACAACAGATATAAGGTCAGAAAATCAGGACACACACACAACAAATATATTCTAGAAATGTTGAAGATTGTATAATAAACCACAATATGAATACAATTTACACTAAATTCTTAGCATCAGAGGTGTGGTCGGGGGTAGACTGCAAGAGTTCAATTGGGGACGGTTTTAACAGATCCCGAAGACTTTGAGGGACGCAGGGTCAGTCCGAAAGTGAGGCCAGACTGTTTCTAACAGAGGGGGAGGACTGAGAGTGATGGAGGGACAAATTAGGGGTAATGAACGAGAGCATGCTGGGAATAAGGGAGGGAGCAGACTGGGAATGATAGCTGGAGGCAGAAAGAGTGATGGAGGGAGGTATATTGGAAGTGGTGGGGGACAGACTGGGGGTGATGGAGGGTGGCACACTGGGGGTAATGGAGGGGGCAGACTGGGGCTGACAGGGGATCCATCCAACATACATCAACAACAGTCACACATGGCAATCTGAAACTTTGGCAGGTATGCCCCTAGCATCCCCTGTTTTCCGGCCTCCAGGGACCACATAGGCAGCACTACACTCTCTTGCCGAGGTTGATTGCACCAGTGAGTTGCCTCATAACAGTCGGTCTTACCTCATAAATTAAAAGGTGCAGGTCACAGTGACCTGAGCTTCCACGCCCAGAAGCAAGGGGCTTATAGGCAAATGCCTCGAGGCCAGAGACCATTTGCATATTTACATACCTTTGTAAACTTGTTACAGAGGCTTACTTTTTTTCTGGTTCCAGTACCCCCTGGGCCCCCACTCTGCCTTTTTCTTACATTTGAAATTTACATTTACTGCTGTAATGTGAGAATTGATTTCATGAAAATGAATATAAAGTAGGGTTGCCAAAAGAAACATGCCAGCCATGTGTTGTTTAAAGACACTGAAATACCTCATCTTGAAACTAAATAGGATTATAAATAAAAATGTATGTATTCATTTGTAATGGGACTTTTCTGTTTTTGTTCCCTTTAATCATCAGTCATGGATCATTGAGGCAGCCCTAGAACACAATTACAAGTGTTTTCTATTTGTATTTGCTGTTCAAAGTATGCACTGATACGTGCTGAAAATATGGCTTTAGGTGACTGCTTATTTTAGTCCTGTAGGAGTATCAAAATAATGAGCTGGCAACCCTAATCATAAGACGTTTGTTGCTCGATCAGCACATTATTTCCTACACCCTCGATTGATCCCTATTAATGCCAGAATAACAATAGTTTAACTTATACCTGAAACCCTACGCCGCCGTCAATAACATCCTGAGTTACTTCAAGTGTCCGTGAATGCATCCTGCAGTCAGACAACTCACTCCTTGTTCTTGCCCTTCACTTTTAAGTTCACCCTGCACCCACAGCAATCAAAATGCACCCACACTGACCACCATGCACTCGTAGCATTCACCCGCTCACCCTGCACTCAGTCATCACTCTGCACTTGCAGTGCACTTGTGACTTGCGCTGTTCACCCTGCAGTCACACGAGCACACTCCTCACCCTGCACTCATGTCAATGATTTTTGTATATTGCTGGACTGGTGATTGCTTTATTTTGCACTTTGAAAGTATTTGCACTTTTTCTTTTGCTTAACCAACTACAGTTTGTACAGATTGTCATTATGTACTTGCTGATAGGGTTTGTTTTTATTCTACTTGCAGTGTTATTTATGTTGTTGCTTGCACTTGTCTGTAATACGTGTACCTTAAATCTTGTATTTAGCATTGTTTATACTACAGAAATGATAAATTAAAACAGACAAACTTTTGCATCAATGTTCTGAAGCATCCAAACCGTTTTCTTCCTCATCCTTGTTTGCCTGGCTGTTTTGCAATGCTTACTAATGAAGACATTATGATTGAAATTGCTTCCTCAGTTCACATTATTATCATGCACAACCCTTGACAGTCGCTAGTGTGCGGCAAGCAGATAATTAACTAGTCTATTTCTCTTGACTTGATACTGAGTTATAGCTTGTGTACTTCTCATGTATATTGTCAGTCGAGTTTTTATGGAATTGCAGGTTTGGGATTGTCTTTCAAAGTTTCAAGGTATTGTCAATTCTATTTCAGACCCTTCATAGGTGTTCTTAGTTCTTGAGCCATAGGCAGTTCCTGAGACAATAGGATCGCTCCTTGGCATTGTTCTGATTACAATCTGCTTTTGAGAGTATTGTTACAAATGGCATAGCTTGTATGTTAAGAGTGTTTCCCACTTTCTCATTAGAACTTACAGAAAGACAATATAGAGGCATTTCATTTAAATATTGGAGGTTTCAAATCAAAATATACTAGGTTTCTGGGTGGTAGGGCAAAGTGGAAGGTGGTGGGCTGGGCCGCCGGGGGGCCCCCTCCAAGTGCTTTGCAGGGGGCCCCCTCAATTTTCGTTACGCCACTGCTTGTGCTCTCACTGCAATGGCAATAGCTATGTGGCCAAAGGGACAAACAAGGATTGGTATGGAATGTTTAGTCTTCTAAGGTTATTTCTTTCACTCTTCAAAAAGTTAGTCCTGTAGGATCTGTTGGTGTGTTCATAAATTCCTTCTCTAAGCTGTTCAATGTACAGCTGCCCTCAGTCTTCACCACGCAGTCATTATGTATCCAGAGGTTGCTTACATATGTAGCCTCTCGGTTCCGATATTGATTTTGCACTGTTACTGTCCCGCAGAGGGCCTGGAGCAGTGCAGCACTGCACTTGGACTGGCATGGCAAAATGCTACACGTGCGATGCGCCTTGGTCCGCACTTGACCAACACATGTATAATGTTTGGCGAATTCCTGCCTCGTCCATCTTCCCGTTCCATTCCTTAACAATGAGCAGCTCGTCTGCACCACAGACACCCTATACCTAGCAGAGTGTAACACTTCCCCGAATATGGCACCACCTAGCCGGTATGCGTTAAGGGGGAAGCGCGACACAAACACATCCTGTTCTTTTTTTTCTGTATTCACAGTATTCGTTATGCCTAGCAGAGCTAGCTTTCAGGTACATGGTTTTCCCTTACTTGTTTTCCTTTAGGTTGTAGGCCTGCTTTAGCGGCTGTGTTTCTTCGTTTTCTTCTTTATCGCGCCCTGCTTTAGCAGTTGCTGAATTTTTGCAGGCTGTAGAGCCGAACATCCTTTTGCTTGTTTCTTCTTGCCTTCTCCTTTATGATGGTCACCCATCCGGCTGACTCCTAATTGTGGTTCCGGGTGCTTCCTGATTCTTGGCGCCTCCCAAGAGAGGTTGGGGATCGTGAGACTTTGTTACTTCTTAACAGCTCTATTGCAGGAAGAGTCTGTCTTGTGCATTGCTGCTGCCATGAAGCAAGATGCTTCTTGTTCTGCTGTCCCTACAGGGGATGCCCTACGCCTCCTTATTATTGAGGCTGTTGAAGCTGCTTTCAGTGCACAAGATGTGGACGGGCCGCCTGCTAAGGTGCCTCGCCCTATTGTTTCCTTCCCTGATGCTGTAGACCCTGAGGAGGAAGATGGTGTCTGTGGTCGTTTAGGACAGGGAGCTGAGCTCTCCTGATTTGTTGAGGTGGTCCCGTAAGCATAGGAACAAATAACCACAACAATAAAATTGAATCAACGAAACAAAAATTAAGTCCACATTGTTTTATTCACAATGGGAAAGCATATTGAATATACACTGTTTCAGAACAATGAATTAGTGGTTTTCACAGTGCCCCATAGCAAAGGAGAAAGGGGGGAGGGAGGTGTGTGATTGCGTGAGGAGGTAGTGAAAAAAGGAAGGAGAATTCTTAAGTGACGATGTAATCAACAAATATAACTCATTTGTCTATGTTACAATTTATGTACAAAGAACAGGACCGTTAGGTTCATACAAATGTTTCAAACAAAAATCATACTCCGCAAAGTTCAATGAATGAAAACAATGGGGTGTGGAGTCGATTTTAAAGGCAAATGGTTGTCGACTTTTCGACCCTCATATGTGCAGATAGTAGTGATCTTGCTGCGGGGTCTTCATCAGGACTGGAAGGTAGGGACACATAACCACATACGTGGTATAGACAGGACCCGATGTGATGTTTATTAAAAGGTCGATATTGATGATCGTAGTGTGAAACATACGTTGAGTGTAGTTGCTAGAGAGCAGATCGTGGTCCTAGATACCAACGATAATATGAAATCCAGTCGCCGTATAATAAACACGTCCGACGGGAAGCGCGTTGGGATTGCAGTCTGGTTGAGAGGATCTTCTTAGCGAGTCTGACACGGAATGAATCACGTCTCTAACGCTGCTCCGAATCGCAATGGCGACTGGATTTCATATTATCGTTGGTATTAAGCATGGGCAGAAAATCCGTTTCGCTCGCGGATTTTACGGATTTTCGGTAAATTCGCAATCCGCGAGATTCGCGAATCTCCCGCAAAATCCGCAAATCCGCGAGCAGCGGATTTTGCTCGCACTGCTCGCACTGTTCGCGTGAGTTCGCGGCTTCCCAGTACAACTTCGCGCCCCGCGAATAAGTGCAAAATTGCAGAAATACGATCTTAGCAAAACTGAAACTACTTACCAGGTTCAAAAGTTCAGGCTCATCATTAGTAGCCATTTCCTGTAGTGCTTCCTGAGGGGCCCCTCCAGAGTTCAGTTGCCAGTTGCAACTATTATGTGACCCTGCTCTGAACCTCAGAATAGTTACACATATGCCACAAAGGTCCTGAATTACAGCTAAGGGAGACAAGCAGGAGCCAGGCTGGAAGTTCAAATCCATTAATCAGCCCCTAATTCATTATTGTCAGTTGGGGCAGGGCAGGTGTTGTAACTAATTTTGCAACAATGAAAGCACTTAGCAAGTGCAAAAGATCACTAATCAGGAAGCACTAAGGAAGCAGGTGCCAGCTAAAAAAATATTCTGTGACACATTAATCAGCCCCAAATTAATTCAGGTCACTTGAGGCAGGGAAGGTGTGCTTGCGTTGCCACAATAATGTACACTGACTGGACAACCAGAGGGTGCTGTGATGAAACAGAGGGTGACATGGGTGGGCCAGAGGGTGGCATGAGTAGTCAGAGAGTGGCAGTGGTGACAGAGAGTGGCAGTGATGAAGAAGAGTGTCCCAAACAGGCTGGACACGTAGAAACAACAAGTTCGCGAAACTTGCGACCCGACAGGTAAGTTCGCAATTTGCGAAAGTGTACAAAACCCTCGCAAACTGGCAGAAACCCGCGCAAACACACAAAAAAAAAATCCGCAAATTCGCGAGAATTCGCGGATTTTGCGGATTGCGAGTTCGCAAATCCGCAAAATTCGCGAACGCGAGATTCGCAAAATTCGCCCATGCTTAGTTGGTATCTAGGACCACGATCTGCTCTCTAGCAACTACACTCAACGTATGTTTCACACTACGATCATCAATATCGACCTTTTAATAAACATCACATCGGGTCCTGTCTATACCACGTATGTGGTTATGTGTCCCTACCTTCCAGTCCTGATGAAGACCCGACAGCAAGATCACTACTATCTGCACATATGAGGGTCGAAACGTCGACAACCATTTGCCTTTAAAATCGACTCCACACCCCATTGTTTTCATTCATTGAACTTTGCGGAGTATGATTTTTGTTTGAAACATTTGTATGAACCTAACGGTCCTGTTCTTTGTACATAAATTGTAACATAGATAAATGAGTTATATTTGTTGATTACATCGTCACCTAAGAATTCTCCTTCCTTTTTTTACTACCTCCTCACGCAATCACACACCTCCCTCCCCCCTTTCTCCTCTGCTTTGGGGCACTGTGAAAACCACTAATTCATTGTTCTGAAACAGTGTATATTCAATATGCTTTCCCATTGTGAATAAAACAATGTGGACTTAATTTTTGTTTCATTGATTCAATTTTATTGTTGTGGTTATTTGTTCCTATGCTACTGGGACCCCCTCCTCTTACTAATTTGTCAACCCAGGTCCCCGTAACTTTAACTGGGTACAACCCCCCTATTAATACTCTCCTGATTTGTTGAGCCATGTCATGTGTAATTTGGATTTCCCTCCTCCGGTGGTTGATGGTGTGGAGGATGATTTTTTTGGGCAATATCATCAACCCGATCTGGACTTTTTTCACCAGCACGACGCTGTGCGCAAGATACTGACCCATGAATGGCGGGATATTGACAAATCAGTTTTCCCTTGCTTTTTGGGGAAGCTTTATCCACTGGAGGGTTTCTGAAGAGTTACTTCAATTGGTCAGGGTTGCTAATTTTATGGCTAGCCTTTACTTTCAGGGCATGGTATTGTCGGATGATGCCCTTCCTTTGGACCCTGTCAATAAGAATGCGGAGGGGACTGTGAAGCATTTCTACACCGCTTCCAACATTTCTGTCCGGGCTACAGCCTAGTCGAAATATATCTTTCAGTCCCTCTTGAAGGATTTCCATGCTCGGGCTCTTCAGTTGCAGGAGGGGGAGGATGCTTCCTCTCTCTTGGCTCTCATGGAACTGCAGGTGTGGGGGCTTCCATTGCTGCACATCATTATTTTTGGATGCGGTCTTGGAAGACAGAGTCCGCTCAAAAGTCTGTGCTGGAGGGGGAGCTACGCGGGCATCCAAGATGGTCGCGTGAGCAGAGGGCTCCCGAGACCCGCGCCGCCCTTCTTGATCTATCCTTCTGATATCCTGGTCACTTCAATGGGCTTTTGATGTACTACTCGTCCTGGTACTGCTATACTTTTCCGGGCCGAGATCGGACTTCGGGAACCCATTTTACGCCGTCCTAAGTTTTCAGGCCTAGCCCCGGACGGGACCGGGGACTCTGCTGCTTGGAATGGCCGAGCAGTAATTCAACAACAACGGTTGCCTGGCATTGGCTCTACCGGTGGTGTCGCCACTTTCACTTTCGGTTTCTGTTTCCCTGCCGAACTGCTTGCCGAGGATCTACATTGCATTCCGGACTCCGGTGGTCGGACCAGCTCTACGTTTTACCAGCCTTCGGCCGGCGATCTTTGATTTTTCGCAAAAGTGTGGCTTTGGAGTCCAGCGGGTCGCTGCCATCTTATCGCGACCAGGAAGACCCAACGGGGCGCTGATTCCAGCATGGCCACGAAGCCAGAGCTGGAGAAGCGCAGGAAAGTCACTTGCCGTGGGGGATCGGTCCAGACTAACGTGATAGACCGCTATACACAGCCAAGAGGCTCCCCCAGCGCTGCTGGCCGAGGTACTGAAGACATGAGGACGGACCCGGTGGCTGCATCGGAGGTGTCCCTTCAAGATCTAATGGCCGCCATTTCAGGACTCAAGGTAGATATGGGTCAACAATATGAGGCCATCGTGTCCAAGATAGACACCGTGGCGGTCGATTTCACTCTCATTCGAGCAGATCTGGCTAAAACAAATGAGAAGGTCAAGGACTTGGACCTTAAGGCTCCCAGTCTGGTTACTGATATGGTGGAAGCACAATCGGAGATCGGGAATCTCCGGTCATCGCATGATCTTTTGACCAGACGTGTGGAGGAGTATGATAACCGGGCCCGACGTAACAACATTCGCCTGGTCGGGTTGCCGGATGACAGCGGTGCTGCCTCGATCGATTTACTGGTCGAGGAGTTGATTGTTGGCAAACTTGCTCCCGCAGGCCTTAGTAAATTCTTTGCGGTGGAGCGTGCGTACCGCTTCCCAGGTGGACAAGTCAAACCGGGGGCCCCCCCACGGCCTATTATTGCTAGGCTATTTCACTTTCGGGACAGGGACGCCATTCTCCAGGCCTCTCGTAGACACGGCCCGCTGAAATTTGAGAACAGCTCCATTTCCATCTACCCTGACTTTACTCCTCAGGTGCAGCGGCAACGATCTGGATTCCTGGGAGTGAAGCGCCGCCTGAGAGACATGGGACTCAAGTATGCGATGTTGTTCCCCGCTCGTCTACGTATTGAGTACAGAGAGCGTGCTCACTTTTTTGATCAACCGGACAGTGTTAGTGACTGGCTGGATTCGCTGCCGAGAGATGACGCCGAGAGCAGAGGCCCCGGAGGTGCGGACGGAAGTGCATCGGCGCAAGAATGACTTTGGGTCCTGGGGTCCGATTCTGGGTCGTAACTATCTGCAGAGTATTTTTGTATACTTTCACTCTTAGGCCCAAGGGTGGGGCGGGTTGGGATAGTCTCTCCCTTCCTCCTCAGGGGTTCTTTGTGTAGATTTTTGGAAGGGGCGACAGGCACACTGCAGTTTGGGGTGGCTCATGAGTCAGCAGGGGTGCAGGGTGGGGGGTGTTGTAACGGCGTTTTGGTTGGGAGGTGGGGGGAGGGGCTCTGGTTGTTTTCGTGTTCTATGTTTTTTCTCACATGGCACTTTATCGCTTATACGTATCCTTGCTCTGAGGTTCTGGGTGGTGGTGTTATGGGAGTTACACTGGAATGGGGGGGGTGACATGAAAGTGCTATCTTGGAACGTTAATGGTTTGGGAGACAGGATTAAACGTGGTATTGTGCTTCAATTCATTAGACGCCATTCCCCAGATATTGTTTTCCTCCAAGAAACCCACTTGATAGGAAATGCTTGCAAGGCTCTTGACCGCCGAGGTTACCGCCTTGTGGCTCACGCTGGCTTTACATCCGGTTCCCGGGGGGTTGGCATAATGGTGAAATCCTCTTTGGCCCTCACAATTGATGATGTCACCCTCGACGGTCGGGGCCGATATGCTGCTGTTTCCGGGAGATGGGAGGGGAGGTTGGTTGTATTTGTTGCTGTTTATATCCCCCCGGGACTGCGGCCACCACCTATGCTGACCTTGGTAGGACTTTTCTAGGGCTTCCAGGTGGTCTCCTGATTATGGGTGGGGACTTTAATTCTGTAATTTCTGGCGAGAGTGACCGGCTGCCCCCCAGGGTTCTCCCATTGTCCCAGTTGTGGCTGGCTGACTTGCTTGAGACCTTTGGGCTGGTGGATGTTTGGCGGATGTTGCACCCCGCCCAAACTCAGTACACTTTTCACTCCGGTGCACATGGGAGCCTCTCGAGAATTTATTACTTTTTGATGTTAACTGCCAATTCCTCCTTGGTCAGTGGTATTCGACATCTCCCTAGGGGTATCTCTGACCATTCCCCTCTGTTACTTGAGGTCTCGGTGGGCGGCTTCTCTGGATGTAGGGTCCCTCCTATTCCTCCCTGGCATTTTGTGAATCCTCAGCTTCGCTCAAACCTGGTTAAGGCTATCGATTGCTATTTTGATGAAAATGTGGGATCGGTCTCTTCCCCTACGATTCTGTGGGAGGCCTTCAAAACTGTCATACGGGGGTCCGCGCTGTCCCTTATTGCTGCCGATAGGAAGGCGAGGAGGGAAGCTGTGTTAGCTCTTGAGGCCGAAATAACAGAACTCGAAGCCGAGTTGGGTAGGGATGATACACCTGCGCTTTTACATTCCCTGGAGCTCAAACAGGCAGACTATAGAGCCCTGGTCACCGACGCTGCTAAGGCGATGCGTATGAATCAGTTGGGTCGTTTATATGATGTGGGTGATAAGGCTAGTAAGCTCCTGGCGTGGTTGGACAAAGCTGATAGACTGAATCGAGTGGTGCCGGAAATAATCCGCGAAACGGGAAAAAGTGTGACTGACCCGGGCGAGGTTGTTTTATGTTTTGTGGACCTTTTCCGAACGGTGTACGGATCTGTGAGTGATCGTGATGAGGCTGATTCCTGTTTGCTTTTACGTGACATGGCACTCCCTTGTGTGTCAGAGGTGGATAGATTGGCTCTGGAGGCGCCGTTCACTGTGGATGAGATTGCCATCGCCATTAGGTCCCTGCGATCGGGCAAAGCGATGGGGCCCAACGGTTTGCCTATCGAACTTTACAAACTGCGACCTGACAAAATGGCCACCCATTTGCGTGCTATGTTTCTTGATGCGTTCGAAGAGGGCATCCTTCCCCCCGAACAGCGCCTGGCTACCATAGTGGTCATTCATAAGGACGGCAAACCTCGTGACCGTTGTGCCTCGTATCGCCCCATTTCATTGCTTAACGCTGAGCCTAAAATCCTGGCCAAAGTTCTAGCTAATCGTTTATTATCAGTGATTTGCGACCTGATCCATCCGGATCAGTCCGGTTTTATCCCCCACAGGAATACGGCTCTCAATCTCCGTAGGCTCCACAGTGTCCTCGCGAGAGCTGCCACTCTCTATGAACCCGCAGTGTTGGCGTCCTTGGACGCCACAATGGCTTTTGACACCATAGAGTGGCCGTACTTGTGGGCTGCCCTTTCTAAGTTTGGTTTTGGTCCTGTTTTCATCGCCTGGGTGCGGCTCCTGTATGAGCAGCCTCTTGCCCAGGTTGTAGTAAACGGCAGAGCTTCTGCATCGTTTCCACTGGGGCGTGGCACCCGTCAGGGGTGCCCGCTCTCTCCACTTCTTTTCGCATTGGCGTTGGAACCCCTCGCAGCGTGGCTCCGTTGGGAGCCCTCGATAAAAGGGATCCAGTGGACACTGGATCTGGAGGATCCCGTCTCGCTATACGCAGACGATATCCTTCTTTATTTCACTTCACCCCAGAAGTCTCTCAATGTGCTCTTCGATGTTCTCACCTCGTTTGGGAAGAACTCCGGGCTTGTTATTAACTGGACCAAATCATGTGTCTATGTTATAGCGGGGGTACTGCCTCCGCTACCCCGTAGATTTCCGATTCAAGTGGCTGCAGATGGCTTTAAATATCTGGGTTTTTTTATTCCAATGGACTCCTCTGTTCGCTATGACCGTAATCTCTGTGCTCCTCTTCGTCGCCTAAAGCAGGATGTATGAAGATGGCGTGATTTGCCTTTATCCCCGCTGGGCCGAGCGGCACTTTTTAAAATGATGTCCCTCCCCAGGTTTTTATATGCCCTACAGAATTTCTTCGATCCTATTCCTTCCCGTTATTTCCGTGAGGTGGAGGGCCTTCAGAGGCAATTAATTTGGGACGGACGAGCCCGTATCTCCTTATCGAAACTCACGCTTCCATGGTATGATGGCGGTATAGCTTTGCCTGATATTAGGCGTTATTATTGGGCCTCGCAATTGAGTGCGATTAACCATGTGACGTATTCTCCAGGGCCCATTCCCGCTTTCGCCATGGATAAATTCCTGTTGCCGGGCGGCAATTTTAACAGAGCCCTATATTCGAAGCCACCACTCCGGCTTCTGACTGGCCCGACGAGGTGTGCCGTGCGTGCCTGGAATGACGCGACTGTGGCTATGGGTTGGAGTGATAGATTGACGCGCATGACCCCGCTGTATGACTCTGAGCGACTGGGTAACCTCTGGCGTACGAAAGGGTTTGATAGATGGGATATGATTGGTATTAGCAAGGTGGAGGATCTTTGGGCCAGAGGCACGGTCAAGTCCTTTGAGGCCCTGAAGTTAGAATATCAACTGGACGACAAGGAATACTTTCGTTACCTCCAGGTACGACACGCCCTGCTCGCAACCTTCCCCCCGGGGACGGCCATTCCCCAGTCGTCCCCGCTGGAAGACCGTATTCTGGATGGCCATGTCCCGGAAAGCACGATCTCGTCAATCTACAAAAAGCTCATTAACACTAGGACGGACCTTCTAGTGAAACTTCGGGCCTCCTGGGTGACGGATGGCCTCGAATTGGATGATGAAGACTGGCAAATGGCGATTTCCTCCCCCAAGGAGGTGGCCATTCCAGCTCGGCTTCGATTTGTACAACTGAAGATCCTCCACCGAGTATATGTGACTGGTGTGCGTCTGGTTCGGATGGGGCTCGCAACTGATCGACTGTGTCGGCGTGGCTGTGGAATGAATGGCACCTTTCTTCATATATTGTGGGAATGTCCGGTTATTTCCGCCTTTTGGTCTAGGGTGCATAATGTGATGGGGCGAGTTACTGGGGTCCCCCTCCTTCCTGAGGCGAGACGTTGTCTGCTTAATGTGTGGGAACCCACGGATTGTACGACCGACCAGACTTTCTGGGTCACCCTAGGCAACATGATTGCTAAAAGAGACATAGCGCAACTTTGAGGTTCCCATAGACCACCAGGAGTAAATGCCTGGAAAGATAACATGGACTGGTGCATGTTTCGGGAAAAGACGGTCTATGTGGCTCGAGGTCGTCCTAAGAAATGGGGTAGGATTTGGGCACAGTGGAATGAATACAGGGGAGACCTTTGTACCCCGCCACTTGATTATACTGAGACTATTCCCTCATCTCCGTAATTAATGTTCCCTTGGATCAGCATCCATTTCTTTAACATTCCTTTCATTGTCTCCCTGCCCCCCTGCAGAACTGGTTCCATTCTCATATACTGATTTCCCCCGTCCTTACCCCCCCATGAACTCGATACTGTAGCCACCATGTGAGTGTTTTTGTTGTTTGTTTGACTTTCAACAAAATTATAAAATTGAACCTTCGCTATCCTCTATATGATGTCTATACCGCTGCACCGTATTGCATCGACTTTGGACTTTTCCGCAATTTATTGTAGTTCGTAATTCACTTTGATGTCATAGCTGCCGGCCCGTTTGGGTTGTAGGCAGACGCTGTGTACTGTGCATTTGTTTAATAAAGGTTTTAAAAAAAAAAAAGTCTGTCCTGCTTAAGTTACCATTTGTGAATTAGAAAGTGTTTGGGCCCCAGCTGGAGGACTTGGTCAAGCAGTTGGCTGAAAATCATAAGCTTGTGGCTCAGTTCGACCTTCTTCTCAGGGTTGTGGGTTTGAATATTGCTGCGCTTCAGTCAGAGCGGTGCAAAAGGGGGTGGTGATGGACGGAGCATCTGAGCCAATCAAACACTCACAACAAGTCAAAAGATCTGGGTTTAATCCAGCACCGTTCTTTAGCCCACTCTGCCACCCCAGTTCAGACATGGCCATATGCAAGCTTTCGTGGCAGGGGTCGTGGCCATGGGGCCCCTGGCCCTGGAGGTGACAAGTCCCCCTCCCAGTCCCGTGGTTCTGCCTTCGCTCCTTCTCCAAAGCAGTCACTATCAGCCTTTCCATGTTGGAGGTCACGTTCGATTCTTTTCTCAATGCTGGCTGGAACTTTACAATACCTGGGCGGTTCAGATGGAGTCCTCCAGTTACTGGATCGAGTTTTCCTCCTATCCCTCTGTGGTGTTACAGGTGATTCCTCTGCCACGTCATCCTCTGAGGTGGGGGGCCTTGCTGGAGGGCAATTGGCTTCCCTTGGAGAAGGATGCAACTGTGGAAGTCGAACTTGCGCCCAGTGTTCAATCTGAAGGGGTTCAATCTCTACATTCCTCCTCATGCTTTCAAGATGAGGACTTTGCTGTCTATCTGCAACTGCTGCTGCAGGGGTGCTTACTTGACTTCCTCGACCTGATGGACACCTATCTATATGTGCCCGTCCATCCATTGGATCAGCAGTTTCTTCGCTTTGCAGTGGGCGCCCAGCACTTTCGATTCCAAATGCTTCCTTTCAGCCTTTCATCGGCCCCAAGGATTTTTTCGAAGTTCTTGACCCCCCTGGTGGATATACTCCATTCCAGGGGCATTCAGGTTTTTCCTTACCTTGATGATTGCTTGATTGTTTCTCCTTCTTTCTCACAGGCGCAGGTGGATGTGGATCAGGTCTGTTGTCTTCTGGTGTCTTATGGGTTCCTCATCCATCACAGGAAATCCTCCCTGCTGCCCCCCTAGACTCTGACGTTCCTGAGGGCTCTCTTTTGAATGGATCTTAGGATTTTGTTCCTGTCGAAGGAGACACAATTAACCTTGTTCAGGCATCTTTCGTGGGTTCAATCTCAGTCTCAGGTGTCTCCCTGGCTCTGGTTGCGGAGTCAAGGGGATATGGATTCCAGCCTACATCTCCACCCTTGGGCCCATCTATATTTGTATCCCCTCCTACATCCTGCCTCTCAGGTCTATGACACCCTTATTCCCGTATCCCGAGAGATTCAACGCAGCTCTTCAGTGGTGACTGTCCCCTCACAATCTCTCCCGGGGTTTCAATCTTTTCCTCCCCGCCATGGTGGTGTTGTCGATCAATGCAAGTGATATGGGGTGGGGCTGGTTCTGGGGGTATCCAAAGCTCAGGGCAGATGGTCCAGAGTCAAGTATGTCCGGTCGTCAAACTGGCAGTAGTTAAATTCTGGTTGGTTGGCCGTTCTGTGATTTGAACCCCTCCTTCTGGGCCTCGTTGTTTCTGTTCAGACCAACAACCAGGTTGTTCATGTTTATGTGAATCGGCAGGGGTTATGCGTCAGTCTCGTTTTCTCTTTTCCTGGAGGATCGGTCTGTGGGCCGAGCGGTATCTCCATTCTCTGATGGCTGCCTATCTTCCCGGGAGGGAGAATGGGCTTGCGGACTCGTTGAGCTGGGTATTTCCTTTTTCTGTGACCATGTGTCTGTCCACTATTCTGTTCCATCAGATTCTCTCCTGGTTCAGCCTTTCTTGGCAGTGTCTCTTTGCCTCAGAGGACTCTGCTCTTCTTCCTAATTTTTGCAGCCTTGCTCAGTCTCGGTTGGCCTGGGCGATCAATGCCTTCTCCCTACCCTGGTCCCAGGGGCTGATGTTTGCCTTCCTGACATTTTCCTTGATTCCCAGGGTCCTCAGGAGGCTTTGTGTGGATCGGGTGAAGGTTCTTCTGGTTGTAGGAGTTCACTCTGTGTGGCTTTGCATGGCCCTAAAGATATGAAGTAAGACAAAGCATTGCAAGTCGCTGCATTGCCTTACTCCTCGTCAAGGAGGTGTTCCATGGGTGTTGCAGTGGGTTCACCCATGGATTTTGATGATGTCCCAGATTTACTTAATTACATAAACCTGTGGAAGCACCAAAACGTTACGCCTTCCCAGATCAGGAGTAACAAGGAAAAATATTTTTATTTTTCCTTGTTTTTTCCTTTTCCCTTGTGTGCTGCAGCACACATAGAAAGAGGAAAACGCCTCTCTGGATTGTTTTTGTGCAGAAAGGTGCCTCTTCCTGCACAAAAACAATTCTGCCTGCAACTAGACACCCTTGCATCATGGTGCAAGGGTGCCTCTGTTGGTGCTTGCAGTAAATTGTGTGACAGCGCAGCGGGAAAGGACAGGAATGCACTGTTTGCGACGCAAGAAGACTTCCTGCGCTGCCCTACACCAGTTCAACATAAAGGAGGCTCCATATCTCTGCAATCTAACAATATCTAACCTCTGCTAGCCTCCTTATCTCACCGACCATTTACCTGAAACCACATAGCCTACACTAATGCCCACACGTAACTGCTATTAATTTCAATATACCACAAAGAAACTGGAGTAAATGCATGTTTTTTTCTCTCTTTTGAGAGCACATGCCTAGTTCCAATAACCAACAAAACAAGTGGATTAACCACTAGCCTTGGGTTGCACATGAGCCTGCTACATGGTGTAAAGTGCTTCAGCACCTTGTCAGGGTTAGTAAGTACTATATAAATGCAATTAGGATTACAATTACAATTACAAATCCATCCATTGATGGTGTAGGTAAATCTCTGTCACTGTGTAGTAGGTAGGTAGATAGATAGATAGATAGATAGATAGATAGATAGATAGATAGATAGATAGATAGATAGATAGATAGATAGATAGATAGATAGATAGATAGATTTATTGATTGATTGATTGATTGATTGATAGATTTTGTCAAAGTATATATATATATATATATATATGGATGGAGGGGTCGACTGCGGTGATGTTTTGCGTACTAGCCCCATGTAAGCTGAGGTGACCCGTCCAAAAAGTGTCCAGAGTTTCATGACCTTAATCGAAGGCAACTCTAAGGTATTGGATATCTCCGTGACCACAGCATCCAAAGAATGCAATCGACTGCTGTGAAGACACAGTTCGTGACTGCAAGGAGGGATGGAAATCATTGCATGTCTGTCTCCGGTTCAGCAGGACTTGGGCCACTGTGGCTGGACATCGGGGCCAAGAAGGGGGATTATTGGAGAAACATCGGACTCGCATCCACGTGCCCACCAACATAGCTTTTAAAACAACACATTTCAGCACTCACTATGAGAAGTTTGGTGACCGCCAAGAGATACTTACCGAGCAAGCTGAGGTTCCGTGAGAATCGGAACGACGTTTTGGGCATGTTCGGATATGGATGAGTTTGGTATCAACGAACCGCAAATGACGAGTTTAGTAGGTGTACGTGTTTTCGCTACACTACTCGAAAGGGTTCGTCTTATTTACGGGTTCCTCCATCTGAACCTTCGGGTTCCATTTTAGATACGGCATCCATTTTGTTTCTTGCCCTCACGTAGCCGGAGAACGGACAAATGTTCGCTTGATGACCCTGGGCTTCCCAAGCTTTTTCGGAAGATGCATATTCCTTTGAGTGTGCCTTTATGACTAGAGGAATGACACGGCTAAGGCAGATGGCTCCGCTCGAGGCTCATCTTGCCGTGCCGGTCTATTGTTTCAGCCTTGCATACGTTAGGCTCGAATCCTTTCATCTAGTGATCACGCTTCCGATATTGCCCCTACACTCTTTTCAATCTGCTGTCTGTCTTTGTCTTCCTTGCACCTGTTTCTGACCCTTCTTCCAGCTCATTTATGACTAGAATGGAATGTGCCTAATGGTGAGATAGCGTGCTTTTACAGTTGGGAACCGGCGATGTTACTGTAATTATGTTCCGGGCTTCTGAAAACATGAATGCGACCCTTTTGAAGTTTGTTATGTTGTGCAATGACGAAAATGGGTATAAAAGGAGCGATCCACTTTTGCAATTTGAAGCAGACTCTCTGAACCTACACTCTGTTGTACTTCTAGCGATTTCTGTATCCCTGCAGTAAATAAACGCTGATCTTTGACGCCGAAGGAAGTGTCCCGTGTCTCTGTATTTTGTACGCCGGAACAGGTAACCCACAAAGGTTTCAGGTGTTGTCCCCTGGCACCGCTGGGCCCTAAAATAGCCCAGTCTTTCAGTTGGCGCCCAACGTGGGGCGACATCAGCGGTACCGGTCCAAAGCCTGACGATCGTGAGGAACTTCGTGTGAAATCTCCGAGGGAAGGTGCACCTCGCTTCATCGATCCTGTTGTCGAAATAAGTGGTCCGAAGACTTTTCCCGCGAAGATTCCCGCCTCCTGACGGCTGCGACGGACTGATGCCCTGACTGTCGACCTGTTTTGGCGCCTGGCGTAGTCCTTTGTACGGCGAGACGATAGACGGGCCTTCCTGGTGACGCCATTGTTCTTTCAGTTAAGTATTTGTGGGTCGCTCCCAGTCCTTGGTTTTGTGGTTCCTTTTTGGGACGATTGCTTTGTACTTTGTAACTTGGTTGTTGTTGTTGAAACTTGGTTGTTTGCATGGTTCCATTGCATTTGTGGTCCTTAGTTGTTGGTTCTCTCTTTTGGGTTTTTCTTTGACAATTGCAATTGCCAAAAACCGAGGGTCTCGTATTTTTGCGAGGATATCGTAATCGATAACCCTTGAAGTTTGTAACTCGGCTAGTGTGCACGATGCCTGGTCGTAGTATTTTGTTTGGTTTTTTTAAATGTTGCAGCACGGATTCCCGGTTGGAGGACTCATGTCCGATACCTCCAGTTGGAACTCCGATTTATGAGCTCTATAGTCGAGATGGAGTGGGCCCCATTGTATACAATGAATTTTGGATCCGTTATACTAGAAAGAATGGTGTCCTTAGTTGGCCACCGCATGGTAGTTTTGGAGCTGAGATTTTAAATAATCTCGAAGCAAAATTGTTTAAAAAGAAAGCTAGGCCAGCGATGTTTGATTCCTTTCGGTTATGGCGCAAAGAGGCCAGACAGAAAGAAATCAAGCAGATTAGGAAAAATAAGAAAGAGGGTATCATTACGATGATGCAAGGTGCAGAACAGCATCAGGGAGACAGAGCAGAGAAGGAAAAGGAAGTTTCTATCAGACAGCATAGCATGGCGGTGGATAAATGTTATCCGGTTTTACCGTCGAGTTCTGAAAAGAAGGGAGAAGAATCGAAGGAGGATTCTTTGTTATCTTATTTATTAAAGTCACCACCTCCTTATGTACAGGGTACTGTAGCTCCTATTGTTCCTCCTGTTCTTCCGCCTGTTGTTCCGGCGGCTGCTGGTCAGCCTGTAGTTGGTCCTGTTCCTCCGAATCCCCTTGTTCCTCAAGTGGGCCCTGTTCCTTTACCACCTCTTCTTCCTACTGCTCCTCAGCCTGTAACATCTCAGCCTACGACTACTACTACTCCTGTTATCTTGGCTACTTCCACTGCTCCTACGTTTACTCCTAATATTGTTGCTCCTGTTCTTCTTTCTTCTTCTCCTTCTGTCCGTAAAGGTATATCTCATTCTGTTGCTACTCTCTATTCTCCGCTTTTCGGATCGTTATTCGAATCCGATGCCTCTGACATCTCCCAGAGGCGAAGCCAAATGCCTGGTGGACGAGAAAGTGCGATGTTAGTAACTATGGCGCGCAGGTGGATTAGACACCCTACTAAGTACACTTCGCGCATAGTTTTTGAGACGTTCTCTCAGTTTAATGAGCCCACACAGAGATTCGTGTTCGAAGAGATGTGCAAATCGTTGAGAGAAGACTGGGATAATGATGAGTTAGATAATGTACCGCCCGATATGACTGAACTTCAGAATCAGTTTTCGAACGGTATGATTGTAGGTGGTGATGTACGGCGTGCATTAGAGCGTTTGTTAGCTTTTAGGTCCACCGTGCCTTCTCGAGTGTCGTTTGACGACGACTCTGATGATTCGAAAGCGAAATCTGGTCAGTATCCTATGCGAGAGGTTCCCCCAGTGTGGATGCCTGGTGATCCTGCTGCTAATCCTCCAATTTTGCCATACTTCCAGAGAGTTTGGATACACCTCCCATGGAAGCGATCAGAAGTCTTGCAGGTGAAAAAATCCTTGCCTGACCCCCGGAAGAATCCAGCAGGTTATTATAAGGAGTCATCCCAACTTGTGGATGCTTCTATTATGAACCTTTCTGATATTGATATGTTGTTTGGTAACGTAGTACCGCAACCGATCTGGGCGAAAATTCGTCACGAGAATCATGCAGCTGAGTTAGGTGGTGATTGGGCTGCAATTGTAGCGGCCGACGGACGGCAAATTGGTGGGGCTAAGACTGAACAGTTAATCACAGATCTGCCCCAAAGAATCATTACGCTCATGAAAACACTCATGCTAGCGATGTGGGTGAACTGGGATAAATTGTCTGCTTGCAAGCAAAAGAAAGACGAGAGTGTCTCCGATTTCTTTACTAGGTTTGAGGAGGCATTTATCGATCATAGTGGTCAGGATATGAGCACTGAGGGAGGTCAGCGATTGTTTGTCGATAAGTTTGTGTTAAATTTGTTGCCTGAATTATGCAACAAATTGAAAAATTCTGAAAGTGCATGGGCTGTTTCAACCACGGCTCAAATATTAGCAACGGCTCAATATTATGAAAATAGAGAAAAAGAGGAGAATGATCGTGCAGACAAAAAAATGAAAGAGTTAAAGACTAAGGTCTTATTGCCGCAAGCGTATCCTCCACGCTCGAATCAGAATGATTCGCAACAGCAGCATGTGCAGTATCGACCACAGGCGCAGTCTTCTAGGATGCAGTCGCGCTCTGACTACTCTGCATCCAGATCTATGCTTGGGTATAATCAGTGTGCATATTGTAAGGGTGAGGGCCATTTAAAGTTTAATTGTCCTGTTTTGCGTGATCGAACGGATGGTGTTTCGGTCTGAGGAGGTCGTGGTGGTCAACAGCAAGCCTCTTGAGGTAGAGGTCGTGGTACCTCTTACAATCAAAATGAGCGTTCTGTTCCTTCATCGGACACGAACAATTGTTTTGATCAGCGAAATACATCGTCTGGTAGATCTGCACAGTATCATGTGGATGACTATTATGTTGAGCATGAGATTGATGTAGACCATAATTACTAGGACAGCCATATACAAAGAGAGGGAGTAGTATCAGTTCCGGTTGATCAGAGAGGGCCTTACGTCGCAGTTGCCACTTTGGGCGTAGTTGAGCCTTTTCTGTTGGTCACTGGTGCAGCGAAAAGTTCCATCATGCATTCGAAACTCCCTGGCGCACCTTTGTCTGGCTTAACGAACGTTTCTGTTGGATTCTCTGGCGCCCCGGTTAGCAATCCAGTTTCTAGCCCTTTGTCCCTTACGATCGGGCCACGAGAGTTAGAGGCTCCTTTGATTTTACCTACTGTTTGTGGTGAGAATCTTCTGGGTCTGGAATTGTTGAAGAGGTTATATGCGGCTCTGTATTGCTCCCCGACGGGAGTGGAGCTTACATTAGGTCAGAGAGTGATCTCTCCCATGTACCTGTCAACTGATAAACTCCCACCGGAATTGAGTTCCCTTCCTGAGTCTCTATGGGCAACGGGTCCCAATGATGTGGGCCTACTGGACATACCACCTTATGTCGTCCAATTGAGATCAAATGTGCGATTACCATGCATTCCCCAATATCGTACCTCTCTTGATGGCGAGCGAGCGCTATTAGCGATCATTTATGATTTTATTCGACAAGGATGTAATTGAAGAAACTCGGGGAAATGTGTGTAATAGTCCTGTGTTACCTATTTTGAAACGAACTGACCCATCCAAGCCTCCTGTGTATCGTTTTGTAATTGATCTGAGAGAAGTGAATAAAATTGTGATTCCACAATTTCCGGTGGTACCTGATATTACGGCTTTGTTAACCCTGATTCCAGCCTCTGCCTCCTGGTTTTCGGTAATAGACCTTAAGAATGCTTTCTTAAGCATTCCGATTGCCGAGGAAAGCAGAGATCTATTCGGTTTCTCATTAGGTGGTCGCAGTTTTAGGTTTAAACGCGCACCTCAGGGTTACTGTGAGAGTCCATCGATCTACAGTCAAGCCCTTAAGAGTCAATTGGATGCCTTTGTGTTACCTGCTGGTGCGGCCTTGATTCAATACGTTGATGATCTGTTAGTGGCTGCCGACACAGAGCAAATTTGTAAAACCGCTACAGTATCGCTCTTACAGCATTTATGTGACTAACATCACAAGGTGTCACCTTCTAAACTACAGTATTGTTGTCAAGAAGTAACCTATTTAGGTCACTTATTGTCAAAGGAGGGAAGAAGGTTGACCCCAGAAAGAATTGCAGCGATTGCTCGAATGACTGTGCCAACAACTCAGAGAGATGTACGTGCCTTTTTAGGTATCACGTCATACTGCAGACAATGGATTCCAAACTTTTCATTGTTAGCGAAGCCATTGTTAGCTCTCACGTGCAAGGATGTTCCAACTCCTTTGCCATGGACCGAAGAGTATCAGAAAAGTTTTTCTGAATTGCGTGATGCGTTGTGTTCGGCTCCTGTGTTAGGTACTCCTGATTACAGTAAGCCGTTTACACTATATGTCCACGAGAGAGAAGGTTGTGCGTTAAGTGTTTTGACGCAACAATTTGGTGACAAACAGCGTCCATGTGCGTATTTTTCTTCGACCTTAGACCCAGTAGCTAGAGCATTGCCGAGTTGTCTAAGAGCGACAGCGGCGGCTGCGGTGTCCATTCATCAGTCCGCAGGTCTGGTTATGGATAATATGCTTACAGTGATGGTTCCGCATGCAGTTGACACTCTCTTGAATCGAACGAAGACTCAACACTTGACGAGCGCAAGGTTGTCCGGTTATGAGTTGACACTTCTGGCAAGTCACATACAGATAAAGCGTTGTAATGTGCTGAATCCAGCGACATTGTTGCCGATTAATGTGGAATCAGGTGACGTAGCACCACATGATACTGGTTTATCATGGCCCGATGCATTGCCTCTAGCTCTCTTATCGACCAGGGCGACTGTGCACTCTCGAGTAGGGCTTAGCCCATATGAGATTGTGTTCGGCCGTCCTGCGAATATTTGGGGAGTTCCGAGGCCTAAAGAGTTCGACAGACTTGAATATCCAATATTGATTGACTATCTTTACGATCTGACTGCTAAATTGAGTTTGATTCATCAACAGGTTTTTGAAACTCTACCGGCACAAACAGATGGACCTGGACATCGGCTCCAACCTGGTGATTGGGTGGTAACCCGCAACTTTGGAAGAAAACGAAATCTTGAGCCAAGGTTCGTGGGACCCTACCAAGTCTTGTTGGCAACGAGGACTGCAGTTCGGTTGGACGGCAGGAAGCATTGGGTGCATGCCACCCATACAAAGAAAGTCCCGCTTCCATTGCCAGCAGATAACTGGATAAAGAAAGGATTTGCCCCGACTGAAACTGGTGCCATCCCACGCTATGTACCATTCAGTGATGCTCAGCCTGTAGAGACCGATTCAGTTCAGTCAGATACACTTGTTGAATCATCTAGAACTGTACCTTCGTCTTCAGCCTTGGAGAATTCAAGTTCTGAACTGTCACCTGAACAATCGAACATTGTTTTGCCATCTGAACCGTTGTTTGAAGAGCAAACTCGACCAGGAAAATGTCGGTATTTTCTTCGATCGTTTGATATGGACAAATAAAGATTCCCTTTTGTTTTTGAATATACATTATCCCCCTCACTATTGCTATGAACGTTGTGGACATTTGCATTTTCCCTTGATTTTGAGTTCTCTAATTTTGTTTCACATATCACGTGTATTCCTCTTCTATGCAGCTAGGAGACTTATATTAAATTGAATGTTTATTTGATTAAAACCTATCATCTGGGTTGGCCGTAGGGCCGTGCGGGTACCTACTTCTGTTTAGCAGGTTTCTGACACTAGGTCGGTTACTTTTGTCGGTTTCTGGGAACTCCTGGGAATTGATAATCGCTACTCAGAACCAGGTGCGTCAAGAACGTTGCGGACGGTCTTTAGAGGATGGAGTTCTCTAAGCTGTTGGAAATGGAGAGGATGTCGGCGCAAAGATCTAAACTGCATAAGATTTTATGAACAAAATGTTTTCTGTTTCAGGTTTTCATGTTATTCCTAACTGTTTCTATGTTATTGGTGGGTGGAGTGTATTTAGGGATTCAGTCGTTATTGCCTTCCAATTCATCTACTTCTCCTTCTCATAATCTGAATCCTGTTCTCGTTCCCACTATTTCTCCACATTCCTTTCATCCTCTGCCCCAACATGAACAGGTCAGACGCGCGGAATTTATGAACAACTCCTTTGTCCAACTTCTGCATCAACATCAGTTGGTGATGAATACTACCAACTGTTGGGTGTGTGGGTTAATGCCACATACTATGGATAGGGGTATTCCGTATTTGGTTTTTCCCTATAGCTCCCAGGGATCAGCTCGAGCATTCCAAACTATGTTCCGTAGTGCACTAGATTCCTACCCCCGTCGAGAGCCACGCTCTACAGACCTTGGTCCTGGCCCGTACCACAAGTCTTTGGCAATAGCGATTGCCGATCTGGATAAAGATATTTTTGATTCATCGCTTATTCCAGAGGAAGAGGTGCGAGCATACAAGGATCTGAGTGAGGCTGAGTATAGTATGTCAGTGGGTGATAGACAGCTTAAGAGCTCGTCTCCGATCTGGATCGTACCCCACCTTGGTCATTTCTGCCTGCAAGGTCTTGGTCGAAATCCGAGAGCTCAGCTTGGGAAGAGTGCTTGTACTGAGACATATGTTTTACCGATGCTCTCTTCCCCTGTCTTTCTGACTGCCAAGGGTACTTATTTTGTATGTTATGATCGCGCTTATACGTGGTTGCCCCGTGATTTTTCGGGCACATGTTATATCGCGAATCTTTTGCCACCGACTTTTACAGTTGCCTCAGACTATCACAAGATCAGAGTTGTGAGAGGCATTATTAGCAAAGAGGACACTGCCGGTCAAGAAGCAGGAGACTTCTTTAAGGGTTTCCTACCATTTTGGGGACCTTTGGTCAATAGTAGGAACCTGAGACAGTTGACTCGTGTGGTAGAATCGACTGCTAACATAACTGCAAGTGCTCTTGGTAACCTGACAGCAGAGCTGCAAGCGGATAGACTGATGACGTTACAGAACCGTATGGTTCTAGACGTTGTACTCGCAGACAGAGGTGGTGTGTGCAAGGTGATCCATTCGAGCTGCTGTATTTTCATACCTGATAATGCTCCAACTGTCTATCAAGCCATCTCGAAGTTGCATAAAATGTCCGAGTCCATACACGTGGATGAAGGGGATTGGACACTTTTGGGATGGTTTTGGGGTCTGATATCGACTTGGGGTTGGAAGATTCTGATGATTGTAGGGGTTGTTGTGATCTTTCTGTTCACGTGTTGTCTTTGTGTGCAGTGTGGTCCAGCCTTATGTGGCCTTTGTGTTACAACGTGTATAAGAAGGCCATCTGTTACCAAAGAGACATTGATGGATAGAATAATGTTCCAGCAACATCTGAACGATCTGATGAATATCGAAATTGATTCTGATTTCGACTAGTGCTTGCCTACATGAGGGCAAAAGGAGCGTCTGAGGTTCCGTGAGAATCGGAACGACGTTTTGGGTATGTTCGGATATGGATGAGTTTGGCATCTACGAACCGCAAATGACGAGTTTAGTAGGTGTACGTGTTTTCTCTACACTACTCGAAAGGGTTCGTCTTATTTACGGGTTCCTCCATCTGAACCTTTGGGTTCCATTTTAGATACGGCATCCATTTTGTTTCTTGCCCTCACGTAGCCGGCGAACGGACAAATGTTCGCTTGATGACCCTGGGTTTCCCAAGCTTTTTCGGAAGATGCATATTCCTTTGAGTGTGCCTTTATGACTAGGGGAATGACACGGCTAAGGCAGATGGCTCCGCTTGAGGCTCATCTTGCCGTGCCGGTCTATTGTTTCAGCCTTGCATACGTTAGGCTCGAATCCTTTCATCTAGTGATCACGCTTCCGATATTGCCCCTACACTCTTTTCAATCTGTTGTCTGTCTTTGTCTTCCTTGCACCTGTTTCTGTCCCTTCTTCCAGCTCATTTATGACTAGAATGGAATGTGCCTAATGGTGAGATAGCGTGCTTTTACAGTTGGGAACCGGCGATGTTACTGTAATTATGTTCCGGGCTTCTGAAAACATGAATGCGACCCTTTTGAAGTTTACTGTGGGAACTGAGTTGTAACCTTTTGTTTGTTATGTTGTGCAATGACGAAAATGGGTATAAAAGGAGCGATCCACTTTTGCAATTTGAAGCAGACTCTCTGAACCTACACTCTGTTGTACTTCTAGCGATTTATGTATCCCTGCAGTAAATAAACGCTGATCTTTGAAGCCGAAGGAAGTGTCCCGTGTCTCTGTAATTTGTACGCCGGAACAGGTAACCCACGAAGGTTTCAGGTGTTGTCCCCTGGCACCGCTGGGCCCTAAAATAGCCCAGTCCTTCAAAGCCGTCATGGTGCTTGCTGGGAGATGCAGTTCACCGATGTTGGCTGCAACATCAAGCCGGTTCACTGTTTTCATACTTACTGGGTAATGCAAATGAAACAAGCACCATGTGCAAATATGTCGCAAATTGTTGTTAAGTGCTGTGATGCAATAACCATAAATATTGTTAACTGAATTGAGAAAGCAATGCTTAATACTGCAAAGCTTCTCTTCTAGACTTACTTTACAGAAGAAATACATTGGGGCCATATAAGCAAGCTCACTGCATGGATTTAACTACTTGTGATCTAGTTTTTTTTTTTTTAAACAAACTTGAGTTTGACACAAACATCCATCTGTAAATGTTTAGATACTATAAACATTTAGTCAGGAGTTTTATCCAGTCATCTTCTATTACATACTGATTCCATTGGAAATATCTTAGCATTCGACCAGGCAATAACACCTCTGCCCCCTACAAATGAACAATACAATACACACTGTGGTCCATAAAATTCACTTCAATTAGTCCATGCAATCTCTATTCTATATTACCCACCCCCCAATTAACCCCCACCTTTCCCACTCCACAGGCGTGTCACTTGCAATCAGCCTTAGATCCTTCTTTATCCAGGTTGCTCTAATCTGCGCTCTTCTAGTCGATATTACAATTCACCATTGCTAAGCTATCAGTGGAGTGGGAGTTGCGTTGATTTGTTTGTCTAATAAGCAACACATGTCTTATTTTAGGGTATATAAATCAACTTTCTCCTTCAAGTCCCCCTCTGCTAGTTCTTCGTCCCTCTCGTCATCTGGGTTCCATAGCAGTTCCACTAATGCTTGCCATGCCCTGACTTTCTCCAATGCCCGCTCACTTCTCGTTCTTTTTGCTATTTGCATTCTGACTGTCCTCTCACATTCTGCCCATTTCACAAATTATTTTTGCCATCTGGCTATACTTGGGCCCCCTTTCGCTTTCCAGTGGATATTGATATCTCTTTTAGCTGAGATAAATCCCAAATCTAAAAACGTAATTGTTACCTTATTCTTGGCTGTGTGGAGGGAACCAATGCAATAAGCAATATCCCAGTGATGCCTCTATCTCTCTATCAGTCACGTCAGCCAATAATGTGGTTACCCCTTCCCAGAAGGTTCCCAGTGATAGGCAATCCCAGAACATATGTTGGAAGTCTGCCCCTTCCTTATTGCAACGCGGGAAAGCAGCTGTTTCGATAGCAATGTATTTATTAATCTTAGCTGGGGTAAGATATGCTCTGTGTAAGACATAGACATGTACTAGTTGGAATCTAGCATTCCTGGTGTTCTACTATGCTCTTTGTGCTAGTTCTCCCCATGCTTTTGCTGCAATAGCCTCCCCCAGGTCTGCCTCACATTTTTGCCGCAACTCAGTCAGGGGCAAAAGTGTTCCTTGTGTTATGCGCCTAAAGAGGTATGTGACCACCTTAAAGATGCCTGCCACTGTCACCAAGTATTGGCACCCTTCTGATATCTGCGGGTCTGTGAGTCCCTTCCCTCAGTGCGTCTGTATGGCCGCTCACGATTTTAAGGAGGGCCACTCGGCCAGCTACCGACAATGGGATAGTTCCCCAGAAATCAAAGCTACTTTTTGCTCCCCTTTGAGCTCTTCCAATGGTGCCCTCCAATAGGCCTCCTTTAGCATGATATACTTGTGTACCTAGATATGTCAAGCAGCTGTCCTCCCACTTCACTCCCTCCGTCTCCTGTGGGCCTACTCTATTCATCTTGGTAGAAAAGAGGCAAGATTTGCCCAGTTTACCCTCAGACCTGCTACCCTTCCGAGGTCTTGCAAAGCGCATCTCCCGTATCTGCCAGGAACATCAATAAGTCATCTGCATATATTGTGATATGATGAACTTACCTGGACACCTCTAGGCTCTGATAATTCTGACCTGTTCTAGCTCGAGCTGCAAGCTGCTCCATAGCCAGGGCAAATAGGATAGGTGAGAGTGGGAACCCCTGTCTCGTTCCTCGGCAAACCTCACATGTCAGCCATCCCGTTTTGACCCTGGCAGTGGAATCTTTATATAGAAGAGCCATCCATCCTACAAACTCATCTCACTTGGAATAGATATGTCATTCAAGGCTATTGAATGCCTTTTCTATGTCTACTGCAAAAACAGTCGCCTCCTCTTTCCAATATGAGTCCGCCTCCAACACATGCAGCATGCAGGAGACTCCAGATATTCAAAGCCGTATTTCTGGTGGAGATAAAACCTGCTTGGTCTTTGTGTATCAATGTTATCATATGAGGGAGGAGGTGGGAATCTTGTAATCTAAGTTAAGCTAGGAAAGCGGGTGGTATGCCGTTTTGTCCCATGGCGGCTTCCCAGGTTTAAGCAGTGGAATAATAACCACTTCTCTTGTCGACTGAGGCAGAAGCCCCTCCTATCTCTCCTCGTTATATTGGTTTATGAACCTAGGAGCTAGTAGTTTCATATACGTTAAATAAAACTCTACCGGTAAACCATCTGGTGTCTTATTCTTGGCCATGCTCTTAATAGCTCCTCTCACCTCGTCTATTTCTATGTCCCAACGTACAATGTCTGCTACTTCTTCCTCCATAACCAGCAGTTCCACATCTCTTATAAACACATCCAGGCACACATCCATTGGGGCCAGTCTACTTCTGTCCAGGTCTGTATAATAATCAAAAAGCAGATCAGCTATGCCCTGCTGATAGTAGTGTGTGTCCCCTCTCTGTCCTCTGAGTTCAAATATTACTGCCCCCCTTCTAGCTGGATTAGCCAACCAAGCCAGTAGGGCCCCGAATTTGTCTCGGTGTGGGCTTGTGTTATGTGTTTTTTCTAATCGAAACAGCGTCGGCATTCCACCCGTGTGGCTACTGCCTCTCTAGCTTCCAATTGATCCTCCTGTTTGTCTATGCTTTCGTGTCTTTCTTTCTCAATCTCCCGAAGTAGTTGGTCTGCCACCTGTACGTCTCATAAGAGCACCTTTCGCGTTCTTACCATCCCCGATATACAACGTCCCCGGATGACCAATGTAAAAGCATCCCACTCTACAAGTAAATTTGTCACTGTGTTAGCGTTTTCCAGGAAGTATTGTCCAATAGCAGTACTCACTGCCACGCGGAAGAGTTGATCTTCCAGCACTTCAGGACAAAAGCGCCAGGTGGGTATTTTGGGCCACGCACTGGACCACACCATCCCTAACAGTACCGGGTTATGATCTGAGATTGTTCTAGTAAGATATTCACTGGTTTGTACCCCTTCATGTACATCAGTGTAGCACCGTATAGCATTCAGTCAGACATGTAGCTCATGCATTGCGGAGAAAAAGGAGTAACCTCTTGTTATGGCTGTCTTTTTGCTAGCTCTTTGGAAATGGAGAATGATGGAGAGTGACTCCAGCCTATCACCCCCATAGCATAGGGATTAGGCCGATAGACAGGGACCCTGTCTTACATATATAAAGGCATTTTCGTATAATTTCCCTTAGAGTAAGGCTTATGAATTTAAGTTAGGGGATAGATATAGAAGTACTAGCCATGATTCACTCATTTGCTAACATGCCGATCTGTTTTTCATGGAGCTATGCATATTATGGGCTCCGTAGGCCTTAAACGAGACAGACTCCATTTTGCTTTCTGCCCGGTAGCTCGAGAAGGCTTTCTAGGTGAAGAGTAATGTTTTAGTTTCAAGCTGTTGTTCGCTTGGAGAGAACCGGTTCAGGCTGACCCTTATCGAAGGAATGTATTTTTCTCCACTCCGAAGACACAACTTCAGGCCGGCCGGCTGGGAAAGTGTCCTTGGTACGGGGAGGTACAAGAATTTGGTGGGCGGCAGGTTACTGGCCGTGAATTTCCATGAAGGAACGGGCTTTGATATTAGCGAAGGTGTTAGTCTTTTTGTGAGTTAGTCCGTAGGCGGCATCTAGCCGTTAGCATCTCTGCCATTATTCATTTTCCATGGTGGATGAGTCGCCATCTTTGAAGTCGGAGAAAGATTTAAGACCGAAACTCTCTGAGATAGACTGAACGAGAAGTAGCGCGGAGCGCACCGATACAGAGAGAGAGAGAGACGGTAGCTAATAAACAGCAAGGTTCCGAGGTCCTGAGGGAGAGCAGACGAGGTTGAGCCTAGCGGTGCAGACGTGTACTTGTGACGGCTGAGGGTGACTGCAAGGCAAGCCAGGACCCAGAGACGAGACAGGAGCCTAGATGACTGCCGAGTCCAGACTTCCCACTAACCAGGTGATGTCCGCCCAATTCATGTAGTATGTGCACTCTAATCTTTACCTTTTATTCCCTTTGTAAATGTGATGCTGCATAGTAATGTGATTTATGTCTATTGTTAATAAATACCCTAATTCATATAGAATTATCGTGTACCTGGTGTTCGTGTTCAATCTGGGTAAACCGCACTCCTAGTTGAGCGCTATTTAGGTGAACGGATGAGAAATCCCGATCAGGTAAATGGTAATCGAATAAAGAGGGAGTGAGTGGACCTTTGATGCCAAGAGCAGGAAGTACACTATACAATCTGGAACCATATTCAAAGTTATTATTTTAGTTTTGTCCCAAGTAGATTGCTGAGATACCATCCCAATAATGGTTCATAGGAATGTGGTCGTCGTTGATATGCGGCGTTAATGAGAACGTTGGGGGGGGAGACCAACGTGTATACCCACTGGATTGTGGCTTGAATAAGTGAGAACGCCAGGGAGGATACTGGCGCTTAGTTTCGCAGGATCGCGAACAATTTGGAAAAGGGAGCATTGGGTTCTGCAGGCCCATGTGTAGACACACCGGATTGTGTGTCAGATCTGCCCTAGGGTAGAACGGTCTGGGTCGGGGTGACCGCGAGGCCAACTGATGTGAATAAGATATTGTAGAAAATCCGTATATGTATATTGTTATTCCCCATTCTTAGGTGCAACCTGTATATTTATCTGTATATCTACTCATTGTGAATACGATCTAAGGAGGGAAGGTGAGTACGTTTTGGCTGGGTCACAGGGGCCCCTGGGGGCTGATCCCATCTAAACAGAAAATCCAGCCATTACACCTCTATCCCCAGGGTCCTGGGCCCTCCATGAATCCACCAATCCCAATCTCTGCTGCCAATGATGATGCTCTTCTGCTAGTTTGTATGTAGGAGCATCAGAAAGCAGAGGGTTAGAGAGATCCAGGCCAACATCCATTATACAATTAAAATCACCTCCCAATATTACTGATCCCGTTAAAACTGAGTAGTTGGTATAAAATACTTGACCTCTCCATCGACGTTGAAGCGCACCTCCTTCTTTTGCCATAATGTGGGTCTCTTTAAGTAGTGCAACTTGGATCCCCCTCCAACCAAGTACGCATGTATTTTATGGCGCTGCAGCCTTGAGTGCATCCCCTGCACGTTCCAAGACATGCATTTAATATCTATGGGCAGGTACCATTGTGCTGATTGGAACTCGCCCCTAATGACTTTCCCCAGTGTGACAAGTCTGGCCCCAAATACCAACCCTTTAACTATATTAAACCCACAAATTCCCCTCTCCAGGACAGGTACTCAAAAACTAGATCCCATCCAAACGTAAACTAAGCTCACAAAGTCTTCTACTGGCTGTGGGGGTATATAGCTTACCCTACTGGGCCCGGAGCACTACCTGGCCGCACCCCCAATATCTTAACTGGATCGACACCCCAGTTCAAACTTCACAGACCATCTGCTTTAGTGGTACAGTTAGTAAACTCCAGAGTCAGATTCTCCATGCCAGGGCCAGCCAGCATCTCAATAGTCTTCAAGTTCATGATGCAGGGTGTACTCCTCAGGCGTTGTCATCAGCCGTGTGGGGCGTGACTTCCAGCAGCTCCGTCTCTGAGTTATCATTTTCACTAAGCACCAACGATCCTTCCGAACTTTGAACGTCAAGCCCACTTTTACTCGAGGAAGGATAGGTGCATTTCGACTATGTTCTGCAGTACTTTGCACCATTCCGATCTGAGTTCCTTGGGAGATGGGGCTCGAGCCACGCTCTTACTTTTGTTTGTGCTCTGCTGAGACAAATCCGGTGAGGTGTTGCAACATTCCTGGCTCTGTCGAGTGTCTAACCACTCCCAAGCTTCTTGCAATGTGATAAAAAACCTTGCTTCCTCCGAATCAGCCACCTGAAGTTGTGCCGGGAACAGCATTGCGTACGGGATCTGCATTTGTCAAAGCTTCTTTTTGAAGCCCCAAAACACCCCTCTTTGATGTTGGACTTCTCTAGTTAAGTTTGGGAAGATTGATATCTTACTATTTTCCATTTGTAGATCTTGCTTTTGGTGGGCTTGATGAAGAATATGGTCTCAATCCCTGAAATGTAGGAGCTGCGCCACTATTGGACGAGGCAGGGCCAGGGGTCCGTCGGCCTAGCCGGAACTCTATGGGCTCTTTCCAGTGCATAGTAGGGGGAAAACCCATCTGGGGCTACTTCTGCTCTCAGCCAGTCCTCCATGAAGCGCACCATGTCCGTGCCCTCCACCCTCTCCGGCACTCCGATTATTCGTAAGTTTTTTCAGCAGGATCTCCCCTCGCTATTGTCAGCCTGTACTTCTAGGACCTTGATCCTGGCCTCCACCGCATTGAGTGATTTTTGCAGCGTAGTCACTGCCTCCAGGAGATCATTGGGCACTTTCTCTGTGGTTACGACACTCTCCTTAAGTTTGCGATGGTCATCTTTCAGCAGACTTAGATCTGTTCCTATTGCATCAATTTTTGCCTCCAGCACCTCTATGGAGGCCGTGATAGCCTGCATAATATCTGTCAGTGTAGACCTTGGGTGAGCTAAGTCTTTTCCTGCCTCCACAGTCTTGTCGTCATCATTGGTCTGGGTTCCAGTGCCCCCAAACTAATGGCATCATACCTTTTTTTCCTGGGGACTTTACACATCTTCATGCCCAGTTTCTTGTCCTTCTGGCACTGGGCAACTCAGCTTACTCAGGAGGCGACCAGGTGATGCTTTCTGGCGTTTTGTATGTTGGATGAACCAATATCTGTGCAGGCTAATGGTACTCAATTCAGTTAAGTATCACCGACACTAGTGGCAGCTAATGTCAGTGTCTCCTCTTCGTCAATCTCCAGGCTCAAAAAACACTTTATTCTTTTAGTGTCTCCTCCTCTGTTCCTTCCCATCTATCACCTCCTAGTTTGTACGAAGCTCTCTGTTGCCTATTCAGCACCTGTTTGTCCCTCTTTGTGAGTCTCACATGCTGTTCAATGATTCGAGGGGGGTCCCCCCGTCAGCCTCCCCAAGGCCCTACTCCAATTTGGTGATGATTGCACTCACTATTCTCCTCCTTTTATGGTGTGTGCCATCACGGTGTCCCCGAGTTTCTGTCTGTTTCGGTTACGCAGTACCCTGGAAGGCTTTTAAATGCATGTTTCCCTGACCACGCAGCGGTTATTGTCTCCGTGGGGGGGGGCCTCAGTGGCTGCTCCACCCTGTGTTCCCTACTCCAAACCAATTATAGGCACACCTCCCGACGCACCTTGCACCAATGGCCTTCTTAGTGCCCCAGGTCCGCTAAAGGCATTTAAAGTCTTCCATTTGCCGCTAACCCCCAGGACGTCTCACCACTCCACAGAGGTCGGTGTAGATAAGTTGTCTCCAATGAAGCAAGCCCGCCCGCACGCCCTCTGCTGAAATTAGGAGTTTACTCCCCCCAACAGGCCCTTGGAGGTCTCCGAACAACGAACTTCCAGCCCCCAGCCGTACCTTCTTATGGTGCCAGAAGTTCAGCTCATGGGCCCCCTCTCCGTTGCTACTCGGGATCTGCCAACTGCCTCAAGAAGCCCTTGCAAACAGTTTCCCAGCCGCCTCTGACGTCTTGCCATGTCAGGAACTGCCCGCTACTCCGCGGCCGTGTTTTTATTCCCTCCAAGTCCGCTCTGTGCTAGGACAATTTTCACCAATTTTACCACTTCTCTGGGGCAGTAGGGACTCGTCTCCCAGATCGGCATGCTCTGGAGATGTTCTGCCTTTCAGATTTAAACAGATATTTGTGCACGGTGCTCAGAATGGTTGCTGACAAGGGATGCGGTAGCCTGAGCTCTGGAGTTCACTCCTGCTCACATCGGCGCCAGGCCACGCCCCAAGACACATCATAACCAACTATTGAAACATTTTGTTCAGCAATCCAAGACAGATTGCATTTACAAATAAGACAGAGAAAACTTCACACCTCCACCTCACCATCCCATGTAGGTCTTGTTCATTCTATATCTACAGCTTTGATACTCCTAGTCAGTTCACCACCGGTACTGACCTTTCACATGTAGGCAGCAAAGAAAATTGTGCCTAAATCTTCGAAGCACTTCTGTAGTTTGGAATGTCCTTACTCGATCCTAAATGTAGCTTCCAGGGAAGATTATTCTTCACCCAGCTCTAACACCTCACACCTATATCTTATGCTTCTTTAGTTTCAAATGTAATTGATGCCTCTTGCTATCTCAGATGGTTTAGGACTTATATGAGGTTGTATGTCAGAACACTGTATCCAAAAACTGGTTCAATAACAGAAAGAGTGGCATAATCACTTATTTGCATAAGGGTGGATGTGAAAAGGAATACAAGGATTTTGCAAGGGACAGAATGCTAGGGCCAATTTGAATGGGAGTATATCGCTATAGAGAATTCTCCAAATATTCGCTATTGCACAGGTTAAGAATGGTATTTCCTGAGAACATTCCTGGGCCTGAGAGACTATATGAAGGAAGAAAGGAGATTCTGTCTAACTACTGGGGAGTAATGATTGATGGACGCCTGATGTTTAGACTGGAACTTCTTTCATAGTGTCATCTGGTGGGTTTCCTGTTGTCTGCTCCAGGGTCTGAATAGGCAAAAGGGCCCCCTGCACTGATAGAGATCCAGTCAGCCAGTTGTGAGTGGACTTCGTTAGACCTCTAGAGAGCTCAGGCTTGCGACAGGCCTTGTGCCTAGAAGCCTTCCGCAAGGACTAAAGGATATAGGAGAGGCATTCTCGAGATCAAGAAACTGTTGAGACTATCTCACTCTTATCAATCTTGTGAGGAAGCCTGAGAAAAGAACACAATTTCCTGGCAAGACATCTGTTTGTACCACTCTCTAACTTTTTTGCCATAATGAAAAAGGCTTCAGCAAGACCTTGGAATTAAGGTATTTGACCTTATGAAGCACTGCCTAGCTGTAGAATTCGGTCTTGCCCTAAAGGAGGAATTTGACAACCAAAAAAGAGATTTAGTTTAAACATAGGTCTTAAGAGTGCGTTGAAGAAAATAATTAATCACAGCACCTAAGCATCCTCAGCTGCTAAGAAATCCAGCTTTGTCCATTGGAGGGCTTATGGTGCCAAGCTTAAAAGCTGCAAGCCAAGCTCAACAACAATGTATCTGACTTTAAGGGACCTTCTCTGTCTTCGTATTCCTGTTCTGCCCCAGTCATTCATTCTGAGACCAAGAAAAAATGACGAAGTTCCATAGTAATAACTTTGATGTGTCACTTGCTAGGTCGGCTTGAAATTTCAAAGAAGTCTTTGCCTACTCTGACTATCGACTTTCATTTACTCTTTATCTTTTCTTGGCACTTTTAGCCTCAAAACTTAAAAAACATCTGGCTTTTATTGACAGAACGAAACCTTTTTGTGTCATATTGCTTAGTAAATTTTGTCTACATTTTTAAAAATTGATTGGAAATATTTATTGTGTTATGTTATTATCTTTAATGTTTTTTTTCTTTTAAACTTAGCACTCATTTCACAGGGGGATTACTGGAACTCGATAATAGGAGTTAAGCAGAGATTAACATTGAACTGTGTTGTACCTAACTGGATTACATTTATTATATTAGCAGGGGTACACTCCAAAAAATCAATCATCCAATTGCTGATGGAACTGATATATTATGTGTAATTTTATGATTTTTGTAGTCAGTTTGAAGCATATCATTCTGGTGTCAATCCTCCTAATTTATATTATACTAGCAGCCCGTCCCGACGTTGTCCGGGTATGAATTGCTGCCGGCCAGTAGTATATTGTTTTGTAGGATTTTGTTTTGATAGGATTTCTTATCTGTGACAGGCCTGTGAAACGCTTCGATTCACAGTGCACTGCTGATGCACTTAAGAGTGCGCGTTTAGTAGTGTGTGAACTCGAGTTTCCCTACTTTACTTTTCCTTGCAATATTATATAGCGCGAACTCGACAACATGGCAGGAGCACAATTTACATTACAGAAGAACACATTCATTTGTGGAAGGCACGGAGAGACAAAGCGATTTGCCTGGAATCATAGGATGTTGAGCTGATGCCGAGATTCAAATGTAGCTCCCCAGCTCTAAAGTTCGCAATTCTAGAACTTGAGGCGGGAGGTGTGTCTAAAAGTGTATGTCAGTGCTGGCCATCAATGAGAGAGACCTGCGCATTTTTCAAATGGGTGGTGAAAAAATATGAGTATGTTGCTGGAGATGTGGGCCGCCGTGCCACCAATGTACTTACCGGGGAGGGTAAACACCCATTATTCCGCAACTTTCTTTCCGCATACCATCACTCCGCATACTTTCATTACGAAAGTACCATGACTCCGCAATGCCATTATAACGCATGGCATTACATTTTATATGCTTTTACCACGCATAGATTTACAACGAAATTCGTTGTAAATGCATGAATGGTAAAAGCATGTTTTTTTAATGTTTGGATAAGGTAAGTATGGGTATAGGGGTATATGTTTTGAGGTACTGAGGTATATGTTTTGGGGTGTTTGGGTATTTTAAGGGTTCAGATATAGTTTTGGGTTATGGGGTACAGGGATAGTTTTAGGGTTTAGGGACAGGTGTGGGTTTTGGGGTATAGGGGTATTTTTAGGGTTCAGGGCTAGGTTTGGGTTTTGGGGTATAGGGATATTTTTAGGGTTCAGGGCTAGGTTTGGGGGTACAGGGGTATTTTTAGGGTTCAGGGCTAGGTTTGGGTTTTGGAGTACAGGGGTATTTTTAGGGTTCAGGGCTAGGTTTGGGTTTTGGGGTACAGGGGTATTTTAGGGTTCAGGGGTAGGTTTGGGTTTTGGGGTACGGGGTTATTTTTAGGGTTCAGGGCTAGGTTTGGGTTTTGGGGTACAGGGGTATTTTTAGGGTTCAGGGGTAGGTTTGGGTTTTGGGGTACAGGGGTATTTTAAGGGTTCATGGCTAGGTTGCTTTTTGGGGTACAGGGGTATTTTAGGGTTCAGGGGTAGGTTTGGGTTTTGGGGTACAGTGGTATTTTTAGGGTTCAGGGCTAGGTTTGGGTTTTGGGGTACAGGGGTATTTTTAGGGTTCAGGGGTAGGTTTGTGTTTTGAGGTATAGGGGTATTTATAGGGTTCAGGGCTAGGTCTGGGTTTTGGGGTACAAGGGTATTTTTAGGGTTTAGCGATAGGTTTGGGTTTTGGGGTACAGGGTATATTTATAGGGTTAAGATGGGTTAGTGTTTAAGGGTGTTGAGGTATTTTAAGGAGTAAGGGTGGGTTATGATTATGGGGTGCAGGGTTATTTAAAGGGAGCAGGGTGGGATTAGCACACGATATGAGACATGGCATGAAGGGCGGAATGTACCACACGCCCCCAGCGTTTGTCACGCCCCCAGCACATGCCCACAGCACAACGCAGACACGCCCACAAGGGACTACTTTGCTGGCACGGTTCTTTTACCTTTTAAATGTATATGGTGGGCGTCTGCATAGCCTATGTCCTTCTGCTGCAACTGCCCTTTCCAACGCTGTATTGGTTGTTGTGATTGGAGCTGTGGTTCCTGAGATTACCCAACTCAAAGGTTTGGGCTCTCTCTTTATTATATTAGTATGGATTTGTATTTTTGGAGTCAGACTAATCATATAATTTCCTTTAAATGAATGTGTGACTATTGCATAATACCATGTTAAGTGATTTAATGCAGTTTTCTAATACTATTCACAAGCACAATGTTGAAAACGTGAGAGCTCTTCAAAAGTAATCATGTTTCCTCTTTATTTTTGTAGCTGGTGCAGGAAGAAACAAATAATAGCAAATTAAAAAGAAGGGTGAGTCTACATGCACTCTGTTTTCTACTGAACACTTCTGTAGTGTAGGATGTCCTTACTCGTTCCTAAATGTATCTTCCAGGGTAGATTATTCTTCATCACCCAGCTCTAACACCTAGCACCTTTATCTTATACTTGTTTAGTTTCAAATGCAATTAATGCCTCTTGCTATCTCAGGTGGTTTAGGACTGTATTTTGTGTGTCTTTTATGATTGTTCAAATCGAATAAAGACTAATTGAATTGAATTGAGATTGTATGTCACCAGTTTTAAGTTGCCTATATAGCAGTATTTAAATTGCATTCACCAATATCCAATTGCCACATAAATCTGCTAGAAACCCTCTTCTGCTTCTGCCATCCACGGCCATCCAGACCTGAATGTTCAGGACCTACCTGAAGCTCAACCCCACCGAGACAGAATTACTGTTATTTTTGACATGAAGAACAAACAAGATACAGTACAAACCTTTCTCAATTACTTGAATCCTGATGGCTTCAAAGCCCAACTTTCACCACATTTCAAGTCATTTCATCCATCCTGGGCACCATCCTCACCCTCAAAGATCAGATTCTGAAAAAAAACAAAGACAGCCTGGGATCAGCTCTTGTCTGAGGAAAATCAAAGTTTCTCCCAGAAAGTGACATCAGAACTGCTATTTAGAGACTCCATCTCTCACATGTAGACAAGGTATTGCCCAACTTCATGGCCTCCAAGACTCCACAATTCTACACCTAAGGGGCATCCTACACAACATAGCACATCCCATCAAAGGCTTGAAGAAATATGAGCACCTCACCCCTATACAGATGGAACCCCAAAAAACCAGTAGCCAAGAATTCAATGAGAGATTTCATAAAAATCTTTTTCAAGTTAACTTGGAAGAAAATGGCATATCTCATTTCACTTCCACCTAGCACTTGTAAGGAAAGATTGCCTGTTGCACAAACAGACTAAGCCAAAACATAAAATTAGGAAAGTCAGGAAATCTCTCAAGGCCTGGGTTGGCCAATAATTGTGATCTACCCAAAACCTTGCATATTCCTATCCACACATTCCATGGAAAGTCTGTAGTAAGTGGAACAATAGGCCTGGCCAGTTTGAACATTTGTGCATTTCTGTTTCTCTTTAAAGACATAGCACAGGGTACACTCAGTATGTTTACAGCAACTAATAATAGAGTGGTATAGAGAGTTCTCAGCAGGTCTGCAACACCTTTTATGGGACAGTTCCATATTATCATATTATAGTGTGAAGCAGTTCATTAGGCCATGCACATCTTTTCAAGTTTCAAGTGCTAAAGCGAGATCTAGAACCTGAATCTCAAAGCTCAGAGATAAGCAAGCTATATTTTAGAGCACATCCCCTTTCATAATATACATGAAACTCAACTTCTCAAAGACTTTTCAGACTGCAAAATAGTTGTTTAATATGAAAACATAACTGGTGAAAAATCAAGTAAGGAATGTGTCAGTTCCACATCCAGAATCAATAGTGTGCCGTATTGTCTTGCAAAATAAGTGTCTAATATTTTTGGTTTTGCAAAATATTTTCACAAAACATAACACAGGTAGAAATTTGCTTCCAAGGTTGCATGCACACTGTTAGGGGTCTGTAGAGGTTGCAGTGGGTTTGCATGATTGTGAGGCGCCTTGAGGAGGTTTGAATACAGTGCCCACCTCCTCACAGTATCCCAAGAAGCAATGAGATACTTTTAACTAAGGTAGGTCATGAAAAGTACTGTCTTCGCTAACAGCAGTGTTCTGTAAGTATTAAGTGCATGACAACCCGCACTTCCATGTTGCAGTACACATGTGAGCTGAACAAATTCTCTGGTCCTGAAGAAAGCCAATCTGACCCTGAGAGTCAAACAATATGGCTGAAACATATCGACCACACCAAGGATAAATGAGAGCAATTTAATATCCCACAATCATCCGCCATGATTTTATTATTAACCGAGAGACCACTGACTCATTGTCAGTGAAATTGCTCTCCCACCCTCGCAGCTCCACCATTAAGTGAGGTGCCCCTGCCCCTGCACTCTTGAGTGTTGGTGATCGAGGCCCTCCTCCACCCGCAGGTTTCCCTGCGCCTCATCCCTGGTGGTCCAGTGGACCTCTGTCTCCTTTCTTTCTTTCTGCTTCTTCACTCGTTTTTCTCCCCTTTCTATCTTTCACCTTTCTGCACCTCTGCTCTTTTTCGCCTTATTTCTGCCCATTTTCCCTTTCTCTCCCTCTGCTCCCTCACTCGTTTTCACTCGTTTTTCTCCCCTTTCTATCTTTTACCTTTCTGCACCTCTGCTCTTTTGTGCCTTATTTCTGCCCATTTTCCCTTTCTCTCCCTCTGCTCCTTCACTCGTTTTCACTCGTTTTTCTACCCTTTCTATCTTTCACCTTTCTGCTCTTTTCTGCATCTCTGCTCTTTTGTGCCTTATTTCTGCTTATTTTCCCTTTTTCTTTATCCCTTCTTTCCTCCCTTTACCTTTCCCCGCCGCTGCTACCCCCGCGGCCCCTCCCCCCCAGCGCGACCGGCCCAATCCAGCTCCCCTCCCGCCTCCCAGCTGTCCAGCCCTCCCCGACCCCTACTTAATGGCGGCCACTGCGGGGACAGGCGAGCAAGACCACTGACTCTTGTCAGTGAAATTGCTCTCCCACCCTCGCAGCTCCACCATTAAGTGAGGTGCCCCTGCCCCTGCACTCTTGAGTGTTGGTGATCGAGGCCCTCCTCCACCCGCAGGTTTCCCTGCGCCTCATCCCTGGTGGTCCAGTGGACCTCTGTCTCCTTTCTTTCTTTCTGCTTCTTCACTCGTTTTTCTCCCCTTTCTATCTTTCACCTTTCTGCACCTCTGCTCTTTTGCGCCTTATTTCTGCCCATTTTCCCTTTCTCTCCCTCTGCTCCCTCACTCGTTTTCACTCGTTTTTCTCCCCTTTCTATCTTTCACCTTTCTGCACCTCTGCTCTTTTTTTGCCTTATTTCTGCCCATTTTCCCTGTCTCTCCCTCTGCATCTCTGCTCTTTTGCCGACCACCGGCCCATCGGCCGAGCCGCTCCTGCCACCCAGCTGACCCGCCCTCTCGTCCCCCTTCTTTTGACGCCCCCAGAGCGACCGCGCAGCGGACGCGCCCAGCCGGAGCACCGACTGAGCGCTGAAGGTGCGCCAAAGGTAAGCCCGTCTGCGCCCGTCCGCACCTGGACCGCCCCCAGCGCCAGGACCCCTGGCCCCCGCAGACCCCAGCCCACCCGCCGGACGTACGACGCCGCCACCCTCAACGCACTCAACGCCGGCCGAATCCCAGGATGCTACCGAGCCACCCCGAGACGCACCCACGGACCCTTCTGCTGCAACGCCTGCAAGTTCACCTGCATCCGGACCAGCACTACTCCAGCATCAACCAAGACCAAGACGAGCAACAGCAGCAGCCACCTGAAATGCATCCTGCTCAACACCCGCTCCGTCCACAGACACACCACCGAGCTCTGGAACCTGCTCGACACAACCTCACCAGACGTCGCCTTCCTCACGGAAACCTGGATGAACGCCTCTTCAGCGCCCGACATCGCCATCGCCATCCCAGACGGCTACAAGATCCTCCGAAGGGACCGCATCAACCAGACCGGAGGAGGCATCGCCATCACGACCAACACCGACGACACCCTCGCACCCGCCGAACACCTGCACTTCCAGGTCCACATCAACCCCAAGACTACCCTCAGAGGCACCCTCATCTACAGACCCCCGGGACCACGCACACAATTCAGCGACGACATCGCCGACTTCATCAGCCCGCACGCCCTCCTCTCCGCTGACTACATCCTCCTCGGGGACTTCAACTTCCACCTGGAGAACAACAACGACCGCAACACCACCACCCTGCTGGACAACCTCGCAAACCTGGGACTCAAGCAGCTGGTCACCACCCCCACCCACTACGCCGGACACACACTCGACCCCGTCTTCTCATCCAGCAAGGACATCGCCTTTAGCCACGCCACCGGACTCCACTGGACGGACCACAGCTGCGTCCACTTCAGCTTCAGAAGGACCACGATCCACCACCACCAGCAACAGGTTGCACGCAGAAGCTGGAACAAGATCACAGCCGACCAGCTCGCATCCTCCCTGAGCATGAACCCTCCCACCAGCGCAACGAACCCAAGCCAGGCGGCCACCAACCTCGCGAAGTGGATCAGCAACTGCGCAGACGACCTCGCCCGTCTGAAGACCCCGCGTAGCAGACCCGGTAGCAAGAAAGCCCCATGGTTCACCGACGAACTCAAGAGCTCCAAGAAGAACTGCCGAGCCCTAGAGAGAGCATGGCGCAGAGACCCAACACCGGACAACATGACTGCCCTCACGCTCGCCACCCGAAAACACCACCAACTCATCCGCGCCACCAAGAAAATTGCATTCAAGGAACGACTGGACAACAACACACACAACAGCAAGGAACTCTTCAACATCGTTAAAGAGCTCTCCAACCCCAACGCCGGAAACAACGTCATCACCCCTTCGCAAGACCTCTGCAACTCCCTCGCCTCCTACTTCCACAACAAGATCGCGGACATTCACAACAGCTTCAGCACTCAACCAACGCACGCCACGACCGAACCACGGCCCCCCACCACCACCCTCCGCGCCTGGACCCCGATCAGCACCGAAGACACCGTCCGCACGATGAACTCCATCCACTCCGGATCTCCTACCGACCCCTGCCCTCACCACGTCTTCAACAAGGCCGACGCTGTCATCGCACCCTACCTGCGGGACATCATCAACACCTCCTTCGACACCGCTACCTTCCCAGAGAGCTGGAAGCACGCAGAACTCAGCGCTCTACTAAAGAAGCCATCAGCCGACCCCACCGACCTCAAGAACTACCGCCCCATCTTGCTGCTCCCGTTTCCTGCTAAAGTCATCTAGGAGACCGTCAACAAGCAGCTGGCCGCCTTCCTCAAGACGAACGGATCCCTCGACCTCTCGCAGTCTGGCTTCCGGGCCAACCACAGCACCGATACCGCCCTGATCGCAGCCACCGATGACATCCGAGCACTGCTTGACAATGGAGAAACAGCAGCCCTCATCCTCCTAGACCTCTCCGCGGCCTTCGACACTGTCTGCCACTGTACACTAGTGCAGCGACTCAGCAACGTCGGAATCCAGGAGAAGGCACTGGAGTGGATCATCTCCTTCCTCGCCGGAAGGACACAGAGTCCGCCTCCCCCCGTTTGGATCTGAAGCCACCGAAGTCATCTGCGGCGTTCCTCAAGGCTCCTCGCTCAGTCCAACCCTCTTCAACGTCTACATGAGCCCCCTCGCAGACATCGCACGCCAGCACAACCTCAACATCATCTCCTACGCCGACGACACCCAGCTGATTCTCTCCCTCACCAACGACCCCGCCACCGCCAGAGCCAACCTTCACGAAGGGATGAAAGAGGTAGCCCAATGGATGAAGAACAGCCGCCTGAAACTGAACTCGGACAAGACGGAAGTCCTCATCCTGGGATCCTCACCCTCCACCTGGGATGACTCCTGGTGGCCCCCCGCCCTAGGCAGCGCACCCAAACCCACAGACCACGCACGCAACCTGGGCTTCATCCTGGACTCCTCCCTCTCCATGACCAGACAAGTCAACGCCGTCTCCTCGTCAAGTTCAACATCCTGCACATGCTACGTAAGATCTTCCGATGGATCCCCACCGAGACCAGGAAGACGGTCACCCAGGCCCTCGTCACCAGCCGTCTGGACTAAGGCAACTCCCTCTACGCCGGAACCACCGCCAAACTCCAGAAGAGACTCCAGCGGATCCAGAACGCCTCAGCACGACTCATCCTGGACATCCCCCGTCGCAGCCACATCTCCGGACACCTGAGAGACCTGCACTGGCTCCCGGTCAACAAGAGAATCACCTTCCGACTCCTCACCCACGCACACAAAGCCCTACACAACCAAGGCCCAGGATACCTCAACAGCCGCCTCAACTTCTACGCTCCCAAACGCCAACTTCGATCGACCGGCCACGCCCTCGCCGCCGTCCCCCGCATCCGAAGAGCCACCACAGGGGGACGGTCCTTCTCCTACCTCGCCGCCAAGACATGGAACTCCCTCCCGACCCACCTCCGCCTAAGCCAGGACCACCTCGCCTTCAGGAAGCAACTCAAGACCTGGCTGTTCGAGCAGTAGCGGACCCCCCTCCCCCAGCGCCTTGAGACCCTCTGGGTGAGTAGTGTGCTATATAAATGCTTTGATTGATTGATTGATTGATTGATTGATTGATTGAGAGTCCTGAGAGTAAAAGCACCACCTGTGGATAGGCTAATTTTATAAGCTAATTACTTTTTTACCTTACGCAAACACAAACAGAACCACCACCACAAAATCACTCCATCACAGAAACCAGCTCCATTATAATCAGGTGTTATAGCACACCCTAGAAGCATAAGGCGACCAGATTGGGAACCCTATGATGAAGCATGTTTCCTACTAGGTAGGTGAGTGTGGATATTTTTTTTAAACACCTTGTGTTTTCCAAATCAATGATACTTTGGACAACAACAACAAAAAAGGTTATGGAAAAGTAAAAAAAGATGTAGGTAGAAGACTCATTCTATTGTTGTTGCAAACATGTATGCACAGTACACCATTCAAGGATTGGAGGACTAGTGGAAGTGTCTGGATTTAATTCATCAACATTAGATGTACTACCTTCTAATGCCATGCTTTGGTTCCTTAAAGTGCCAAACCAGTGTAGCTCCTTTTTTTTTTTACAGGTATATTACATTTTGGGTTTCAGTGGCATTTTAATGTTTGAAACCTAAGGCTGGAAGTCCTAAATATGTTAGAACGCTTCCCTGCTACAAAATACTTTTCTAGCTGTTTGATCACCCCTCCACTCTGATGAACAAGTGGGAGGTGTTAACTTTATTAGAGCCCTGGAGTGTAAACAGTTTTTTTGAAGAAAATGAAATAGCAGCAGGCCATAAATCCTGCTATAAGCCTGCAGTGGCTAACTTTGCATTGTCATAATCTCTAGCATCTGATTCTAATTTTCCCTTCCTCTACAGGATATGTGCAGGAGAATGAAAGAAGTGGGTGCTCTGGAAGGGGAGCAACAGTAAAGCTTTCTCAACACCCTCTTCCCATGGTTGACAATGTCACTATGACTGTGGAAAAGAGGAAAGAGGGAATCCTCCATTACTACCTCCCTCCATTAGCGGTTGAGATTGTCACTGGAGCTGTGGAAAGACAAAGGGGGAATTCTATCCTACTTCTGTGTCTCCCTCAGATCTTCAAAACTCAGAAATGTAGGGCACAAATGTCACTGCGGTCCCAGCCGCCTACTCTCCTCCAGCAGGAGCTGGCATTCCTCCTTCCCACAGGGGCAACTAAAAATGCTGCTTCCTGCGGGCAGGAGCAATTTTTTAACTGTTTCCTGCACGCTTCAGTGTGAGCAGGGTAACTGATTAAAAATCCGTTCCCAGTTGGTGCAAGCATATTTGATGCTTCTGCCCATTGGGAGCGGACTTAGTGTTTTCTCTTGCTTGGCAGGAGCTTTGAAATTGCTTACGTCCAGTGAGAGTAAACACAGGTTCCCCTGCAAGTGCCAGTGTGGGCATAGAAACCATTATGTCCCAGGAGTGAGCCCCGACCGGGACATAGCTGTAGGTGGCCAAGGGGGAAGGGGTCCCTGGGCCGAAATCGGCATGGGGAGGGGGCTGCATCCCCCCCTCCCTCTTAATGTAGTTCAGCCAGGTCCCTGTAGCCAAAATTAGCCCTAGGAGCGGGCCTTAATACCCCATCCCCTCATCAATATTGGCTGGGCCCTGGGTGATGGGATTTCCGGGGCTTAAATCGGCCTGGGGAGGAGAAGCCCACTACCCCTTTTTAGTTCGAGCCTAGACTGCCCTTGCGCTGTCTGGAAGAACTGTTGTATGTACTTTGTGGTATCTGGAGATCAGCCACAGGACTTGTCTGCTTCCGCCTTTGCTTAGGGACTTTTTTTTCTGTTTAACTGCCTCTATTTAACTGTATTGATAGAAAACAACTAGTAGAGGTCAGTAAAATACCAGAATTGCTTTCGGCTTCTTCCCCTGCCTCTGATTACCTGTTTTGATAGAAAATGACCTGTAGAGGTCAGTAAAATACCAAAATTGCTTTCTGCCTTACGACATCCTTTCCTAATTTCCCTGGCAACTGCCTCTATTTAACTTTCTTGATAGAAAACGACCAGAAGAGACCCGTAAAATACCAGAATCATTTTAGCATTCCTTAGATCGATACAAAAGGGGATGATGGACGGAGCGTTTGAGCAAATCAAACACTCACCCCCAGTCAACTGATCTGGGTTTCAACCATCACCATTCTTTAGCTCACTCTGCCACCCCAGTTCAGACATGGCCATATGCAAATCGGTCTGACCCTGTGCCTCATGGGAACAGTCCAGCCCGAACTGACAAGCCATGTCTTCCCTGGACTGGAAACAAGCATCCTGGGACCGGTTTTGGTTCATATCCCTCATCAGCCAGGCTATCTTGAATCCACTGGCAAAGTGAGCAAGGGACTCACGTCTGAGCATACCCTGCCAACTTAGGGCGAACAAAGCCATACAAAAGGGGATGATGGACGGAGTGTTTGAGCAAATCAAACACTCACCCCCAGTAAACTGATCTGGGTTTCAACCTAATCCTTTTTAGGTTGGGCCTAGACAGCCCTTGCGCTGTCTGGAAGATCTGTTGTATGTACTTTGTGGTATCGGGAGATCAGCCCCAGGACTTGTCTGCTTCCGCCTATGCTTAGGGACTTTTTTCCTGTTTAACTGCCGCTATTTAATTGTCTTGATAGAAAACAACTAGTAGAGGTCAGTAAAATACCAGATTTGCTTTCTGCTTCTTCCCCTGTCTCTGATTACCTGTTTTGATAGAAAATGACCAGTAGAGGTCAGTAAAATACCAGAATTGCTTTCTGCCTAGGGACATCCTTTTCTAATTTTTCTGGCAACTGCCTCTATTTAACTTTCTTCATAGAAAACGACCAGAAGAGACCAGTAAAACACCAGAATCATTTTAGCATTCCTTAGATTCCAGGTCATAGAAAGTTGTCTTCCATGAGCACCCGTAGACAATATTATTGTTTTCAAATCTTGTATTTTCAGTGATATGATCACCGAAGGGGTGGATTTTATATTAAAAACAGAGCTTTGGACTGTACAATTTCCCGCTGATAGGCATTATTTCTCTCCATGTGTTCCCATACCTGGATTGTTCAGCAGTTTGCTGCTTACTTTCCCTCCATGTTAAAGAACAGCAGATGTTTCAGCACCCAGGTGAATGTGCTGCATAGCTAAATACATATAAGGTCACAAAGGTGAGACCGATTGCATTGCAAATGTTTGTTAAGTATGGTCGGGCCCCTGGGGATAGGGTCTCCAGGGCCAAAATCGTCAGAGGGAGGAGGGCTGTGTTCCCGCCTCTTACTTTTTCCATTACAGCCAGGCCCCAGAGAATGGGGTCCCCGAAAGATGAAATCGACCCTGGGAAGAGGGCCATGCAACTCCTCTCTCCTTATCACTATCGGCCAGGCCTTGAGAATGGGGTCTCCAGGGTCGAAATCTGCCTGGGGAGGGGGGCCACGTGCACCCCACTCCCCATAACAATAATATAAATTCCCCCTGGGACCTGCCCACCGGGAGGGCTCAAAACAGTACACACAGAAATTGCACTTGCTTTTTTTTTTTAATACAAATTACCAGCAGATACGCAAATCCACCAGTTCCGTAGGAACATGTAAAAAACACTTTTTTATGGGACCCCACCACCATCCCTAGGGGGTCAGGATATTCCTACACCGCCCCATGTATTTTTTTCACTTGTGTTTTCTTGGCACTTAGTGAAGTCCAAGTCCTAAGATGGCTGCCAACACTTCCTGGTTGAAATACTGGCAGCAAATCAGTTCTCATTTTGAGATCTGTTGGATCGGCAGAGGATTCGCATCCCTATGTATAAATACATCTTTCTCCTTAAATAATTGCCAAACGACTGAACGGATTTACACCAAATTACAAACAAGGACTCTTTCTGGAGATCTAGCTTTCTGCCAAATTTTGTGTAATTCTGTCCAGCGGATCTGCCTATTGTGTTGCCTAAAATCCCTACTGGAAATTGCATGGGGAAAATGTGTTTTGGAACTCCCCTTTATCGTGGCCCCAGCTTGACGAATCACCCGCAAAACTTTCCAAACATCAGCTGAAGTGAGTGGCAAACTATTTTTGTAAAATTTCATGAAAATTCGTCAAACAACACTAAAGTTTTTAGCAAAACAAACAACTATTTTCCTATGGAAACGTGGTCCTAACTATAACTAAATACTAGTGACTGCCAGTTGCTAATATATATATTATTTTTTTCACTGAAAAAAAACAAACCTTAAATTGACATTATATTTATGCATGGTAATACCTTACTTTACAAAACTAGAAAAACCTTTAAAAATGATTGGAAAAAAACAAAGGTTAAAGTGATGTTATAGATAGGTGAACATGTCTGTTAAAATTTTTATTTTAAACTAAAGAAAACACTGAAATTCACCTGAAGTAACTATAACTTCCCCAGTATTGGACCTTTCATGGATTCATCTGCTTGAATCATTCCCCATCCTTGAAGCTGGAGTCCCACAGTAGCTTAACAAAGCAGTACATAACACTACTATAGACTGTAAAGGCAATGAATTATTCATTTTAATAACTTATCAACAAATCTCCTCTTTCTGAGGAAGAAGACAGTAACACCTCTCCAACCTCTCAGAAAAGGTCATACAAAAGGGAAAGGTTGCGTGAATTGGGGACATCAGAGGAGTCTAGATAGGCCTTAAAGAAGACTCACCATGAGTCTGTCAGAAACAGTTCCCAAAAGGAGAAAAGGGAAGAGAGAGAGAGAGAGAAATCTGTTTATTTAGACCATGGTCTCTAAACTTCGAGTTCATAAAAATTATAAAGGAGAAAAGGGAAGAGATTCTCAGAAACTACAAGGTCTGAAGCCACCACTCCTTCGAAGCGGGAGTCCCAGAGTACCTTAACAAAGCAGTACATAACACTACTATAGACTGTAAAGGCAATGAATTATTCATTTTAATAACTTATCAACATAATTTAAAGGGAGCCAGAACTCCAGCCAATCAGGTGACAGCACCCTCTAGAACCTCTCCTCCTCACAGAAGCTGGTTCCCTCTGATTTCCTACATTGTGAAGGGAGTCTCCCTAGGCTCTGCTCAGTTTTCTTCAACCAGTTTGATTTACCTGTTACCTATTACCATGTCAGAGTCATCAAAGAAAGGGCTTTTCAGGCACTGTGGCATCTGTGGGAAAAAAACACTTCATTCTAAAGACCCACACAAATACTGTATCTATTGCCTCTACCCTATACATAGGGTAAAATACTGCAAAATCTATCGTACCTTTTCAACTAAGACCCTAAAAGATAGGGATGGGAGGCTTCTACTTTGGCTACAAAAACCACAATCTAAAAAATCTCCTCTTTTTAAGGAAGAAGACAGATAGGCCTTAATGAAGACTCGCCATGAGTCTGTCAGAGACAGTTCCCAAAAGGAGAAAAGGGAAAGATTCTCAGAAACTACAAGGTCTGAAGCCACCACTCCTTCCAACTCTGGAGTATGCCCAGGGAAGTCCTCCACTATACAACCAATGACAATGCCAAAAATTGCTTTGAAAAACTCAATGACCTCGCCATGAAAAATACCATTGTCGAAGTCGATAAGAGTGACAACAGTGACGTCTACATCGGGGTCAACAGTGGCTACATTGACAACGCCATTCATTATATCATTGGGTCAATCCCGTCGGCGAAGGTATCATCACGAAGGCTCAGTCGAAGACACCAGCACGCCAGTCAAAGACGACACCATCCACAGAGGCCTCATCGATGAAGATAACTTTGTCAACGCTGAAGAGCTCAAAAAAGCCCTTGCAACAGGGAACTGCAACCACAGACTCAATGATGACTTCGTAAATGACACTGCAGATAAGAGTAAAATTACAAAAACATTCCTGCTTCCTGGGTATACTTCTCAAGTAAAGTATCTCCTGTCACTCCAAGTCACCTTCTTGATGTGGAAGAGTCAGATGATGATGGCCTCAGAATGGCCCACAGCCCTTCTGAGCTCCACGTCAAATATCAGGATAAGGATGAGGATGATGAACAGTAGTATGAGGAATACGTATGGTACAGAATCCCATGACCCTGTTTCAAGACCTCCAAGGGATGCTGCAGGATTGCTATAAGAGGTTTCTGGAGCCCACTAATCCACCATTCCCAAAACAGCCTAGCACTCCACCTCCACCTTCATGTCATGGAACGACTAGGTCTATTCTGCTGCCCTTGACAGCCAGGATGATGCCTGCTTCCAACATTGCAGCACCTCCTGAAGATGACCCCTCCTCATTGGACAATGACAGATAAGAGGAAAAAGTAGCAGTCAGTCCATTCCCAACGAATTGAATGACTACTTAATTCCCACTCTATCTCCACCTGCGCCACAACTGGTGGGCTATCCTCTGTACATCATTGGGGGTTTCCATAACCTAAAGGAAAAAACATCAAAAAGATTTCAACTGCCAATGACAGTTAAACAATAAGACTGTTTTCTTCATGATTTCAAAGAGCCTGCCAAGAGTTCTGTGCAAGCAAATTCTATAGTGGATTACATCTGGGAGGGGGCATAAAAGTAATGTAAATGTAAATGTAAATGTAAATGTAAATGTACATGTAAAAGTAATGAAGAATCCAGTGATGGTTGTGGCCGTCTTACCACAAATAGACAAAAAATATAAGGTGCCAGAAGATTCACCTGCCTTTCTAATAGGGCACCTAAATCCGGATTCAGTGATATCCCTGGTGGCTCAGCACTGATCCAAAAATCCCTCCACTCCTATCTCAGCTCCACCAGATGGAGAACGCAGATGCCTGGATAATATCGGCAAAAGATTTTCGACAATGTTGTCAATCAAAGTACATGCTGCCAATTCCTTGGTAATAGTAGGCCTGAACGACTCGAAAATGTGATCTGACATTAGTGCCTTCATAGATCTTGTGCCTGAAGACAAAGAAGCAGGGGTAGAGAAAATACTGCAAGAGCGAGGAAGAACATCTTCTGAGGTCATTGACCGTGTTATGGATGTTGCATCGACTGCACTTTGGCAGCTAGCAAGAGCTGTGGTCTCAAGGTGGCAGGGATGGTTGAAGGCAATGACGTTTTGGCCTGAGGTACAGAGTAAGATTCTGAACATGTCCTATGATGGTGAAACACTATTTGGGAAACGCGTGGATAACTCCTTACAGGCCATTAAAGCATACACTGAGACTGAAAGATCGTTGGGCACCTTACAATTTCACAAAGTGCCCTTTCGAGGATAACGAGAAAGGGGTTTTACATCCTACAGAGATGGTTACCAGCGGTTTCAACAATTCCAGCAGCAATATAGGCCATCGTACCAGCAGCAGTCCTATTGACCACCACCTGCAGCAGCTTATAATAAGCAAATAGCTAGACAGAGGCAAACCCCCGGGAAGAGACACTAATGGAAAGCAGTGACCTCACTCAAGTGCTGGTTACACCCAATTAGACTCAAGCTGTGGGTGCACAAATCTCCAACTTCCCCCATCAATGGTGGCAAATACCATCCGACAAATGGGTATTAGGCTTCATCACCTACGGGCATACTCTAAAATTCACCAAAGACTGCCATCTACCCCACAAAAAGGAGTGCACCCACCTCGTCTCACCTACTCCGGAAGGAAGCCCTTTCATGTTAAGCAAATGAGCAATATGTTATGTTATGGCAACTTGTATAGCGCTCAGCTGCCCCAGCAAAGGGGCGTCCCGGCGCTTCCAACAACAGAAAAAAAACAAAGTGCTATGGCAGGAAGCTCAACATAACAACGGCCAGAACAAACTATTTTAGAGAAAAAAATTGTGTTTTAACATTCTTCCTGAAGTCCAGCAGACATTCCAGATCCCGTATGTGGACCGGTAGCGAGTTCCACAATTTGGCTGCCAGGTAGCGGAAGGAGCAACCTCCCGCTCGACAGCGTTTCACCCGGCGAACCGTGACCAGGTGCCGTCCCAGAGAACGCAGTGCACGGGAAGGAATATATGGGGTCAACAGGTTGCAGACCAGATTAGGTGTGGCCAATTTCAGAATCTTAATAGAAAGACATAACGTCTTAAACTGAATCCGCTCTGCCATAGGGAGCCAATGAAGTCTCCGGATGGTATCGGCGATGGAACAGAACCGAGGAAGTCCTACTAAGGCTCTTGTCGCTGCATTTTGAATGCGCTGCATCCGGATGATCTCAGCTTGGCTAGTCCCCAAAAGCAGGTAGCTGGCATAGTTCAGGCGAGAAAGAATAGTCGACTGGACTATCAGCTGGCGAGTAGACGAGTCAAAGAATTTCAGTCCAAAACATGTGCCAGCCACTTTTTTGGTGTGGATGCAGAAACTAAGAGAGGAATCCATCCACATCCCCAAGTTCTTGATTTCCTTCTTACGTTCCGGGGCCTTGCCCAGAGCATTAGGCCACCAATGGTCACCCCACAAATCAGTATTCTTGCCGACTAACAAACTTCAGTTTTATTTGCATTTAATTGCAAACAATTAGAAGTCATCCAGTCCGCCACGGCCATCAGGCTGCTTCTGAACCTGGAGACATTCAGGGTAGAACCTTCAGTTAGTGCAATTACCAGCTGTGTGTTGTCCGCGTATGAGACCATTGAAAGGTCCCACTGCCTGGAAACTCCAGCTAGTGGCTGAACATAAAGGTTGAACAATGTGGGGCTCTGAGGGACAGCCTGCTCAATGAAATGCACCTGGGATAGGTATGGAGGGGTGGACACACAGAAATATCTTCCGGTCAAAAAAGATCTAAAACCATTTCAGGGCCAGGTCTGAAATTTCTGCCTCCGCCAGACATTGAAGCAGAACACCGTGCGAGACCGTGTCAAAGGCGGCACTAAGATCCAACAGGATCAGTGCCGCCATTTGACCAGAATCGAGGATGGTGCGCAGGTGTTCAGTCATAGCCAGTAGCGCAGTCTCTGTACTATGACCAGAGTGGAAGCCATGTTGCGTTGGATCACTGACATAATATCGAATTCACAAATATAGAATTACCAAAATATCGAAGAAAAAATATAGAATGCAAAAATATCGAATTCCTATCTACAAACAGGTAAGTACAAAAATATCAAATCAAAAATATAGTTTTAAAAAATATAGTTAGTCAAAATATCGATTTTTTTTTAATGTCTTAAAAGTAATTTAAAATTAATGAAATAATAAATATAACATTTACTATTCCCACTCCAGAGAGTGCAACAATAGGGAAAGTGTTGGATAGCGTAGGGGTAAAAATGACTATTCGATATTAAATTACTTACCTTCAATTCAATTTTTTTCACCGCTATATTCTGTCCATTCGATATTTTGTCCATTCTATATTTTGATTTAGATATTTTGGTAATATATGTCTTTTGAATTTGATATTTTGTCTTGTTACCGTTGCGTTGCATCCAGAATGTTATGGGAGAGCAAGAAGTTGGTGAGTGTGATGTTGACATGAGCCTCCGCAACCTTCGCCATCCAGGGAAGAAGAGAAATAGGCCAAAAATTCTCAGGCTTAGCAAAGTCTAAGGTTGGCTTTTTGAGAATGCGAGAGACCCAAGCCTGTTTCAATTGTGCTTGCACCATGGCGGATGAATAGGAGGAGTTGCTTATCTGACACTAAGGCGTCAGACAAAGCAAGGAGGAGTCCCTAAACTAAGCAGGCTTTAGAGGGGCGGCAGGGGAGCCAGACTTAATTTTCACACTCAGCCTACTCAGTTCCTCATAAGAAATCTCCGGGATAACTGTAAGACTAGAGGTTGGCACTGTTCTAGAGGGAGTATAAGTGCGGGAGGTGGTCATAGACTGAAAGGACCAGTAGATCGCACGTACTTTCACCACAAAGAAGGAGGCCAGTTCTTCACCATCTAGTTTGGAAGTAGTTATAGGCACTGAGGTTTTCCTGGCACTAAGATCTTTTAAGATTTTGAAAATGTATTTGGCAGGATTAGGGCTAAAATTAATCTCCGTGGCATAGTAGGTCGCCTGTGTCTTACAAATGGCTCTATGATATATTTTAAATTCAGCCAAATAATGTGCTTTTTTTCCAGGGTGATAATCTTTCCTCCATTCGCGCTCCTTTCTTTTACATGACCTACTCAGTATAGTCAGGGCATCGTTGTACCAAGGGCTAGACTCCTGAGAGAGACCCTTAAACCAGCTCGACGGAATAAGAGCATCTAGCGCCCAAGTAATCCAGGCGCAGAACATCTCATAGCCTGCCTCGGCATTGTTAAAAGGACCCAAGGGGTCCGCTCTAAGAAGTGCATGAAAGTCTTCTAGTCTAAGCTTTCGCCAAGGTTGTTTATAAACAGATCGTTGGGCATGCTTACATGATGGTTCTGATATGGGGAAGGTCATTTCAACCAACAATTGGTCAGACCAAGCCACAGGGGTGGGGGTTGCCACAATGGAAGCCTCAATGCTAGTAAAAATGGGATCTAACGGATGACTCCCTCTATGTGTAGGGCTTGCGACCTGTTGATAAAGCTGAAATGCAGCTAAGTCTGCAAACAGGCTACAGATGGTCTTGTCATGGGCAAGGTCAAAATGAAGATTTAAATCACCAAAAATGCTAACATTAGCAGTCCCTACGGCAAGCGTCCAGAAGTGCATTTTTAAAACTAATAGCTTGCCCCGGTGGCCTATACACCAGGATCCCAGAGAGGGTAAGGTGAGTACTCACAGAAATGCTGAAACGTGCACAATCGCATCCCTCTATTATGACCTTAGTAAAGAGACAGGAGTAGCAGGATTTAGTAATCACAGCAATGCCACCTCCCCTAGTCTCTCTATTTATCATGCAGATAGAGTAGTCTGAAGGTAGAGCCAGACTAGGCTCAGCTACCATATCCCCAGTGAGCCATGTCTCAGTCAGAAAAAATATGTTGGGGGTTTCATCAATGATAAGGGAATATATTTCGGCATGATGTTTAATTAATGATCTCACATTCAGCTGCAATATTTTTAGCCATCGTTGGGAAGATGTGGCAGGAGGGGGTAGCAGGGACAAAGGTTTAGGGAGAGCAAACATACAACATGAGCAGCTGGTGGGCCCACTCAGAGGGTGTAGTGGGGAAGTATTGCACCAATGGCCTGGAGGGTTCATAGCTAGTAAAGCCTCTCTAGAGTAAGTATGTCCACCTAGCGCGTTTCGGCCAGCATTTCTGGCGAGAGGCGACGTACAGCCGCGGAGGTGCGCAGACGGGCTTGCCTGCCACCAAAAAGGAACTGGTTTCTAGTCCAGTTTTTTTCTCAGGTGACCGACTCATTTAGGATCTCCGAAAATTAAACACTTTAGCAATCCTTTAATATGGTAACCCTTCTAGACATCCTGCATCTCCTCAACCATGGAGACTACATGACAACCCTGGATTTGCATGATGCATATTTTCATATTCCCATATATTCCAAACATCTCAAGTTTCTAAAATTCACTGTAGCTGGCACCTACTATCAATTCAAAATCCTCCCATTCAGCCTCAAATCAGCATTTTTACTAAATGCCTTGCTCCTGTGGCAGCTTCCCTAAGAGAAAAGGGTTATCAGGTATTTCCATACCTCGTCGATTCGCTGATGAAAACACCAACGGCATGTCAAAGTCAAGAGCCATGGAAGCTTGCCTAACATTGTTTACCAGTTTAGGTCTAAATGTCAATCACCAGAAATCGACAATTCTTCCATCAAAAATAACAAAGGTCCATGGAGCTGCTTTGGATACCACCAAAGGCATAGTGTTTTTATCTCAGGACAGACAACAAAGGCTCAAGGTGCTATCCCTGAGGCTGTTGAGAAGAAAGTCTGTTTCAGTACGTCTGTTCAAATCGCTCCTAGAGATGAAGGTCTCTGATCCATTTGTCACTTATGAAAATGAGACCTCAAGACAAGCAATGGATTCAGACAAAGAGATCCTTCAACGATCTGGTAAAGATCACTCCAGCATGACAGCAGCTCTAACCTGTTGGACAAAAGCCAACCAACTATCCGAAAGCCTAAAATTCTTCCCTCAAATACCCAATTATGTAATAACCACGTATTCCTCCTTTGAGGGCTGAGGTGGCCATGTGCAAAACCTTCAAATCCTTGGAAAGTGGTCTTCAGACCAAAAGAGCATGCACATCAGTCAGCTGGCGGTCAAAGCAATCTATTTAAGTCTTCAAGCTTTCCTGCCAAGAATAACAGGTTCATCAGTGTTCATTTGCAAAGACAATACCACAAGCATGCACTATGTGAACAATGGTGCACCAGATCGCTAGCTCTTTCCAAGGAAACTCAAGAGACCTGGAACTGGATTATGACACAAAGGATAACAATTGGGGTAGAACATTTTCCTGGGAAGAGTAACCTCCTAAAAGACATGCAAAAGCAGAACAAGGAACAGCTGCCACCAATTGGAGCTTGATCAGCTGGCTTTGAACAAGATCTTTTTTCCATGGAAAAAACAGCCCTAGATCTCTTTGCAATGAACGAGAACTGGAAATACCATTTTTATGCATGCTGGCATCCACAACCAGGGTTGTAAGAGAATGCTTTTTTCGAATACATGGCCAGTGATCTATGCATATGCTTTTACCCCGATACCTTTTATACCCTGGGTTTTCAGCAAGATGAAGGCAGAACATTATTGCATAATCCTATTAGCCCCCAGATGGCCCATATAGGATTGGTTCATAGAGCTGCTCCTGTTATCAGAAACCAACCACATTCTCCTGAAACCATCCAGGAGACCCTTGACGGTGAACCAAGGCCAGGTCCTTCATCCAGCTCCAACTTCTAGCCACTTATCTGCATGGCTCCTGAATTCCATGAGTTTTCAGATCTGAATATCCCTCAAGACTGCAGAAACATTCTTACAAATGCCAGAACAGAGACAATTACAAAAACATATAGACTGAAATGGAAACATTTCTGTCTATGGTACCAGAAGTCAAATATTCATCCTATTCAAGCATCGCCAGAACAAATACTACCTTATCTCTTGTCACTGGCAAGATAAGGATTAGTCCATGCGTCAATTAAAGTACACCTGGCTGCAATATCAAGATATAGACGCTCTTCAAACTCTCCATCTTTGTGGTCTAATAGGATCGTTAAACAATTCACTAAAGGACTATGCAGGGTTTTCCCTCCAATAAGGGCTCCTCCTCCTTCATAGCAGCTGAATTTAGTGCTCACACAGTTGATGAAAATTACTGCTGACATCAACATCAGCTAGAAAGTGAGCGAAATACAGGCTTTTACGATTAAAGAGAATTTCATGTGTTTTACAGACGACTCTGATGCTGATGCTCAGAGGCAATCCGAAATTTATCCCCAAGGACCCTTCAAATTTTCATCTTAATGAGCCTGTGATACTAAGAACGTTCTTTCCAAATCCTTAGTCAGCAGCGAAAAGATCTCTGTAAACACTAGACATCAAAAGATGTCTGAAATTTTATTTGCATCACACCAAACAGTTTGGCAAAACAGATCAAATGTTGGTAACATAAAGTAATATTTGTAAAGATGCCCCAGTCACAAAGGCAACCATCGCTCGATTGGTCTCAGCAGCTATCCAGTTCTGTCATTCCAAAGCTGGCAGGCCATTGGCAGCTACAATCAAGGCACATTCCACTAGAGCGGTCTCTACCTCAACTGCTTTGTTTGCTGGAGTGCCTCTTGAGAAGATATGTATTGCTATGACATGGAAGAATATATATATATTCATGCAGCATTAATGCCTGGAATCAGCACAGTGCAGTGATGCTGCTATTGGACAGGTAGTGCTATGCCATTTATTTCAATTAGGTGAGCCGTTGGACACAATTATTATGCAAGCTTTTTATTTCTTCAGCAACCCAATGCGTTTCGAGGCTAAACACTTCTTGTTCAAGAATAAAACACATCTAGCATAACGATTGTGTCCGTGGCATGCTGTTTGGGAAAAGTGAGATAGCTATTGGATTGAGAGATAGGGGTTTGTCACCGGGTAAGGCGAACGCGCTTTTGCCTTATGGTAATATATGTATGTATATAGATATTGCAGGTTCAAAGTACAAAGTACCAGCACTCACTGGAGCTTGTAACCCAAATTTTATTGGGGGTAAAATGCATACAAGGTGCATTTCAGAGACTGCCTTTTTCAATATATATATATACTAGCAGCCCGTCCCGACGTCGTCCGGGTATGAATTGCTGCCGGCCAATAGCATATTGTTTTGTAGGATTTCGTTTTGATAGCATTTCTTATCTGTGACAGGCCTGTGAAACGCTCCGATTCACAGTGCACTGCTGATGCACTTAAGAGTGTGCGCGAAGTAGTGTGTGAACTCGAGTTTCCCTACTTTATTTTTCCTTGCAATATTATATAGCGTGAACTCCACAACATGGCATGAGCACAATTTACATTACAGAAGAACACATTCATTTGTGGTAGGCACGGGGAGACAAAGAGATTTATCTGGAATCACGGGATGTTGAGCTGATGCCGAGATTCGAACATAGCTCCCCAGCTTAAAGTTCGCTATTCTAGAACTTGTGGCGGGAGGTGTGTCTAAAAGTGTATGTCGGTGCTGGCCATCAATGAGAGAGACCTGTGCATTTTTCAAATAGGTGGTTGTGAGAAGTTGGCCTGATATATGATGTCTCCAATTCTGGGGGCACCTTGTATCAGTCCAAACAATCCCTTATGGTGTCTGGTTGTAAGTCAACCTTATTAGACAAGCTATCCTAATGGTAGCATGGACTAAGCAGCCTTAAAGTCTTAACTCAAGAGGTTGTGTTAAGCGAGCTGTTTTACCAATCACAATCCTGTAATATCAAATGAAAGGACACCACACAAGTTATATATTATAAAAATATATATATTTATTACTAGAATAATCCTCTATACTCTTTATGAGTCTAGAGGCACAAGCGTTTAAACAAAAGCACAGTATAACATATGAAAGTTGCACAATTATGGATGAGACCGGGGGGCCACGCAAACCATATATTAAAAAAGTGGTATAAGAACTACCAATCGAACAGTGGTTAGGCCTAGGGCCTAGGGAATCACTGGGACCAATCGGGACTAGCAATGCTGGAGTCGGGAAAAGCCCGCGGGAATCGGGTGCAGCGCTGAAAGCACACACATGCACCAATGCAATGTCAATGGTGCGTAAAAGTTACAAAGTTACTGTTTAAGGAACCTTCCGACTGACCTAGAAGGACAAAACTTTAGACACATACACTAGAGGTGTATACCAGTGTAGGAACACCGGCGTTGCTGAGTTACCTCACCCACAGGAAGCGGGTGCATAGGTGCGAAGTAGTGTCAGGTTTCGTCACGCAGGTCGATGGTGCCCGAAGATGAAGATGCTGCAGGCGTCGAGAAGAGAAGTGTCCGGTGTGATCCAAGGGTGGATCGAAGTTGTAGAGTACCTGAAAGCAGAGGGGACAGAGTCTTGGTCACTCAGCAGTGCCCAGGATGGAACCAGGAAGGAACCAGGCAATGTCGGGCGCAATCATGTGGTTGTCTAAAAGCTTGTCTCTGCTGCCACGTGGACTCTGGGGCACCGAGGATGTCCAGGAGTGGATCACGAGCTGTCCCACAAAGGCTCTCGCTGTTGGCGGTGACGGCTTCCGGATTGGAGCAAACAAACCTTGGCAAGTGCAACCCACGCAGGACTCAAAGATCGCTTCTTACTCGGACCGGGAAGGTCAGAGCGGATGCTCCTTTTCAGGGGAGCGAGGGCCAGTCCAGAGCAACCGGACTGGCAGATCAAATTCAAAGGTTCTTTGGTACTGGGGCCGCAAGCCAACGGGCAAGCGACTGGACCAACGTGTTGAGCCAAAAAGTGCAGAAGGGCCCCACGCAGCACTCGGTGAGTGTAGAGGGGGGAGTTTCGGTGCAGGAGTGGCTCAGGGCTGGGGCTTCTCAAACCCCAATGCACAGCTTCGAGGGTGCCTCGGGAGCTGCACGGTCAGCGCCTCGTGGTCTTTTTAAGATGGCCTGCCCCACGCTTCAGGTCGCCTCCACGGGTCTCAGCTTTGCAGGGACTGTGGATCGGGCTGTTCGAAGGCAGGAACGCTGGGTCTTGTTGATCTCTGTCGCTCGAGTTCCGGCGGGAACTGCAACAAAGCAAATGTCAAGGTGCTGGCTGGTGCCTGTTTGCATAGGGTGGTCACTCCTTGACCACAAGGGAGATTCTTCAGTCTTCTACGTCGAGTAGGATCTCGAAGGGTCCTGAGTTTTGTTTCATAAATTTTAGTCAGGATAATCTGAATGCTTTGGCACTGCTCCCACTCTTGATCTGGTGGGCTGGATTACCTGCTAGGTCCCTCCTGTGGGTGGGACCCAGGAAGGGGGTGGTTACACCCCTTTCCCTTTGTCCAGGGTCGCGCTGGGACTGGGGCTGGTGAGCCCCAGAACCAGTTTGACCGGATTATGCAAGGGGAAGCCTTGTGCTCCCCAGGCACTGTCTGGTTTCTTTCAAACCTCCCTGCTACAATCCACTATCTCCTGTCTGGGGTGGTGTGACACCTCCCAGCGACAGGAAACCCTTTGTCCAGGCCTCCTCTGCCAAGTTTCGGTCAGCAGCAGGAGGTCAGACTCGTGTCTGTGGCAGAAGCGTCCATTTTGTGATGCTGAGGCTCTTTTAAAAATCAACCGCGTTTCGGTAAAGTAACATGTCTTCTCACTCTAGAAGGGTGGAATGCTACCCCCGTCGCCGGACTGGCGATGAGGTAGTATTCCAAAACGTATGACACCAAACACGACATGTTTTGATAATGTCAAACCAAGGTTAGCACATAACCGCAATGGATTATAATGCTCTTAAGAGTATATGATATGGCATTATCCCGGAACAGCTTAGGGAATTGGTCCCGACAGCTGCAGACAGGCCCAGCTCATGCTAGGGCACCATCTCACATAAAACCAAGCACTCTGCCTCCAGGATTGTTAAGGCCTGCCATAGGAGTGACTTATAGGTATATATGTGTCCAGATATAGGTTTAGATATAGGTATACTATATCTAAGCAAGGGGTGATTACACCAAATTGCCCGAGCTGAGTGATCAGCCAGTTGTGTCTATTTAAGTACCAGCCAGGGGTGGCAAAAGATATGCTGCAGCCCCTCGTAGGCCTTGTTGGCACCTATGCCCTGAGCACCTATAGTGCATGGTACAGGGGCTGACAAGGAGTCCAGTTCCAATTGGGTTATGTACCTATTGTACATGTATGTGAATTTAGAGAGAGAACAGCAGGCTGTGGGTCTGATTAGCAGGCCCACAGCCACATTAAGTCGAAAACCAGTGAAGCAAAAAGCAAAAATTTGGGGTGACCATAGGATAGCAGACCCTACTCTCCTACAGTGGTGAAAAAATATGAGTATGTTGCTGGAGATGTGGGGTGCCGTGCCACCAATTTACTTACCGCAGGGAGGGTAAACACCCATTATTCCGCAACTTTATCGGGGGAGGGTAAACACCCATTATTCCGCAATCTTATTTCCGCATACCATCACTCTGCATACTTTCATTACGAAAGTACCATGACTCCGCAATGCCATAATAATGCATGGCATTACATTTTATATGCTTTTACCACGCATACATTTACAACGAAATTCGTTGTAAATGCATGAATGGTAAAAGCATGTTTTTTTTTTAATGTTTGGATAAGGTAAGTATGGGTATAGGGGTATATCTTTTGGGTACTGAGGTATATGTTTTGGGGTGTTTGGGTATTTTAAGGGTTCAGATATAGTTTTGGGTTATGGGGTACAGGGGTAGTTTTAGGGTTTAGGGATAGGTATGGGTTTTGGGGTACAGGGGTATTTTTAGGGTTCAGGGATAGGTTTGGGTTTTGGGGTATAGGGGTATTTTTAGGGTTCAGGGGTAGGTTTGGGTTTTGGGGTACAGGGGTATTTTAAGGGTTCAGGGCTAGGTTTGGGTTTTGGGGTACAGGGGTATTTTTAGGGTTCAGGGCTAGGTTTTGGTTTTGGGGTACAGGGGTATTTTAGGGTCTAGGGGTAGGTTCTGGTTTTGGGGTACAGGGTTATTTTAGGGTTCAGGGCTAGGTTTGGGTTTTGGGGTACAGGGGTATATTTAGGGTTCAGGGGTAGGTTTAGGTTTTGGGGTACAAGGGTATTTTAAGGGTTCAGATCTAGGTTTGGGTGTTGGGGTACAGGGGTATTTTAGGGTTCAGGGGTAGGTTTGGGTTTTGGGGTACAGTGGTATGTTTAGGGTTCAGGGCTAGGTTTGGGTTTTGGGGTACAGGAGTATTTTTAGGGTTCAGGGGTAGGTTTGGGTTTTGAGGTACAGCGGTATTTTTAGGGTTTAGGGATAGGTTTGGGTTTTGGGGAACAGTGTATAGTTATAGGGTTAAGATGGGTTATTGTTTAAGGGTGTTTGGGTATTTTAAGGAGTAAGGGTGGGGTATTTAAAGGGAGCAGGGTGGGATTAGCACACGATATGAGACATGGCATGAAGGGCGGAACGTACCACACGCCCCAGCGTTTGTCACGCCCCAGCACATGCCCACAGCACAACGCAGACACGCCCACAAGGGAATACTTTGCTGGCACGGTTCTTTAACCTTTTAAATGTATATGGTGGGCGTCTGCATAGCCTATGTCCTTCTGCTGCAACTGCCCTTTCCAACGCTGTATTCGGTGTTGTGATTGGTGCTTTGGTTCCTGAGATTACCCGCCTCAAAGGTTTGGGCTCTCTCTTTATTATATTGGTATGGATATATATATATTTGTGTGTATGTGGATATTTTTCTGTATATATGTTCATACCCATCATCTACTATTTGTGCTATTACCATTAATATTTACAACTACTGTAATTGCTTGTTATTCCGATTGTCATGGGTAATATAATCTGTGAATCATAATCGGTGTGGGGGAACTGCACAAGTTATCGTTACTTCAATTAACTATAACTGGTAAGTTTTTGTGTTTTGTGGAGTCTAAAATTATATTTGTTTCAGAACATTTTCACCAAATTATAACGTCACTTTAAGCTTTCTTTTTTCAGCAAATTTCCAAGGTTTTTAAATGTACAGTAATATATTACCATGCATACCTATAGCACCACTTTAACTTTTGGTTTTATTCCAGTGAATTTCTAGCTATATTCATTCTAAAGATATATAAAATGACAAAGCTACTCCTGTCTAATCAGGAATTCAAATTTAAAGGCGTATTAAGGAATAGTCGAATGTTAACCTATGAGACGAGTAGGCCTCACTGTAGTAAAACTAATTTGGGTGTTTGTGACTACTAGGACATGCAAAATATAAAAGTACATGTTCTGACATTTACTTACACAGCACCCTGCCCTGCGGGCTACCTAGGGCCTAACTTAGGGCTGACTTATGGGCAATAAAAGGGGAGGCGGGAGGTTCAAGGCTTAGCGAAGGGTTTTAAATGCCAAGTCGAAGTTGTAGTAAACTGCACACATAATCCCTGCAGTAACAGGCCTGAAAAAAATTTGAAAGGCTACTTGTGTAGGTGGCACAATCAGGGCTGCAGGACCACTAGTAGCATTTAATTTACAGGCCCTGGGAATATGGCATGCCACTTTACAAGGGACTTATAATTAAACTAAATATGCCAAATGTGTATAGACCAATGTTACCATGTTTATGAGAGAAGCACATGCACTTTAGCACTGGTCAGCATGGTAAAGTGCTCAAAGTCCTTAGGCCAACAAAAAGGAGGTGAGAAAAAAGGGGAGCAGAAAGGCAAAAGCTTTAGGGTGACCCTTCAGAGAGGGTCATCTTCAACCCTGGGTTTATTAATTGGCTTCATAGTATGGGGCATATAAAAGGTTCCAGGTGTATATATATATAAATATATAATAAATATAAGGAAATGGGCAAATCCTGGTGTGTGCCCAATCTTGTACAAATATATACAAACATTTGCCCCATTACTAAAAATCCTGGCTATTGTTTTTGATAGAACATTTTAAGATGTCAAATGAGTTTATCACAAATCCCATCTTAGTAATGACTGTGCATAAAACATGCCATGAAACATGATTAAATGCCTTTTCTACATCAAATAGTATCATACCATCCTGTCTGGATGGAGCTTTAGTGGGGTCAAATAGGACAATCACATTATTTATATGAACGCATGTATCCCGCCCAGATATGAAACCATGTTGCTGAGTGCTAACTGATCCACCAACTTTTCTAATCATGCCCTCTTTATTTTTTAGTACATTTTAGCATTCAAATCCCATTTGCCGGCTTCCTTTCTTTGCAAATACCGAAATATTATCTCAGTTTTCCAATACCAGCCTCAATATGCTGAACGATTTATGAAAACACAAGAACTATTTGCTTCGAATAGATCTTAAAAAATTCAATAAGTATGGCTTCCTCGGCCCTGGCCAGCCCACTAGTGAAAAGTTCAGTATCTTGGATATCCTCCTCTAAGTTGATACCTATTTCAATATTTATTTTGTGATCATCGTTTAGATGAGCATTAAGATGAGGCAACTGGATTGAAGACAAAACCTGTTCTAGCTCTTTATCAGAACTAATTGAATGTTTGGTATATAATTATTGAACGAACTGGTGAAATTGCTAGCATGTCCCTAGTATATGTCTATATAGTCTTGTGTGTTCATAATACCGTGTTACTTTTTCCCTTAATTTTATAAGCACGTATTTTCCCAATAAAATCCCTATATTCAATTTATTTTCACCAAATATGCAACAGCCACTTTCTCGCCACCTTGACCCACAACCGCCCACAACCTATTCCTCGAAGAAACTGGAACAAAATCACTTCCGACCAACTCCTCACATCAGTCAACCAAAACCCTCCCACCCTCTCATTTGACCCAAACCAAGCGGCCACCAATCTCAAGCAATGGATCACCCACAGTGCTGACGAACTAGCACCCCTGAAAAAGCACCAGATCAAATCAGCCAGCAAAAAGGCTCCCTGGTTCAATGATGACCTTAAAAAATCCAAGAAGCTATGCCGCACCCTGGAGAAAACATGGAGAAAAAACCCGACCACAGACAACATGTCCACCCTTAAGGCAGCCACCCCCAAACACCACCAACTGATTCGATCCGCCAAGAAATCAGCTTCAAGGATCGTCTTGACAACAACACTCACAACAGCAAGGAACTTTTCAACATCGTCAAAGAATTCACCAACCCCACCACAGCATCCAACGACATCACTCCCTCCCAAGACCTCTGCGACGCGTTATCCTCCTTCTTCTACAACAAAATTGCCGACATCCACAACAGCTTTGAGAACACTCCCAGCGATCAACCCCCCCACCCCCCTCTGATCCTACTCCGCCAACTAACAACCTTACCGCCTGGAACCCAATCACCACTGAAGACACCATCCGCCTAATGAACTCAATCCACTCCGGCTCGCCAACTGACCCCTGCCCCCACCACATCTTCAACAAAGCGGACTCCATCATCGCACCCCATCGCCGTGATGTCATCAACTGCTCGTTCAACTCTGCCACCTTTCCAGAAAGCTGGAAACACGCCAAACTCAGCGCCCTTTTGAAGAAGCCCACAGCAGACCCCTCTGAACTTAAAAACTACCGACCCATATCCCTCCTCCCATTCCCGGCCAAATTCATCGAGAAAGCCGTCAACAGCCAGCTCGCCGCCTTCCTTGAATCCAACAACTCCCTCGATCCATCCCAATCCGGATTTCGAGCCAAACACAGCACCGAAACTGCCCTCATTGCAGCGACTGACGACATCCGAACACTACTGGACAACAGTGAAACAGTGGCCCTCATTCTACTCGACCTCTCCGCCGCCTTCGACACAGTCTGCCACAGCACCCTTATACAACGCCTCAGCAACATCGGCATGAAAGGAAAAGCCTTGGACTGGATCACCTCATTCCTCGCGGGGAGAACCCAAAGAGTCCGACTTCCCCCATTCAACTCTGAGGCCACTGAAGTCATCTGTGGCGTACCTCAAGGATCTTCACTCAGTCCCACCCTCTTCAACGTTTACATGAGTCCACTCGCCTCCATCGCGCGTCATCACAACCTTAACATCATCTCTTACGCCGACGACACCCAGTTAATCCTGTCCCTCACCAAAGACTCTAACACCGCCAAAAACAATCTCCACGAAGGCATGAAGGAAGTAGCCGAATGGATGAAACATAGCCGCCTTAAACTCAACTCAGACAAAACGGAGGTGCTCATCTTAGGATCTTCCCCCTCTGCCTGGGACGACTCTTGGTGGCCTTCCGCTCTGGGCATAGCACCCACACCCACAGACCACGCACGTAACCTTGGCTTTATCCTAGACTCCTCTCTCTCGATGTCCAGACAAGTCAACGCAGTCTCATCCTCCTGCTTCAATGTACTACGCATTCTCAAAAAGATCTTCCGTTGGATCCCCCTCGAGACAAGAAAAACTGTCACCCACGCACTGGTCACGAGTCGACTGGATTATGGTAACACACTATACGCCGGAATCACAGCAAAATTACAGAAAAAACTACAACGCATCCAAAACGCATCAGCAAGACTCATATTAGACATCCCTCACCAAGATCACATCACCGGACACCTAAAAGACCTCCACTGGCTTCCCGTCAACAAAAGAATTACATTCCGCCTTCTCACCCACGCACACAAGGCCCGCTACAATCTAGGATCTGAATGCCTCAACACTCGTCTGTCCTTCTACAATCCCACCCGCCAACTAAGATCGTCCAATCAAGCCCTCGCCGCTGTCCCGCGCATCCAAAAATCCACCATGGGGGGCAGATCCTTCTCCTTCCTCGCTGCCAAGACCTGGAACTCACTCCCCACTCACCTCCGACTAACTCAAAACCACATCTTTTTCGGAAAAGAACTTAAAACCTGGCTATTTGACAAACAACTAACCCCCTCCCCAAGCGCCTTGAGACCCTCTGGGTGAGCAGTGTGCTATACAAATGACCGAACTTGAACTTGAACTCATCCTGTGTTTGATCACTAATTGTTTATGCACGTGCGATTTCAAGTGTCCTGAGGGCAGAGTTTACAGCTTGGTTCTCAATGTGTTCTTTCTTCCTATATATTGAATAATTGATCAAAACAAACCTCAAGTTGCCTTGAATGTATCCAAAACCACATATGATGAAGGAGAACCTTTGTTAATCATTTAAAAAATAATATAATCTGTAAATATTTTCATGATTCCGAAAGTCTGTTTCATGAATAAAGCCCTAATAAGAGTTCGTCTTTTGTTACCTACATGGGGGTCAGATTTATATTTTACGGGTGCATCCCAGCAAATCAGCAGGGATGCGCCAGGAAAGATGTGTGACACAAGTTTACCCTTGTGCCATCACAGAAGCGCCACATTTACAATGCGGCACCTCATGGCGCAAGGATAAACAGATACGTGTCGCATTTGCCGGCGTAAGGTTGGCGCAGTGCCGGAGTTGCTTTGTGCCCGCGAACACGGCAGTGCTGGAGTCGTGTCGCGGGCACGACGCAACTCCAGCACTGTTCCAACCCTGCCTATCCTTAACATGGTGCGTCACGCCTTACGCCTGCTTCAAGCAGGCGCAAGATTTTGACGCAACGGCGTCGGAACAGTGACTGAGTGAAATCTTGTAGATTTCATTCAGGCACTTTTCCGAGTTGTTCCTGAGACGGAACTTCCCCCCAGTGGAGAAGTGTGGCTCAACAGTTAGAGGCGGCAGACCCAGAGGCAGAGGTTGGCCCGGGACCAGGGTTCAATTCCTGACGCGGCCGGGTGCAGGACCAATGTCAGCGGGCCCGATAAATCTCGCCTCGGTGCCACTCTGACCATGGGGTCCCACACTGCAACTCTGGGCAATAGCTTGCTTAATCTCCACTCTGGCCCCATCACCGCCGGGGATGCCTGGCTGCACCTTGGGGATGCCCAGCAAAGGGACCATCTCACAGGGAAAGCCAGGACGGGTTCCCCAGTGGTACAACGCTGGGATGCCCCAGGGTAACCACGCGCTCTATAAATCCAACATTCATTCATTCATTTATTCATTCATTCATTCACCCCCCCCCCCCCCCTGCGCTGGAACACCCACATGTTACCTGACGCAGGTTTCATGTGGCAAAGGGCTTTACTATGTGACACATCTCCCTAGATGCACCACGTTGCAAATAGGGCGCAACATGGCGCATTGTTTACGCCGCCGCTGTGTCACAGAAGTGACGCAACTGCAGCGCAAATGAGGCACAAGGGGCTTGTAAATCTGCCCCATAGTTCTTAAGGCTGGCTAATCGGACAATCGGTGAGTTATGATCGGATGGAACCGACCTTCATTTGGGATCTGGATAGCCATTTGCTTGATATGATCACCATTGATCACCATCTCTATCCATGAGTATCGCTGATGCACAGAAGAGTACTAAGCATATCCATGCTTTAAAACCCTCAAAACGTCTATTAGCCAGTGTGCCTGAATCAATTTGTAATTTTAAGTCTACTTAAAATACAAACAGCAACCTTGAACAGTGAGAAAATAGCAAACCTTAGGCGAAGCCTTTAGGTGGAATTTCAGGAAATTAGACCAAAAGCATAGATCGATTTAGTTTGGGGTTAGAGGAATCGCTAAATAGACGCTGTAATGCAGGACACAACGAAAATAACAGCTAACAGCATGCTTGTTTGCCTGAATGTTACCACCATCTCTGTTGGTGCCTTCCCCCAAGAGATTGTGGGGAGAGTTCAGGGGTATTCACAGAAATGTTCTGCCAGCAGACTCAGAGTTTCAAACAGTGCAAGGCATGTGGTAGTACCCGGGATATCTTGTCTAGCTGGCATTTAGCAGGATAGGATGAATGGAGAAGTGGATTTAGGAAAATGTGGAGAAGCTTGTTCAAAGCTTGTAGTGTGGTAGGATTTTTTGGGAATTGGAGTGTAAAGAAGAACTTAGACACAGAGAGCAGTGAAGCAGGAATGGAGGCTCGTAATTTCTCTCAACATGGTCCCTCATTGCATGAATGGGTCAAAGAAGACAGTCCAGCTAAGGTACCTCTGTAAAGGTCACAGTAGAATGTATGTATGTCTTGCCTGAGAGTTTTTTCTTAACTATCCAAGTCTCAATATAGACATCACTATGGCATTATGTGCACCATGGCAAGTATTTTAACAGAGAATGATAAGTATATTAAACATCTAACAAGTATAAAGTCATTTATGTGCTAATAATTATAGACATTGTTTTTTTCAGCTCACCAAAACCAAAGCAGGTAAGAGTGTCTTAACTCTATGTTAAATTCAGTAAAATAAAGATGATAACTCCTCGTTGTAATGTTCATGTAGTATATTTATTCTTGAGATTAGGTGGTCAGGTACAGCAATCAAGTAGGAATGTAATCTGATAAAAAAACCCCACCGGGGGCAGATAACCTCCTGCTCAGTCTCCAGGTAACTGATAAATCCCTTGAAAAAGCAACAGGTAGAATCATGGATGACATCACAGAGACATGACATAGACAAGCAGACACTAACACTAAGGAGGGACAAAGAGGGAGGAAGAGCAGGGTGTAACACTCTGTTATTGTTACAAAAAGTTACAAATATCTTGTCAGAGTAGAGAACCATAATGAAACCTAGAGAGTAAAGTGCATTGTATTCATTATTTTTTTAGTGGATGGTATTCCATGGTGCAGATTCCACCCAACTGCACAACAGCAACATTAAACATTTGATATATAATTTACCATGGCTGGCTGGGCCTACCAGCTTTTTAATCCAAATATTCCAGATAGTTAAAAACGCAGCAGCAGGACTGATCGTGAGAGTTCCTTATTGGCAATCTATTTTGCCTCATCAGAAGCATTTACATTGGCTGCCAGTAGTCAATCATATCAAATGTAAAGCGATTACTTTTGCTTTTAGGGCATTAGCAGATAATTTGCTATTTATTTGAGAAAAAGACTGTACTTACAAGCAATGTATATCGCTCAGGTCGAATAACCTTCGACTTCTGCAGGTCCCAAAATGTTCTAAGACTAGACAAGGAGGCAGATCTTTTGCATTCCTGGCATCCAAACTGTGGAACACACTTCCTGTGTGTCTCTGTAGAGCTTCTTCTGTCACTGTCTTTCAAAAATAATTGAAAACCTTCTTTTTTTATATAGTCTAGGCTTCACTGCACTGCTACCGCCTGAACATTCTCTCTGGCTGCTCGTAGCCGCTTCTGAGGTGCTTAGTCCGTTTCCGTTCCTGCAAGCATCTGGCAATTGGGACTGCTGGAGCGACTTTGGCTCTTTGGACACTGTCTTTGCCGACCTGGGCTGAGGAGAACTACAGCGCGAGGCAGCGGGACTGCGAGGACCAGAAGGCAGTGCGACTGATTGGACACAGCTGGTCCTCTTCCCGCCACCACCTCCTAGCACTATAACACGGCTCGCAGCCCCCGCTCTGCGGGAGCCGCTCGTAGCCGCTTTGAGGTGCTTAGTTTGTTTCCGTTCCTGCAAGCATCTGGCAATTGGGACTGCTGGAGCGACTTTGGCTCTTTGGACACTGTCTTCGTCGACCTGGGCTGAGGAGGAGAACTACAGCGCGAGGCAGCTGGACTGCGTGGACCAGAAGGCAGTGTGTCTGATTGGACGCAGCTGGTAATTCCCGCCACCACCTCCTTGCACTATAACACGGCTCGTGGCCCCCGCTCCACGGGAGCTGCTCGTAGCCGCTTCTGAGGTGCTTAGTCCGTTTCCGTTCCTGCAAGCATCTGGCAATTGGGACTGCTGGAGCGACTTTGGCTCTTTGGACACTGTCTTCGCCGACCTGGACTGAGGAGGAGAACTACAGCGCGAGGCAGCAGGACTGCGAGGACCAGAAGGCAGTGCACCTGATTGGACGCAGGTGGTCCTCTTCCCTCCCACCACTCTTTTCTATTTGACCACGCCCCCACCCGCGATTCGTGGGACGCACGTGGGCGACGCTGGGTGAAGCCCGGGCCAAGGGCGGGCCCGTTCTAGCTCGTTACAGACCGTGTAAGACCGGACTGGGCTATCCCCCTTGGTTTTTGATTGACTGAGCCAGCACCTAACAGGTATCCTATTTATTCTTGTGAAGAGGAACACCGTTGACCTGGAACTATGTCGAGCTGCGAGACCAGAAGCAAAGCCACGGCATTGAGTACTATGGTGGCAGGTACATTGGACAATTTCCTGCTTAGAGCAAATTCCCTTGTGTCCAATGAATTGATAATTCTAGAAAGACGACTCTCGCAGGGAATTGAAAATGTTAGGAGATCTTCATTGGGCTTAATAGCTAATGCTAAAACCCCCGAAAAGGCTGTGGATTCCCCTAGTGCTTTACTAAATACTGTTGAACAAACAATAACAACTGTATTGCAAGAGATGGCAAGTAGCCCTGGATTGCATAGAGATTCTCTCCCCGCTATTCCTGAGGCCATTCCGATGTCATCAACTGATAATAGTGTGTCATCTGACGCTAGGCACGATCCTAATACCTTACAGTTACAGGGTATTCGGGAAGGGGCAGTCCCAAAAAGAAAACGAGGGGCACAGGCAAGGGGTGGAAAAAAGGCGAAGCTAGATAAATGCCCCCCTCATAACGATCCCAAAGGTCCCACACAAATTAGGGTTGTCCCTCCAGCAATTAGTGGTGCTATTAACCTACCCCCCCAAATTCCTCCTGTGGTGCAATTCTCTGCATTTAGGTTTGGGGATACAGCACAAGTTGGGGGTGATCAGTCTATTCTTGCCCTGGCCAGTATTTTGAAATCTTCGCTTGCCCCTTTGGTTAACAGACTTGATCTTATCGATCTTAGGTTGTAAAGAATAGAAACGGCCACTGGGGCTATGATGGAACTTTTGAAATCCTTGGGAATTAGGCAGAGGGAGCCTGACTCTAATGGGGGGGGGAATTGCAAAAAACACAGTTGATGGACAGAATGCAGAACAATGTCTTACATTCACCCCAGTCCAAAGATCTGGGCCTAAATCCATCGTTTTTTTGCACTCCACACCACCCTAGGTCAGACAATGGCTATATGCAAATCAGCCTTGACCCTGTGCCTCATGGGAACAGTCCAGCCCGAACTACCAAGCCATGTCTTTCCTAGACCGGAATCAAGCATCCAAGGACCGGTTTCTGGCTATCAGCCTTCTTCAGCCTGGATAGCTTGACTCCAGTGATGTGGAGAGCCTAGGACTCGCGTCTGAGCATACCCAGCCCACTCGGGGTGAAAATTGCAAAAAACACAGTTGATGGACAGAATGCAGAACAATGTCTTACATTCACCCCAGTACAAAGATCTGGGCCTAAATCCATCGTTTTTTTGCACTCCACACCACCCTAGGTCAGACAATGGCTATATGCAAATCAGCCTTGACCCTGTGCCTCATGGGAACAGTCCAGCCCGAACTACCAAGCCATGTCTTTCCTAGACCGGAATCAAGCATCCAAGGACCGGTTTCTGCTATCAGCCTTCTTCCGCCTGGATAGCTTGACTCCAGTGATGTGGAGAGCCTGGGACTCACGTCTGAGCATACCCAGCCCACTCGGGGTGAAAATTGCAAAAAACCCAGTTGATGGACAGAATGCAGAACAATGTCTTACATTCACCCCAGTACAAATATCTGGGCCTAAATCCATCGTTTTTTTGCACTCCACACCACCCTAGGTCAGACAATGGCTATATGCAAATCAGCCTTGACCCTGTGCCTCATGGGAACAGTCCAGCCCAAACTACCAAGCCATGTCTTTCCTAGACTGGAGTCAAGCATCCAAGGACCGGTTTCTGGCTATCAGCCTTCTTCAGCCTGGATAGCTTGACTCCAGTGATGTGGAGAGCCTGGGACTCACGTCTGAGCATACCCAGCCCACTCGGGGTGAAAATTGCAAAAAACACAGTTGATGGACAGAATGCAGAACAATGTCTTACATTCACCCCAGTACAAAGATCTGGGCCTAAATCCATTGTTTTTTTGCACTCCACACCACCCTAGGTCAGACAATGGCTATATGCAAATCAGCCTTGACCCTGTGCCTCATGGGAACAGTCCAGCCCGAACTACCAAGCCATGTCTTTCCTAGACCGGAATCAAGCATCCAAGGACTGGTTTCTGGCTATCAGCCTTCTTCAGCCTGGATAGCTTGACTCCAGTGATGTGGAGAGCTTGGGACTCACGTCTGAGCATACCCAGCCCTCTCGGGTGAAAATTGAAAAAAACACAGTTGATGGACAGAATGCAGAACAATGTCTTACATTCACACCAGTACAAAGATTTGGGCCTAAATCCATCGTTTTTTTGCACTCCACACCACCCTAGGTCAGACAATGGCTATATGCAAATCAGCCTTGACCCTGTGCCTCATGGGAACAGTCCAGCCCGAACTACCAAGCCATGTCTTTCCTAGACCGGAATCAAGCATCCAAGGACAGGTTTCTGGCTATCAGCCTTCTTCAGCCTGGATAGCTTGACTCCAGTGATGTGGAGAGCCTGGGACTCACGTCTGAGCATACCCATGGGGGGACGCATCTTCACCCAACATCTCCCCCCCAGTAAATATCCCTGTCTCAGTAAATATCCCTGTCCCAGTAATTCCCCCTACTCTAGCACAGATTACTGGGTCTGCTGCCCGAGATAGTCCTATCAGGAAGGTTAGAAAGACCAATGAGAATGATGAGCGTACTAACGCCGAGGGTAATAGAGTGAGGCTGAAAAAAGTAATTATTTTACCCACTCAGGCTGCTCCCTTGGTTGTGGTTCTAACCGGAGTTCCCCAGCTTAGTAATTCAGCAGTAGAATCGTTTGCCTCTCTGAAGAATAAAGTGGCAAGCTGGTTGAATACTTACAGACCCCTTCCCCCCCATATTTCAAGTGAAATCCCAATGGTTCAAAGGGCCTCATGGGTGGGACACACTAATAAAAATATAAAGGGTGACTGTATCCTGGTTAATTTTAGGAACCCCGGGATAGTCTCGCATAGCTGCAACTGGTCGGGCAGTAAGGCAGACACCGCAATACAGACTCTCCCATTGTCATTCTTTTACCCACCTGTTACTATTCAATCTGAACCAGGGTTCGATGATGGCTGGACAAGGGTGGGACCTAGAAGACACATCAGAGGGTTCAGGACTAATCTATATGACACCTTTATGCCCACTGATTACCTACACAACAATAGGTATAGCTGCTTGGATCAGGTAGACTGACTATACTATGAATACCGAGTTGGGGCCCGATTTGGGGGGATGGGTGTTAGGAATCAGCATAGGATCCAGGAAGAAGGCAGTGCGATGAATATTTACCCAGGGATATTGTCTAATGCCCCACCCAGGCCTACTACCAACAATCAAGTTATGGGGCAAGCTAATCTTCTCCTTGCGAATAGTCTAGTCAGTGACACAGAATCCACCACACTAATCAAAAGTGCATCAACTGACCATACAGCATTAAAGATTTTGTCCTGGAATGTGGCAGGTCTAGGTAATAAAATGGCCTGCCCTGAGTGAGGCTCTTTCATAGACACGAATGACGTATGCCTCTTTCAGGAAACCTGGGCAAGGGAGGATCAATTCCGGTTTGGTTTTGCCTCATTTTCAGTCGCTGCAAGATGGGGGGGAAGGGTAGACTGTTAGGGGGGTTAACAATCTGGGTGGGAGTCCACCTGGGCTGCAGTGCGAGGGTTATGGATACTTTAACGGAGGATGTCCAATGTGTGGTGTTGGAGTGGCCGAATGCTTCTCGACTCGCTCTGGTCAATATCTACTCTAGACCTGTGAATATTACATCTGAATCCAGAACCATAGATGAGCTCTCCTCCTTTCTAAATGTGATCCCTCACGGTATTACGTTTGTAGTTGGGGAGATCTCAATTCTCATTTTGAGCCGCTCATCGGTCTGTTGGATGGTGTACATCAGGAGGAGGATGACCACTGAAAAATACCTTAAGTGGTGGGTCCCCCGCCCAGGTCTTGGGCGCCCTTGGCGGTTCAAATTATGGCCATGACTCTAAACCACTCAATTAGGGCCTGCAATGGCCGTGTAAAAACGGACGTCCTTTCAAAGTGCACTTATAATAAACCTTGTCAGGAGTCACGCTTGGAATATATATTTGTAGAGAGCTGTGCATGGCATAAGGTCCTCGATTTTAGGGTGGTAACTAGGGGTGAAAGCGATCACAATGCGTTGATCTTAGATTTCCTATCCCCTGGTATCCCCAAAGATAGTTGTAATGCAGAGAGTGGGCCAGTTGATAGGGTACTTCTATCAAATAACAGGCGCAGGGTTAGATGGGACAAACTAGTCACCCATCTAGAGCTAGTGGCAGAGCTATATGCCCGGACAATTCCGTTATTGGAAGCCGTAGGAGCTCTAACTCTGCTGCACCCCTCTCCCGACGTATATTTAAAGCTAGGAGTTCTTAACAAGGAACTAACTATTAGTCTAGCAGAGATCCTAAATCCCCCAGGGCTAAGAGAGAGGAGAGCGGGCAATAAACCTACCTGGTTCAATACTACCTGCAGGAAGGCAAAAGCAGAACTGCTCCAGGCCCTAAAACAAAAAAATAACAGGCCAATGTTTAAGGAAAAGAGGGTAGAATATAGGCAGTTAATTCATCACGCCATGGTCGAGTGGGGCAACGAGAAATGGGCCAATTTAAAATCTGCTCTGACAATAAGAGATGCACGGAAGTTCTGGCAAATTGTGAACACCGGGTCGGCTGACCCAGTACCGGCAATAGCACCTAATATTGCTGCGGATGTGTGGGAAGAACATTTCCAGACTCTGTACCAGGGGGACAATTCCGCCAATGTCATGGAACAAGGGGGTTTAGTTCTTGGTCCTATGGTGGGAACGTTTGAGCTTGATTTTACCGAGGGAAAGGTTTGTGCGGCAATTCTTAAACTCCCACCTGGCAAAGCCCCAGGGTTGGATAAATTACCTGGGGACCTATTAAAACATGAACCTATGGTCTGGGCTCCTTGCTTAATGGTCATCTTTAATGCAATTCTGGGGAGTATTGCGGGTTCCAGTACTTGGCTGGGAGCTGAGATAGTCCCTATCTTCAAGAAGGGTTCACCTCTGCTCCCAGCCAACTACAGGCCAATCAGCCTCATTGATGTGCCGCAAAAGCTCTTCGCGAGGCTGATTTTAGATCGCCTTCAAGAATGGATGGAGGATTCTTCTATCCTAAGCCCTTACCAAGCAGGGTTTAGAAAGAATGTATCTACCACGGACCAGTTTTTCCGACTAACCCTGCTTTATTGGAACACCGTTAAGATCGAGGGTGGTTCACTTTATACTGTTTTCGTGGATCTTTGTGCGGCCTTCAACCTAGTCCCGCGCCGGAAACTGTGGACTGTGCTTTCGGAATTGGTCATTCCCCCCCCCCTCTCCTGAATATGATAATTCGACTCCACACTGAGAATTTCGCACAGGTCAGGTGTGGGAAAAATGGTTCCTTGTCAGCCAGATTCCCCTTGGCAGGGGGGTAAGACAGGGGTGCGTTTTGGCGCCGACCCTGTTTTGTCTTTATGTCAACGGGGTAATCACACACCTGAACGCGGTATCTGACAGTGATGATCCAAAACTTGCTGGGTGTCGGATCTCTGCGATTATGTTCGCAGATGATACGTTACTGCTTTCAAAGACTCCTATGGGCATCCAGCGAGTTCTGGCCGGTTTTGTGTCTTTTTGCTTAGACCGTGGGCTGGAAATAAACACTCTGAAAACGAAATTCATGATTTTTAACCCCCCGGCAACAACACGCCCAAACCCGGTGATAAGTGGAGTTCGCCTAGAAAGGGTCCAGACCTTTGAGTATCTGGGGCTCACCTTAAACGAAAGTATGACTTGGGTGCAACATCAAATAAAATCGCAACTTAAGTTGTCCCAAAAAGCGGGGGTATCCTTAAGCTCTTAAATAAATCCTCTATTAAACCAATTGGCCCACCCCTGGAAATTTATAAACTGCAGTCACGGGGCGCAGTGATTTATGGTGGTGAACTGTGGGGTCACAAGTGTTGATACGCGATAGCCGTCACGGAGAACAAATTTTTCTCCGTGGTAGCGTTGCCCCCTAGTACACCATTATTGCCGCTAAGGCTTGACCTGGGCCTTAGACCTATAGATGAGGAACTGGGCCTCAAACCGCTAATTTTTTGGCGGAGACTCTGGGTTACCCCAGAGCTCAAGAACTATAGGTAAGAGCTTTCGAAGGTTCTAAGGCTCCCGAACGCAGGGAAACTGCCCTGGCTCAAGTATGTAAGAGAAGAACTTGAGAGAATAGGTCTGGCGCCATTGTGGTCTGACCCGGAGCATGCTTGCCCTAGAATCTCACGCAAGCATCTGGTCAATTTGTACCATGAAAGTAAATTAACTGCCCTTATATCGAAAGCCCAAACTGGCACCCTGACTGGTACGTTTTTAATGATCAAAGATTTTTATCAATTTGAGCCTGTCTTTGACGGTGTTAGTCCTGTTGTTCTTAGAAAGTTGTATCTCCAATGGAGACACAGCTCTTTACCCCTCAGAGCTTTTACGAGTAAGTGGTGCCCATCTTCCCCTAAAAACTGCTGTGACTGTACCTCGGAGTTGGAAAATAACTTACATGTTGTGTTCTTCTGCCCGGGCTACCAAAAAAGTAGAAGGAGGTGGATTATTCCCCTATGTAAAAACTTGGGGATCAAGCATTGTTCGCAAGTTTATAGAATACTTAAAACAGATCTTTCACTTGTAATTGTCTTTGCTGTAACTAAATTTCTAGCAGCAATGTGGAATATTAGAAGGACGTTTGTGAACATTGTATGAATTAGGATCCAGTAGACCCACCTCAATAGATGTTTTGAAATCTGATCTAAAACTTAGATGGGCAAGGTGGAATGTTTGTTATGTATTTACTAATGCTCTTTGTCACTTACCGTGATGTAATGATAAGGTGCTAGAACACGCGTTCATTCATTTTTTTATTGTGTATCTAAATGTATTGCATCATTTTTAACTGTTTAACTTATGTGATCTCTTTTATGACAACATTGTCGAAATAAAGACAAAATGAATGAATGTTAGCACCTGGACGCTTCTAATAAAGCTGACCGGATCTTTAGAAATGCCTTTGATTGATGGATTGATTGATTGATATTAACAGGGAGAGTAAACATTACTCTAAAAAAAGAGGAACCAGGAGCTTTTTAGTAGGTCCAGCACACATATTCCCTAGCAACACTAGTTTAAATATACGGGGGTGCAGTTCCTAAGGACAGTTTGTGATATTCAGGTTTGTGGAATAATCTCCCAATGGAGGAAGTGCCCTCACACACCCCGAGAGATGTCCTAATTCATCATTTGGATGCACTCTTTGTCGGGCCGGTGTTGCAATGCCCAACGGGCACCCACAAAGGGGGTCTTTAGCGGACTACTTTTGGATAAATCCGTTAGGTGAGTGAGAGTGTGTGGGCTGTGGTGAGTACTGTAGTAGAGTGATAGAAGTGTATTAAAATAGGTTTAGGGAAGCCCTGTTTACTAAACTTTTATTCGTGAGGCTCGCTAACCTAAGTAAAAACAATGTAGCCCTAATTGGAGATAATGGTCCTATACATCATGCATGCAATAAATTTTGGTCAACATGTTTCTTGTCAAATTCAGCACTGATGTGGCACTAGAGGATCTCTAGTGTCATCCCTTACCGGGCACACAAATATTTGTCTTCCCACTCAAAGAAGACTTTCAATCCAGTGTTTCAATTGTTCATGAAATTTATTTTATATTTTTAGAAGAATTTATCATCATCATTTCATGTTGTTCGTTCAATATGATTCTCATGTTTGTAAATCAGACATTGTCATAATAAGGCATCCAATGCATTTCGGGCATTATATAGCATGCCCTTCATCAGGGAAATAGACACTGTAAAACAAGGAATAATAAAATCATATCATCAAAAAGGTTCTGTGTGAGTCTTATTAACATCAATCATGACATAAACAATACAAGGTCTGCTTGATATGTGCTTATAAGTCAATATGAACTGTGTGTGAATCACATGCTGTGGTTAGTATTAGTGAAAAAACAGGAAGAATCTTCTCAAAGAAAAATACTCTAACTCACATGGCTGGGTCTCTAACAATACTTGTGGTTCTGCAAATCAAAAATAAAGCAGTGTTACAAAAACAGCCTCAAATAGGGAGGCAGTTCATAAGGATTAATAGCACGCACCAAAAATCAGCATAACTTGAAATATGAGTAATTACGATGACATCTCCAAAACCACTGAGGCCAGAGCCTCCACTTTTGCGTTTGAATCAAAGGATGTTGACCAAATTTACTCCCTAATCAGGGATGAACTCACACAGGAAACCACGAGCCGGTCAAAAGAGCAAAACATAAGACAACTAATTTATCTACTAAAAAGGAAAACCAATCAGCAACTCCACGCTAGTACTCTCATAAAATACCATCGGAATGCACGCATACCTAGGGGGCTAAGAATTGCACTCAAACCATCCCTTTGTAAACATTCCAAAAAATTCCAGGAGCGCTGGTATGAAATATTGAATAAATGCTCTTTAGACTTAATTCTCTTGATCATACAAGAATTATCCTCCATCCTGGAAGAATTAAGTATGGAAATTGAGGAAACACAGTCTGAATTATCCAAGATGCTGACGGAAGATGAATTAAAAACCACCTTAGAGGATATTAAAAGTCAAATAGATCGACATTCCAAAGAAATCAATGAACGGAAAATCCGGAAATTTAAAAGAGATACACTGGACTACCGCTTAGGAGAAGTATACACATGGGTGGAGGTATATGCACAAAAACGTAAAAATCGTCCTTACAATTCAAATACTACGACATCTTCCTCAGATAGCGACACTAGTCAAAGACCACGTAAACCTCAATCGACCCCGGCACCACAGGAGCAAACAACAACAGATCAACCCACTACCAGCAAAACCACAGACACTAGTCCTTTTTTAGACCAGGGCCAAGCCCAAAAAGGAGACCCAGGAGAGGGTCAGGAAAAGGAACTGGAAAAGGACAAAGAAAGGGACGCGCCGACTACACGGAGCACGTCAGCTATAGCCAAGGAGAAGGAGAAAGAGAAGAAACTCAAAAAGACTCAGCCTCAGAACAATTAGTAATCAACATTAGTGACCAAACTTTGAGCCCGTATGAGTTAAGCCTATTGCAAAAAGGAACATCATTTGTCCCAACTACTACTACAAACAGTCTGGAACTTGAAGTCAGTTTTTTTAAACTGATGCGGAAACTTAGACTCAGACATTTTTTTGACAACACAATACCGGACCGACCGAGCATCGAGAAAGACCAACTGTTAGGCCTACGACCCCACAGTACTTTTCAAGCTCCAACTAGCCACAAGACGCTAGACCTATTTGAAAACTTGGTGAAACAAGACCTCCGCAAGATCAAACATTATAAACCCAAAAGAAGGAACACCACACAAAAGGATCTTGACACCTTACAGAAATTGGCTTCCAACGACAAAATCATGTTCACGAAAGCTGATAAAGGCGGTGCGATCGTCATAATGAATATGGATATGTATAACAACAAAGTGACAGAACATATCAATGATACAAACACGTATTGCAAATTGGATCACAATCCTACACTGGAGTACTCCAAAGTGTTAAAAAACATCATTGATGACGCACACAAACAAGGTACCATTTCTGACCGGACAAAGAACTTCTTGGTTACACTCAATCCCAAGAGTCCCACATTGCGGATGACACCAAAAATTCACAAAAATACCTATGACCCCCCGATGCGACCTATAGTATCGACGAGAGGGAGCTTACACGAACCGATTGGTCAACTTATCGACAGGTATCTACAGCCGACAGTACAATCGATGCAAACCTATGTCAGAGATACATCCCAGTTTTTGCAAATACTTCAACAAATTAAGCTGGATCCATCTGAAAAACTAGTTATGTGTACTGCAGATGTTTGCAGTTTATACACTAGCATACCCCATGACATGGGTTTAGAGGCAATAGAGTCTGCTCTTTTAAACACAGATCTTGATCAACAATTTCAAACTTTCCTCATGGAGCTGATGTGTTTTATTCTATATCACAGCTATTTCAAGGTCAATGAAGCTTGGTTTCAACAATTAACCGGCATGGCTATGGGCAATTCGGCAGCACCCTCGTATGCCAACATATTCATGCAGTGGTATGAAAATCAACATATCCTTTTGAATACAGAATGGTCTCGCAATCTCAAAACAATGATCAGATACATTGATGACCTTTTCATTTTTTGGTCTAACACAGAGGAGAAACTAATAACGGAACTCACTAAATTCAACAATCTGGACGCACGAATCCAACTGACATGGACCACATCAGAAACCGCAGTAAATTTTTTGGATGTTAAAGTCACTAGAACTCCAACAGGGTTTAAAACAGAGGTTTACACCAAACCAACGGACAGGAACAACATGTTGTTATACTCGAGTTTTCATCAACCCAACTTGATTAACAACCTGCCGTTTTCACAAATGGCCAGAGTAAAGAGAATTACCTCAGATGAAAATGCATTAGGTGTCAAACTAAGAGAAGTCAAAAAGAAATTCTTGGATAGAGGTTACCCTGAATCTCTACTAGAGGAATCAAAGAAAAAGGTTGAAACATTGGATAGAGAGAAACTTCTAACCATCAAAACTAAATCTGAACAAACACGTACAGTGGTGGTATCTAGATGTTCTACATCCAGCAGGAAATACAAACAAACCATTTTAAAACATTGGTCCATACTGAATCTTGAACCCGATTTCAAACAGTCGTTTAATCAACCTCCCATCTTTGCTTACACTAGATCAAAGAATCTTGGAGAAATTCTTCAACACAAAATATGTACAACCTCAACACCTGCAACGAAATTCTCTGGTACGAAACCTTGCCTTAACTGTGGAAGTTGCAACAACGTAATCCGTGGTAACACATTCTGTCATCCTTCAAAAGGTTACCCCATCAAACTAAAGGTAAATGCCACCTGTGAATCGAGTAATGTCATCTATGGAATCAGATGTCCTTGTGGCAAAATGTATGTTGGTAAGACGGAACGTCGAATCAAAGTACGTCTAACTGAACACAAGTCCAACATTCGTTTGAAAAATATGAAATCTGCATTATCCTCCCATTTTGTTGAAGAACATCATAACATCTCCCAGATCAAATTCATCATCCTTGAAACGGTCCAGAAAGTAGAAGGCAGAGACAATTCCAAATACCTTCTGCAGAGAGAGAACTATTGGATACAAAATTTATCCTGTCAGAAACCATTGGGGTTAAATGAAAGAATTGAATTTGCATGTTACCTATAATTAATTGCTCCCCTGACTGTTCCTTGTGTATACTATGTGAGTTCATATACACATCTGACACTTACACTTCTTATATTCTTTTCCATTTCTTCACTTTCTACAATAGCACTAACCATAGAACAGCTCATCTAACATCCCAGTAGTGATTAGTTCGATTCCCGGTATTTCTTTTTAACCATTTTCCATTTTTTAACCTAATTTTTTCAATCTCGTTAGTTTATACATATCCTTTTCAATATTTTCTAGAATTTTTTCGCAACCGGTTCTCCAGGCCACCCATCATGATAACCAGCATTTAGATCAGTGACTCGGGTATTACTTAAGACAGCATACTCTGGTTTGCTACCCTCGATAATGAGTCTTTCTTCTATGGCCATGCCATGTGACTTGTCACATGACCAAAATCCAGGTTAAATAGGTGAACGCGATCGGCATTTCATTGAGCCATCGCGGAGTACGAGGAGAGAAGGACGTAATCGCGCGCCTATTCTTGAGCAAGGTTAGGTGTGAGGGACTTTATAGACCACCAGCCTGGTTGTTAGTATATTTTTGCCTTATGAACTGCCTCCCTATTTGAGGCTGTTTTTGTAACACTGCTTTATTTTTGATTTGCAGAACCACAAGTATTGTTAGAGACCCAGCCATGTGAGTTAGAGTATTTTTCTTTGAGAAGATTCTTCCTGTTTTTTCACTAATACTAACCACAGCATGTGATTCACACACAGTTCATATTGACTTATAAGCACATATCAAGCAGACCTTGTATTGTTTATGTCATGATTGATGTTAATAAGACTCACACAGAACCTTTTTGATGATATGATTTTATTATTCCTTGTTTTACAGTGTCTATTTCCCTGATGAAGGGCATGCTATATAATGCCCGAAATGCATTGGATGCCTTATTATGACAATGTCTGATTTACAAACATGAGAATCATATTGAACGAACAACATGAAATGATGATGATAAATTCTTCTAAAAATATAAAATAAATTTCATGAACAATTGAAACACTGGATTGAAAGTCTTCTTTGAGTGGGAAGACAAATATTTGTGTGCCCGGTAAGGGATGACACTAGAGATCCTCTAGTGCCACATCAGTGCTGTGTATCTTGACGTCGCAGGACCCTCGACGCCACCTTACGGTGCACCAAAAAACGACTAACTGTTGAACTTTGAGAGGTAACAAATCGCTGTGCATTTATCCAATTCTAATCTTGTCAAATTCAGCCCCTCTTGGGTCTATCTGCAATTAGCCAGGACCCAGCAGAGAAAAACATTTTTAATTGTCTTACACTACTGCAAGGCTGGCGCTTCCAATTTAACTGACTGATCAAGTTACCAGCTGTGCTGATTCATACAAGGTATGCTTTTACCTTGTATTGTTGTGAGACCCCACAATGGTTCGGTCTAAGGCTGACAGGAATGAAACCAGAGCGCATTGCTCACTCACAACTGAAAGGTGGTGTGATGACTGGCCCGTCACCTACCCCAGCTCTGTCTCCCGTCTCCACCCAAGGTCCACGATGTATTAGGGTCCCGCAGCGCTAATCTCAATTCCTCCAGGGCAAACTCTGCATCTTAATCATTACTACTTAATCTACATAGAAAGTCCATGGCTAGAGATAGTACTCAGTTTAAACTGCTTTCCTTAGTGTTAAACCCCCTGAAGGGCCCAATGGTCACACCCTTCATGATGTAATATCTTCAAATCCTCAAAGAACCTAAACTTTTCATCAGGGGCAAAAATGTAATCAATTGGCTAGAGATATATACCAAACCTAAACGTAGCCCCTGCTACTAAAATTTGAATTTCCCATTGCTTTTTTTCCGTCAGGATTTCAACAACTTTAATGTGAAACTACAAGTTTATGGATTTTATCTTTCTTCTAGTACTTACAATTCTATGGAAAACCAATGTTAGGAGACTCCCACACAATCTGTCCTTACATGTCCTGCTATACCTATTAACACAAAGCCACTATCTTGGAGCCAGGTCTCATGCAGAAGGATAATATGAACGTTTTAGAAAAATAATTTGTTAGTTACCTAACCTTGCACACTGATCATAATCATGTATATTCCAACTGCATAATGTTATGCTCCTTGTGAATGCAGTATCCTCAGTATCCTATGCATGCAAACTCTGGCTTATCGTGGGAATGGTTTCAATATATTTGCTCTGGGGAAAGAAAGAATTGAGTACATTTATGGGGCTGGACCAACCCTCATATTTATGTCTCCTGGTGGCCGCTATCCTCATTCTTTCTAGTTGTGTGGTGTAGCGGCCAGGGCGGCAGACTCTGGAACCCGGGGGTTCACGGTTCGATTCCCAGCGCTAGGGGAAGATCAGCCAGGCGCCATGTGACTCTGGGCAATAGCTCGCTCAATCTTCCCGACGGCCCTCAGCGCCTTGAGGCCTTCGGGTAATTATTGCACTTTACATATACTGGACTTTTACATTTACTTAACATGGCCTGTAAAAGCTCGCATTCTGTAAATAAATTGCTTTTAGGAGAACACACCTTTTGATTAAAAAAGACTAGTCTGCCTACCAGCCCTCCATGGTGCCTGAGTGTTCCCACTGGCTGACCATTTTGTGTATTAATTACCTCGCCTAGTGACACTGATAGCCCCCAGGAGTTCAGACTTCCTTCTGCTTTACAAACTGTTTTGGCTGTCAAAAGGAAAATAAAATCAACTTTAGTTAATTCAGAGCTATCAATGTCAGATAATTTGAGTATATGACTAAACAAGGAAAGAAGCTTTACCTTTAAAGGTCACAGTTTTCTTGCTTTTTTCTCTCTGTGAATAATGTCAAACACCAAGGGATAATGGCCATTGTCCTACTGAATCTGTACCCACAGCTTTCGGCACTTAAAATGATTTATATCTTTCACAGATTTCAGTTTTAGTTTCAAAACTTCCTTTTCATTTTACCGAGCACCTTGGGTTACACCTTTCAATATATTCCTTTTACAGGAAGGTTTTAGAACTTTACCTTTCCCTTTTGCTGATGCCCCATCATGATGGTAATTATCTTTGCTAGATTGCTCTGAGAGTAGTCTGTGTGTCCCCTTTGTTTTCGTTGCCATCACCACACCTGTCTGGCCAGCTATTTTTTCCTTTAGTATTCCCTTCCTTTGTCATAATTCCACACGTTTTTTCTGGAGAGGCCTTCTGATATAGCTCAAACAATTTTGATATCTGCATCTGATCAGCATAGACTGGTAAGAAATAAAAATACAGGGTCTTTTCCTTCTCCCATGGTATCAGGAATTTCCATATGGGATCTGTTGGTTTCTGAAGTTTTATCTTCACTCACAGATATTGGCACTTCCACTTGTGTAACCTCCAGAGATTTGTTCACGAGCCTTATAAGCATTGTAAGACAGACATTTACCTTTTGAAATTCTATATTTATATTTAGCAATAAAGAGGCATGTGTAGTAGAGTGGGTTTCTGTTGCAGTAACCCCCCACTTCTTGCCAGACTACTGATGCACTTTGACTTGAAGTGCCCTTGGTCCCTGCCAATCAGGTTCCCAGGGCCTGTTTTCTTTCCCCAAAACTAACCCATTGGCATCTCTAGCCACAGGTCAGCCCCTGGTAAATGGTACCACAGGTACCCAGGTCACTGTGACCAGGGAAGACCTCTAAGGGCTGCAGCACGTATTGAGCCACCCTTAGAGGGCTCTGCACCTTTTCAAACACACACTGCCATTGCAGGCTGCGTGTTTTGGAGCAGAACAAAGTGAAGAGTCGGCATGGCACTGAAAAACGACCAACCTCTGGTGGGTTCCCTGACTGGTACACACCAGCCTGCCACCATGAGACATGTTTCTGGACCCCTAGGGTGGGAGCCTATGCTCCCTGAGCCCAGAAACAAAGCCTTTCCCAGGTGGAGGTGTTCACACCTCCCCAGGCCAGGAAGAGCCATCTGTGGCAGGGGAGCGTCAAACGCCTGGCAGCCTTTGTAATGCGACCCCAGCCTCTCCTTCTATCAGGAGCAGGCCCCCTTCCTGTCTCCCCTCTCTTTCGGCAGAAAGACAGGTGGGAAAAACTAGTCAAGAGGTGGGCCCACTTCTGCCAACTCCACCCCTCAGGTAGGGGAGGCGAGGTGAAGCCCACTCTCCAGTGCTCGTCATCTTGCAGATGGCAGGCTCTCCCCAATCAGGACTAGGGATTGTGCTCACTCCGCCACGAGGGGTGAGCACACCAAGGGTGTAGTCACCCTAAGGTCAGTAGCCCATTGGCTACCAACCTCAAGACCCGTAAACGCCCCTAAATACAGTAGTTAGGGGGCAGCCCTGTACTAGGGACTCAGATCCAGAAACGCCAAGAAAAGAAGATAAGAAGAAGGACCAAAGAACCGTGCAGAGCTAACAAGAGGACGACGACCACTGACTTGGCCCCAGCCCTACAGGCCTCTCTCCCCTCAAACCTGCTCCTGCGAAATCCTGGTGTGTCCTGCAGCCAGCAACCGCAAAAAACCCTGGAGGACCTGCTTGCCTTCACTTCAAAGAATTAATCCCTTGTGAACACAGGGCTTGTTCAAGCTGCAGCTTCTGGCTCCGGCCGGACACCGCAAATCCAGTCCACTCTGCACTCGCCGAACCCCGCCCGATCTCGAGTGGAAAAACACCACGGGGAGGTCACCCTGGCGATCCTGACCTGCCTCAAGCCGCCAGACAATGCCTGCAGCATCAATCTGGAGGATCCCCTTTACCGCGCCCAGAGCGGGTAAGACTTTACGCGTCACAAGTCACCCCTGCCTGCTCCCGACATCCCACGGCCTTGTGTGCCCAAACCAACGGTGCCTAACCAACCCACGACATACCAGCTTACCCCTAGAAGTGGTGGTCACACCTAGAAGATCCTCGTACCTGAGCCTGCAGTGCTTCTTTGTACCCGAGGTCCTCCATTGGAAACAACAGGGCACCTGACCGCAAAACAGCACCCTGCAGCCGGCCGCCCTAGTGCTGTTGAGGGGGCACCTTTAGTGCTAATTTGGTCCCCTATTTGCCCTGAGCTAAACCCTAGGAGCTTTACTCCCAAAACCTGTGGCCTGCTTCCCAGCAGTCACCAACCGTAGACCCCCTATCCTCCATAGGATAACATTGGGCCTCAACACTCTGCACCCGGCCGCCCTAGTGCTGCTGAGGGTGCAACAATAGTGCATCACTGACCCTGGGGGACCCCTGGGTCTAACCCCAGAACCTTAACTCCCACAGTCGATTACTCAGCTGCAAACTGATAACCTGTTTTTCCTCCATACGATAACATTGACAATTTTCTTCCCAAAAAGTTTCTAAGTGTGGAGTTTTGAAAACTACAAATATTCTTTAAAAATCAAACAAATACCCAAAACATATTTTCCTACCTCTTTCCAGGAAATGTCCCAGTGATGAATCTAGATATCCAGCACTGAGTTAGAAAAGTAACGAGAAAAATAACTTACCTGTAATTTACAGAAAAAAGCCTCTTAATTTCAATGAACTGCATTTGCTAAGTGTTGCAACCTACTGCATTCCCTGTAAATCAAAACAAGTACAATTTTTCTTGCATTGTCAAACTGTTCTACAATCAGCAAATTATTGCTACAAAGTATTTATTCTTACCTATGCCACGCTTGCTTGGGACTAAAATAAAACAAAAGTATATTTTTTATACAAAAATAATTGGCCTAGAGTTCAGTTCTTGAGTGTGTGAATTCATTTGCTGACTGAGTATGTACATCAAATGCTTAACACTGTCCTCTGATATTGCCTTATCGCTCAACCACTCTACCACAAACAGAGAGTAAGGTTCGATCTAAACTGGGGTGGCATGGTGAGCAAAATAATGATGGATTTAACCCAGATCTCTTGACTGGGGGTGAATGTTTTGATTTGTTCTGCATTCCGTCCATCAATTGTGTGTCTTTAACTTTAACCTCTGCCTACCTCTGGGGACACATGGACTCTATACACACTATACCTCATTTTTGTGTAGTACATATAGAGCCAGTTTCTTACAGCATGTGACTGTTGATTTTTTTTTTAGCTCAACCAAGGCTTCCAAGATTAAGGTCCCTTGCATAAGCAGGAATACTTCCAAAAGGGCAGAAGACCTTGTTAAGATTGTATTTTTGCCTATGGTCGATGGAGATGATAGAGTATCTTAAAACTTCACTCCGCCAGGCTGTCCCGCTGCAATTCTTTCTTAGGGTGCATTTTGTTGTGTATTTGTATGGCCTTGTTTTACTGTCTTTTAATTGGAAAAGAGTTTCTATTTCTCAATTGTTTTTAAGTTTCATCTGATTGGTTGTACCATTTACGGCAAGCGCTAAGTAGTGTTTTCATTATTTAGTTAATATATAATCATTTTATTCTTATATATTTGTATATACTCTTTAATTATAGGGTTGTGATATTCATGTTTTAGACATTTTTCGGCAATATTTGTGTGTGTATATATTGTTTTTCTTGCTATAGTGTTTCACAACCATCTTTCTGTGCTCCTAAAAGGGCAAGTTTGTGCGTGAGATCAATAGACCTCTCCAATATTTCTGACATTGAGCATTGTGTCCATTTAAAATATAACTGGATTTTGGGGCAGTCACGTGTGAAGTACGAACATGACAATTGCACCTTGTTATCTTGAGCAAGGAGGGGGGGATTCCTCTTCCTACCTTACACAAGCTCTTGGGGAATATGAGAGAGTCTTGATGGCCTGCTTTGCCAAATGCAATTCAAAAAGCCTCTCTACAGGCCCTCCAAAGTTCTTTTGTCTATTGTAAATGGGCGGACATGGAAAGCATATAGCAGACAGGGGATGATATTGATCTTTATTGCTGATATGAGACCCGATCAAAACACAAATAGATTTTACCCTCCATTCATATCGACCAAATTGATCTTAGCAGTTCTGAATGCTTACCCATAAAGTTGCTTTCTTGTGGCGTCAGTCGGATAGCTGGCTGGGTACCCTTGTGGGTGATAAGCCACGTTCTACAAATCTGCGTTGATTGCTTGATAACTGAGATGTTTTTCCCATGTAAAACATGAGTGTGCTTGGATCCTTCAGCAGATAAGCCTTGCTGAGTTTAATTAACAAAAGTTGTGATTGCTCAGCATTCATCTGGATTCCAGATACCAAGCTGCAGTATTCAATAGCACTCAACAGGGTGGAGCGCAAAGAATCAAACCCTTTTAAGGAGACTATTAGATACAAAATTGCAACATCCTGTCATTGTTACCCCATCCGAATGACTGCATCAGTCATGATTGACAGGGGTTCCTTAACCATCTTTACGCACTTTGAAAGAGGCTACCACAGCTTGCTTTCAGTTACAATTGAACTCCTCTATCTGGATCTGACACGACACGATTGTTTTTTTAACATAATGTATGACAGACTAAAAGCAAAAGACAGCATAGCTAATGAGTATGCAAAGCTTACATTTTATATGCTACAGAGCGGTTGGACATCTTTTTTTATCTCTATTAATGATTACCTCTATGAATGATAATCTGTAATTGAGTGATTATTTTATCCTTTGATGTTTGTCTTCTTACGCTTGATTTACATGTGGTATATTATAATGCATTTTACAGTTTATACAATAAGTATGTTACTACAAGTAGAGTCAGAACATGGGCATCCCTGACTGGTGCCTCTGTGAAGGCTAAGGGAAAGGGTCAGAAAACTCTGAGACTAAAGTTTCATTGTAATATACATTGTCAATGTACCATGAGATATAATTTGTTCAGAACGCCTGTATAATCTTTTTCTTGTCTCTTTGTTTAATCCTAATACAATTTTGGAAAACGTATGCATCTGCCTACATGTGTAATTCTATTTGTCTACAATTGTTGTCTATGTTTTAAGTATTAATCGATTTATTTGAGATGTCACCTACGGGCATCACAGGGTAATGAACAATGTACTCAGTATCCCTGTTTCCAAGTGAATCCCTTGTTGGCCCCTTAACTTACATTTGAATGCAAGTTAGAGCATATATGCCAAATCCAGGAGAAAGCAGGACAAGGTTCTGCAGAGTTTTGACACCAGGCAGAAGTTACATGGACCACACAACTTTTCTTCATTGTATTATTTGGTTGCCCAGATATTTAATAACCAGATCACAATCAATCGCAGTTCTTCAAACTTGCAGTTAACTGAAGAGCCTCTTGCAGATGTAGCGTTCACCTCTTAAAGTGCCTGCAACACAGACATTTGGCCTTAATTTAAGGGCTACGTTCAGGAGGGTTATTACAAGAGGTATGATTATTTGAATTATTTAATTAATCAATTTTTGTTTTATCTAAGTGAATCTCCCCTAAATAGGAAGTGTATGACCAAGTATGGGTTCCAGGCTTGTTCGCCAAACTTGTTTTCCATAGGACTCAAGCTGTACCTCACTGACGAGGGCAATCAAGGCTGAAACTGTTCTTTGGTTACTCTCTTTCTTCTCTAAAGGGAGCCTGGCCTAGAAGTTCGTCCTCTCCTTTGTGGAGTCAAGAGTGATTTGCATATTTTTAGCCATGTCTCTAATGGCTAAACGAGATGCACTGGATTAGAGCTGAGGATGATTATCAGTGGATGAAATTAATTCAAGCATTCCACCATCACATTTTAACTGTCTAATTGAGTTTCTTCAAATTGGAGGGATACTTCTGAATTTGGGATTTGAGCTGACTGTGCTCTAGGATTCAAGCTGTACCTCACTGATTAAGCTCAACAAGACCAAAACCATTCAGGATGGTTTGTGTTCCCACTCACAGGGCACTTCACTTTGCTGTTTAGTCTAGATTGTCCCTGGTAGGGCAGGGTAAAGAATGATTTTCATATAGTTAATTTCGCTCTGTAATGGCACAGACAAGCTAAAGAAGAATATGGTGCATATGGGCCAGAGTTATTTACCAGTAGCTGAGATTAATTCAAGCATCACACCAACCACATTGTGTGCTTCCTTCCGATGATGAGCCCCAAATGGTAATTTCAGTGTCTTTCCCTCATGGTATGCAGGGATGGGATATCCTGCTGCAGCACCTCTGCAAGCCCCTAAAAGTCGGATCTCTCAGCAATCCTATATTTGCATTTGAGTTGGCCTTGGCCCTGTCCTTGCAGCATACCTTCCCCAATACTCTTTTCATACAATGTGGAGGTTAAGCGATCATGCTCACTCTGTGAGTTTAGGCACCTCTCAAACATTAGTCTTACAAATAGGCACTTAAATGCAGTGGATCCACACCCTGTCTCTCCAGGATATAAAGATGATGGAATTCTTTTTTTTGCAAAAGTGAACTGAGTTGCAGAGCAAATTAGCTTATCCATTTTATAGCTTTTCTAAGAATTTTGTAAAGCGTACAATGTCTGACGGTTTAGTGGCTCAAGGTCGACTTGAGTGTAATTGAGGTATTAATGGACTGTGACACCCATCTCCGGTAACATCAGACTTTATGTAGACAATGATAGGAGAAGGCGAGCGGGATGAACTTTCATACATACATGGGTGGCAATACTTAGATGACGGGGGGTTATATTTTTCGTCCGTTGCAATGGAAGAGAACTGAGAGAGATTGTGCAGCATGCATATTTATTTTTACTGTGCACGATTTAAGTCTCTTAAGGAGATCTTCAGTGTGTATTGACTGACCCAGAGGCTAGGAAATTATTCTTTTGAAAAATTAAGTTTTAGTTATAGGCAGGAGGACGAAAGATAATATGGAATCAGATAGGTTTGTTAAGCATTAGACTGAATATTACTAACATGAATTCAAAGGAGGAGAACGATAGGTAGGTGCTTAAGGTGCATACAATTTATGTTTGTAGAGGATAGCTTTCTCCCTATTTTTGATAGGCCTATCTTAGGGGATCACAAGTAGCATTGCAGATACAAATGTGAAATGCAGCAGGGTTGAGAAGACCAAGTTTCTGTTGTCAGCAAAGTATCAGTCATTGTATAGCTTTAGTTTATTGGTAGCTCTGGTGTTTCAAGTGTGACTGGAAGCAGAGATGGAGTTGGTCAGCATGCATTGAAGGATCGTGTCTTGACTGCTTGATGCTGAGGATATTGATGATGTCTAACATATAGGTGAGTGCAAGCTGTCATAAAATGTCCCATTCCATTTTTGGGTAATATAATGAGGGAATATGTGTTTCTTTGCAAATTACTGCATGTTTTCTCCTTGTGGTTCACCCGATGTCAAGGACGAGTGATTTCTCTTGTTCTGCTCAGGAGCAGATGCAGCCTATTCCTCAACTCCCTTGAGGAACCCCCAGACACCACACTAGGATATATAAGTGTCCAGTGCATTCTCACGAGGGAAGGGGAATGGATAAAATAACAAACTAAGAAGAGACTGCCAAGAATTCCAGGTTCCTGCCAGGACACTTCTTTTCCTTCACTTCATCTTATAGGGGGAGCGTTATAGAAGTAATCTGGGAAAGAACTGAAACACGATACACAATATGACTTCTTATATTCTTCTCTAGTCTTTTTCTACTGTATGTCTATTCTTGGGGTTAGCCTCTCTTCTGTATTCTATCTGTATCTTTCTCTATAGAATTATTTTCTTTATTATGTGTATTCTTTCTAAAAATGAAAATTAAACGAAATAATCAAATTTATATCAAGCAGGGTTAGAAAATTATGAGAACTGTAGCATATAAGTATTTAGGAAAGCAGTATTTACTAAAGCATGCTTCTTTTCTTAACTTTACTTTACCCAGTATTATCACCAAGTACTCAGTACACTTATCTGTGAATCTCCACACAACTTCGTCTGGACATCTGCAATCTCTTTATGGACCACCAAGTTGGAAGGGATACAGCTGATACTTCTCAGGAGGCAGTTTTTTGAAAACCGGACTAAGTCAGAAGAATTGTCAAACATTTAAATTAGGCGGACTCCTAAGACACACGCGGAGGAACCTCAACGCGAAGTCAAGGGAGCGACTGCTAATATTTCTTGAGCGGAACACTGGACAATACTTCTCTGGAATTTGGGACACTAATCACCTCAGAAGAGTATGCGCGGAGACAAGTTCTACGTGCAAACTCAAAAGAAGTTAATCTCGAAGAGAGGAAATCCACGGAAACAAAGAGTTCACTACCTTCAACGACGCAAAGTAAAATCCGTCATTCAGACACAAACTACCACACTAACAAGTATGGAGATTGACTAAGAGGTGCGTGTGAGGCGAAATCCTCAGTGAAGTGAGCCGAGCTCAGCTGGCTCACGCTTCACCTGAGTTTCAAAAACAGACTCCCTGGAACAACAACTAGACCGCTAAGTGACAGGCGGCCATCTTGGAGTTCCACTTGGACCAGGCTTCTCTACAAGAGAGGATTCCGTTCCTAAAACTCATCATTTAGCTTTTACTTTTGATAGGGTGCAAATTAGATTACTCATGGTCTTCCGGATCCTGACACCCGGAGGTTTCAACTGTTTGTAGCAGCCGAGGTTTCCTTGTGAACAACCTCCAATGGAGTCAGTAACTCCTGTTACCAGTTCCATCCGGATTATGGGAGCATTTGCAATGAGGCCCCAAAGTATTACATGGTTGTAAATTACACATCTTTACTAGTTGAAGGAGCCCTGATGGACGTGAAAAGAGAACCCATCATTGCCTATTTAGCTGCTGGGGGGCTAAGCTGTGAAAATGCTCTCTCCTTTCCTTACTTTTTGCTCATCCCCTCAGAGATGTGTCTTCATTGCCTGTGACAGACATTTACAAGGCCACCTTGGGACTGGTCCAATACAAGCTATGGTAGAGTGGATCACGATCATTCACTGCAGCACTTTTTCAAGCCACAAGAATATCAGACTGTGTTGTAATTTGGCAGCGATCGATGTTAGCATTTAGTTAAAGCCATCTTGTTTTTGTCAGCCGTCTTGTCTGCCATGTGCTCACCATGTGCTCTGTCCTTCCTTACTGTTGTTGACTCTTGTACTCTGCTTATGGACAAACTACATTTAGCCTCTTCTACTCTGCACATGCTCAGTTGAGCTTGTAGCTGCTCATGGTTTTTAGTCTGTAAATGCCAGGTTGTTTTTACCAAAGTAAGCAACTGCTAGCTCCTCCCTCCTGTTGACTGTGCATTGCTGTATGACCTTTTATGTATGTAAAACCTTCTCTTCTGTACTTTTACCGCCTTCTTTTGAGCCCCTGTGTGGGTATAAAAGGTCCATGAACCTTCTGTTCAGTGTGCTACTTCATACACTACCGAAGGGTGTTGTGTGAATGTAGTTCCACCTCTTGAGGTTGATAAAAGTTCTTTATTGTATGTTTCAGTTTCTGTGCCAACTTCTATTCTATCGGTTTGAGGACTTGTGCAGAGAAGGGCGAACCCCTAGCACTGGTAGGCCTAGCTGAGGCCCACCACGACAAATTGGCGCCCAACATGGGACTCATCGGCGACTCGGATGCCCGAAGGAGTGTTTGAAACGAAGGATTGGAATCTCGCTACGGATGATCACTGCCCGAGGAGACCCGCATCTTGGCAACCACAGTGTTTTTTCTCTCTTTCTGATCTGACCCTCCAGGTGGTGCCAGTCCTCAACTGAGATCTTTTCTGTTGATTCACCGTGCAGTGACCATTTGGTCGATTCAAGAACTTGGCAGTTGGAAGCTGGACATTTGGGATTGGTAAGGTTGTTTGATGCAACACTTTCTGTTTGGTATTTGCGTTGGCCAATAATTTGGGATTTTGGGATTCGGTCATATATAAATTGCAATTTATATAGGCAGGTAATGAGGAGAATTTTCTCTAATTTGTATAAGATTTGAACGGCACAACGTGATTTAAGTGCTACTTTGCGTATAATACTGCATATGTTGCACTATTTTTGGCATGCCTGTTTCTAGCACACTTCGTAGAATGTGTTGCTTTTGTGGTGGTACCAGTATGAGACTCGATGAGACACAACCGCCCTCCCCCTCCCGGAGGGGACGCCTAATAGGAATTTGTATATTAAATATGGCATTTCTTCTATAATGTACAGCACGTTATGAAATGAATATACTAGTTAGGATCCTGAGTTACGTTGGCCTATGCATGGGTCATTTGATTTACTAAAGATTCAGTATGTGCAACAATGTATGTTTAAGCGAAAGACTAGGCAAGATATGTTTGACTGTGTACGAATGTGGGAGAAAGAAGTGCGTGAACGAATGAAGCAAGAGCAAGCCTTGATCGAGGAAGAACCACGAAAAAGTATTCATGCGAAAGCATTAGAAATTAAAAATAAAGAAATGAAAGAAATACAAGAGAGAGATGATAGGGAGCGTCCTTTACAGGTAACTGGCCAATACGTTGTTCGGCGACCCCTCTAGCCTATCCTTAATAAACCACAAGATGATTCTCTTTTGCTAGACCATTCTCCTCCTCCGTATACTTCCCCTTCTGCTCCTAATGAGTCGGATGAGGACTCTTCTGCAGAGCAGGAGAAGTCACGGGAAACCCGCTCTATGTTGACTGCTGAACGTACGTCTGAGCTTAGATCCTGTGCTCGCAAAGCCGTTCTTGGTACTGCTCTTGCTTCTGAACTTATAGATAACATGAAAAATTGGCAGGAAAGGGAGCAAATAAATTTTACAGGGGTATTTGCTGCAGAAGTTATTGAGCGGTTTAAGAAACATTCTGATGAGTTGGAGCCCGATGATATAGCAAATGATTGTAAGCAAATTTGTGATGGTATTTTTGTCTTCTCTCAGGTGACTGACTCAATCAGAGGTTTGGTTAAACTGCGTGCTGACGCATCCCGTTTGCGAGACAAGAAAAAGCAGCTGACGCAGCTGCACAAACATCCTAGACCAGCGTGACACAGGCTTCTACATCCAAAACAGATAAGAATGTAGTCGTTCATGTGAGACCTATGCGGGAAGCGGCACCTTTGTATGTCCCTCCTAGAGGTACAGGAACAAGTGATAATAGGGATTCCACTGATGCCAAGGGTTATTTCATTTATAATTGGGTTTACACTCCTTGGAATAGACCGGACGTTATGGCTCTTAAAACTGCATTGCCCGATCCGCAGAAAAATCCAGCCGCTTTTTATGAGGAGGTTGAGGGAGCCATTAGCTCTTGTACCATGAATCTCCCTGATATCGATATGTTCTTTGGATTGATATTACTCCCTGATATGTGGAGAACTGTTTGTAAAGATAGACTGGACTGTATTAGCATCTTGTAAGCAAAAGACAGATGAATCGGTTTCTGACTTCTTTACACGTTTTGAGGAGGCATTCAACGATTTTAGTGGCCAGTCATTGACAGATGACACGGGCAGTCATCTGTTTGTAGATAAATATGTTGTCAACCTGTTGCCAGGAATAGCTAGTCGCCTAAAGGACAGTGAGAGTTCATGGACTACCTCTTCTCCGGTTTCCCTTTTGACTATGGCTCAGTATTATGAACAGCAGGAATTAGAAGCAAAGGGTAATGAGGATAAGAAGACTAAGGAGTTAAAAACAAAGGTTATGTTAGCTCAGGCTTATGGTCTGCCTTCTAGAGGTGGTGACAGGGGTGGACGTGTGTCTTATGGTCCGTTTTTTCCTCCTAAAGCTCGTCTGCCTTTGTCTTCTGACCAGTGTGCATACTGTAAGAAATTTGGACACCGGGCTGCTGATTGTCCAGTATTGCATGCTCAGCAGTATCCACGGGAACTGGGACAAATGAGAACTCGTTCAGGATATCCAGGGCCTAGAGGATCATGCTAGGTTTGATACTAATATGCGTTGACAGAATGGCTTTAACACTTTCAATAGACGGAACCAATATCAAATGTCTAACTATTTGCCCTCTGATTTGAAAGATTCTGCTTATGCATAGGTCTGCCTAGGATGGGGTAAGGAATCAGTTGAAGTTCTGGTAGATCAGAAGGGTCCATATGTTACAGCACATGTTTTGGGTTCTACTGATCAGTTTCTGGTTGATACAGAAGCTACTCGTAGCGCCTTATCTAACCAATTGGTTCGAAGGGCTCCCCTGTCTGGCTAACCGTTACATTGATAGGTTTCGATGGAATACCTTCCCTTAGCCCACTGTCCCAACCACTTGCATTTCATGTTAACAAATTTTCTGCTCCTTGTCCATTTTTGCTTTCTCCGAACACACCAGACAATATTGTGGGTCTTGATATGCTCAAGTATTTCAGGGCTACGATACGATGTTCTCCAGAAGGTGTACGTGTTATTTTGAATGACAACTACCCCGTGACTGAGAGATCCTGTCTTGTAAAAGAGGACATTGCATTAGCTTCACTCCCTAGTACTTTGTGGGCTACTTCAGATACCAATGTAGGGCAAATGGTTATTCCACCAGTACATATTAGTGTCAAGGAGGGCGCTTCATTGCCACGTTTGCCTCAATACAACATTTCTCAAGAAGGTGAAGAGGCACTTGTACACATTGTGCATGATTTAATTGAAGTGGGGGTTGTGCAAGAAGTTCCTTACAATATTTGCAATAGTCCTATTCTTCCCATTTTGAAAAAAGATAAAGATACTTGGATTTACAGATTCATCATTGATTTGCGAGAAGTTAACAAGATTGTAGTACCACAATACCCAGTGGTTTCTGACATAACAACACTTCTTACCTTAGTTCCTCCGACAGCAACTACATTTACTGTCATGACCTAAAGAATGCCTTCTTTTCAATTCCTATTCATCCTGATAGCCGATATTTGTTCAGTTTCACTTGGAATAATCGATCATACAGATTTTGTAGAATTCCTTAAGGGTATACTGAGAGTCCTAGTATTTACAGCCAAGCATTGAAAAGACAACTTGATTCTTTCACTTTACCTGAAGGAGTGGCTCTCATACAATATGTCGATGACATCTTGTTGGCAGCCGATACGCCTGAACAATGTGAAAAATGTACTTTGTCTTTGCTTTCTTTTCTTGCATCGCACCCTCACAAAGTGTCAAAGAAGAAATTGCAATATTGTAGACCGAAGGTCACCTACTTAGGTCACCTTCTGTCTAAGTGTGCACTTAAACCAGATCGCATTCAAGCAATTTTAGACAAACTAGTGCCTTCTACTCAGATAGATGTCCGTGCATTCATTGGTCTTACTTCTTTTTGTAGGCAATGGATATTAGGTTTTTCACACATTGTTTAACCCTTGTTGGCGCTTCTGACCAAATTCACTCCAGTGCCTCTTCCATGGACGACTGAATGCCAGAATGCTTTTCGACAGTTACGTCAAGCTTTTAGCTCGGCACCAGTGTTAGGCACCCCAGATTATACGAAGGCTTCCACACTCTATGTACACGAGAAAGATGGGTGTGCATTGTCAGTTTTAGTACAGACACACAGTGACAAGTAGCGTCCCTCTGCATATTTTTCAGCTGTTCTTGATCCCATTGCTCGAGCATTGCCTGGGTGCTTCTGTTCAGTTGCAGCAGCAGCCGTGTTAATACTTCAGAGTGAAGGGATAGTTTTGTCACACAAATTGTTGGTGCTAGTACCTCATGCAGTAGATGCCCTTTTGAACCAAACTAGGACGCAACACTTGACTAGTGGTCGCTTGACAGGGTACGAATCTACACTCTTGGCCCCTCACATTACCTTAAAGAGATGTGTGACTCTGAACCCAGCTACTTTGTTGCCATACCCAGCGACTTAGTCTCAGTCACAGGAGTCTCATGATAGTATATTTCTTACTGAGGAACAGACAAAGGGTTGCGTCGATTTGCAAGATACGCCCCTTTCAGATGTAGATGGGGAACTGTGGGTTGATGGGTCTTGTTTGAAGTTACCAGATGGCACAACCTCAGCTGCATATACAATTACAATACTTTAGACAGTAGTGGAGACAGCTCGTATACCACAGAAGTCAGCTCAAACAGCTGAACTAATAGCTTTGACAAAAGCATGTGAACTTAGTACTGACTTGTGTGTGAACATCAATACAGATAGCCGCTATGCTTTTGGAGTGCCCATGATTTTGGCCTGCTTTGGAAGGAAAGAGGCTTTCTTACATCCCATGGGATGCAGATAATGCATGGAGAACTAGTGCATAATCTTCTGACTGCACTGACATATCCGAAGAAAATAGCTATTGTTAAGTGTAGCGTGCACAAGAAAGTGACTGACAAGACAGGACAAGGTAATGACTTTGCAGATCGCATAGCCTGTGAGACTGCGATGCAACGAAGCACTACATCTATGTATGTAGTGAAATCACAAGCTGAACGTTGGCATGATGATAGACAAGAAGTGCTAGATATACAGTGATCTGCTTCTGTGGAGGAACTTGAGCAATGGGCGCAATGAAAGGATGGATAAGTGGAAACTGCCTATAGCCTATTTACAGCCTATGGTTCATATGACACATGGGCCGGCACATGTTGGAGCCTCTGCAATAATTAAATTGCTAACGCAAGTTTGGGATCATCCTGAAATTGCTGGCACAGCCAAAAGGATAGTACAGTCCTGTTTGATCTGTTGGCAGTACAATCCTGGTAAAGGGACACAGACTCCTACAGGAGGATTTGCTATACCAACCGCACCTTTTGAAATTTTGCAAATGGATTACATCCAACCTGAACGCTGCAATAACTTGAAGTATGTTCTATTGGTGGTATGTGCCTTCAGTAAATGGATAGAGGCATACCCTACAAAGGATAATACAGCTCTCACCACAGCAAAGGTGCTTTTAAAAGAATTATTCCCTAGATTTGGTGTGTGCAAACTTTTGTGGAATGACAACGGACCTCATTTTATTGGGCAAGTTGTTGAGTATGTTCTTTAAGGATTAGGGATCAAACAGAAGTTCCATGCAGTCTTCCACCCACAATCAGCAGGGCTAGTGGACAGCTATAATGCTACTTTGAAGCTGAAACTAGCGAACATACTGGCTTCCACATCTTTGAAATGGCCTGATGCGTTGCCCTTGGCATTATTGTCTATTAGGTCGGTGACACATTCACGATCTGGGCTTACACCATATGAGGTGGTATTTGGGCGACCGATGAACATTTGGGGAGTTCCTAAGCCACGCCCCATACATGATGTACCATGTGTTCCGATGAGTGACTACTTATCACAGTTGACTGACAGTTTGATTTCTATTCACCAACAGGTTCGAGAAGCTCTTCCTGACAGGTCCACGCTGAGGCCCATGAACTCCGGCCCGGCAATTAGGTGATGGTCAAGTCTTTTAGAGATCGAACAGCTTGGAGCCCACGTGGCGAGGACTGGAACAGGTGCTCCTAGCCACGAGGACAGCGGTTCGAGTTACCAACAGGAAGAATTGGGTTCACAGCACTCACTGTAAGCGAGTGTCGCCTACTTTGGTGGAACCTGCTGTGCTGACTGACCATCGAGAGATTCTGGATATGGAGAAAAACCAAGGCATATCCCCTGACGAATCTGAAGAAGTTTTCCCGGACCATACGATCCCTGGAATATCTTGATGCCAACGGAGACCATGGTAAGAGCCTGCATTGTTGAAAAAGACTGGTTGAGCTACCTTCCTGGGTTGGTAAAACTGAGCTGATGTGGCAAGGGGGGGGGATCAGGCCTACATAGTGATACCCGTCTTGACCCTCGGTGAAGAAACCAATGGCTGCCCAGGACTTTAGAGCTCCAACGATTGATTCAACAACAAAGTGATTGTGTCTGCTGGGATATCAACTGTTGCTAAGATCTGTAATAAAAAGACCATTTGTGCTGTAGGATTTGTTGTTGCTATGGTAGTTGTAGCAGTGATAACCTGGTTTGTTGCGATATTGGCTCCTGCTCGGCAGCTGCTGATCGCCACTACCCCGGTACCAGCTGAACGTCGTTACTTTACACTTCCATACCATGAGCAAAAGCATCGACAATCCTATTTGAACAACACGTTTATTGAGATGTTGCATCACACTCACAATGCTACAAATGCTACTGACTGTTGGTTGTGTGGGATGATACCTGCTCACTAGAAGAAGGGAGGAACACCTTTTATTCTTCTTCCCTTCTCTCACAATGGTTCTAGCCAAGCCTGGTTTTCGCTTTTATCTGCTTCCGAAAGGGCCAACATTTCAAGGATGACAGTAGGACGGATTAATTATCACCTCAATAAAGTGTGTTATCCAGATGAAGATGGTTATCCTCGAGCTGAAGGAACTAAATGGGAATGCATTAGCCACTTGTACTGGGATCTACACCGATAACCTGAGGCGCCTAAAATGGAGCGACGATATAAGTCCCATCATCATGAATACATGTTTGGCTCTTATCAATGGGGACATAAATCAGACGGCTTCCCCGACTGTCGTATGGACGACCCTCTGCTTACAACTGGTCACGCTTTTTCCTGTTAAACAGCACCAACACAATGCTAGCTCTATCCGCCAGTTCTCACTTTCAATCCAGTCGAGGGTGCTGAAGAAAGCCAGAAACAATGCCCTGCGGGCACTTAGAAAGTCCCCAGGAAATAACGATCTCAGCCATGTGTACAAATTAGCGCAAAAAACATTCAGGACGGCCTCACAAAAAGACAAAAGACTATATCAAAACCAACTATGGGCCAAGCTCCTTTGGGAAAGCAAAAACCGAAATGCGAGACAATTTTGGGCCTTGATCAACTGCTCCAACTCTGGGCCATCAAAAGTTGGGTCGGCAAATATACACGATGCAGACTGGGCCACCTTCCTGACCGACCACTTTAGGTCCCCGGAAAGCACAGCAACAACAGGAAGCAGCTCCCCCAAAGTGGTAGAAGCATCCCAAAGTATCTGCAGGTGCAAGGACTTAAACTGCGTAGGTCATTGTACGGACGACATCAAGATCAATGAAGAAATGGTTGCCAATGCCGTGTCAAAAGCAAGGCCGGACGGGGCCCCAGGCCCAAACGGCTTGGCTCAGAGACTGTTTAAATCCAACATAGCTCTTTGGTCGGGGCACTTAACCACCTTGTTTAACTTTGTGCTTAGATCTTCAACTGTTCCGGATTCCTGGCGTGGGGCAATAATCCACCCAATCCATAAATCAGGCTCCCGTGCCACCCCAAGCAACTACAGACTAATTGCCCTCCTGGACATCGAGGCAAAGCACTACGCAGGCATTCTTCTGAAGGAGCTGAAGGCATGGGTGGAACGGCGTGATCTGCTACCAATGAACTAAACAGGCTTTACTGCCAATTCAGGGACCCAGACTAACTTGCTTACATTGTCTATAATCATCGACAAAACGCTTTTATCATCAAGATCTTTGCAGTGTTGTTTTGTTGATTTCAAAGCAGCGTTTGATCGGGTCCCAAGGGCAGCTCTATGGGGTAAACTGAAAAAATGGGGGATTCCTGAAAAATTACTGGATGCGATAATCCAACTTCACTCACACACCTGGGTCCAGGTGAAGCTGGGGTCCGGCACGCACCTCTCATGGAAAATCATGACAACCAGAGAAGTCAAACAGGGGTGCGTTCTGGCCCCCCTCCTTTTTAACCTGTTCATAGCAGATTTGCCGGTCACACTCGATGAAATAAACAGTCACCCCCTTAAGGTAGGAGGCGTAGCAATAAGTAATCTTCTTTACGCCGACGATCTGGTTCTCTTCAGCCTTACTCGGGTCGGGCTTCAAAGGCTCTTGGACAGGCTACACAGTTACACAATTAAGAATCAACTTGAGGTTAACTTAAAGAAAACCCAAGTTGTGTCCTTTGGAAGGAAACGCAATGGCGGCGGTGTGTGGTCATATAACAATAATAATCTAATAACAGGACGCTCATATAAATACTTAGGGGTCCACTTTGATTGAAGGGGTAACTTCTCCAAACAGCGCGACGAAATTGTAGCAAAAGCCACGATCCTTCAGGTTACTTTATCTAAGCTTGCTAAAGAGCTGTCTGGTCCAACCCTCTCATTCCTACTGGAAATTCTGAGAGCAAAAATCGGACCCACCCTGACGTATGGCACCGAAATATTTAGGGGTAAGCTGAATACAACTCTGAACCAACTTGTGACCAAGATGTACAAAAAAGTTCTACTTCTGCCCAAATCTGCCTCTGCTGCCCAGATCAGGCTAGAACTGTGCTTATTAAATCATGAGGCTTCTAACACTGGCACATATCTAAATTTTTGTCACAAACTTAGAAAAGCAGTGATAGGTACTTTAGAGTCTCTAGTTTGGTTGGAGATCAGTCAGAAGAACCCTGGGGGTTCGTACGGCCGCCTTTTTACAGATTCCATCCATGAAATAGCTGCTGGCGACCTATGGGCCCTCAACCCCAGTACGACAGCATTTAAAACGTATAAAAAAAAGCATCAGAATGTGCTCACTCCTTATGAATAAAGCGCATCTCTACAGACGCAGCCATGCATGGTCAGTCATGAACTCTTATGGGCTCATATCTCCGGCTACTTATCTCTCCTGTACTTATTCATTGCACTTAAAGCGGAGTTTTCTGGCCATCAGACTGGGTGTTTGGTGATTTTTAAAAGACCTGCCCACATGGCTACGCACCTCAGAAGATCTAACATGTAGGGGGTGCGGCAAGACAACTGAAACGCTAGAGCACGTGGTTTGCTTATGCCCCTCACTTATGACTCAACGTAGACGCAAACTCAGAGCAGAGTGGAACAGGTTGGGCGTTCGGACTTGTAGACAGGCAATTATCACCTCCCTGTGCCCAGAAAACATAGCTCTGAACATTGCCTTTACAACATTTTGTAATACCACACTCCTGAGGCGGAAAGCCGGGAGATTGCTACTTTTAAAACTGTGTATTTTGGTTGCATTGTATTTTAAAATCTACTTACCCCTTCACTCATTTCGCTTCTGACAAGCGGGCTTATCGCTGCTCTTCAGCAGGCGTGGAACGCTGTTACAGCGCCCCGTTCAGCCCACAGGCTACGCCCCCTTCGGAGGCCACGCCCACCGCCCACTGTTACAAAAGGGACGCTGAATTCGAGCGTCGCCATTTGTAATACCACACTCCTGAGGCGGGATGCCGGGAGATTGCTATTTTTAAAATTGTGTATTTTGGTTGCATTGTATTTTAAAATCTACTTACCCCTTCACTCATTTCGCTTCTGACAAGCGGGCTCATCGCTGTTCTTCAGCAAGCGTGGAACGCTGTTACAGCGCCCCGTTCAGCCCACAGGCCACGCCCCCTTCGGAGGCCACGCCCACCGCCCACTGTTACAAAAGGGACGCTGAATACGAGCGTCGCCATTTGTAATACCACACTCCTGAGGCGGAAAGCCGGGAGATTGCTACTTTTAAAATTGTGTATTTTGGTTGCATTGTATTTTAAAATCTACTTACCCCTTCACTCATTTCGCTTCCGACAAGCGGGCTCATCGCTGTTCATCAGCAGACGTGGAACGCTGTTACAGCGCCCCGTTCAGCCCACAGGCCACGCCCCCTTCGGAGGCCACGCCCACCGCCCACTGTTACAAAAGGGACGCTGAATACGAGCGTCGCCATTTGTAATACCACACTCCTGAGGTGGAAAGCCGGGAGATTGCTACTTTTAAAACTGTGTATTTTGGTTGCATTGTATTTTAAAATCTACTTACCCCTTCACTCATTTCGCTTCTGACAAGTGGGCTTATCGCTGTTCATCAGCAGGCGTGGAACGCTGTTACAGCGCCCCGTTCAGCCCACAGGCTACGCCCCCTTCGGAGGCCACGCCCACCGCCCACTGTTACAAAAGAGACGCTGAATACGAGAGTCGCCATTTGTAATACCACACTCCTGAGGCGGAAAGCCGGGAGATTGCTATTTTTAAAATTGTGTATTTTGGTTGCATTGTATTTTAAAATCTACTTACCCCTTCACTCATTTCGCTTCTGACAAGCGGGCTCATCGCTGTTCTTCAGCAGGCGTGGAACGCTGTTACAGCGCCCCGTTCAGCCCACAGGCCACGCCCCCTTCGGAGGCCACGCCCACCGCCCATCTGCTCACCCTCCCTTAAATATGTACTTCCCCCGGAAGCGCAGCGGACGAGCGCAGCGGGCGCGACGTTTGCGCGCCGAAGGCGCGACGTTTGCGCGCCGAAGGCGCGCCTAAGGAAAGCCCGTCTGCGCCCGTCCGCGGCCGACCAAGGCTAGAGGCTGGTCACTCTGCCTCTCCCATTCAATACTCTCGTTCACAGCTGACTGATCTCCAAGGCAAGTGGCCATTAGAGGACACCGCTTTAGCCCGAATCACCTGGCTTGGCCTCTCTACTCCTCAAGTCCTTTCCTACACTCGTCCCTCGCCCCTGCCTCGGACTAGTCGGCCCTCGGTCCCGCCTCTCACGGGCCCCTCCCCTACTGTTGTATCTTCAATGTATCTCAACACTAGATCGGCAGTAAACATCAGCTCGATCTTTTTATGTTACTGGAGTCCCATAAACCCGACCTGTTATTTCTTACTGAGACTTGGTTCTCGGATAGCTCTCTTCCCTCACTACTGGCAATACTCCCCCCATCTTATTATGCTCTCCGAGCTGATCGCGCCTCTGGAAAGCCTGGTGGAGGTGTTGCCCTGATTGCCCGCAAAGAACTCACTTTTCAATCCTTAGCCTTTTCTCCCTTGGGTTCATCAGACTGCTTAGTGGCCCACTCACTTTCCCTGACCCCCCCACTCACGTGTGTCCTTATCTATCGACCCCCGTCTTCCCCGCAATCGTTTCTTCCAAGTTTTCAAGATCTGATGGCTACCTTGGCAGTCAACCACTTTTCCATCGTCGTTCTCAGGGATTTCAACTTTTGGCCCTCTGACCCCGCTGAGTGTGCAACTTCCAAGGAGTTTTCAGAATCACTTCGCTCCCTTAACTTTCCTTCTGCTGTGCATGCCCCTACTCACAGTGTGGGCCACATCCTCGACCAAATTTGGTACCGAGATTGCCCGGTCACTTCATTATCCATTTCTCCCTGTGCTTGGTCTGACCACTTTCTGATCACTTTTTCTTTATCCCCCCTCTTAGTCTCCAAGCCCCCCCCCCGCCAAAAATGTCTGGGCACGATCATGGAACCGCGTTGACGTAGCGGCCCTGTCTGCCACACTCTCCACATCCAGCCCCGATCTCTCAGGGCTGCCATCATTTGGACAAGCGGAATCCATCAACGGCTGGCTGCGGGCTGGCTGCGACTCAATCGCCCCTTTGAAGCGCATTTCGTCTACGCGCTCCAAAGATGCAAACCGCTGGTTTACCGCCGAATTGAAGACTCAAAAACTTAATCTCCGCCAAGCGGAACGCCTTTGGCGGCGGGATTATTGTCCTACTTCAAGAAACTGATATATCACTCTCCTGGCCCAATACAAGAAATCTATTTTGGAAACCAAGAAGGCCTATTTCTCATCTAAAATTCAGCTTGCTGAGAACCGGCCAAGAGAAATATTTTCCATCGTTCAAGACCTCGCCTATTCTGATAGGGCCTCACTCAAACCTTCTCCTTCGCAAACACTTTGCGACTCCCTCAATTCCTTCGTTCTCGATAAAATTAGCACGATCAAAGCTAAGATTCCCCTCCCGTCCCCCTCCTTCACCAACCCTTGCTGTCCCCCTGCCACAGCACGCCTTGACTCGATTCCCCTTCACACGGCTCATTCTTTCCTCTCCATTCTTCCGCTGGTCAAGTCCGGCTCCCCTTTGGATCCTTGCCCTACCTACATCCTGAAACAGATCTACTCCTTTTGCCCCTCACCGCCCCTCACGTTCCTTAACAGTTCGCTTTCCCAGGGTATTGTCACTCCATCACTTAAATCGGCGGTGATTGTTCCTATTTTAAAAAAACCTGGTGCGGACTCTTCTGACCCAGCCAACTTCCGCCCTATCTCTCTCCTGCCTTTCCTGGCAAAGGTACTGGAACTGTATCAACAAGGGGGAAGCAAGGAGCCAGGACAATTTTTAACGGGGTCCAATGTATATGTCCCAGAAAGACTAACCAACAACAAAAAATACAGAGTTCCCCGGACAAAGTCAACTAAATGACTGACGTTAACCTCTCTCTCATTGGGTTCAGCAGAAAAAGTGAATGTTGTGAACCCTTTACGGAATTTAGGGATACCTCACACAGGTCACCGGTTGGACGACTATTGTCATCCCACCCGGTGATCGTCCAGCGTCATCATCGGTATCCTGCCCCTGCGACAGACTGGCGGTGCAATGCCTGTTGGGCAACAACGAATGCTGCACTTTGGCGGGGATCTTTTATTCCTTAGCCAAAGGGTGTGTGGGCGTGAGGGGCCTAAAAAAGTGCAATAGTGAGCGTGAGTGTAGTCTAAAAAAAGTCAGTAGAGTCCATAGGGTAAAATTTTAATGGCATGGCACACTGCTTTATTAAAAGGAACGATAAGGGGTATTGAGGCGGGACAATCAAAGTAATCGAGCCTCATTCAACCCTTAGTGAACGTATGGTCAACATGTTTCTTGCCACTCAGGCAATTCGTCAGGACCAAAACAGTGCTCATATAATTGCTGAGGATCCCTCAGTGATCAGAGGAATCGAATATACGACCTGGTGTGTGTCGTAGGACAATCCTTCGTCCAGTCCCTCCCCAAAACTAGGCAGGAAAAAGAAGAAGAAGAGTATAGTCAAAAATATGTCTGTGTACCCCAGCCATCTTTACATGCAAAAATTACATGCTGGTGCTGCATTTCGGGGTGTCGATGGGTATGTGAAGACCCCATCATGAAGAGACATTCAAGTGAGAGAGACGGTTAGAGAATAATGTGAACGAGGACTTACCGCGTTCTATATGTGTAAACAGTGCTCATTGAGTAGGCATGCGACATGTGTGCCCTGGAAATGGCATGCACAGTGGTTTATACCTGTATCGTTTGCCGTAACATGCCCTGCGTTTGTATCTTTGTTATACAAACAACTGTGAGTGTGCACATTTGCACACGTGAAATTAAAATTATTTCGAGACAACATTAGGGAGAGAAACATATTGTCGACAGGCTCATAAATAAATAAAGGGCAACCACAGATTGGCGCCAGTGTAGTGGAATGGAAAAGCCTTATCGTGAAACACCCAACACAATGGGAAAACGGTAACAGTGCAAGCCTTACCCGTAGTCCCAGGGTTGGAATTCCCTCGCGCTGACCTGGTGGGGCCAGAACTGGGTGTGAGGCACCTAGAACGAGTAAACAGCGCCGCCGAGTCAGGGAGTTGTTTTTGCGGCGCGGCTTACCGTCTAATGTGATCCCACATGGGTCCTCGCCACGGCGATCAGGAGGAAACGCTCGCGGAGGTCCCCGCGTGAATCAGTGCGCCTTACCTGTTCGTTGCTGGCAGAGGGCGTCTAGTCACCTACCCCTCCCACTTCGGTAATACCGCAGGACAGCCGGTGGAGCCGCGAAGTGCCGCAGCCTCAGATGAGACCGGGAAGCGCAGGCACCGTGGGGGCGTGTCCAAGGCGTGTTGCTAAGCAACGTGACGCCGAGGATGAAAAGCGATGATTACCCCAGGTTGTGTAAAGGGTAAATGGTGGGTGCCATCTTGGAACGGGGAGGTAGTGTACTTGATGGCAGCAGTTAATGCTAGGGAAGGAGCAATGAGTTTGTGTACAGAACCCTCTAGTGCCGTCTCAAGAACGGGAGGATAGTGTATTGACTCGTATTGGGGGTAACTTGGATAAGGACAATAATTCCAAGTACTGAGCTATCTGGCTAGCATTGTCCAGGGCACCGCATCATTGAGACCGATTTCGTCGGTGTGCAGACGGTGCACCCATCTCTGCTCCAATCTAAAGAGGGCTTGTTGGTTCATACCAGGTTGGCTTTCGAGGACAGTCCACCGTATGTTCTCAGTGGAGTGGTTGTGTTCTTTACAATGGTCATATAGCCTTGTATGTGTTTTTGCACAACGGATATTACTATTGTGCTCCATGATGCGCTGTTTCACAGGGCGCATCGTCATCCCAATATACAGCATCCTACAGGGGCACACCAGGACATATATACACCTCGAGCTGTTACAGTTGGTGTGTTTATTTATGGTCCAAGTGAAGTCCCCTTGCAGTTCAATAGTTTTTCCTTGGATAGTTTGGGGGCATACTACACAAGAGCCACATCTGTAATGTCCAGTGACTGAGGGACGATCCCATAAGGTCTTGACCGGTCGAGTGCTCGATTTTTTCGGGCGGGTGTGGATCAGCGTATCTTTCAAGTTCGCTGTTCTCTTGAACGCAAAACGTGGTCGCGACAGTTCCATCCCTGCAGAATTTAGGATCCCCCAATGTCAGGTAACAGCCTTTTTTATGAACGATGAGTGCCTGGTGTAAGATGTAACACAGGTTATAGTGTCATCTTGTTCTTTTGGGTGAACCTCGAGTAGGGCATCTCTATTGTTATTCAAGGCTCTTTTGAACGATTTCTTCAACAATCGTGTTGGGTATCCCCTGTCCTGGAGCTTGTGTTGCAGAATCTGAGCCTCTTGTTTGAAGTTTTAGACAGAGCTACAGTTTCTCCGTATGCGGAGGAATTGCCCAAAGGGCAAATTATCCCTCAGGGCTTTTGTATGGTGGCTTTGATAGAGGAGTAAACTGTTTCTGTCAGTATCCTTTTTGAAGAGGGAAGTGCTGATTGTTTCTGGTTCTAAACTGATGGTAAGATCAAGAAAAAGTATCGATGTTTCGGAGATAGTGCCCGTAAACTTCAAGAATGGGTCTTGTTGATTAATCCACTCGCAGAAGGCTTCGCAGCTGGGGCGGTCCCCTTTCCAGAAGATCAAGATGTCGTCGATATAACGACGCCAGAGAGTGAGGTTCTCTCTGTATGGGTTGTCCTCTGGAGGGTAGATATGGTTCTTTTCGAACGAGGCCATGTAAATACATGCCAGGCTCGGCGCGAATGTACAACCCATAGAGGTCCCACGGACCTGATGGTACAACTGAGATTCGTATCTGAAGAAATTTTCAGTAAGGGCAATATGGGCAAGTTCCATAATGAAGGCTATCGGTGGGAGAGAAGACATCGACCTGCTTCTCACCCTCGACGTGGAGGCGTTGTATACGAATATTCCGCAACAAGCTACCCTAGAAGCAGTCGACTCGTTGATGCGAGAAGAAGAATGGCTGTCCCCAAAAACATCGATACCTTTTCTTGATCTAACCATCAGTTTAGAACCAGAAACAATCAGCACTTCCCTCTTCAAAAAGGATACTGACAGAAACAGTTTACTCCTCTATCAAAGCCACCATACAAAAGCCCTGAGGGATAATTTGCCCTTCGGGCAATTCCTCCGCATACGGAGAAACTGTAGCTCTGTCCAAAACTTCAAACAAGAGGCTCAGATTCTGCAACACAAGCTCCAGGACAGGGGATACCCAACACGATTGTTGAAGAAATCGTTCAAAAGAGCCTTGAATAACAATAGAGATGCCCTACTCAAGGTTCACCCAAAAGAACAAGATGACACTATCACCTGTGTTACATCTTACACCAGGCACTCATCGTTCATAAAAAAGGCTGTTACCTCACATTGGGGGATCCTAAATTCTGCAGGGATGGAACTGTCGCGACCACGTTTTGCGTTCAAGAGAACAGCGAACTTGAAAGATACGCTGATCCACACCCGCCTGAAAAAATCGAGCACTCGACCGGTCAAGACCTTATGGGATCTTCCCTCAGTCACTGGACATTACAGATGTGGCTCTTGTGTAGTATGCCCCCAAACTATCCAAGGAAAAACTATTGAACTGCAAGGGGACTTCACTTGGACCATAAATAAACACACCAACTGTAACAGCTCGAGGTGTATATATGTCCTGGTGTGCCCCTGTAGGATGCTGTATATTGGGATGACGATGCGCCCTGTGAAACAGCGCATCATGGAGCACAATAGTAATATCCGTTGTGCAAAAACACATACAAGGCTATATGACCATTGTAAAGAACACAACCACTCCACTGAGAACATACGGTGGACTGTCCTCGAATGCCAACCTGGTATGAACCAACAAGCCCTCTTTAGATTGGAGTAGAGATGGGTGCACCGTCTGCACACCGACGAAATCGGTCTCAATGATGCGGTGCCCTGGACAATGCTAGCCAGATAGCTCAGTACTTGGACTTATTGTCCTTTTCCAAGTTACCCCCAATACGAGTCAATACACTATCCTCCCGTTCTTGAGACGGCACTAGAGGGTTCTGTACACAAACTCATTGCTCCTTCCCTAGCATTAACTGCTGCCATCAAGTACACTACCTCCCCGTTCCAAGATGGCACCCACCGTTTACCCTTTACACAACCTGGGGTAATCATCGCTTTTCATCCTCGGCGTCACGTTGCTTAGCAACACGCCTTGGACACGCCCCCACGGTGCCCGCGCTTCCCGGTCTCATCTGAGGCTGCGGCACTTTACGGCTCCACCGGCTGTCCTGCGGTATAACCGAAGTGGGAGGGGTAGGTGACTAGACGCCCTCTGCCAGCAACGAACAGGTAAGGCACACTGATTCACGCGGGGACCTCCGCAAGCGTTTCCTCCTGATCGCCGTGGCGAGGACCCATGTGGGATCACATTAGACGGTAAGCCGCGCCGCAAAAACAACTCCCTGACTCGGCGGCGCTGTTTACTCGTTCTAGGTGCCTCACACCCTGTTCTGGCCCCATCAGGTCAGCGCAAGGGAATTCCAACCCTGGGACTACGGGTAAGGCTTGCACTGTTACCGTTTTCCCATTGTGTTGGGTGTTTCACGATAAGGCTTTTCCATTCCACTACACTGGCGCCAATCTGTGGTTGCCCTTTATTTATTTATGAGCCTGTCGACAATATGTTTCTCTCCCTAATGTTGTCTCGAAATAATTTTAATTTCACGTGTGCAAATGTGCAAACTCACAGTTGTTTGTATAACAAAGATACAAACGCAGGGCATGTTACAGCAAACGATACAGGTATAAACCACTGTGCATGCCATTTCCAGGGCACACATGTCGCATGCCTACTCAATGAGCACTGTTTACACATATAGAACGCGGTAAGTCCTCGTTCACATTATTCTCTAACCGTCTCTCTCACTTGAATGTCTCTTCATGATGGGGTCTTCACATACCCATCGACACCCCGAAATGCAGCACCAGCATGTAATTTTTGCATGTAAAGATGGCTGGGGTACACAGACATATTTTTGACTATACTCTTCTTCTTCTTTTTCCTGCCTAGTTTTGGGGAGGGACTGGACGAAGGATTGTCCTACGACACACACCAGGTCGTATATTCGATTCCTCTGATCACTGAGGGATCCTCAGCAATTATATGAGCACTGTTTTGGTCCTGACGAATTGCCTGAGTGGCAAGAAACATGTTGACCATACGTTCACTAAGGGTTGAATGAGGCTCGATTACTTTGATTGTCCCGCCTCAATACCCCTTATCGTTCCTTTTAATAAAGCAGTGAGCCATGCCATTAAAATTTTACCCTATGGACTCTACTGACTTTTTTTAGACTACACTCACGCCCACTATTGCACTTTTTTAGGCCCCTCACACCCACACACCCTTTGGCTAAGGAATAAAAGATCCCCGCCAAAGTGCAGCATTCGTTGTTGCCCGACAGGCATTGCACCGCCAGTCTGTCGCAGGGGCAGGATACCGATGATGACGCTGGACGATCACCGGGTGGGATGACAATAGTCGTCCAACCGGTGACCTGTGTGAGGTATCCCTAAATTCCGTAAAGGGTTCACAACATTCACTTTTTCTGCTGAACCCAATGAGAGAAAGGTACTGGAACGCCATGTTGTTAGAACTCTGAGCTCCTTTGTGGATAGGAACAGGGTCTTTGCTCCCAGACAGGCTGGATTCCGCCCTGCACACTCTACAGAGTCAGTGATAATATCTGTCTTGGACAACCTCCGGGAGGGTATCGATACTAGTCAGCCCCAGGCCTTGGTCCTCCTCGATCTCTCCGCCGCCTTTGACACAGTGGACCACGCCATCTTACTTTCACGTGTCAAGGTGGCGGGAATCGGAGGGTCGGCCCTGCTGTGGCTATCCTCCTTCTTGAGTGGTCGCACTCAAGCAGTTCGCTTGGGTGAGTACTCAGCTGACTTTCGCCCAGTGCAGTGCGGGGTCCCCCAAGGATCCTCTTTGTCTCCACTGCTATTCAACCTTTACATTGCCCCCCTTATTTTTGCTTTACAGCAGCTGGAGGTCTCTGTTTACAACTATGCAGATGACCTCCAGCTTATCTTCTCTCTTTCTTCTTCCCCCGTGTCAATATCTAATTTTCAGTTTATCATGACTTTTATCCAGGACTGGATGAACTTCAACCACCTGAAACTCAATCCCGACAAAACGGAACTGGTGTTGACGGGTGGTTGCTCCAGTCCTTGGTCCTCTTCCTTCTGGCCCCTTTCTTTAGGTTCCCCACCCACTCCCGTTTCCTCTGTCAAGACCCTGGGGTTCAAACTCAACAATCAACTTTCTCTCCACTCCCAAGTTAGTGCGGTCGTCTCCTCTGCCTTTCTTTCCCTCTGGACAATCCGCAAAGTCTCTCGTTTTTTTTCTCCATCTGCCCTCAAACTTATACTTCTGGCGATGGTGACGTCTCGCCTGGACTACGGCAATGCCCTCTACCTTGGCATGCCGGCGTACCTCGTGAGGCGCCTCCAATTGGTCCAAAACCAGGCGGCTCGTCTGGTATTTAATCTACCCAAATCACAACATGTCCCGCCCCTTCTCAAATCCTTACACTGGCTCCCAGTCCAGCAATGTGCCCTATTCAAGCTCGGCTGCATCATCTTTAAAGCCCGGTCCGGTTCTGCTCCGTCTTTCATCAGCACGGCTATCCACGACTACACCCCGTCTAGAGAATTGCGCTCTGCTACTCATCAACTTCTCACTGTCCCTCGCTTCAAACGAAAAAAAATGGGGAGGCTCCAAATTCTCTACCACGGCCCCTGCCTTTTGGAACTCTCTCCCACTTCATCTGAGATCTTGTTCCCAGTACCCACTTTTTCGCAAAGATCTCAAAACTCTCCTTTTTACCCAAGCCTTCCTTTCCTAATTTTCCTCTGTCCCTCAGTCTTTCTGTCCCTTGAGTAGTAGTATTACATAGCGCCAAGAAACCGCCTGGTGTACGCGCGCTCTAGAAATATTTTTAAACTCAAACTCAAACATATATTCAGGATGCACACCGCATCTTTACAGCAAAGGCGGAAGGAGCAGTAACCCCCCAGTTTGTCCCGCCCAGAGGCCCAACCTAAGCAGCATCTTAGTACTTAGTTTTAAGACAAAGGGAAAAATAAAATGATGAGTTTTAGCTGTCGAATGTCAGTACATCAAATTTTTCTGCTCTTTCACTAAGTGTTATCACTGTCTATCACACAATTGTTTTAATTTTTAAGGTGCTATTCGAGTAACAGGTGTTGATCAATTTTTACTGTTCAATTGTGGTGAAATAATGTTTTGAAATTTTTTAATGACAATGTACCGATATGTGGATTGAATTTGTAATGCTTTTAAGGATATTTTTCTTTTATCCAAATAAAGATAATTTTTTTTTTAAATGGGAATGAGCGGCGTATCGACCTGAAAATATTTCTACACCATGTTTTCACAAACATGACAACTATTAAGAACATTGGACCATTTGTGATTTATTTTACCAGAGCTAAAGCAGATTTGTGTATAGGCAGTGTTGGGAGAATTCCAGTAGGAAGAAGTGAGTGTACTGTGGTTCTGACTATTGAAGGAGCAAATTTCTGCACATTCATGGGCGGAACGAAAGTTGGCCGCCCGCCCGCCCGCCGCCCGCTTCTCGCCCGCCTCCCGCCCGCCTTATTAAATTATATTTAAAGGGTAAAATAGTAAATTAAATCAAACTTACCTGATTGTGCCGCAAATTTCCCCCATCGTGGTTTCATCTTGTAAACTGCATATGCGCGGGAGCCTGCGCATGCGCATTCCCTGGTTGAGCTACCGTCCTGGGTTGGTAAAACTCAGCTGATGTGGCAAGGGGGGGATAAGTCCTACATAGTGATACCCGTCTTGACCCTCGGTGAAGAAACCAACGGTTGCCCAGGACTTTAGAGCCCCAACGATTAATACAACAACAAAGTGATTGTGTCTGCAGGGAGATCAACTGTTGCTAAGATCTGTAATAAAAAGACCATTTGTGCTGTAGGATTCGTTGTTGCTATGGGAGTTGTAGCAGTGATAACCTGGTTTGTTGAGATAGTGGCTCCTGCTCGGCAGCTGCTGATCACCACTACCCCGGTACCAGCTGAAAGTCGTTACTTTACACTTCCATACCATGAGCAAAAGCATCGACAATCCTATTTGAACAACACGTTTATTGAGATGTTGCATCACACTCACAATGCTACAAATGCTGCTGACTGTTGGGTGTGTGGGATGATACCTGCTCACTAGAAGAAGGGAGGAACACCTTTTTTTCTTCTTCCCTTCTCTCACAATGGTTCTAGCCAAGCCTGGTTTACGCTTTTATCTGCTTCCGAAAGGGCCAACATTTCAAGGATGACAGGACGGATAAATTATCAGCTCAATAAAGTGTGTTATTCAGATGAAGATGGTTATCCTCGAGCTGAAGGAACTAAATGGGAATGGGAGGAGTATCGACCTGAAAATATTTCTACACCATATGTTTTCACAAACATGACAACTATTAAGAACATTGGACCATTTGTGATTTATGTTACCAGAGCTAAAGCAGACATGTGTATAGGCAGTGTTGGGAGAATTCCAGTAGGAAGAAGTGAGTGTACTGTGGTTCTGACTATTGAAGGAGCCAATAACAGCAGTTTCATATCCTCACATAATACCTATTTTGTCTGTGGTAAAAAGTGATCTTACCAACTCCCTGTTGGATGGTCTGGAGTATGCTATGTTTCCTTTCTATTGCCTCCTGTGTTTCTTGTGCCTGCATCGTATCACAAAGATTTCAAACTGTATAATGACATTTCTAAGAACAGATATAAGAGGACAACAAGCATTGATGAAGTGGACCAGACTGACACCGCTTTGCAACAATATGTTGATTTTAATTTGGGCTTGTTTTTCTTTGTGGGTGCTGCATTAAACAGCAGAAAGATAAGACGATTGACTTGTGTTGTAGAAGCTGTTTCCAATCAGACAGCTATGGCACTCGGGAACATTACAGAAGAGCTGCAAGTTGCCAGGATTGTAGCACTCCAAAAAGTCGTATGATTCTAGATGTGATTTTGGCTAATCGAGGTGGTGCATGGTGGGTGGACATTTCCGTTCCGCCCACAGAATGTGCGAAAATGTGCACCTTCCGCAAAGAAAGGGAAAAAACTGAGCACATTTCTACACATTCATGGGCGGAACGGAAGTTGGCCGCCCGCCCGCTTCTCGCCCGCCTCCCGCCCACCTTATTAAATTATATTTAAAGGGTAAAATAGTAAATTAAATTAATCATTATAGATTATGTGAAATAACCCCTTGCTTTTATGAAAGGCGGATATTTGAACATCACAGGAGTACAATGAATTCACATTCAAGGGAAATTGAAATGCCAGATCCTTTCCAATGATATATGGGCTTTGGGCACTACTACACTAGGGATCCCACTTTTAGAAAGTGGACCTTTTCCTGTCTACACTTAGATTAGGCACTGCAGACTCCCGCCTCCCCTCTGCATACTGATAGCCTGCCTGGGTTGGGAGGTGGGAGTGGCGATTTGCACCTTATCCCCTTGGATGGACTGTGATGGGCTGCCCACCGTAGCCTTAATGGCCTGTCTCTCGTCAATGTGACAGCCAGGTCAGGGAAGGCAGGGAACATACCAGAACTCCCTGGACTCTTCCAGCAGCCCCTGCCCCAGACCCTTCCAGAGACTTCTACCACTTTCTAGCCCCTAGATTGTAAGATATATAAGGGAGGTTCCTGGCCTCACTTCTTTGTTACACCCCTGGACTAAGAAACCTTGCTGGAGTACAGACTGCTGCGCTAGGAGGATTGCCACCCTGCTGGACCAGACTGTGCCTAGGAAACTGCTGCCCTGTGGTGACTGAGCTGCCCTGCTGCCTTCTGATCTGGCCCTGCAAGGGGGAGACTAAAACAACACCTCCAGGGTGTCTCCACCACTGACTGACTTGCTCCCTAGTCATTGGGGCCTAACAAAGACTCCAGACTTTCAAGGACTGTCCCTGCAGCGTTGTGGAACTGCCCAGCTGCAAGAAGGAACAGAAAGGGAAGCAACGACCTGTTTATGAAGTGCAACGGCAGCGCTATCCTCCTGAACATCACCGCCGCTGCCTGGGAACCCCAGCTGGACTGTAACGCGCTGTGAACTGGAAGCGCTGAGAGCCTGGGATTGCCGCCGAAGGCCTGAACGGGGCGCGTCACTGAGAGCAGCCTTAAAGCACTGTATGCGGGTGCCTTCTCACTTTAGGCAAGTGGCCTCCAAATTGCCCCCAGGATCACCGCTGCCGGCCCGGGGCCTGACTGAACAGGGCAGTGCTGTGCAGCGTTGCGCAGAAGAGCGCTGTTTCCCCTCAGAATCACCGCCGCTAGCCCAGGCCCCAGAACGTGCTGTGCGCCTGCAGAAACCTCTGCTTTATGGTCTTCATTACTGCCGGCCTGGAACCTGCAATCACCGGGACGCACTGTGACCCACAAGCGCAGTGGGCCAGAGACCACCGCCGCTTACCGAGAACATCGGGAAGCCAGTGAGGATTCCCCTCGGTGACATCAGGCCCTTGCCGCGCTGGGATTGGGCACCGGTGCGAGGGTTGTCCCAGCAACAGGGGGGCGTCACTGAGGAAGTCGTGCAAGGGCCCAAGACCCGCAAGGCTTCCCCGGGCCATCCCCGTGATCTGTGAACGGTGGAGAGAAAGAAATGAGCAGTACACAGCGCCCCCACCACAGGTAACAGCACAGGGAGTGGACTGTGGGCTGCGGGGGCTGCTCTCGTTGGGACCGAGTGGCAGAAGTCTCACTAGGAACTCTATAGGGCATTCTGGAGAGCGGGATCGCTCAGGATCGTTCACTCATACCTCCTGTGAACGGGGACTGCTCCAGTGCCTCGCGGTCCGGTCCGCCTGCGTATACTGTAGTCGTCTGCCAGAGGGGATCGGATCAAACTGCCGGGAACAGGGAGCGCCTAATTGTACACTGGGAACTAGTGACTCTGCACCGTGTTGGGCTCCACAGGGATATAAAGATCCACGATCAGCGGGAGGGGCGTGACCTGCATTTTCTTCTACTAAGGGCAGGGTGAAAGTGACACATGTCTCTAACCGTGGCGATCAGGGTAATCTTCATCAGCTAAAGAACTGTTGTGCTCCCGTGGTCCCCACCTAAAAGACAGTTTCTACACACCTGTTTTGGGACAGAGTCCACATTCTCCGCTCCCTAGAAAAGACTACCCCCAAAGACAGTATTATTGGCACCCTTTGATTTTCTACATGTGGAGCCTTATTATTTTTTTGTGTTTACCTTGCGCAATATATATATAGGGATAACTTTACTCCCTCTATATGCAACTGGATTCACTTTTATTATTGAGCTTGTCTGCAACTGCATTTATCTGATGATTGATCTTGCCTGAAACTGAGATAGAGATATTTATATTTTTATATTTCATTGGTGTAGTGTCCTCTTTCTTTTGTGCGTGTTTTTCACTGTGAACTATTGGGGTGTTGCACAAATACTTTACACACTGCCTCTGAACTTAAGCCTTCCCGCTCAGCGCCAGGCTACCCTGTCGGAAACTGTGGTCCCTACTTGGACTAGGGTGCATATCCTTGCCACCTAGGGACCCCGGTTCTAAAATTGGTGGCAGCCGTGGGATAGGACTTGTGCTTGTGTAACACCACACAGCGACTCAGTGTACACCACAACCCTACACCTGACCCCACTGAATTTTTGTCTACCCTCTCCAATTGGCATTTTTAATTTCTTTTCAATTCTCCCTGACGGGCTGCTCTTTTTCAAAGTCCTTTTGCCTAAGTCCCATTTGATTTTCTCTACAAACGTCTGAGGCCCTACCTAGCAAGATGGAATTCGAGCTGGCCAACCTGGAAGCTTACACAGTGGCACAACTCAAAGACTTCTGCGAGGAAAAAGGGGTGCGATTCAAGCGAAGCGCCAAGAAGGCAGAGCTTCAGAAAGCCTTGAGAGCATGGGTAACAGTCCACCCAGAGGGAGATGGGGATGGGCAGGGATCAGAGCACAACGCCGCGAGAAATCTTGACCTACTGCACTTGGTGGAAAATGGTAATTTGTTACCAGGTACAAGGGTACCTTCCAGGGCCGGCAGTTGCATGTCATTTGGGACCCTGTCCTCAGAGGAATTGGAGGACAGGCGAGAGGAGAGACAGCTCAGATTGGAACTTGCCAAGCTGGAAAAAGAAAAGTGGACCATGGAGCAGGATCGCGAGGAAAAGCGACTGGCTATGAGGGAAAAAGAACTTGCCCATGAGCTCAGCCTGAAGGAACTGGATATTCGGGCCCTGGTAGTAGGGGCCAACAGCAACAAGAATGGTGGCAGCATACCTACGGAAGCTTCACGTGAGTCCAGGGTCTTTATGCTTAGATGTGATGGCCAGTTTTAAGGTGGGGGATCATATTGATAAGTGGCTAGCAGCCTATTAAGTGTCTTTAAAAGCCCATGGGGTCCCAGAGAGTTATTGGGGGGGTGGTTTGTATAACTACCTACCTCCAGACATTAGGGACACCCTCCTTTACCTTGAGAAGGAAGACCAGACTAACTATTCTGTCATGAAAGTCGCATTGCTTAAGAGATTTGGTCTTACCACTGAGAGGTATAGGCAGAGGTTTAGGAATAGCCACAAACTTCCCAATCAGAACTGGGTAGACTTCCTGGACTACGCTAGTAAAGCTTTAGAGGGCTGGGTGCGGGGCAGCAATGTGCATGACTATAAAGGGTTGTATGACTTGTTTTTAAGAGATCCCCTTCTAGAGAAATGTTTTCCAGAGCTGTGCCAACACCTGGTTGACCGCAAGTTGACCAATCCTAGGAAGCTTGCAGAGGAGGCGGACACCTGGGTCAGTACCAGGGTGTCCAGCAGGGGTTCTGCGGGGGACCAAAGGGGTGGTCAGGGTTACCACCAGAAGAAAGAGGGGGAGATAAAAAGAAAGAGTTCTCCAAAGGCCCCCAAAACAATTCACAAGGGAAAGGGTCTGGGTCCCAGCCCCAATCTGGCCACCAGAAACCCACTTATCCTGACAAAGGTCAGCAGTTTAGAATTGTCCGGTGCTATGAGTGTGGTGAGGTTGGACACTACAAGGAGGATCCCAAGTATCGCAAGAGAGCACCACCTCCTACTGGAGGTAAAAACACTGGGTGGCTAGTGTAGCTCTTGGGGAGGAGCTGTTCCTAGATAATGGGAGTGAGGGGGCAGGGTTTGTCCTAGTGTCTCTGGAAGACAGTGAGATGGTTCCTAAGGTCCACATGCCCTCCAATACTACTAAGTGTAGGCAATGGGTCACCCTCAATGGTCAGGGGGTGGAGGCCCTGAGGGGCACAGGTGCCAGCATGACTATGGGAAGGAGTCAGCTGGTGTCCCCAGAGCAAATAATCCCTGATGCATTTCATCCAGTTGTGATGGCTGACAACAGGGAGGGTCACTATCCTGTAGCGCACGTTCCATTTGAGTGGGGAGTGGTTTCAGGCCTTTTAAGATTTGCTTTGAGCCCTGCCATGCCAGTGGACTGTCTGTTGGGGAATGACCTTGAGCACACTGCCTGGAAGGAGGTAGAGCTCAAAGCGCATGTGGAGATGCTGGGTTACCAGAGTGGATCTGTGATACCACACATCCATCGCTTCCCAGAAAGGAAGTCAGCCAGGGCTGGAGCCTGAAACAATGGCCCAGCCAGCTGTTAAAAAGGGAGGAGTCCGAGTGCTTGGGAAGGCCGCCCCGGGGCGGTCATCCCGTGAGATGGATGGGGCACCTGGCGAGGTCGCACCGGAGTCCCCGGAGGGGGACGTCGCTCCCTTGGGGGACCTACCTACCCCTGCAGAGTGGCAGGTGGAAGGAGGGCCCACCAGAGAGAAGTTTTGCCGGGCACAGAAGGAGTGCCCTACCCTTGATGGCATGAGGTGACAGGCCGAAGCCCAAGCAGCAGGTAATGCCTCCGCAAAGTATCATATTTACTGGGAGGATGGGCTCCTTTACAGTTGGCCCAAGCCTCCTGTGCATTGGTCATCAAGGGCCTTAGTGGTCCCCCAGTGCTACAGGGCCTTTCTTTTGGAATTGGCTCATGAGATCCCATTGGCAGGACACTTGGGCCAAGATAAGACCTTTGCTAGGCTTGTCCTACATTTTTATTGGCCGCAGATGAGGATCTCCTCAGATACATTCTGCAGGACCTGTCTGACCTGCCAAGCTAGTGGGAAAACAGGGGCTAAGCTGCAGGCTCCCCTGGAACCACTACCTGTCATTAGAACCCCCTTTGGGAGGGTGGGCATCGACATTGTTGGGCCTATGGATCCACTGACTTCTTCAGGTCACAGGCTTATCCTGGTTCTGGTGGACCACGCCACCCGGTACCCAGAGGCTATTCCTCTGAGAACCATCACCGCACCTGCGGTGGCCCGGGCCCTGATGGGGATTTTTACCAAAGTGGGTTTCCCCAAAGAGGTGGTGTCCGATAGGGGCACCAATTTTATGTCTGCCTACATGCAAGCCATGTGGAAGGAGTGTGGGGATACTTATAAGTTCTCCAGCCCTTACCACCCACAGACCAATGGTCTTGTGGAGAGATTTAACAAGACCCTAAAGGGCATGATCAGGAGTCTGCCTGAGGGCCTGAGGAAAAAGTGGGACATCCTTTTGCCCTGTTTGTTGTTTTCCTACAGGGAGGTGCAGCAGAAGGGAGTGGGCTTCAGCCCCTTCGAGCTTTTGTACGGTCACCCTGTTAGGGAACCTCTCAATTTAGTAAAAGATGGGTGGGAGAAGACTCCTAGGAGGCTTCCCCAAGATGTAGTGAGCTACATGCTGGCCTTCCGCAGCCAAATGGCTAAGTTGTGGAAGCAAGCTTCTAACAACTTAGAGGCCAGCCAGGCGGTGATGAAGGAATGGTATGACCAGAATTCTCACCCTGTGGAGCTGGAACCTGGACAGAAGGTGTGGGTCATGGAGCCTGGAGAGCTTAGCACCCTCCAGGATCACTGGACAGGCCCTCATGAGATATTGGAGAAGAAGGGTAAGGCTACTTACCTAGTGGACCGTAAGACCCACAGACAGCCCCACAGGGTACTACACGCCAACCGCCTCAAACCCCACCATGAGAGGTCTGAGCTCAGCTTACTGATGGTGACTAATGGGGCCGAGGAAGAGGAAAGTGAACCTCTCCCGGACCTCTTTGCTTCCAAAGAGAAGGATGGATCGGTGGAGGGAGTGGTCCTCTCCCCATCCTTAACTCCTGAGCAACAGAGGGACTGCCGCCTGGGTCTGGAGCAGTTCTCCTCAGTGTTTTTCCTTATCCCTGGGATTACCCACCTGTGTACCCATGATGTGGACACAGGAGACAGTCTCCCTGTCAAGTCCAAATCTTACAAGCTGCCAGATAAGGTGAAGGCCAGCATCCAGAGTAAAGTCACTAAGATGCTGGAGTTGGGGGTGATAGAGCCCTCCATTAGCCAATAGTCCAGTTCGGTGGTTCTGATACTAAAAGCTGCCCCACCGGGCACCACACCAGAACTTAGGTTCTGTGTGGATTACAGAGGGTTGAATTCTGTGACCAGAACTGATGTTCATCCCATCCCAAGGGTGAATGAGCTCATTGACCGACTGGGGGCTGCCCGATACCTGAGCACCTTTGACCTCACGTCAGGGTACTGGCAGATCCCACTTACGGGTGGAGGCAAAGAGAGGTCCACCTTTTCCACCCCAGAGGGCCACTACAAATTTAGAGTGATGCCCTTTGGACTGAAAAATGCTCCTGCCACCTTTCAGCGGCTGGTGAACCGGGTCCTCTCCGGTTTAGAGGCCTTCTCTGCTGCCTACCTGGATGACATAGCTGTCTTCAGTAGCATCTGGGAGGACCACCTGGGTCACCTCCAGGAAGTGCTTCAGGCCATGCAGCAGGCAGGCCTGACTATCAAAGCCAGCAAATGCCAGATAGGGCAGGGGTCCGTAGTCTACCTAGGACACTTGGTGGGCGGGGGCAAGGTGCAGCCCCTACAGACCAAAATAGAAACCATCCTGGCCTGGGAGCCCCCAAAACACAGACTGAGGTCAGGGCTTTCCTGGGCCTCACAGGGTACTACCGCAGATTTGTCAAGGGTTATTGCACCATTGTGCCCCCTTGACTGAGCTAACCTATAAGAAACACCCTAGAAAAGTGATTTGGGAGAGGCTTGCCAAAAAGCCTTTGACTCTCTAAAGCAGGCCATGTGCACAGCTCCTGTGCTTAGGGCCACTGACTTCTCCAAAGAGGTCATTGTCCAAATGGACGCCTCAGAGCATGGCATAGGGGCAGTACCTTCGCAACTCAATGAGGAGGGCCGGGACCAACCAGTGGCTTTCATCTCCAGGAGGCTACTCCCCCGGGAACAGCAGTGGAGTGCGATAGAGAGAGAAGCCTTCGTGGTGGTCTGGGTTGTGAAGAAGCTGAGGTCATACTTGTTTGGCTCCCACTTCCTGATTCAGACTGACCACCGGAACCTCAGGTGGGTCATACAAATGAGGGGCAAGAATCCCAAATTGTTGAGGTGGTCCATTTCCCTACAGGGGATGGAGTTCAGGTTGGAACACAGACCCGGGGTAGACCATGCCAATGCTGATGGTCTCTCTAGGTTTTTATGCCTTAGTGATGAGAACACCCTAGAGGTTGGGTAGTTCTCCCCACTTTCAGCTGGGGGGGACACGTGTTGGACCTGTCAGCCTTGGGGTAGTCTTCCCCTACCTTTTTGCCCTTGGACCTCCCATTTGCACTGTACCTTTTTGTTGGACCTAGGACTCTGGGCGCCTCACCACTTCTAAACAGTGCTGAGGTGCAGGTGCTCTCCGCTAAAACCTTGTGACACTGGCATATCTGCCACAAGCCCCTGCTACTGCAGTAAGGCTTAACTCTCCATAGTCTAGCATTGGGAACCCCCCTTATGGGATAATTTCTGACAGGGACCTAATAAGTCTGTCATGTTTGGTCTTGTTGGACTCGGGGAGGGGAACCCTTTCCAATGATATTTGGGCACTACTAGGCTAGGGATCCCACTTTTAGAAAGTGGACCTTTTCCTGCCTACACTTAGATTGGGCACTGCAGACTCCCGCTCCCCTCTGAATACTGATAGCCTGCCTGGGTTGGGAGGTTGGGGGTGGTGATTCACACCTTCTCCCCTTGGATGGGCTGTGATGGGATGCCCACCGTAGCCTTAACCTCCTGTCTCTCGTCAATGTGACAGCCAGGTCATGGAAGGCAGGGAACATACCAGTACTCCCTGAACTCTTCCAGAGACTTCTACCACTTTCTAACCCCTAGACTGTAAGATATATAAGGGGGAGTCCTGGCCTCACTTCTTTGTTACACCCATGGACTAAGAAGAAACCTTGCTGGAGTACAGACTGCTGCGCTAGGAGGATTGCCACCCTGCTGGAGCTGACTGACCCTAGAAACTGCTGCCCTGTGGTGACTGAGCTCCCCTGCTGCCTGCTGATCTGGCCCTGCAAGGGGGAGACTGAAACAACACCTCTAGGATGTCTCCACCGCTGACTGACTTGCTCCCTAGTCATTGGGGCCTCACGAAGACTCCAGACTTTCAAGGACTGTCCCTGCAGCGTTGTGGAACTGCCCGGCTACAAGAAGAAACAGAAAGGACAGCAACGACCTGTTTATGGAGTGCCTAGGCAGCGCTATCCTCCTGACCATTACCGCCGCTGCCTGGGAACCCGAACTGGACTGTAACGCGCTGTGAACTGAAAGCGCTAAGATCCTGGTGCCTTCTCATTATAGGCAAGCAGCTTCCAAATTGCCCCCAGGATCACCGCTGCGGGCCGGGGCCTGACTGCACCGTGCCGTTTTGTGTAGCGCTGCTCAGAAGAGCGCTGTTTCCCCTCAGAATCACCGCCACTAGCCCAGGCCCCAGAACGTGCTGCGCACTAGCAGACACCGCTGCTTTATAGTCTTCACTACTGCTGGCCCGGGACCGGCAATCACCGGGACGCACTGTGACCCACAAGCGGGGTGGGCTAGAGACCACCGCCGCCGCCCGAGAACATTGGGAAGCCGGCGAGGATTCCCCTCGGTGACGTCGGGCCCTCACTGCGCTGGGATTGGGCACCGGCACGAGGGTTTCCCAGCAATGGGGGGCGTCCCTGAGGAAGTCGCGCGAGGCTTCACCAGGCCATCTTCGCGAACTGTGAACAGTGGGAGAGGAAGAAATGAGCGGTACATGGCGCCCCCACCACAGGTAACAGCACAGGGAGCGGACTGTGGGCTGCTGGGCTTCTCTCATTGGGACCGAGTGGCAGAAATTGTACTAGGAACTCTATAGGACATTCTGGAGAGCGGGCTCGCTCGGGATTGTTCACTCATACCTCCTGTGAACGGGGACTGCTCCAGTCACTCGTGGGGCCGATCCGACTGCGTATACTGTAGTCGCCTGCCAGCGGGGATAGGATCTAACTGCCGGGAACTGTGAGCGCCTAATTTTAGACTGGGAACTAGTGACTCTGCACCGTGTTGGGCTCCAAAGGGGTGTAAACATCCCGCCAGGCCACGATCAGCGTGAGGGGGTGACCTGCAATTTTTTCTACCAAGGGCAGGGTAAAAGTGACACATGTCTCCAACTGTGGCGATTAGGGAAATCTTCATCAGCTAAGGAACTGTTGTGCCCCCGTGGTCCCCCCCTAAAAGACAGTTTCTACACGACTCTAAATTCTCAGCTCCCTAGATGATACTACCCCCTAAGACAGTACTATTGGCACCCTGTGATTTTCTACATGTGGAGCCTTATTATTATTTTTTTTGTTTACCTTGCGCAATTTCTAGATAGGTATAACTTTACTCCCTCTATATGCAGCTGGATTCACTTTTATTATTGAGCTTGCCTGCAACTGCTTTTATCTGATGATTGAACTTGCCTGAAACTGAGATAAAGATATTTATATTTTTACATTTCATTGGTGTAGTGTCCTCTTTCTTTTGTGCGTGTTTTTCACTGTAAACTATTTGGGTGTTAGTTAAACCTTCCCACTCAGCCCCAGGCTACCCTGTCAGAAACGGTGGTCACTACTTGGACTAGGGTGCATACCCCTGACACCTAGGGACCCCGGTTCTAACGCCAGATATATAACAGGGAATCAAAAATATTAATACATTTAACAAACAAAAATACAAATGAACAGATTGACCTTGCACAGTGAATTAAGACTGACAGCTTCAAATCGCCAGCCCTGAATGTCAGTGTCAAAGTACCCTCCCCGAGCACTCAATTCATATTAAATAAATAGTGTCCATTCATGAAATCCATTCTCCAACTCAATAGAATTCCTCAATTGGCGCAGTTATGTCCGTGTATCCGTATTCTGTATCTGCAATTGACACAGTTCATATAATCCGTGTATCCCAAGTTATTGTTTATTTATCCATAAATTCTCAATCCAAAGAAACAGCAGCCAACATGTGTTTCCTCGTGCTTACATCAAGCACTTTGACTTCTTCTGGGCTGCAACCCAACTTAACAATATATAAGCATAATTTAAAGGCATCAAATTCAACAATACTGCAAATGTTTTAAGTAATACAATAAGATCAATATGGGGATAGTACCAACGCAACCAACACCCAGTGCTCTCAGAATAGAACAGAACCTAGTTCCCAATAAAGCCTCACCCAAAGTAGGTGCAAATCGCGAATTTCTTTTGCAGCCTAAGAGCAGCATCAATACAGTACAATAATATAGTGCAATGCATAAGCACCTGGCATATGTTACAATCCGTCAATAAATCCGTCAGTGATCCATGAATTCTCACCAGATACCATAGTTCCCTACCTGAAAATCAAGTCCTTTACAAATACACATTCTGGTGCCCCAACAAGCTTCAATTAATCATCAAAATTCCAAATATTTTCACAAGTTAACCTATAAACTAGTCGTTATCTATTTATTAACAAAGGAAATATGTATATCGGAACCGATTACTATACTCTTACTTCCCAACTTCATTTAAACACAATTCAAAAATAAAATAGAAATAAAGCCCAGGATACCGTTCTGAAACGTTCACCTCCGTGAAACCATTTACATCATTCAATGTCTCTTTATCAATCTTGCGACGTCAAGTATTCTGTAATCAAAATTGTACCCACTGTTGACATACATGTGGAAACTCCAATAAAGAATACTCGGTAAACAGTCAAAATATCGAGTTATTAATTTCGACCTGCACTTATATCGAGTTGCTAATATCGATGGGACAGAATATCGATGTCCAGAATATCGATGGCCAGAATATCGACCCTAAGGTAAGTAATATCGAAATCACTAATATCGATAGCATATATATCGATGTAAGTAATTTCGATTTACTAATATGTGTTAGAAATATTAGTTAAGTATTTAAATTAATTGTTATAATATGTGTTTAATATGTTTTTATAATTTAAAAATATATAAAAGTAAATAATATGTTTTACTACCACAGCGGGTTGTGGGTTTATAGGGGAATAGGGTGGGAAGTAATTTATTTGTAATGAAATAATTATTTTTCAATGATTAATTTATTTTGCAATTAAATATTAATTGGCAATGATTTATTTTAATTGATTAATTGATTAATTAATTGATAATTTATGTATATTTGTAACTAAATTATATGTTTTACTACCACAGCGGGTTGTGGGTTTATAGGGGAATAGGGTGGGAAGTAATTTATTTGTAATTAAAAAATTATTTTTCAATGATTAATTTATTTTGCAATTAAATATTAATTGGCAATGATTTATTTTAATTGATTAATTAATTGATAATTTATGTATATTTTTAACTAAATTATATGTTTTACTACCACAGCGGGTTGTGGGTTTATAGGGGAATAGGGTGGGAAGTAATTTATTTGTAATTAAATAATTATTTTTCAATGATTAATTTATTTTGCAATTAAATATTAATTGGCAATGATTTATTTTAATTGATTAATTGATTAATTAATTGATAATTTACGTATATTTTTAACTAAATTATATGTTTTACTACTGGAGCGGGTTGTGGGTTTATAGGGGAATAGGGTGGGAAGTAATTTATTTGTAATATTAATTAATTTTGGGTAAAGGGGTATTTTTAGGGTTCAGGGTCAGTTTTCAGTTTTTGGGTAAAGGGGTATTTTTAGGGTTCAGGGTCAGTTTTCAGTTTTTGGGTAAAGGGGTATTTTTAGGGTTCAGGGTCAGTTTTCAGTTTTTGGGTAAAGGGGTATTTTTAGGGTTCAGGGTCAGTTTTCAGTTCTTTGGTAGAGGGGTATTTTTAGGGTTCAGGGTCAGTTTTCAGTTTTTGGGTAAAGGGCTATTTTTAGGGTTCAGGGTCAGTTTTCAGTTTTTGGGTAGAGGGGTATTTTTAGTGTTCAGGGTCAGTTTTCAGTTTTTGGGTAAAGGGGTATTTTTAGGGTTCAGGGTCAGTTTTCAGTTTTTGGGTAAAGGGGTATTTTTAGGGTTCAGGGTCAGTTTTCAGTTTTTGGGTAAAGGGGTATTTTTAGGGTTCAGGGTCAGTTTTCAGTTCTTTGGTAAAGGGGTATTTTTAGGGTTCAGGGTCAGTTTTCAGTTTTTGGGTAAAGGGGTATTTTTAGGGTTCAGGGTCAGTTTTCAGTTTTTGGGTAAAGGGGTATTTTTAGGGTTCAGGGTCAGTTTTCTGTTTTTGGGTAAAGGGGTATTTTTAGGGTTCAGGGTCAGTTTTCAGTTTTTGGGTAAAGGGGTATTTTTTGGGTTCAGGGTCAGTTTTTAGTTCTTTGGTAAAGGGGTATTTTTAGGGTTCAGGGTCAGTTTTCAGTTCTTTGGTAAAGGGGTATTTTTAGGGTTCAGGGTCAGTTTTCAGTTTATGGGTAAAGGGGTATTTTTAGGGTTCAGGGTCAGTTTTAGGTTTTTGGGTAAAGGGGTATTTTTAGTGTTCAGGGTCAGTTTTCCCTACTGTTGCACCCACTGGAGTGGGAATAGTAATTATTGTTAAGTAATTATATATTATATATGATTTATCATTTTTTTTAAATTAAATATGTATTATTATTTTTTTTAACAATTATTACATATATTTAAATATGTTTAAGTAATTAATAAGTATTATTTACAGTTTTTTTTATGTTATTTTAAATTTAAAAAAAATCGATATATTTAACAACGATATTTTTAACATCGATATTAATTTTTCGATATTTTGGTACTTACCATGTTGTACATAGGGCGTCGATATTTTTGCTATCGATATAATTACGCCGATATTTGTGTAGGTCGAAATTCTGTCTGTCGAAATTCTGTCATAGATCCGAATACTCTTATGTAAAATTCATCCCATTCACTTTTATTCTGATCAGGAAAAAGTCGTCCTCACTCCAATTTCAATAATAAGCAATAAGCAATGTCATGTGATCTGCAAAGTTAAAAAGACAAACATGTAAGGCTATAAGCCCAATACCATACTCCACTCGTACTGAACATAAGAAGTCACCAAGAACCATATTCCCTACACTCACCCTGTATCGCAAAAACACAGTCCTGCTTTCTGGCGCGGAAACCGGCATTCTACTTGAGCGCCATATGGTTATTCTAATTTATCCGTCCATTCCGTAAGCGCCATCTTTAAATGTCTAAAAATGCGTTTTTCTTCCGATAATAATAAAAACGCCCAAATCTTATAACTATTCTTATTCAATCTCTTAACTACATTCGTATTATATCACTGTTCATTAACATCTGAAACAATGTATAATTGTGTTTAATGCTGCCACCGGATTAAACCCGTCATGTTATACAATATATATTTTCACAAATAAATTAATTTCCTCTAAAACAAGAGTTGAAAGCTAATAATCGATCACTTCCTCGTAAAGTAGAATTGTATTCTTCAATGTCATAGCTAGTTCCTTCGAATTAGTCTATAATCCAGTATGTCAAATCCAAATCTTGTCGCTCCTAATGTAACCTCGTTCCAGTCTCTTTCTCATTTAAAGTCTGATACGTTATACATAAACCATAGCAGTCTTAAAGTAGACTCTTTCCAATTACCATCCCATTAGGCATATATCATTGATTTAGCCTCAATCATTGTATCGTTCGTCATCATCTTATCTTATTCCATACTGAGGTGAGATTGTATCCTCTTATATAGAAGTCTGTATAATACATTTCACAAATAAAGTATACCACAAATTTGAACAATTACCTATACGGAGATAAGAGGAAGATGGAGAGAGAAAAAAGACAATAGAATACATAGATTCAGAATCAGAATAAAGGATTATAAGAAATCCTATCCATTGTATCATCATTCACATTCACTTCGTATTAATAGTCCCAAGACGTTATACTTTGGTAAACAATATTTTCTGGAGATAGCAGAACTACCCCCCATACAATATACCTCAACAGTAATATTCCATCTATCAATTAGCAGTTATCAACATAGCCTAACTCGAGTCAAGCAAGATTCATAATTATGTACAATAGATTCACATTGTCCATCATTCCACAGTAATAACAATTATAAGTATATAAACAGTAACATCACTTCTTTAAAAGCAAGATGGGTCATCACATGGTAAAGCATATTATGTCATATAAATGAATTACCCCCACCATAACTATTCTTGCCCTAAATAGTATTGAAATCCTTAATCGATATTCATTCCTTGCTCTATCGTTTTAAGTTTCATCATCCAAAGAACTTCCCTTCGTCTCAATTGCAATTGCCTGTTGCCACCTCTTATATCCTGTTTAACATGATCTATGGCATGAAAACTAAATATATGCTTCTCTCGGTTATCATGATTCTGCACTGCATGTGCAGCAATTGGGTAACATGTGTCACCATTCTCCCATGCCCTAAAATGTTCAGTCATCCTATCACGTAATCTTCTAATTGTGCTACCCACATATATCATTTTACATGAACATACTATCACATAAATCACATAGTTAGTATCACAATTAATGAACATATTAATCTTGTGTATCCCTATATCATCACAGTTAAAGGCTGTTACTTTATTCTTGGGCCACCTACATGAGCTACAACGTCCACATTTGTAGAAACCTTTTAGTCAATTTTCCAGCCATGTCACATGCTCCCGCTTGCCAGGGTAACTAGGACTCACAACATTCGGTAGTGTCAGTCCCCTTCTAAATGTCAAACTAGGTTTCTCACTAACAAATGGCAATAGATCTTTATCTGCTTTAAGCAAATGCCAGTGCTCATTAAGAATCGAATATAATTTATGACTTTCAGTATTATAATATGTAATCAGTCTTATTTTGTCCCCTTCCTTGCCTTTAGTGCACGTCTTCTTTTTCTCTAGAGTCTGTGCTCGATTAAGACCCTGAGCTCTTTTCCTTGCTTCATCAATCACTGTGCGTTTGTAACCCCTTGCCACAAATCTCCGTGTCATATTCCAGATTCATCTCAAAGTCTCTCTCAGTTGTACAGTTTCTCCTGGCCCTTACCATTTCCCCGTATGGTATCGCATTTATCTGACTCCTGGGGTGACAGCTCCCAGCATGCAATAGAGCATTACAACTGGTTTCCTTCTGATACATTCTACTACACAGTCTGCCATTGTCAGCAAATAACTCTGCATATAAAAAAGTAATATGTTCTTTATCATGATGTGTGGAAAAACGCAAGTTCAGATAATTATCATTCAAATAGTTTAAAAAACCATTAAATTCATCAACAGACCCAGTCCAGATCATGAGACAGTCGTCAATAAACCGACCCCAGTAGTAAATGTAATCTATCCATTTGCTCCCCCATGGCCCCAGATCCACTCCACCTCAAACCACCCCATGAAGAGGTTGGCAAAAGACGGAGCGAATCTGGAACCCATAGCTGTACCACTTGTTGTCAAACAAAAAGACATTATTCTTCAGCACAATATCTGTCATCTGTAGTATCATCATTGTATGGTTATAATATTCTGCTGGCCGTTTGTTCAAAAAGGTCTCAATCGCCTCTAATCCTAGATGATGGTGTATATTGGTATATAATGATACCACTTCTAGGGTTACCATAATCATCCCTGGTTCCCATGCTATGTCACTCATAATGGTCAACACATGTTTAGTATCCTGTATAAAGGAAGGTAGATTTTTTACATATGGTCTTAAAAAGGTATCTACGAACTGGGAAAGTTTCTCTGTTGGTCCTCGAATACCCGAGATTATTGGTCTCCCAGGTAGTTTCACTCTATTTTTATGCACTTTAGGTAAAGTGTACATACAAGGTGGTCTGGGAAAAGCCACCAATAAATAATTATACTCATCATAATCTAGCCATGTTTGATCATACCATTCTTTAAGTTGCCTAGTGATTTTATCTGTCAGTTCCCCTAGGGGATTACAAGTCAGCCGCTCATAATACATCTCATTGTTAAGTTGTGAAAAAACCTCATCATTATTCTCCTTAGTATTCAAATGAACAATATTCCCCCTTTGTCTGCCATGCATATTGTCACATCTTTATTCGTACTCAACTCCTTCATAGCCAACCTCTCCCCCCTCGTTAAGTGGTCAAATTTCCTACTTGGCTTCCTTTTGATAACTTTATCTATAATTTCATTCAGGTCAAAGTTAACAGATTTAAAAAGAAACAACAATAGTGTTGCCTGTTGATAGCTGTGGAGTCCACTTCGATCTTGTCTTAAGTCCACTACTTTCACTCAAAAAACAATTAACTTCCAATTCTTCAAGTAGTTTTGACACAGTAAATGGATCCTCCTCATTTTCAGTTAATAATAATCGTAAAATATAACGCCGCCCCAGCAGTGCTCATGGAGCACCGCTGGGGACCCGTTATATTTTACTATCCCTGATTTTGTTGAGCGCCCTGGAGTATACCTGGTTACTAATTCTAAAGGGTCTGAATGTCAGTGGCAACCAATTAACATGAGTGTGGGTGACAAAGGCCGGGAGGTTCCATCCTAGCAGTGCAACGGGCATCTCATATGCCCCAAATCTTACCCTCTGTCAAGTAGGCCTTGGCGAGGAATTCAGTCTTCAATTGTCACCATGTCCGCTCAGTACAGTACACCTAGGGCACTATGGGTGGATACTGAATCTACCCAAAGACACAGTAGTGGGTCACTACTTTTCCCATGGTTCACCCCCTGGCCAATCTCCGTATGCTCCCACGCAACCAACACTTCAGTCCATAGGTCTACTATAGGGCAAACCCATACCCCCGTGGCCTCATCTCTGGCTAGTACCCTTTCTTTGCCCCTCACCCATTGGGTAACATCGTCCCTTCAATCATGGACCCGAGGGCCTCCAGCTGATTTCCAGGTCATAGCCAGCTGTCTTATAGCCAGCACTAATGCCAGATCTATAAACCATATACCCACTTTTGGGGGGGGTTATTCTTGGGAGCAGGCCCAGAACGCACGCCTCCAGAGAGCATGGAGGGGAACGGCCAAGTGTTGCAGGGCTGCAACTATTTCCGCCCAATAAGGTTGTATTGTGAAGCAATGACATATCCTATGAGCTAAGAAGGCGTCTAAGTGACCACACTTAGGGCACGGGTGGGGCTCGCCACTGTATACCACCTGGAGTTTGTGTGGAGTCATGTATGTCATGTAAATAAAGTTAAACTGGGTATATATCAGCTTGGTATTCCTAGAGATCTTTCTGGAAGAAGTCAAAATTCTCTGACATTCCAAGTCTCATAGTTCGTATTCTAGAACCCTTTCCCATCTGCCCCGCAAAGCAAGTAAGGGAGGCGTACCATTGTCGCCAGGGAGCGATAAAGCCAGGTCACCATATCTCTGGTTGATCCTAATGAGGCCAATAACTGCAGAATGCATGATTCACAAGTTCATCCTGATCCCCTGCCCACAGGTCTCGCAATGTCCGTGTGAGCACCTCATACATAAGGAATTGTCCTGGCAGCAAACCATACTGCTCAATCAACTCATCCAATGGTAGCATGGTACCCTTATGATAACAATTTACCACAGTAACAAGTCCAGCGTATGTCCAGGATGCCATTTGCCCTGCAGTAAAGTGAGACATGGGCTCAACCATTCAAAGGCAAGAACTAAAGACCACCTGATGAACTTTATAGATAATTTGAGATTCTCTCCAATGACACACCGACTGTTAGAGAGAGCCAATTGCTCTTGATACAACCAGGGATACAACCATAGCTTTTAAATACAAAGGGGAGTTACGACAGGATGTTATTGACATGCTTACACTTAGGTAACTTTCACAAAACGGTTACATTTCCAAACATGAACGATTGGTCACGTCCCCTAGACCCTTGCCCATGTGACGGTATATCCTCACAGACCACAATTCACATTGTGTTTTTCTGCAATTTTTATACATTGTTAAGGAAAATATGGATTTTGCCATTTTTAAAAGAGCTAGGACTGAGACAATGCTGTCCCAAATTTATTAAAGTGCAACTTTTAGAAAATGAAATTTTGAATGATTGTATAGCTAAACATATGAAAGGGGTTGTTAGTTTCAGAAAAACAATGTAATATCTCATCCCCTCATTGAGATCAACTGGATGTCATTTCTAATCCATGCACAAATTGGACAATGAAGTACGAGGGGGAAGTCTTTGGAATAACGTTTTTTAATGGCTTTTAAATCATTTTGTAGAATCGATGTATGTTCTTCTTGTACCATACTTTTATGATTTAATACTGGAATCGAATAAAGTGAATTTTGATTTGATTTGAGATACTGGGTCACCATGAGAAGGGCTCGCCAAGGGCAGTGCAGGTGCACATAATTTTGTTCCTGTCGTCCTCACAACGCATCTATGGCAGCATTTCAGAGCCACAGTAAGTACCACCCCCCAAACGCTGAAGGACCTGGAGTAGCCTGGCCAACAAGAGGTTATTGTAGGATGAGAGCCCAATCGGCCCCAGTCCGCCCGAACTATAAGATCAAGCCACAGTGCATCCACTGGAGTTGGGCAGCCAAAAAGTAAAGTTTGATGCCCAGTTGCCTATCTCCCAGCACCCCCAGCTTTTGGAGGGAAGCCTGGCAGGCAGGGTTCTCTACACCTCCCCACAGTGACAGTTGGGACTGGAATTGCCAGGAGCCTTCTAGATGGTTCTAGCCCTTTCTGGTAGGTGGGGTGAGGGGAGTATATATAGGGGGCTGTGCCTCCAGGTGACAGACTGTGCGTGGACTTTGATTGAGAGGGGACACTCTGCCAGGAGGTACCGCCGCAAGAGCCTGTGTGCTGGCCCCTGTGCACATCTGTACTCCTCGGCTGTCCAAAGGGCTAGTGAGAGCCCATTGCTGGAGTGAAGACTGCTCTGCCAGGAGGAGTGCCACCTTATGGGGGTTGACCGTTCTAGGAATTGCTGTCCTGTATTGATGAGTGCCCACTGACTGCTGATCTTGCCCAGCATTGCCTGCCTGCTCTACTACCTTAGCGCCTTGTGAGCGCTATCATCTGTTTGCCTGCACTCCAGTGAGGTGAGAAGCGTAGGCGCTACTCCCTCGGGTGGGACCCTGGGACTGTGAGCCATCTTGCGCCTCGTGAGCACTGCCTCCAGCCCCTGCCCAGGAGAAGAAGGTTTGTGGGTCCTGCAGCGCTGTGCTGCGAGTGCTTTATTTGTATTGACTGTGCTCTGCTTGCTGTCTAGCACCTCGTGAAGTCCTACAACTGTTTTCTAGCCCCAGGACTCTTAGTCCTGCATTCCTGGACTTAGCGCTGCAACTTTACTCCTGCATGAGGAGAGCACTTTATCTGTACTGCCCAGGAGGAGGAAGGAGCTGGTGCCTGGAGTGCTGTGCTGCGAGGGAATCCTGGCATGTGGGATTCCCCCCTACATTTTTCCAAAGGAGCGGGTTCCCACCCTGCATTTATGCTGTTTTCGCAAGCGGGTGCCCACCTTGCTGTTGTATTGCATTTTGCAGTCTTCGTGGGTGCCTACCCCATGTTTTTATGGCACTTCACATTATTATTGAAATAGCGAGAGCCCACCCCGTGTTTCTGCTGCATGTGTATTTTATTGCCACAGCGGGTGCCGACCCCGCGTCTTGCCTGCCTTGGAAATTGAGGTGGGTGCCCACCCCGCACCGGCGCCAACCAAAGAAATCCCTGCCGCTAAGCACTGCCGTGGCCGAGCTCTGCGGGAAGGGAGCCAGGCAGTCTGCCAGTTGGGGGCAGAGCCTCCCGGAAGCCATCTCTGCCTGCCCTGGCCTGGGGGAAGCTGTCTGGAGCCTTGTGGGCTCCGCATCGAAGTCCCGGGTCCCAGGAGGAGGCCGGGTGAAGCCAGGAGAGGTGCCATGTCGTGAGCGGGGCTCCCGTGCATGGTGAGAGCCCGCGGCAGCAGCTGAGGCAAGGAGGAGTCTAGCGGCGGAGGGGTCCGAGGCACGTTGTTGTGCCTGCCCCTATGCTCTGCTGATGAGGAGAAGTCTTCACTGAGGGTGGAGGAGAGGTCAAAGCAGTGGGACCTGTCGGGGCACATTGCCAGTACCCGCAGACTGCAGAGACACCCAGAGTGGCCCCGGACTGCCGGTGAGTGGGGGCTGAATCTTGGACACTGCGAGGCTGATTTGGGGGGACCCCTGAAACCTGCAAAGCGGAGCCCCGGGAAGGAGGGGCTCCCAAAGCACCGCAAGTGTCTTTCTTCTTTTTGGATGTGGATACAAGCTATGAGGCTTGAATGTGTTGCGCACTGTTCACCTGGTGTAGAAACACACCACTCTATATACAGATTATCCCCTGATGAAGGAACTGCTTCAAGTTCCGAAATGCATTGGGCAACGGCCAAGAAACATTGAATGATTTCAAATAGATATGTCTGTTACTAGATTCGCCGTATTTTCTTCTAGTATCAAATGTTATATTTGCGAAACGTTATATTTGTGAAATTCATTCTGTTGTAAACAAGTTATTTTGGTATGATCATAAAATATGATTGAAGTTTATCAAATGGTAAAAATGGTAATAAAAAACAGAACACATTGATCAAAATCAAGGTATCTAGAGTGGTGTGTTTCTACACCAGGTGAACAGTGCGCAACACATTCAAGCCTCATAGCTTGTATCCACATTCATTCACACAGCGAGGTCTGACTACCCTTGCGTGTTGCAGCACCCTTTTAAATATTGTGGTATAACTGGCGCATTAGGAGTGCATCACCTCACATTCACTTATTCTATTTTCTTCTTTTTGGGCCATTCCTTTGGAACTGACTCTGCAACGAAGGCACATTTCCTCGAGTTTAGAGTCTCAGGAGGGGCTCCAACAGGCCAGTACTTGGTGGACCCCCATCATTTCTGATTCCAGAGTCCCACGGGGGGCTCCTTAGGCGCAGTGGCGCCAAAGACTAATCTGCCTTGTTGGGGGGTCACCATGTTTGCCTATGCTTGCAGGGTTATGCCTATTGCATTTATGCGGAATGCTTTCCCCTAATGTTCGCCCTGCTGACTGTTGCATAATGTATTTGATAATGTCTGTGCATGCATTGATGTTCTCGGGCTACACCACTGCTAATATGGTCTCCTAATGTTTATGCACACACGGATGCCTAATGCATATGATTATGCCTCATGTGCAGACTTAATGTGATGTTCCAGGTTAATGCCTGGTTCAACTTTTATGCCTCACGCTAATGAGATTTTGCCTTATGTCTGACCTGTTGGTTTCAGTCAGTCAGTCAAGCCACTTTATTCGATTAATTAAAATCATAAAAGTACAGATACAAAACACAAGACAATACAATACAAATGGGCGATACATAGATGTAAACAATTTCTACACAAATATATAAATAATTTAAAACTAGAAAGATATATCAGATAAAAACGGTTACATGATGTTAAAATTCAAAGAAGTATATGATTCAATCCTCAAAGGGAATCTTTTTCTCCTGAGGCGAACAGCAGCAACAAGAAAAATGTTCGAGGTATTATCTAACAGTTGAAGTTACATTAGGGCTGGTCTTTCCCCTCAGGAGCGGAATTAAAAACTTCTTCCTAATGTCAGAGTAAAAATCGCAAAACATTATAAAATGCATGGTGTCCTGATTTGAAAAACGATCACAGTTACACGGGGCTATGTCTTCAGGTTTACACCAACCTGAGAAATTACCCCATGAAAATTGAATCAGGTTAAAGCGAATCCTGGTCAGAAGCCAGAGGTGGAAGGGCTTTGTCACAATTCTTAAGTAGGGCTCTATTGATGGCAATGAAGTTATTAAATAATGAGCCCTAACCAAAGATTTCCTCATCCTCCCGTTCCAGCCTCAGTATATTCAGGAACTGCGATTTTATGCATTTTAGGTCAGTTTTCTTGATCCGTTCAGGGGCGTTATAAATGTCTGGACGCCCAACTTTAATTAACTTATCCTTAACATATGACAACCACTGAATGTTACTGCCTTTATCTAAAGCAACACAATCCCTTAAAATCTGGTGGTTCAACGTTAGTTCTGGGTTAAGCCAGGTTTTTATCCATCAGACCTGTGGGGGCCAGACTCACCAAGTCAGTCACATATCCCATTCCCAGTTCCTGGTGGATAGCAAACGTTGGGGTAGATTGGGGGACAGACAAGTGAGAGCGGAAACATTTATTTTCTGCCATCTGGACCCCTACTGCTTGCTTGTACCCCCAAATAGCTGTGCCGTATGTGGTGATAGCCAAACATTTTGACCAATAAATGGCGAGAATTGCCTCACAGGGCCTGGCTCCCAGTCCCCGTGCCAAGCCAAGTAGTGCTCACTCTCACTACTGCATTCTTTTTGGCTTTGAGCTGGGGGACCCAAGAGCATCTATCATCAAATAAAAACCCCAAGTATGTAAAAACTATCACTCTGGTCACCTCAGCCCCATTACAGTAAAAGGTTTTAAATATATTCTTTCGTTGACCCATAGTCAAGACATGGGATTTAGAAATATTTACCACCAAATCCAAGGAATTCATAAAGGTCCCAAATGCATCTAGGAGTCTCTGAAGACCTAGCGGGGATCGTGCTAGTAACACAGCATTGTCCACGTATAGGAGGACCGGAATGGTCCTATTTCCTACACGCGGGATGTCCAGACTAGCCTTATCTATAGTTTTATCTGGGGCATTATTATATAACGTAAAAAGTAAAGGGGCCAATATACAGCCTTGGCCAACACCTCTACCAGACTTAAAGTGTTGTGTGCATTTGCCCTCCTGTGTAACCCTAACAGTCGTAAAAAGATACCAATGTAGGTCAGCTAAAAAATAAACCAGACGGGGATCAATCCCTATATCAAGTAAAATGGACCATAGCCTTGATCTGTTCACAAGGTCGAAAGCTGACGATGGATCAATGAAGCCCATATATATGCAGCCTTTGGAAGCTGCAGTATATTTGTTTATCAGTAAATACAGATTAAGGCACTGGTCCATAGTACTTCTGCCTGGTCTAAAACCATACTGAAGATAGGATAAAACCCCATTATTATTTACCCAATCAGTAACTTTGACAAGAATCACCTTCCCTAAGATTTTAACTGCAGAGTCTATCAGTGAAATGGACCTATAGCACCTAGGGTCCCCTCTCTGCCCCTTTTTAAACACTGGAATAATAGTGGACTGGGAGCATGAAGCAGGGAACCCATGGACAACCGTAGAATTAAAAACATTAGTTAACATTTTAGCCCAGAATTTAGCGTCACCCTTATAGAAGTCAACAGGGACACCATCAGGGCCAGGTGCCTTATTACTAGATAAATCTATTATTGCCCTCTCAACGTCTTCCTCTTTAAAGACCAACAGAGGTAAGTCATTACCAGTGTCTAAATCTGAAAAAAGACTCATGTAGCTCGTTTGACCCATAGATGCCCTCGAATCGAGAAACCCACTGGTCCTCTGGGATGTTATTTTCCTGGCTTCCATTCTCCTGCCCCGAAAAAAGAGGACTATTAACAATAGCCCAAAACTGTGAGCTATCCGTTAATATTTCTACGGAAATTAAGGCGTTCCAGGCCTCAGATTTAATCTTGTTTTTGCGGGTAAAGACTGCAGTTTTGTATTCTTTTCTGAGACTAACTAACTGTTTCCTGTCTCTAGGTTTATTTTGAAGTGCTTTTATTACATTTTGGAGAGCCCTAAAGCATTTAGAGTCGTACCATCTTTCCCCTGGCTTAGGCCTGGACTTACTTATAATGGTTAAGTCTGTTTCAACCTGACCACAAATAGCTTCAAAGGCTTTAATGACTGTATCCTTCGTGGTATATTAATGAACACACTTTGAAATGTTGTTTTTGACCGTCATACATAAATTAGCAAAGAAAAAATCAGGGACTACCTTGGACCATTTTAGCCTCCTCCCTTGGTCTCTGGTTATCACAGGGTTAGGCCCCCTGTCCTCGCCTGGGGAGCACAGAAGGTCCATACCTTTATCTAACTCAAGGATAACGGGGTTGTGGTCGCTAAAGGGAGAGAGCCGTGCATTATAAGATACTACATTCCCTAGCAAAGAGGGGGATACAAATATATAATCAATAATGGTCTCCCTATCCCTCGCCTTAAAAGTTGCTAACCTCTCACTAAAGTCATGAAAGCCTGGTTCATAGAGATCGGCCCATGAAAGGAGATCCTCCAGAGCCTCCCCTTTAGATGTGAGTTCAAAGTGAGGTAGCAACGAATAGTCAGGCCAAAGGCATCGTCAATTCAATAATTAAGAAGCACATTAAAATCGCCCATAAATATGGTGGTTTGCTGTAAGCTATGTTTCTAAAAAACATTTAAAATAAAAAAGATGCTCATTGCTAAATTCACATTCCCCAGAATTATAAAAATTGATTAGCAATATTTTAGGGTAGTTGGGGGTAATTAGGTCAGTTATCAAACAATTATGAGAAGTTACCTCCAGCCGCTTTACAGACCCTTTTAACTTTAGGGAGAGGAGGAGCATTAAACCACCCTTAGCTCTACCTGCCGACGTTAAACGAGCAGGCAAACAATATGATTTAAATCCATCTAACCAAAAATTGCTCTCCTTCTCCCACGTCTCCTGGAGGGCTATAATATCATAATTTTTAACAAACTTTAACCAACTCGGATACTTCCTTTTTGATCTAAGCCCTGCGACATTCCAGCTAATTATACTGCAGTTGTGGCCAGGTTTAACATCGATAATTTGAGGGTTGTGACTAGGTTCCCAAGGACAAACGTGGGAAGACTCTAGTCAGTCATTCTCATCTAACTGGGACAGTAGGGAGAACCTGTTAGATAAGACTAAACCCGCCCCTCTATGGCTTGTCTGAGTATGAGAAACTTGAAGGGGTAATGTGTCTCTGACATTAGCACTTTCAAGTTGGGGTTCAGTGTCATTGTGTTCTGCAAGGCTTTGAGGAGCCTGAAGTGGCCTCCTCGGAAACACCTCTGAGTGGGTTTTAACAACTGCATTTGGGGATAAAAGAATCCCAGTGACAGGACGCTAATACCCCCTTACCCCTCTCCAATTCTGAGGCGTCCCAAAACAATTGATCAGCAGTGCCTCGTTTATTAAAATTAACAATTATACAGTCCCCTTCTACTTGTTTTAGGGAATTACCTAACCACCCGACCCGCCTAGCCATTATGATACTAGGGGAGATTTCAGTATTTCCAGAGCAGTAAAGATCACACCAATTTTTAGCTTTTAGTATCAAATCTACAGTGGATTCTTCCTCTTTGGCACCCAGTGGTGGAACCCTTACAAGAACTGCAAACAAAGGGGTTGCTTCTGGAGGGAGATTGATATTAAATTGTTTAGTTTTCGTGCTCCTCACATGTGGGGTGGGGAGCTCCCTATCAACCAGGGTTTGAGCATAATCCATTGCAGCCTAAGAGTTCCTATCAATAGTACTGGAATTTCCCCCTCTCCCGGTGGGGTCCCAATGACCACTAACTCTAGGGAGGCCTAAATCAATTTTCACTTGTGATGGGGGAGTTAAATGAGCACCCCCAACATCCTCGCTCATACATAGCCCAGTATCTAGATTGGGTTTAGGGGGCTCAGTTGATTTAGACGGAACATACACAGGATTTTGAACTGTTAAGAAAGAGTTAATACGTTCGCATTTTTCCAATATACCAGCTACACAAGTGTTCATTGTATCAATGATGTCTTTCACAACACTGGTCAAAACAGATTCCAAACGAGAAGTAAAAATCTCCTCCACCATGTTCGGAACTGTCACGTCTACATTTTCAATTGCAGCAGTCTCTTGGGAGAAATTATAATTTTTTGGGCCTTCAGGAATGTGTCCAAGTGCACTAGTTGGAGTTGTTATAAGAATAAACGGCTCCAGTGGGACAGGGTTTTTTACCACAGAATCAGATGTAACCGTCCCAGCAACTGACTCTTGACTCAAGCCCAGACCCAGTTCCTTTTCTGCGTTGGCAATTTCTTTATTTAGTACCCCCACGGCTGAGGTTAAATATGAAATAATAGTTGCTGATTTTCTGGGTACTTTCGCTTTTACAACCCCCCCCCCCTGATCTTGGGTGCAAAGAAGTTTCTGCTTACCCATTGTAGAAGTCAAATGGAAAGGGGGTGGCCCAGCCTGGCCTCTTCCGGTTGCTGACGGACACTGGCGGGCCCGCCCGCGCACGTCCCGCACAGCGGTAGCCCGCGTCCCCTCTTATGCGCCTCCTGGCACCAACAGCGTGCTCCTGGCGTCCCCGCCGCAAAGGATGCCGTGGAGTGTAGTCTCTGGTGTCAGCGGGACAAAGGCAGCTCCCAGCAGCGTCCAGCATCCCGTAGCCCAAGCAGGTCCCCAAGGGGCAACAAACAACGTGGCAGGTAAGTGGATGCCAAGTACAGCGGGATCCCGCGCAGCGGTAGCCCGCGTCCCCTCTTATGCACCTCCTGGCCACAACAGCGTGCTACCCGCGTCACCGCCGCAAAGGCTGCTGGGGAGTGTAGTCCCTGTTGTCAGAGGGACAATGGCGGCTCCCAGCAGCATCCGGCGTCCCGTGGCCCAAGCAGGTCCCCGGGGGCAACAAACAACGTGGCAGGTAAGTGGATGGCAAGTACAGTGGGCTCCCGCCTGTTGGTTTCATTCCAGGTCTACTGCTAAAGTGATTTATGCAAATGTGTTGATGCTTACTGATAATGCCTCATGCGTTAAGCTCCCTTTTAAGATGACTTTGCCTGATGCCCTTACGCTGATGGTTTTTGTGCATAATATGCCTCTATTCTCACAGGGTTATGCTATTAAGAAGCTGATGGTCAGGCCTGCTGTTATGCCATGCTGTTTTAGGTTTATGCCTGACCTAATGTGCTCTTATGCCTGAGATGATGCCTTCATGCTGGTAATGTTTTCAGGCTATTGAGTTTCATGCTCCATGTTTATGCCTACCGAATTTTTGCTACGTGCATGGCCTTGCCAGTGAGGTACCGGGTTTTTAGGGACCCGGCGGTGTCAGGGGAACACCCAGAGACCTCTTGAGTCCTTCCTGTTTTGGACCACAGAAACAAAGAGTCTTCTAGGTGATGTCAAGGATCGAGTTTTATTGGCTGCAACCAAGTAACAAGCGTCCTAGAAGTACAACAGCACAGTGTGTAGGTTCTCAGGAGACTGTTCGTTTTTACAGAACCGGCCTTCTCCTTTTATACAAAAATATTACCTTCGGGCAAGTATTCTTTGGTTTACAGTACGGTCATATACATATTTTCACAACAATGAAAACGCAAAGTCATGATGGCCAGCCCATAGTTTTGTGTGTCCAGTTCGTGATAGATTACCCAGCCAGGCCCGGAACCTCCATCAGATATCGATGAAACCCCTAATAAAATCGGGCACCTCCTCATCGTAAAACTAGTCATAAACAAGAAAACAGGGACAGGTGTGTGTATGATAAAGCATGGTTTGTATGCAGTGAATGGTTTATGACATGTTGATGTTAATCTCGCTCGGCCAGTGGGTTTGGGGACTGCCCGAACAGGTTTGGCTGGAGGCAGTGAAGGCAGCTCGCCCAGGTCACAGAGGAGTCATCAAAAGGTGGACGTGTCCTTTCAGCTTGAATTCGGCCTGGGTCAATTGACTATGTAAGGGCAACCACAAGATGGATGCCGCTCACAAAATGGAACCCGAGGGTTCAACACAGGAAGTGCGATTTAGGGGTGTTCCCGTCACACAATCGTGACGCAAAATGCACATTATGATGTCCTAATCATTACCGGTCTGCCGATACCAAATTCGTCATGGTATGATATTTTTGAACACGAGTGTTGGGCTTCGCCTCCACATATAGCAGGGTCCGAGATTTACGGAACCACAGACCCTCCTTTTGCCCTTATATAGGCAATAACTCATGCTAATCTGAGTCTAAATCTGTATTCATGAAGTCATGGAGATGCTGCTGTAGCATCATCCTGTTACTTAGCTCGTCCCTTGGCACAGGCTTCCTTACACATGATGTGGCACAGAGGCCACATATTGCAGGAGCGCACTGCACACACAGGCAGAACAGAAACAGGATGGTTAAGACCATTCCAATGAATATCAGGATTTTCCATCCCCAGGCAGATATCAGTTCCCAGAACCATCCCAGCAGGGACCAGTCCCCTTTTTCCACATGAATGGACTCAGAGATCTTGTGCAGGCTGGAGATGGCCTGGTATACTGTCGGAGCATTGTCAGGGATGAAAATGCAGCAACTGGATTAGATCACTTTACATACCCCACCACGGTCTGCAAGTATGACATCTAGGGCAACCCTGTTTTGAAGGGTCATAAGGCGATCCGACTGGAGCTCCGCAGTCAAGTTACTAAGGGCACCAGCCGTCTCAATCACGGCGGATTCAACTATCCTCGTCAATTGGCGAATATTCCTGCTGTTCACCATAGGCCCCCAAAACGGCAGAAAACCCTTTGAGAAATCTCCAAACTCCTGTTCCGCAGTGTCGTCTTTGCTCACGACACCCCTAACTGACCTTGTCCGGTGGTAATCTGCCTCGGCCGTGTAGGTGGGTGGCAGCAGGAACAAGATAAAACATGTGCCCGAGAAGTCAGGGGGCAACCATGTATATGCCTTGTCGTGGCAGACGAAGTAAGTACCCTTAGCTGCTAGGAACGAAGGAGATGTCTGAGATGAGAAGACATAAGTTTCGGTACAGACACTCTTCCCTAGCTGAGCTCCAGGGTTTTTGCCATTTCCCTGCAGACATAGGTGACCTTGGTGGGGTACTATCCAGATTGGGGAGGATTTCTTTGCTTTCTGGCGCTCAGCTAAGGAAATCCCATATCTAGTTACGTTCCACCTACTGTAAGGCGTCAACTCGTCTCTGGGAATTGTTCTAACCGTGTCGATATCCCTGCTCATATTTCTGATTCCTGCCACTAGTGCCTTGTTGCGTGAGTTTCTTCCTGTGGGACGCGGGGGGTACGGTTCTATGGCAAACAGGAACATTGTCTTAAAAGCCCACAGAGAACCATAGTAACTAAATGGCAGGACAAAATACGGGATACCCTTATCTGTCGTGTGTGGCATAAGTCCACATATCCAACAATTCGTGGTGTTCCTCACAGACTGGTGCTGGTGTAGGAGCTGGATGAATGAGTTATTTACAAATTCTAATCTTCTGGCAGACTCGTGTTCAGGTAGAGGGTGAAAAGAATGAGGGGAAACAGTAAGAGGAGGTGTTGGCTGAGTGTTGTGTATAAATATAACTCGAAAGGTGAACAGAGCATAGCCCACCAAAAACATCATTATGCTACACAACATTAAAATGCATATTACTAAAAATTGTTTTCTTGCCATCACAGTGCATATTGTCTTTTCAAAATTCGTAGATCTGGCAGGTCTCTCCATCTTTGGAAACTCCATCCTCTAATTTGCTGCCCACCGTGGGAGGTTGATTCTGCTAAGTAGTGCTTCTGTTCAGTCCAGGGTAACTCCCTTAGACCAACCAGAACTGTCGACCTAACCGTCTCCAGCTGCACTCCAAAGACTGTGGCAACCGCGACCCTAGCAGCGGAACCCGGATGGCGGTTCGAAAAACAAAAATGAGCAAGTATCCCAGATGAGAGAGCTGCACAATCAAAAAGGAAAAAAAGCTTTTATTTGTCCTTAATCATAATTCTTGGCCTCAAGTTATATCGATTTCGACCCGATGCTGTGTTATCTTTAAATAAAAGTTCAGGCTCAGTAGTGTCCAATTGCATTGATGGTGGCACAGATCCTTGCAGAATGCTATCACTCTCTTTCTCTGTAGTCGTTCCTTTCAGACGTGCATCACTGAAGGGCATAAGTCGTGGCACCGTTTCGTTCTCGGAGTCAGCAATTCCTTCCTGGACCCACCGGTCATAAGGCAGAGGTAGCGGGACCCTCTTGCAGTGGGTCCCGTGGATCCAATTCTTCTTTCCTTCCACACGAACGGATGATCTAGTGGAAAGAAGGACGAGGTGTGGTCCGGTCCACCTGGGCTGTTCGTTGTTTGTTCGCTGGAAGTTTTTCATAAGGACATAAGTTCCAGGATCGATAGGATGCCCTGGAGCTTCAGAGGCCTGGGGTAGACTGTCGTGAACCTGTTGGTGTAAAACACGCAATTTAGCCGTCAATTCATACAAGTAGTCAAGCAAAACAGGGTGCTCTACCTCACTGAGCCTGGTGGGCCTGGGCACCCCCCATATGTTAGCCGGGCGGCCAAAAACAATTTCGTAGGGACTGAGTTTCATTCTCGAGTGCACGGTCATTCTGGTGGATAGAAGCGCTAAGGGCAGAGCGTCAGGCCATTTAAGACCAGTGCTCGCTTGAATCTTGGCCAATTTTAGCTTTAGGGTGCCATTGTAGCATTCTATTAATCCAGCTGATTGGGGGTGGTTTGCAGCGTGGAACTTCTGATGTATGCCTAGACTCTCACACACTTTCTTCCTCACTTGTCCCACAAATTCACTCCCATTATCACTCCAGACCACTCGAGGCATTCCAAACCTGGGGAAGAATTCTTTGACCAGGGCTTTGGCTGTGGACAAGGCAGTTTTGTCCTTAAGGGGATACACCTCCACCCACCTGGAAAAGGCACAAACAACAACGAGTACGTATTTCAGGTTGTTGCACCTCTCCATGTGGATGAAGTCTAGCTGCAAAACCTCGAACGGATACGTTGGAGGCGCAAAATGACCAGCTGGAGTTGGGGTTCCCCTACCAGGATTGTACTTCAGACACACCATACAGTTCTTGACCATATTCTCTGCACATTTCGGGATGCCACTATTCTGCCATACTGGGGCCAACAACTTACAGATCCCTTTCACACTGATGTGAGCCATTCCATGAGCCATTGTCACCACTGCAAGCACATACGCATCGGGTAAAAGCCATCTCTGATGCTCTGATAATTCGACCCAACAACCATTCGCATCCAATCTACCCTTGCTTTCTCTCCATTCATTCACCTCTTTCTCAGTGGCCTCGGATTGTATAGACTTCACACTTTCAATTGTGTCTTCACACATACCCACATCACAAATCTATCTTGCGGGACCTGCAACATACATTCGACTCATCACGTTCCTTGCAGTCTCTTTCGCAACCTCATCTGCAAATGCATTCCCACGACCAACATCATCTTGAATCTTTTTGTGTGCACTACATTTCACAATCGCAACTTGTAGTGGCAAGGTCAGTGACTCGAGAAGCTCATTTACTAGCTGACCATGTTGGATTCTTGTGCCATGCGATGTCAGGAACCCACGTTCCCGCCACAATCGTCCAAAACTGTGAGCCACGCCAAAGGCGTATTGGCTGTCTGTGTACACATTCACTCGTTTTCCTTTTGCCAACACACATGCTCTTGTAAGTACAATTAACTCTGCTGCTTGCGCAGAATTGTGTGGGATACGTGCAGTTTCTACAATCGTGTGCAACGTTGTCACAGCATATGCTGCAGTCGTATCACCATTCGGCAACTTGAAACACGAACCATCAACCCATAAAGCATCATTACATTCAGGGAGAGGGGTATCCTGCAAGTCTACTCTCCCTTTTGTCTCTTCTTCTGTCCTAAAGCAGCAATCATGTTTTTCGACCTCGTCCGTCTCTGCTGGAATGGGCAATAGCGTCGCTGGGTTGAGGGTATCACACATCTTGATGTGAACATGACTTGCTAACAATGTCAGCTCATAACTTGACAATCGAGCACTGGTTAAGTGCTGTGTCTTCGTTCTGTTTAACAAAATGTCTACTGCATGTGGGACCAGAACGATCAGTGTATTATTCATTACTATCCTAGCAGACTGTCGAGTACAGACAGCTGCTGCAGCAGTGGCCCTCAAGCAACTTGGCAATGCCTTAGCTACGGGATCTAGAGTAGCTGAAAAGTATGCGCATGGACGCTGTTTGTCCCCAAAAGACTGTGTCAGAACTGATAATGCACAACCTTCCCTCTCGTGGACATACAACGTAAAAGGCTTACTGTAGTCGGGGTTACCCAACACAGGAGCCGAACATAGTGCATTGCGCAATTTGTGAAAACTTTTCTGACAATCTTCAGACCACGGAATGGGTTTCGGTGTGTCCTTACAAGTTAATGCCACCAACGGTTTGGCCAACAATGAGAAATTTGGTATCCATTGTCTGCAATATGATGTAATACCCAAGAAAGCACGCACTTCTCTCTGTGTCCTTGGGACACTCAATTTTGCAATTGCCTGTATTCTCTCTGGGGTCAGCTTCCTTCCCTCCTTCGATAAGATGTTACCTAAGTAGGTCACTTCTTGTCGACAAAATTGCAATTTCGAAAGAGAGATTTTGTGCTTCATGTCACATAAATGCCGCAACAATGATAAAGTGGCATCTTTGCAAATCTCCTCAGCGTCTGCAGCGAGTAGCAAATCGTCTACATACTGAATAAGAGTCGCACCATCAGGTAGAACAATCGTGTCAAGTTGTGATTTCAGAGCTTGACTGAATATCGATGGACTCTCACAGTAGCCCTGAGGAGCGCGTTTGAAGCGGAAACTTCGGCCTCCTAAATTGAAGCCAAAAATATCTCTGCTCTCCTCAGCAATCGGGATGCTGAAGAAAGCATTCTTTAAGTCAATCACCGAGAACCAAGTGGCTGACGCTGGGACCATAGTCAATAGGGCAGTAATATCGGGAACAACTGGAAACTGTGGTACAACAATCTTGTTCACTTCTCTAAGATCGATCACAAATCTGTACACAGGTGGCTGAGACGGGTCAGTACGCTTTAAAACTGGTAGAACAGGACTGTTACAAACGTTACCTGTTGTCTCTTCAATTACATCTTTCTCAATCAGATCATAAATGATTGCTAACAGCGCCTTTTCACCTTCGCTAGAGATCTTGTATTGGGGAATACGTGGCAACCTAACATTGGCTTTCAATGTTATGACATATGGCCCTATTTCCAAAAGACCCACATCATTGGAACCAGTAGCCCAAAGTATATTTGGCAGAGAAGACAGTTCTGTTGGAATATTCTCCCTTCACAAATACATTGGAGAAACCACTTTCTTACCTAGAGTAAGTTGTACTCCCGAAGGAGAACAGTACAAAGTTGCATACAATCTCTTTAACAGATCCAATCCCAATAAGTTTTCACCACAACCCGTTGTAAGAATGAGGGGTGCTTCCAATTCACATGGCCCAATAAAAAGGGGCATATGACTAGAGATCGGGTTCCTAACCGGGGCGCCAGAAAAACCTACTGAAACATTCATTTCGCCGGACAAAGGTGCGCCAGGAAGTTTTGAGTGCATAATAGAACTTTTTGTAGCACCAGTATCCAGCAGAAAAGGCTCTGACACACCTGATGTAATCACCTCAACATAAGGTCCTTTCTGATCTACTGGAACTGAAACAACTCCCTCTCTTTGTCCATGGCTGTCCTAGCAGTCGTTACCCTTAATTTCGTTCTCTGCATAGTAGTCATCAGCATAGTACTGAGCTGTCCTAGAAGACGCATTATTCTGTTGATCAAAGCTGTTCATAGAATTCTGAGGCAGAAAAGAAGGAGCATTGTGGGGGAAATTTCCACGGCCCCTACCTCTAGGAGCCTGTTGAACACCTTTGCCTCTTGCACCCGAAACACCATTCAAACGTCGCAACAGAGCTGGACAACTATTCTTAAAGTGACCCTCTTCCTTGCAATACGCACACTGATTCGGACCATATGGTAAACGCTGTTGAGAAGACTCGTTTCTTTGCGAGTTTCTCGAATACTGTTGTGGTTGCTGATAATCTTGCTGATTATTATTACGAGGCGGATAAGCTTGCTGGAGAAGGACTTTAGTCTTCAAATCTTTAGTATTTTTGTCTGCCTTCTCTAGCTCGTCTTTGTGTCTATTCTCATAGTACTGGGCTGTTGCTAAAATCTGCGCTGACGTGGAAACAGCCCAAGCACTCTCTGAATCTTTCAATTTATTACATAGTTCAGGAAGCAGATTATGTACAAACTTATCTACAAACAATCTTTGACCACCCTCGGTAGCCATATCCTGACCACTATGATCGACGAAAGTCTCTTCAAACCTCGTGAAAAAGTCAGACACGTTCTCATCTTTCTTCTGCTTGCACACAGATAACTTGTCCCAATTCACACGCAATTCAGGCATTAAAGTCTTCATATACGTGATAATTCTACCAGGGAGTTCTGCTACCAAAGGCTCAGGTTTGGCACCACCAACTTGTCTAGCATCAGCAGTGGCAATATTAACCCATGTATCACCTAACTGTTGGTCATGATCTGCATGACGAATCTTTCCCCATAGAGGCTGTGGAACAACATTCCCAAACAACATGTCTATATCGGCTAAATTTATGATACATGAACTGGCGGTCTGAGATAACTCCTTATAATACCCTGCAGGGTTTTTGCGAGGATCAGGCAATGTCTGTTTTAGCGCTAAGACTTCAGATCTTTTCCAAGGGACATGTACCCATACACGCTGGAAATGCGGTGGAATCGCTGGATTCACATTCGCATCACCTTCCCTCCAGACTGGAGGAACTTCTCTCATGGGATATTGTCGCGCCTTTTTCTTACCTGGCATGTCATGTTCAGATAGTACCCGGGAATTGCTTCCTTTACTCCTATATGACAACAATATTTCAATTGCTTGTTCAACATCGGCACCTACAATCATGCCTTCTGTGAACTTAAACCTTACACGGAATAATTCACTCATGTTGTACCCTTGATCATTTCCCTCCAGATCTTCTGAGAGGAATATACACATTTGTTCGAATACATATCTCTGGGTAGAGACATCCCACTGACTAAAGACTTCCATTACGGACTGAACATCATACTTTACAGTATCAGTAACCCATTTACGTGCTAACTCATTCAGCACTTCTCTTTCCTGATAATCAGGCAGTCGACTCCGCAACTGTCTACGTTCTGTCCTAGGGGTCGTCTTAGGTGACCCAAAGAAAGGTGAGAAAAGACCAGTGACAGTATTTGTCACTCTCTGTCGAACAGACGGAGAAGCTGGTGGAAGGGCAGAAACGCCAGAAAAGACAGGCTGATGTAAAGTGGAAGTCGAGGCAATAGCAGAAAGAGTATCAGGATAAGCAATTGGAGCAGTAGGCGAAGTTGTAGAAAAAGCAGATGGAGTATGTAGCAAAGGCGGCGGCCCTTGAGAGGGCTGCACTGGAGAAGTAGAGACCAGCTGAAGAGGAGCTGGTGCTCGTGTAAGAACTGGAGTTTGTGCGCCGGGACGCGGTATAAAAAAGCGTTGCGGGGGTGCAACAGCATTTTGTGCATGGGGGGTGGTGAACTCAGTAAGTGGGACATTAAAGGATCTTTCTCAGGTGTCCCTTTTGATCCTTGTCCTTCACGTGGCAACATTGGGTAGCATTTGTCTACCGCTAACTTCCTACTTCTGAGCATTTGTTCACTCTCCTGCTCTTCCTCATTATCCCTGTATGCAACGGCAGCTTGTACCATTGACATACCTCTTTTATTTTTCTTTGCTAATTTCATTTCTTTCTGTTTGGCTTCTTTATGCCATAGGCGAAAGGAGTCAAACATCGCCGGCCGGGCTTTCTTCTTGAACAGTTTGACCTCAAGATTATCTAGGATTTCTGCGTCAAAGCTACCATTTTGGGGCCATTTTAAGACACCATCCTTGCGGGTGTATTTGATCCACACTTCATTGTATGCGATAGGGCCTACGCCATGCTTCACATAAAGCTCATATGTTGGAGTTCCAATTGGAGGAACCGGACACGAATCCTCTAATCGGGAGTCCCTATTATTACAACCAATACAAAACAAGTTTCCAAGTCTGCTAAGACCAGGCATCTTCGCTCACTAGTCTAGCTTCAAACTTCAAAGGATTATCGATTACGATATTCTCGTGAATACACGAGTCCCTCAGCTTTGGCGCTTGCAAGTTCCAAATCAAAGCGTATCTCAAGGATACCAAAGCTAAGAACAAAACTAAGGACTGGGAGACGCTCCACTTATACTTAACTGAAGTACTGAAGATCGGTGACGTCACTAGAAGGCTCGTCTATCGTTTCGCTCTACCAAGCATCAATGGGTCCAAAACAGGGCGATAGTCAGGGCAGCAGTCCTTCGTAGCTGTCGGGACGCGGGGAACCTCGCAGCAAAGACCTTCGGAACCACGTCGACATACAGGGGTCGCTGAAGTGGCTGGCCGTCCTCTGGAATTTTCACACAAAGCTCCTCACGAACATCTGGCTTGGACCGTCACCGCTTGATACCGCCCCGAGTTGGGCGCCAAACTGAGGTACCGGGTTTTTAGGGACCCGGCGGTGTCAGGGGAACACACAGAGACCTCTTGAGTCCTTCATGTTTTGGACCACAGAAACAAAGAGTCTTCTAGGTGATGTCAAGGATCGAGTTTTATTGGCTGCAACCAAGTAACAAGCGTCCTAGAAGTACAACAGCACAGTGTGTAGGTTCTCAGGAGACTGTTCATTTTTACAGAACCGGCCTTCTCCTTTTATACAAAAATATTACCTTCGGGCAAGAATTCTTTGGTTTACAGTACGGTCATATACATATTTTCACAACAATGAAAAAGCAAAGTTATGATGGCCAGCCCATAGTTTTGTGTGTCCAGTTCGTGATAGATTACCCAGCCAGGCCCGGAACCTCCATCAGATATCGATGAAACCCCTAATAAAATCGGGCACCTCCTCATCGTAAAACTAGTCATAAACAAGAAAACAGGGACAGGTGTGTTAGAACTGGCTATTTCTGGTAGGCTAAGGCTGACGCCAAAGCCAGGCAGAAACCACCACTCTAGTCAGGGCAAGGAAGTCACACGCCAAGATAACCTCTGCTCACCCCCTTGGTAGCTTGGCACAAGCAGTAAGGCTAAACTCGGAGGCAATGTGTAAAGCATTTGCGTCAGTGCACAATAGCAACAACATACTAGGCACACCACAAAAGAGACTCCACACAAGGTTATTATAAAAATAACTTTTGTATTGTAAAAACACATATCAGATAAAAATCACACATGTACATTGTGCCAACTGGCACGGGCAACATTCGTAAGGGATTATTTACAAGACAGGGCCACATGGGCCACTGTCAGAATCAGATATAGTACTTCTAGAATAAGAAATAATAAACATAAAATGGTAATCACAAAGATCACAACCAGTATCTACTGGTAACAGGAACCAGGACCTTACTAGGACCACCTGTACTAAAAAGGACAACCACCTAAGAATAAAATACATGTAGGGGTATACCAGAACACCTTACCCATGATGCATAAAACACATTCAGATGAGTGATAAAGAGAAACACATGATGCCTAAAACATTCAGAGGTGTTAAGAATAAAGCACATGATGCAATAAAATACATTCAGGGGTGCAGCGCAAGAAGACACATGATGCCTAAAACATTCAGAGGTGCAGCGCATGAAAAGAAAGACACATAATGCATAAACCTACACATTCAGAGGTGCCAGAACATAAGTCAATAGCGCAAAAACACACAGTAGGCAATTACTATTAAAAACATAGGAATCACATTGCGCATAACTTACATAAGCCACCACCTGTGGCAGTCCCTAGGCCAACTGGCTTTGTTGGGGCTCAGACGCCCTGTGTCCAATGTCAGGGCGCGCTGCCATGCAGCGCCAGTCTCAAAGTACAAAAGCCTAAACGTGGCAGCTGCCCACAAAGTGCTGGGCAGCTGGGGAACAAAATACTGTGCCAGGGCCCTCACTGGCCCTTAGGCGCCAACTGCGCCACTGCTGGAGCCACACAGGCTCTGGGCATATCGCACATGCCCCAGACGTTGGAGCACTCAGGCTCTAAAAACAATGGTGCCCCCATGAGCCTCAGCAGACTCTAACCCTCACACTCAGAGGCAGGAGGGGGCAGGCACCGGCAATGAGCCCCGACGCCCCCTCTATCTAATGTGGCCCTCCCTGGAGCCAAACAGGCTCTTAAACAAATTAGGGCCCCTCTGAGCCTTTCTGGGCTCATACATGTTGGGGCGACCCACTGCCAGCTGGGGCCGCCCTTGAAGCTCTCGTGGCTTCCCACGAACAAGGAGTGCGAGCTCGCGCTTCGGGAGGGGCGGACACCGACAACGTGTCCCGGCGCCCCTCCTCTCTTCTGCCCCACTCACTGGTTGCCGGCGAGCGGGGGCTCTCCGCACTCGAGGCTCTCCCTCCATTCGGGGAGCCTCGCGCTGACCTTCCTCTCTCTCGCCGGGGCTCCCTCGACACCCGGGAGCCCCCAGCAGCGGCCACGCGACTTCTCCTCTTCCCGGGCCCGGCGGTGATCACGGCCATCCTCAAAACACGCCCGGGAGCCAGCCAATGACAGCGCGGCTCCCGGGACCAGCCCCTGGAAGATGCTGAGCCGTCAGTCAATCAGGGCGCGGCCTCGGAGATGACGCGGCGGCGCTGGGCCAATCCCAGCGCGGCGTTACTGGAGGGGCTCATCTCGCTGGGCCAATAGGAGCGCGGCGGCTTCGATCTTCGCTACCGCAGCTCCTGGTCACGAACAGCAACTTGAGAGGGTGTTCCTGGCCCCGGGCCGCGGCGGTGAGCTGCGGCTTGATGACTTCATGACGCTCAGGGTCAGCAGGGCAAATTAGGCACCCCCAAGTCCAAATAACAGCGCTACTAAGCGCTTAGGGGCAACAGCAAAAGCGCGCTCAGCGCTATAAGTAAAAATAAAGCGCTCCTAGCGCTATGAGCAAAACACAGCGCTCACTGGTCCACAAGCCCTCCAGCAGTCCTGGAACAATAAAGATGGAGCAACAAAGCTCCCTGCAGGAAAAATCCATCAGCCCTCTAGGAAATGCAGCAGGCAGGGGGACAGCCAGGAAGAGTCCCCCAGCAGTCCATCAAATGTCCAGGAGCTGGGCAGGGCCCAGGGATTCCCCTGAGCCCCAGCAGCAGCATGCCCCTGGCAGATTCAAGTTAGAAACAAGAACATTTTGGAAGGGGACACAGCCCCTTCTTATACAGTGAAAAGTCTTTGAAGTCCTTTGAAGTCCTTTGAAGCAGGCAGTGTGAGAACCAGCTAGAACTGGTTATAGGGAAGTCCCTTCAGTATCAGGGACAGAGGTGCCAGTCGCCCAGTGGGAGGTGGAGCCAGCTTTGTAGTCAGGCAGGCACAGCCCTTCACTATCAGGTGCCATCTCCTCCCACTTCCCTGGCAGCAGATGCTGCCTTTCATCCATGGGCTGACTTCAGACAACCTCCTGGGCTCTCCAGCCCCTGTCATCCTCAAACCAGACAGTCAATCCACAAGCAGGCCCAGGCACTCTGGGCCAGGCTCACCAGCCAATCACACGCCAGCAACAACTTACACAAATATGCCAACTTCCAAAAGTAGTACTTCTAGACTAGACACAGTCATGCCGCATATATCATTTTGCAGCATTCATTCTCACGAGTTCGTACATACCAAACTCGCCCCTGCACTCCCCACACATCAGGAACTACCATGGGCATACATATTCCCCATTCATTCCTATGGGAGGGCAGGTCACTCACCATACATACACAGAGAGCTCCAGCACTTTACACTGTACCAAAGTGAAAAAGTGCGCAGAGGCCTAAAATCACCAACACCAGGTTCCAGAAACAGGCTAGGAAAAAGCAAAAAGTCTAGGGGTGAACCTGCCTAAAGGGCCGGGTCCAACACAACCCCCTTCCAGCCAAAACGCAGGGTAGACCAATCACTCCACTGATGGGCTTCCTTGCTTTGGGCGACAAAACACGGACACGGACCTGCACAGCAGGGACACCTTCCGGTTCTACGCCACTCTGAACCCACCTGGTTACCTCCAAACAATAACTCTCTGACACAACTAGGATACCATACTGATACTCCCTAGTCATCCATGGCCAAGACCAGGCCCTAGGCCATCCAAATATCACAGGTCCTAACCAATCCGCAAAGCGGGAGGGCAGTAACCCCTGGCACACAATAGCCATTCTCCACTCTCTCTCTCAGTGTAGCTACAACTACCACTGATCCAACAACCTAGGGTCCACACCCCCAGGCTGACCAGAGGTCACGGGCAAGAATGCCCCACACTACCTCAACTTCTGGGTTTCCGCACCCTCCCAGAGAAGTACTCACCAGAACACAATTCTCCTACCAGATCAGGACCTCACTCCATCACTGGTCTACCACCTGGAAACTATTCCACTTCTGAGGTACAAAGCACACAGCACAGTCCCTCTTCAAGCAGGTGGGGGGACACAGCACACAGCAAAGCCCCCTTTCCTCTACCTTAGTGGAAACAACAAACTGCAGGTGAGCCCCAGAACACACAGCAAGGGCAACCCCCTCAGTCTCTTAAGCTGATCCACTTTGGCAGAGATTCCTCTTGACCTAGAAGTTTCTTAATGTCCCAACCTAAGATCTAAACCCTCAGGTTGCACCGGGGTCAGAAGTAAGGACACCGTCCCTCTGCACCCCCTTCCAGTTCCATGACTACAGGCCCAGTATGTCTCAGGCTAGACAGAGCACACGCCAGCGGCGTATCAGCGACACACTCTCCTCCAGTACTCCCTATCACAGGGTAATTCTCAGTATGTCCCAGGCTAGGCAGAGCACACGCCAGCGGCGTATCTTTGACACACTTTTCTTCAGTACTCCTTCCAGGACAGGCCACAACCCCAACCTGGCTTTCCCCCCTCCTCGGGGAACAACCTCCAGAGGCCCCCCAAATGGGCAAGCACTCTAGACGGTCAAATGCTCAGCGAGCCAGGACTTCTGCACCCTCCACTTAGGAGCGGTACTGCCCAACACTAGGACCGCCGGAGTTCTGGTTACACACTCCCCGTCCTCTAGACACAGGAAGATCCTCCTCAAATGACCTATGTACAGCTTAGGCCCCTGACCTGGTGCTCCCTTAGGGAACCCTCCAGGCCCTGAGATAGGGTTTCAGGCCAATGTGGGACACACCGTCCCACACTCACTCCGCCTCCACTGAGACAGGGCGTGAGCCCCTACACCCCTACCATACTACTGGGACCTAGCTGGGTTACACATGAACCTCTTCCCCTTCACAGGATCATCAGATACACAAGCCACTCCTTTTAGAATCACTCCCTAATGCCTCTGCAAGACATCTAGCACACCACCAGACATCCACCTTCTTGTCTAGTGCCTCTGCAGGACCTCCTGCACACCACCAGAGGTACACCTCACGTGCAAGCTCCTTAAAAAAACTCACACCAACTCCTCCAGTTCAAGACACCACTCATCCACACACTCCCCCTCCAGACTGGTGAGACAGTTCCTTACTGCCTCTGACTCACAACCTGTCACCCTCTTACTGAGCACCAGGCACCATACTCTGGGAACTGGGAATGGGACTTCACATACACTGGACACATTTAAGCTGCCACCACTGGATCCTACCATACTGGGGAATCCAGACACACACACTACACTCAGGGAACAACCACCCTCCTGAGCTAGTCATTTCTCCTCCACACCCCTTCTCTCTCCTATCTACCCACACAGGGACAGGATTTGGGATTGGACACTGGACCCAGCAAGGGATTCCTAATCTATGGGAACCTCCCCCTCTACCGGCATCCTGCCCTGTCACTTTCTCTCATCTGCCACTAAACATAAAGCGCAGGAACACATTTGAAAATGACACTCTTGAGGAAAAAAATCAAAAACAATAATCCCAAACATGTGACTATCTGAACAAAATTGCAGAGTTTTGTAATGTAGCCAGTTGTCGCTATGGCACTGCACAAACACAAGTCCAAATCCGCACCGCTGACCAACAATGTTAGAACTGGCTATTTCTGGTAGGCTAAGGCTGACGCCAAAGCCAGGCAGAAACCACCATTCTAGTCAGGGCAAGGAAGTCACACGCCAAGATAACCTCTGCTCACCCCCTTGGTAGCTTGGCACAAGCAGTAAGGCTAAACTCGGAGGCAATGTGTAAAGCATTTGCGTCAGTGCACAATAGCAACAACATACTAGGCACACCACAAAAGAGACTCCACACAAGGTTATTATAAAAATAACTTTTGTATTGTAAAAACACATATCAGATAAAAATCACACATGTACATTGTGCCAACTGGCACGGGCAACATTCGTAAGGGATTATTTACAAGACAGGGCCACATGGGCCACTGTCAGAATCAGATATAGTACTTCTAGAATAAGAAATAATAAACATAAAATGGTAATCACAAAGATCACAACCAGTATCTACTGGTAACAGGAACCAGGCCCTTACTAGGACCACCTGTACTAAAAAGGACAACCACCTAAGAATAAAATACATGTAGGGGTATACCAGAACACCTTACCCATGATGCATAAAACACATTCAGAGGAGTGATAAAGAGAAACACATGATGCCTAAAACATTCAGAGGTGTTAAGAATAAAGCACATGATGCAATAAAATACATTCAGGGGTGCAGCGCAAGAAGACACATGATGCCTAAAACATTCAGAGGTGCAGCGCATGAAAAGAAAGACACATAATGCATAAACCTACACATTCAGAGGTGCCAGAACATAAGTCAATAGCGCAAAAACACACAGTAGGCAATTACTATTAAAAACATAGGAATCACATTGCGCATAACTTACATAAGCCACCACCTGTGGCAGTCCCTAGGCCAACTGGCCTTGTTGGGGCTCAGACGCCCTGTGTCCAATGTCAGGGCGCGCTGCCATGCAGCGCCAGTCTCAAAGTACAAAAGCCTAAACGTGGCAGCTGCCCACAAAGTGCTGGGCAGCTGGGGAACAACAAAACTGTGCCAGGGCCCTCACTGGCCCTTAGGCGCCAACTGCGCCACTGCTGGAGCCACACAGGCTCTGGGCATATCGCACATGCCCCAGACGTTGGAGCTCTCAGGCTCTAAAAACAATGGTGCCCCAATGAGCCTCACCGGACTCTAACCCTCACACTCGGAGGCAGGAGGGGGCGGGCACCGGCAATGTGCCCCGACGCCCCCTCTATCTAATGTGGCCCTCCCTGGAGCCAAACAGGCTCTTAAACAAATTAGGGCCCCTCTGAGCCTTTCTGGGCTCATACATGTTGGGGCGACCCACTGCCAGCTGGGGCCGCCCTTGAAGCTCTCATGGCTTCCCACGAACAAGGAGCGCGAGCTCGCGCTTCGGGAGGGGCGGACACCGACAACGTGTCCCGGCGCCCCTCCTCTCTTCTGCCCCACTCACCGGTTGCCGGCGAGCGGGGGCTCTCCGCACTCGAGGCTCTCCCTCCATTCGGGGAGCCTCGCGCTGGCCTTCCTCTCTCTCGCCGGGGCTCCCTCGACACCCGGGAGCCCCCAGCAGCGGCTACGCAACTTCTCCTCTTCCCGGGCCCGGCGGTGATCACGGCCATCCTCAAAACACGCCCGGGAGCCAGCCAATGACAGCGCGGCTCCCTGGACCAGCCCCTGGAAGATGCTGAGCCGTCAGCCAATCAGGGCACGGCCTCGGCGATGATGCGGCGGCGCTGGGCCAATCCCAGCGCGTCGTTACTGGAGGGGCTCGTCTCGCTGGGCCAATAGGAGCGCGGCGGCTTCGATCTTCGCTACCGCAGCTCCTGGTCACGAAAAGCAACTTGAGAGGGTGTTCCTGGCCCCGGGCCGCGGTGGTGAGCTGCGGCTTGATGACTTCACGACGCTCAGGGTCAGCAGGGCGAATTAGGCACCCCCAAGTCCAAATAACAGCGCTACTAAGCGCTTAGGGGCAACAGCAAAAGCGCGCTCAGCGCTATAAGTAAAATTAAAGCGCTCCTAGCGCAATGAGCAAAACACAGCACTCCCAGGCGCTGAGGCAACCACACTGGTCCACAAGCCCTCCAGCAGTCCTGGAACAATAAAGATGGAGCAACAAAGCTCCCTGCAGGAAAAATCCATCAGCCCTCTAGGAAATGCAGCAGGCAGGGGGACAGCCAGGAAGAGTCCCCCAGCAGTCCATCAAATGTCCAGGAGCTGGGCAGGGCCCAGGGATTCCCCTGAGCCCCAGCAGCAGCATGCCCCTGGCAGATTCAAGTTAGAAACAAGAACATTTTGGAAGGGGACACAGCCCCTTCTTATACAGTGAAAAGTCTTTGAAGTCCTTTGAAGTCCTTTGAAGCAGGCAGTGTGAGAACCAGCTAGAACTGGTTATAGGGAAGTCCCTTCAGTATCAGGGACAGAGGTGCCAGTCGCCCAGTGGGAGGTGGAGCCAGCTTTGTAGTCAGGCAGGCACAGCCCTTCACTATCAGGTGCCATCTCCTCCCACTTCCCTGGCAGCAGATGCTGCCTTTCATCCATGGGCTGACTTCAGACAACCTCCTGGGCTCTCCAGCCCCTGTCATCCTCAAACCAGACAGTCAATCCACAAGCAGGCCCAGGCACTCTGGGCCAGGCTCACCAGCCAATCACACGCCAGCAACAACTTACACAAATATGCCAACTTCCAAAAGTAGTACTTCTAGACTAGACACAGTCATGCCGCATATATCATTTTGCAGCATTCATTCTCACGAGTTTGTACATACCAAACTCGCCCCTGCACTCCCCACACATCAGGAACTACCATGGGCATACATATTCCCCATTCATTCCTATGGGAGGGCAGGTCACTCACCATACATACACAGAGAGCTCCAGCACTTTACACTGTACCACAGTGAAAAAGTGCCCAGAGGCCTAAAATCACCAACACCAGGTTCCAGAAACAGGCTAGGAAAAAGCAAAAAGTCTAGGGGTGAACCTGCCTAAAGGGCCGGGTCCAACAAGGTGTGTGTATGATAAAGCATGGTTTGTATGCAGTGAATGGTTTATGACATGTTGTGCCTTGATGTTAATCTCGCTCGGCCAGTGGGTTTGGGGACTGCCCGAACAGGTTTGGCTGGAGGCAGTGAAGGCAGCTCGCCCAGGTCACAGAGGAGTCATCAAAAGGTGGACGTGTCCTTTCAGCTTGAATTCGGCCTGGGTCAATTGACTATGTAAGGGCAACCACAAGATGGATGCCGCTCACAAAATGGAACCCGAGGGTTCAACACAGGAAGTGCGATTTAGGGGTGTTCCCGTCACTCAATCGTGACGCAAAATGCACATTATAATGTCCTAATCATTACCGGTCTGCCGATACCAAATTCGTCATGGTATGATGATATTTTTGAACACAAGTGTTGGGCTTCGCCTCCACATATAGCAGGGTCCGAGATTTACGGAACCACACCAGTAGCTACTGGCCGTTGCACCCTTATTGCGGGTGATTTTGCAAGTACTGTTTATTCTGAGCTGGTTTTGGCAGCGGCCCGATTGGCCCTGCCATGTAAATAGTCCCCCTGTAAATGACTACCTGGTGTCTGTTGTCACAGTGCTCTTACAACAGTGATTGCCTTATAAAGTGTTCTGAATAATACATATGATGTTTTTCATGCAACCTGGCATGGAGTCTCTTTTGTAGTGTGCCTGATGTGTCACCTGTGAGTGTGTGCTGCGCAGATGCTTTACACAATGCCCTGGAGTTTAGCCTACCCGCTCCGCACCACGCTACCCCGTTTCTAACACACACTGATGCCAGTGTTGGAGTTAATGCAAAATGCACTTAGAGGGCATCTTATAGAGGCACGGTAAAAATCAACTAGCCCTGATGTGGTTCCTGAATGGCTGCCCACTATTTGCACCACTAGACAGGTTTCTGGACACCTGGGTAGAGAGCCTCCTCTCTCTGTGTCCAGAAACAAAGCCTTTCCTGGGCAGAGGTGTCATGCTACCTTCCCTTGGATGGACTGGGTCCATGAAAGAGAAAGCTTCAAAGGCCTGCTGCCTTTGGAAGCTGTCCCTGCCATTTGCTGCCCCCAACACCTGGCTCCCATTTAGTTCTGGCCCCTACTTTGGGCAGGAGAATCAGCAGGAAAAAAAGCTAGGAAGAGAGGTGTGCCCACCTTTGCCAAGTCCTCCCCTCAGGTGAGGGAGGTGAGTTGAATCTCACATTTCAGTCCCCTCCATCTTGAAGATGGGAGACTCAGCCAATTAGATAGAGGCGCATGCCCCCTTCCACTGGAGGGTGGGATAATAGGGGGTGTCCCCACCCCAAGAAAGGGACCCATTTGTCCTGACCTGCATACCTGTTTAACACCCCTAAATTTAGTGTTTATGGGCAACCTTGAACCTTGCCTCCTCAGATTTGAGTAGGAAAGAAGAAGGACCGAAGAGCTGTGCTGAACCGGGAAGAAAAGGGCAACAGCTGCTTTGGCCCCAGCGCTGCCGGCCTGTCCTGTCTACGTCCTTCCTACAGCAAGAACCACAGCGAGTCCAGCAGCCAAGAACCCTCAGAGCCTAGAGGACCTGTCCTGCAACCATCTTACTGACTCTGTTTCCCATGAACACCGGATTTGCTCAAGCAAAAATTCACCACAGGATCCGGATTCCGACGATTCTGCGATTTTGCACCACTCTGCACCAGATGACCACGGCCTGAGTTCAAAGGGTCCAACACCATAAGGAAGTCTCCACAGTGATCCTGACCTGGGATCTGTTGATCCCCAACCTCCCTAAAGCCTCAAAACGATGCCTGCAGCCTCAACCTGAAGGGTACCCCCGACCAAGACCACAGCTGGTAAGAAAATCTGACGCGAGAAGACACCCCTGCACTCAACACCTCTGGGCCTTGGGTTACCCAAACAACTATGTCCAGGCATCCTCCAGGATCCCAACTTACCTCTCCAGCCAGTGGTCACCTTCCGGAAGTTACCATGCCCAAGCCTGCAGCATCTTTGCAAAACTGAAGGTCTCCATTAAAAAGCACGGGTTCGGACGCCATTTTACACTCTGCAATGGGGCGCCCCTGTGCTGCAGCTGCTGCGCTGGTCGCTGGACCCCGCGGTGCTGACCTTAACTCCAAGAGCCTTGCTCCCACACCCGAGTGCCTGCTTAACAGCAGTCCCTAACCGAAGGCCCCCTTCGCCCCATTGGCAAACATTGGGCTCCTGCACTCTGCCCCTGGCTGCCTCAGTGCAGCTGGTGATGCGACTTGAGTGCCCATCTAGACCTTGGAAAACCTTGGTCCTAACCCCCAAAACTCCTACTCGTGAGCCGTGTACTTACCTGTGAAACCGTTAACACTTTTTCCCCCATAGGAACCCATGTAAGAGATTTTGGGCCTAAAAATGTTTTGTGTTGAACTCTTAATTGTATGAAAAGAAGGAAACTCTGCTTTAACTGAAGAATTGTCGTACTTACCTGTAAGAGACCAATCCTAGTGTATGGTATTTTGGCACATCACCTCAAGTACTCAAAGAAACTAAAAAGTAATCAAAGAGTAACAAAAAGTAATTTCTATGCAATTTAATCTGTTTCTAAAGCATATACAAACCTTTAACAATTGCATATTCAACCCCAACTGCATTTCCTTGAACATTCTTGCATTTGAGAGCATATTTTACTCGCCTGTGCTAAGTCCTGATTGGTTGTGAAAATAAAACATGAATATACCTTTTTAATACTTACCTAATTGGTCTGGATTCTGTCTATGAGTTTGTGCCATCAGTCTTGATTGAGTGAATACAATAAATGCTTAACACACCCTCTAGATTTGCTTAACTGCTCGTCCACACCACCACAAGGAGAGCTGCTAGTACTTACCTAATTTACGTCTGCCTCACACCTCTGGGTACTCCCTGGACTCTGTGCACATTATACCTTACTTTGATGTAGGATATACAGAGCCAGCTTCCTACAGTAAGATTATGGATATGGGAGAAATATGAGAAAACTTGCTCCTCCCCATGCTGAATCCTCCATATATCTACCATCTCCCAGTGCTCAATAAAGTCTTGCAGTCCCATCGCCAGCTTACCTGCCCCACTGTTCATCAGTGGTTGCATTGAGCGGTCTAACAACACATCCAATACACAATTAAAATCGCCGCCTATCACCAGATTATTGATCGGGAGGCCAACTAGATGAGTGGAGAGTGAGTGGAGGAAGGCAATCTGGTCCTGGTTTGGTGCATAGACGCAACCCAATGCAATACTTTTTCCGAATAATCTCCCAACCACGGAAACAAACCTCCCTTCCTTATCTAGAATGGAATGGGTGAGTTTGAAAGGGACCCCCACCCTGATCCATATTAAAACCCTCCTGGCAAAAGCGGAATGGGAAGAGGCATAAAGCTGTCCTCACCATCTATGCCGCGACCAATCTATCCCGGTCCCTGTGAGGTGGGTCTCTCGGAGCATGGGGACCTGCACTCCCCTCCAAAGGAGGTACCTATGAATTTAATGTGTCCTTGAGGCTGAACCCATCCCCTAATGTTTCAGGACATAACCTTCAGTCTTTTTAGTTGATCAGTAATAAGTAATTTAGCTAAGGTACCTCATTCACAGCCTCTCAAAATCTCCCCGCCTATATCCCACATCTCTGTGTACCACTGTGAAGTATCTGTATGCACAAAAAAAACCTGAAGGAAACAGGGCATAAACAGACCTCAACTAGGAACTCCGCAACCCAAGGGCAGCACTGCAATGGCTGGCCATCCAAACCAACCACATCAATCATATCCCAAATGAATTCCTCCCCCAGTCAGCCTACAAGGGCCACTCTGTGAGGTGCGGACTAAGAGGAGCAAGCCAGTACTGTGCAATGTGGGCCAAGTATATTATTTGCAGAACAATTGTCTTTCCAGTAGACATCTAAATTCACCAAGGGGGAAATATCCATAGAAGACGTACAGAGCAATATGAGGCAGCCCAGGAACCCTCTCCCTGCCCCCCAGCATTCCTCCAGGACCCATACAGTAGAGAATTTCAAAGCAGGTCATCGGCCATCTGATCTGAGACGTAACAGCTGGAAGTCCTATCTCGTCTCCATGGTAATTTTAAGGGGGGTTACCAGGGATAACCACCACCCCAGGAGGGCGCCGCCTAAAATTCATCACACACTCAGGAGGCCTCTATCCCCCAGACATGAGGTCCACCTATCAATCGAGCAAGGCCTATTTCCGGGGGGGAGGGGGGGGACACCACTTTACAACTTTACAAAGGGTCCAAAGACCTCCCCTCAGGGCTCCGTGTCCACAGCGCATTTAGAGGAGAAGGACCCCCCTCAGAGCTCAAATCCTCACACTCTCTTGTAGTGTGCAGCATCCACTCCCGCTCCTCCAAGCTGTACAAGAAGTTTCGGACCAGTTCACACTCTCAAGAGACTCATTGCCGCTCCCGGGTCTCTATGGGTATAATTCGCCATTCGCTGGGGCCACTCAGATCCAGCAAGCCTATCCAAGGTGCAGGCCCCACACTCGACATTTGGGGGGAGAAGGGAGCTTCAGGCCCTTAGTAGCATGGCCTGTCACACATTCAGTGATGAACAAGGAAGAGGGTCCACCCCAGGCCGCAGCTAGGCTGCTCCGTGTTGGCCCCCTCCCCAGCCATGCTTCTCGCCTCTCATTCCCACCGGAACCAACCTTCAGGGGGCCCAGAGAGGAACCCGGACACTGCATTCATTATCCTCTGTATTGACTCGGTCTCTGGGTACCTAGTTGTCCGCCTGATCCCGGGCCGCCGCTGCAGCCTCAGGCACCCTCCCACAAGGTCAGGAAGCACTAGGGAACCGCAGCACTCCAGAACATGACCCCTCTGCAGCAAGGTATAACCAGCATCACAGGCCTCTCGCGGGGGTCCGGCAACACCGCAGTTGTTCTCTGCAGGGGAAGCCAGGAGTCTCAGCCACTGAGGCAGTCCTACAGGCCAACCAACCCCCATGAGGGAGTTCACAATAGGCCGCCCAACACCGGCGGCTTGGACCAGGTGACAGTGCAACTGGTCCCCACTGTCACTGACCCTATCCGGTACCTCAGGTGTGCACCGGAGGTAGGGCGATTTAATGTGAGCCCAATAACCGGCTGCTGGCGCCAGTTTGCAAGATAATTAGCGGGCCTCGCACTGAGCTTTCTTAAAACGCTTCCGTTCTGGCTGAAATCTTGGCCGTGCCCCCCCCCCCCTCCCCCCTTCCCGGATAATCCTCTCTTTTCGATTTCTTCCGCACCTTTTACCTTTGATTACATCTACAGGTTGTATTCAAGTTCCTAAGGTTCAGAAAAGGAAAGCAGGGTGGCAAGAAATCCAATGTGAAACGGATGCTGATGTTATTAATTGAGGAATTAATTTTTCTACATGATTGAACTATATCTGTTTATTGTCTCTCTATTGCACTGAAATGTGTTCTGTCTAATATAAAGATTCAATAAATAGTAGAAAGGAACAGATGTCTAGAGACTTTATCAGAACCTTAATAGCACACCTATTCTGCTTGGCCTGGGGATTCTGTTCAACCTGTATTATTAAACCAACCTCCCAACCTATCCTGATTCATAAGGAGTAACTCATTTCCTGTCCACACTCGCTCCCTGACCATTCAGACAGCTGACAACCTACTATCAGTAGTCTCTGCATAAAACTTGTGCTGGCACTTCTTGAGCCATTTTCATCCCTTCTAACTGCATGTAGAGTATTTCTCTTGGATAGGACAAAAATATCTCTCAGTCAAAATGGCAGGTCTTGTAGACGATCCCAACTTAGCCTACCTGACAGCCCTCATAAATCTTAGGCCCAATTACTAGTCACATGGAGTGATGTTATTAATACTCCGCACAAATATAAATTGACCAGGTGCAGACTTGCTTTCAGTAACTTCAATTTTCTGTTCAGACGATCCACCTGCTGATAGTAAGTGGAATGTGTGTGTGGAGATGAGCCTTGACTTCAGTAATCGCATTCAGGAATGCTCCTGGTACCCGAATTTTATTCCACAATCCCGGGCCTGTAACTCATAATTGCACTGTTTAGGTGTCGAATTACCTTCAAAAAATGGTAACCCTTCCCCGCTACACTGACGTAACGAAAACTGAGGGGGCCTCCCTGCACGGAACATAGTGGGGCCCCCTCCGAGCTCAATCAGGAGCTGTCCGGCCAGAGGGCAGTGTCGAGGGGGTTGCCTGGAGCTTGGGGCCCCCCGCACCGCGGGGGCTGCGGGGGCCTGTGTTACGCCCCTGCCCCTCCACCATGTAACGTGTAATCACACCCATAAATATGTGACATATAGGGCTCCATAAATTGTTTAAAGAGGGATACCTAAGTTAAAGCCTTGTTTGGCCATTAAGACTTGCTGTGTGGTGTACTAATAGGGAGGGCATACTTTTTTTTAAATTTCACCAGCTATCAGGATTGTTTGAGGAACCCGGAGATTATGTTATGGGTGAAACCAGTAATACAACAACTTTTACTTTCCTGCATGAGTGCTGCCACTCCGCAATGCTTGATTTTCACCCTGCCTAGTTATTGCTGCTAAGTTTTGTAAACAGTTGCCAGTATTTAGTGCTGACAGATGCAGTTTTTTTCATATGGCAAAAATGCATTTGAAAGGAAAACACAAATGTGATGGTAGGACTGATTACACAAGTCTCAACCACTGACATCTGTGTAAGTAATTAATTCTAGGGCACCATTTTTCAAATTCTCATCGTCTTCAGAGACCAGCCAAATGCAAATCAGACTTAAGGTATATTTTTAATATGCAGATGAGAGGGTTCTTTGAAGGCACTGGGATCTCCACCTTTTCTAAATATGGTGGGTGGGGTCATCTGCCAGGTTGAAGAAAATTATAACATTTGCTACCCTGGCAGGAAGATGGGTCACCTGCAAAACCTTTAAAAACATCTTTGTCTTACTCTAGTAAGAACAGTCCATCCCGAACTGCCATTCCAGATACCCTCTGAATGGGAACACAAGCAACCTATGGCCAGTGTGCTGTAGAAAAAGCATATTGAATGCTCCATTTGTGCACTGATTGATGATTGCATCTATTGCTTCTATTGTGTTTAGGGTTAGTGTTCTGATTAGCTGATATGTCTAGAGTTCTGATCGGTCCCTGGGTCAGTGTTTTTAGTAATAAATCTGTTTTTTTGAAAAAATACAAAAAACAGAGAACACAAACGATATTGCCTACAACCCAGTGGGCCTGCCAAAGAAAGTGCAGTTAATGTAAGCAAATCAATGACAATAACAGAGCTTCGAGTCTTAAACACAGCAAGCCGCCTACAACCCATCAGGGCTGGCCGCGTCTTAAGAAAGAATGGGGCGTCAAAAGGCCCCACATGCTAACCCTTGTGGTGATTTAAGGATCGGGAGGCCACAGGCCGTAGCACCTCCCATAGAGGCAACCACCCCTCAGTTTATCCCGTAGTGTTTAATCTGTGTATTGTTGACAAATGAATGCACAAGCCAATATGGCACAAGTCCTCAAGGCCTTAGCCGTGTACAGCATTGGGAGCCATGCAACCAGAAAACTGACCATAACGTCTGCCGAGCCATACTCAAGAAGAAGTCGATGCCGATGTGGAGACCACGGCCTGGGCGAACAAAGATACAGAAAGGCAAAAAACCAAAACCCCACACCCATCCCCCCAGACCCAAATCCCCCCCCACCCACCCAACCCCCCCGTTCCAGGTCCAACCCCCCCCATGGCAAAAATGACAGGCCACCAATAACCACCTCAACCCTCAACCTGGGATAAACACAGCAAGCGTAGATATCTGGGGCACGTGACCTCTCTAAATTCTGTGGCTAGCAGGGATAGAAACGGCTGCCACAATTCCGCATACTTAGCACCTTCTCCAGCTTTAACCAAGGACAGCTTTTCCATACCTAGAACTGTCCAGAGGCGGTGCAACCACCCTTGGAATGTGGAAGTATGTGTGGTACGCCAGTGCGACAAGATGTTCTGTATCGCTGATCCTAGAGCAATGGCGATCAGACGCCCCCTGCGTGATCTCAACGGGTAAGTAATGGGATTAGGCAGACCCAACAAAACGTAGAAGGGAAAACGCGAGATTTTCATATCAAAATGTGAATCTACCTCGTCTAGGAATAATTTCCAATACCCCTGGAGTTGGGCACATTCCCATAGAAACCAGCGTACCCCTCTCTCCGCACCCACGCCAACAGGTTACTTCCCTTGTGTGTTCTATCTCATGTAGCCTCTCCGGAGTGTAATACCAATAGGACACTATTTTGGTGAGAGTGTCAGTCAGCCCCATGTGGAAAGCGGAGTGCCGCGCTCGGTAATAAATGCCCTCCCATTCTTTAGAACTAAGTGTACGCCCCAAATCCCTTTCCCAGTGCGCCCTTCCAGAGTTATAGACGAGTGTATACCGGTCTAAGAGCATGAGGTACAAGTTCGAAATTAGTTTTTTATCAACAGTCCGCATGATCAGCCAATACTTAAAAGGCCGCAGGTGACGATCCACCTCCTCACGAACCTAGCTGTTGAGCGCCCAATGCCGGACTTGGAGGTACCTGAGCCGCTCCGACTCTGGCAGGTCATATTCCCGTCTGAAGGTCTCGAACGAGATAATCCCCTCCCTCGTGTACAGGTGAAACAAAGACCTACACCCCGCGGGACGCCACCTCGCAAAAGCCATGATATCCTGCCCAGGGCTAAAATCCGGGTTCTCAAGCAAGGGAGTAAGCGGGGACGGAAAGGTAGTCAGCTCATGCTTGAGGTTGGTGCTATCCCACACCTCCAACAGCACCCTCGTGATGTGTGAGGCATAGAGGTTAAGGGGCCGATGCTGCCTACGAAGAAAGGGAACCCACAAGGGCCCGTAGCTGGGCCGCCTGGTAGTACAGCAGCAGATCAGGTAGGCCCAGCTCTCCCATCACGGGGGGCAAAGTCACCAGTCTAAGCTTCATTTGCGGCCTCGTGCCGTTCCAGATGAACTGGGCGAGTTCAGATTGAGTCTGACGGATCCAGCCATCGGGCGGCCGTAACGGGATGGCGCGGAATACATAAAGAATCTGCGGCAATATTGTCATTTTTATGGCAGCTACCTTACCCAACCACGACAGCTGGAGATGTTGCCATCTGCCCAGCTCGCTTCGGACCGTATGGCGCAGTCGCGTGTAATTGATTCGGACTGTGTCCTGCAAAGTGGGCGCCAACTGGATCCCTAGATACGGGATGGCATCCTGCGCCCAGCGGAAGGGAAAGTGCTCCTGCAGGTAAGACCGAGTAACCCCACCCCCCCAAGGGAAGGTCCAAGGCCACCGATTTGGACATATTGACCTTGAATCCTGACGCTCGCGAGAACGCTTCCAGAATATCAACACAGGCCGGCAGAGAGGCACTGGGGGACGATAAAGAGAGAAGGATGTCGTCCGCATAGAGGCTAATGGTGTGTATGTACGCCCCAAACTTAACTCCGCTCACCCTCTGATCTAGTCGCATCGTCTGCGCCAATGGTTTCATATACGTGGCGAAGAGCAGGGGCGACAGGGGGCAACCCTGTCTTGTGCCCCGCTCAATAGAAAATCGGGTTGAGGTACAGCCGTTGACTCTGACCGTCGCCGTAGGGCAGGTATAGCAGTTTAGGACGCAAGTGCGGAACCTCTCGCCCATCCCAGCCTTCACCAAAACCTGCTCCAAATAAGGCCAGTGGACTCAATCGAACGCTTTCTCAGCGTCTATTGAGAGCATCAAGTATTCGCCTGATGTCCACGTAGCCTTCTCTATTAGGTGTAATGCCCTCTTGGTCTTGTCCACCGTTTGGCGCTCCGGTATGAATCCTGCCTGATCTGGGTCAATCAATCCTGGCATCAACAGAGCAAGCCGAGCCGATAAAATGCCAGTGTAAATTTTAAGGTCGACGTTAAGAAGGGATATGGGGCGATATCCTTCACATCGAGCGCGGCCCTTCCCCGGCTTGGGGATAACCGAAATTGTGGCCTCCAAGAGATCCCTCTGGATCGATCCCAATTCTGAGAAGGAATTAAAAAGGGTGGTCAATAACAGGGTTACCTGCGAGCAAAACGTCTTATAAAAAATGGCCGAAAAGCCGTCCGGTCCTGGCGCTTTTGCTAATTTGAGGCGCAAAATGGCTGTGATTACCTCCTCTGGCCTAATAGGTCGTTCCAGCTGGTCCGCCTGCTCCAGAGTCAGGGCCGGAAGGGGAACCGACGCCAAGAACGTTTCTCCCTCAAGGTCAAGCGACGAGCCCGTGTATAGGGAGGTGCAAAAGTCACTAAAGGCTGCCACAATATCAGCGTCCTCAGTAACCACCCCTCCATCTCACGTACAAATCTCCCGCACCATGTGGCGCTGCTGAGCTTCCCGGAGCGCGTGCCCTAGTAGTCGCCCGCATCTGTCTCTCCCAGTATAGTACATGTGTCGCACCCTTAAGGCCGCATATTACGCCCGATCCTGATCCAACGCAGCCAATTGCTGCCGGACCAGTCGCAGCTAACTCATACACTCGCCGCTCCGGTCCGTTGATGCATGTGCTCAATTCCCGCGTCTTTTGAGTTAGCCCATCCCTCTTGCTCGCCCTTTTCGCATTCTCGGCCGCCGAGACCACAATAAACTCGCCATGCAGTACCGCTTTAAGTGCTGCCCAGTGTGATGCTAAGGACGTGTCATCAGTGCTATTGTGTGAAAGGTAGTCCCTAATGGCTCCCCAATCTTTTCCACCACATCCTTACAGTGTAACAGTGTGTCGCGCAGTTTCCAACAGCGTGTGGCTCGTTGCACTGGAGGGAAGGAGAACACCGCAATCAGAGGCGAATGATCAGAAAGTGCAGCAGCGCCTATTTCTGCCCCAGTCGAAAGTGCCTGAAGGGACGAGGAAGCTAAGAAATAATCCAGGCGTGCATAGGTTTTGTGGGTGTTAGAGTAATATGTGTATTCCCGTGCACCTGGGTGAAAACTACGCCAAATATCCACCATACCCATCTCGCCCAGTGTAGCCAATCCATCAGCGGAGAGAGTCCCTGCCTGAGAAGAGCGCTGGCCTGATCTGTCCTGGAGATTATTCAACACCAAGTTCAGGTCCCCTCCCATCAGAATGTGTTGGTTGGGGGAGGCGGCCACCTCGCTAAGTGCCAAATGGAAGAACTTCTCTTGGCCTTCGTTAGGGGCATAGATAGAACAGATCGTAAAGAATGCACCCCCAGGGAGAATCTATAAGACAGCAACCTCCCTTTCACCTCCACTCCCTTCTGCAGGATCTTCCCTTTGAAACGCTGGGCCACTAAAATTGCTACCCCGGCTGTTTTAGTAGAAGTAGAAGAAAAAAAACTGGTGCTGGAAGCAACAGGACCTCATCCTCTGACAGTCCCTCTGCAGTAGATGCGTCTCCTGCAGAAGGCAGATATCAGCCCTAGAATGCTCCAGAAAAGAGAGGACAGCCCTTCATTTCACAGGATTGTTAAGACCCCGCACATTCAGCGTGAGGATTTTTAGTTCAGTAGCAGGCATGATTCACATTGAGGACAACACTCTCTACTATCCGGTGGTACATAGCTCTGGCCCCGAGCCTCCCCCCGAGGAACACCAAAAGCTGAGCCCTCCGTCATCAAGAAGGGATGGAGCCCTAGAAATCCCCTGAGGGACCTGGAAACCCCCCCCCCCGTCTCCCAGCCCAACAAACCCCCCTTGAAAGAAAAGCGAAAAAACACCCAACATTTCAAAAAGTACATATTGTCCATCATCCAGAGGTGATTGGTAAGTTACAACAATGGGGAAGACTACTCACTGCAAAGAAGCCTTCCCTCCCGCCTACAGTAGAATCCAAAACAAGCTCTAGAACACAGCCATATACCCAGTCCATAAGGAGTTCAGCTAGGAAGAGATATGTCTGGACCTGAAGAGACTGCCTCCACAGCTGCCCGCTGTCCATCTCGGATCACATCCATGGGGGGCTTCCGGACACATCATCGCCTGGTCTGCTGGCGCCATCGCGGTCTGCCGTCCTCCGGCACGGCGGTGGGTTCGACCTCCTCAGTGACTTCCTCCATGGGGTCCAATCACAACAGGCGACATGCCTCTTTCAATGACCGGAGCTGATGTAGCTTTTTGTCTTTCTTGAAGATCAGGCGAAACGGGTGGCCCCAACTGTAAGAGCGGTAAGAACGGTTTTCTAGGTCTTCCACGTGCGAATGTAAATCGACTTGCTGGTCGTGAATCCGCACTATTTCTTGACGCAATGCCTCCATCTCGGTGTCACGACTGTCACTCTTGGTTTCTAGGTCCGCCACAGGTTCCCTTATACCATCCACATCCACCTCCTTTATCTCGTCTGCGAACTCCTTCTGCAGGGTGTGAATGTCATCTCGCAAGGTGGTAAAGACCGATTCCAAAAACGCCTTGGTGATAGGCTTTGCACCCTCCGCCTGTTCCCGGGTAGAAGGGGCACTGTTCGCCGCCATGTCCTTGGCTTGCTGATTCGACTGTGCCTTGGCAAAAAGATCCTTGACAGTCCTGTCTTTCTGAACCCTCGCCGTGGACATAACGGCCACGAATATCCACGAGGGCTGGCGACCAGGCCCGTTGAGACCCCGCGCCCCTTGTTGATCCCTGCCGAGCTCTCACGGTTGCCTGGCTACTCCTCTGCCCCCAGGCATGTCTTCGGCTCACACCCGACCAGCGGAGTATCTATGCTCCCCTCTCCATGCGGCACGCTCCGTAATCCTCCTCCGTGGGTCGCAGCAGCCTAAAGACCGGACAGCGCACTTCTGCTCCACAGCCTGATCCTCCAGTGGATCCGGTGTGCTCACCCCTCTGTGGTCCTCACTGCGATGAGTCGGCCATCCAGCCCCGCACTCTAGCTTGGGGGACACCCAACCCTTGTCGGCTAGCTTCACCTCCGGTCCCTGTCATTGACCTCACTTCCCCCAACGTCCGCGCTCGGATATATCGCCAGCCCTCGCTTTGCCAAAGTCAATGGAGTGTCCCGGCTCTACGCCACTCGCTGCCCACACCACTACTCTCAGGGCTTCCTCTGGCAAAGGGGATAAGGCACTCCCCACCTCAGCTGCACGTAATGGGCCTTGGGCTCCCCCTTGCCGCTCTACACCAGTAGGCCGTGCCTCAAAATAGCGGCACACCTTCCCCGCTCCTGGGCCGTGTCCGCCCCGCCTGTCGCTCCTGCGTAGCACCCTGGACAGCCAGCAAACACAGAGAGAGTCCCCACTTTGTCTCTCCCCAGCCGGTGGCCTCCGTCAGCCAGCCGCAGGGGCGGATCGAGGGGTCCGCAGCTCCGAGTCACCCTCCACCGTACCTCCACAAAATGGCGGGTCCGGCCCAGTACAGAGCCGGGCAGCCTCCCTCCTCTCAGCGGCGCCGGCAGGGCCGTCCCAAGCTGCCTCCGCTCCTGCCGCAGCGCCCTGCGCTCCTTAAGCCTCCAATCGGCGCTGCTCGATCAAGCACCCGTCCTCTACCGGGCTCGCCTGCTCCCTGTCTCCGTGGCCGCATGCCACCAACAGCCGCTCCGGACCCGCAGCCGCCACAGGGTGCCGGACGCCACCGAGCCGCAAGTCTCCTCGCCAAAAGCATCCGCTGGACTACACAAAGCGTGGCCCACTGACCGAGCAGACCGATCACTGCTTAGATGGCCGGTAAGCCCGTGCTGTAGCTTGCTGTCGGCGGGAGCTCCGGACCAACGCGTCCGTTCACATCACCATCTTGGCCACGCCCCCCGGGTCAGTGTTTTTAGATTGGAAATAGGGTTTAGGATTAGGGTTCTGATTGGTGGGTTGGTTTAGAGTTTCCAATCGGTTCCTAGGACTAGGGTTTCTATTGGACCTGGGCTTAGTGTTTTGTGCCTGATTGGCTGCTGGGACAAAGGCTGGGACTAGGACTGGGGCTAGGGTTTCTATTGGATATAGGGCTTAGGGTTTCGTGCCTGATTGGCTGCCGGGACTGGGGTTTCTATAGGGCATAGGGCTTGGGGTTTCATGTCTGATTGGCTGCTGGAGCTAGGGCTGTGATTGGCTGTAAGAGGCTGGTGTCCTGTTGGTTCTAGGGCTTAGGGCTAGTGTTGTGATTGGTTAGAGTTAGTTCTAAGGTTTACATTTGCCGAAGGGGTCACATGATTATTACTAGGGCTTTTTAAGCTTAGGTCTCAGGATGTCTCAGCCCAGGTGTCGAGGACAAGGGCGGAGAGGACAAGGGTAGTTGCCTGTTTGAGCCAGTCCAAGACTAGTTGGGACTACGGACAGAAATACAGCCCACATTTACATTCACCAGCACCCACACTACCCCATCCACAACCAAATTTACATTCACCAGCACCCACACTACCCCATCCACAACCACAACCAGATTAACATACTCACATCAATTGTACTGTACCCATTTACTACAAACTAACCCTACACAAAGTTCAATGTCTCAACATCCACTACATAGCCTACAAACCACACCCATACACCCTTCTACCCCATTTCACCATCACTTACCAACAATACACTACTCTATCCTATACCGCTAACCAATTTATTCATCACACACACAACCCAAATCCACAAAATACGTAACTATATCCCATCCAGAAGCACACTTCCTGCTCTAGTTGATCATAACAGACCCCTCTTTGTCACCAACAAACCTATACTCAGCTTTCCAACTTTTCATCCACCAACACCCTCCTCTTCTTTCTACCACAAGAACACAACCACACAACACTTACACTTCCCTGAACCACACATATTACCTCTTTCAGCAATAAAAAAACACTCTTAACTCTAGTTCATCCCCTCTTACACACCAAATACTCTCTCTTTTCACAGACACATCACCACCCCCTTTACCTTACAGCCTCCACTCACCAACAATATTTTACATACAAACCCTTCTCGGAAAACAAATACATCATTACCTTCTTTCACAACTCCTCAAAAACAAAACATACCATACACACCAGCACAACAAAATCTCTCACACACAGCACCTCATAATATTTCCAGTCACAAACTTCAAACATACACCCACTCCCACCTTCCTGATTACACAAATGACACACACCATGAACAAACACCAATGGAAAGCTTTCTCTCTTCACCAACACCTAACACATAAACAACAACTCAATAACTCTTGTTTAACCGCCTCTCATCCATTGGACAAATTAGAGCATTACAACATGACCCACATGCTGCACCACCACCCCTAACTCATTTACCTTCCACCCTAAACAGACGCAAACAAAATAAGCAACATGCCACTCCTCACAGCTTTGCTTCACCGTGTCTTGTGCACAACAAGGCTACACTACAAACACCACACAGCTCACCAACTCACTCTCAACCACTGTCTCCACCACCTACACATGCAGACCAATCAAAATGCCTTCTTAGCCTGTTGGACAAGGAAAACAAAATAGAACTGCTATACTATTGCGCTCCTCATACAGCTAATACCAGTACTAAGGACACATCTGCTACAAGCCCACAAAATATTACTCACTACCCTACAAAACAAAATCACACTATCACCAAAGCACATTCTTTAAACTGCCTACTAATAAATGCTCGTTCACTCTAAAAACAAGCATCACTTCAAAATATATGACCTTCTCACTGACACAAAACCCAACATGCTCTTCATAACTGAATCATGGCTGGGAGATGATATGGCTCCAGTCTTGCATGAAGCTGTTTCTCTAGGCTATCAAACTATCACCCAAAATCATATAGGCAAAAGAGAAGGTGGCCTAGCTGTTGTTAATAGGCAGACATTACATATCACTAACACTGATGACATCTCCATGCAAGATAGTGAGGCCCTCTTCTCTAGATTCAACTCTACACCATCTTCCTCCTGTAACTTTCTGCTCCTTTACAGTCCTCCACCTAGCAATGCAACATTCCCAGACACACTTCTAGATATGGTTTCAAACATTATCACACTACACTCCAGCCTTTTCATTCTGGGGGACCTCAACCTTTGGTGTGACAAACCAAATATGCCCCATCCAAAAACAATTTATTACTGGTCCGGATGCACTGACCCTGCATCAGATCATCCACAAACCCACACACATTGCTGGACACATCATAGATGTAATTTTTGCAAATACAAAACTAATTACCTTTCAAACAGCTGAATTACGGGCCTGCTATTGACCAACTTACCTTGCAAATAGAAAGATTTGGATACAGTTGCCTGTCTCACATGGTCAGACCACCATTTGCTTGCTTTCCAACTTAAAACAACACTAAGCAACACATATAAAACCACCTTACGTGCATTCACCTATCTACAATGTAAAAACTCAAGTTTGAACACTTAACCCCTTGCCCGCGGCCGGAATTCCGCTCTTGTGCGGCACGTTCCGATCACGGGCGTGGTCATGATGGCCGGGAGCCATCATCAGCACACGAGCACTGTGTGCCATGACGGCTCCCGGCCGTCATCAGCATGGAAGGGGTTAAAAACACAGCTAACATCCACTACAGATCTAGACACAACAAATCCCATTCAAAAACGATGGGCCCGATTCACAAAGGTAAAGTTAGGGAAAGTCTTTTTTATAAAAAAAGGTTTTATTGAAAATAAAGATTGAAGACACAACATTACGAAGACAACACTTACATCAAATCGAGAATAAGACAGATCTACAGTGCTGCGCATCATAGAGCATGTTATGAAGAAAAACAGCACTAAGAATGCAAAAGGAGTGCAAAGAAACAATTACATCGTGCAGATTGTAAAATAAATATGATTTTACAGACAATAATCAAAAAGAAATACACAATTTGTGACTCATTTATTTAGTTGGGTTCCGTGATTAACATTGCGCGATGTACCAGTCTAAGACTAATGGCGGTGCTGATGATGCACATGTGATATCCATCTTGCAGCCAGGGGAGGTACACTTAAGGGAGCATCAAACTGTAAAGTGCATCAGGAGACCTGACTATAATCTACTCAGTATGCCGGGGGCTGGTGATGTAGGAGCAGCCTGTGACATGTAAAGCATGCCTTGTAGGTATGTGCGATAGATGCACCAAATGTCACGGGGCCTGGTGGTTGGAGGTTGGAGTGAGGCGTTAGTCTCAGATTGTACATTGCAATAGGCCATACTCCGGAGCCAGGCTGACCTGGATGGGCGAGCCCTTGCCCCCCAGAGAGTAGCTATCTTGCGTTTTGCCAGTAGTAAGGCAATTTCTGTAAAACGCCTGTAGCACAGTTTAATTTGTTTACGAGTCCCAGCAGTCCCAACTCCGGAGAGGGTACCAGAGGCGTATCTATTATTTGAGCTAACACAGCAAACACGTCCTGCCAATATATTAAAATGTGGGGGGGGGCAGGACCAGGACATATGAGCAAAATCAGCATTCGAGGCGTTACACTTGGGGCAATTCGTTTGCTTAGAAGGGTCAGAATTTGGCTAGTTGAGTAGGGGTTACGTATATTCTATGGATGAATTTAAAATGGAGCAATTTAGGTCTATGATTAGTGGACACCCTGTGGGTTTCTTCTAGGCAGTAGGCTCATTCTTTGTCATTCTATGGATGCCCAATGTCGGCCTTCCAATGTTGCCTGGCCCCGCCATCCTGCCCCACCCGGAGTGCCATGCATCCCTTATATGGTTTTGTGACCAGATGTGATCCAGTGTCGTCGGCTATGAGAAAGGTGAGTGGGGGGGAAGTCGTCGTAAGGGGCAGGGTAAGTAGAAAATGTAGTGCGGAGCGTCCCCTGAAGTCGGGCCACATTAAGAGAGTTCCACGCTAGTGAGCCCAGGGAGCTGTGTCAAATCAGACAGCTTGCGCACCTGACCAGCCGGGGACAGTGACCCAAAGGTGTTGATCCCTAGCTTAGTGAAAGTGGCAAGCACCCCTTTATCAGTGGTAAGAGGTGTAAAGGGGTTATTGCCGAGTGGGAGCGGGCAAGTAAAGGGGACCAGACCCGTATAATCGATTCAGTTTACGCCAGGCCCAGCATGTAATGGCCAAAGGTTGAATGTCATACGCATCGAGGGGGACTCCCTTTGGGAGTAGGGATGCCAGAGGAGTCGGAGCAGCTAGTTCTTTCTCTGTTTTGATGTAGGGTATTCTGGTGTCAGGATGAAACTAGTGGTAAGCAAATTGCGCCTGTGCTACCAGAAAGTACAGTTGAGGGTCCGGGACCTTGAATCCCCCCCCCCCTGGCGTATGGGAGGGTAAGAGTATCCCAAGCCACCCGTGCCGTAAGCGGGCATAAAACGCGTTGGTGAGACAGAATAGGTATGGTGCGAAAATAGTAGAGGAAACAGGGCAGTACCCTCATCTTTATGAGGGCGATGCGGCCGGCCATGGAGACAGGCAACTGTATCCAAATCTTTCTATTTGCAAGGTAAGTTGGTCAATAGCAGGCCCGTAATTCAGCTGTATGACCTGGCCCTTGTCTCTGTGCAGTTGCACCCCAAGGTATTTAGTGGTCTCCCGGTCCATTTGCAGAGGGTACTCTAACCCGTCCGTTGCTGTCGGGTCAATAATGGGGAATAACACTGATTTTCCCCAGTTGATCTTAAGACCTGAAACGGAACCAAAACGTTCGATTTAGTCAATTAGCGGCTGGAGATTGGTTTGAGAGTGGCGTATGAAATGCAAAATGTCGTTCGCATACAGGAACATCAAGAGCGGACTGGCAGGGAATTGCAGGCCGCGGAACAGGTGTTTCTCCTGGAGGTGATGGACCAGTGGGTCCATTGCGATAATGAACAGGAGCGGGGACAATGAACAGCCCTGACATGTGCCACATGTAATGGGGATGGGAGGAGATAAGGACCCATTAGCCCGCAGGCAGGCCGTAGGGGATGAATATAGAAGGGCAATAAGGGCTATAAAGATGAAAGGGAGGCCAAGTTTATGAAGCGATGCCATAAGGAAGGGCCATTCGTCGGAGTTGAAGACCTTCTCCGCGTCTAGTAATGCAACTGCAGCTGGCATGGTGGGCTCAATACGGTTAATGACAGAGAACACCTGTGGAGATTGAGAGCGGTAGATCGATGTGGTATAAACCCAGACTGTACCTGAGAGAGAATTTTATCCAATAATAGCAAAAGGCGCGACGAGAGCCTTTCGGCACGGAACACCTCGACCAGAAGAGCCAAGGCCGGGAAAGACCAACTTCGCTCCCATCCCGCCGAATGTGGAATCAACAGAAGTAATATAAAGGGGGAGTGATCGGATAGAGTGCGAGGTAGAACGTCTGCCCCCCCAACCCAACGACAACCCACTACTGTGGCGAAGATGTAGTCAATATGTGTGCACGTTGAGTGAGGCGCCGAGTAAAAAGTGTTGCCCGGGGCTGATGGGTGATGTCGTCGCCAAGTGTCACGTAGATCCAAGGAGAAAATTGCGATTCTCCTATTAACATGACCAGAGAATCTGGATTTCATTAAAGACACGGAGGCTAACATTATGCTTACAACTTTTAATGCAGACCCAAGCAGCCGCATATGTCACAAAGTAAAAGTTCTATACTAGAACATAACAGACCAAACAATAGCAGTAATCACTAGGCAATCAGCCTCTTTTAAATGTGGAGCAAAGGAAGAAGGAAATGTCCAAGGAGCATCCACGAAGTACAGCTTGAATGAAGATAGAAGAACTTCAAAATCCGAAAAACAGGAAGCAAATCCAAAGGATGTAGAACAGGAGCCATAAAATAAATTCATGAGAGGTTTTCTGAAAAGAAGAAAGGTATAAATGAATTCAGAAACATGAACAATAAAACAACATTTTATGCAGTAAATCATAGAGCAATCGAAAATAAATCCTGTAATAAAGGATAGAGCAAGCATGTGAGTATAACATGAGAATAAAATACAAGTGCAACAGATATGGAATTAAATACAACCATGAAATTAAACACAACCACCCAAGGGATGGGTGGGAGGGATAATGTTAGCCTCCATGTCTTTAATGAAATCCAGATTCTCTGGTCATGTTAATAGGAGAATCGCAATTTAATTACAAGACCGGAGGCTACCATTATGCTTGTTGGTAGTCATGTAAAACAGCATCAGACATATGAGTAATACATTTGCAATAATGATGAGCAAAGGTCCTAGAATTTGTCCAATCAGCAGATTTAAGAATGTCTTCTAACTTACCACCACACCAGAAAGACTTACTTGCCATAGCACCTCTAATGTAGTGTGGTTTAAAAAGATCCAGATTGACGCCAGCAAGGCCCATAACAATTTTAACCCATCTTGCTATAGAACTGGAAGATATACCTTTATGAGGTTTAACAAAGGAGATAAGTAATTGATCAACACCCTGAGGACGAAGAGAATTCATTCTTAAATCATATTCTTTCATGCAGTGAACAACACAAAGTTTATTACACATGTCAAAACGTGGGTAAAAAATACTATCAGACATAGTTTTGGTTTTTCTATGTAACTCAAATTTGACCCCAAACATATCATAGCACCTATATGAAATGTCAAGAGCCTTAACATCAGAAACTCTTCGACATGATATTAAACAAAGAAGAGTTGCCAATTTTAAAGAGAGATTCTTTCTACTCAAAAGAGAGTTCTCAGGCCAGGAACAGAAAAGGTCAAGGACTAATTTCACATCCCAAAGAGATTGATATCTTGGCTTGGGAGGTCTCCTGATCCTTACACTTTTAAGAATTCTACAAATAATAGGATTCTTACCTACCGTCTTATTGTTGACAAGGGAATGACCAGCAGAAATGGCAGACCTATAGCAGTTGATAGATCTGTAACTCAGACCTCTGCCAAATTGTTCTCCCAGAAAATTAACTATATCAACGATAGGTGCCTCCACGGGATCCAGGTGCCTTTCCAAGCACCAACGTAACCAAATCTTCCAGATGTTGTTGTACCGGTAATGTGTACCGGGGGCCCAAGATTCTCCGAGGAGAGCAGAAGCTGTTGACAAAAGTCTTGCAAGATGGTTAGATCTCCTGACACCTTCCAGGCAAGAAGGTTCAAACTCCCTGTCTGAACGAGAGAGCGAATTCGACCGTCTACGTCTGTAAGGAGGTCTAAGAGTGAAGGAATCAGGAATGGGAGATCGTAAGTTAGTTCCAGAGTAGTGGGAAACCATGCCTGGGACGGCCAAAATGGAGTTATCAAAACTATTGAAGAGCGTTGTTGTCTCACCTTTTGAAGTACTCTCTGGATCATTGCAAACGGAGGGAAGGCATAACCGACGATCCCTTCCCAGGATTTGAGAAAGGCGTTCACCGCTAGAGCACCCGGATTGGGCATCCAGCTGTAATAACTTTCCAGTTGGAAAGTCAGTCTGCTGGCAAAAAGGTCTATTTGGAAAGGACCCCAGAAGTGATTGAGGGAATTGAAGACAGAAGTGTTGAGTTTCCAATCGCTGTAATCTATGAGGAACCTCGAGTTCCAATCTGCACAGAGGTTGGATTTCCCTAGAAGATATTCTGCTCTGAGAGAGATCTTGTATTCCAGGCAGAATATCCAAAGTTTCTTGGCCAGGTTTGACAGGTCCTCCGATTTGGTGCCACCTAAGCAGTTTATGTAGGCAACGGCGGACATGTTGTCCATTTTCAGAATGACTGATCTGCCTTGAAGAGAGTGCTTGAAACTCATTAGGGCATAGAGCCATGCGGTCAATTCCAGATAATTGATGTGTTGAAAGGATTCTTCTTGAGACCAGATCCCGCCAGAGTTTTAATCTTGGAGACAGGCACCCCAGCCATGAAGGCTCGCGTCCGATTCCAAAATAAAGTCTGGAGCTGAACCAAAGATCGCCCTGCCATTCCATGCGTCCAAATTGTCTAACCACCAATTCAGTTCTGAGACAGCTTCCTGGTTTAGAGAAACGCGGTCTCAGTACCAGAGACCTGATCGAGAGCCTTGGTCTTTATTCTTTGAAGGGCTCGATAATTCAAGGGGCCCGGAAAGATAGCCTGAATGGAAGAAGAGAGAAGGCCCAAGAGTCTGGCTAGTTCTCTCAAAGAGAGATTTTGTTGTTTCAGGACATGTTTTATCTCTTTCCTTATTTTTGAGATTTTCTTTTGAGGAAGAAGAAGAAGACAATTCTTTATGTCTACTGTGAAACCGAGGAATTCCATCGTTTTGGAGGGGAAAATAATTGATTTTTCCTTGTTTATGATAAAACCCAAACTTTCTAGAAGGTCTACAACAGTTTTGAGATCTTGAATGATCTGATCGTAATCTTGAGAAAGAATAAGGATGTCGTCTAGATAAATGATGAGACGAATACCTTTTTCTCTTAGAGATGAGGTAACTGCCCTCATCACCTTGGTGAAACACCAAGGGGCTGAGGAGAGGCCGAAAGGAAGGGCCTGGAATTGGTAAAGAAGGTTCTTCCAAATGAATTGAAGAAAAGGTTGATGAACCTTGGCCATGGAGATGGTAAAGTAGGCATCTTTCAGATCCAATTTGACTAACCAGTCTCCTTCTAATAAGAGGTCCCTGAGAAGATGGATTCCCTCCATCTTGAAATGTCTGTAAACAAGGTATTTGTTGAGTTCCCTGAGATTTATAACGGGTCTCCAACCTTTGTCCTTCTTTTCTACGAGAAAAAGAGTGCTTACAAACCTCAGAAATTCCATAGGGACTTCTAAGATGGCACCTTTTTGGAGCATTGAGGAAATTTCTTCCTCTATAATTTTTTCTTGATCCAAAGTAAGTGGAATTGCCTTCGGAATTGAATTCTGAACTGGGGTTTGAAAGAAATCCACATAGAAACCAACTACGGTATTTAGAACCCAAGGATCTTGTGTGATAAGTTTCCAGTTGTGGTAAAAGAACTTCAGTCTGCCTCCCACTCTTGGATTCGAAGAAAGGGGAGGGGAGGGAGTACTCACTTTGAGGGTTGGTGTCGGCAGGAGCTCCTCTCGCTCTGAAACCTCTGGAACGAAAGCCTCTTCCTCTCGGGGGATAGAATGGAGGTTGGCTGGGGGGTTGGTTTCCTCTTCCGCCATAACCCCTGGATCTAGAAAAGGGCAGTCGGTTGAAGCGGCCGAAAGATTGGCCCCTTCTTTCGGCCCTTCCAAAAAGGTTATTAGAATTGAATACTTTCTTCATGTTTTGATGGGCTTTATCCAAGGCGGTAAAGGTAATGACATATTTACCAAGGCTTTTAACCAAGTCCTCACCAAAGAGAAGACCTTTGGGATTAAGAGAAGGTTCCTTGTCAGCCAAATCGGTTAGTTTGGGGCTAATTTTGGTTAAAACCACTCTTCTCCTCTCAGAGTTGAGCCCTGCATTAGCATTGCCCAACAAGACTAGAGCTCTCTGACTCCAACCATGGATTGAAAGTGTATCAAGAGGGGAGTCGGTGAGGTAGCTTTCCTCTGCTGCGTTAATTATTTTAGTCAAGGGATCCAGGATGTCTAAAACCTTATCTTGGCATATTTTTAGGGATCTTTCCAGTCCTTTACGAGGGTCCCTGCCGAGTTTAAATAGATAAGTGATTAGTTCGGGGTCGAGATTTGGGGTTTGGCAAACTTTACCCTCTATAGAGGGTCTGGAGCATTTGGCTCTCAAAAGGTTTCGAGTCTCCCTCTCCAAAGGATTTCTGATCCACTTAGTGATAAACTTACAAATGTGGTCATGGGGGGTCCATTCAGAACTTCTAGGGTGTTTAATATTAAGAGGGGAAAACATTTCTTCACCCAAGGGCTCTAAAATACTATCCTTAGAAGATGACGGAACGTCACTACCAAAGAGAAGTGAGTCAAATTCTTCGTCATTTTCATCTAGATCAAGGATATATTCATCTTGAATTTCTGAGGCATCATCATTGAGATCATCATTGGTATCATTCTGAGCACTTTGGTAATGTGTGTCGCTGGGGACACCCAAAACTTTTGTGCCGCTAAGGACACCTTTCGATTTTGTGCCGCTAGGGACACCTGAGGCAAGTGAGGTGAAATTACCTCCCGTGAAATTTGAGGTGCTAGGACCTCCCGTGCTCTCTGGGGTAAAATCAATATGGTTCGTTTTTTTTATGCCTCTTACCCCTTATTTCTGTGTTCTCATTTTCAAGGTCATCGTTATTAAAGTCATCCCTTCCGGGAGGGAATGATCTCTTGGAGGACATGACCTGAGAGAGAGTAGAAAACATGCAAGATCTCATTTCTTTATGTATAAGATTCCTGATAGACTCATCATTAAAATCAGATTCAGCTGCGTTAGCTTGATCTGATTCGGAATCAGACATGAGTAAAATTATAATAAAATATATGATGCCTTGATGCCTTAAAGGATAATAATTACAATATATATATTTTTTTAAATATAGTGCTTAAATAGTTTATAATTCACTACTCCCTTTTTTTTTTTTTATATATCAATATAGCGGGTTTGGGTGGGGAGGGTCCAGTAGGACGAAGAGACTCTTAATTAATACTTAGTTTATAGCAAAGGGATACAAAACAGCGTTAAAACTGTTAAAGTGTGAGGGTAGAGTTGGATTAATCAATCGTTTTAAATAAAATGTAGGTAAAATGATAGCTTTGGTAAAAGCGCTAAGAAAAACGGTAGTTGTGGTCAAAAACAGCTGATCGCGTCGGGAAACTGTTTGTCTCCTCGAGCGCGATCAGTCTGTTGCTTAGAAACTCCCATCCAGAACAAGGGGATCGAGGAAGGTACCTAGGCAAGCATAACAAGCAGCGCGTGTGTTGCCAACGGTCCTTCCTCGGGTCCCGGTGGACTCGGAGACATGGCGGCAGTGAGGGGAAGTCCCGAAATATGCTGAAGGACGAAGTAAGAAATGCCTCACGTGAAGGCTCATAAAAGCACCTTAAGAGCACCGAAAGCCGAAATCGGCAAATATAAAACACATAGCAATGCCTAAATAGTAGTGAAATAGTTGCGAAAAGGGGGGTACGCAATGAGGGGAAGCCGATCTTCGTAAATTGGAGAACGGGTGCCCGAATCAGGGATAGGGTAAGGAACAAGTTATAGGTAAAATAAAACTCATTTGAAAAGTAAAGCGCTTGTTAGATAAAGAGAAGGCAAATGTAACAATATGTATAGGTTGATAATATATGGGTTACAATAGATAGATAATCAGATAACAATGAATACAATTAGTAATGATAAGGAGGATAAGAAAAGCATGACTTATCTGCTTGGAGCCGCATTTAAAAGAGGCTGATTGCCTAGTGATTACTGCTATTGTCTGGTCTGTTATGTTCTAGTATAGAACTTTTACTTTGTGACATATGCGGCTGCTTGGGTCTGCATTAAAAGTTGTAAGCATAATGGTAGCCTCCGGTCTTGTAATGAAATCCGGTCGTTAAACACCGTAAGGGAGCGGACCTTCGATATAGCTTGCGGGTTGGAGGAATCAAGATCATGATTGAGCCAGAGGTTGAGGTCCCCACCCAGAAAGAGGATGTTGTAATCGTGTCGACTGAGGAGGGTGTGTAGGTTAGCGAAGAAGTCCGGGTTGTCAGTGTTTGGGGCATAAACGTTTAAGAGTAATAGCGTTTGACACGAACAGATAACGCCCTTGAGGATCTTCTGCCTTATGTAGTAGGGTGAAAGGAAGGGAGCAATGTATTAACGTGCAAACCCCTGTGAATAGGTACTGAAACTGGAGAAAAATCTATTGGATTCCCAGGAGGAGGCAAGGGGAGGGGAGCCTTGGGGTGGTAGATGGTTCTCATGCACAAACGCTATCTTTACATCGTTATGCTTCAAATATGCTAACACCAGTTTGCATTTCCTCTGGTTATTGAGCACCCTAACATTCCACGTGAGTAGATTAACATTCACTGATGGAGCTACCGCCATGACTTAGAGAGAGATAAACAGTGTGTGTACATCAACAGCCGCAGAGTAGTGGGGTGAGTGCGGGACCCACAGAATAATATCATCAAATAAAAAATACACATTGATCAGACAAACAAAGACACTTAAATCTCCACAAAACGGACCCCCAGTACTTACCCACCACCCTCACCTGAGCGCAGGGGCCTAAGAATCAGTGTGTTGAATTGTGGGATTTGCAGTCCAACTTCTGTAGTCTGTCCCTCTCATTCCTTGGTGACAAATCTGTTTTCCCTCCAAATTTCTCCTTTGCTCTGTGCTTAGGCCTGTGTGCTGAAACAGTGCACCCCCAGCCACCATTTTGTGTTCACAAGCCAGTGAGGCCAGCCCCCCTCCCCCCCCCCCCCCCCCAGCAACAGGGATTTTCTACATCAGAGGGTGCTTCTGTGAGCTGTTGAAACTGGATTTACTGGGGCCTGTGCACTTCGTTTTTTGGCCAGAAGGGGGAGTAAAGCTTTATTCAAACAGTATTGTTAGATTTCGAGTTAGTGAAGCCTTTACCTGCTGAAGTCCAAAGTTGTGGATTGAGCCTGTCTGTCTCCTAGGAGATTCTGAACAGGAGCAAGCAGCTGCCCAGACCCCACCCCCAGGCCAGCAGACCATTGGCTATTCAGTTACCAGGCAAGTCTGAGCCCTCCTCTCACACCTGCCCAGGCCCCTGAAGGCCTTGCTGGGTGCACCCCAAATCATTCTCCTCCATCTTGTGAGTTGCAGCCCACATGTGCCCCAGATTGCTTTGAGCAGAGTCCAGGAAGTGGTAAGGAGACAGACTAGTGCTGTCTCTTCCCAAGACAAAAAGTTGTTTAAAAAACGATTTTCACTTTCTGTGTTTACTGTCTATGCCTGTGGTTGTTACAGTTAAAAATTGTAGTTTTAGCCTGCCTGTAATTGCAAATTTTATCACCTGTGTTGTGTTTTAAATGTGTGGTTTTCCCTGCCCATGATTGCCTTCATTTAGTGTGTTGAATTGTGGGATTTGCAGTCCAACATCTGTGCACTTCGTTTTTTGGCCAGCAGGGGGAGTAAAGCTTTATTCAAACAGCTGCTTGCTCCTGTTCAGAATCTCCTAGGAGACAGACAGGCTCAATCCACAACTTTGGACTTCAGCAGGTAAAGGCTTCACTAACTCGAAATCTAACAATACTGTTTGAATAAAGCTTTACTCCCCTTGCTGGCCAAAAAACGAAGTGCACAGGCCCCAGTAAATACAGTTTCAACAGCTCACAGAAGCACCCTCTGATGTAGAAAATCCCTGTTGCTGGGGGGGGGGGGGGGGTGAGGGGGGCTGGCCTCACTGGCTTGTGAATACAAAATGGTGGCTGGGTGTGCACTGTTTCAGCACACAGGCCTAAGCACAGAGCAAAGGAGAAATTTGGAGGGAAAACAGATTTGTCACCAAGGAATGAGAGGGACAAACTACAGAAGTTGGACTGCAAATCCCACAATTCAACACCCTAAATGAAGGCAATCATGGGCAGGGAAAACCACACATTTAAAACACAACACAGGTGATAAAATTTGCAATTACAGGCAGGCTAAAACTACAATTTTTAACTGTAACAACCACAGGCATAGACAGTAAACACAGAAAGTGAAAATCGTTTTTTAAACAACTTTTTGTCTTGGGAAGAGACAGCACTAGTCTGTCTCCTTACCACTTCCTGGACTCTGCTCAAAGCAATCTGGGGCACATGTGGGCTGCAACTCACAAGATGGAGGAGAATGATTTGGGGTGCACCCAGCAAGGCCTTCAGGGGCCTGGGCAGGTGTGAGAGGAGGGCTCAGACTTGCCTGGTAACTGAATAGCCAATGGTCTGCTGGCCTGGGGGTTGGGTATGGGCAGCTGCTTGCTCCTGTTCAGAATCTCCTAGGAGACAGACAGGCTCAAGCCACAACTTTGGACTTCAGCAGGTAAAGGCTTCACTAACTCGAAATCTAACAATACTGTTTGAATAAAGCTTTACTCCCCCTGCTGGCCAAAAAACGAAGTGCACAGGCCCCAGTAAATACAGTTCCAACAGCTCACAGAAGCACCCTCTGATGTAGAAAATCCCTGTTGCTGGGGGGGGGGGGGGGCAGGGGGGGCTGGCCTCACTGGCTTATGAACACAAAATGGTGGCTGGGGGTGCACTGTTTCAGCACACAGGCCTAAGCACAGAGCAAAGGAGAAATTTGGAGGGAAAACAGATTTGTTACCAAGGAATGAGAGGGACAAACTACAGAAGTTGGACTGCAAATCCCACAATTCAACACACTAAATGAAGGCAATCATGGGCAGGGAAAACCACACATTTAAAACACAACACAGGTGATAAAATTTGCAATTACAGGCAGGCTAAAACTACAATTTTTAACTGTAACAACCACAGGCATAGACAGTAAACACAGAAAGTGAAAATCGTTTTTTAAACAATTTTTTGTCTTGGGAAGAGACAGTACTAGTCTGTCTCCTTACCACTTCCAAACACCAATCAAGACAAACCTTGCTTACAGAAACTTAACAGATTATACGTCAGCTATCAAAAAGCAAAACAAAAAAAATACTATTCAGCCTGAATTCAAAATGTTAAATGTGCTTATTAAGATTTCTATAAAATTCTCACTGAATTTCTCAAACCAAAATTGCCTAAAAGGAGCTCATCTCATTAATCAAGATTTCACATATAAACTGGCAAATCATTACACGGCTGAAGCAGACATGTTGAACTCATATTTAAAACAAAGAAAATAACACCATCGCCAACCCTTTTCCAAAACAAAAATCCAAGAGTACGTTAACCCAGCCTCCCCATTCCTTCCAACAAATTGCACAATATGAATTTTTATGGAGCTGGTCAAAGCAAGTAGGCCTGCCGGTGGCCCTTCTGACTCCTATCCACCACTAACCTTGAAGAAAATTCTTCTAACAACCTCTGCTGCAACACCAGTAAGAAAAGTCATCAAATCCTTATCTACTGGCTTATGCAGATGATGTAGCTATACTAACCCCGAACCCCACTCTAGCTATAAAGGAGGTAGAAGCAGAGGCCCAGGTGTTTGGACAGATATCGGGGTACAGTCTAAACAGATCTAAAACGCAGATCATAAAAAATATATATGCTATATGCGATGATAATAGGGTGGTTAACTCTGCAGTGTATTTAGGGGTCTCACTAACGGCGGACCTAGATATGGTCGTAGAAAGGAATTTGACTCCACTGATCGCTAAGGTTAAGGGAGACCTGGAGAGGATGAACAATCTCCATCTCTCTCTTATGGGGTGTACTAACGTGATTAAAATGTTGATTTTGCCCAAATTTCTATATTTTTTTCGTTCTATCCCCTTGGTTTTTGAAGTTAAGTGGTTTGATTTGTTAGAGAATGTACTGAACAGGTTTATTTGGGCACATGGGAAGACCAGGCGGGCCTACAGATATATGTCTCTCCCAAGAGAGAGAGAGGGGGATGGGGGGCCCCTGACTTTAGGGTGTACCAAATGGCTGCAGCATTACAGTATATGCAGGAGTTAATTGGGGGTGGGGGACTCGACACAAGGGTTACGACCATGTCCACGGAAGTCTACTCTGTAACAATGGGGGTAGAGGCAGAAAACAACTTCTTAAATAGAGTTGAGTTTGGATATCACAAAAGGACCAGATTCAAGACTGTAGTGGCAGCACTCAGGATCTGGAATGCCTTCCTAAAAAAGGCGGGTTGGGAAGATATAATAGGTATGTCAGGCTTTATAAGAATAAATCCTTCCCTGCGGAAGTATTTGCTGACTCGACAATGGCGGGATGGGCACAAAAAGGGATAATACAGATTGGAGATTTAATGGATGAGGAGGGGAGAGTCCAGTTTGCAGACCTCACCCTCAAGTATGGTATTGAAAGAAAGGATTTTTTTAAATACCTACAGGTAAGGAGCTTTCTTTGTCGTAAGCAGGGTGGTAGCATGGGGTTTAACAGCAATGAAATTTTGGAGAAAGTAAAACTAGGAGGGGACTGTACAATTAGATCCTTCTATACATGTCTTGCAAAAGGGAAGATCGATGATATGGATAAAGTTAGTAATAAGTGGGTTGAAAAACTGGGGGGAGAGCCTGGAAGCTTCCAGGAATCCTTGGACATGGGTTATACTATCTTGTGTTCGGGTCCCCTGCAATCTCAGCATTACAAGACTTTATTCTCACTGTATCACACCCCGCTAGAATAGCTAAGTTGGGAGGCTCCACTGGTATCACCTGCCCTCAATGTAATGCAGTGGATGCAGATATAATTCATATGTTTGCTACCTGCCCCCAGTTATACACTTTGATTAAAAACGTAGAAGATTTTCTTGGTAGCACACTTGGAATACAAATACAATTGACACCTATGCGGATTCTGTTGGGGAGAGGCAAGCAGGATGGACCTGTCCACAAGGAATTTATGTTTATGGCCACTGCAGTGCTTAGGTTGACAATAGCAACAGCATGGTTAGATAAGATTCCCCCGGGAATGCAAACTTGGCTGGCAAACTTATTAGCTAGCTACAACCTTGAGAAAGCAATCTATGCACGCAAGGGGAAAAGGGGAAGAAGGCTAGGGTTAAAAATCTGGGAACCAATAGCGAAATGGAAAGAGAACATGGCACTGCAGGATAATGCAATATAACATGAAATATAGGTTCTATCAAATTTTTCTTTTCTTTGTTATTTAACCTATGCTTTATTCTTTACTGTTTAATCTCAAACCAGATAATGTAAATTATGAATGTAAAGTTGTTTGGGCAATGTACAATGTACAATATGTAATACAATGTGTATACTGAGAAAAAAGTACAAAATAAAAAAAAAGATAAACTAAAAAAAATAAATCCTTATCTACTGGAATATTTCTAGAAGAACTAAAGAAGGCCTAAATATGCCCACTAATGAAGAAGACAATCCTTGCCCTGCTGAACCCGGACAACTACAGACCAGTTACAAATGGACCTTTCCTGGGCAAACTGATAGAAAGAGCAGCATTTACCCATATGTCTCAATTAATTGAAGATAATGTCATACTTTCAGACTTCCAATTGGGATTCCGTCAAGGAAGAGGGACAGAATCTGCCCTTGTTGCTATCTGGGATGCCCTTAAGAGCACAGTTGACCAGAACAGGGTTACTGGGCTACTTCTCTTGGACCTCTCAGCTGCCTTTGACACTGTTAACCATGACACTCTGGTATAGAGGAGACTGCTCTCACTGGATCACATCCTACCTTCACAACAGAACCAATGTCATCCATATCCCCCCTTTCACTTCCAAACAGTACTTCTCAAAAGCAGAAGTCCATCATGTTTGTATCATCTCACCCATGCTTTTCAACATCTATGTGAAGTCATTACCAGCTCTGATCAATCAATTTCACATCATGTGCTAAAACTATGAAGATGACACACTAACACTCTTTCAGCTGGAGTGCTCTAAAGACATTGAAAACTCACCAAATTTAATTTGTCTCAGAGCAGTGGATCAATGGATGACATGGAGCCATCTTAAACTGAATGCTTCCAAAATGGAAATACTCACATGTGGCGATTGAGAAAATTATGACTCACTCGTTGCATGGCCTGATGATCTGGGAACACTGCTTAAAGTATCAAAGTAAGTAAGAAACCTTGGAATGACCATAGACTACAAGCTATCAATAAATGACCAAGTAGACAAACTAGCAAGATCAAGCTTTGTTACTATAAAAATTCTTTGACGTTTCTTTCCCTACCTGGGATCCCCACACAAGGTCCAGGCTACCATCTCTCTTGTTCTGTCCAAACTCGATTGTGCCAATAGCCTCTACCACGGATTACCTTTAACAACTATGAAGACACTACAACGGATTCAGAACTCTGCTGCCAGACTACTCTTGCATATAAAACCTGCACACCCACATCTCCCCCTCTCTTGAAAGCCCTACATTGGTTACTGGTTGCCAGAAGATCCACATTCAAGCTGCTTTGTAACACCCAAAAAGTGGGACATGGAACAGGACCACTCTTCATCAGGAATAAAATCACAAAATACATTCAACAAAGAAAACCCTGCTCTAGATTGGCACCTCCCCTGAAAATCCCTCCGTACAAGAAAAAAAACACGGGTGGCACATCCTTCTCTGTTCAAGCAGCCAAACTTTGAAACTCTTTACCCCCAAACATAAGATTCACGGAAACCACTTTCTCTTCAGAACTCTACTCAAGAGTTGGCTCTTCCCCACATACCGGCATACTCAAACAAATATACAGCATATCCCTCTGTATATAAGCATTTATTTGGACTATAGATGTGTACCTAAATACTTGTATTGCTTTTATAAACATGTATAGTAATAATTTTTTTAAAGATATAGATATTTATTAGTACTGCTTAACAAATGTACATATTACTTTTTGTTACATTATTCTATGTTTAAAAGTATATAAATGACTGCATAAATAAGTAAATCTTTTAACATAACTATCTACGATTGCTGCACTTCAGATACAAAAATATATATTAATTTAAAGTACAGTAACACTTCAAAGTCTGAGTTTATTAAATGCAACATTAATCTACATATATTACCTTCCTTATGCATATATGCCTTTTTTTGCAGAGTTTTATATAGCTTCCATGTACTTATAATATACCTTCCATGTACTTAAGTATCTCTATGTTTTTGACTGTGCTTGTAGTTCAGCATCCAATGCACTACCCTATACCTCACCCTCTATCTCTCGCAATATATCCTCTACCTCCACTCTGACTCATCTCAAACCTCATTCCCCTACCCCATTTCTCACCCTATACCACATATATTCTGCCTTAACTCTCTGACTCATCCCAAACCTCATTCTGCTACTATTTCCAATGCACTACCCTATTTATCACCCTATAGCTCTCTCAATATACCCCATACAACTACTGTGATTCCCAGAATAACCCTTTCTAGACTCTTCCGTCATCTACTCCTCCTTGCATCTTCTCATACCTCTTTTACTATTCAGATCTCCCAAACAAGCCTTTCTAAACCCTTCCCTCTGACACTTCCCCATCCACCTCCCCTTTACTCATCCCAAACCCCCTATTGCTGCTATAACCTCTACCATAAAAATGCTAGACCCTTCCTTCTTCTATCCCTCTACTATTCCTTTTAGCAATCCAAATAACAGACTAACATGTTCACCGCTCAAATCAAATTAATTTCATATTTCCATATGCTAAATCTTCACTAATCCTTTTTGATATCCAGAGTGGCTTCCCACTCGCAGAAAGTGCTACAACACCTCATCAGGGGAACAAGCACTATATAAATGCAAATCTTTTCCTCATCTATCCCTCCACTATCTTCACAATCCAAAGAACAGACTAACATATCCACCTCTCAAATTATTCTCTTATTTCAATATACTAATTCACCATTAATCCTTTTTGGGTTCCAGAGTAGCATACTACTTACCGAAATATCACTTCAACACGTCAACAGGGATAGTAAGGGCTATATAATTGTAATTACAATACAATACAATAATATTCAGAAATAATGTTAATGTAACGTAGATAATAGCTTATCGGCCTGGTCACTTCCTTTATTCGTAATTGTATGAAATGAAACCTTCTGCATTCAATTGAATCCCATTTTGTTTTGTATTTCTGCAGAATTGAAAACAAAAATTGAAAAGTAAGTTGCTTATTTAAAAATATATACTATAAAGTACATTTTTATATTGAAACATGCTTAAATGTGTTACGTTTTTACAATTGTATTCTTTTTCACTATTGGTTTTGTTGAAGGGAGGGAAATGGAAAGGAATTATAATCTGAATGACTGGTGGAGACTTAAAGTTGAATATTCAAGATAAATTGTTCCTTCCCTTTATATTGAACTTAGAACAAATTTTGAAAACTGTGACTTATGTACGTAATGGGGGGGCTGAAGGTTGGGCAAGCAGTTTGATTAAATATTTTAAATTTTGAGTATTGCTATTGGGCCTGTATTTAAGGCAGCAACCCCGTTTAGCTATTGTTTCCACAGGTTGAAAGAGTTTGAATGTGGCCCCTCGCTTTAAACAAGCATTAGCAAAACCAATATGTCGCTCGTAGGATAGGCACTTAACCATTGCCATTGTCAATGCTTCTTTTTCCCAATATGGCTTCCATGTGTGTTCACAGATGCGTGGTGAGAGGAAGGGAAAGAAAATTAATTCCATGATGGTTGCTGCGCATGAGTGCACATGCATGGCACCCATCTTGCAATGCTTTTTCTTTTGCTTTAAGAATCATGCTTTGACAAAGCCAGTATGTCACAGCAATCTGAGAGCTATTGACTTTGTCAATGTCTTTTAGCCCTGTTGAATAGCAGTACTATATATCTATCACCTTCAGGATCATTCTGGTATCACAAACAGCCTATAAAACAAAATCCAGGCAGTCAGGAGGCAGTCCAGCCTTTCTCGCTGAATTTAAGGAGCCACCAGAGCTCTGTCAGGACGCATTCTGATCTTATTGTCCAGAGGGTCACCTACAGTGTAGGAAAACCATGAAACCAGGAGTACCACTGTGGGTTTTCCCATACAAGGATTTGAGGCAGAAGTGGGTTACCTTACCCCATCTCCTCATCAGAGTGGGAAACCTATATCAAAGTAAGGTTGTTGTCAGAGCAGTGAGTCTGATTCCTCAACCTGAGAACTCATTAGCATTTGACTAACCAAGACTTGAATGTGCACATGCCTTTTGTTTCATTGCATGTCACAGTGGAAATGGTCCAACACAGGCACAATCCATCTGCCAACAGCTCTGCCAGTCGTTGATTAAGTTAGCCCCTCCCAACTAGCAAGCACTCCTATAACACGTTTCATGTCTAGCAGTTTGCCTCTGCTAGCAATGGATCAAACAGCTCCTCCACTGACACTGGTTGACTCACCACAACTTCTCGCAGATTCTTCTGTCCAACTGGGCTCTCATCGGCAGCATCTAGAACAAGCAGAGGACCCTTCAGTGCGTTCCTGGTTGAAATGCTTTGTGTTCCTGGTTGTAATGCTTTTTGAGACATTATCAGGGCCAGGCCAATCAGGTGGGCCCTCTCTTCAGTATCTTCTTGTGCTCTGGGTCTTCACTCCACAGAATGGAATGAAAGCAGAGTCTGAGAAATGAAGTGGAGAAGAGTGGTTGGTGGTGGAAAATAGCACCCTGTTTCTGCACCTATGCCTGAAACTCTGGAGAGATGTCACTGCTGAGTTCTTGCTGATGAACTGTGAACACCTCTGGACCCTGGGCATGTGATAAGGCACAGGAATTGTGCTCCACTCTTCAACACCTTCACTTGGAAACTGCTATGTTGTTGGGCAGGTGATGAGAGATTCATCACACCATATACCATATTATGTTATTAAGATGGCATTTCACAAACAGATTGATAGTTTGGTAAATGCTACCTTATCGCAATGCTAATAAACAGTGGTTGAGACGCGAGAATTATAGCTGGATTGAACTGAGCATGGAGAACAGAGAAAGACATTATACAAAAATATACAAATGACCGGTCCTCTATGTGTTGCTGTACTAGTAACTGAGAAGACAGGACTCATGCAAACAGTGAAAGAGTTACAACTGGCTGAGATATTCCCATCAGACCACCCTTCTGGCGGAGTCTCATCATATGGGATATTTGTTAATCCATATAACCAACCGCCCAAGCCATCAAATGATGGTGCGGATATGGATGTGGAGTAGAAACTCTAGCCAGAATGTTACTCAGAAGGTAGTGCTAATGGTGTGTAGTGCAGTGCTGTGGTGAAGGAAAACTTAAAATTAACGACTCAGACAAAAAATATGTTTAATGGAAATTGTCTAAGTGTCAAGGTTAAAACCACGCCGGGTAGCCTAGATATATAGCTACACTATGGCTCTGTGCAGGACGGTCAACATGTTTCAGCCAAATTGGAAGTCTACCCGGCTTTCATCAGAACCTAGATATTAAGCTACTGCAACATGGAAAACGTGAATGTGAAAATTAGTTAAAAAGTTTGTTTTAAATTATATAGGAATACTTATATCTACAAGGAACTTGGAGCCCCAATGTTCACAAGTAAGATGTAAATTGTGTCTTAATCCTGTTGAAAGAAGCACAAAAAAACAGGCACATATTTACATGTATATCCAATTATTCACAAGAGACTGTACAGACAACACAATAGCATAAGTATTTTGCACTCAGCTTATTTGAGTATACTCACTCTTTCACAGAAGAAATAGCCTATCTGTGAATACTCACCGCGCTTTGTGTGGGAGATGACTTCACCTCACCCGGCAACCGCTCGGGAATATGAGGCCCCGCTCTAAGGTGTAAGAAGGAAGAGAAGGCATAAATATCAAGGTTATATGCCCCAGCTTGTAGCTATTACATCCTATCTCTAACTCTCTAATTATGGACAGAGTCAATATAAACCATAGTCACAACCACACAGGTATTGGCACAGGGAAAAAGGGAAGCACACACTCCTGGCAATGAGATAGGGAGCAATTTACTACAGTCCCACATCTATCACAGGTTTAGGTTAAAATCAGAAACCAAGTTGTTCCATTGTCACTGACTGGGTAGTTGTTTTATAAGGGTTAGTTTAAGGGCCAGTCAAAAAGTACCCAAAGGAGGAGACCTTACCTGTCCGGCGGTACCTCTCTCTGTCATCCGAGAGGAAGTGGAGGTACCGACTGGACCGGGCTCCTCCCTTTTATACCGGAGTCGATTGGATAATTGGCTTGTTTAGCTCCGTATCACCCGCCAAAATCAGGACTGATTGGTGATTCTGAAGCGCTTAAGTTAATGCGCATGTGTGCAGCCACATCATAGTTGTGGCTCGTTAAAGAGGACTTGCGCGTTGACGGACTGTTATTGAAGCGTGCGCTAGTCCTCGGCGCATGCGCACAAGAAAAGTGTCTAGCGTCATATGAACGATAGAACTGCTGATCCCTCGCGCAGCCGCAATAATGGATGAGCATCGTTAAGACAACGCTGTTAAATCCCGCTGCTGTTGGAAAAAGGGATGGCTGGCAGTTGGTAAAACATGTGAAAGACAACTACTGAAATCGCCACAAATACGGCGAAAAAAGGAAAGATTAAGACAGTTAAATTGAATACAGCGCATGCGCGGCTGTCGCGCATCATAACGCCAACAAAACATGTCTCTCCCGCGCAGTCGCAATGTATTGAATTAACAGAACGCTTACTTCAGGAGACCAATGTCCTAGCTATGTGTTGCCAATATCAAGGCTCTGTAAAGTAAGGGAATCCAGTCAAACGTGTTGATGTTATAGACTGGACTACTTATATCCATATAGGCAGGTCAAATGATGTAACACATACAAAGACGGAAAAAAGTGTCCCTGATGGTACATATAGTAAACAAAGGTCAAAGTGGAAAAATACATTGAACACCACATATGTCAAAGGGATTATGGACGAATATATCCAAACAAGTGACAAAACTGAAATGTTCCTATCCCTTCATAGGTGGAGACAGAAGAGGGGGAGGATATATAGCAGAATGCTTAGATAGAGATCCACGGAATGGAATCATTCAATCCTCTACTGTCACTACGGAGCCTGAAAATCCATTTTTGCTCCTTGATGAATAAAAACTTGGATTTGTCACTGATGTGTGGTGGAATGTACGGATGTTCCAAAATCACCCACTTCAAATCCTCTGCTTGATGTTTCATCAACAAGAAATGATTAGTGAGACAGGTGGACTGTTTATGGCACCGGATTGTACTTTTATGTTCGATAATACGAACCTTCATTTTCCGAGTAGTGTGGCCAATGTACCTAAGTGAACACGGGCAGGTGATCATGTATATAACCCCCTCAGTGTTACAGTTAGTGTGTTTCCGGAGTAACCACGGATTTCCTGTACCTATGTCCACTTGGTCCGCTTTGTATGTCTGAGGGCATGCGCTACAAGAGCCACATGGAAAATGGCCACGTACTGGTGGAATGTGCCACAATGTATTGACCGTTTCTGTCACTTTTGGTCTAGGTCTAGTGTGGACCAGACTATCCCGTAAACTACGAGCCTTCTTGAAAGAAAACAAAGGTGGAGGAATGTTGGTTTGGGCGATGTTCAAGATATCCCAATGTTTTCGCACTGTCTTTTGAATCCTATTTGAGAGGACACTAAATGTGCTGACAAAAGTCAGCCTATCCAGGGGCGCCTTTTCAGGTCTTTTGTCCAGAAGTGCCTCCCTGTTGTTGTTGGAGGCCCGTTTCCAAGCTTTTCTAACCAAATGACGTGGATACTGCCGTTCTTGTAGTTGTTGGGACAGAATACGGGCATGTTTGTCAAAAAGAGGTTTGGATGAACAGTTTCTGCGAATTCTCATAAACTGTCCTACTGGGAGGTTCTCCCGTAAAGCCCGGGGGTGATGGCTATTGAAAGCCAACAAGGAATTCCTGGACATTGGTTTTTTATAGAGTTCGCATTCAAGTTTGCCATCTTTTGGGAAAATGAGAATATTCAGAAATGGCAATTCAACTCGGCTAAACTCAAAAAGTGAATTTGAGATATTGGTTTTGATTGTTCAACCAAACATGAAATGATTTCACCTCTGCTGGTGTACCTCGCCAAACCAGAAGAATATCATCAATGTATCTCTTCCATAGCACCACCTGATGGAAGTAGGGGTTGCTATGGTTGAGAACATGATTCTGCTCAAACAGGTGAACATAAAGGTTGGCAAGGCTGGGGGCAAAAATACTCCCCATAGATGTTCCTGAGGTTTGGAGATAGATCTGATCTTCAAATTTGAAGTAGTTCTCCATCATTGCCAATCTGGCACACTCCATGATAAAATTCACTGGAGTGATACTCTGTAGATCACATGTGGCAAGAAGGGATCTAATAGCCTCCAGAGTTTCTTCCTGCGGTATGCAGGTAGACAAGGACTCCACGTCGAAACTGACCAGAAGGTCAGTTCCAGCGTCGAATTCCACCTCCTGTAAGAGTCTTAGGACGTCAGCCGTATCTTGCAGATATGTGGGCATTTCTTTTACAAGAGGCCTGGCTAGAGTTTCTACTCCACATCCATATCTGCACCATCATTTGATGGCTTGGGCAGTTGGTTGGATGGATTAACAAATATCCCATATGATGAGACTCCGCCAGAAGGGTGGTCTCATGGGAATATCTCAGCCAGTTGTAACTCTTTCACTGTTTGCATGAGTCCTGTCTTCTCAGTTACTAGTACGGCAACACATAGAGGAACGGTCATTTCTATATTTTTGTATAATGTCTATGATATAGGGAAATGAAATGACAGGTCGTTAAATATATTCCCTTGACCCCCTCAAAATTCTTTCTTATTGGAACAGAGAAAGACCTCACAATAAGGTGTAATTGACCATCATACGTTATATTGAGCATTATGATCTGTAGTTTTGGTTTGTACAGTTCAATTTCAACCAAAACAAACGTATATATTATTACAAAATAAATAAGTGAGAGTAAATTGTGATCTAATATCCCACACACATTGGAGCTTATTGAATCGTTCTGAATATTTCCAGAAACAAGTTGTTTGGGAGTTCCGCCATTTTATTGTTCTTTTTGACACCCGATGAGACAATCCTTCAACTGTGTAGCATTCTACTAAACCAGTGGTTCTCAAACTTTTTCGACCCCCTGCTCTCTTGGCCCATTGGCAATTGCCCATGGCTCCCCACTATTACTTTTTTTGGAGAGTGCGGGGGGGGGGGGGTGTAAGCCCGGCCTCGGGAGTCCTTGCATTTCTCTCCCTGAAAATAATTGGGATATAGCTTAGGAAGGTATTATAATCATATATGTAGGATGTTTCGTATTACTAAGGCGGTGCCTCTAATAAAATATTCCTAGTTACACTTCTTTGCCCATGCCTTTTTTAGAGTACCCTCTAAAACATTTTATCCCACTTACAGTGCTAGATAGCACCCCTATGCACGTAGGCCCCATTGCCAATGTGTTTCTGCTCTTGAAGAATATTTGCATGCACTTCCATTTCTACCCATGTCATACGTGCCAACACACCTGTCTCAGCAGGGTGACTCATGATTTTTTAAACCATATACAGCTTTATTTTTGCTGTCTCATCAATAAAATTGCCTCAATATCAATGCAAGCCAAATAATTATCAGATTTGTTTTTACTTTTTTTAAACAACCCACTTTCTTGCTCACAAATGTTGTCATTATGATGTATATTGTGTTTTACTTCCCTGTGCTCAAGGAGAGAGCTGGTCTGTTTGGAAATGTGTGTGTACTGAAAGAAATATGTACTGGAAGTACTTATGGTTGAAGTACAAGTGTCAATACTTAATGTGTTTAACAGCCAGGAAAACTGTACTTTCCTGATAACTTGCATTGGTGTAAAATGCATTTGGAAAAAACATGAAACTATTAACGAGTCTAACAAAATAAATCAGGCATCTTCCACTTACTTTGGGAGTGTTTGGAATGTGGGGATCCAGTGAAATGTGGAGGTCATCTCCCTCGAAATGCCATCATTAATACCAGGTTTGCCGCTTTAGGGGTGTCACTTACAAATCATTGATATCATGCGTTTAAGTTTAATTAGTTTAACTGAAGCCAACAGACCCTTCAATATTAAATGCATTAACGTGCTTGTTGCGTGGCTCCCCAGGCTAAGTTTGGTGGCTCTCCAGGGAGCCACGGTGCACAATTTGGGAACCACTGTACTAATCGATATGCAACCAGTAAGGTTCCTGCTGGACCACTGGACCTTGGAATTCAACACGTTTCTTCCATACATAATGCAGAAACTTCAAAAAGGCCTAGCATAAATAATTTTTTTAGTTGATTTTTTTAGTTTGGGGTGTGGACTTCAACTGTTGTGTGCCTCCCACGGCAATGTAGACCTATCAGGAACAATACTTCAATTTCAACTTCTGAGAAAAATATTCAGATTGGGTGGTCTTGAGCTTCTCATAATACATATCATTGTTCTTAATAAGAGTAGATAAGGGTAAATGGTTAATTATCAAACTAAAACAATAAACATTTTTGTCAGGTATAAGGGAGTGATATGGACTCAAGGGGTTGCAAGGAAGGTTGTGGAAGATGGGTCTATGGTGACTGGACATCCGGATGATCACTGGTGAAGGTCAGGCGGTGGGACTACCACAACATCTGTGGTAGTAGGGTTTTTTAAACTGTCCACTCTCCTTGCGAAGATGGCTGGAAATGCTTCCATGTTGTATTGGTTCTTTGCCTGCCATCGAGTTTGCCTACCATGATTGCATATCTCATCTTTTCATTTTGTTCCTTCTTTCTTGGTATCCTGGCCTTCTTGTCTGATATTGTGGCACACGTTCTCGATCACAATTTGGTACTGTTTTCTGAACGGTTGCCTGAACACTAATAGCCTCAGAGAATTTCAATTTTAATGAACATAGTACAACTTTTTTGCTTTCTTTACCTTCAGTATATGTTTGGCATTTCCCATTGAAAGCGCTGGTACGAATCCACTGAAGTACAAGACTTGTAGTTGACAAGACCATGCTCTTTGAGCTGTCTCTTCTGTCTCTCACTCCCATTCCCCTTCCCGTCCAGGATTTTTTTCTTCTATTCATGCTTGCTCATGCACAGGCAGAATGGGGTGGACTGTCTTCAAACTTTGTTGAAAAAGTCCCAATAGTTCGCCAGAGCACCATACAAAATGAGTTCTGAATACAGTCCCCTGCAACTCGTAGCTAGGAGTGTGTGAAATTCGATAAATGTGTTCCTTTATAATTTCACATCTTTTGGAAAAATTGGAAATTATGTGAAATGGAAATTCATAATTCTGTGCTATATTTTAGCTCAAAATGCATCTTCGTATCAATTTTTGGTGTAAGGATGAATTTAATCAAAGCACTCCGAACACCAGCTGCTTGCATTCTGTTGTTTTTAGTGAATGCCAAAGTTTGCAGTAAATGGTTATTGCGAGTGATGTGTAAATATGCAAAATGTTGGAATTTTGGTGACATTTTCATAGAATGTTGGGAATTTTTGTACAGTGATTGCCACATTTTGAAGTAAATTGTTATCGCGAGTGGTGCCTAATTTTGTGAAATTATTTAACAAGCGTTACACATAATGTGCTAAATTATGCAAATTACAAGTTCATAATTTAAATTTTGACCACGCCTATTGATGGCACAGGCAATATCTAATATTCAGGAGGATTCAAAAATGGTTCATACTGAGCTAACCTATTTGATAATTTTTCTATTACAATTTTCCCACTGCAGGAGAGTCCAGTAATTCAGTTCACAGTTCTTACAGTTTCCATCCAACTGTAGAGGCACTGGCAGTCCGCTATAGTCCAACTTTGGAAGTTCTCATTTGGCACCACCTGACAAATTCTCTGAAGGCTCACATTTGTTCCATTCCTGTTTGGCGCAATTTATTCGACATTTTCTAACCCGACCAACAAAAATACTGACAATGCTAAGGTGGCTTGTATTTGTATCCTCTTCGTCCAAAGATGCTTTAATTTGCGCTACACCTTTAATTCTCAATAAGAGCCAATTGTCTATAGAGGGAAAGGATTAGAGAAAAAGAAATAGGTCAAGTACTTACTGTGACAAATCAGAGCACTTTGTGAACACATGTCCTCAGTCATATGGACACAAGAACATTTGCTCTTAAAGAGCAGGCTGAGGATGAGCGATTCAAATATTCTAGTGTTTACTGAAAGTAGAGCACATTTTGTGCTTAAGGTGGAATTGACTGCTCCTTTGGGTTCAATGGAGTGTTGGGCATTATTAGATTTGGTAATAGTAAACTGTTTTATGGATCTTCAAAATGTTTGTCTACATAATTTTTTTTTAAAGGAGAAAGAAAACTTCTGAACCAATTAAGGACACAGATGGCTCACCACTAACTTCAGAAGCAGTATCGGAAGACACTTTCAAACTAGTGATGGCTATTGATCAGGGCATTTCCGTAGTCCAGTCTGCTTGTTATGAGTGCATGGGTGGCGGTCTTTCTGGCTTCGGGGGCGATCCACTTGAAGGTCTGGTATATGTTGTAGAAACAGGTGGAGGCTACGGCTTTGGTCTGTCGGGTCAAGGTGAGGGAGGAGTTGAATATGATGCATAGGTTCCGGCGTGGTCGTTGGGGGAGTGGGGGTTGCCGATAGCGATGGACCACAAATAATTGTCCCAGGCTGGGGGAGTGGGTCCGAGGACGAGGACTTCTGTCTTCTCCGAGTCGAGCTTCAGACAGCTGCTGCAACCTCTTTCATTCCTTCTTGGAAGCTGAGCCTGTTGGTGTCAGGGTCCTTTGTGAGGGAGAGGATGAGCAGGGTGTTGCTGGTACAGGATACAATGCTGAGTCCATTCTGTCTGATGATTGCGGTGAGAGGGACCATGTAGATGTTGAAGAGCGTGGGACTGACCAGTTGATTTCTGAGGGTTCAGAAGGAAAGGTGGGAGTCTGATGCTTTGGGTTCTGCCGGCGAGGAAGGAGTGGAGCCAGTCAAGTGCGGTTCCCTGTATGCCAGCGTCGTGGAGTCTGGCTGCAAGGGTGCAGTGGGAGACAGTGTCAAAGGCTGCGGAGAGGTCCAGTAGGATGAGGGCTGCGGTGTGGCCTTGGTCAAAGAGTGTGCAGATGTCGTCTGTGGCGGCGAGGAGGGTAGTCTTGGTGCTCTAGTTACTGAGGAATCCGGATTGGGAGGAGTCCAGGATGGTGTTCTCTGCGATGAAGTTTGTCAGCTGGGTGTTGACGATCTTCTCTGTGACTTTGGCTGTAAAGGTAATGAGAGAGATGGGTCCATAGTTCTTTAGGTCTGTCGGGCCTGCAGTGGGTTTCTTGAGGAGGGGCTTAACTTCTGCGCATTGGGGGAAAGTGACGGATTCGAAGAGGCGTTAATGGTGCATCGTAGCTCGGGCGCTATGGCGGCTGTAGTTCTGTGGAAGATGTGCGGCGGGCAGGGGTCCGTGGCAGCTCATGAGTGGGAGTTCTTCATGGTTGTGGTGGTCTTTTCGGTGGTGACCGGTCGCTAGAGGGAAGGGTGGTTTCTGGGGTCGTTTCACTGAAGTTGTCGTAGAGGGCCTTGATTTTCAGATGGAAGTAGGAGACGAGCTTTTTGCAAAGGTCCTGGGAGGGGGTGATGTCCATGATTTCGCTGGGGGGTTTAGTGAATTCCTGGATGATGCTGAAGAGTTCCTTAGAGTTGCTGGAGTTGAGGAGGATCTTGTTCTGCTGGATGATAGTCCTTTTGGTGGATCAGATGCGTTGGTGGTATTCTCTCATGGCGTTCTTGTAGGTGATGGGGTTTTCCAAGGATTTACTGCTTCTCTAGTTCTTCTTAAGGGGTCTGCAGGTGCATCTGGATTCTTGGAGGTCGGCAGTGAACCGGACGACCTTCCTGGGGAGCTCTCTGTCAGGGTTATATAAAGGTACGAGCTCGGCTCGTCTGCGCAGTTTCTGATCCATCTGTGGAGTTCTTTGGCTGCAAGGTTAACGTCGGTCAGGGTGTAGGGGGCATCGTGGTTGAGGGTGGAGTTGAGCTGCTCCTCGGTGACCTTCATCCAGTTTCTTTGCGGCATGCAGGGTGCAGGTTTGGGGTCGGTGGGTTTGTTGATATGGAAGTGTGACTGTCCCATTGATTGAAATCTGAAAGCTGCTACTCCCCATGGTTGTATATAGGCTCTGGCCATTAAAGAAGATAAACATTTAAGGGGATGAATCGAATAAAACTTTGCAAAAAGGTTTATTAGGCAGTCTACTTCACCTATAGGGGCTCAACATTTTTTGTCCCATAGGCACTGTTTGATTGTAGCACTTAATGCTTGTGATTGGTTCTGGAAAGACTGAGTGCTTCCTGGTTCAGGGACTTACGGGAGAAGCGGAGGAGAGACACAGCTGGTGGAAGAGGTAAGTGGCATTCTCCCCGCTACCCCACCCCTCCTCCCTCATTTCCTGCCAGCCGCTACTGGGAATATTTATACGTATTATCAATAAAGCAAAAATGCCTTTCCAATGGAAACTCTAAACTAGCCATAACTACACATTCACTAACACTGACTGACCGTGTTACATATAGGTACATATATGTTACAAAGCAACAGTCACACATCTGTCCTGTTGGCACTTCTCTTCATAGAAAATACCAATGTAAATGTAATGTAATGTAATTTGACTTATATAGCGCACAAATCACCCGAAGGTCTCAGGGCGCTTGCTTAGGGAACCCGTCCTGGTATTCCCTTGTGAGATACCCCCGGCAGGGTATCCACAAGGTGAAAGCCAGGCATCCCGCCGCGAGGGGCCGTAGTGGAGATTAAGCAAGCTATTGCCCAGAGTCGCAGAGTGTGACCCCGTGAGTTGAGTAGGCACCGGCGCGAGAATTAACGAGTCCATGGAATTTTTGAGCCCGAGACCCTGCCGCGTCGGGAATCGAACCCTGGTCCACGGCCGCTCTCAGCCTCCGGGTCTGCCGCCTCTAACCACTGAGCCACACTTCTCCACTTTCCTCTTAGTAGAGTTGATCTCTCTCGTGAGAAATCTACACCAAACATAGCAGCCACAGTATTCTATAGACATTAAAGAGCATACCATATTTGGTACAGATTGGTAAGAAGGTAGTGGCTGTTCTCAAATGACATGGATTTTGTCATGGCAATTACTAGCTGCTTAGCTCTGAAACGGCTAAATGAATGTTCACATCGTGGCATGGCAGCATATCCCTTATTCTGAGGCCTTTCTTGGTTCGGTCAAAATCTGTTCAGTCACTGCTAATAAATAGGGCAATTATGAGTGCTGAGTGATTGTCACAGTATTCATTTATTTGTAAATATTGTGGATCCACAGATATCACACTGCAAACATTGAGAAGTGATATAGTGTGCATGCATACACCTTGTTATATGTGCACTGAAAACTCACAAACTCTCACTCTTCAAATGTTGGTGACCATTGGTAGGAAAACAAGAAAACCAAAGTAGCATAGCAAGAAAGCTAATGCTGAATTATGCACATATATGTGTGGGTAAGTCCACCTAATTCTGAATCTCTCTCTTGCCTGTCTCTAGTGCTTACTCTGTAAATAATAGGTAGTGAGGCCCAAACCTTTCCTCAGTAGCTATCAGCAGTCCTGCAGAAGGCTGCATAGTCTTTATTCCACCTCATCAATCTTTAATCCATCACCAGACACTCCCTGCCCCTCTGTTTCACTCCTGCATGTTCCATTGTGTTCCTTTCTGTTCCTGTTTCTCATTTTGTCACTGTTTTCCCTTTGGTACCTTCCTTCTTATTTGGCCCTATTGTGTTTGCCTCTCCCTTTTTCAGGGACAAAGTTCGATGAGGAAAGATAAGTGCTGGTGCACAAAAATGAGTGCTGGTAGGCAAAATTATGCACTGCCTGTCAGGCTGAAGCGAGATGCAGAAACAAAACTGAATTTCAGACCCACAGCCCCTCTTCTGGCCAGGGCTTTCAGCTGCAAACACATCCCTTCTGGGATGTTTAAACAAGCATTGGTATAGCCAATAGGTCTCGCTTTTGGGACCTTATAAGTATTTAGTTATGCAGCAGAATATCCTTGGTGCAACAACACCAACTGTTGCATGGCTAAAAACGTATAAGTTCCCAAATGCAAGACCTATTAGCTATGCCAATGTTTTTTTAGTTTTAAAAATCTGGTCACCTTACCTCTAAGCCAAAAGTGCGGCGTAGTGGGCGTGGTGAAAGAATAAAAACTGTAGCAGAAGGGAGGGCAGATGGGGTGCGGAAACTCCCGGTAGGGGCTGGATTTGGAGATATGTAAGTAGGAGATAGGAAGAAATTGGTCAAAGCCCTGCCTCACGCCAACCTTTGAAAAGGACGCCTGAGGTAAATTAACACCCTCTTCATTGTTGATTTCCGGTTCGGGCTCAGTCTGTTCTTTTAGTAAATATACAAACATGCAATGTAAGTGCTGAAAGTTTTCATGGCTGGTACCCCGCGAGTGAGCGCAAAGCACTTCATGCAGCATTAGAGAATAAGAGTGGTTGAGTTTAAGCCTGCCCTTTTGTAAGTGAACATTATGAGCTTCATCTTGTGTTTTGTACATATGTGTTATGAGTTGGATTGCTCTTTGGTGTATGCGACGCCAATGAACTAAAACATTTTAGGACCTGAAGCTTACGGTCCTTATCCGTCATTACCCTAGGGCAGGATGGCACGACAGAAACACAGACCCAGAAGTTAATAGTGAATTACCTTTGGCAATAAATAGTAGGAGACAGGAAGCAACTGAAAACGAGACAAATAGTAGGAGACAGGCAGCAACTGAAAACGAGACGTGCAGCAACAGAAAATGGCAAAGGCAGACAGCAAGAGAGAATAAGACAGGAACCAAGAGAGAGACAGATGCGCACAAAGAGGCAGCAGACAAAACAAGCATTGGCTGCTTTTGCGGCCGTAAAAGTGAAAGCGATCGTTCGGGAGTGGTGCGTGCGTGTGGGCGTGCACATGCATTGCACTCTTTTACAAAGCACATACTCATGCTTTGTAAAAGATCTAGCGGTCCTGCTAATTACAAAAGCCTTCACAGAAAAAGGCAGACCTTTTTGTTTGGTTGTTTTCGTTTCTGCTGTGTTTTTGGAGAGAGGCAGCTTCCTGGGTGAGACTAAGGTTGGCGTTCCTTGTATTTGAAAGGAGTAGGTTGTCAACTTGAGGAGGATTGGTTGTGTCCTGAAATTAGTACAAGAACAAGAACACAAAATTGGTTTCAAGAACTTGCAGGCAGCGCCTCTCTTCGAGCTCCGGGCCACGGAAGGCGGGCGAGGAGCCTCATCTGCCCTGCCATTAACTCAGATGTACCATTTTGTTTTCTTGCTGCCTCTCAGAAACGTGACATTTTGAGCTCCCGAGCAGTGCATTCTCCGGTCAGAATAATTTACCGTAGTTAAATTAAAGGAATTCACATTGTATCAGGGTCGGATTAGGATCACAATTTGGCCCGGGCACTGACGAAAAAAGTGGCCCACATTTGTGGGGCGTGGCCCACATTCGCGGGGCGTGGCCCACATTCGCGGGGCATGGCCCATATTCAAGACACGTGGCCCACATTCAAGGGGCGTGCCCTTCCATAAAATATCATTTAGTTACTCTTTGAGGTCTAATTTGTAGAGAAACATTTAGTAAATTAAGCATTTTAAAGCTTAAAGAGCCAGTAACATTGGTAAAGACTAGGAGCACTGTAGTTCTGAAAAACGAATACTTACTTGCAGTCTTAACACCCTCCACAATGTTCACAACCAGCTATGTCCTTGACTCTAATCACATAAATCAGAAATCCACAACATTAGAAAACCAGACCTGAGTTCTATTTATGAGCACCAATTACAGTACTCAAGATCCGATTTTTTTATTTAAGGGCCTGGGTGATGAAGTGATCTGCCCAGAATCACAGGGTGTTGAGCAGACGCTGGGACTCAAACATGATTCCCCATCTCTGCAACTCTGGCATCAGGCCATATATGCCTATGCACACACAAGGAATGTAAGTGGCAGGATACTGTTCTTGTGAAGGACACAGGGCCAAGGTGACAATGGCCTAAAAGCTGAGCAACTAATAAAACAGCCTGGCCCCTTTCTATTGTAAAATTATTCTAGCCCTTCAGCGCAGGAGCGCCTGAAAAGCAGCGAGGACCCTGCTATTGCTAACCTACTCAGCCCTCCAGAGCAGGAGCACCTACAGCAGCGAGGACCCTGCTATTAGTAAATTACTCAGCCCTCCCCAGCCCTCCAGGGCCTCAGGGCAATGTTCTAGCAGGGTAACACAAAAAAGCTGCTATCACCAGGGTCATGCTACGACAAGACAGTCCACAGATGGTGGTCACAAATGCTTAACTTCTCGGCCTGTGCTGCACAATCTCATTTAAGGCCTGTAGGAAAGTGGTTAATCATGCAGTAAGGCTAGTAAAGCAGTAAAGCAGATGGGTCATCCATGGTAGCCAGGGGGAGGCTGAGGTGAAGATGTGCTCGTTCCAAACATCACCTGGCCTCCTTTCGAGACCCATTCTTCCTCTCTTCCTCGCCCACTATGCCCTGCATGTGAAGGGCTGTGGGCGAGGTTAAAACAAAACACTGTTTATGTGCTGCGTGGGCCCCAGGGGGGCCGATGTGAAAAGGGGTCAAAGGACTGAGCAACACCTGGCACCCAGGGAGGCCGATTCTGGCCACACAATCACCCCTCCCCAGCCCACCCTCTGTGTGATTGCTGTGCATGGCAGGGGGTGAAGGAGGCCACAGCTGATAATCGCTGTACGGCCGACCAGCGAAGCTGCTTTCCTTTCTGTCTTTGTCCCAGTGCCCTCTGTGGGCCGGTTTTTTTCCGCCCCTTTCCCAGTCCACAGAGAGCACTGGGAAAGGGGAGAAAAAAAAAACGGCCCACAGAGGGCACTGGGACACCGGCCCTTCGGCCCATGCCCGAGTGCCCGCAGTGCCAATCCGCCCCTGCATTGTATCATGTCTTTTATTTTCAAGTGTTCCCGAATTTTAGCAAGAACAGTGCTGCAAATGAACCTCAGATATTTGCGGTGTGTTAGGCTCAAGTTACATGGAGCCAGGAAGATGTGCGGAACGGTAAGACCCGAGTTAGCCTGCATTTGGAATGGAGCAACACGACCAGAAGTTGCAGTGGCAAGTAAAACAAGCTCGGAAGTGGGAAATAAAACAAGCATTGGCCGCACGGCCATGAAAGAGACACGGCCACGCGGCTGTGAATGTGAAAGCAATCGATGGTGACACGGCCGCACGTCCGTGAGACGCTCTCTGTGGTGGGGGAGGGGGAGAGGCAGTTGTGAGAGGCGCCTAATTATCCATGACAGCGTGCACTCAAGCTTGTAGACAGCCAGCAAACGCCTGGGTAGCACTTTCGAGATGCCCTTTAATAAAACTCGAGCAACAGCGCATGTGCTGTTCTAGGCTCGACCTAAAATTATAGCATTCCTCAGTTGTCTGTTACTGTGACAGAGGAGAGAGACTATGTTCAACATGCCTCTCACCTTGTCTAAGGAAGGGAAGTAGAAAGAGAGAACACATTGAAAATATAGTTTAGGACAGGTGTATGCTTTGGTAAGAGTGTAGAACACAGTTCTGGGACAGCTGTAACCTGTACAATCTCCCTTCCCATGCTCCACAGATTTTTGCAGACCACAGAAGCGCAGGGTGAGTAGCAGCTTCATACCCATCCACACCTTCTGGCAATATGGCGGAGATGGGCTGACACTACCATTACCCTTGTGTAAAGCAACTGAACTTAATATTATAGAAACACCTCTCCCTTGTGCAAGATGGGGGAATGGTTGATAGGGGTAAACTCTAACACCCTTTACCAAGGGTGATGGTAGGTATTGAAATACTCCCGTCCTCAGGCAAGGATAGGCAATAAATGCCTCTAGTGAGCCTCTTCAGTAGGCATGGTGGTGAGTGTTGAAAAAATAATTATACCTGCCACATTTTTTATGAATGTCTCCTTGTATTCGTGAATACATGATGGGATTCATAAACATCAGAGTGCATACTCGCATCACTGACCTGGATGTGCTTTAACCTGATGCTTTTCATTTCCTTGTAGAAACCTTGGTATCAGTTTTAGGAGATGCCGAGCACTTACTTGGGCGCCATACTGCAAGGGTACAAGCCTTGTTATTTTCAGTTTATTTGTTTAGTTTCCTTATGTCTAATTTAGTTTGTTTTTAGTTCCAGTATACTCCTTGTCACAGGGCCTGTGCGAGGAGTAGGAGTCACTGGACTCCAGTTTGAATTTTTCTTTGCCCACTCATTTTCACTTTTGACATGCTGAGCCACGTTCATATTTTAGCCATGCCCCCGGGAACGCTGCTTGGATGGTGGGCTCCATAAACAACATCAGAGCGCTACGGTAGGTAAATAAAAAGAAATCTATAGTTGGGCGAATTAGAGTAGGAAGATGAGGATACACACTACCACTGTGTTTTGACAAAGCAGAGGGGTTAGAGAAACCCTGACGAAAGGTTAATATGCCACACACATCATAATCTAGTAACACAGGCCCAGTTATAAACACACAGCCACCATCAATTGCCAATACACCCACCACCAGACTTCCATGCGATCATATGTCCATACAACCACCACTATCATCAACACAAACATCATCATAAGTAAACACGCAATCAGTATCATACATCCACGTAGCCACCATAATATACTAACACAGCCAACATATTAGGTCCATAAAACGAACATCAAATGCTAACACATTCGCCACTTTATGGAAACATCCCCATAATTATACGTCAATGAAATCAACATTAAGTGATAACACACCTATTATCATATGCAAACACACTCAACTTCACACATCCAGACAACCAACATCATCGTATGTCCACTCAATTAACATCATATGCGAGCACAGACATCAAATGCTAACACACACCTTCCATCATATGTTTCTACAACCAACATCAAATGCCAACATACCCACCATCGTACACAAACACACTCTCAATATGTCCGCACAGCAAGAAAATACTCTAACCCACCCACTAACAAAGCAAAAATCAAAACAAAAAAGCTCCAGTGAAATTCCCTCAAAAAATTTAAAGTTGCAATAAAATTAAGATTGACTAATACACCTACACGGGCTGTGGAGTGGTGTGGCTCACTGGTTAGAGGCGGCAGACCCAGGAGCAGAGGACGGCCCGGGACCAGGGTTCAATTCCTGACGCGACAGGGTGGTGGACCAGGGTCAGCGGACTCGATAATTCTCACCTCAGTGCCTACTCTAACCAGGGATCACACTCGGCAACTCTTGCCTCATCTCCTCAACGGCCCCCCACATACGCCGGGGATGCCTGGTTTCACCTTGGAGATATCCAGTAGGGACCATCTCACAGGGAAAGCCAGAACGGGTTCCCCAGCGGTCTATTGCGCTGAGATACTCCTTCGGGAGTCGATTCTAGCGCGTTAGAAACCCGCAATTAAATTAAATTATGCCATAGCCACAAAAACTAAAAACACATAAAACCCCTGCCATACCAACTCAACCTTCATTTGTGGGCAGCTGGCATTTACAGCAGGGACTGGCCTTCCACGCAGCCTTGCGCTCAGCCTTCTGTGTCAGCAACCCTTGCAGTGAACAACTGTGCACCCTATATTCCGGCCCTAAACCTAACCACCCAGGGGGCCAATGTTGACTGCTCCCAGCCTTTTGACTGCCCAGTCACTTCACACCTAGTTCCCACTGTACACAGCCTTTACCCATAATCAGCAGGGATTTGGCTCCGGGGACTGTGAGCCCTACCTCCCCATGCACCCAAACGTTCTTACTGGCCTATGACTAGGGCCTGCATTCATTCTTACATGTGCCCATCCCTTTCTACGCATCGATTTTCATAAATAATCTTCTGATATGGGCTTCACAGTGAAGCTGCGTGTTCATTTTCTATCTCAAATATGGCCACAGCATCTCTTTTGCATGATAGTTCAATTTCACCAATCGAAGCGAAGCATAATTATTGTTGGTCATTTCTTTTCATCATTGTCATTGTTTTCTTGTTCTATCAATTGAAGTTTTTCAATGCATCTTCTTTGCAAAGATGTCCTTTTCCTTTTAGTTCCTGACTCGCCACCACCAATGCTGCCATACTAAACTTAACTTTACCTTTTACTCTTGCTACTGATATGAGAGGTGTGAATGTGTTTGTTGCAAAATGTGTAAGTTTTTGTATTACCGTGTTACTGAGTAGCTGGAGTAACATTGAATTGAAACAGCAATTGTGACATTGTTTCTTTTTCTGGTACGTTTTTGGAATTTTGTGAAAATGTTTGAGGTTGAGAGCATACTTGGTTTGTTTGTTTTAGCCATGAGGGTTCATAGAGCGCTGCTAATGCTCTTTCTCTGTAAGTGTAGAATAGTACTTCAAGTATGGTATTGAAAATACCCTTCAGTGATGTCACAGTTAGAAGCTCTCGGGCCAGACAGACCCCGTCATCAGTGAAATCTTCAGGCACGACATGGTCATCGGTGAAATTTCCTTTTAGCAAATCTCAGCTATAACGACCTGGACTGCAAATGAAATCTGCCTCGCATGTGCTCTGTGTTGTTTTGGTCAGTGAGGAGCCGGAACACAAGAGTACCTCTTCCCTTTCAGTGGCTCTCTTGCAGCTGCAGCCCAGATCCAGCCGCACGCGGAAGAGTCCTCATTGGCAGGTGTTCTGTTACTTTCCACATTTCAGCGTCGTAGCGCTGTATAACAACCCCCTCGTGCCAGGAGTGATCATTTTCCTGCTGTTACGGAGATGGAGTTAATGGCAGGATAATGACAATGGAGTGGATAACCCTCTCGCTGGTGTTAGGAGACCCTTAGGTGGATGTCTGGGGCACAGTGTGCAGCTTCCTGAAAGTTCCATTTCCCAGAGGCACCTCGCAGGAGGTTGATATCTATGCTCAGCCCCCTGTAGTGCCTGGAAGCAGTACGAGGAGTAGACGAGTCAGTGCGCTTTACTTTGCTGAAAAATAACACTTCACCACCTCACAATCGAGAATCTCGGAGCCTCTGTCCAGTTGTTTAGGTGTTTTGCTGTTTGTCTCACATGTTGCTCCATAGTTCGTGGTCTTGGTGAGGCAGCAGGGAGCCAACTTGGAGGCAGCACAGGGTTATTAATTGTATGCCATTGGTTCTGCAGAGAAAAGGCCCATTTTACGGTGCATTACGGGTCTGTTAAGTTGTCCAGCTTATCAATGGTCAGCTTTTGTTGCTGCCCTTCACCAAACATAACTACCCTTTCTTGGCTCCCTTCGGAAAGTTTCTGGTCACTGAACTTGAAGGGGGCGGCAATCTGATTTACTGGTATGAGTTCACTGTAAGGCCCCAACGAGTTCACTCCTTGGACCAGGGATGGAGCTCGTCTCGACTCTCGAGGCTCAGGAGCTTGGCTTCTAAGGCTCCTTTGGAAATGGAGTCCCTGCTGCCTCCTGCCTCGAGCTGAGGTGGGAGGTGCGATTGTTCCCCTTTTCACTTGGGTGCTAGATGAACTTCCGTCTCCCGTAGGGCATCTGTCTTTACACTGTGTGGGAAAAGGATTTGCAATTCCTATTGAAAATGTTAGCATTTCTGGGCTAGAAGTTACTGCAATCTTAAAATCCTCCTTCTCTTTTTTAACATTTAATATTTGTATTGTTGAGTGTGAGCGAAGCTTAATATGCTATATCTGAAAAAAAAAAACAAAAGAAAACATACTATATCTAAGAGAGACATCTAGCCACAGATTCCATTGAATTTCCCTGGTGTCAGACCGGATCGGTAAGATGTTTCTTTGAACAATACTCCTGCATGTCGGTGGGTGGTGCTGGCCGGCCCTGCATGACGTCAGCGTCGTCTGTGCCATTGTGATGTCTGTAATTTATATAGGCACCACCACGGCACGCTGTTAGTTCTTTTCTTACCGCGCCAGCCAGCGCAGATCCATGAAGAGATCTACCCTCTTTCACTTTTTGACAGACTTTTTGCAATGTATTGTCAACCGCTTTTTCGGTGTGTAGGGTTTTCCTCATTTACAAGAAGACTTCTGGGTTCAAACCGTGCGGCGCCTGCAACCATGCAATGTTGGTGACTCCTCACACCTGGTCTACCTCTGGTGCCTGGAGCGCAACTACGACTTGAAGTTGTGCTCTGACTGCCAGGCCATTGCTCTGAAAGCTTGAGGGAGTGGTCTCTAAAGATACTTGCGGCCCGGCGCTCAACACCATGTCGTTCTCCTTGGAGGTCTTGTTAACAGTCACGGTTAAGAGGAAGGTCTAGGCACCGCTCCGGGAGTCCTAAGTCTTTGTCCTCCCACTCAAAGTTGAGTGGGTCAGGTAAGAAGCACAAACAACATAAAAGTCAAAACGTTTTTTGACTTCTCTTTGCCCGTCAGCCGGTGGGATGGAGGATTCTTGGCGTTCTAGGCATCATTCTGCTGAACCTGCATCTGGGTTGGCTCCGCACTTCCCTGCCTTCTTGGGAGCTGGAGCGACCCTGCCCAGGTCAAAGACTTTTCTGACACTGTGTGCCTCATATTTGAGCAGCCTGAACCTGCTGACTCGCTTTCAGGCCCCAGAGTCTCCGAGGGGTCTACGTTAGGTTCCGCACCGGTGGCTAGGGGCCCGACTACGATAATCCCCCCCCTCCATGGATCTGGCGATGAATCTAGACCAATGCCAGTCATACCATTGTTACCTTCCCAGGAGCGGGCTCCTACTCCGAGACTCCCAACGCCACCTCCTTCAACCGACGTCACCAGCCCCATTCTCATTCAGGAAGACCCGAAGCCGTATCAACTCCAACAGAATCCTTAGATCCAAGATTAGTTCCTCAGCCTTTTTCTGCTAGGTTAGGAATGGAGAACGATTGGGAGGGGTTGCTGGACCCTTTACAAGAGCAACCTTATCATGACATGGACTGGTTTGAGGAATTGGGTGAGGCCAGCGAGCTGGATACCTCTCTAGTTTCCGGTCTGCTTTCTCCCCCTACCTTGGCTACCTGTATCGCTCACAGAATTCTTAACCTTCATTCCTCTGACATTCTGGCCAATCTCCTTTCGCCCTACACACCCATCCGCCAGCTACGCTCAATGGGACAGCACCTGGTGGTTGTCCCCCGGGTAAGGAAAGCCCGGGCATGGGGACGCTCTTTTCGCGTTCTAGCTCCGAAGCTCTGGAACTCTCTTCAATCAATTAATCAAATCATTTGTAAAGCGCACTACATACCCGTGAGGGACTCAAGGCGCTGGGGGGGGGGGGCACTACTGATCGAATGCCAGATCTTGAGTATCCACCTGAAGGTCAGCAGGTCTTGGGTCTGTCGTGGGCTCAGTGGGAGGGTGTTCCAAGTCTTGGCGGCGAGGTTGGAGAAGGATCTCCCAGCTGTGGTGGTTCTTCGGATGTGTGGGACAGTGGCGAGCGAAAGGTCGGCAAAGCGTAGCTGACGGTTGGGGATGTAGAAGGAGAGCCGTCTGTTGAGGTAGGCTGGGCTGGGCTGGTCTTGTGGAGTGCCTTGCGTGCGTGGGTGAGGAGCTTGAAGGATATCCTCTTGTTGACAGGGAGCCAGTGCAGGTTTCTCAGGAAAAAGTCATGACTCTCTTGGCCAAAGGAGCCAGCGAGACAGTTCTGACACCAGAAGTAGGCTGTGGTTGTTATTCCTGCTACTTTCTGCTCCAGAAAAAGAACAAGGGTCTTCCCCCAACCCTAGATCTGCGAGCTCTCAACTACCTCCTCAAAAAGGAAAAGTTCAAGATGCTCACTCTGGCTCAGGTCTTTTCTGTCCTGGATCTAGGAGACTGGATGGTAGCATTGGACTTGCAGGACGCCTATTTTTACATCCCAACTTGCTCATCGGCATTACCTGCGGTTTACGGTATGAGAAAAGCACTTTTATTTCACAGTGCTCCCCTTTGGCCTTACCATCGCCCATCGCGTGTTCACCAAGGTGATGGCGATGGTCGCAGCTCATCTGTGCAGATCAGGGGTGCCAGCCTTGCCCTATCTATATGACTGGCTGTTGAAGGCAGGCTCACCCCAGGCTGTCCTCTTCCACCTCCAGACTACGGTGAACCTCGTACATTCACGGGGGTTAACTATCAACATCCTGAAGTCACATCTGACTCCCTCTCAGATGCTCCTTTTTGATCTGAGCTGTTCTGAACACAGTGCAATTTCAGGTCCAACTTTCTGAACTGAGAGGCCAGAATATTCAGGCTATGATATCGATGGTTCAGCCTCTATCCTGGATTTTGCTGAGAATGACTTTGAGGCTGCTGTACCCCATGGCCTCCTGCATCCTGAGGTTCCGTGATTCTGAACCCGTTCAATAAAGGTCGTCGTATCTAGACGATTTTGGTATCAGCGGACCGCAAATGACGAGTGCGGCATGTACGAGTGTTTTCGTCATGATCGACTGATGGATACACTGTGTATTCAGGGATTTCGTTCGAACCTTCGGGTTCCATTTTGTGTACAGCAGCCATTTTGTGGTTGCCCTCACATAGGCCGATGACTACGGCCGAGCGAGTCTTTCAGACATGTACACCTTTAGCTGACTTCTGTGTGACCTTAACGAGCTGACTCCCTTGCCCGAATATAACTTTGCTGAGCCAGTTCCTTGTTAGGCAGCTGGTCAGATAGAGATCAAAGAGCAGGACATTGCTGAATTTATGGTACATGCACACACCCTTCTATCTAACTTCTCATCTGTTTCCGGTTCCTTCTTTTATGGCCTATTTATGGTTTGGGTTGAGGTCCTTTTATTATGGGTTTGTCCGGCCTGTCCGAGCAGGAATGTTGGATTTTGCCTTGTCATTTCTGGTGGGCTGGACAACGGAAAGTGGGCTTGTCGTTATGCGATATGTTTGAAATGTCACTACGTGATTGGTCAGTTTGTAAGTAATTGATGCTAGCCAGGAATGGGATTTTTAGCATAAAAGACGATGTCTCGCTCTATGAATTTGTGCAGTCTCTAGCGAACCACCCGTGTTGTGCTTCGTAGACCTCTGTTCCTGGTTGCAGCCAATAAACTTGGTCTTTGACGTCACCTAGAAGTGTCCCATGTCTCTGTATGCCAAGACAGGAGAACTCAAAGAGATCGGGCCTTTCCCCTGGCGCCGCTGGGTTCAAAAACCTGGTTCTTCAGTTGGCACCCAACGTGGGGCGCCTTCAGCAGTACCGGTCCAAGCCTGACGATCGTGAGGAGCTTCGTGTGAAAATTCTGGAGGAAGGCCTGCCACTTCATCGACCCCTGTATGTCGTCGTGGTCTGAAAGTCTTTGCTGCGAGGTTCCCCGCTTTCCGACGGCTACGAAGGACTGCTGCCCTGACTGTCGCACTGTCTTGGAAGCCTTTTGACGATTTGTATAGCGAGACAATAGACGGGTCTTCTGGCGACGCCATCGACATTTCAGTTAAGTATGAGTGGAGCGTCTCCCAGTCCTTAGTTTTGTTTTGGGTATCCCCTTGGGATCTTGGATTTGGGACTTGCAAGCTCCAAAGCCGAGGGACTCATGTATTCGCGAGATTATCGTATTCGATATTCCCTTGAAGTTTGAAGCTAGACTAGTGAGCGAAGATGCCTGGTCTTAGCAGACTTGGAAAGATATTTTGTTGTGATTGTAATAGGGATTCCTGATTGGAGGACTCGTGTCCGGTGCCTCCGATTAGAACTCCGACCTATGAGCTCTATTTAAAACATGGCGTGGGCCCTATCACGTATAATGAAGTATGGATTAGATATACTAGGAAGGACGGTGTCCTCAAGTGGCCCCAATATGGTAGTTATGATACTGATATTTTAGATAATCTCGAAGTTAAATTGTTCAAGAAGAAAGCCCGGCCGGCGATGTTTGACTCTTTCCGCCTATGGCGAAAGGAAGCCAAACAGAAAGAAATTAAGTTAGCGAAGAGAGCAAAAAGAGAAAGGGGTATGTCAATGGTACAAGCTGCTGTACAGTTTAGAGATAACGAAGAAGAACAAGCAAGTGAGCAGTTGCAAAGGCAACGTAAACTGGCGATTGATAAATGTTACCCAGCGTTGCCATCTCCTCAGCAGGATGCATTGAAGGACCTTGAGAAAGATCCTCTGATGTCTCATTTGTTGAGTTCGCCACCCCCTTATGTGCAGAGTGCTACAGCACCTCCGCAACCTTTAGTTGCGCAACCTCCGGTTGTTTTGCCTCCTGTTATTGTAGCACCGCCAGCTCCTCTTCAGTTGGCTCCTACTCCTTTGGTGCAGCCTTCTCTAGGGCCACCGATTTTTCTACCTGCTTTGTCTCCAACTCCTACGCCTGTATTGTCTACTTCTTCTACTAATACTCCTATGCATACTTTGTCTCATCCTGTTTTTCCTCCTGTTCTTTCGTCACCTCCACTTTCTGTTCGACAGAGAATGACCAATACTGTTACTGGTCTCTTTTCTCCTCATTTTTGGGTCTTTGGGTATGACCCCTGTTACAGAGCGTAAGCAATTGCGTAGCCAATTGCCTGGTCCTGATGAGCGGTCAGTATTGGATCATTTAGCGCGTAAATGGGTTACTTATCCTTCAAGGTATAACTTTGAGTCTGTTATGGATGTCTTCCGTCAATGGGAGGCACCGACGCAGAGACATGTTTTTGGGACAATGTGTTCTTTCCTTCGTGAAGAATGGGAAGATGGTGATTTGGGACAAGCTCCGCCTGAGTTGTTCGGTGTTCAGTCTGAGTTTGCGAAGGGAACTATAGTGGGTGTTGACGTTGAAAGAGCGATTGCGACGTTGTTGTTGTTTAGGAGTGAGTCTCCTTCTCAGCAGTTGTTTGAGCCTGATCCTTCTGTTAGGAGAAAAGCGCGACAATATCCAAATGAGAGAGGTTCCTCCGGTGTGGAAAGAAGCAGTTCAGGCTGATGCTGGGTTGGGTATTATAGCTGCACAGGCTCATTTTCAGCGTGTTTGGGTACATGTTCCATGGAAGAGAGCTGAAGTTTTGGCCCTTAAGCAGACTTTGCCTGATCCAAGTAAAAATCCTGCAGGGTACTATAAGGAGTTATCGCAGGCAGCTGAATCATGTATGATGAATTTAGCTGATATAGACATGTTGTTTGGTAATGTAGTTCCACAGCCTTTATGGGCGAAGATTCGTCATGAGAACCATGCGCAAGAATGAGGTGATACATGGGCTAATATCGGTGCTGCAGATGGTCGACAAGCTGGTGGAGCTAAACCTGAGTCTTTAGTTGCAGAACTCCCTGGTAGGATTATTAATTATATGAAGACTTTGATGCCTGCTATGCGTGTCAACTGGGACAAATTGTCTGCATGTAAGCAGAAGAAAGACGAAAGTGTGTCTGACTTCTTCACTAGGTTTGAAGAGACGTTTATCGACCATAGTGGTCAGGACATGAGTACGGAAGGTGGTCAACGATTGTTCGTTGATAAGTTTGTGCATAATCTGCTTCCAGAATTGTGCACTAAATTGAAGGATTCTGAGAGTTCTTGGGCTGTATCTTCGTCAGCACAGATATTAGCTACTGCCCAGTACTATGAGAATAGAGATAAGGATGAGAAAGATAGAGCCGACAAGAAGACCAAAGAGTTAAAGACGAAGGTTCTTTTGCAGCAAGCGTATCCGCCACGTAATAATCAGCGTGATTATCAGCAACCTCAGCAATATCAGAGAAACTCGCAAAGGTTCGAGTCTTCTCAACAGCGTTTTCCTGTAGGCCCTAATCAGTGTGTGTATTGCAAAGAAGAGGGTCATTTCAAGAATAGTTGTCCGGTTTTGTTACAGCGCACAAATGGTGCTTCTGGTGTGAGGTCGAGGTGTTCAGCAAGCTCCGAGAGGTAGAGGACGTGGTGTGTCTCAGAATGCGCGTTCCTTGCCTCCGCAGAATTCAATGAATAGTTTTGATCAGCAGAATGGTGCGTCTGGTAGGACGGCTCAGTACTATGCGGACGATTACTATGTCGAAGGTGAGAATATGGATGGTAATGATTGCTAGGACAGCCATAGAAAAGAGAGGGAGTTGTTTCAGTTCCAGTAGATCAGAGTGGACCTTATGTTGAAGTGATTGCATCAGGTGTGTCAGAGCCTTTTCTGTTGGATACTGGTGCTGCGAAGAGTTCTATTATGCACTCTAAACTCCCTGGCGCACCTTTGTCTGGCTTAACGAATGTTTCAGTAGGTTTTTCTGGCGCCCCGGTTAGTAATCCGATTTCTCGTCCCTTATCTATTTCTGTTGGACCTTGTGATTTTGAAGCACCCCTTATTCTGACGACAGGTTGTGGTGAGAACTTGTTCGGATTAGACTTGTTGAAAAGGTTGTATGCGACGCTATATTGTTCTCCTTCAGGAGTACAGCTTACATTGGGAAAGAGAGTGATCTCTCCTATGTATTTGTCTAAAGATCGACTTCCAGCTGAATTGTCTTCTCTCCCTGATTTTCTTTGGGCTACTGGTCCTAATGATGTGGGTCTTTTGGAGATCCCGCCATATGTTGTGACATTGAAAGCGAATGCTAGATTGCCACGTATTCCCCAATATCGGATTTCTAGTGATGGTGAAAGAGCACTTTTGGCGATCATTTATGATCTGATTGAGAAAGGTGTGATTGAGGAAACGAGAGGTAATGTGTGCAATAGTCCGGTTTTGCCTGTTCTGAAACGAACTGATTCTTCACAGCCGCCTGTATATACGTTTGTGATAGATCTTCGCGAGGTGAATAAGATTGTTGTTCCGCAATTTCCTGTTGTACAAGATATCACTGCTTTATTGACTCTGATTCCAGCTTCTGCTACCTGGTTTTCGGTGATTGACTTGAAGAATGCTTTCTTCAGCATCCCGATTGCTGAGGAGAGTAGGGATATTTTTGGCTTCTCTTTAGGAGGCCGAAGTTTTCAGTTCATGCGTGCTCCTCAAGGCTATTGTGAGAGTCCATCCATCTATAGTCAGGCTTTGAAAACACAACTTGATACGATTATCTTACCTGATGGTGCTGCCCTTATTCAGTATGTCGACGATTTGTTAGTTGCTGCTGACAATGAAGAGATTTGTAAAGAGGCTACTTTGTCGTTGTTGCGTCATTTGTCTGATTTCCATCATAAGGTGTCTCTTTCGAAGTTGCAGTATTGTCGACAAGAAGTATTCTACTTAGGTCACCTCTTATCGAAGGAGGGAAGAAGGTTGACCCCAGAAAAAATTCAAGCTATTGCGAAAATGAGTGTGCCTACGACACAGAGAGAAGTACGTGCTTTCCTGGGTACTACGTCGTATTGTAGACAGTGGATCCCTAATTTTTCACTTCTTGCGAAACCTTTGATAGCTCTTACTGTTAAGGATACTCCAAATACTATTCCTAGGACTGATGAATGTCAGAAAGCTTTTCAGAATTGCGTGATGCGTTGTGTTCGGCTCCTGTGTTGGGTACTCCCGACTACAGTAAGCCTTTCACACTCTATGTTCACGAGAGAGAGGGATGTGCATTGTCAGTTTTGACTCAACAGTTTGGCGATAAGCAACGTCCATGTGCGTATTTTTCATCGACTTTGGATCCGGTAGCTAGAGCGTTGCCGAGTTGTTTAAGAGCTACAGCAGCAGAGGCTGTCTCTATTCGACAGTCTGCTGGTTTGGTGATGGACAATACGTTGATTGTGATGGTTCCATATGCAGTGGATACCTTATTAAATCGAACCAAGACACAGCACTTAACTAGTGCTCGGTTGTCAGGTTATGAATTGACACTCTTAGCGAGTCATGTGCATATAAAAAGATGCAACACGTTGAATCCAGCTACGTTGTTGCCGATTTCAGTCGAGACAGATGTTTGTGAACAGCATGATTGCTTCCTTAGGACAGAGGAAGAAACGAAAGGGAGGATAGACCTTAGGGATACTCCTCTTGCGGAATGTGATGGTACCTTATGGGTTGATGGTTCGTGCTTCAAGCTTCCGAATGGTGATACGACTGCGGCATATGCTGTTACGACTTTGCATACGATTGTTGAAGCTGCACGTATCCCACATTATCAGCGCAAGCAGCAGAGTTGATTGCATTGACAAGAGCGTGTGTGTTGTCGAAAGGGAAACAAGTGACTGTGTATACCAATAGCCAGTATGCGTTTGGTGTGGTTCATAGTTTTGGACGATTGTGGAAAGAGCGTGGGTTCCTGACTTCGCATTGGACTAAGATTCAGCATGGCCAGTTGGTGAATGAGCTCCTTGAGTCACTTACTTTGCCGTTGCAAGTTGCGATCGTGAAATGCAGTGCGCATAAGAAAATTACTGATGACGTTGGTCGTGGTAATGCGTTTGCAGATGAAGTTGCGAAAGGAACTGCGAGAGATGTGATGAGTCGAATGTATGTTGCGTGTCCGGCGAGATGGGTTCCGGATAGAAGTATGTGTGAAGATACGATAGAGAGCGTGAAGTCTATTCAAGCTGAAGCTACAGAGAAAGAGTTGAATGAATGGAGAGAAAGTAAGGGTAAATTGGATTCGAATGGTTGTTGGGTTGAGTTGTCAGAGCATTAGCGATGGTTGTTACCCGATGCGTATGTACTTCCGGTGGTTACGATGGCGCATGGAATGGCACATATCAGTATGAAAGGGATTTGTAAGTTGTTGGCTCCAGTATGGCAAAATGCTGGAATTCCTAAGTGTGCAGTGAATTTGGTCAAGAATTGTATAGTTTGTTTGATGTACAATCCTGGTAAGGAAGCTCCAACTCCAGCTGGTCATTTTGCGCCTCCGACGTATCCGTTTGAGGCTTTGCAGCTAGATTTTATCCACATGGAGAGGTGCAACAACTTAAAGTATGTGCTCGTTGTTGTTTGTGCCTTTTCACGATGGGTAGAAGGGTACCCCTTGAAAGATAACACTGCCTTATCTACAGCTAAAGCCCTTGTCAAGGAATTCTTCCCTAGCTATGGATTGCCGAGAATGGTCTGGAGTGATAATGGAAGTGAATTTGGGGGTCAAGTAATGAAGAGAGTGTGTGATGGTTTAGGAATCCGCCAGAAATTTCACGCTGCAAATCATCCCCAATCAGCTGGTCTGGTAGAATGCTATAATGGCACCCTTAAGCTAAAACTAGCCAAGATTCAGGCGAGCTCTGGTCTACAATGGCCAGATGCTTTTCCACTAGCACTTCTGTCAACGAGGATGACTGTGCATTCACGAATGGGACTTAGTCCGTACGAAGTGGTGTTTGGTCGCCCGGCAAATATTTGGGGAGTGCCGCGGCCGACAAAATTTAGCGAGATAGAGCACCCTGTATTGCTTGATTACCTTTACGAACTGACGGCTAAATTGCGTGTTTTGCACCAACAGGTTCATGATACACTGCCACAAGCATCTGAAGATCCAGGACATGCTATCGAACCTGGATCGTGGGTCTTCGTGATGAACTTCCAGCGGACCAAGAACGAGCAGCCCCGCTGGAACGGCCCCTACTTGGTGCTTTTGTCCACACGTTCAGCAGTGCGACTGCGCGGTAATAAGAACTGGATCCACGTCGTACATTGTAAGAGAGCTCCTTTGCCTCTGCCGTACGACCGGTGGGTCCAGGATGGTATTCCAGACTCTGAGACTGAAACCGTGCCTCGTTTTCTGCCTTTTAGCGATGCACGCTTGAGTGGGACGAACTCTGAACGAGAAAGTGATGATCTTCTGCAAGAAGCTGTGCCTCCGGCCGTTCGCTTGGACACTTCCGAACCTGAACTTTTGTTTCGAGATTAGACATTGCCTGGCAAAGGCCGTTATAATTTGCGACCAAGAGTCATGGGACTAATAAAAAAATTAATTCTTTCTTTGCTATTTTTAAGGTTAAGCTCTCCTCTGAGAAACTGTTTGACCGATTTTTGTTTTTCGAACCGCCATCCAGGTTCAGCTGTAAGGTCGCGTTGCAAAGTCTTTGGAGTGCAAGCCGAAGACATTAGGTCGACGGTTCTGGTTGGTCTAAGGGCGTTCCCTGGACTGACAGACGCATTCCTTAGCATGGAACACCCTACCGCCGCGAACAGCACGATTAGAGGATGGAGTTTTTCGAGATGGAGAGACCTGTTGAAAGAATGAGCTTTAAGAGAAAAATGTGTAAAGTGATGAGCAGAAAAAGTTTTTTAATATTGTGTTTGTTGATGTTGTTTAGCTTAATGATGTTTTTAATAGGTTATGTGAGATTTTCTTTCAAAGTGACGTTTGTACCCACTACGCAACCTATGCCTCCTCCTACTGTTTCTTCGCATTCTTTTCACTCTCTGCCCGAACATGAATCTATTAGGAGAATGGAATTTGCTAATAATTCCTTTGTTCAGCTTCTGCACCAACACCAGCTAGTAGTGAACATGACTAATTGTTGGGTGTGTGGCCTTCTGCCCCATACTACAGATAAAGGTATTCCTTACCTGGTTCTGCCTTTTAGCTACAATGGTTCTATGTGGGCATACAGAACGATGTTCATCTATGCTCTTGAAGTTTATCCCCTACGTTCTGTGAAGGATAGTCCGAAGAATAGTGCTCTGGTCAAGGGTATAGTCGACATGATAAGAGGAATTAGTTCCTATGAGACTATCCCGAGAGATGAGACGCAAGCATATATTGGATGGAACGTGACTGGATATGGAGTTAGTCTGAGTGTTAACCAGCGAGCGAAAAGATCCCCTCCGATTTGGATAGTGCCCCATCAGGGTCAATATTGTCTGCAAGGTAATGGCAAGAATCTGAGAGCTCAGTTAGGGAAGAGTGTCTGCACTGAGACGTATGTTTTTGCGTCCCAGAATTCCCCATCTTTTCTAGCAGCTAAGGGTACCTACTTTGTCTGTTACGATAGAGCGTACACATGGTTGCCCCCTGATTTCTCGGGAACATGTTTTGTCTCGTTCCTGTTGCCCCCTACGTATACAGCTGCGGCAGATTACCACAAGACGAGAGTTGTTAGAGGTGTCTTCAGTCAGGAAGATACTGCAGGACAAGAATTGGGAGATTTTCTGAATGGTTTTCTGCCGTTTTGGGGACCTATGGCTAACAGCAGGAACATTCGACAGTTGACGAGAGTGGTTGAGTCCACCATAGTCGAAACTGCCGGTGCCCTTAGTAACTTGACTGCTGAGCTCCAGTCGGATCGCCTTATGACTCTTCAGAACAGAGTTGCGTTAGATATCATACTTGCAGATAGAGGAGGGGTATGTAAATTGATTCAATTGAGCTGCTGCGTTTTCATTCCAGACAACGCTCCGACAGTCTACCAATCCATTTCCAAGCTATATAAGATCTCCGAGTCTGTACATGTGGACGAAGGAGATTGGTCGTTGATGGGATGGTTTTGGGGATTGTTATCCACCACGGGATGGAAGATTCTGATGGTCATTGGGATGATCTTAGCTATCCTTTTCCTGTTCTGTCTTTGTGTGCAGTGTGCTCCTGCTATATGTGGCCTTTGTGCTACAACGTGTGCAAGGAGACCTGTCCAGAGAGAGTTGCTAAGTACTAGGATGATGCTACAGCAACATCTTGACGATCTGATGAATATAGACCTGGATTCAGATTGATGTGAGTTTGGGTTTATTGCCTATGTAAGGGCAAAAGGAGGGTCTGAGGTTCTGTGATTTTGAACCCGTTCAATAAAGGTTGTCGTATCTAGACGATTTTGATATCAGCGGACCGCAAATGACGAGTGCGGCATGCACAAGTGTTTTCGTCATGATCGACTAATGGATACACTGTGTATTCAGGGATTTCGTTCGAACCTTCGGGTTCCATTTTGTGTACGGCAGCCATTTTGTGGTTGCCCTCACATAGGCTGATGACTACGGCCGAGCGAGTCTTTGGGACACGTACACCTTTAGCTGACTTCTGTGTGACCTGAACGAGCTGACTCCCTTGCCCGAAGCTAACCTTGCTGAGCCAGTTCCTTGTTAGGCAGCTGGTCAGATAGAGATCAAAGAGCAGGACATTGCTGAGTTTATGGTACACGCACACACCCTTCTATCTTACTTCTCATCTGTTTCTGGTTCCTTCTTTTATGGCCTATTTATGGTTTGGGTTGAGGTCCTTTTTCATGGGTTTGTCCGGCCTGTCCGAGCAGGAATGTTGGATTTTGCCTTGTCATTTCTGGTGGGCTGGACAACGGAAAGTGGGCTTGTCGTTATGCGATATGTTTGAAATGTCACTACGTGATTGGTCAGTTTGTAAGTAATTGATGCTAGCCAGGAATGTGATTTTTAGCATAAAAGACGATGTCTCGCTCTATGAATTTGTGCAGTCTCTAGCGAACCACCCGTGTTGTGCTTCGTAGACCTCTGTTCCTGGTTGCAGCCAATAAACTTGGTCTTTGACGTCACCTAGAAGTGTCCCGTGTCTCTGTATGCCAAGACAGGAGAACTCGAAGACATCGGGCATTTCCCCTGGCGCCGCTGGGTTCTAAAACCCGGTTCTTCAATCCTGCATCCTGCTAGTGACACATGTCAGATGGCATATGTGGGTTCTGCAGTGGAACTTGAAGTTCCAGTGGACGGAGCATCAAGGGAATCTCTCTGACATGGTCCAGATCTCGGAGGCAGAGGGCCTGCAGTGGTGGAGATTCCAGTCCGTGTTTTGCAGCTAGTAGCTGTTGCCGGTGGTCAGTTGAGTTGTGCTGTGCGAGCGAGCGAGCGAGCGGGGAGCGGGGAGCAGCTCTGTTGATCTCTCTCCACCATCTGCAGTGGTTCGGCGACTTGTGCTCTCTTGGATGTGCCGCTCCCGCTCCGCCGCCTTACTGAGACCACGACCTCGGCTGAGACTTCAGGAGCGGTGTTCTGTGAAGGAGAGAGGCGAACGCCTAACGCCCCTCCTCCCTGTCCCCGCCATTACCCCCATCATCATCGATGTATAAATCGACTCTGCTGCTACCAGCCAACCGCCCCTCCAGACGAGGGTCGGTGTGCAGTTCCTGATTGAACTGCTATTGAATCGCCCAGGTGCCGGGCGAGGCGGGGTGTGCGCTAAGGATTTTTGACTGACCTCGAGGCAGTCCGAGTGGAGGAGTGGAGGAGTGACGCGGAGACTAGGTTAGTTGGGGCTTTAACCTGGTCTCTCGAACTCCACAGGGAACAGTGCAAACAGAAGAATCTTTGATTGGCTGCTCTCATTAACTCTTGATTGGCCTGCGTTTTGATCAAGCTAGACCAATTCGACAGTCTATTTCGAGGTGGATTGCAGATGTGGGGGCGAGCAGGGGTTGAGTTTCTTAATCAATAATCCCGCCCCCCAGTCTCTTCTAGCTGGTTCTGCATTTGGCTGCTCCATCTCAAACTTACCCTTAATATATAGGAGTGTGCAACCACTTGAAAGGGACTCTTATCTGCAACTCGTTAACAAACCCTAACAAAACAAAGCAATATAACTGCGGCTAAATAATGCGCTCTGGCAAGGAAAGATCATTGGGCTCCCCTAAAAAACGAGCACGAACCCGAAAAAAACCAAGCATCCAACCAACAAAAGAATGCCTGTGTGAAAGCGCAAATAAAGGGGTCTACTCAGCCATTAATTTCTCCTATTGCTAGGATGTTCGAAAAATCGACTAAAATCCTCTGAAATTTGAATTTATGAAAGATCCAATAACTGCACTTATGACTATGCCTATGCCTATGCAACCGGAGCAAGACCTCAAACCCTTACAGTCACCACTTTAACCTATAAATGGATCAAAAGCATGGAATATGATCCGGGACTCAGCTGTTCAAGTTCGAAATAATTCTCCCGCTAAGCTGCAAGTTAATTCAGAGGGAATAGACCCTCATATAGGCCTAGGAAATGACCATCCACTATGTAATCTATTTGCGCAAGAACCAAAAAACTGCCTAGGGCAAACAGTGGATTCCGTAGAGCCCCTCAATCATTTTAATGTTATACAGGGAGCTGGTCAGCACTTGGCTCCGACCTCACCACAAGCTAATACGATCACAAATCATAACAAACTTCTTACCCCCTTCGATTTATTTCTGCCACCTAAACCAGTCATCAGGAACACTTTAATAGGAGCAAAATGTTCTCATACATTTGAAAACCACTTTGCAGAAGTAAACGACGGGGTGCTAGTGCAAAAATGTGATCCACAGGAATCGTTACAGCACTCAATGAATGGTTACTTAAAGAGCCTGGAATGGTCTATCAACGAAATTGGAAGTATGCAACAGCAATCCTCTGCAACTGATATGGTATTAGCATTAGCAAACGGATCCGCAAACAAAAATCACTCAAATTTACTAGATGGATCATTACTTACAAAAGAAAATACTCCTTGCCAACGAAGTGGAGTATCACCAAAGAATGCTTCACCAATCAAATATAAAGGCTCTCCTGATATTGTAACGAAGAAGCTTGCTAACAACAATTCCCTAAATAATAAAGAATTACATTTTGAATCAAATCCAAAGCAATTAGGAAAAATGGATGCTGGATCAATTTGGGACATTCCCTATCAAATCTCTGTACTAACTCTGGAAGCTTTAGCCTCTCAGTCATAAAAAAATTGGACATTCAAATTGATATCCTGGGCCTCATGGCAAACGCAGTTGCAGGAATTGAGAACAAAATAGCTGACCTTAACAACTTAATAATAAAAGTCCAAGGAAAAAAAGCTCCAAACTGCATTGAATGCACATGTGCGCCAATAATAACCAAATTAGAATCAATTCCAGATGTAGTTAGCACAATACTGGAGGATGTCAAACATGTTATTCACAAACAGATTGTAGAAGATAGGAAGGGGATGGGAAGCCAACTTAGAGGAGAAATTCAATATTAACAAATACACAGGAGCAACCGACCAATCTGTTCATTAAAAATAATGATAAATCTAATTTGAATAACCAAGCAAAACCAATAGATGACTCATTACATACTAAGGAAATCAACAGCCCCAGAGTTTTGTCAAGTGTCCAAAATACCGGAGAAGAGGCGATAGTGGCTTTTGAACTAACTAAAAGACAAAAAAAGAAATTAAGGAAAGCAAGTAATAGCCTATTTTCCTTGTTTATCCTATCTATTGAAATAGGTTAGCCAAAACCAATAAAGGACGAACTGGAACGCCTGACCCCTTAATTAGCAGACCTTCTACTAATTCAAACAAAAAAAATGAACAGAAAGTATCAGCACATGAAGGAGAGTTTAGGACGCAAGAAACTAAAGAAACAACTATTAACGTAGAAGAGAACATAATGACTATTATCCGCAAAAATGTAGATCAAATAACTTTACATAGAGGGGATCCTAGGTCGACACATGCTAACAGCTCAAAGAACACAGTTGAAGCGACCGCATATTACGACATTTTCGCAAAACCATTTGCTCCTAGGTTAAAACAAAGAGTGTATGAAGATAAAACAACTGCTGATCTACTCTCCAGAGCATATGAGGGTAAACCTAAGCCACTACAGGAGGACCAAACAACAATAAATAAAATTAATTCAAATGGATGCATAATAAATGATTGTACCCTTTTCGGAATTGATCATGATCAAACCCAGAGTATGAGTAAAGATAACAGGGTCAATCTCACAAGAGTCTAAGGAACCTTAGTGCCGAAGGAGAATGACTTGCATTGCCACTCGAGTCAACTTGTCCAAATTCAAATCGAATGCAAAGAACACAACCCATCCAATCCATTAAGAACCTGTCAAAAACATGATGTTGTGCCAGTAGATAAGGAAATGGGAAATAAAGGCCTAATGATAAACCGCACCAAACAAGATGAAACGCTTAAAGATCTGAATTATATTAAAGTACAAGAAAACTTAGTTATTGTAAAAAGAGGTAAGAACCGACAGATCACCTGCATGGAAAACAGCAGAACGAGGAAAAATACTGAGGTAACAACTACAAATAACAAAAGTACCACACAAATAGCCCTCAAACCAGTATATGAATCCAGAGGTCCCCATGATATTCTAAATCAAGGAAATATCCTACGGCTTATGAAAAACTTACCAAGTCTAAGTAATATATCAACAGAAGATATCGAAACAGTAGGCTTTCAATCAAATTCTGAAGGTCCTTTGCCAATAACTCTGATAACAGTGCCCATGGGCCCAATTGCAGACTCCATAATGAAGGAGCATAGTTGTTTCCGTGACTGGGGCATAATAATAAGTCAAGTCGTACCAAAGGTTTATCCAACACCCCTCCTACATACTGAAAGTAATTCAAAAAAACCTCTGTCCGATGAACCTAAAGCAGTGTTTTCCGTATGAACAAATCCCCAGGGGACAATAAACCGTGAGGTTGAGTCATCTTCAATAACAACGAAGAAAGCAGACAGAAATGAAGTAAAAGACTTCTGGATGGTATCCCTTCATGGCACCAAGGACCACTGACAAAACTTACCCCAAATCCAATCACAAGAAAATTACGGGGTAGTGTCTAACTTGAAGTTATGCTCATGGAATAGTAATGGTATTTCCGGTCAGTGGAAGGAAGCTAAAATCCAAAATATCTCAACGGAAATCCACATAGTACTAATGCAGGAAACATGGGCAATAGACCCCTTTATGTTAAAACATCATACGGGTTACTTTGAACCAGCTGTAAAACATCAGAAATTTGGCCGGCCTGCTCATTTTATTCGAAAAATTGCTCTTCCCGAATTGATTACACCTTGACGTCTTTATCTGTATTTCATAAGGTGATATCCTATTCCTTAATCAAGGTGATGGAAAGCGACCACAGCCAGCAAATTATCGACATCAACATAATATGTCCAAAATCTAAATCTTTCCTGACAATACCTGGAGAAATCTGTTCTGTTAATTATACAAAACTAACATGGAAACCTGCAGACATGGACAAGATCACTGCAAGGGCAAAAAAAGCTGGTGACGGAATCCATGGTCCAAAAAAGTTTAAATCCCATTGAACAATGGGAAAACTTTACACACAAAGTAGTCACTGATAATATACCATCTATAATCACCCAAGAAAGGAAAAGTTCATATTGCAAAAAGGGGGAAGATGCAGTAAATATTATCTTTTTACCTTATGCTATAAGGAAACTTAGAAGTCAACGAAACAGACTGAGAAGACACCTAAAGAGGACTCCATCTAACAAAGATATAGGAGCCTCATTGGCGAATATCAATTGTAAACTAAGGAAACTGATATGGAATGAAAAGAACAAAGCAAGACAGGGCCTATGGACAAAAATATTTCATGCAAGCTCAATGGCAAATTCAAGGAAGTTCTGGAGACTTATTAATGGCTTATCTAGACCAAAGAATCTGGGAATTGGATCAAGTTTATCTGAAGAAAAATGGGTAACTTTTCTACAAACTCATCTCAATCCAAACCAACGGTCTTTGATACAACCTAAAGTCGAAAGTTCTCTAACAAAGAATTGCAAAGGAGTGAAAGACGTGACTATAACTCCCAGCCAAGTGGAAAGATTGATAAAAAAAACAAAAAAGATGGCGCCCCTGGGCAGAATGGCATTCCCTTTGCATTATTTAAAGAATCGCCCGACTTCTGGTCAGATCATCTTACAGCTGTTTTTAATGATGTGGTCGAGAGAGGGGAAATACCAACCTCGTGGAAAGGTTTGCTTATAATCCCAATATTTAAAAAAGGCACTGGCAACAGCCAGAAAATTACCGTCTAATTACTTTACAGGATTCAGATGCAAAGTTGTTTGTCAATATTCTTTTAATGAACTTAACTGAGTGGGCAAAAGAAGTGCAGGTAATACCCCCAAACCAAACAGGCTTTGTAAAAGGCCTTGGTACAACAACAAATCTTTAAATCTTAGCAATTTTAATTGAAAAGGCAATGATTGCGAATCTACCTTTATATTTGTGTTTTGTAGATTTTAAATCTGCCTTCGACTGTGTTGATCGATAGCTTCTTTGGACCAAGCTTGCAAAACAAGGAATTCCAGTCAAGCTTTTAAAAATGATTAAACTGCTGCATTCTGATACCTGGGTTAGAGTGAGGATGGGTAATGGCTCAACGGTAACTAAAATTATTCCAACATTGAATGGGCTTAAACAGGGCTGTGTGTTAGCTCCCCTACGTTTTAACTTATTTTTATTCAATCTCACTTTTGACCTTAATAATATCAATGCCCACCCACCAAGGCTGGCTCAAACTCTGATATCAAACCTGCTATATGCGGATGATGTTGTTCTAATGAGCTATACAAAGGTGGGGATGCAACGACTGATCGACGGCATATCTAAATACTCCAAGGAAAACGGTATGCACATTAATGATGCAAAGCCTAAAATGATGGTAATCACCAAAAATGTTCGATTAAAGCATGAGCATACCTGGTTTTTGGAAGGTAAAAAACTGGAACAAGTAAATGATTACAAATACTTGGGAGTAACTTACAGTGATAATGGTAAGTTCGTTCATCAGAAAAGTGAAATTACAAGGAAAGCGAATTCCATTACCGCCGCATTTAGATCTATCCAGAAATCCATTGGAGATTTGTCTTATCGCCCTCTATTAAAATCAATATCAGCTAAACTATTGCCTTCCCTAACATATGGGAGTGAGGTGCTCAATGGGAGCGATGCAGAGATTATAAATACTTCAGTAGCAAAAACCTATCGTCATTTATTTTCACTCCCTAAGAATGCCTCACAATCAAAAGTAAGGTTGGAATTTGGTCTGAACGACCAATCTTGTGCAAGAAAAGGAAACATAATGAAGGTGTGGAACAGAATAAAAAATTATTATGACAACAAAATGTCCTGCCTTCTTAGGCAAGAAGTAAGCACCAACCGTTCCCTAACTATTTTCGCCTATTTAAAATCGGCAATCAAGGATTATGGTTTAGCTTCTATTTGGAACAACACGGTCAAACAGGAGAGCTTCAAGAAGACAGTAAACAAAATCACGGACTATCATTCTTTGATAATGGACAAAGATAATTTCACTAAAAGAAACCATGCATGGCCAATAGTAAATGGTTTTAAGAAAAAGAAGATCCAAACCTATTTGGAAACATCATGGATGAAAAAAAATAAACAACTCTTTATGAATGCTAGGTTTGTTATCTTTCCGGGCTCATGTCATTTGGCACCATGGAAAAGATCTGAAGAAATTGGGGTGTGTACGCTTTGTAAATCTGGTCAAGAAAACATCATACACCTAATGTGCCTTTGCCCGAACCTGGAAGTCGAAAGAAAAGCTGTACTTAAGAAACTATTTAATGAACGTGGTATAAGGACCTGTATACAGGCTCTTATGGCAAGCCTAGATCCCGAAGACTTAGCAATTAATTCAGAATTGGTGAAATTTCTTATATTGGCCAAGAAAAAGTTGTACGCTTGTGTTTGAATTTTGTGTAACTACTGTCAAGTTGATTAATGGAATATTTTTTTTTTTCAAAACCAATTTTATTGAGCAAAAGAGTATCAAGAATGTGGTATCTTCACACACCAAGATCCCCACAACAGTATCAATGTAATGGTGACATACATAGTATTCCATGAAGCAAGTGTCGATGAAGCTCAGCTTTAAAAATGCCCTAACAACCCATCCCAACCCCAACTACATCCCCACCCGTACCCAACACTCCCCCCCCCCGCCACACATGTACAGAAGCAACACAGAGACGATACACATAGAGGAAGCAGGTATAATGCAACCAGGGTTTTGCCATTCGGGCCAGAAGAGTCACTGCGATCAAATGTCCTCCTCCTGCTCCGCCGGGGGTTCCAAGGACAGGCCACGGTAGTCGGCCCACCGCTTCCAGATCTTGAAGTGTTTGCGTGGGCAGCCCCGCGCCTCAAAGACCGGTTTTTCAAGACCCATAAAGTAGTCCAGCCCAGCCTTCCACGCAGACAGGGGGGGGGCCCTCACAGATTTCCAGGCCCGAGCCAGGTCACGCTTAGCAACCACCAGGCCCAGGAGCAACAGGTGACGCTTATATATGTTGTCCCCCACCCCTTCCATGATGTGCAGCAGGCCTAGCCGGTGGGTTCGAGGAAGATCCCAGCCCAGGACCTCAGCCAGGCAACTCCATACGCCCCTCCAGAATCCAGCCAGGCGACCACACGACCACACCGTATGCAGCAGGGAGCCAGGCACTTCCCCACAGCGCAGGCACTCCGATGACGCAATCAAACCAGCCTTCCACAGTCGTTCACGTGTATAATAGGCACGATGCAGGTATTTGAATTGTATCAGGCGGAGCCGAACCGCAATAGCGGTGCCGCGCGGGGACTCCAGCGCCTCCCTCCAATCGTCCTCATCCAAGGCGCCCACGTCTACCTCCCACGCCTCCCGAAGGGAGCTGAGAGTGGATGAGCAGTGAGTAACAAGCGACTGATAGATCCTAGAGACCTTCTTGTCTCCCAAGTCTCCCATAAACACTTTCGCCTCAATCGGACTGAACTCCGGCAGGGAGTCGAGGCCGGCAATGCTCGGGGCGAGGGCATGCCTCAGCTGTAGGTAACGGAAGAACTGGGACTGAGGCATCTGGAACTCCACACGGAGTTCCTCAAAGGACTTGAGGGTGGCGCCTGACACGACCTGGGCCAGTTGTGTAATTCCAATAGCCTCCCAACCCTCGAACCCGGCCAGGGCCGCCAGTTCCGGGAGCAAACCGTTGTGCCACAGCGGCGTTTCAGCCGTTAACTTGCCCCACCAACCCATGCGGCGCAGAGACTGCCGCCACACCGCAAAGACTACTTTAGTTACCGACGGCAACCCACGGCGTATACGGGCCGAATAAAGAATGGTGTGGAGCGTACGATCTCCCATGAGATGTCTCTCCAGGGCATAGGCCGGGTCACTCCTATCCCCGTACCACCAGTCATTAAGGACAAGTAGATGTGACGCCTGGTAGTAGGAGAGGAGGTCGGATGTGGCCAAACCACCACAGTATGTGGACAGAAAGCACGTCCTCAGGGCCACCCTGGCTGCACCGCCATCCCACAGGAAGCGGCTCAGCACAGAGTTCACCTGGCGGAACCACTCCATGCCAATAGGGTGCGGGAAGTGTTGGAGTTGGTACAACAGCCTCGGCAGCGCCACCATCTTAAAGATGGCCGACCTCCCAAAGATTGTCAGGGGCATCCTGGACCACGTTTTGACATCAGCCTGGACCCGTTCCCACACCGGCAAGACACTGCGTGTCCAGGCCACGGCTCGCGAAGTCGAGAGGAAGACACCCAGATATTTCAGGCCGTCCGTCGCCACGCGCAGGTCGGCGGCCCAAGGGTCGGCAACCACTCCGCCATGTAAAACCCACAGGGTCGATTTAGACAGATTAAGGTGGAGCCCTGAGACTTCGCCAAACCCCTGCATGATCTCTAAAACTCGAGGGCCCGAGCGCCGCAGGTCGGTAAGGAACAGGAGGACGTCGTCTGCGTAAAGTGCAATCCTATCCGTTAGGGTATCGTGCCATACAAAGCCACGCATATGGGCATCCGTTCGTATCCGTGACGCCAGGGGCTCCATGGCCAGGGCGAACAGATAGGGGGACAGCGGGCAGCCCTGCTGAGTACCACGTCCGATTTGGAAGCGCCCTGAGACCGCACCGGCTACACGGACCGACGCCGTAACATTGGTGTATAGGAGACGGATATAGGACAGGAAGACAGGCCCTAGATTGAGGCGGGCTAACAAGGTGAACAAATACGCCCAACTCACTGAATCAAAGGCCCGGTCCATGTCCGCAAGGAGGAGTGCGGCCTGTTCATCCCTAGCACCCATGGCGTCGATCGCTGCCTGCGCCCGCCGGATATTATGCCGGGTGGCCCTGCGCGGCATGAACCCGGCCTGGTCAGGGTGGACCAGGTCGGCGATGTGGGGCAGAAGGCGGTTCGCCAGGGCTTTCGCCAAAATCTTGGCCTCGATGTTGAGGAGGGAGATCGGCCTGTAAGAGTCGTGCCGGTCCGGCGCCCTGCCTGGCTTCAAAAAGACTACAATCTCGGCATGACGCCAGTCAGGTGGCAGCTCGCCTCTAGTCCGCGCTGCCTCCAGGGCGTTGCGAAAGTGGGGTCCCAGCTGGACATGGAACTTTTTATAGAATTCGGCAGGATAACCGCTCGGGCCGGGCGCCTTCCCAGTATTCAATTGGCCAAGGGCCTCCCCAAGTTCCTCGGACGTAAGCGGGGCCTCCAAGGCCATTCTAGTCTCCTCCGGGACTGCCTGCGGGAGTAGGTCGTCCAAGTATGAGGCGATCTCGCCCTCCACCAATGGGTCCCGAGGAGCGTATTGTGCCTCGTAGTAGCGGGCAAAGCTAGCCGCCAACCGACCCGGGTCGGTCATAACCGAGCCGTCCTCCGCCGTAAGGCCGGGTAGCTCAAGGGGCTGGAAAGTCGCCTGGCAAAGCCTATGTAGCATGGTGCAGGACTTATCTCCCCACTGATACACCCTGCTGCGCGTGGCGAGCCACGCCTGTCGGGCCTCCTCGTACAGGACCGAGGAATATGTCTGCTGAGCCTGCAGGAGCTGTCGCACGACGCCCTCGTCACCCCCGAGTCGACCACGTTGCTCCAGCTCCTCCACGCGGGCCGCGGCAGTCACAATGGCCTCCCGACGCTCCCGCCGAGCGGCCGCACACCAAGCTATATCAATGCCCCGGATCGTAGGCTTCAGCGCCTCCCACACAACAATGGCATCGACACCCCCCACCAAGTTCTCGCGCCAGAAGTGATCGATCTCTTCGCGTAAATGCGCCACGTACTCCGGCCGCTGCAGCTGCCAGGCGGACATACGCCAGCGAAAGGGTTGCCGCCTAGAGGGGAGGGTCACGGTGGCTAGGACAGGGGAATGATCCGAGAGGCCCCTGGGGAGTATCGTGGCGTCCCTGACACGGCTCAGACAGGCACCCGGTACAAACAGATAGTCGAGTCTCGAGAAGGACCCATGCACCGCCGATACATACGTGAAGGCCTGCACTGCGGGATGAAAATGCCGCCACACATCAATCCAGCCCAGACTACGCACAGTCGCACACAACCGGGTGGGGGCAGCCGCGGGGGGGGTCAGACACTACATGCGCTCGCCTCAGGCGGTCCAGGCCCACATCCATGACCTCATTCCAATCACCCCCCACCATAGTCAGGACCTCGGGGATTTCGTCCCACAACGCAAACAGCCGCTCAGACAAAGCCCATTGCAGGGGGGGAGGGGCGTAAACACTTCCAAAGACCACCGGCTCGGAACCCAGTAGGCCTTTAACAAAGACAAACCTGCCCTGAGGATCAATCCATTGCTTCTCATGGACATAGGCCACCCTACGATGTATCAATATGGCCACCCCCCGTGATCCCCTCGTAAAGCCAGCATGATAGACCTGTTGATAACCGAACCTCTGGAGGCTAAGGGCCTTGGAGCCCAGCATGTGAGTTTCCTGGAGCAGGAGTACATCCACCATCTCCCTCTTCCCCCACCGCAGCACAGCCCCACGCTTGATCTTATCCAGGATACCCCGCACATTCCATGTCACCACCCGCAGGGTCTTTGAAGGAGACATAAGCGCAGTATCAGCCATTGTCAACATACAGTCCAGAATCTGGCCCTCCCTCCCCCCCTGGTGCAACCCGCAAATCGACAAGAATCAAAGCCTCTGACGTGTGTGGACCCACCCCCCCAGCCCGCAAACTCAGTGCCCCCTTCCCAACCCAGAACCCCCCCAACAAGTGCAACACCAGAACTCCCCCCCATGCCCCACACCCACCACCCCAATACCTCAGAAAACATTGAAGTATCTGTCGCGGCATGGAGAGACCCGGGTCCAAAACAGAGGACCCAGGGCCCGCCATACCAATGGATCCCCACAACCCCACAATGACACACACACCACCCCCCCAACAACACTCACATCCGTGAGGGTCTGAGGCCCACAAATGGTACCCTCCGAGCCCACTGCGTCCCCATGGCAATAACTGAAGTCTTCACATGGGAACCGACTGGCACATCAAGGACAGAATGAAACAGTCTCACCAGCCAAAGCAGAGCAGTTCAGTATGCAGCATACAAAGTGCGTGTAGGCCCAGCAATGTTCAGCTGCCCGCATCGGAGTGTTCCGAGTCCCTGGCACCACCCGATTGCGATGCACAGGCGGAAGCCGATCTTTTCTTGGAGCGAGACCTCCGATGGCGGCCCTTCCTGTTCGGGCGATCTGTCCGCTCCGGCGACGATCCCTGAGACCTGCCCGGGTCCAGCCCCGGCTGGGCATGGGGCCGGAGTCGCACCGCCTCATCGGTCCAGCGGAACACCTCCTCCGGCGAATCGAAGAAATGGGTCCGAGACTGATATATTACTCGCAGGCGAGCCGGATACAGGAGCGAGTATTGGAGCTTGAGGCCCCTAAGCTTAGCCTTAGCGTCCGTGAAGGATTGCCTCTGTTGCTGCACCATCTTCGTGTAGTCCGGGAAAATCATGATAGTATGATTCTCGAAGGCGAGTGAGCCCTTGTTCCTCGCCTCCCGCAGGATAACATCCCGGTCATGATAGTTCAGCAGGCGAGCGATAACTGGCCGCGGGCGCTCACCCTCCGGTGGCCGCTGGGTCAGAGCCCTGTGGGCCCTCTCAATCACGAAGCACGTAGACAGTGCCCCTTCGGGAAGCCAGCTCTCCAGCCACCCGGTTAGGAACCGCTCCATGTTGTCCTTCTCGCACCGCTCTGGAAAGCCAATGAAGCGGAGGTTGTTGCGCCGCGCGCGCCCTTCTGCATCCTCCACGCGGGCCGCCAGTGTCTTTTGGACGCTCTCCACCTCCGCCAGTCGCTTCTTTAGGCCACTAATGTCCGCCTCAGTCTCCGCGATACGGGTCTCGGCCCCAGCGATCCGCTCCACCGCGTTGCGGAGATCCTGGCGCAGGAGCGTGACATCCGCCCCAACCGCTCCAATCTTGGCATCGAGCATGTCTCGGGATTGGGTGATGGCCGCCAGTATAGCTGCATTGTCCGGCCCGGGGCCGCCGCTGCCACCGGCCGCCCCGGCGCCACCACTCGGCCCGGTGAATTTATCGATGGGGCCATGTTTAGGCGGGCCACCTCCTCTGTCCCTGGTCATGGCAAGCGCTGGGCAGGGCGGACACCACCCTCGAGCCTTCGGGCACTGTCACAAGTCCTGAGCGGGGCGGCCCAGATGAGGTCCCAGGGAAGAATGCGGGCCGGCCGCCGTGATCGGGTGTCGTGAAAATCGAGGTCCCGGCGTCACCCCGGCAGGACAGGCCGCATCCGCACTCGTCCCCACAAGCAGCCGTCCAAGGCACAACAGGAAGAATCTGTGGGTCCGTGGTTTGTGGGCAGCCGTATCCAGCGGGCCGAGCCAGGAGAGGCAGATCGGATGCCACTACCGTCCACTAGTCCATCACCGGCCGCCTCGGGGCACAAGGAACCCCGTCTCCAGACTGTCGCGGGGCCACGCCTCACCGCCACCGCTCGTTGGTCGTTCAGGGGGAGAGCCGATGGGTAGGAGCTGCTGGCACCGCCCCGATCTCCAGGCGATCGCGGCCGATGAAATGAGCCAAGGGCGGCGTAGCGGAAGCCACCCGCACCCGCCAGTCGCAACTGCCACCAGGCGTCGCGAAACTCGAGGACCCTGGTCTCCGGCCGGCCACCAGGCCGCACTCCGCCGCCGCCTCCCTCCGGTCACAGGAAGGGAAGAATTGCAGGATCAACATACCAAAGTAGACAGGAGACTTCACTAGATCGAAAGCAATCACTGGGCACCGACAGTGGGCTCGGGGGTCAGGATAAATGATCGAATTAAGTCCGGGCCGGCGGGAGCTCTACAAGGCTGCGACCGCCATCTTCGCCCGCCAAGCCACGCCCCCCTTAATGGAATATTTTTAATGGGTCAGAGTACTTATTATTGTTTTATGAGAAGTATTTGAATATATGCAATGCATCAGTATTTAAGTATTGTATACATTTTTATCAGTTTTGTGAGATTTTAATTAATCAAACAAATAAATAAACATGAAAAAGTGGTGGCTAACTAACTGCAATTGGGTGGGATGCAGACGCCTCTCCCTTCCCCAACTAGCCCACACAATAGTGACTGATGCATCATTCCTGGGATGGGGCAGCCATCTGGGAGAGGTGGAGATCAGAGGACTCTTGTCTCCGGTGGAATCCGGACTCCACATCAAACTTACTGGGGCTCCAGACTATTAGTTTGGCATTAACAGCCTTTCTTCCTTCAATCAAGGGAAATCTGGTTCAAGTGTTCACAGACAACACTACCATCATGTGGTACTGCAACAAACAAGGCAGGTGGAGATGTGGACCCTTTGGCAAAGAGGCCCTGCATCTCTGGACATGGCCGCAGCAGCAGGGCATATCCCTGGCGGTTCAAAACTTCAAAACTGGCAGGTTCCCTAAATGCCAGGGCAGACAAATTCAGTCATCAGTGCCTAGCAGATCATGAATGGAGTTTTCATCCTGAGGTGGCACAAGGCGTTTTCACCAATCAGGAGAGCCTTGGTTAGATTTGTTTCCCTCCACCGAGAATGAGCAATGTCAGCAGTTTTGCGCGCTGAAGTTTCTAAGGTGGCTTTTGCTCGGAGATGCTTTTCATCTTGAGTGGAGCTTTGGCCTCCTATACACCTTTCCACCCATACCACTTCTTCCCAGAGTGCTCAAGAAGACCAGGAGTGACCAGGCCCAAGTCATATTTGTGGCACTTGACTGGGCATGGAGAGTCTGGTAACCCCAGCTTCTCCAATAGAGCATCAATCCTCTGATCAGGCTGCCCCTTCGGGTGGATCTTCTGCCGCTGCAGCAGGGGAGAGTCCTCCAACTGAACGTGCCAACTCTAAACCTTCTTGCATGGAGATTGAGCGGTGGCAGTTGATAGTATTCAACCTTCCTCCCAAAGTTTGCAATGCTATTTTGATGGCCTAGCGGCCCTCAAACGGACATGTATATGCCTACCGGTAAAAATATTTACAAAAAGGTCTACTAATCATCTTTCTGCTCCCCTCTCTCAAGTTTTGCTTTTTATTTTGATCCCTGCCAAGCAGGGCTCTGCACTGGGCACTCTCAAAGGGTAACTTTTAATCCTGTGTGCCTTTCTGAGGCTGCCAGACCAACCATCATTTTTTAAATCTCCTACTGTAAATAGATTCCGTAAAGGCCTTTTACATATGTTCCCACCTTCCCCTTTCAATATGCCTCAGTGGGACCTTAATTTACTTCTTACCGCCCTGATGTGTGTTCCATCAAACCGCTGCACACTTGTCCTCTCCAGCAGCTTAGGATCAAAACAGCCTTTTTAGTGGCAATCACATCTGCAAGGAGGGTGAGCGAATTGCAGGCTTTTTCATCCAGGCCTCCTTACCTGACAATATTTCCTGACAAAATGGTGCTCCTTATTATAGCCTCTTTCCTCCCGAAAGTAGTAACACCCTGCCATGTGAGGCAATATGTCACCTTGCCCACTTTCTCTGCTTCTCTGCATCGCTTTAAAGTAGAGGAGCGACTCCACTGTCTAGACCCAGAAGGGGCATTGTTATTCTACCTTAACCACACTAAAGAGTTACGAGTGGACGACCAACTCTTCTTGGGGTACATGGGCATGAAGAAATGTGGTGCTGTTTAGAAGAGGACTATCTTGCAATGGGTAATCATCTGCATCAAAATATTCTACGCTCTGGCCAAAATGCAGCCTCCTGAAGGTCTAAGGGCTCACTCCACCAGAGCTAAGGCTGCTACCACAGCATTGTAACATGGAGTTCCCGTCCTAGGCATTTGTCAGGTAGCTAAGTGAGCGTCTCTGCTCAATTCATCAAGCACTACTGCCTGGACAGTGAAGTCTGCAGCGATGGCCTTTTTTGGCCGCTCTGTCCTGCAGGATTTCCTGGTTTAAACATGTCAGCAGTCCCTCCCTAAGGGATGGTATTGTTTGGGTTTCGATTCAAAGGTAAGGAATCTGCGGCTAGATGTCTCTATCAGATGGACAAGTTGTTCACCTTCTGTGATGCCTTATGTAGTAGAGGCATGATCTAGCTGCAGATTCCTCACAGCCCCCCCATCTTTTCTGCACTGCGGACAAGTTTCTAGGGTCAGACCGATCCCTTTTGGGGCCCTAGTTATTCAGGAACACACCAATGTCAGTGCACTTCATGGCTATGCACTTCTGGTGTCGAAAATCATGAAAAGTAACTGACGCCAGTGCGCAGAGGTGGTGCTATATAGGGGAAGCGCCCGTCACAACGGCGCAGATGACGCTGACAACGTCAACCAGAGCTGACCAATGCCACTTACCAGGGCACAGGGGATTGCTCAAAGTAAAATCTTCCAGGTCCAGTCTGACACCTGGAAAATTCAAAGGTAAGCAATCTGCAGCTAGATCATGTCTCTACCTGATGAGGCATTACCGAAGTTCAGCAACTGGTCCATCAAGCAGAGGAACCCCCTTCAAGATCCCCACTTCCCCCTGTGAATAGAATACAACACAATAGTAAGAGTGAGTCCAGCAAAGTTCCTGAGTGTGTCAACAGCAAACATTCCTAGAGAAACACTTGTAAAAAAGTGTACATACTTAGCATAAATATACCCCAATGATTTGTAAAACATGTCTCCATATTTCAAAAGTGCAAGTACAGTTACAAACGCCAAATGCAGCACCCATTGAGATCACATAGGCCTTCGTATGTGCCCTTAATCGATTAAATCCAGGAATTACATCCCATTACTGGTGAGATCACCCCGTTCAAAAACACTGCTCAAACTGCGCAACCGCTTATACGCTCCAGCATCTTAATTATTGTGAACAAGCTCCGTTCCCTAAAATGTACTCCTTCGTCTCCAAAGTCAGGAAGAGCTTTGATAGTTGAAATATCTCTGAATGTCTTGACCAGTAATTCTTTTTCATGTTTAGGGCTTTCAGTTTTTGCATAGTTTCAACTGAGAGAACTATGCCCTTGGTAGTTCAGGTCCTCTTTCGCATCTGCAGTCATTAAGATGCTCTCTTTGTCCCGCAAAGCAGACACTTTAAACATCATTGTAGAATTCCTTTGATGCTTCTTATTTCAGCATCAGATATATTTTATCCTATGACATATAGCCACATGCAGGGTTTCTTCCTAAGTGTTAGGATACGGAGCCTCTATTACCCAGGGTATGAAGAGTATATGGGGCCATATTATGATGTTGTGTGACCGCCACTGAAAGACCGTCTGTGGTGGTACAACCGGCATCTAGGATAGCAATCTGACCATCGCATTATGATGCAGTCATTTGGACTGTAGCGGTTGGAGGAACAGACCGCCGCCTCTGACAGGCTCAAGTAGCCCATCAGAGCAGTGGTTGGACCATAATCCCTACAATGGGAGCGGTGCCTGCTATGGCGCCGCCATAGGGATTACAATGTTCATGTTCCACAGCCTTTGTATGGTGGGAAAGTGACTTGGGGACCCTTAGGAGGACCCCCTTCCCCTGTGGGCCTCTACTATGGGGCCAGAGGGGCACATGTGGTGCCCCCAATAAACCACATGGTGCCTGGCACACAGTGCATTGATGTTTAAAAACATCCCTTTTCTATTGAGGCTTGTGCTACGCGCTTTTTCCGGGCTGCAGCACAAGTCCCAATAGAAAAATTGATATTTCCAACTGCTTAGATGGCGGTCGCATCATAATCTGGCAGGGGGATCTACAACTAATTGCCGACAGTCCCACTCCCACTGCGATGGTATCAGACTCTCATCCAACCGCCATCGTAATAAGGCACATGGTCCTGAAATTCACCTACTGCATCCAAAGGAGTCAGATTTGCTTCTGTTGCACGAAATATTCTAGCATTTCTATTCTAGAGGTCTGAGATCTGCCCTCCTTTATTGCTGCATCAACTTTTTTGCCCACACTGGAGACTATTGGAGAATCTCTAAACATTGATTTTGACCTAGCATGTGGGTAGGTCTTTGGGTTTTTTAAAGCAGTGTGAAGAATGTGTTCCTGCCGGCATTTTTGACAGTGGCAAAAGGCACTTAACCTTTGCATTCTGAGCAATGTGAACTGTTATACTGCATTTTCCATCTTGGTGGAAAGAATAAGTACAGTCAATATGTTTCCATTTAATTCAGTCAGAGGGACAGATTTATTAAGGGATTGTGCTGAGGCAAAGTCACACAAAGTGTTGCCAAGTCTTGATAAAATATTTACTTACTGCTGCTTTCTGCCACTTTGGGCAAGTGGGATATTACTGGGGTGTAACTTAAGTGGATCAGTGCAAACACCCATGTTTAAAATAGTCAGACTGGCCTTTGCTTAAAAAAATAATGCCTCAAAGTAGGAGCATACAAAGGAAACTGTTTTCATTTCTCCAAACATTCAATACATTGCAAATGTGAGGAGCTGTACAACACATACAATGTGGGAGATGTTTAAGAATTTGTCTAGGCATAGGATAAGTTACAGGTAGGGTATGCTTTCAACAAATCCAGTGCTACCCAGCATGTACACACCTCTGCACCATGATACAAATGCTGTACTTGATGCTCAGTAGCCGCCTGTTTTCGAGCCAGTCGGGGGTAGTTGGCATCAGCAGGTCATTTCTAATGGCTCTCTGCTGCTTTCTCCTCCTTGCAAAGTGCAATCCCACAACTTTGGTTTCTGTGCGGCATCTCACAAAAAAACTATTAAATTAGCTCCACAGTGTTTTTATAAAGGTGATGTTGCCAAGTACCAAGCATTGTTCCAACACCATAAATTCCTACCTTCTTTTTAGCATGGAGGCAGTAGGTATGAAAGTTGATCTGGGAGATCCAGGGGCTGCATCTATTTCAGTGTGCAGGTTTAGAACAGATCTGTCCACCTGTTTTTGCTCAAACGACACTATCTGCAGTACATGGTATGATCGCTGATCAGCCGTTGCCTCTTCATGTTTCTGAGCTGTACTGTGGTAAATTAATTTTACCGGATCCTCTTTTTCCATATAATTACAATAAAAATAGCTCAATCAAATGAGAGGCAGAGTCCGTGGTATCTGAGTCATACGGGCTTTAATTAAATGGTTCGAACCATGGAAATCATGTTCCATCACCACTAAGGTTCAGGAAAGGACACTCTAGGAATGAATTCAACGTTTTCTTAACAGAGTACAATATATATAGTAAAAGCATACAATGGTAATGGATACAGTAGGCGTAACAGCTGAAAGAAAAGAGATAAGAACATATGTGCGTAACAGAAGGCGTGCACAAGGGCGTACACGGAGGTGTGTGCTAGAAACGTCACATAAAAGTGTCACAAGTGGGTGGATACATAGAGCAATCTTGCAGTGTCAGCAGGAATTCTAACACAGATGCGCGCGCAATTGGCATGACGTGTGATTGACGTGGAACTGGAGGGTGCTGGGGGCTTGACTTTCGCACTAGTAGAGGAGACAGAAGTCTGGCATGTCAGAACAACCTAAACCCAAATCATATCTGATATCTTGTGTTTGGAGAATGTATTATCTAAAGGAAAAGGTCTCTCGAGCAGAGGCTATTCTATACTGACTGCTAGTGCGTGCATATGTGTCTACGTGCAATGCGAGGGGCCATGGGCCTACCATGGTAACGGGAGCAATGAATTACTTGCATGGAGACAGGAAGGCCGGGCCCTTTGCTCTGCAGCTGAGAATATGTTTACCTATCTCACTAGACTGGAATGTGTTTTCGAGGAGCTGAACAGATAACTTGAAGGCAAAATACGGTTTTGGCAGGCAGGCAGAGCCGGGCACCGCTCGCCGAGCAGGGAGTAAGGTAAAGGTCAGGGATGCAGATCCATACTGCAGCTTTCAGAGGCAGGAATGACTTGAAAAGAGAGTCGGAGCCTCAGATTCAGGGCCTAGATCAATTGAGCCAGAAAACGTGAAAGTATACCATGTAAAGACGTTGGCATGGCATGTTTAAAGACTGAATTATCGATCCATTCATGGTGGATCTGGTAGGTAACATGTTAACGTTGGACGCAAATGTATTTGCGTCTTCATATCTGATCATGGAGGGAAATTACATGTACTTTAGGCACATACATGGAGCGTTGGGGAGACGATAGGGGACATACTTGACCATACAACATTTTAATTACCTCATTCCCTCCTTGTCCCCTACGTTCCCTTCAGGATATATCTATTTTCATGAGTCCATCTATCTGTTCATATAACATCATCTGCTCATCCTTTTTCATGTGTGATTTAGGACTTGAACTTGGATGTGGAATGCAGGCTGTGGCACACAAGCCGCAAATCGCTGGCCCACATTGTAAGCAGAGACAACAACTGAATACTATGAGCAGTATGATTCCTAGAAATGACAGTACTTTCCATCCCCAGGCTGATATTGCACTCCAGAGCCAGCCGGACCAAGTCCAGGTGCCTGGATTCTGATGTATCTGGTTAGCGATTTTATGAAGCCGGGTTATGGCTCTATATACTGATGGTGCGTTATTAGGAATAAACACACAGCAACTCGATCCGATCACTCTACAAGCTCCGCCCCTATCGGCCAGAATGACGTCAAGAACGAGACGATTCTGAAGAACGACAAGTCTCATAGCAGACTGTTTCTCTGTTAAGTTGCCTAGGGCAGAAGTAGTCTAGTTTACTACGGCTTCAAGGGTTCTTGTTAATTTGCGTATTAGTTTACTATTTGAGACAGTACCTAAATAAGGAAAGAATCCTTTATTGAAATCTGTGTATTGTTCCCATGCAGTTTCAGTCTGATCGACAATTGGGAGATCTCTCTTGTGTCTAATATGTACGAGATGGGAGTTCCTATGATAATCAGATGGGGCTAGAAAAACAGGTGGCAGAAGAAATGCAATGTAACATGTCCCATCCCAATCTAGTGGCAAACGTATATAGGCTGTCTGACCACAAATGAAATAGGAATGGCGGGAAGCTTTGAATGTAGACTTGCCTTTATCACTGAATTCGATCACAGTAGTACATTCACTATGACCTAGGTGTACTGAACCATTCTTTCTGACACATAATTCACCTTTGACTGGTAAGACTGACATAGAGGGCAAGTCTGGTTTGGTTTCGGACTGGACATTCAGAATCATGAGGTTAAATGTAAAGTTACCTAATCCATACACTTCATTTTCTAGATCGGTCCCTGTCCTTTGTGGAAGACCTTCCTCGTCTGGGAAACATGCTTTATTCATAACCGTGTTCAGATTTCCCCATATCCAATTGCCCTGGGAAACTTTGGACTTACTATCTACAGATGATATTAAACTAAACCATGCACCACAGGAACCATTGTGTGTAAACGGATACGGAAAGAGGGGCAGAACTCCCTTGTATTTCTGATAGGGAGGGAGTCGGCCACATATCCAGCAGTTAGTAGCATTGCTGGTCTGGTGAGAATGGTGTAACGTACGGATAAAAGTATTGTTGCGCAGTGCAAGGCGATAGGACAACTCGTGTGGGGGCAGGTCACTGAAAGTATGCTCGATAGTGTCATTTGAAGAAGAATGTGCACGTGAAACAATAGGGAAAAGAGTATGTAACATCCAACTTATACCAATAATCGTAAGACTCAGAAAAAACATAATCAATAATGTAACAATGCAACGACTTTTGAGAGATTTACAATATTTCTGTTTCTTGATCTCCTGTCTATCTCTCTGACTATTGGGGTCTATCTTATACATGTCAGGAACCTGTCTAACCGCTTCACCCGAGGGGGACTTAAACAATTAAACTGTCTGACTTACTAGACCTCAACTTAGAACGGTACTCCTGCTGCGGAGTTTTCTCTAACAGGGGAAGTTTAGAGTCACTGGAATCTGGGCAGTCCTTAATCGGAATTTCTGGACACAGTCCATGAACTTTTTTAACGTGGCTTGAGTGTAGCCAGCCTTTTCTTCCTTCCAACTTCACCGCGGTCCTCGTCGTCATCAGAACCAAATTGGGCTGTTTCCACCTCGGCTCCAGAGGGCTGGTTCGGTCGAAATTTCGGACGAAAACGTATTCTCCTGGAACGACCTCATGCGGTTTCACCTCGGTGTTGTCTGGGAAGGCTGCCGCGACCTGTGAACGACAAGATTGTAGTGCATACGTGTATACCAATGAAAGGACACAGTTCCTAAAGTGGGGTGCAAAAAGTCACCCAAACTTAAGGGTGCAAAAAAAGTCACCCATACATTTAGAAAGAAAAAAGTACAAAGGAAAGAAAGAGAAATCTTAGGTAAGAATACCCACTGGTGAGGGGAAAGAAACCTTTGTCCTCTGTTGCCCTCACACACCCCAAGGGGTGTCATGCTTCATCATCGGGCAGTTGCTCCTCGTAGGGCCGGCGCTGCAATTCCCTACGGGCCCCCGAAGGGACACTTTGTCGGAGATCTTTTATAGGACTGCCGGATGGTGCATGGGGGTGTGCGGGGAGTGGGTTCAATGAGGGTAAAGAAGAAAAGAAAGTGCGTGCAAAAATGATTCATGAGATAAAAAGGGTCAACATGCAGCGACATTGTAACTGTTGTACCCTAGGCAGTCCGAAAACCGCAGAAATAAAATTGCCCCAAAGGCACACTATGCCCGGGTGACAAAAGGTCATAGGTCGACATGTTTCGCGCTTGTCTCGCCCATATAGGGTCATTTGCGCTTCTTCAGGACCAAAGTAATTCAAATAAGTGAAGTGCACGTGAATAATGTCAGTAAGATAAAATACCCTCCGTTTCAATCAGGGTGGAACAGCAATTTGTTTACCCTCAATGTGGCAACGGCTGTATGTTGGAGACCACTCGTGATTTAATACCTAGAAAAGAAAAAACAAGATGAACCACAAAATTGGACACCAGTACAACTTGATGCCACAAAATATGCCACAACTATGTGCATATTGGTTAAGTAACAAAGGAAAGGAGTAACCAAGCACACGAGACCTGCCCATCATATTAATTAGGTCCCATCTTTTATTGGCGTGCTACTCTGTAGTTGACAGCCACATACTGCCTGCTTGGATTCCCACCATGGTTAAGGCTGGAAACGCACAAGATTAGTAAAGCCCGGAGTTTGCTTACCTAGCCATGCTGAGACAATTCATAAAGGTGCAAGCGTAATGTACGCCCGCCGGTGGCCCGAGAGTTAATGCATGGACTGCCACCGCCGTGTATCACCCTTCAAAGATTGTAGTGCAGACATCAAGGAAGCTAGGTAATCTGTCAGCATAAAACTATCACCATCGGTAATTTTTCGGGGCATAGGCGTCCCCCACATATTCGGAGGCCTGCCGAAGACCACCTCATACGGGGATAGCCCTGTCCTTGAATGTGCGACCATTCGCATGTAAAAGAGGGCAACTGGCAAAGCTACCATCCAATCTACACCTTTCTCTGCACATATTTTGGCTAAGCGTGTTTTCAGAGTCTGATTGTGTCTCTCTACTAGGCCAGCTGCTTCGGGGTGTCGAACACAGTGGAATCTCCATTGATAACCTAACAGGAGTGAAACCTGCTTCATGAGTTCGGACGAGAATGGCTGACCATTATCTGAATACACGACACGGGGCAAACCATATCGTGGGAAAAATTCACGAACCAACTGCTTGGCCGTGGTTACAGCTGTGTAATCTGGGACTGGATATGCTTCTGTCCATCGGGATAGCGCACATACGACTACGAGGACATACTTGAATCCTCGACATCTGTCCATCTGGATATAATCCATCTGGAGGACTTCAAAAGGATGGTCAGGAGGATGAAATCCACCCTGTTCCACGGGAATGCCTTTGCCTGGATTGAACTGGCAACAGATCATGCAGGTACGCACTTTCTGTTTTGCTGCTGCACGCAAGTGCTTGTTGAACCATATATTCTGGATGCTGTCTAGCATAGCTTTTTCTCCTAAGTGTGCGGGACTATGTGCTGTATTAATGATAACTTGAACCATAGAGTCGGGGAGGAACCATGTGGCTTTTCCCTTCGTCACCCATCCTTGATCTGTCTGGACCCCTCCTTGTTCATTCCATTTCTTGATTTCGTCTGCAGTAGCATGTGTCTGTATGTCAAGTACATCTTGTGTGGGATCCCTAACTGTCATGCAATGTGTCAGTGAAGTTGCTTCAGTCTTTGTCATGTCAGTCGATAGGTCAGGTTGAGTCTGAGCTGTAAGTTTTGCTGTTCGGTCTGCCAGGTCATTACCCTGGGAAATGGTGTCGGTGGCTTTAGTATGTGCTTTGCACTTCATGATAGCAATGGATGCAGGTAAGTGTATTGCTTCTAACAGAGCTTGAATGAGGGGACCATGCTGGATCTTGGCTCCGTGGGAGGTCAGATAACCTCTCTCTTGCCAGAGTACGCCGAAGTCGTGAACGACTCCAAATGCATAACGTGAATCAGTATATATGTTTACTTTCAGGTTCTTGGCTCGTATACAGGCTTGGGTCAGAGCAATGAGCTCTGCTGCTTGAGCTGACAAGGTGTCAATGCGATGGGTTTCAATAACTTCAGTCTCAGTGGTCACAGCATATGCGGCCACCAACTCTCCTGTACTCGTTCTCATACACGAACCATCCACATAAAGTGTCAGGTCCGGGTCGGGTAAGGCAATGTCTGTCAAGTCTTGTCTTGGTTTCGTGATTGTGTTAATGACTTCCACACAGTCATGTGGTGTAGGGTCTGTCGTGTTTGACGGTTAAAGTGTAGCCGGATTTAAAATATTGCAGCGTCTGATTTCTATGTGTGGCTGAAACAATGTCAATTCATAACCTGTCAGTCGTGCTATTGTCAGGTGCTGAGTCTGTGTTCTGTTTAGGAGAATTTCCACAGAGTGTGGAACCTGTACTGTCAGGGGATGTCCTAACACTATTGAGTCGCTTTGTCTGATTGCTAGAGCTGTCGCTGCAACTGATTTTAAACACGCAGGCAGGGCCCGGGCTACTGGATCTAATGTACTGGAAAAATAAGCACATGGCTTATGTTTGTCTGCCTGAGTCTGAGTGAGAACCGATAACGCTGTGCCATCGGGTTCAGTGACAAAGAGTGTAAAAGGTTTGCTGTAACATGGTGTCACTAAAACTGGTGCTTGACATAAAGCTTTCTTTAATTCGTCAAAAGCTTGTGTATGTTCCTGAGTCCAAGGGAGGACAGTCGAAGTCGCTGCCTCCTGTGTTGTCAACTGTATAAGTGGCTTAGCTAGATATGCATACTGGGGAATCCATTGTCTGCAGTAAGAGGTGAGGCCAATGAAGGCCCGCACTTCCTTTTGTGTCTTGGGTTGCGGAAGATGTGCAATTAACTGAATGCGATCAGGTGTTAGCTGCCTACCCCACTTGGACAGCAAGTGCCCAAGGTAAACCCCTTGCTGGGCACAGAATTGCAGCTTCGAAGGGGACACTTTGTGTCCTTTGTCTGCCAGAAAATACAGGACTGTCAGTGAAGCACGTTCACAATCTCGTTCTGTTCGTGCTGTTATTAATAGATCATCGACATATTGGAGTAGGGCAGTGTCAGTAGGCATGTGAATACTGTCTAGTTGTCGTTTTAATGCTTGGCTGTAGATACTGGGGCTTTCTGTGAATCCTTGAGGAGCACGTGCAAATTTGAAGCTTCGGCCATTTAAAGAGAATCCGAAGAGGTATTGGCTTTCAGGATGAATGGGTACACTAAAGAAGGCGTTCTTGAGATCGATTACAGTAAAGAACGTCGCTTCTGAATCAATAGCTGTCAATAATGACGAAATGTCTGGGACCACTGGGTACTGTGATATTATGCATTTATTTAATTCGCGAAGATCAATCACCAATCGATAGACTGGAGGTGCATTTGGGTCAGTACGTTTAAGAATCGGAATGATAGGAGAATTACAAACATTGGAGTCAGTTTCTACAACCACTCCTTGTGCAATGAGCTCGTCAACGATTTTCAGTAAAGCCACTACAGCATCAGGTGGCAACTTGTATTGTCGGATTCGGGGTAGTACAACTCCTTGCTTGAGTGTAACACGATATGGTGTAATGTGCATACAACCTACATCAGTTGGACCTTGTGCCCATAAATGCTCTGGTACATTCTTTAATCTAGGATCAAAATCTCTCAACACATAATGGCCTTTGAAGTCACGTAAAAACAATCTAACTCCTTCCGGAGAACAACAAATAACTGCTCCTAGAGCTTTCAACGTTTTAATACCAAGCAAATTTTCAGGGCATGATTTTGTAAGCAACAAATCTGTAGTTCGTGATAATGGACCAACTGCTAGGGGAACTGGTTTCGACACTTCATTAACAATAGTCTTTCCTGAAAATCCAAGGGAAACATTCTGTGAGCCTGAGAGGGGTGCCCCTGGAACTTCGTCATGACTAATGGTAGTTCTGCTCGCCCCTGTGTCAATCAAAAACTTTCGGTCCTTTCCTAATACCTGACTATGTACATAAGGACCCTCTTGATCTACAGGAACCTCGATAAGAGGCAAGCCAACCTCCCTCTCTAGGCTGTTTCATGAGTACTGTTGGTAATCTGGGTAATCTGACTGAGCATACTGGTACATTTGTTGCGTGACATGTTGTGTGGCAGCAATGGGTTGTGGCTGAGGTACTGCCACGGTCTGTACTGTCTGTTGTGGATTCTGATTCTGTGGATGTTGCGTGTTCTGTGTAATATTTTGCTGAGCTTGATCCTGTCTAGGTGGACGCGGTCTTTCTTTCGTTTTACCAGTAGCTATATTGTGTTTCAGGACAGTGCATTCACTTATATAATGACCTGGTTGTTTACAATAGTTGCAGTTCCCTTTAACAGGAGCTGCAGGATGATTGGACTGTGACGTACCCCTTCTCTGACCATCAGCTGGAACTGTCTGAGCCACTAGTACTTTCATTTTAGTGTCCTTCATGCGTCTCTGTTCATGTTCGTGTTCTTCTCTAATTCGGTTCTGATGGTACTGTAACATTGTCAACATTTGTGAAGGTGTATTAGCTTGCCAGGTGCTCTCGACTTTTAATACTCTATTTTTAACTTGTGGCAGGGAATTCTCTACTAATTTGGTCACGAACAGATGTGGATATGATTCGCTACTTGTTTTCAAACCACTATTTATAATAAAACATTTCTCGAATCTGGAATAAAAATCACTAGTGTCTTCATCATGTTTCTGTTTACAGGCTGAGATCGCGTCCCAGTCTTCCTTTTTAGTTGTCAATATCCTTGGTAAAACCTGGACTAATAATCCTGGTAATGCTTTAGCTTTGTCCCCCAGACCTAAACCTGGGGTACGTCCTTTTTCCTCGTCCTCTAATTCAGCCCAATTAATCTTTTTATCTCCCACCTCCCATTCTTTTTCCTTGAGTTTCTCGTAAATACCTGCCGGTAACAGTACTTTTAACATTTTCATAATATCGGGATATGTGTAATCTCCCATGAGTAACATGTCTTTTATTTCACGGTGAAATCCTGCGGGGTCTTTATCGTGACAAGGTACTAATTTTTTCATTTCTAGTAATTCCATTTTAGTTAGGGGTGTGTATACGAATACGCGTTCTAGTGTATCATCCGGCTTCCGGATTGGATGAACTTCTCGTAAGGGATTCTGTCTGTCTATGTAAAATGTTTTCCTTACTGGGGGTGGAGCTGAAACAAAATGTGGAGTCAGGAAAGTACTATATCTGTGTCGTTGTTCTAGAATAACCTTAATTAAATCGGTACCTAGGCCTCTCCATTTATTCAGGAGTAACTCTACTAATACATCATGTAGGGGACCTGGATCAGAATGTTGACTTTTGTACAACGTAATGAGATGTTGAATCATGTACATACCAGCTAATCGCTGTTCATCTGGGGAAAGGTTCAAAAATGCTTGCTCCACTGCGTCATCTTTATATGTGCTAGAATTGTCAGCCCATTGTACTGCTGATCGGGCTAGTTCTTGTTCATCCATAGAACATAGTTCATGGTAACCTATTCTTTCTCTGAGTATTTTATCAGTGGCGTGAAATAGATGTTCAGGAGAGCTCGGGTTTGAGATTGCAGAGAGAAAAAGTCTCTTGCTTTCTGGACGTATTGTTTTATCAAAGGTTCTTCCTCTACCTACATATGCTATTGTATCTGTATTCTCTACTGTATTATCTATTTCATCCTCCTCTGAGGATTCATTCTTGTCTGCCTCGGCTTCCCTTTCAGCTTTCTCTCTTTGATGCATTATTACTATTTCTTTACAGATCTTTCTGGACATGGCATCTATACAATTCTGTTTGTCGTGTTTACAATCTGCAATATTCTGACTACATTTTGTCAATACATTCATCTCTTCTTTGGCAACACCTGGCCGATCTCGTTCCCGAATCAAACAATTTATCAAGAACCGTAATATAAAACCTTGTGTCTCAGCTTTCTGATATGCCATGGCCTCGGGAATACATTCAGGTTTCTCCCCCGTCCTAATAAAATGATATATTTTGTCTAGATAGCCTGTCATGTCTGGTAATATCATCAAATAATCTGTAACACGTCGTAGACGTAATGATGCTAACATCATGTCTCCTTCCTTGTCAGGCACTGGGTCATATCTACAATCGGTAATACACTGTCTAAGGCTTTCGTATGTGACCGCTTTCGGAGTACGTTGCAGTGCTAATTCTCTGATTGTCATTCGTTTTACTTGTGGCGGGGTGCGAAAATGACCTCCTGCTGCACCTCCTGGAGTGTGACCATCAGCCATTCCTGGCTGCGCCGTTACTGGCGGTAATGTAGCTGGTAAAGTATGTACAGTAGATGTCGTAGGAATTAAAGCGGACACTATAGGTGGGCCCTGGGTGACTAACGTACCAAAAGGATTCCCAGACCCAGTGACAGGACCAGTTGCAGGAGGAACAGTAGGGGGAATCGTGACATGAGCAGGGTTAGGAGGAGTAATATTTCGAGCAGGATGTGTATTTGCATATTCGGGGACAGTGTCATCTAAGTAGGAGGAAAGGAAGATATCAGCTGCGGTCTTATTATGTCGTACTTTAATCGGAACTAATGGTGGCGGTAAATTACTTGGCACTTCCGGGGTGGCCTTAGGTAAACCCTCGGCCAGAAGAGGATACATGCCATTCATAAGGGTATTTCGTTGTCGGTCTATTTGTTCTGTTCTAACTCGTTCACCTTCTTCAACTAGTTCTTTTTCTCGGGCTTTTTCTGAATCTTCTCTATGTTTTTCTACTCTTCTGAGTTCTTTCTCTTTTCTTCTATGCGCTTCTTTACGCCATAATTCTATGGCATCTTTCTGAGATTGTCTGGCTTTCTTTTTCCACAGCGCTTCCTCTACTCTCATGATGCATTCAGCATCCCATGTCCCTGTAACAGGCCATCTATATTTCTCATCTAGGTTCTTGGTATAATCGACCCATAAGTCTAAGTACAGTATGGCGTCTAAGCCATGCTTATGGTACATAAAATGTCCCGGAGTGTCCCTAGGCGGGACAGGAATTGCTTCTTCTAGTATCCCTTTCCTGGTTCCTACCTGACGTAACTTAGAGAACAACGGCATCTTGCTACCTGATACTTGGTATTTACTTGAATTTGAACACAATAAATACAATAAACACAGTAATGAAGATCAAACAGTCACTCATACCACAACATTTGAAAACACATTAAAACATGTTAGACTGATACTACCTGAAAAACACAATTCTGGAAATGCTCGAAAAGACAATGCTAGAAGACTGAATCACTAGATGCACTGCTAAGACAGTACAGATGCACTGCTAAAACAGTACAGACTGGACCTGTGTACACCGGCCCGTCTTGACCGGACCCAAATTAATAAACCCGTCTAGATGCATCCCCAGCAATGGTACTCACCGGGAAGCAAAACTGGGAGGCCTCGGAAACTCGACACTGGACTGGACCGGACTGGACTGGACTTCTACTGGACACCGCGACGCGCAGGTACTTCGGAACTGGTGGGCCTCTAGACACCTCGGACCTTGCTCTCTCGGCTGGGCTCTGGTCGGGATCCTCCGCACTCCTCACCGCCTCGTCTGGATGCTGAACCGCAGTCTCCGTCTCCTCCGTGGGCCTAAGGGAAGATAGCAGGAATACCCGCAACGTGCGCACGGTGTTCCGTCACGGCTGCAGAAGGGGTCAAGGCCTGCGACGCATCGCCGGCGTGTAAGGTGGGGGAGGGGTCCCTGTTCGGGCGCCAAAATATGTGGTAAAATAATTTTACCGGATCCTCTTTTTCCATATAATTACAATAAAAATAGCTCAATCAAATGAGAGGCAGAGTCCGTGGTATCTGAGTCATACGGGCTTTAATTAAATGGTTCGAACCATGGAAATCATGTTCCATCACCACTAAGGTTCAGGAAAGGACACTCTAGGAATGAATTCAACTTTTTCTTAACAGAGTACAATATATATAGTAAAAGCATACAATGGTAATGGATACAGTAGGCGTAACAGCTGAAAGAAAAGAGATAAGAACATATGTGCGTAACAGAAGGCGTGCACAAGGGCGTACACGGAGGTGTGTGTTAGAAACGTCACATAAAAGTGTCACAAGTGGGTGGATACATAGAGCAATCTTGCAGTGTCAGCAGGAATTCTAACACAGATGCGCGCGCAATTGGCATGACGTGTGATTGACGTGGTACTGGAGGGTGCTGGGGGCTTGACTTTCGCACTAGTAGAGGAGACAGAAGTCTGGCATGTCAGAACAACCTAAACCCAAATCATATCTGATATCTTGCGTTTGGAGAATGTATTATCTAAAGGAAAAGGTCTCTCGAGCAGAGGCTATTCTATACTGACTGCTAGTGCGTGCACGGAGGTGTGTGTTAGAAACGTCACATAAAAGTGTCACAAGTGGGTGGATACATAGAGCAATCTTGCAGTGTCAGCAGGAATTCTAACACAGATGCGCGCGCAATTGGCATGACGTGTGATTGACGTGGTACTGGAGGGTGCTGGGGGCTTGACTTTCGCACTAGTAGAGGAGACAGAAGTCTGGCATGTCAGAACAACCTAAACCCAAATCATATCTGATATCTTGCGTTTGGAGAATGTATTATCTAAAGGAAAAGGTCTCTCGAGCAGAGGCTATTCTATACTGACTGCTAGTGCGTGCATATGTGTCTACGTGCAATGCGAGGGGCCATGGGCCTACCATGGTAACGGGAGCAATGAATTACTTGCATGGAGACAGGAAGGCCGGGCCCTTTGCTCTGCAGCTGAGAATATGTTTACCTATCTCACTAGACTGGAATGTGTTTTCGAGGAGCTGAACAGATAACTTGAAGGCAAAATACGGTTTTGGCAGGCAGGCAGAGCCGGGCACCGCTCGCCGAGCAGGGAGTAAGGTAAAGGTCAGGGATGCAGATCCATACTGCAGCTTTCAGAGGCAGGAATGACTTGAAAAGAGACTCGGAGCCTCAGATTCAGGGCCTAGCTCAATTGAGCCAGAAAACGTGAAAGTATACCATGTAAAGACGTTGGCATGGCATGTTTAAAGACTGAATTATCGATCCATTCATGGTGGATCTGGTAGGTAACATGTTAACGTTGGACGCAAATGTATTTGCGTCTTCATATCTGATCATGGAGGGAAATTACATGTACTTTAGGCACATACATGGAGCGTTGGGGAGACGATAGGGGACATACTTGACCATACAAAATTTTAATTACCTCAGTACTGTCAATAGCTTCTACACTAACTCATACATTTTCTGAGGTAATGTATGCACTCAAGGCAGTGCAGTTTCACCAAAACAACCTTAAGGACTACTTTGCATGGTACATGTAACCTGGTATTTGTAAAGCGCGAACTAATCACCCGTAAGGGTCTCAAGGCGTTGGGGCCGTTGGGGAGATTAAGTGAGCTATTGCCCAGAGTCACATGATGCTGACTTGATCTGCCTCCAGCAATGGGGATCGAACTGTGACCCCCATGTTTCAGAATCAACCACCCTGGCTGCTATGTCACACCTATCCCCATGCATGTTCGTTATTTGGCCCCTGATCCTTCTGTATTAAGAGAAACCACTCTTTTAGGCACACATTTAAACCATCATGGTGTTTGGACAAAATAACATGTTGTAAACATCAAGAAGCAGAAATATCAAACATAAAATATTGTGATACATAAATATCGTATGCAAGAATATTGTTGATAAGAATATCATTTTGTAAGTAAGGAATATTGTTTTAAATACTATCGATTTTCTAAATATAATTTTTGTAATAAAGTGTCTAAAATATTATTTTTATTTATTTAAATGTGTTTTAGTTGATTTATCTGTTTCTATTGTTTATATAAATGTAATTATTTTTTAAATATAGCGTGTAATTTTAAGTGATTTGAAAAATGTTATTTCATTTTTAATAGTTATCAGTATTGCCATAGGGTGTTCTTGAGTTTGTAGAGGGATAGGGTGGGAAGTTAATTAGTCAATAATTGATATTATGAATATTTAATATTAAAATATTTAATCAACTTTATTCATTTATACAATTGATGTATGTTATGGAAATTATATAATACTGATTTATTTTTGTTATATGTTATTTGTGGGCTGTTGGGTTTGTACGAGTTTAGGATGGGAAGATAATTAAGTAATAATTAAAAATTAAATATTAAGTGTTAATTATGTAAAGGATTTTTAATTATGCAATTTATGGAATACCTATTTATTTTATATTTTAGCTGTGAGTTGCTAGGTTTTTAGGTATGTGGGGTTGGAAGGTAATTAGGCAATAACTAACAATTTATTATGAATTGCTACTTCATTATTTAATAGATTTTTAGTTACGTAATATATGGAACACTGAGTTATTTTACTTATATTTTACTTTTGAATTGCTATGTTTGTAGGGGTATAGGGTGAGAAGTTTAATAAGTAATAATTAATTAACTATTAATTGTTAGATGTTAATTATTTATTTAATTGGTTTTAAATATGTAAATTATGGAATACTTATTTTTTTAGCTATATTTCAGGTGTGGGCTGCTAGGTTAGCAGTGGGATGGGGAAGTTAATAATTGAATAACAATTACTTATTAATTGATTATTATTGAAAGTAATTATTTAAAGTGATTTATTGTTTTTAATTGTTTTTAATACCAATACATATTTTCATTTTAATTGATAATTTTTATATTAAGAATTTAATATTTTGTCTACATTCATGGGGTTACTCATATATGTAAATTGTTTGAAGCGAAGTATTTTCCCCACTTTTACTTCGTTTGCTTTTTCATGATTGCCGCTTGATGGATCGCCCGAAACATTCCATACGCAACAAGAATGACCAGGCTATTCAAGTTTCAGTAGGATTGGCAAGTCCAGTGCAAGGACTCACGTCCGCAGATGTCTATATTTTTTGCACCTAAATATGTCTTAAACTACTGAACAGATTTACACCAAATCACAAACAGCACAGTTTCTGTACCAACATTTGGTTTTCTTCTAAATTAGGTGGAATTCCGTTCAGAGGTCCGGGCTGTAGTCGTGTTCAAAAAATGAAAAGTTCCAATGACATACCATGGGGAAAATTCATTTTGGGGCCCCCTTTTCTTCTTCGCCCCGCTTGATTGATCACCCCGAAACTTTCAAGGCAGCGGCTTAACCGAACAGGGAAAGCTTTTTGAAAATATCGTGAAGATTCGTCAAGCAGCACTAAAGATATAGGCAAGACAAAAACACTTTCCCCAGCCATTACCTCTGGCTCATAGTTGTGCTGCCAGCTGCTCTAGAACCAATACAAACAGTGAGGGGCAAATGACAGCCCTATTGGGTGCCCCTTTGTGCAGAGTACGAATCTAAGATATGAGAGCCTGCTCTGGTGGTGGGATTTGTATATCAGAGGTGGATCCATCCATGCATCCACAGGCTGACCCAAATTGCCAGAGGGCCCAGAACATGTATTCCCATTGCAGCATAGTGAAAGCCTCTTCTTGATCTAAAGACTGGCACACTGCACAAGGCCACTTCAGTGGGGCACTTTTTCTCATAACATAAAGATGTTGAATTTTCATCAAGGTGTTGCATTGGGCAATGAAGCTGTTCTCGTCCCCGTGGACTAGGTCAGGGGGGAGTGGGAGGATATGGGTCACCAGGATCCTGCTGAGGAGGGAGAACGATCTATATGAGGTGGGGAGTGTAGGGTCTTGGCCCTGTTTTTGTATTGGCACAACTTGTGCCTTTCTTAGGAAGATGTCAATTTCCCTCGCCTCCTGAAGCATCTGCAGTAATTGCAGCGTAGAGGAGACCACATATGTTGCATAAAATTCATTCGAGGGGTAGGGACCCCAAGAGGGGGCTCTGAGTGCTTCCTTGATCTTTTGTTCTGTTATCGGTCCTCCAAGGGTTTCTCGGAGGACTCCAGGAATTTATGGTAGTGAGAAGTCCACCAGTGCTTGGAAATCTGCCGCTGGCATATGTCAGTGTTTGAACTGTAGAGGGAGGAGTTGTATGTGCAGAAAGCCACATTGATCACCTCCTGGGTATTCTGCATTAAACCTGTAGAGTAATATATCTTGTGTATTGGGGTCCCCACAGGATGGAGCACTGCCAAGAGGGATGAGTCTGCCAAGCTGGCCACCTCCACATGGGTGTGGACCGTGTCAGCTATCCAGTCTAAGCATCAGAGACATTCTAGCAGGGCAGCATGTGTTTATCACCTCAGTCTATTCCCCCCGCATTCTGAGTCTGTTCCTGTCTCTCGTTCACAGGGCCCAAATACCCCTTTATGTCAGCCAGCTGGCGGACAAGTTTCGAAAGTGCACCCACCAGGGTCCTGATGCTCGCCCTCTTGAGTACAGCCTTGAAGACCCTCCACTCCACAAGAGGGGAGGAAGCTTAGCCCTCATTGAGTGTGACATAGGAGGTGATGATGTCATGAATGGTGGATTTGATTGTCATGTCTTCTAAACATTGGGGTTGTAGCCTCCACATGGGGAAAGGACTAGGCACTCTCCCCAAGTGACCATCAACATAGAGGGAATTATGGTCTGATGAAAACTTGCTGAGTTATGTCACGTATGCAGTGTGTATGGCAATGTCTGGGGAGGAGTATATAGTCGAGTTGGGCATGTAGGTGGTGGGGTAGGCAGAAAAATTCATATTCTCTATCATGTGGGTGATTGTAACGACCGGATTTTCAGACCAGGTATCACCAGCTCACCAAGACACCACCAACCCAGCCGAAACCTAACCATCTCCCTCCCCAGAGCCGACTTACCACAGTACCTAGGTACCTTCCTGGGGATTGGGAATTAGCAATATACAAGCTCATATCATCAAAAACACCACTAAATCTATAGGATTACTAGGAATACTCACTGATTACTAAGGAATTCCATGTCACATCCTATTATCTCACCTTATAGTCTCACGGCAATCTGGCCCAGACTATGCTACTCTCTTCTTCATGGTGGAGAGCAGTTCTAATGCATCTGCCATTACACACCGACCACAATCGGTGCTCACGCAAGCCACAATCCGGTGGGTTTAAACATCGTCTCCTCCAGATGCTCTCACTTCTGTCACAATCTGGTGCGGATACACATACCACAATCAATGCTCTCACTAATGCCACTCTCTCTAGCGGCAATCTCTCACAAGCCGCAATCCAGCGGGTATACACAATAACCACAATCAATGCTCTCACTAATGCCACTCTCTCTAGCGGCAATCTCTGTCCTATGAATACCTTCAACGCTCTTTCTCTCTGTTGGGAACTTTCTCTATATGTCTAATATCTACTGAGGGTGTCTCATACACAATATTATCCCTTATGTGGCGAATAGGGGATCCAATCCTCTCACACAAGAATGGCCAAATTGTAGCATTCAGAGGTTATCTCCTGACCTGATCTACATACAATCTTCCATGCTCAATTATCTGCAGGGAAGGGAATGTCACATCCTTCTCCTCGCGCGGTCATGTCCTGCATCATTGTCCAGCTCCGAATGATGAAGGCAATGAGTCATCATTGAGCCACGCTGTCCGGTCTTGCGTCATTGTTGAGATTTGGCAATGAAGGCAATGAGTCATCGTTGAGCTACGCTGTCGATGCTGTGGAGTCCTCGAAGTGGTGATCTGTCAGCATTGAAGGGGAATGCATAAGTTCCGACCAGCACAGAGCAGGTGATGCATGGGTTTTTTTGTGGAAACAACCCAAAAACTCAACTCCAAGGGCCCCAAACTGGATTGGCACCATTTGGTAGGGCAGGACTCGCAATTGGCAGAATCCAGTGGAGGGTTGGATTAAGTCCTTGATGGCCCAGAAACTTCAAAACAGAAGGCAAGACAGCAAGCCATTGGAGTCACTTGATTCTGGGGATGTAGAGATGTAGGTCCAGTCCTTCTCACTACCAGGCTAGGGTCAGCAGGCGGTAGGGCAGGCACAGCAGATCAGGAGTCCAGCAAATCCAGCAGCCTCCAGCAGAGTTACAATCCTTTCAGCAGCACAGCAGTCCTGCTTCATGGCAGAGTGTGCTCAGGTCCAAAGTGTAATGAGTTGGTGGTGTCACGGGTCCATTACTCTAACCCAGCTGTGCCTTTGACGTGGGGGAGACTTTAAAGATAGGCCTTTAAAGTGCACACGATCCCTGCCTTTTCTGCTCTGGCTCCAGACTCACTGCAGCTCTTTGTTTGGGAACAGACACAGCCCTATTCAGGTACAAGTGTCAGCTTCTCCCTCCTATCTAGCTCAGGAAGGCCCATCAGCTTGGTGATGGCCCTTCAGGATGTTGATGTCACACCCCAGCTCCCTTTGTGCGGGACATTCAAGAGGGAATGCACAAAGCCCAGCTGTCTCCCACTCCAGATGTGTATTCCGAGACAAGCAGAGGCACAGAATAGTAAAAGTAATAAAATGCCAACTTTCTAAAAACGCAAAAAGAACAATTAATGGATAGAATGCAGAACAATGTCATACATTCACCCCAGTACAGAGATCTGGGCCTAAATCCATTGTTTTTTTGCTCACCATGCCATTCCAGTTTGGACCCAGCCATATGAAAATCATTCTTGACCCAGCGCCAAATGGGACCAGTCCAGCCTGAACAGCCAGGCCAGGTCCTCCCTGGACTGGAAACAAGCATCCTAGGACTGGTTTCGGGATTTCAACCCTCATCAGCCAGGATAGCTTGACTCCAGTGGCATGGAGACCATGGGACCCAAGTCTGGGCATACCCGTCCCACTCGGGGTGACAAATGCAAAAAGAACAATTGATGGACAGAATGCAGAACAATGTCATACCTTCACCCCAGTACAGAGATCTGGGCTTAAATCCATTGTTTTTTGCTCACTATGCCATTCCTGCTGATGAAGGGTGACATACTCCAAACCCGGTCCCAGAATGCTTGTTTCCGGTCCAGGAAGGACGTGGCTTGGCAGTTCGGTCTGGACTGTTCCCATGATGCACAGGGTCATGACTGATTTGCATATGGCTGGGTCCAAACTGGGGTGGCGTATTGGGCAAGAGAACAATGGATTTAACCAAGATCTCTTGACTGGGAGAGAATGTTTGAATCATTCACCATTCCGCCCATCATTTGTTGCAGTTACACTTTTCGCCCTAAGTGGGTAAGGTATGCCCAGACGTGGGGCCCCTGCTCACTGCATCACTGGATTCAACCTAGCCTAGCTGATGAAGGGTGACATACCCCGAAACCGGTCCCCGGATGGGTGTTTTCAGTCCAGGGAGGACCTGGCTTGGCAGTTCAGTCTGGACTGTTCCCATGAGGCACAAGGTTAAGACTGATTTGCATATGGCTGGGCCCAAACTGGGATGGCGTAGTGGGCAAAAGAACGATGGATTTAACCCAGATCTCTTGACTGGGAAGAATGCTTGAATCATTCAGCATTCAGTCCATCATTTGTTGCAGTTACACTTTTCGCCCTAACTGGGACGGGTATGGCCAGACGTGGGTCCCTTGCTCACTGTCCCACTAGATTCAAGGTAGCCTGGCTGATGAAGGGTGACCAGTGGCGGCTGGTCCATGGGGGCATTGGGCGCAGCCTCCCCTGTTTTCTCGCCGTGCGAGAAGGCAAACAAAGGTAGTTATTATTACCAATGATAATAACTACCATTTGTTTCTGCCTTGCCTTCTCGCACGGCGAGAAAGCAATAGTTCCTGTGTGGGCGGTGTTACTCGAGGGCAGGGGGGAGCGGCTTGCCCACTGTTGGTAATACTGTCTGTTTGGGCAGCCTGAGAGGCTACCCAAACAGACAGTATTAACACAGTAGGCAAGCCGCTCCCCCCTGCCCTCGAGTAACCCCTCCCACTCTCCCTGTCTCTCTGTATGCTGCTGTGCTGCAGCATACAGAGAGAAATGACGTCGGTAGGGCAGCCGGCCGAACGAATCACAGTGCTGTCTGCTGTGGAGGGGAGGGAGGCTGCCTGCCGCCTTCCTGATGACGAGCTCAGCCCAGAGGAATTCGAATGCAGCGATGGCGGGAGTCGCAAGTCTCGAGTCTCAGTCTGGACTTGAGAGAAAAGCGAGAATCCAAGGTAAGTTGTTATTTATCCCACCTCCCCCCCATCCACTCCACCGCAACAACCCCATTTCCACCCCCCCCCGTAATGCAGGCCGTGTTGAATGAGTTTTTCGGCTGTGTATAATGGTTTTTGAAAATGCGGTTTGGCGGTAAACTACAAGGGCTTCGCCATCACGGTAACATCACCCTCTTGCTTCGAAAGGTCGTTTATTCTCAGCAGAAAAGGATGTAATAATCCGTAGCTGCGGACAACAATAGTTTATTTTCATTAATATACATTTTGCGACCTGTCATGAACGTCCTGGCAATCCAGTCATATTACGAGGGGCCGAATGAAATCCATTGCAGCGCTATCTCGACCTCTTTTATTCCCGGAACTCGTGCCAACCGAGAGTGTTGTACCTCTTGGGGTTCCATCACAGCGCAGCAAGAATCTACTATACCTGCAGTGTTCTCTCGTGACTCGAGGCGTGCAATCCTCCCCGGGCCCAGTCTAAATAATTTGATAGAACCTTGTTATGCTGTAACGCTTTATTAACATGCCGGTAGTTTCGTGCATTTGGGGGTCCCTGGGCAAATGTATTTATGGGGTCCTTGTGCTGAAAGTTGGAGTTCTGATAGTTTCGGCTCTTTTGTGACCTCTTTGACTAGGTCACTAACAGTGCAAGAAAATCCCCCTCTAAGTCGTACATGTGTTTATATCTCCTATTCAGGGATAGTTAAGTGTATAAGCAACGATCGTGCCTTTATTGCATGCATCACCAGTTCTCCCTAAGATGCTGAACCCGAGGCAGTCATGAATATTCAAGCAGTGGGTGTGCTCAAGTTGTGGTTTATGTCATGTGCCGACGTTCTTTTGTTGACCTCAGAAGGTTAGCAGGATGGGTCGGCCCTGCTAGACTGATATCATGACTCGCACTTTAAAAGCAGATCGCTTCAGGCAGTGCATAAGCCAACTGACCTGCCTTATCAGAAAGGAGCCAGAGACTGAGTACAGACCCCTGGATTGATAGCTGAACCCCAGAGCTTGGATGCAGTGATTTGCAGATATTGCAGAAAGTGTGCTCGTGGGCCTTTCGTTAGTGGTGGCAGAGCCAAGACCCCTTCCAATCTGACGTGTGTGTGGTGGTGTAATGGAGTCTGTGAGGGAATACATCGGCGTGGCTGAAATAGCAGGCAGGGTTTGGAGGGCTGCACGTGTCAGGTGATTTCCAGGTCCACCTGTCAGCCAGCCAAGTTCACTCGAGTGGGGAAAGGAGAGAAGGATGAGTTCTGTGGTTGAGTGCTGACAGTCTAATGGTCGCATATATTTACCAATGCAGTGCTGCATCATGCAACGGACACCAGTGGTCCTTTTTGGGTGATTTTGTGACGGCGTGCCCCAAAGGCACATATATTTTTGTGTTCTCACCGTGTGCAGTAAGTGGATTTCTTCTCGAATCCTGGTCTAGTGTTTTAGGGTGACACTTGTCTGCGTTTTCTGAATGCTGTGAATGACAGGCAATGCTATTGACTATTTGGACAGAGCTGCACACAAGTGGTGGGTTCGTCTTCATTTCTTTAATGAAAACATCACATTTGTAAATGTGACTGAAGGTGATGGACTTTGGATGGGTGCTATATGGTTGCAATTGTAGAAGCTTGTAGCAATCTGTAGGTATGCAGTGAGGTTCGAAGATAAACGTGTGTGCCTATGTGAGTGTCAGTATTTGATTTTTGAGTGCCCTATTTTCCTTTTTATGGAGATTGATGCTGCAGTTTAACTTCTTTGGTGCTGCCCAGTTGATTTGGAGCGCTCTACAGTGAACTCAGGGGGATGGGGTGCTGCTTTTCCCTGCTGAGATTCAACTGTGTAACGTGCGAGCCCTACGTCTTCATGCGAACAAGAATCCTGAATGGGTCATGTTTTAAGCTTCACTTGACATTGTTATATCTTCTTTTCCGGGATAGAGATGGTTGCAGATTTTGTCTCAAACTGATTAAACAAGATACAATCAAAGCCAATATAGTCTGATGCCTAAAATACTGTGCCCGACTTTGCAACTAGGGCCTTGGGTTATAAACCCGGTCTATGCCCGCAGCAATTGTGTTATTCTAATTAAATCTCCTAACCTCCAGTATACCTATAATTGTAGATCTGTGAAGTATATCATAGTTCAAATGTGTAAATCCCATCTTGATGTATAGAATGTCTTTACTGCTGGTATATTGTAGTGCTTCAAAACAATGGTGACAAATGTTTCTAAAGTGCACATGTTGCAGAATCAGTTTGCAATGGTTCTCTTGAGTGTCCATTCCTGGCTGCTCTCTAGACGCAGCCTTTGTTTAGTGAGACCCCTCACAGGAGGCTAGTTTCAACATGGATCACCCACAACAGGGAAACAGGGAGGTGTGGGGTTTTGCACTGGCTGACATCGCCCCAGCTGAGATAGTGATCTGGGAGGGCACCTCTGGAGCTCTCTTTTAGGGAGGAGCTGCTCTCCCCTCGACCATCAATGTGAGAATGTACTTTTGACAAGGGGGAGCGGGTGTGGTTCCTGCATCTGGGCATGCCTCCTTGTGTTTTTTTGTCAATTTGTTACAGAGATTATGTTAGGAGATGCTCTATTTTCCACCAATTTTAAGGGCATTTCTCAAGGGCAGAGGCCTTTTCCCACCCTTCTGAGAAATGTCGGATTTGTTCATTGCACTTGTGTGCATGCCTGGGTTTGTTGGCTGATCTTCCGCCCTCCCACTTTCAAATTCCACCAGCCGCCACTGAGGGTGACATACCTTGAAATCGGTCGCAGGATGCTTGTTTCCGGTCCAGGTGGACCTAGCTTGGCAGTTCGGTCTGGACTGTTCCCATGAGGCACAGGGTCAAGACTGATTTGCATATGGCTGGGTCCAAACTGGGGTGGCATTGTGGGCAAAAGAACGATGGATTTAACCCATATCTCTTGATTGGGGGAGAATATTTGAATCTTTCAGCATTCCGCCCATCATTTGTTGCCGTTACACTTTTCACCCTAAGTGGGACGGGTATGCCCAGACATGGGTCCCTTGCTCACTGCACCACTGGATTCAGCCTAGCCTAGTTGATGAAGAGTGACATACCCCGAAACCGGTCCCAGGATGCGTGTTTTCAGTCCAAGGAGGACCTGGCTTGGCAGTTCAGTCTGGACTGTTCCCATGAGGCACAAGGTTAAGACTGATTTGCATATGGCTGGGTCCAAACTGGGATGGCGTAGTGGGCAAAAGAACGATGGATTTAACCCATATCTCTTGACTGGGGGAGAATATTTGAATCTTTCAGCATTCCGCCCATCATTTGTTGCTGTTACACTTTTCACCCTAAGTGGGACGGGTATGGCCAAACGTGAGTCCCTTGCTCACTGTGCTACTGGATACAAGCTAGCCTGTCTGATGCAGGGTGACATACCCCGAAATCGGTCGCAGGATGCTTGTTTCCGGTCCAGGGAGGACCTGGCTTGGCAGTTCGGTCTGGACTGTTCCCATGAGGCACAGGGTCAAGACTGATTTGCATATGGCTGGGTCCAAACTGGGGTGGCATTGCGGGCAAAAGAACGATGGATTTAACCCATATCTCTTGACTGGGGGAGAATATTTGAATCTTTCAGGATTCCGCCCATCATTTGTTGCCGTTACACTTTTCACCCTAATTGGGACGGGTATGCCCAGACATGGGTCCCTTGCTCACTGCACCACTGGATTCAGCCTAGCCTAGCTGATGAAGAGTGACATACCCCAAAACTGGTCCCAGGATGCTTGTTTCCGGTCGATTGAGGACCTGGCTTGGCAGTTCGGTCTGGACTGTTCCCATGAGGCACAGGGTCAAGACTGATTTGCATTTGGCTGGGTCCAAACTGGGGTGGCGTAGTGGGCAAAAAAACAATGGATTTAACCCGGATCTCTTGACTGGGGGAGAATGTTTGAAATATTCAGTATTCCGTCCATCATTTGTTGCAGTTAAACTTTCTAAAAATTGCATTTTCAGACTTACAATTTAAAATCGGACTTCACCATCAATTATGATTTTAAATTGTGAGTCCAGAGACACCGAACTTGAAATTTTTATTTCGTTCCAAATGGAAGTTACACTTATAAGATGTAATAAGAGGATCTCAATGCTAACCTATGGGTAGTGCAGTAGTGAAAAATGAATGTAGTAGCTTTTCACCAAAAAAACTACATCCTGACACTGGGAAGTGTCTAGGGCCTACCTTAGGTGTGACTGATATTAAGGCCAGGTCGACATGGCAGTTTAACCTGCACACACAGGCTCTGCAACGGCAGGCTTGAGACATGTTCAAAGGGCTACTGAAGTCAGTAGCACAAACAGTGCTGCAGACCACTAGTAGCATTTAATTTACAGGCCCTAGGCACAAGTAGCACACTTTACTAGGGACTAATAAGTAAATTAAATATGTCAATTTTGGATAAACCAATGTTAGCATGTTTTAGGGAAAGAGCACCTGCACTTTACCATTGGTCAGCAGTGGTAAAGTGCAGAGAATCCTAAAGCCATCAAAAATGAACTCAGCAAAATAGGAAGTCAGAGGGCAAAAAGTTAGGGGAAACCATGCCGAGGATGTCAGGTCTAACAATGAGGAATAAAGAAGCAAAACCTGTGAAGGTTTGAACTGCCTGCAATAAGTGTCAGGATGCACTCCGCAGGGTCCAATCGCAGCAATAGTGGCTCCACCTCCTGACCTCCCCAACACCCTGATAAATAAATACACAAGGTGTTCGAGTGATCGGGCAAGGGAAATAAAGAAAACAGGGAGGGACTGATGGGAACAGCAGGGAAGGGATAGCTGAAAGAGAAAACACACCACTGTTAAACTTCACATATGAAAAGCTACTCTCATTTCATTCTCGCTAATGTCTCTCAATTCACCTGGTTCAGATTATCCAAAGGTGCCCTCCTGCTGCTGTAGGTATAGACACACATATAACGGAATGCATTCCTGATCCCTGGTGATAGAAAAGACAAGTTATTCCTCAGACCCATACATGTTTGTGCAACTCTAATAGGAACATATCAATGGGAACAATAACGCACCCCCTAGTATTGTGTTCATACTGTAAAGATGCTCCATTGCAACTGTTCCCAGAACGAAAGAGAATCCTTCTCCTTACTCTTTCCGAAAACACATAAGTCCAAAATCATTAATAAAGGGTTCCTTCACCCTATCCGAAAACTTCAAAGTAAACAGTTTAACAAACGGTAAGATGTAGCCTCCTACTACTACCTTCTGTTGAAATGTTCATTTCATGTGTCCTTAGCATTTGTAAACGAACATATTAGACAACCAATCTCCAAACATGGTAAAGTGTAGAGCCTTCTACCACTTTCCGCTTTGGCACTTGCAGAAAACAATTCCGAACTCCCCCCCCAGCTATGCGGGACTTCGTAACGGTAACGCGCGGCAAAGCCACGGCGCTCCGCTCACTATGCAAACAATAAGTGGATTTCCGATTGAGGCCAAAGGAAAAACCCAAGTCGTTCCAACTACAGTTGAACTCAAAGTAGTTCAGCGTTTTACTCACGCATAGAAAGTTAGGAATCCTCGGCACGAAACCCCAGGATGACGCCTATGAACTGCCTGTTCACCAGCCGCCTGGGAAGGACGTAGAGTTCAATGCCCCGGAAGCAAGGGGTCCAGAGGAAAGGTGCTAGGCAATCACCGCGCTCGGGGAACCCGAGCAGAAACAAGGCACGAAGCGAGGAAAACCCAGAGACAAAAGGGGCAGAGTACAGCAAGGAGACCTTCCTCCTAACGCGGGAAACTCAGGAAATAGGTACGGGTCCAAAATCACGCACAAGGTCTCCCGGTCTCCAAGGAAACACATAGTGCATGATGGGGTATGTAGTCTAATAGTTATGCAGGCGCTGCTACGTGATCCTGACAGTATGTCCCCGTCCCTAGCGCCTCCTAGGGCCAGGCTTAGCAGGGCACCTCACATGAAAGGATCTAACCGCCCTTGGGGCTTGGACATTCGTTACCAGCTCCCAAGAATCATCCTCGGCAAAATAGCCCTTACAAGACACCAGATACCAGAGTACGCCCCTACGCCACTTGGAGTCCTTGATGCTCTTCACTTCATATTCAAGCCCTCCATCGCTCACCACAGGCAGAGGAGCCGCCCTCCTGGAGGTCAAAGCAGGTTTCAGGAGCTGCACATGAAACACCGGGTGAATTCTCAGCGACCCCGGCAGCTTCAATTTATAGGCCACTGGATTGATTCTTTTCACTATTGGGTAAGGGCCAATATAATGAGGGTGAAAAACACTTCGTAGTCTAAAATGTATGTTTTTCGTTGACAACCAAACCTTGTCCCCCACTTCATACTGGCGACCCTTTATGCGGTGCCGGTCTTCCCACCTCTTGTATACCTCTTTTGCCTTTATCAAATGCGCCTGTACACCCTTGTGTACCTTCCTCAAGAGCTGCACCTTTTCCTTCACCGAAGGCTGATTCTTAACATCCTCTGGTATGTCTACGGGCAAGGTGGTAGCGTCGTAACCGTAATTGGCCTTGAAAGGAGACATACCAGTGGAACTGTGCCATGCGTTATTGTAGGCCAATTCCGCCATCCACAACAAATCAACCCAGGATTCATGAGCCTCATTCGAATAACATCGCAGATACTTCTTCAGCGTCTGATTAAGCCTCTCTGTTTGGCCATCAGTCTGGGGATGGAAACTCATGGAGAGAGATGACTCTATGTTCAAAGCACGGCACCACATTCGCCAAAAACGGGCTATGAACTGGGGTCCCACGATCGGAAACCACAACTCTCGGAATCCCATGCAACCTTATGATGTTGCTGGCAACCAACTGGGCTGTCTGTCCTGCTGTGGGAAGGTTCCTACAAGGAATAAAGTGCCCCATCTTTGTGAGACTGTCTACAACCACTAAGATGGCAGAGTATCCCTGATCAGAAGGTAAACCTGACACAAAATCTAAACTAATGTTCTCCCAAGGTCGATTAGGGGTAGGCATAGGCATGAGCTTCCTGGCTTTCCTGGTGTTTACTCCTTTTGCTCTAGCACATACGTCACATCTTGACACCCACAAAGTTACATCCTTGGGCAATGTTTCCCACCAAAAATTTCTTTGTATCGTAGTGACAGTTTTACGTATGCCAGGATGTCCTGCCAAAGGCACATTGTGGCACCAAAGAAAAGCCTTTTTCTGTAACTGGATGGTGAGCAAGTACAACCAATCATACTGAAAAGGCAACCCTTGTCTCACTGTTATCTCAGGTTTTACCAACTGCCCAGGTATTCAAACCCCCAGGGACTGGATGTGACTTCACCTCCTCTAGGAATCGATCGGCTCTCACCACACACACCACCTTAGATGCTGGAATTATGGTCTGAGTGTCCTCAGTCTTGGGCATGGCTGGCAGTATTTGTCTGGACAACGCATCTGCCTTGCGATTCTCGCTACCAAGCCTGAACGTGACCACAAAGTCATATTCCGCAAAGAATAACATCCAGCGCATTTGTCTTTGCGTGAGATGCCTTGCCGATGACATATATTGTAGGTTCCGATGGTCGGTGTACACCGTGATGGCATGACGTGCCCCCCAAAAATACTGTCTCCACTCCTGAAAAGCTCTCTTGATGGAGAGGAGTTCTTTCTCCGCTATTGTGTAGTTGAGTTCGGCTGGACTCAACTTTCTGGATAGGTAGGCCACTGGGTGGAGCTGGCCTGTACCTGGGTCTCTTTGCGATAGTACTGCCCATATGGCCTCATCAGAAGCATCAGCCTCTACCACAAATGGATGTTCCAAATTTGGATGGGAAAGCACAGGAGCCGTGATGAACGAGGTCTTTAGACTCACAAATGCCTCCTCCGCCTCCCTAGTCCACACAAAAGGAACCCCCTTCCTCAGTAGCTTGGTGATGGGAACAGCCACTTGCGAGAAATGTAGAATGAAGCGGCGATAGTAGTTAGCGAAGCCCAGAAAACTCTGGACCTCTCTAACGTTTTTGGGGGTAGGCCATTCCTGAACTGCTAGCACCTTGCGCTCTGACATCTGTAAACCTTTTGGGCTAAGCATCACCCCCAGGAATTCAACTTCAGTCACCCCGAATTCGCATTTGCTCAATTTAACATATAGTTGGTGCTCTCTCAACTTGTCCAAAACTCTACACACCTGTTCCGTGTGACCAGACACCTCCATAGAGTAAATTAGGATGTCGTCAATGTAGACAACAACAAAAAGGACTATGTATTCCTTCAAAACATCATTATTAAAAAATTGAAAAGCCGCAGGGGCATTACATAGTCCAAAGGGCATGACCAGATATTCATACTGTTAGAAATGGGATCCCTGGCTGGCCAGGGCTTGCGCCAAAGTCAGTCAGAGACCACCACTCCTAAGTCTGGGCAAGGGAGTTACACGCCAAGATAACCCCCGCTCACCCTCTAGGTAACGTGGCGCGAGCAGCAAGGCTAAACTTGGAGGCGATATGAGTTAAGTATTTGCGCACGCACCCCAGCAACAACACCCAAGGCCCACCACAAAGGAAACTCCACACAAGGTTATATATAAAAATAGCCTTTGTATTACACCAAAACACATTAGATAAAACACACACTTTACAATGTGCCAGGGGCACGGGCAGAGTTTACAGGGGATATTTACAAGACAGGGCTACATAGACCACTGTCAGGAATCAGCACTTTTTAGATCATAGAATTATCACTGTAGCACAAAAATAACATACCACCATTCACTACTGGTACCAGGTGAGCACCACCTATGCAACCCTCACTATCTTAGGAGATTACACTAGGGAACCTGGGCTCTGCTAGCACCACCTGTACTAGCAAGAAGGAAACCACCTAAGTATCGCTATACCTGTAGGGGTCTAGGGAAGGAAACACATGATGCATCATAATACATTCAGCGGTGTAAAAGGACAAAGCACATGACGCATAAAAACACATTCAGAGGTGCAAGGAGGGAAAACACATGATGCATCGCAATACATTCAGAGGTGTAAGTAAGCATGGGCGGAAAATCCGTTACGCTCGCGGATTTTGTGGATTTTTGGGAAATTCGCAATCCGCGAGATTTGCGAATTTCCCGCAAAATCCGCAAATTCGCACGCAGCGGATTTTTTTGGCGGCGCGCGGCGTTGGTGATACAATTTTTGCGGCGCGCGGCGTTTATCATCGTTTGCCGAGTTGTTTTTCTCGATAGTTTGCGAGTGCTGCGCCATTTTGGATCTTGCTGTGTGATCCCGCGGGAATTGGCGAGCGCGATTACGTCATCGCGGCTTGCCAGCGATAGTTTGTCACGCGAGTACGGCGAGATCACGTCTCGCGGTACTTCGCAATTGCGAGATTTGAGATGCGGCGAGCGAAAATATAAAATTTGCAATTCTGCACAAAAATCCACCAGCAAGCAGCATAAACCTTCTAGAAATGATGATTTTTATCTGAATAACTCCTTAGTTTGACATTTGCCTGCACTTTTTTAGCGAGGAGTCCATTTTGGGGAGGAGGGCAGGGGGGTGGGAGGAAGGAAGTGCCCCACAGTCTTCAACTTCCTGTTCCTGTTCAGCAGGCTCCTCCTAGAGCTTTGTCCATCTCCTGGTCACTTTTCATTTGGGTCTGGAGCTGGAAGGATTACTTTTTGTGGATGCTGCTGGATATTTGGATTTGAGGCCTTTTTGACTCTCTTTGGATCACTGTTGGATTAGAAATTTTACAAGTAAGTTTGTTTGGGGCATTACAGTTGCTGCAATTAAAATTTTGGAATTTTCGATTTTTGGGCTGTTTTGGGGCCTTTTGCCCAGGGGTACTCAGTGGTGGGTGGACTGAGTCTTTCTGTGGGTTGTCTTGAACTTAAACATCATGGAGGCCATGGATGGATTGGGATTGTGCTGATTTTTCAGTGATTTTCGTTTTTTGGGGCTGTACTTGTGGCCTTTTCACCAGGGGTATTTGAGTCTAGCATGGGCCTAGTCTTTCTGTGGGCTGTCTTGAACTTAAACATCATGGAGGGCAGGGATGGAATGGGATTGTGCTGTTTTTTCTGTGTTTTTCGATTTTTGACCTGTTGTTGGGGCCTTTCGACCAGGGGTAGTGAGTGGTGCATGGGCCTAGTCTTTCTGTGGGGTGTCTTGAATTTAAACATCATGGAGGGCATGGATGGCATGGGGATTGTGCTGATTTTTCTGTGTTTTTCGATTTTTTGGAGTGTTCATGGGGACAGGCCATGTGGGTGGGGGCCATTTTGAGTGCTGGTACAGGAAGGCCCTGGCCATGTGCTAGGAGGCAAGTGGCCATTTTGAATGCAGGCTTTGTTCTTAGGCCTCCAACCATTTTGCCTACTTTTCAACCTTTATTTATGCCCAGGGGTAGTGAGTCTTGCATGGGCCTAGTCTTTCTGTGGGTTGTCTTGAATTTAAACATCATGGAGGCCATGGATGGAATGGGATTGTGCTGATTTTTCAGTGATTTTCGTTTTTTGGGCCTGTACTTGTGGCCTTTTCACCAGGGGTATTTGAGTCTAGCATGGGCCTAGTCTTTCTGTGGGCTGTCTTGAACTTAAACATCATGGAGGGCATGGATGGAATGGGATTGTGCTGTTTTTTCTGTGTTTTTCGATTTTTTACCTGTTGTTGGGGCCTTTCGACCAGGGGTAGTGAGTGGTGCATGGGCCTAGTCTTTCTGTGGGGTGTCTTGAATTTAAACATCATGGAGGGCATGGATGGCATGGGGATTGTGCTGATTTTTCAGTGATTTTCGTTTTTTGGGCCTGTACTTGTGGCCTTTTCACCAGGGGTATTTGAGTCTAGCATGGGCCTAGTCTTTCTGTGGGCTGTCTTGAACTTAAACATCATGGAGGGCATGGATGGAATGGGATTGTGCTGTTTTTTCTGTGTTTTTCGATTTTTTACCTGTTGTTGGGGCCTTTCGACCAGGGGTAGTGAGTGGTGCATGGGCCTAGTCTTTCTGTGGGGTGTCTTGAATTTAAACATCATGGAGGGCATGGATGGCATGGGGATTGTGCTGATTTTTCTGTGTTTTTCGATTTTTTGGATTGTTCATGGGGACAGGCCATGTGGGTGGGGGCCATTTTGAGTGCTGGTACAGGCAGGCCCTGGCCATGTGCTAGGAGGCAAGTGGCCATTTTGAATGCAGGCTTTGTTCTTAGGCCTCCAACCATTTTGCCTACTTTTCAACCTTTATTTATGCCCAGGGGTAGTGAGTCTTGCATGGGCCTAGTCTTTCTGTGGGTTGTCTTGAATTTAAACATCATGGAGGCCATGGATGGAATGGGATTGTGCTGATTTTGCAGTGTTTTTCGAGTTTTGGGGGTGTTCATGGGGAGGGACAGGCCATGTGGCTGGTGGCCATTTTGAGTGCAGCTACAGGCACTGGCCATGTGCTGGCAGGCAAGTGGCCATTTTGAATGCAGGCTTTGTTGTTAGGCCTCCAACCATTTTGCCTACTTTTCAACCTTTATTTATGCCCAGGGGTAGTGAGTCTTGCATGGGCCTAGTCTTTCTGTGGGTTGTCTTGAATTTAAACATCATGGAGGCCATGGATGGAATGGGATTGTGCAGATTTTTCAGTGATTTTCGTTTTTTGGGCCTGTACTTGTGGCCTTTTCACCAGGGGTATTTGAGTCTAGCATGGGCCTAGTCTTTCTGTGGGCTGTCTTGAACTTAAACATCATGGAGGGCATGGATGGAATGGGATTGTGCTGTTTTTTCTGTGTTTTTCGATTTTTGACCTGTTGTTGGGGCCTTTCGACCAGGGGTAGTGAGTGGTGCATGGGCCTAGTGTTTCTGTGGGTTGTCTTGAATTTAAACATCATGGAGGCCATGGATGGAATGGGATTGTGCTGATTTTGCAGTGTTTTTCGATTTTTGGGGGTGTTCATGGGGAGGGACAGGCCATGTGGCTGGTGGCCATTTTGAGTGCAGCTACCGGCACTGGCCATGTGCTGGCAGGCAAGTGGCCATTTTGAATGCAGGCTTTGTTGTTAGGCCTCCAACCATTTTGCCTACTTTTCAACCTTTATTTATGCCCAGGGGTAGTGAGTCTTGCATGGGCCTAGTCTTTCTGTGGGTTGTCTTGAATTTAAACATTATGGAGGCCATGGATGGATTGGGACCGTGCTGATTTTGCAGTGTTTTTCGATTTTTTTGTGCTGTATAACTGAACTGATGTTCCTCTGTCTTCCTTTTTTTTTAGGTGCACAAGACTCAAGAGAACCACCAGTGCCAGGAAGAAGTCCTGCAGCTGTGTGTGTGTGCAGCATAACGTCACGCGACGTCACGTCTGGCCTTAGACAACTCTACAATTCGTGCAACTGCGGCCTGCTGTCTGACCTGCTCTGAAGAAGATGGCCCCAAAGAAAGGTCTCCGTAGCTCCTCTAGCAAGAAAGTTGCTAGTAAGGAGCAGAAGAAGCAAGTTACCAAGGAGGCTGGTGTGCCACCCGCCACGTTTTTTGAGAGAAAAAAAAAAAGTACGCCTGCAGCAGCAGGATCTGCTGGGGACCAAGCTGGGAGCAGCACCCCTGCTCCATTGGGTTCAGTGCCTCCACCACCACGCCAACTTAAGTCAAAGCCCTTGAGTGCTTCAGAGGCAGTCAGTGTACTTCTCCAATCACCATCGACCAGTGATGTTGGCTCATCGCAAGAAAGTAGCAGCAATGTCCCTGAATCAACACAGGTTGTTGTAACTCATCTGACAAGTGTTGAACAACCACAGCCGCAACAACAACACCATGTGCAAGTACACGCCCAAGTACATGTGGAAGGAGAGGCAGCAAAAGGAGATGCGCAAGCAAAGGTGCATGGAGGTTCACAAGTGCCCACAATAGTTGTTCCTCCCGAAGTAGGGGCACATCAGGAAATCGACAATGAAGCCGAGGTATCATTGGAAGCCACTCCTCCTGATGATCATTCATTGTCTTCCACATCCCTAGCAAGGAAAAGATCAAGGGGGGTGTCTACATCTTCTTCAAGCCCACCTCGTTCTGATGCAAGTGATCTGTCTTGGGAACCACAACTGCGTTCTGACAGTGAGGCACACCATGATCTGACACCGGTACCTAAGCGTAAAAGGAAGGTCGTCCAAAAACTCAAACCTATGGAGTGTGATGAGGCTCAACAAGAAGTGACAGATACTGCTGGTGATGAAGCCTCTCACGATGACGACGAGCCAGTCATCACAAAGGTCACTGCAGCCCCACCGGGCATGCAGCAAAGAGACATTTTGACCCTATCCCGAGAAGCTGCTGAGCGTGATGATGATGTCGGCGAGGAGGCAATGGAAATGGAATCATTAGATTTGGAGTTAAGTAGTACACCAAAACCTACCGCTTCCATATTTCTTCCTCGCAAGAAGGTACCCACCTCGTCCTCGACCTCATTTCGTGGTGGTGAAAGTGCAAAACGTACTGAAGTTCGGCAATCCACATCCTCCACTTCATCTGGCATTAGCAGCAGGACCACCACCACCAGTATCGCCGCCTCCTCCGGCCCCCGAAGACATTTCAAGTCTCCAGTTTGGGACTTCTTTAGTGTTTGCCCAAAAAAGGAAAACGTAGCCATTTGTAGCATTTGTAAGCTTCGAGTTAGTCGTGGTAAGCTTGGTACCAACTATGGTACCGGAGGCCAGAGAGGTCATCTTAGGAGAACGCACGATGTCCAATGGTTTGCGCACCTACACGCGATCAAGGAAGCCCGAATTGCACGCAATGAAAACGTTGATTTTTCATCTGATGATGACGAGGAGGAAGAAGACGATTCAAACACTTCACTTACACCCAGTTCCCCTGTCAGCAGCACACCCCATGGGAGCCACACTAAGAGTGTGGGAGAGAGTGAGACATCAATGCGGAAAAGTTCATCAGCGAGCGTAACTGGGTCGAAGATATCATCATCATCCCGTAAATCCTTGGTCCAGGGCAACATTAAAAAGATGTTGTTTACAGAAGCGCAATATGAACGCAACCACCCAATGACCCGTCTGTATAACACTAAGCTGGCTAAAATGCTAGCTCTGGACCTTCTCCCTTTTTCTTTTGTAGAAGGGGTTGGTTTTCTAGAATTAGTGGCAGCGCTCTGCCCTAAATGGAAGGTTCCTAGCCGGTTCTATTTTGCCCGAGTTGCGGTTCCAGCACTACATGAAGATGTTCTGAAGGTGATTGGGGCAGCTTTGCAGAAGAGTGCTGTTCACACTATACATCTGACAACAGACATGTGGACCAGTGGCGCAGGCGCTGATTACATGTGCATCACTGCACACTGGGTCTCTTTTTCAGGGGCTAAAGCAAAGCTAAACGCAGGTGTTGACACGAACATTGTTTTTAAAGCTGCTCGGAAACATGCAACACAAGCCATGTTTGGTTTGGAGAAACGTCACACAGCAGAAAACATTTTGGATGTCTCTAACACAAAGGTCCTTAACTGGCTGTCCCCACTAAAACGCAAGGTTGGTTATGTTTCCACGGACAATGGCGCCAATATAGTTAAGGCCATGAGGGACGGTTACTATTTCAGAGTGCCGTGTTTGGTGCACTGTATAAACCTGGTTGTCCAAAAATTCTTGGGTAATAAAGGCAGTGCAGGGTACAGTGTATTGGAGACCTGCCGAAAAATGTGCAAGCATTTCAGGCATTCTTTTAAGGCCCGGAAGCAGCTGAGGAGCCTGCTATATCAACGTCAAATGCCAGTGAAAGCACTCATCCAGGAGGTGGTAACACGTTGGAACTCAACCTTCTACATGCTTGAGCGTCTGTATGAGCAGTATACGGAACTCGATCAATATTTCCTTAAAGAGGGTACAGAGGAGCTGAGGATGGGTGGGCCGCAATGGAACATAGTTGAAAGCCTGACACGCATGCTTCGTCCTTTTGAGTTCTTCACTCGTGCAGTCAGCAAGGAGGACTCTAATTTGGGAAAAGCTATCCCATTGTTGTACATGCTGGAGGACCAACTGAAGGAGGTGTGTTCTGTGTTTGGAAAAGATGACAAAAACCAAGACTCTTTGCTTCTGGCTGAGCAATTATTAGAGCTCCTACAAGGTGATGAACGTCTTAAAAAGATCCACTCAGAACAGCATTACATTTGTGCTACTATTCTGGATCCACGCTACAAAAAGGCGCTGGCAGGCCAAGCATTCTTTCCTTTTGATGATGAACATGTTCCAAAGTACAAACGTTGGCTAGCCTTGTCAGCCAAGAGGTTTGAAACAGAACGGCTGGAAATTGAAGGAAATGGCAGTACATCAGCAGGCCATCCCCAGTCAAAACAATCCACTTCTGCACCTGTGGCTGTGGCACAAGTGACCTCTCAGCCGTTAAAGACACCGGCAACCGATCATCTGCACGAAACACAACAGAAACATTGGAGGCTGAAGAGGATTGGCTAGCTCTGCGTGGGTTTGGTTCTCAAAAGGTCAGAGGCACAGCAAGAGCTAAGCAAAGTGGAGGAACCTTGGATGAGGACCTTGAGTCGATGGTGAAGGACTATCTGAATGACTCAACAGAGGTCTATGTTAATTCTGACCCATTGGCGTATTGGCATGGGAAAAAAGAATTGTGGCCACAGCTCACCAACCTGGCTTTAAACTACTTGTCTTGCCCACTCGCAAGCGTGTCTTCTGAACGGGTTTTCAGTGCGGCTGGTGGGATTGTAACTCCCAAACGGAGCCGCCTCTCGCCCAAAAATGTGGAGAGGTTAACAATGATCAAGATGAATCAGCACCTCATACCACCAGATTTCAGAGTACGAGAGAGCGTGCCGGATGAAGAGGAGGTGGCCAGCAACATAGATGAGGGAATTTCTACTCTGTCAGGTGACACTGAGCTCACCCTGCCTGAATTCGCAGAGTATGATGACGAAGCCTTATTCTCATTCCTGGACCGTGATACCGAGCCCTGAAAATGAGACAACGAATCAATAACTTTCTTTTTCGTCCCTATTCACTTTTATTCCTGTGTGTCTGTCTTTCTTTGTTGTGCACAGTTAATATATTTCAAACTTTAATCAGATAATCACAAAATCAAGCCCATCAGCAGAACTGTCTTCGCTGGTTTGCTAATTGATTTGAAGTTGCCGCAGTCTGCATTCCTCAGGTTCACAAGTTCAGAAGAACATGCTCCTCTATCCTCCTCCTCCAGACTCCTATTTCCATCAAACCAGAGGGCTGGTTTACGCCCAATGAAGAAAGACTCAGCACTTGTGGGGGTGTTGTTGTACCTCTTTGCAGGTGAGTTGACGGCTCTGGGACCATTGTTGGGAAGCTCTAATACCGGATAAAAGTGGTTTGGACCAAATCCCAGGAAGAATTTTTTTTGTGTTTTTGATGACTTGCTTGCCTTTTAGGTGCTCTTAGGGAAGGTTCCGTCTGTTTGTGGGTGAGTTTCGTGGTCTGGGAGCATTGCTGGGACACTCTAATCTTGATTGCATTTGCTTTTCAGGAAATCCGTCGTGCCAACCCCGACTTATAGCCTAGCTACGCAGCGCGTTTGGACCGAAGGGCCAGAAATATTGCAAGTATGAGATTTTGCTTTTGGCCTGTTTGGGGGTGTTATGCTTCTTGGCGGGTGGGTTGGCGGGTCTTGGGGCATTCCTGGGAAGGTCTAATACCGGGTAGAAGTGGTTGGGACAAAATCCAGGCCGATTTTTTTTGGCTATTTCTGACATTTTGCTCTATGTAGCGTTTTCGGGGGCCTGTTTGGGGGGCTTCCTGGTGTTTGTGGGTGAGTTTCGTGGTCTGGGAGCACTGCTGGGACACTCTAATCTTGATTGCATTTGCTTTTCAGGAAATCCGTCGTGGCAACCCCGACTTATGGCCTAGCTACGCAGTGCGTTTGGACCGAAGGCCCAGAAATATTGCAAGTATGAGATTTTGCTTTTGGCCTGTTTGGGGGTGTTATGCTTCTTGGCGGGTGGGTTGGCGGGTCTTGGGGCATTCCTGGGAAGGTCTAATACCGGGTAGAAGTGGTTGGGACAAAATCCAGGCCGATTTTTTTTTGGGCTATTTCTGACATTTTGCTCTATGTAGCGTTTTCGGGGGCCTGTTTGGGGGGCTTCCTGGTGTTTGTGGGTGAGTTTCGTGGTCTGGGAGCACTGCTGGCTATATATACTTTACTTTGCAAGAGGTTTGAAGCAAATCCATGGTGGCAGAGGGGAGTTAGGGCCTAGCTGCAGAGCGCGCGCGGAGTGATTTGGGAAATTTGTGAAAAATTGACTAAGTCCCCATTTTTGTACTTTTGCTCTTTGGCTGTTTGGGGGTCTTCTACTCGTTTTCTCCTGGGTTGACGGCTCTGGGGCCATTGCTGGGAAGCTCTAATACCGGATAAAAGTGTTTTGGACCAAATCCCAGGCGGAATTTTTTTTGTGTTTTTGATGACTTGCTTGCCTTTGAGGTGCTCTTAGGGGGGGGTCCGTCTGTTTGTGGGTGAGTTTCGTGGTCTGGGAGCATTGCCGGGACACTCTAATCTTGATTGCATTTGCTTTTCAGGAAATCCGTCGTGCCAACCCCGACTTATGGCCTAGCTGCGCAGCGCGTTTGGACCGAAGGCCCAGAAATATTGCAAGTATGAGATTTTGCTTTTGGCCTGTTTGGGGGTGTTATGCTTCTTGGCGGGTGGGTTGGCGGGTCTTGGGGCATTCCTGGGAAGGTCTAATACCGGGTAGAAGTGGTTGGGACAAAATCCAGGCCGATTTTGTTTTGGCTATTTCTGACATTTTGCTCTATGTAGCTTTTTCGGGGGCCTGTTTGGGGGGCTTCCTGGTGTTTGTGGGTGAGTTTCGTGGTCTGGGAGCACTGCTGGCTATATATACTTTACTTTGCAAGAGGTTTGAAGCAAATCCATGGTGGCAGAGGGGAGTTAGGGCCTAGCTGCAGAGCGCGCGCGGAGTGATTTGGGAAATTTGTGAAAAATTGACTAAGTCCCCATTTTTGTACTTTTGCTCTTTGGCTGTTTAGGGGTCTTCTACTCGTTTTCTCCTGGGTTGATGGCTCAGGGGCCATTGCTGGGAAGCTCTAATACCGGATAAAAGTGTTTTGGACCAAATCCCAGGCGGAATTTTTTTTGTGTTTTTGATGACTTGCTTGCCTTTGAGGTGCTCTTAGGGGGGGTTCCGTCTGTTTGTGGGTGAGTTTCGTGGTCTGGGAGCATTGCTGGGACACTCTAATCTTGATTGCATTTGCTTTTCAGGAAATCCGTCGTGCCAACCCCGACTTATGGCCTAGCTACGCAGCGCGTTTGGACCGAAGGCCCAGAAATATTGCAAGTATGAGATTTTGCTTTTGGCCTGTTTGGGGGTGTTATGCTTCTTGGCGGGTGGGTTGGCGGGTCTTGGGGCATTCCTGGGAAGGTCTAATACCGGGTAGAAGTGGTTGGGACAAAATCCAGGCCGATTTTATTTTGGCTATTTCTGACATTTTGCTCTATGTAGCGTTTTTGGGGGCCTGTTTGGGGGGTTTCCTGGTGTTTGTGGGTGAGTTTCGTGGTCTGGGAGCACTGCTGGGACACTCTAATCTTGATTGCATTTGCTTTTCAGGAAATCCGTCGTGGCAACCCCGACTTATGGCCTAGCTACGCAGTGCGTTTGGACCGAAGGCCGAGAAATATTGCAAGTATGAGATTATGCTTTTGGCCTGTTTGGGGGTGTTATGCTTCTTGGCGGGTGGGTTGGCGTGTCTTGGGGCATTCCTGGGAAGGTCTAATACCGGGTAGAAGTGGTTGTGACAAAATCCTCGCGGAAAAGCCTTTTGGCACTTTTTGTAACTTAGGGTTCGTTAGGGTTAGCCCTAGCAGCAGGATTGCATGTGTTTTGGGGTGTTCTAGATTATTCCAACTGAGTTCTGGGGTCTTAGAGCACTCGTGAGAATGTGTAATTTTGGTTGCAAGTCATTTGAAGAAAATCCATGGTGGGAAAGGGGGGATTTGGCATAGTTAAAGAAAGCCTTTGCCACTATTCTTAACTTAGGGTTCGTTAGGGTTAGCAGTATTTCTATTGCATGTGTTTGAGTGGGGGGGATTTCGAGTCTTGGAGCGATGCTGGCTATGGCTACTTTTGCTTGGTTGCTTGCAAGTGGTTTCAATGCAATCCACGGTGGGTAATGGGTAATTAGGAAGGGGGTACTTCGGCCTACTTTTACTTTCAAAGTAAGTTTTGTCACCAGTTTTCTGCTAGGCCTCGTTTTTTGAGATTTGATTGGGGGTCTTCTACATTTTTGCGACTGGCTTTAGTAAGGGTCTGGGTGGGAGCACTGCTAGGAAGATCTAATTTTGTTCTAAAACACAGTTTACAGTACACCTAGCTTGAGGGGCAAGATCCGCTACATTAATTTGCCCATACTTATTTATCCTTCAAAAGGTGACTCAGAGTACGCACTTTCAAAAATATTGTACTGTCTACTAGGAAAATCAAATTGTGACTTTTTGCACTCCACAGCCTACATACCTTATATTTATTTATCAGTGGTGTTGTAATATTATATCACTTCCTGTTTTTCGTTGAATAATTACATGCCGGGTTTCAGTCTCTGCAATGGGGAAAAAAGGATGGAGTCAGGCTTCACAGTAGCGAGCCACAATTCAGCATCAGGCAGGCAGTGGACAGGGTGTCTTCTGGTGACCAACATCGATGGACGAAGCGTCGGCTGCAATGGAGGAGTGCCGCTAATAGGAGGATTTTTGTTTCTGCAGGCAACTTACTTACCACTTCCAACAGGACCACTACAACCACATAGATACAGTATCCCTTGCCTTTTTCTCTGACTGTGACTGCATTTCTTGGATCTCTCTCTGCTTCTAAATTGATCCCTTAACACATCACTTAGTCCACTCCACTATCACATCTGCACCACACATAGTCATTTGTAAGTGCTCCTACGTAATTCGCAAGTCGCAGCACGCCCCAGGCCGTAGAGGACTGGGATGGCCCCAATGATGAAGCATGTCACCAAGGGGCAACCCTGGTGAGTGAGGGGACACCTAGAAAACAAGCAATTTCTCCTTTTCTATCTACTATACCTTCCAGACCAACCCCACTGAGTGTTGTTGTGAATGGATTTATAGTGACCAGCAAGGCTCTCGGGTATCTGGCTAAGTACAGAGACCTTATGTTGAATATCGTTATCAATAATTCCACACAGGCCCTGTACTGTCACATTCTTTCGTCCACAGTTGTCGAATGTACTACTTACTTTTCACTGACATGCATGCAGTAGTGCATGCACTTTCAAAGATTGATGGATAGGTTTGTACCCAAAGAATTGTTTATGTTCCATTGTTTGTCTATGCTGTGCTTTTTTTTACAGGGTGTCTTCTGGTGACCAACATCGATGGACGAAGCGTCGGCTGCAATGGAGGAGTGCCGCTAAAAGGAGGATTTTTTTTCTGCAGGCAACTTACTTACCACTTCCAACAGGACCACTACAACCACATAGATACAGTATCCCTTGCTTTTTTCTCTGACTGTGACTGCATTTCTTGGATCTCTCTCTGCTTCTAAATTGATCCCTTAACACATCACTTAGTCCACTCCACTATCACATCTGCACCACACATAGTCATTTGTAAGTGCTCCTACGTAATTCGCAAGTCGCAGCACGCCCCAGGCCGTAGAGGACTGGGATGGCCCCAATGATGAAGCATGTCACCAGGGGGCAACCCTGGTGAGTGAGGGGACACCTAGAAAACAAGCAATTTCTCCTTTTCTATCTACTATACCTTCCAGACCAACCCCACTGAGTGTTGTTGTGAATGGATTTATAGTGACCAGCAAGGCTCTCGGGTATCTGGCTAAGTACAGAGACCTTATGTTGAATATCGTTATCAATAATTCCACACAGGCCCTGTACTGTCGCATTCTTTCTTCCACAGTTGTCGAATGTACTACTTACTTTTCACTGACATGCATGCAGTAGTGCATGCACTTTCAAAGATTGATGGATAGGTTTGTACCCAAAGAATTGTTTATGTTCCATTGTTTGTCTATGCTGTGCTTTTTTTTACAGGGTGTCTTCTGGTGACCAACATCGATGGACGAAGCGTCGGCTGCAATGGAGGAGTGCCGCTAAAAGGAGGATTTTTTTTCTGCAGGCAACTTACTTACCACTTCCAACAGGACCACTACAACCACATAGATACAGTATCCCTTGCCTTTTTCTCTGACTGTGACTGCATTTCTTGGATCTCTCTCTGCTTCTAAATTGATCCCTTAACACATCACTTAGTCCACTCCACTATCACATCTGCACCACACATAGTCATTTGTAAGTGCTCCTACGTAATTCGCAAGTCGCAGCACGCCCCAGCCCGTAGAGGACTGGGATGGCCCCAATGATGAAGCATGTCACCAAGGGGCAACCCTGGTGAGTGAGGGGACACCTAGAAAACAAGCAATTTCTCCTTTTCTATCTACTATACCTTCCAGACCAACCCCATTGAGTGTTGTTGTGAATGGATTTATAGTGACCAGCAAGGCTCTCAGGTATCTGGCTACAGAGACCTTATGTTGAATATAGTTATCAATATTTCCACCCACGCCCTGTACTGTCGCATTCTTTCTTCCACAGTTGTCGAAAGTACTACTTACTTTTAACTGACATGCATGCAGTAGTGTATGCACTTTCAAAGATTGATGGATAGGTTTGTACCCAAAGATTTGTTTATGTTCACAATTGTTTGTCCATGCTGTGCTACTTTTTCTTGTCTCCCAAAACCTTTCCCAAAAACCCCCGTACCCATCCATTTTTCAAACCCTAACCCTCTTCCCCCGGGCTGTGTGGTTTTGATTGATGTGTGACTAAATTACAGCAATAAATCCACACACTTGCTGGGGAGGATAAGGTGATAGCAACAGGCTGGTGAAGAAATCCGAGGATATATTCTTACTCTGCTTGACAAAGACCCATGGCTAATGTCAAAGAACTTCAACCGAATTAGTTATACTTTAACATTTGTTAGGCTACAATGTGGCACTGTTCTAGTGTACTTCTGTCACCTGCTATATTCTGTATTGTACCTTTGTATTGCTCAGGAGGACAAACCAGATTTCATTTTCTTTTTTTTCATAGGAAAGCAACTGCCACTGTGTCACACCACTAGTACCACCGCTATGAGGAAATTTTATCCGCCCAGGATTGCCAACCTTATTTGCTGTTTCCCGTGGAGCCAGCCCTGGGCCTAGCCCTACTTGCAAACAGAAATTACAGGTAAGATAGGCGTTTGGTTGGAGGTAGTATAATGGAGTATTAGGAGAGACGAGAGATTTGATTGACGGTAGTACTACTAAAGTCCTAGGACTATTCAGGAAAACAAACTTACTGTTATGTTAAACCCCCACCCACCAGACTCAAAAGCAGTAAAAAACAGGTATGGTCAGAGGACCTCAACTATCTATGAGAGGTACGCTGACGGGCTGACGGGCGCATTCTGAGGAACGCAGGGGCTGCCACTATCTGAAGATAGTCTCCGGGGGCCTCTGTAGCGGCAAAACACCGGGGATGGCCACGGCTAGAATTGCCTTCCCCCGCCTGCCTGACCCTAAAATGGCGGCCCGATGTGACTCCCAGCTAACGTTCGGCGCCTTTGCTTGCTTTGCTGGACTATCTGGCCCCAGCGCTTGCTGCCTCTCCCTGGGGCGACTCCGCAGGCTCTCTCTGTGGCTCTTGCCTGCGGGGGTGAGCCCTCTTCATGGATCCCTTGGCGGTGACCCTCGCCTGCATCTGCCGCTGCGATCTGCCAACCGACGACAACATCCCGGGAGGTAGGATCGCTGGCTGTTCGCTGTCTCCGGCCGCAACAGAAGAGGCCAGAAATGTGCCCCTCCCCACCCCCCCTCACTGACCACGCTGCTTCGCGCAAACGGTGCCTGACTCCAGGATGGCGCCCTTGGGGACACTCTTCCGATGCCCGGCGAACACAGGCTCCAGGGACACGAACGCATGCCAGGAGAAACCTTTGCTTCTAACTTTGTTGCCTTCCATCTCTGCCAGGGCGCCGGGGGTCTTTCTCCCCTGACCCTCCTCTGGTCTCCGGATTGAACTCCCCTGCCCAGCTCCTCTTGAACTATGAGGCTGTGACTTTGCTGCGGACTGCCTGTCCCCCCCTGGACCTGCTGGCTATGCCAGCCCTCTTTCTGAACCTTCGGACTCGGACCTTCGCGCTCCCCGCCATTATCTCAATATGACGTGCCTCTTCTACTAACGTTCTTCTTCAACCATTTTAGTGACCTCTCACTGTCCTTTTGACTTTCCTACTGTCTCTCTTATTGCCTCTGACCAGTATAGGCCTAGAGTATATCCATTTGTATCTCCTCCTCTTGTGATTCTATCTCTTGTACATTTGCAATTTTTTCTTTTCTATTTGCACCTTTTGTAACGCGTGTAATCCTAAGTCAGCTGAAATTCCAGGAGCCTAGTCCCGACAGCTCGACGACTTTCGGAGGGCTGGATGAGGTCCCCCGCTACACGGCGGAGGAGGGCACTGGACATCGAATGCTGTCTTATGTATAGCGCTCTGATAACCTAAACGGTTCAAGATCCTGAAATGTGCAACGTAACTGATTCTATGTGGACCTTCGCGCTCCCCGCCATTATCTCTATATGACGTGCCTCTTCTACTAACGTTCTTCTTCAACCATTTTAGTGACCTCTCACTGTCCTTTTGACTTTCCTACTGTCTCTCTTATTGCCTCTGACCAGTATAGGCCTAGAGTATATCCATTTGTATCTCCTCCTCTTGTGATTCTATCTCTTGTACATTTGCAATTTTTTTTTCTTTTCTATTTGCACCTTTTGTAACGCGTGTAATCCTAAGTCAGCTGAAATTCCAGGAGCCTAGTCCCGACAGCTCGATGACTTTCGGAGGGCTGGATGAGGTCCCCCGCTACACGGCGGAGGAGGGCACTGGACATCGAATGCTGTCTTATGTAAAGCGCTCTGATAACCTAAACGGTTCAAGATCCTGAAATGTGCAACGTAACTGATTCTATGTAAACTGTTGTGACAACATGTAACGGAACTGGTGCTATGTAAAGCGCTCTGATAACCTTATCGGTTCAAGTTCGCGCTATAGAAAACTCTAAAAATAAATAAATAAATAAATAAAATAAAGTTTCAAAAAGTATATTTTTATAGCCCTAACAAAAGAATCTCCCGCAAGACCCTCCCTAACCCCAACGATTGTCCTTCAAAAGTCCCCAAAAATCACAACTCCCAATTCCCACCCCCCAAAAGTCTCTAAAAAAGGGGCAAGGGACACTATGGCAGGGTGCTGTTGGAATTAGCAGCCAGGGCATCATGCTCCTTGCGGAGGGTGGCAAGTTCGAAGCGGAGGCCCTCCACCACGTTCTTATAATTATGGACCTCCTGCTCCAGGTAGGACAGTCTGAGGGATAAGCGGCGCCGGTGTGCCTTGCAAATCCTGTGAGGGGCAGCTGCTTTCTTTGCTGCTGGGCGGTGGCGTTTGGCTTTGGTAGCCTGGCTCCGTACCGCTGGAGCACTGCGCTGGCTGGCAGCCCGCACGGAGGAGGATGCAGCTGTCCCAGTGGACGTTGTTGTTGTACCAGACTGCGTCTCCTCCTCCTCCAGGGCCACCAGCCGCCGATATTCAGCAACAGTGGCATCCAGCCTCCGTTGCCGGGCCATTCGAGCCAGCTCCTTCCTCCTTGATGGTGTCTTGGATTTGGAAGGAGCAACTACATGAAAAAAGAAAGACATAGTCTGTAACCAATGCTCCTTAAGATTAACACAAAATGATTGAGCAGAAAGTTGTCACAGTACAAGTAGCAAATTGAAAGCACAGTGCATAACTATTGAGGACAGTATCTATGTAACCTCCGACTTCTTCATCCTTGCTCTAACATTAGTGGGAGTTTAAGGAACAAATTCTACGAGCACTATGGACTTCTATTACAGTCGACTACAGTACACCACTCTTATTCTTCTTCTTCTCTCTTGTTTAGGAAAATTGGTACGATATCTTATGCAAGCCGCCATAATGCCAGCGCAGTGAACTTGCACCCGAGAAAAACAGACGCACCCCATGGTGAGTGAGACAGACTTGCGTTACTGTACCGGTCCAGTACATGCAGGTGGTGAAGCTCTTACTTTTCTATTACCGGTGGCACTGAGAATACTCTGTTAAAAGGGCTACTGCTTAATTAATTTAGCTTTCACCCTACAGTGCAAATGAGTATTAGAAAAGGAAAATGAAGAAGCTAAATTATCTGATTATCTATCACTTCACATGGGATGTATTTGATGACATATGGGATGACTTTAGGTGCTTTGCTTATTATTGAGTGAACAGTGATACCCCCACACATGAATGACGTACTACTACTAAACTAAAGTTATTAAGGGAGGTAGGGAGTGTCCACCGTAATAACTGGATATATGCTGTGCTTGCAATACAAACTACTGCTACTATACATGGTAGTCTTTGGACAACGTTACAACTTCTTTTCCTTGCCTTTCCTACACTGGAACGGACGTGCGGGTGCGGTGTTACATGCTCTTCAAAGTAACACTTAGTTCATCCAGTGACCGTCTACTCTCTCTAGATTCACATATGCTATCTAAGAGTCAGATAGTACCATGAATGATCCAGGCATCCATCCATTCAAAGTATATTGCACACATACAGTTTCTGTCTCACCCACCCAGGCTGTTCTCCTTCCACCCATCCTTGCTTCATCATTCACCCAGCCATGCACCATACCATTTTCTTACCTTCCCAGCCACCTCGGGGACCAAGCAAACACATATCATTCTTCTTTGCCAGTCATCATTACATTTCTCGTGCTTCCACACTTACTTACACCCTTCTTTCGCTTTTCGTTCATCCCATCCATCAAGTTCACCTCAGATCTGATTGGGATTCTTCTCGCCAAAAACTTCACAGCTAAGTCGAAGTACATTTAGAGGAGGCTACTACCTGCTTTTTTTATAATACACCCGTGCAGAAAGCACACTCTGCAGTCTTCAATCTCAATGACTAAGGAATGTATAGCTTACCTCTGCCCGCCACCACTGTGTGAACCCTCACAGGCATGTCCTTGTCCGGCACTTGCACCGCCTCCTCCCCAGAGTTGTCCTCCTCGTCCAATGCCACCACCACCTCCGCGCTGGCCCCGTCTCCAGATGTTCCACCTACAAAGTACATTTAATAATGTTAGAATACACCACTAACTACTATATAATATTTGGTCTAGGAGGAAGAAAGAAATGTGAAAAAAAGTGTACAATTTAATAATTTTTGACTGTGTACTCTAGAGTAAAAATGTCCCTTTTTCCAGGGAAGGCTGTTGTCTTGCTGCACTTTTTGGCACAACTGATGAATGTTTGCTTTTTACTTTTTAACACGCACCACTTTTTCTCCTAACAGACAGAACCTTGACTTCTAAGAACACGAGCAGGATCAAGTTCAAACCAGGTGAGAGCTCGGCTCGACCACAAGAAATGTGTCCAATTAATCGTCAGCACTAAGCACTTTTCCATTTTCAGTTACACGTTCACTTTTATGACAAACTTGAATTTAATAAATGTGTTTACTTTTAATAAAGCTTTTAAACTTAAATAGACTCTGTGGTTTTTGGTCCTCCAGACTAGAGTGGATGAGCTAAAGGTTTTCGAATTTTTGCAAGCATGAGTCCGTGCCTCTGCCATCGGTGACTTTGGGAGCTAAATGACTCTGCCACACTATCTAGTCAGTAAGGAGATTGGGGGTTCAACTACAAAGTCTGTTATCACTGAGGTATGTGGAAAGTCTAACAGTTACAGCACCTATTATAATTGATAAGCTAAGCGATGCATTATTTAGTGTCCATAGTTCTGTTTGTGCAGATTTGTCCCTGCAACAGTAGTAGAATGGATTGTCCTCCTATCCAAACCAAAAGTAAAGTAGTATCTTATTATTTCTTGGTGGTGGTCATTCACCTTTTTATTGTTGGCAATGGTCAAAGCATAAACATTTAGAATACTTGAAAAGACATTATGGACAATCCCAGAGGACTACACTCAGTGCATACAGCTATTGCTGACTAGAATGGGAGTCCAATGGAAATGCCAAATGTGCAATCTTAGTTAGCTACACAGACAGACTAATAAGAATAATCTAGTAATACCACACGGAGTCATAGTCGAGGCAGGATAAGAATTTAGATCCTGTCTACAAGAAGATCAAAGACGATTTAGAAAAAATCGAATGTGGAACGCTAGGAAAAAATAAGTACTCTATATTAAAATTAAAACTTACTGGGGCCAGCAAAGGAGCCCTCGACTGCCCGGTCCTGGCCTGCATCGACAACAGCACCCTCCTCCTCCTCCTCCTGTGTCCTCCTCTTGCCCCTGGGGGAAGCTGATGTACAACATGAAAGAAAGAAAAACAGAAAACATGGATGATATTTCTCAACCAAATCAAACATTTAAAAAAGAACTAACAAAGTAACAAAATATTTTTGCGAAATAGCAAATAGGGAACGACTCCACGGGATATATTATTGATCAATCTCATGTGGTCGACTACGTCATTACTTTAGTATTGCTTGATTTGCGGACCGTCGAATTGGAAACTACCCTATGTAACTCACTAAACAAAGTACTAAAAAGGTTTGCCTAGGATTGGCAGGCAGCAGTCCGCAGCACGCAAAGTGACAGCCAAAGTCCATCGTGATTGAAGATCAGCGACAACACTAAAGTTTCCTACTACATTCACCAGTCATTAAAATACTCAAACTATTAATCCACCACCACTATTTCTTCTTATCGCCATGTGTACAAAGGAAGGACTGGACTTGAGTCTGTAGGGGCTGATTTAGAAGGCCCTTGCGGCTCTTTTGCTCCATTGTTGCGTGACTTTTGTGACGCAGCGACAGCACAAAAGAGGCGCAATGGTGCGGCGTATATTAACAACGTGACGCATCTGGGAGATGCATCACGTTGTAAAGCCCTGCGCCAATAGGGGTGTTCCGGCGCAAGGGAGGGCGTTCCTGCGCAGGAACGCATCCTAAAAGTGGCTGAGGGAAATCTACAAGATTTCAATCAGTCACTTTGAGGACAATGATGCGTGACTCAAACCCTGCGCCTGCTTGAAGCAGACGTACGGCTTGACGCAGCATTGGGGAGATAGGGCACCCCAGAGCATTGATGGAGCTGCACCATCGTTGCGACGCAACTCCAGCAATGCGCCGCCTTTACGGCACAGATGCGTAACGCTTTGGTGACGTTTTGGGCCCATGGCGCGCTGCATTGTAAATACGGCGCACCATGGGTGATGGTGGCGTGACGCACAATTACTGGCGCATCCCTGCAACTTTGCAGGGATGCGCCGGTAATTAAAAATCTGAACCTTAGTGTGTAGCATTACGCAGTTCTTTCAACTACACTCATACATAATTTCACAGGCCAATGAAATGAACACAAAATCTAAAACAAATAAGCATAGTAGCAACACTACTGAGAAGAAGGAGAGCAGTGTACCTGAAATGCACAGAAGATTTTGAAATAAAATGTACCTACAATGTAATGAGCAGCATTATTGCTCTTGGTAAAAAACAAAAATTTGCAATATAATAACACAGCAGGAGAAAACATAGTAGTAAAGACATAGCTACTACTACTCACCAAGCCCAGGGATCTCAAGGCCAAGGAGGTCGAGCAGATCTCGCTCACGGGTCAGGACATCCGTCCAGCGGTGGGTGGCCTGGTTGTAGGTGCGCCAGACCCGAGAGTGGTGGTAAATGGCCAGGCACACCTTCTCCCACCGCTTCCGGCGCTCCCGGGCCCCGTACCCGGCACTGATCCTGCCGCCTCCCATGATGGTCCTGGGGAGGCGGCGCTGAACATAAAAAATGAGTTGGGCCACCTCCTCCGGGGTAAAGATCTCCCGTGGCATCACTAACTCCCCCCTCAAACGCCCGCACGGGAGCCGGACACGGGGTGCGGGACCCTTCCCCTTCTCGAGATGCTTCCCGGCTCCCTTCACCATGGTCTGGGCGGAAAGGAATAAAGAAAATAGAATAGGGAAGAGAAGAAAAGAAAAGAGTTTACAAAAGTAGTTTAAAATTAACCAAAAGTAGCAGTAAACACAAAAATATAGGGCTAGAAAAATAGAGGGATAGATAATAAGTAAAATAGATAAAAAAAAACTTCAAACAAGCAAAGGATGGCAGAGATTGACAGAGGATACAAAGACCATGCCCAGAACCATAGCAATGAATGAGAAACAAGATGGCCGCGCCCGTTCACGACCGCGCGGGTAAGTTCGCGCAAGATTTTCCTTGCGAACACGCGCGAGACTGTACTGGCAAGCCGCGGACTTTGCGAGATTACACGTCGCGCCCGGAAACGGAAATACGTCAGGCAAACAAGATGGCTGCGCCCTTGAACGACCGCGAGGGTAACTTCGCGTCTTGCGCTACGAGCGGCTCGCAAAAACGCACAAAACCTTGCCAACTAACACGCCGCAAAAAAAACAAATTGCATATTCGCACGAATTTGCGGCTTCCGAATCCGATCTCGCGCGTGTTCGCACCCCGCGAACCCCGCGAAATTGCAGAAAAACGAGTTTTTCAAAACTGAAAGCACTCGGCAGGGGCAAGAGTTCAAACTCATCATTAGTAACAATTCCCGGTAGTGCTTCCTGACTGGGGCCCCTCCAGAATTCAGTTGCTAGTTGCAACAATTGTATGACCCTGCTCTGACCCTCACAGCAGGCTCATACAATAGCTACAAGTAGGCCACAAAGAAGGTCCTGACTCCTGGGGAAAAAAAATGCACTGCAACAGAAAGCAAAATTACAGATAAGGAAGCAGGTGCCAGACTGGAATTTTAAAACAGTGACACATTAATAAACTAACCCCAAATTAATTCATCTCAGTTGAAGCAGGGCTGGTGTGCTTGCTTTTCCCCCCCCATAATCTACAGTAATGATGAACCAGAGGGTGGCATTGATGTAACAGAGGGTTGCAGTGGTGAAACAGAGGGTGCTGGGAACCTGTGATGATGAACCAGACGTAGAAACAACATAATTCGCGACCGTTGCGCGACGAAATGTAAGTTCGCAATTGCGAACTGGTACGAAACCCTCGCGAACTGGCAGAAATCCTTGCGAACACAAAAAAAAAAAAATCCGCAAATTCGCTAGAATTCGCGGATTTTGCGGATTGCGAGTTCGCAAATCCGCAAAATTCGAGAACGCGAGATTCGCAAAATTCGCCCATACTTAGGTGTAAGCAAAAACACACAGTTGCGCAAAACTCAGATAAGTCACCACCTGTGACAGTCCCTGTGTCCCAATGTCAGGGCCTAAACGTGGCAGTTGCCCACAAAGTGCTGGGCAACTGGTGCAAGCAAGATGGGCCAATCGTGGGAGCCTCACAGGCTCTGCAGAAATAAACAACTGTCCCCTTGAGCCTCCTCTGGGCTCTAAAACAAATAAGGGCACTGCTGAGCCTCTCAGGGCTCTTTAGCAAAAAGAGATATGCCTCCTTGGGAACCTCTCAGGGCTCCAGCAACAAAAGGTGCAGCCTCGCTGGGCTGGGGGGTCCCTCTCGGGGGACCCAGGAACACTTAGGGCGCTCTGAGCCTCTCTGGCTCGCCAAACCACTATGGCGCCGTGAGCCCCTCTCAGGGGCTCGAAGGACAACTGGCACTCGTTGGAGTCCCTCTCGGGGGACTCGAGGACAACTGGGGAGCCTCTCGGGCTCAAGAGAACAAAGGAGCCTCTTGGGGCTCAGCATCTGGGAGCCTCTTGGGGCTCCTGGCAACAGCAGGGGAGCCTCGCAGGGCTCAGCATCTCGGAGCCTCTCGGGGCTCACTAGCAAGGTGGGGGGGGGCGGAGTCCCTCTCGGGGGACTCGGCATCGCTGGAGGCCTCACGGGCCTTGGGACCCACAGGGTCTCGCTATGGAGGGGAGGGGCGGGCACCGGCAATGTGCCCCGATGCGACGCCCCTCCTCTCCCTTTAGCACGCACTCACCGGGTCTCTGGTGCTCGGCGGCGCTCTGCTTCCTCGCTCTGTCTCCTTCACGGCGGGCGGGGCTCTCTCTCTGCCGGACTTCCCTCCACTGCGGGGGCGCCTCGCAACCAGGGGCTACACTTTGCTGGCTGCCCCGGGGCTCTCTCCACCTCATGGGGGCCCCGGGCAGCCATCACTCGGCTTCTCTCTCCTGAGGTCGGCAGCGGCGGGCGGGACTTCCGGCCGGCTGCGCTGCCATTGGCCGGCCGGCCAAAGCACTTCCGGGTCGCCGCGGGCAGCGCGGCGGCTCGCTTCAGACAGGCAGGCGGGGTCCCATGATCCGAGGAGTGGGCTCCCTCGTGATCAATTACAATCCCAGGACGGGGCAATGCCGGGTGGGCTCCGGCTCCAATTTCAAACCCTGAGCGAGGTGGGCACTCGCTCAGCAGAAAAAACAGCAGCAATGTCCCGGGCAGAGTGGGCACCTGCCAGGGGACTCTAGAATCGGCAAAAGCGGCGTGGGCAGCCGCGGAAGGACAATGACAGCACTCCCAGCGCTTAGCCGATAAGTAAAGCGCTTCTGAGCGCTAGGGCCGCAAATAAAGCGCTTTCAATGCTTCAGGGGTAAAAAAAAGCGCTCTCCAGCTGAGGTAATTGAAATTTTTATGGTCAAGTGTGTCCCCTAACGTGTACCCCATCGACTCCATGTACGAGTTCAAAGTGCATGTAACTTCCCTCCACAACTGAATCTGATGACGCAAATACATTTGCGTCCAACGTTAACATGTCCTCTATCAGATCCACCATGAATGGATCGATAATTCAGTTCCTTAGTATGCCTTGCCACCGTCTTTACATGGTGCACTTTCACGTTTTTTTCCTGGCTCTGCCAAGCTAGGCCCTGATTTCTGTCTTCAAGCCATTTCTGTCCCTGCCTCTGAAAGCTGCAGCGTGGAGATGCATCCCTGACCTCTGCCTTACTTCCTGCCAAGCGAAGAGGTGCCTGGCTCGGCCTGGCCTGCCTGCCAAAACAGTATTTTGCCTTCAAGTTATCAGCATAGCCAGTTCAGCCTCCTCGAAAACACATTCCAGACTAGTGAAATAGGTAAACATATCCCCGGCTGCAGAGCAAAGGGCCAAGCCCTCCTGTCTCCTTCATGTAATTCATTGCTCCCGTTACCATGGTAGGCCCATGGCCCCGCGCATTGCACGCAGACACATATGCATTCAGTATAGAATAGCCTCTGCTCGAGAGACCTTTCACTCCAGATTAAACATACTCCAAACACAAGATATCCGATAAGTTATAGGAACAGGTCGATCTGACATGCCAGACTTCTGTCTCCTCTACTAGTGCTAAAAGTCAGACCCTTAGCTTCCTCCAGATGCACGTCAGTCACACGTCATATTAGCTGCGCGCGCATTCAGGCCACAGGATTCAGCTGACTCTGCAAGAATTCTCTATGCATCCACCCACTTATGACACTTTTCCGTGACGTTTCTAGTACACGCCTCTGTGCACACCCTTGTTTCATGCCTTTTTGTTACGCACATGTGTTCTTATCGTATACTTTTCATTTGTCACGCCTACTGTATTCACTGCCATTGTGTCATTATACTATATATGCCATGTACTGTTAATAAATCGTTGACATCTTTTCTGCCATCATTGCATACCCGAACCCTTGTATTGATGGAATAGATTTCCATGACTCGAGTCATTTATGATTAAAGCCCGTATGACTCTGATGCCACGGACTCTGCCTCTCATTTGATTGAGCTATTTTATGTAACTTATCTGAAATGATATGGCAAACTTGTATACGGTAAAATATTTACCACATAATTTGGCACCCGAACAGGGACCCCTCCCCCACCCCACGCGCCGGCGATGCGTCGCAGGCCTTGCCCCCTGCCACAGCCGTGACGGACACCTATGCGCATCTGCAGGTTTTCCTGTATCTCCCTCAGGCCTACGGAGGTGACGGAGACTGCGGTCGACATCCAGACGAGGCGGTGAGGAGTGCGGAGGATCCCGACCAGAGCCCAGCCGAGAGAGCAGTGTCCGAGGTATCGAGAGGCCCACCTGTAGTGTCGAGGCGCATGCGTAGTGCGCAGCAGCAGCAGTGACGTTGTAGCGGTCCAGTCCAGTCGAGTTTCCGAGGCCTTCCGTTCCGTGCTTCCCGGTGAGTACCGTTGCTGGGGACGCATCAAGACGGGTGCATTAATTTGTGTCCGGTCAAGACGGGTTTGGGTACACAGATCCGGTCTGCACTGTTTTAGCAGTGTATATGTACTGTTTAGCAGTGCATCTAGTATTACAGTATTTTTGTTGATTCAGTATTCGTTTAGAAATGTTTCGATGTGTTTTAATGTCGTGGTATGAGTGATTGTTTGCATTTTTCTCTACTGTGTTTTTCGTGTTTGCATCTAGATCAAGGTAGCAATGCCTTTGTTTTCTAAGTTACGACAGATAGGAACTAGGAAAGGGATACTTGAAGAAGCGGTCCCCATCCCACCTAGGGACACTCCTGGACATTTTATGTACCACAAACATGGCTTAGATGCCATACTATACTTAGATTTGTGGGTGGATTATACCAAAGATTTGGGAGAGAATCAGAGATGGCCCGCTGCAGGGACATGGGATGCCGAGTGCATCATGAGAGTAGAGGAAGCGTTATGGAAAAAGAAAGCCAGACAGTCACAGAAAGATGCAATAGAGTTATGGCGTAAAGAATCACATAGAAGGACAGAAAAAGCATTCAGAAAAGCAGAGAAAAGTAGAGAGGATTCCGAAAAAGCCAAAGAAAAAGAGCTACTAGAAGAAGGAGAGCGAGTCAGAATGGAACAACACGACAGACAGAGTAATGCAATTATTACAGGACTGTATCCAGTTCTGGCCGAGGGCCTGCCCAAGGCGACCCCGGAAATACCGAAGGATCTGCCCCCTCCATTGGTTCCGACTAAAGTACGTCATAAAAAGACCGCAGCAGACCTTTTTCTTTCTTCCTATCTAGACGATGTAGCTCCCGCATATACCAATGTACCCGTACCACCTGCTAACAATAATTTGCCCCCAGATCCGCAACAGCAGATCCCTGCTGATCCGACTACAACCCCTCCACGTCATCAGCTTCCCGCACCTATTCCCCCTGGTATTCATCCGCTTAATCCCTTTGGGCCCGCTGCTACCCAGGGTCCAACCCCGTTACAGATACCGACCCTACAGTCAGGTTATGCTCTCGCTTCAGCTTCAGGAGGTGCTACAGGAGGTTATCGCACCCCGCCACATGTACAACGTGTGACAATGAGAGAATTAGCAATGCAGCGTACACCTAAAGCAACCACAGCCGAAAAGCTTAAAGAATATCTTACAGATTGTAGATATGACACAGTGCCTGGTAAAGTAGGACCCATGATGTTAGCCTCATTACGTTTAAGACGTGTTACAGATTATTTGATGTTATTACCAGAAATGCCAGACCATCTAGACAATATATATCATTTTATCAGAACAGGAGAAAGACCGGAGTGTATTAGTGAAGCCATGGCACATCAGAAGGTTGAGACCCAAGGTTTAATAATGCGATTCTTGATTAATTGTTTGATAAGGGAACAAGACCAGCCAGGTTTTCCGAAAGAAGAGATGGAGGGATTGTCGAAATGGAGTCAGAATATTGCAGACTGTAAACATGATAAAGAGAAATGTGTACAGGCTATGATTAGGAAGATCCGTAAAGTAATTGTAGCAATACATACCCGACGAGAATCTGAAAGGCATCTCGAGTCAGACGATAAAGAAACCTCAGATGAGGAAGAACCAGAGGATACCGCAGAAACCTCGCAACCGGCGAGGGGAGACCTGTTGGCATACGTAGGCAGAGAGAAACTCCCTAGACAGCATCCTCTTGATAGGCCCTTCGACAGACCCATTCGTTTAGAGAACAAGAAACGCTACCTTTGTCCGATACCAGAGCGATGTTCCCTTGAACATATATTCCAAATTACTGATAAAATCTTGAAAGAACGAGTAGGTTATCAAGAACTCAATACCTTACGTGATCAGGAACTAGCCCGGTCCGCAGTACAGTGGGCCGGGGATGACAGTATATATAAAGACGATTCAGTAGTGCAAACATTTTTAAGTCTTTCCCCGGAAGAACAGCGACTAGCTGGTATATACATGACCCAACATCTCATTGTACAGTATGAAAACCAACAATCTGACCCAGGTCGGTTGTATAATCTATTGCAGGACTTACTCCTGAGAAGATGGAGAGGTCTAGGTACCGATTTAATTGACATCATTTTAGAACAACGACGCAAATACAGTACGTTCCTGACTCCACATCATGTTTCAGTTCCACCCCCAGTTAGGCAACCATATCACCTAGACAAACAGAACCCTTTACGGGAAGTGCATCCACTTAGGAAACCAGATAATACCTTTGAACGTGTGTTTGTATACACGCCCATAACTAAAATGGAATTATTGGAAATGAAGAAAATAGTGCCTAGCCATGATAAAGATCCCGCAGGGTTTCACCGTGAAATAAAAGACATGCTACTCATGGGGGATTACACCTATCCTGACATTATGAAAATATTGAAGGTATTATTGCCTGCCGGTATTTACGAGAAACTCAAAGAAAAAGAATGGGAGGTGGGAGATAAAAAGATTAATTGGACAGAATTAGAAAACGAAGAGACTGGTCGAACCCCAGGTTTAGGTCTTGGGGACAAAACTAAAGCATTACCAGGATTATTAGTACAGGTTTTGCCAAGACTGTTGGCAACTAAAAAGGAGGACTGGGATGCAATCTCAGCCTGCAAACAGAAACACGATGAAGACACTAGTGATTTTTATTCCAGATTCGAGAAATGTTTTATTATTAATAGTGGCCTGAAAACGAGTAGCGAGTCATACCCACACCTTTTTGTATCCAAATTAGTCGAGAATTCATTGCCCCAGGTTAAGAACCGTGTATTGAAAGTCGAGAGCACATGGCAAGCTAATACGCCTTCTCAAATGTTACAAATGTTACAGTACCACCAGAACAGAATTAGAGAGGAACATGACCACAAACAGAGACGTATGAAAGACACGAAAATGAAAGTGCTAGTTGCCCAGTCAGTTCCAGCCAATGGTCAGAAAAGGGGTACGACACAGTCCAATAACACGACGGCTCCTGTTAAAGGGACATGCAACTATTGTAAACAGCCAGGCCACTATGTAAACGATTGTGCAGTTTTGAAACACAACATAGCTACAGGTAAAACTAAAGAGAGACCGCGTCCTCCCAGACAGGACCAGGTCCAACAACACGTTCCACAGAATATACAGCCTATGCAGATTCCCCAACAGACCGTAGCGGTACCACAGCCCCAGCCCATTGCCGCAACACAACATGTCACACAACAGATGTACCAGTATGCACAATCTGACTACCCCGATTATCAACAGTACACATGTGTTAGACGGACCGGGAGGGTCGGCCGAGACTACGGGGAGCGGTCTCCGGGGAGAGCCGTCTCCAACGACTGTACAGACAAGTAACTTCCCCCCCACAGACGGACACCACACAAGATTGAAGGTTAACGAGACTTTATAGGCAATTCTTAGGTTACGATGGTATGATACAAGGAGGTCTGGACTCAGGGGTCCCCTCGGTTCTAGTCTCTGGCCTAGGACAGGGGTAGCGGGACAGTCTTTGTTACCAATGAGTGGAAGATAGCTCTCAATCCTCGAGCTCGGCGTTCTAGATGATCGGGCCGCGGCGGAGCCAGGCAGGTCCCGAGATGGGCGAAGGAAAACGACGGTCCGCGGCGGAGCCTGCAGGTCCCGGTGAAGATGACGGTTACAACGGTCCGCGGTCACACCAGCAGGTCCCGACGACGATGAAGGATATGAAGGTTACGAAGGCTGTGGCAGCGCCAACAGGCAGGACGATGGTGCACAAGACAGAGCTACGGCAGCGCCAGTAGTCCGTCAAGGATGAGTTCCTCTTTACGTCTCTCGACTCCAAGATACAACTGCCTTCCTGCTCTGGAGCTGCCCCAGTTATAGGGCTGGTGTGCTTTGATGTCCGGACCCTCGCACTTGGAGGTCGGGAGGTCCGGGATGAGTGAGTCCAGACACCCAGCAGGGGGGTGGAGCCGGCGCCCGGGGAGGCGATGGGCGAGCGGCACTTGGCGGGGGAGAGCCATCGACACCTCTTTCTCCCATTGACTTGCCAAGTAGCCCGCTCACCTCCTGGGTGGATGGTGGTGCCGGGATGTCTGAGGCCTGGCCAGGCCCAGGGTGGAGGTCGATCGGGGGCCAGGCGGCCTCGTGGTGGAGTGTCCAAGATGGCGCCCCAGGATGGGCGCGAGGGCCGGCAGTGGATCGGACCCACGAGGTTGACATGCTCGAGGGCAGGGGTCCCGGAGGGGACAGAGGACGTGCAATGATGGTGTGTGGTACGTGCGGGCCCGGACTCGGGCCGGGCTGGGCCGGGGGAGAGCGGCCCTTCATGGGGCCTGTCCAACATGCGTCCCCCCCAGCTGAAGGCGGGGAGAGTCACCCATCCTCTTGGGGACTCTCTTCGTCGAGGCGGAAGAAGCGGGACAGGCCATCCGCGTTGGCGTGATCTGGCCCAGGACGGTGTTCAACTGTGAAGTCCATACCCTGCAGGGAGATGGACCAGCGTAGTAACTTCGGGTTTTCCCCCCGCATCTGCATCAGCCACTGCAGGGGTCGGTGGTCAGTCTGCACCCGAAAGTGGGTGCCAAAAAGGTAGGGCCTGAGTTTCTTGAGGGCCCATACCACCGCGAAGGCCTCCCTCTCTATGGTGCTCCAGCGTTGTTCCCGTGGTAGGAGTCGCCGGCTGATAAAGGCCACCGGTTGATCAAGGCCTTCGGTGTTTACTTGGGACAGGACTGCCCCAATGCCATGGTCGGAGGCATCCGTCTGGACAACGAACTCCCGGCTGTAGTCGGGGGCCTGGAGCACAGGGGCAGAACACATGGCGGCTTTTAGTAGTTCAAATGCAGCTTGACACTCTGGGGTCCAATTGACGTTCTTGGGCTGGTTTTTTGACGTGAGTTCTGTGAGGGGCCCTACTATGGTACCGTAGTCCTTCACGAACCTTCGATAATATCCTGTGAGGCCCAGGAAGGCTCGTACCTCGGTCTGAGTGATGGGTGACTGCCAAGACTGGATGGCGGCAATTTTTAGCTGCAGAGGGGCCACCAGGCCGCTTCCCACCTGGTGCCCGAGGTAGGTTACAGACCCTTGCCCAATTTGACACTTGCTGGCCTTGATCGTGAGGCCAGCTCGCTGAAGGGCTTGCAGTACTGCTCGGAGGTGGTGGAGGTGTTCGTGCCAATGGTGGCTGTACACAGCGATGTCGTCTAGGTAGGCGGCGCTGAATCCTTCGAGCCCCGCCAGGACCTGATTGACGAGCCGTTGGAAGGTTGCCGGGGCATTTTTCATGCCGAAGGGCATGACGGTGAAATGGTAATGGCCATCGGGGGTGGAAAAGGCAGAACGTTCCTGCGCCCGGGGTGTGAGGCCGATTTGCCAGTAGCCCGCCGTCAGATCGAAGATACTGAGATAGCGGGCAGCCCCCATGCGGTCGATTAGTTCATCTGCCCGGGGTATGGGATGCGCGTCTGTTCTGGTGACCGCATTCAAGCCCCGGTAGTCGACGCAGAACCGGAGTTCTGGTGTGGTGCCGGGTGCAGCTGCTTTGGGGACCAGTACTACAGGGCTGGCCCAGGGACTGTCTGAGGGCTCGATGACCCCGAGTGCGAGCATCTTGGCCACCTCTTCCTGGATGCAGGCCCGTACCCGGTCTGGCACGCGGTAGGCCCGGTGGCGGATAGGGGGGCTGTCCCCCGTGTCCACATCGTGCACGCACCAGGGAGTGACACCGGGGGTGAGGGAGAACAGGCTGGCGAACTGTGAAAGGAGGGCTTGACACTCCTGGCGTTGTTCTCTGGTGAGGGCCTCCAAGAGTCGGACCCCATCCACGGAGCCGTCTTGCTCCTGAGTCCGTAGGAGGTCAGGGAGGGGCTCGGAGTCTTCTTCAATCCCAGTGTCTGTGGCCATCAGGAGGCTGAGCTCTGTTCGCACAAAGTGGGGCTTTAGTCGGTTAGCGTGGAGGACCCGGAGAGGGTTCCGGGAGGATTCCATGTCGATGAGATAGGTGGCAGGGCCCTTGCGCTCGACTACTTTGAAGGGCCCCGTCCATTTGTCTTGTAGGGCGCATGGCTCGGTGGGGGACATCACCCATACCTGTTGGCCAGGTTCGAATTCAATGGATGAGGCATTCTGGTCATACCATTTTTTCATGTCCTCTTGACTGGCCTCTAAGTTGGCTTTCGCCAGTTCCCTGAACCGCCGGGTCTGGTTGCGGAGGGTTAGGAGGTACCGGAAGACATCTGGAGGGTTTTTGAACGGAGGCATCTCCCAGCCTTCTTTGACTAGGCTGAGCGGCCCCCACACTGGGTGTCCATATAGCAGTTCAAATGGGCTGAAGCCCAGGGACTTCTGAGGGACCTCTCGGTAGGCGAAGAGGAGGCACGGCAGCAGCACATCCCACTGGCGACGGAGGGGCTCTTCCAACCCCCCAATCATCCCCTTTAGCGTGCGGTTGAACCGCTCAACAAGTCCGTTCCCTTGAGGGTGATAGGGGGTCGTGAATCGGTAGGTGACCCCGCACTGTTGCCAGAGGGATTTCATGTATTTAGAAATAAAGTTCGTGCCTCTGTCGCTGACGACTTCTCGGGGGAAGCCCACCCGGGAGAAGATCCCCATCAGAGCCCGGCCGACTACCGGGGCTGTCACAGTCCGCAGAGGAACAGCCTCAGGGTAGCGGGTGGCGTGGTCCACTAGCACCAAGATGAATCGATGGCCTTGTTTCGTGCGCGGGTCCAGGGGCCCCACAATGTCTATTCCGACCCTCTCAAATGGGGTAGTGACCACAGGAAAAGGTTGCAGGGGGGCTTTTAGTTTGCGGCCGCTCTTCCCACTGGCTTGGCACGTGGGGCAAGATCGGCAATGCTGGTGCACATCGTTCCTCATCTTTGGCCAGAAGAAGTGGGTCACTAGGCGACTGTAGGTTTTATCTTGTCCCAGGTGTCCTGCTAGGGGGACATCGTGGGCCAGGTTTAGCAGAAAGTCTCTAAAACGGAGGGGCACCACTAATACTCGGTTGGCCCCCAGCTCGGCGATTCTTTGCTCGCTGTACAGCAGATCATTGTCCCAGTAGACCCAATGCGTTCCGGAGGTATCCCCTGCGCTTTGGGCAAGCGCTTGCTGGCGGAGTCCCTCGAGGGAGGGACAGGTCTTCTGTTCTTGGCGAAATTGTTCTTGCGTGGGCCCCCCCTCTTGAGGCCACTGGTCGAGGTTAGTGAGGTCGGAAGGTTGAGCTGGTTCGGGGGGGGTGTCATGGTCGGTGGTTTCGGCTGGGGCGACCGGAGGCGGTGGCGCCGGCCATTCGGGTTCTTCTGGGCGGTGGTTGGCACGGGCAGCCATGGACCGGGTTGTGACGCACGCCCAGTCCGGGACGCCCAACATCCCCAGGTGTTCTCTTCGCTCCACGGCTGCCCACGGAGAGCTTTCCAGGTCATTTCCAAGGAGGCAGTCTACGGGGGCATCGTCTCGGACTGTTACTTTCAACATGCCGGAGACCCCTCCCCATTCGAAAGGGACGCAGGCCATCCGACACAGACTTTCCGAGTTATCGGCTGATCGTACAGGGCAGAGAATGTTCGGTAGATACTGTTCTGGGGTCACCAGGTGACAGCGGACGGCTGTTACACTGGCCCCGGTGTCACGAAGGGCTTCGGCCCGGCGTCCATTGATGCTCACCCATTGGCTGTACTTCTGGGTGTTAGCGGGTAGGGGGACCCGCGGGACCATGTCTTTCCCCCCTAAGCAGGCTAGAGCCATGGCGGCTGGCTCCCACTCCTGATGCTCTTGTTCGTATTCCTCCTGCTCCTCGGAGATCTGTTCTTCCCCTAGGGCCGCAGCGGCCACTTGGCGGGGTCTTGGGCTCTGGTACTGCGGGCAGTTTGGGTCGTTTGCATAGTGGCCTACTCGTTGGCATCGGTGACACGTGACGTTGGCTCTGTACCCCGGTCGTGCCGGGGTGCCGCCCCGGTTGGCCGGGGGGGTGGTGCTGGTAGCGGGGGCGACCGGAGCGTTGTCTCTTCCTCGTCCTTGGCCCCCTCCTCCTCCTCTGGGTCGGTGCTGACCATTGTTATTCCGGTTCTGTTCGTAGGACCCATTCCGGCCCACTCTGGTGATCTCCCATCGGTCAGCTTCGGCCGCGAGCTGCCGGGGATCCGTTAGCTTACTGTCGAGGAGGTGCTGGCGGAGCTCAATGAAGCAATTGTTCGACAGATGCTCCCATACCATCAGATTGAACAGTTGTTCGTAGGTCGTGACGTTGCTTCCTCTGATCCAGCCCTCGAAGGCTCGGCTAAAGTACGTTACATAGTCCACCCAAGTTGTACCCGGGATGCGGGTGCAGTCTCGGAACCTCTGACGGTACATCTCGGGTGTGAGGCCATAGCGGGTGAGGAGTGCCGCTTTCATGTGGTCATAGGAGGTCATCTGGTGGTCCGGGAGCTGTAGCAGGGTATCGCGGCCCTCATTGAGGAATCTCCCCCATAGACCGGCTCCCCAGTCGCTTCTATCGATCCGGTGTGCTGTCATAGCGATCTCATAGGCCTTAAACCATTGCTGGATGTCGTCCTCTCGGAAATATTCTCGGACAACATCCTTGGGGATGTGTACCTTTTTGTCTGTGGCCCCTGAGGTGTGGGGTCGCTCGGGCACCCCTGCTTCTTTATTCTGCTTGCGCAGGTTGATCTCGGCTAGGTTTCGTTCGTGTTCGTACGCCAGTTTCTTTTCCTCGAGCTCCCTTTGTCTCTGTTTCTCCTCTCTTTCTTCTCGGAGACGCAGGTGCTCTAAGTTGATTTTTTGTTCGGCCAACTTGAGTTCAACGTCCATCTTGAGTCGGGCCATTTCTAGTTCGTGTAGTCGGGTTTTTTCTCTTTCCTGGATCTCGTCTTGCGAGAGACCTGTTCTTTGCCCTTCAGGGGCCGTGGTGGTTTTTTCTGCGGTGCTTTGATCGGGGGTTCCGGCAGCCCCGGTCTCTGCCCAAGTTTCTAGGGCATGCTTAAAATCGTCTTTGGTACTTAGTCCGGTGGTAGCGATACCCAGTTCGATGCAGAATTGTTTTAGTTCACGATGGCTGTACTCCTCCAGTTTCTCCATTTGGAACTTCTCGGTTGATCCGCTTTCTTTGGTTGTCATTGTGATTTTGTCGTGGGGTGAGCTACTCTCTGTACGTTATGCGGTGATTCGGATCGCGCCGCTGGCCACCAATGTTAGACGGACCGGGAGGGTCGGCCGAGACTACGGGGAGCGGTCTCCGGGGAGAGCCGTCTCCAACGACTGTACAGACAAGTAACTTCCCCCCCACAGACGGACACCACACAAGATTGAAGGTTAACGAGACTTTATAGGCAATTCTTAGGTTACGATGGTATGATACAAGGAGGTCTGGACTCAGGGGTCCCCTCGGTTCTAGTCTCTGGCCTAGGACAGGGGTAGCGGGACAGTCTTTGTTACCAATGAGTGGAAGATAGCTCTCAATCCTCGAGCTCGGCGTTCTAGATGATCGGGCCGCGGCGGAGCCAGGCAGGTCCCGAGATGGGCGAAGGAAAACGACGGTCCGCGGCGGAGCCTGCAGGTCCCGGTGAAGATGACGGTTACAACGGTCCGCGGTCACACCAGCAGGTCCCGACGACGATGAAGGATATGAAGGTTACGAAGGCTGTGGCAGCGCCAACAGGCAGGACGATGGTGCACAAGACAGAGCTACGGCAGCGCCAGTAGTCCGTCAAGGATGAGTTCCTCTTTACGTCTCTCGACTCCAAGATACAACTGCCTTCCTGCTCTGGAGCTGCCCCAGTTATAGGGCTGGTGTGCTTTGATGTCCGGACCCTCGCACTTGGAGGTCGGGAGGTCCGGGATGAGTGAGTCCAGACACCCAGCAGGGGGGTGGAGCCGGCGCCCGGGGAGGCGATGGGCGAGCGGCACTTGGCGGGGGAGAGCCATCGACACCTCTTTCTCCCATTGACTTGCCAAGTAGCCCGCTCACCTCCTGGGTGGATGGTGGTGCCGGGATGTCTGAGGCCTGGCCAGGCCCAGGGTGGAGGTCGATCGGGGGCCAGGCGGCCTCGTGGTGGAGTGTCCAAGATGGCGCCCCAGGATGGGCGCGAGGGCCGGCAGTGGATCGGACCCACGAGGTTGACATGCTCGAGGGCAGGGGTCCCGGAGGGGACAGAGGACGTGCAATGATGGTGTGTGGTACGTGCGGGCCCGGACTCGGGCCGGGCTGGGCCGGGGGAGAGCGGCCCTTCATGGGGCCTGTCCAACAACATGAAACAGCCTAGAGAGGGAGGTTGGCTTGCCTCTTATTGAGGTTCCTGTAGATCAAGAGGGTCCTTATATACATAGTCAGGTATTAGGGAAGGATAGAAAATTTTTGATTGACACAGGGGCAAGCAGAACTACCATCAGTCATGACGAGGTTCCAGGGGCACCCCTCTCAGGCTCACAGAATGTTTCCCTTGGATTTTCAGGAAAGCCTATTGTTAATGAAGTATCGAAACCAGTTCCCCTTGCAGTTGGTCCATTATCCCGTACTACAGATTTATTGCTCACGAAATCATGTCCAGAAAACTTGCTTGGTATTAAGACTCTGAAAGCCCTAGGGGCTGTAATTTGTTGTTCTCCAGAAGGAGTAAGGTTGTTCCTTCGTGATTTTAAGGGACATTATGTATTGAGAGATTTTGACCCCAGGTTACGGAATGTTCCTGCACATTTATGGGCAAAAGGCCCCACTGATGTAGGTTGTATGCACATTACTCCATATCGTGTCACACTCAAGCCAGGAGTTATACTACCACGAATCCGACAATACAAGTTACCACCAGATGATGTAGTGGCTTTACTGAAAATCATTGACGAGCTCATTGCACAAGGAGTGGTTGTAGAAACCGACTCCAATGTTTGTAATTCCCCTATCATTCCAATTCTTAAGCGCACTGATCCGAATGCACCTCCAGTTTATCGATTAGTGATCGATTTACGAGAATTAAATAAATGCATTGTACCACAATATCCAGTGGTTCCAGACATTTCGTCACTATTGACAGCTATTGATTCCGAAGCAGCGTTCTTTACTGTAATCGATCTCAAGAACGCCTTCTTTAGTGTCCCCATTGATCCGGAAAGCCAATACCTTTTCGGTTTCTGTTTAAATGGCCGAAGCTTCAAATTTGCACGCGCTCCTCAAGGATTCACAGAAAGCCCTAGCATCTATAGCCAAGCATTGAAACAACAACTTGACAGTATCAACATGCCTTCCAACACTGCCCTACTCCAATATGTCGATGATTTATTGATCACCGCCCGTAGTGAACCCGAATGTGAGCAAGCATCACTGACAGTCTTGTATTTCCTGGCGGACAAGGGACACAAGGTGTCTCCTTCGAAGCTACAATTCTGTGCCCAGCAAGTGGTGTACCTTGGGCACTTGCTGTCCAAGTGGGGTAGGCAGCTGACACCCGAACGAATTCAGTTAATTGCACATCTTCCGCAACCCAAGACACAGAAAGAAGTACGAGCCTTTATTGGACTCACTTCTTATTGCAGACAATGGATTCCACAATATGCATTTCTAGCTAAACCGCTCATACAGTTGACAACACAGGAGGCAGCGTCTTCGACTGTTCTCCCTTGGACTCAGGAACATACACAAGCTTTTGACGAATTAAAGACAGCCTTATGTCAAGCACCAGTTTTAGCAACACCATGTTACAGCAAACCTTTTACACTTTTTGTCACAGAACGCGATGGCACAGCGTTGTCGGTTCTCACTCAGCTCCAAGCAGACAAACACAGACCGTGTGCTTATTTTTCGAGTACACTAGATCCAGTAGCCCAGGCCTTGCCTGCGTGTTTAAAGTCAGTTGCAGCAACAGCTCTAGCAATCAGACAAAGTGACTCCATTGTATTAGGACATCAATTGACAGTACAGGTTCCCCATTCTGTAGAGGTTCTCCTAAACAGAACACAGACCCAACACTTGACTATAGCACGACTGACAGGTTATGAATTGACATTATTCCAACCACACATAGAAATCAGACGCTGCAATACACTAAATCCTGCTACACTTTTACCATCAAGCACAACAGATCCTACTCCACATGACTGCGTGGATGTCGTTGACAAAATTACGAAGCCCAGACAAGACTTGACAGATGTTGCATTACCCAATCCAGACCTGACACTTTATGTGGATGGTTCATGTTTGAGAACAAGCACAGGAGAATTAGTGGCCGCATACGCAGTGACCACTGAAACTGAAGTCATAGAAACACATCGTATTGACACCCTGTCAGCTCAAGCAGCAGAGCTCATTGCTCTGACTCAAGCCTGTATACGAGCCAAGAACCTTAAAGTAAACATATATACATATATACAGATTCACGATATGCATTTGGAGTCGTACACGACTTCGGTGTCCTCTGGCAAGAAAGAGGTTTCTTGACCTCTCACGGAGCCAAGATTCAACATGGTCCCCTCATTCAAGCCCTGTTAGAAGCAATACATTTGCCTACAGCCATAGCCATCATGAAGTGCAAAGCACATACAAAAGTTACAGACACCATTTCCCAGGGTAACGACTTTGCAGACCGAACAGCGAAACATACAGCACTGACTCACACACAGACGACTGAAATGACAAAGCCTTCACTGACACATTGTATGACAGTTAGGGATCCTACACAAGATGTAATCGACATACAGACACATGCCACTCCAGATGAAATAACGAAATGGGCTGAACAAGGAGGGGTCCAAACAGACCAGGGATGGATGACGAAGGGAAAGACCACATGGTTTCTCCCCGACTCTATGGTCCAAGTTATCATCAACACAGCACATAGTCCAGCACACTTAGGAGAAAAAGCCATGTTAGACAGTTTACAGAACCTCTGGTTCAACAAGCATTTACGAGCAGCAGCAAAACAGAAAGTGCGTACCTGCATGATCTGTTGTCAGTTCAATCCAGGAAAAGGCATTCCCGTGGAACGAGGTGGATTTCATCCTCCCGACCACCCTTTTGAAGTCCTCCAGATGGATTATATCCAGATGGAACGATGCCGAGGATTCAAGTATGTCCTCGTAGTTGTATGTGCCCTATCCCGATGGACAGAAGCATATTCAGTCCCAGATTACACTGCCCCGACCACTGCCAAGCAGTTGGTACGTGAGTTCTTCCCTCGATACGGTTTGCCCCGTGTCGTGTATTCAGACAACGGTCAGCCATTCTCATCTGAACTTATGAAGCAGGTTTCTCTTCTTTTGGGGTACCAGTGGAAGTTTCACTGTGTCCGACATCCCGAGGCAGCAGGTCTCGTGGAGCGACACAATCAGACTCTGAAAACTCGCCTTGCCAAAGTGTGTAAAGAGAAAGGAGTAGATTGGATAGTAGCTTTGCCAGTTGCCCTTTTTTATATGCGAATGGTAGCCCATTCTAGGACAGGGCTATCCCCGTATGAGGTGGTCTTCGGTAGACCTCCTAATATGTGGGGGACGCCTCTGCCGCGAAAAATTACTGATGTTGACAGTAATATGCTGACAGATTACCTTGCTTCCTTGATGTCTGCACTACAATCATGTCGTTCACAGGTTGCGGCAGCATTCCCAGACAACACCGAGGTGAAGCCACATGAACTGGTCCCGGGGGACGTTGTTGTAGTCCGCAATTTCGACCGGTCAAGCCCTCTGGAGCCCCGCTGGAAAGAACCGAAGATCGTCTTATTAACAACCAGGACTACTGTTAAGCTGGAGGGGAGGAAAGGCTGGGTCCACTCCAGTCATGTGAAGCGATTTCATGGACTTCTGCCAAGACTCTCACATTCCAGACATTGATACTAAACTCCCCCTTTTAGAAAAAACTCCTCAGCAGGAGTTCCGAATGAAGTTGAGGTCTAGTAAGTCAGACAGTTTAATTGTTTAAGTCCCCTCCTGGGTGAAGCGGTTAGGCAGTTTCTGACATGTTCAAGTTAGACCCAAATAGAGAGAGAGATAGACAGGAGATCAAGAAACAGAAATATTGTAAGAATCTCCAAAGCCGATGCATTTGTACATTACTTATTATGCTTTTTCTGAGTCTTACGGTTATTATTCTGAGTTGGATGCTATACATGTATTTTCCTCTTGCACATTCCTTTTCTAATGACACTGCCGAGCACACATTTAGTGCTCTACCTCCACACGAATTGTCTTATCGACTTGCGCTGCGCAATAATACATTCATTCGTATGTTACACCATTCTCACCAGATCAACAATGCTACTAATTGTTGGATATGTGGTCGACTCCCTCCCTATCAGAACTACAAGGGAGCTCTGCCCCTCTTTCCTTACCCGTTTACACATAATGGTTCCTGTGGTGCATGGTTTAGTTTAATATCCTCCATAGACACCGACTCTAGAGTTTCCCAAGGCAATTGGATATGGGGAAATCTGAACACAGTCATGAACAAAGCATGTTTCCCGAACAAGGAGGGTCTTCCACAAATGACAGGGACCGATCTAGAAAATGAAGTGTATGGATTAGGCAATTTTACACTTAGCCTCATGATTCTAAATGTTCAGTCAGAAACCAGTCCAGATTTGCCATCCATATCGGTTTTACCAGCAAAGGGTGTATTATGTGTTAGAAAGAAGGGTTCAATTCATCTAGGTCATAGTGACTGTACTACTGTGGTCGAATTCAGTGATAAAGGCAAGTCTACATTCAAAGCTTCCCGACATTCCTATTTCATATGTGGTCAGACAGCTTATGTACGTTTACCTCTAGATTGGGATGGTACTTGTTTTATTGCTTTTCTATTGCCACCAGTTTTCCTAGCCCCATCTGACTATCACAGGAATTCCCGCCTCAATATTGTTAGACACAAGAGAGATCTCCCAATAGTTGATCAGACTGAAACCGCATGGGAACAATATACAGATTTCAATAAAGGATTCTTTCCCTATCTAGGCACTGTCTCCAATAGTAAACTGATACGCAAATTAACCAGAATACTCGAAGCGGTAGTGAATGAGACTACCTCTGCTTTGGGCAACTTAACAGAGGAGCAGTCTGCTATGAGACTTGTTGTTCTCCAGAACCGCCTTGTCCTTGACGTCATCTTGGCCGATAGGGGCGGAGCTTGTAGAGTCATCGGATCCAGTTGCTGCGTGTTTATTCCTAATAACGCGCCATCAGTCTATAAGGCCATTACCAGACTTCACGAAATCGCCCATCAGATACATCAGAATCCAGGCTCCTGGACTTGGTCCGGTTGGTTCTGGAGTGTAATAACAGCCTGGGGATGGAAGTTTCTGTTATTCCTAGGAATTATATTGGCCATAGTATTCAGTTGTTGTCTATGTCTACAATGTGGGCCAGCGATTTGCGGCTTGTGCGCCACAGCATGTGTTCCCCATCCAAGTCCATGTTCCCACTCCCGACTCAAGAAAGAAGAACAAATGATGTTATATGAGCAAATAGATGATCTCATGAAAATTGATATATCTTAATAGGTCCGTAGGGGACAAGGAGGGAATGAGGTAATTGAAATTTTTATGGTCAAGTGTGTCCCCTAACGTGTACCCCATCGACTCCATGTACGAGTTCAAAGTGCATGTAACTTCCCTCCACAACTGAATCTGATGACGCAAATACATTTGCGTCCAACGATAACATGTCCTCTATCAGATCCACCATGAATGGATCGATAATTCAGTTCCTTAGTATGCCTTGCCACCGTCTTTACATGGTGCACTTTCACGTTTTTTTCCTGGCTCTGCCAAGCTAGGCCCTGATTTCTGTCTTCAAGCCATTTCTGTCCCTGCCTCTGAAAGCTGCAGCGTGGAGATGCATCCCTGACCTCTGCCTTACTTCCTGCCAAGAGAAGAGGTGCCTGGCTCGGCCTGGCCTGCCTGCCAAAACAGTATTTTGCCTTCAAGTTATCAGCATAGCCAGTTCAGCCTCCTCGAAAACACATTCCAGACTAGTGAAATAGGTAAACATATCCCTGGCTGCAGAGCAAAGGGCCAAGCCCTCCTGTCTCCTTCATGTAATTCATTGCTCCTGTTACATTGGTAGGCCCATGGCCCCGCGCATTGCACGCAGACACATATGCAATCAGTATAGAATAGCCTCTGCTCGAGAGACCTTTCACTCCAGATTAAACATACTCCAAACACAAGATATCCGATAAGTTATAGGAACAGGTCGATCTGACATGCCAGACTTCTGTCTCCTCTACTAGTGCTAAAAGTCAGACCCTTAGCTTCCTCCAGATGCACGTCAATCACACGTCATATTAGCTGCGCGCGCATTCAGGCCACAGGATTCAGCTGACTCTGCAAGAATTCTCTATGCATCCACCCACTTATGACACTTTTCCGTGACGTTTCTAGTACACGCCTCTGTGCACACCCTTGTTTCACGCCTTTTTGTTACGCACATGTGTTCTTATCGTATACTTTTCATTTGTCACGCCTACTGTATTCACTGCCATTGTGTCATTATACTATATATGCCATGTACTGTTAATAAATCGTTGACATCTTTTCTGCCATCATTGCATACCCGAACCCTTGTATTGATGGAATAGATTTCCATGACTCGAGTCATTTATGATTAAAGCCCGTATGACTCTGATGCCACGGACTCTGCCTCTCATTTGATTGAGCTATTTTATGTAACTTATCTGAAATTATATGGCAAACTTGTATACGATAAAATATTTACCACACAGCGCTAAGGGCCACAAAGAAGCGCTTCCAAGCGCTAGAGGCAAAGTCCAGGCCCCAAAGTCCCTGTGGGGTCCATCAGCAAGCCAGGGGCTGGGCAGGGCCCAGGGGGGGCAAGCCTTCCCCTGGGCCCAAGCAGCAGCATGCCCCTGGTAGATCCAAGTCAAAAACAAGAACATTTTCATGGGGTCACAGCCCCTCTTTTATACACCTTTTCCCTTTGTCTTTAGGTGCAGGGTGGGGGAGAACCAGTCGCAGCTGGTTTTGGAGTATCCTTGATGGCCCAACCACCCCTTTCATTCATCAGGCAGGCTAGGGTCATCAGTCGCACCACAGGGGGCGGAGCCAGCATTGTGTGGGGGAAACTCGGCCTCATTCAGGACACAGGCGCAGCCCCTCCCTCACATCAGCATGCTAATCTCTCCATTCACCACCGGGGCAGACCCACACAGACTTCTGGAGCCTGGCATCCCAGCCAGCTCCAGCCAATCACACGCCAGCACCTTCACAGCACATACACAGCCATGTCTAGAAGTAGCACTTCCGCACAAGACACAACCATGCCACATACATCGTTGCGAAGCATTCACTCTCACGAGTTCGCACATACCAAACTTGACCATGCACGCTTCACGCATCAGGAACTACCAGGGACACAGACATTCCCCATGCATTCCTATGGGAGAGCAGGCCAATCTCACACACGCACTCAGGGAGAGCACGCACTTTACACTGCGCCACAGTGTCAAAGTGTGCAAAGACCAGAATTCACTAGGCAAAAAGTTCAGGGGTGAACCTGCCAGAAGGGCCAAGTCCAACACAACCCCCTTCCAGCCAAAACGCAGGGGAGAACAATCACCACCGTGATGGACTTCCCTGCTTGGGGCGATAGAACACGGACGCGGGCCCGCACTGCAGGGACACCCTCCGGTTCTACGCCACGTTTATCCATAAGACAAGCACATACTTAAAAAAAACAGGCCCAACTAGGCTACCCCACTGGTACTCCTTAGTTGTCCACGGCTAGGACCAGGCCCTAGGCCACCCAGATACCACTGGTCCCTACCAATCCACAGAGTGGGGGGGTGGTAACCCCTGGCCTACATAGCCATTCTCCACTCCCTTTCTCAGTGTAGTTCCAAACTACCACTGATCCTTCAACCTAGGGTCCGCACCCTCAGACTGACCAGAGGTCACGGGCAAGAATGCCCCACCCTACCTCTACTTCTGAAGCACCCTCCAGAACACAACTCTCCCACCAGTTTAGGACCTTTACTCCCTCAGCAGCAGTGACCACAGTCAGACCAGCACAAGATCGGTGTAGTGAGGCGTTGCACTTTGCGGGTTGCCAGATGCGGCGCATGCGGCGGCTCACGGACCGCGTCGAGACGGGGACGGCGAGCGGCCTAGGCTGCGCGGCTGAAGGCAGACGCGGATCAGTGCGGTGCCTACAGGACACCAGGCTGGTCATGACAGAGTCACAGCTCCCTTAACTGGTATACCACCTGGGATTCGAATTCACTCCTCCTTCAGCAGCAAGGCAACCACTGCAGGTCAATCCCCCATACAGCTTACCCGGTTCCTTCTCTTCAGGCAGGAGTTCCTTCAGGACACTACGTACAGTTGCCCTTACGTCCAGATCCGGACACACCGGCTACTGGCTCCCCAACCGAGGGACGTACCCCTTTGGTCAGATGCCTGGCGCACCAGGACTTCCTTGAGGGTGACACATAACTAATGTGTCGTGTACAAGTCTGCCTGACACTCAGGGCAGAAGTGGCATCACCCTGGTCAATCCTTGGTGACCCAACCCTTCTGGTTGGCCCCTGACCCACTGGTTACTGCACTGGGGAACCTATCCCCCTCGTACCCCTCCATCTGGACTTCTGCACCCTCCCAACTGGAGCGATACTGCCAGATAACAGAACTACTAGAGCCCTGCTTACAGGCGCTCCACGTTCTCTCCATACTGGGAGATCTCCCTAGAAGGACGCTCCAAACGGACATGCTAGGCTCCCTCACCTGGTGTTCCTAAGAAAAAAAACACCCAGACTACGAAGACCAGGCTTGTGCTCCTCTGAGCCACTTCCACCACACTGGGCTGGAAGACCAGAACCTTTCCTTAGGGTCACTCCCCAACAATTAACACAATAGCACAGGGGCAGGGGAAACTCCCATGAGCTTCAGGCCCACCCATGAAATCCTGTTCACTGATGTTCTACATTCTTCAAACACTCTGGGAGATCTTCCTCAAATGACCAATTGGTACAGCCTAGGCCCCCGACCTGACGTTCCCTTCAGAAACATTCTAGGCCCTGACACTGGGTTTCGGGCACCTGGAGACATGCAGTCCCACCCACTCCTTCCCCTCTTGAGACAGGACGTGAGCCCCTACACCGAGACCTAGCTGGGCTACACTTAACCTCTTCCACCACACTGGGCTGGAAGACACCTCAGCCACTCCTTTTGGAATCACTCCATCCCCCATGCCTCTCTCCTCCCAGAACATTACCAACTCCAAACATCTGTCTCTAAATAGACCACAGAAATCAAAAGCAGGCTCCACTGTCTGCAGACGTTCTTGAGAAAAGTTTAACACACGGAACTTAGGTATCTGCGTAAAACAAGAGTACACAAGCATTCAGCAAGCTCCCAATCCAGAGAACTCACACACACGTCCAGTGCCACACACCATTCATCCACACACACCCCTCCCCAGACTGGTAAGGCAGTTTCTACCACCCCTGATTTCTCAACCTGACCACACGTGACACAGGTACCATAACTCCAGGGCAGGGACGGGGGACACATGCACTGAACACACTTATGCTGCCACCACTGGATCCCACCCTTCTGGTGAATCCAGAAAACACACTGCACTTAGGGGGATGATCTACCCTCCCGAGCTAGGGACACCTAACTCAAAGTGCACAAGAAACACATTTCCACAGAATTGACATTTTTAGCAAACTCCATACAATAATCCCCAAAATGTGATTCATCTAAAATGCAGAGTTTTGTAGTGTGGCCTGTCGCCACTGTGGTACAGCGCAAACACAAATCCTTATCCTCACCGCTGCGTCCAATGTTAGAAATGGGATCCCTGGCTGGCCAGGGCTTGCGCCAAAGTCAGTCAGAGACCACCACTCCTAAGTCAGGGCAAGGGAGTTACACGCCAAGATAACCCCCGCTCACCCTCTAGGTAACGTGGCGCGAGCAGCAAAGCTAAACTTGGAGGCGATATGAGTTAAGTATTTGCGCACGCACCCCAGCAACAACACCCAAGGCCCACCACAAAGGAAACTCCACACAAGGTTATATATAAAAATAGCCTTTGTATTACACCAAAACACATTAGATAAAACACACACTTTACAATGTGCCAGGGGCACGGGCAGAGTTTACAGGGGATATTTACAAGACAGGGCTACATAGACCACTGTCAGGAATCAGCACTTTTTAGATCATAGAATTATCACTGTAGCACAAAAATAACATACAACCAGTCACTACTGGTACCAGGTGAGCACCACCTATGCAACCCTCACTATCTTAGGAGATTACACTAGGGAACCTGGGCTCTGCTAGCACCACCTGTACTAGCAAGAAGGAAACCACCTAAGTATCGCTATACCTGTAGGGGTCTAGGGAAGGAAACACATGATGCATCATAATACATTCAGCGGTGTAAAAGGACAAAGAACATGACGCATAAAAACACATTCAGAGGTGCAAGGAGGGAAAACACATGATGCATCGCAATACATTCAGAGGTGTAAGCAAAAACACACAGTTGCGCAAAACTCAGATAAGTCACCACCTGTGACAGTCCCTGTGTCCCAATGTCAGGGCCTAAACGTGGCAGTTGCCCACAAAGTGCTGGGCAACTGGTGCAAGCAAGATGGGCCAATCGTGGGAGCCTCACAGGCTCTGCAGAAATAAACAACTGTCCCCTTGAGCCTCCTCTGGGCTCTAAAACAAATAAGGGCACTGCTGAGCCTCTCAGGGCTCTTTAGCAAAAAGAGATATGCCTCCTTGGGAACCTCTCAGGGCTCCAGCAACAAAAGGTGCAGCCTCGCTGGGCTGGGGGGTCCCTCTCGGGGGACCCAGGAACACTTAGGGCGCTCTGAGCCTCTCTGGCTCGCCAAACCACTATGGCGCCGTGAGCCCCTCTCAGGGGCTCGAAGGACAACTGGCACTCGTTGGAGTCCCTCTCGGGGGACTCGAGGACAACTGGGGAGCCTCTCGGGCTCAAGAGAACAAAGGAGCCTCTTGGGGCTCAGCATCTGGGAGCCTCTCGGGGCTCCGGGCAACAGCAGGGGAGCCTCGCAGGGCTCAGCATCTCAGAGCCTCTCGGGGCTCACTAGCAAGGTGGGGGGGGGGCGGAGTCCCTCTCGGGGGACTCGGCATCGCTGGAGGCCTCACGGGCCTCGGGACCCACAGGGTCTCACTATGGAGGGGAGGGGCGGGCACCGGCAATGTGCCCCGACGCGACGCCCCTCCTCTCCCTTTAGCACGCACTCACCGGGTCTCTGGTGCTCGGCGGCGCTCTGCTTCCTCGCTCCGTCTCCTTCACGGCGGGCGGGGCTCTCTCTCTGCCGGACTTCCCTCCACTGCGGGGGCGCCTCGCAACCAGGGGCTACACTTTGCTGGCTGCCCCGGGGCTCTCTCCACCTCATGGGGGCCCCGGGCAGCCATCACTCGGCTTCTCTCTCCTGAGGTCGGCAGCGGCGGGCGGGACTTCCGGCCGGCCGCGCTGCCATTGGCCGGCCGGCCAAAGCACTTCCGGGTCGCCGCGGGCAGCGTGGCGGCTCGCTTCAGACAGGCAGGCGGGGTCCCATGATCCGAGGAGTGGGCTCCCTCGTGATCAATTACAATCCCAGGACGGGGCAATGCCGGGTGGGCTCCGTCTCCAATTTCAAACCCCGAGCGAGGTGGGCACTCACTCGGCAGAAAAAACAGCAGCAATGTCCCGGGCAGGGTGGGCACCTGCCAGGGGACTCTAGAATCGGCAAAAGCGGTGTGGGCAGCCGCGGAAGGACAATGACAGCGCTCCCAGCGCTTAGCCGATAAGTAAAGCGCTTCTGAGCGCTAGGGCCGCAAATAAAGCGCTTTCAACGCTTCAGGGGTAAAGAAAAGCGCTCTCCAGCGCTAAGGGCCACAAGGAAGCGCTTCCAAGCACTAGAGGCAAAGTCCAGGCCCCAAAGTCCCTGTGGGGTCCATCAGCAAGCCAGGGGCTGGGCAGGGCCCAGGGGGGGCAAGCCTTCCCCTGGGCCCAAGCAGCAGCATGCCCCTGGTAGATCCAAGTCAAAAACAAGAACATTTTCATGGGGTCACAGCCCCTCTTTTATACACCTTTTCCCTTTGTCTTTAGGTGCAGGGTGGGGGGAGAACCAGTCGCAGCTGGTTTTGGAGTATCCTTGATGGCCCAACCACCCCTTTCATTCATCAGGCAGGCTAGGGTCATCAGTCGCACCACAGGGGGCGGAGCCAGCATTGTGTGGGGGAAACCCAGCCTCATTCAGGACACAGGCGCAGCCCCTCCCTCACATCAGCATGCTAATCTCTCCATTCACCACCGGGGCAGACCCACACAGACTCCTGGAGCCTGGCATCCCAGCCAGCTCCAGCCAATCACACACCAGCACCTTCACAGCACATACACAGCCATGTCTAGAAGTAGCACTTCCGCACAAGACACAACCATGCCACATACATCGTTGCGAAGCATTCACTCTCACGAGTTCGCACATACCAAACTTGACCATGCACGCCTCACGCATCAGGAACTACCAGGGACACAGACATTCCCCATGCATTCCTATGGGAGAGCAGGCCAATCTCACACACGCACTCAGGGAGAGCACGCACTTTACACTGCGCCACAGTGTCAAAGTGCGCAAAGACCAGAATTCACTAGGCAAAAGGTTCAGGGGTGAACCTGCCAGAAGGGCCAAGTCCAACACATACAGTCCATACCGCGTCTTGAAAGCTGTTTTCCACTCATCTCCCTCATGAACCCTGACCAAGTGATAAGCACCCCGCAAGTCTAAGCGGGTATAGATCTTCGCCTCCCTCACTTGATCAAGCAGAACTGGTATGAGGGGGAGAGGGTATCTGCTGCGGATGGTGTTTTTATTCAAGACGCGGTAGTCTACACATGCCCTCAAATCCCCATTGGCCTTCGCTATAAAAAACAAAGGAGAGGCTGCAGGGGAGCGGGATGGTCTAATGAACCCTATGCTTACATGTTGGTCCAAGTATTCCTTCAAATGGGAGGTCTCGGGAACAGACAGGGCATACACTCTACATGAAGGAATAATGGCACCATCCACCAGGTCTATGCGGCAGTCATACTCCCTATGAGGAGGCAATGTTTCTGCTTTGCTTTCGCTGAACACGTCATGATAAGACACATACTACACCGGGAGTAGGACCTCCTTCTCGGCGGCCGTGGCCACTAGAAAAGTACTGGCCAACAAAGCCACATGCGAAACTACACATGAAATGAGATGTTCCTGACAATATTCCGGCAAAAACACTACTGTCTTAGCTTTCCAATCGATGGAGGGATTGTGGTAACTCAACCATGGCATCCCCAGTATAATCTCATATTGAAGTGCATCTATGATATTCAGTTCCAACACCTCTGCGTGTCTCTCCTCCTGAACCTCAATAGACACCACCACTTCACCCGTCTTTTCTGTTATAAGCCCTGATTTGATAGGCTGACCATCCACGGCTAAAACCACTTCCGGGTTGTCCCTGGGCACTCTGGGTAAATCCAAACGGGATACCAATCCATCATCGATAAAATTGCCAGTAGCCCCTGAATCGAGCATAACTAGCACTTGATGGGACTTCTGCTCACATTCCAATACCATAGTGAGCACCAAGTAAGACTCCGTCTCTCCTATTCCTCTTGTGGACAAAGAAGTAAGCTTCCAGTCCTCAGAACCCTCTCCTCTCTGCTGTACATCAGCGGTATTCTCCGACTCTTTTACTGTCGAGGAAACTGCCACTCTCTTGTTTCTATTCCAATTGTTAGGACCTTTAGGTTTAGCAGGGCATTCTCTAACACAGTGGCCCTTCTTGCCACAGTACATACATAGTCCCTGTATTCTCCTGCTTTCCCTCTCTTCTCTAGACAAAGGTGCTCTAACGGGGCCTATTTCCATGGGATCAGAACCAGTTTCAGCGTTGTTCGCCACCTTACGCGGGAAATGGTCAAATCTGAAAGAGCTTCTCTCCCATTTCCTCCTATCCCCTCCTCTCTCAGCCATCCGGCTGTCAAGTCTTAGCGCTAAATTGATCATGTCCACACACATGGAGGGTTGAGGATCAATCTGAGCTTCCACGTCCTTCAGTTCGTCTCGTAACCCTTGATAAAAGAGAGACATTCGCTTTTCTTCTGGCCACTCAGTCTCAGCTATCAAGCGATTGAAAGCAGTTAGATACGTAATCAACTCCCCTTTTCCTTGCTTCAGCTCCAGTAATTCTTTATCAGCGCTAAAAGTAGTGGCTCTACGATCAAAGACACGTTCAAACTCAGTTCTGAACGCTGACCAGTCTGACAATATGGCGTCATTATTTTTTACCAAGGGCACTGCCCAATTCGCCGCATCCCCCACTAAGTAGGATATGGCAAAGGCAATACGGGAATGATTAGTCGGGAAAGAAGCAGGTTTGCATGAGAAGTGAAGTAATACCTGTGTAAGAAAAACCTGAATTTTACGGGGGTCTCCAGCATAACGTTCAGGGTTGGCCAAGGGGATGGGGGGTGGGACTGTGACTTGTATTTGTGACGAGCCAGCTGAAGCATTGAAGGGATTTTGTGAGAGCTGTTCTACCCTATCCTTTAAGACGGCTGTCTCTGCCTTGGAGGATGCCAGTTCCTGCTGAACTAAGACTAGTGCATGTAACACATCCTCCATGGAAGCCATGATTGCTACAACTGGACTAGGCAGAATGTAATTCTTGAGTGCGTGATTCTGTCAGGATGCACTCTGCAGGGTCCAATCGCAGCAATAGTGGCTCCACCTCCTGACTTCCCCAACACCCTGATAAATAAATACACAGGGTGTTCGAGTGATCGGGCGAGGGAAATAAAGAAAACAGGGAGGTATGGAAGGGAACAGCAGCGAAGGGATAGCTGAAAGAGAAAACACACCACTGTTAAACTTCACATATGAAAAGCTACTCTCATTTCATTCTCGCTAATGTCTCTCTATTCACCTGGTTCAGATTATCCAAAGGTGCCCTCCTGCTGCTGTAGGTATAGACACACATATAACGGAATACATTCCTGATCCCTGATGATAGAAAAGACAAGTTATTCCTCAGACCCATACATGTGTGTGCAACTCTAATAGGAACATATCAATGGGAACAATAACGCACCCCCTAGTATTGTGTTCATACTGTAAAGATGCTCCATTGCAACTGTTCCCAGAACGAAAGAGAATCCTTCTCCTTACTCTTTCCGAAAACACATAAGTCCAAAATCATTATTAAAGGGTTCCTTCACTCTATCCGAAAACTTCAAAGTAAACAGTTTAACAAACGGTAAGATGTAGCCTCATACTACTACCTTCCTTTGAAATGTTCAGTTCATGTGTCCTTAGCATTTGTAAATGAACATATTAGACAACCAATCTCCAAACATGGTAAAGTGTAGAGCCTTCTACCACTTTCCGCTTTGGCACTTGCAGAAAACAATTCCGAACTCCCCCCAGCTATGTGGGACTTCGTAACGGTAACGCGCGGCAAAGCCATGGCGCTCCGCTCACTATGCAAACAATAAGTGTATTTCCGATTGAGGCCAAAGGAAAAACCCAAGTCGTTCCAACTACAGTTGAACTCAAAGTAGTTCAGCGTTTTACTCACGCATAGAAAGTTAGGAATCCTCGGCACGAAACCCCAGGATGCCGCCAATGAACTGCCTGTTCACCAGCCGCCTGGGAAGGACGTAGAGTTCAATGACCCGGAAGCAAGGGGTCCAGAGGAAAGGTGCTAGGCAATCACCGCGCTCAGGGAACCCGAGCAGAAACAAGGCACGAAGCGAGGAAAACCCCGAGACAAAAGGGGCAGAGTACAGCAAGGAGACCTTTCTCCTAACGCGGGAAACTCAGGAAACAGGTATGGGTCCAAAATCACACACAAGGTCTCCCGGTTCCGACCCTATTTATACTCCAAGGAAACACATAGTGCATGATGGGGGATGTAGTTTAATAGTTATGCAGGAGCCGCTACGTGATCCTGACAATAAGACCCTACATGATCGCACAAGAAGCACAGTCATATCCAAGCACCTACAAATAGGTCTCCCATTGCTGCTGTGCCACGTCTGGCATTTAAAACCACAGCACATGAGGACTGCATATTTCTGACAAAGGAAGGGACCTTTAAAAACTCCCTGAGAAGGGAAAACATGACACGTGGCCTGATGCCACACCACACTAAGGGGAAAAGGTGTAGCACTTACAGTGCTATGTTATGTTATGTTAAAAAGTTTTATATAGCGCACAGCTGCCCCAGCAAAGGGGCATCCCAGTGTGCAATGCAATAGGTCTTGCATTAGGAAAGTGTAAGCTATTAGTATTGTAAATGACAATTTTTTTAAATATATGTTGGCTTTGAAAATATATACATTAATAGCATTGTTACTCACAAAGCCAATAGCCTACACTTTCCTAATGCGAGTCCTATTGGCTATGGCATTGCTTGTTGGTAGCAAGCAAGTACAGTGCTGTTGTGGTGCTGAGCGATGCTGTTGTGGTGCTGAGTGATGCTGTAGTGGTTGGGCTGAGTGATGTGGTGGTGTATTAGAATGATGTGGTGGTGTATTAGAGTGATGTGGTGGTGTCCCAGAGTGATGTGGTGGTGTCCCAGAGTGATGTGGTGGTGTCCCAGAGTGATGTGGTGGTGCTCCTCAGTGATGTGGTGGTGTCCCAGAAGGCATGCAGCAGTATGAGGCATGCAGCAGTATGTGGCATGCAGCAGTGTGTGGTGTGCAGCAGTGTGAGTAATGCAGCAGTGTGAGTAATGCAGCAGTGTGAGTAATGCAGCCGTGTGCGGCGTGCAGCAGTGTGAGGCGTGCAGCAGTGTGAGTCGTGCGGTAGTGTACAGCATGCAGCAGTGTGAGTAATGCAGCAGTGTGCAGCATGCAGCAGTGTGAGGTGTGCAGCAGTGTGAGGCATGCAGCAGTGTGTGGCGTGCAGCAGTGTGTGGCATGCAGCAGTGTGTGGCATGCAGCAGTGTGTGGCATGCAGCAGTGAGTGGCGTGCAGCAGTGTGTGGCATGCAGCACTGTGTGGCGTGCAGCAGTGAGTAATGCAGCAGTGTGCAGTGTGCAGTGTGAGCCGTGCAGCAGTGTGAGCCGTGCAGCAGTGTGAGGCGTGCAGCAGTGAGGCGTGCAGCAGTGTGAGGCATGCAGCAATGTGAGTAATAAAGTAGTGTGAGTAATGCAGCAGTGTGAGTAATGCAGCAGTGTGTGGCGTGCAGCAGTGTAAGGCGTGCAACAGTGTAAGGCGTGCAGCAGTGTGCAGCATGCAGTAGTGTGAGGCGTGCAGCAGTGTGAGGCGTGCAGTAGTGTGAGGCGTGCAGCAGTGTGCAGCATGCAGCAGTGTGAGTAATGCAGCAGTGTGCGGTGTGCAGCAGTGTGAGGTGTGCAGCAGTGTGAGGCGAGCAGCTGTGTGAGGCGTGCAGCAATGTGGCGTGCAGCAGTGTGAGGCATGCAGCAGTGTGAGGCGTGCAGCAGTGTGAGGCGTGCAGCAGTGTGAGTAATGCAGCAGTGTGCCGGAGTGTGAGGCGGGCATCAGTGTGTGGCGTGCAGCATGTGAGGCGTGCAGCAGTGTGAGGCGTGCAGCAGTGTGGGGCGTGCAGCGTAATAGAATCTCGACAAACAAGCAGTGCTAAAGCGATGCTTTAGGTCGGTTGCTGTAAACCGCTGCAGAATGTACAAACAAATCACAAATAGCGCCTCAGCAGTGAGCAGAGGCTGTTCACTTTCTAGTGCAAACAGAATAAATGAGGCGTGCAGCAGTGTGAGTCTTGCAGCAGTGTGAGGCGTGCAGCAGTGTGAGGCGTGCAGCAGTATGAGGCATGCAGCAGTGTGTGGCATGCAGCAGTGTGAGGCGTGCATCAGTGTGAGGCATGCAGCAGTGTGCAGCGTGCGGCAGTGTGAGTAATGCAGCAGTTTGAGTAATGCAGCAGTGTGTGGCATGCAGCAGTGTGAGGCGTGCAGCAGTGTGAGGCATGCAGCAGTGTGAGGCGTGTAGCAGTGTGAGGTGTTCAGCAGTGTGAGGCGTGCAGCAGTGTGAGGCGTGCAGCAGTGTGTGGCGTGCAGCAGTGTGCAGCAGGCAGCAGTGTGAGTAATGCAGCAGTTTGAGGCGGGCAGCAGTGTGATGCGGACAGCAGTGTGTGAGGCATGCAGCAATGTGAGGCGTGCAGCAGTGTGAGGCGTGCAGCAGTGTGGGGCGTGCTGCGTAATAGAATCTCGATAAAACAAGCATTGCTAAAGCAATGCTTTAGGTCGGTTGCTGTAAACCGCTGCAGAATGTACAAACGAATCACATAGCGCCTCAGCAGTGAGCAGAGGCTGTTCACTTTCTAGTGCAAGCAGAATAAATGAGGCGTGCAGCAGTGTGAGTTGTGCAGCAGTGTGAGGCATGCAGCAGTGTGAGGCATGCAGCAGTGTGTGGCGTGCAGCAGTGTGAGGCATGCAGCAGTGTGTGGCATGCAGCAGTGTGAGGCGTGCAGCAGTGTGAGGCATGCTGCAGTGTGAGGCATGTAGCAGTGTGCAGCGTGCAGCAGTGTGAGTAATGCAGCAGTGTCAGTAATGCAGCAGTGTGAGGCATGCAGCAATGTGAGGCATGCAGCAGTGTGAGGCATGCAGCAGTGTGAGACGTGCAGCAGTATGGGGCATGCAGCGTGCAGCAGTGGTAGGTGTACAGCAGTGTGAGGCATGCAGCAGTGTGTGGCATGCAGCAGTGTGAGGCGTGCAGCAGTGTGAGGCGTGCAGCGTGCAGTAGTGTGAGGCGTTCAGCAGTGTGTGGCATGCAGCAGTGTGTGGCATGCAGCAGTGAGTAATGCAGCAGTGTGAGTAATGCAGCAGTATGCAGCGTGCAGCAGTGTGAGGCATGCAGCAGTGTGAGGCATGCAGCAGTGTGAGGCATGCAGCAGTGTGAGGCATGCAGCAGTGTGAGGCATGCAGCAGTGTGAGTAATGCAGCACAGTGAGTAATGCAGCAGTGTGCGGCTTGCAGCAGTGTGCGGCGTGCAGCAGTGTGAGGGGTGCAGCAGTGTTCAGCATGCAGTAGTGTGAGGCGTGCAGCAGTGTGAGGCATGCAGCAGTGTGAGGCGTGCAGTAGTGTGCAGCATGCAGCAGTGTGAGTAATGCAGTAGTGTGCGGCGTGCAGCAGTGTGAGGTGTACAGCAGTGTGAGGCGTGCAGCAGTGTGGCGTGCAGCAGTGTCTGGCATGCAGCAGTGTGAGGCGTGCAGCAGTGTGAGGCATGCAGCAGTGTGAGCCGTACAGCAATGTGAAGCATGTGGCAGTGTGCAGCATGCAGCAGTGTGAGTACTGCAGCAGTGTGCAGCAGTGTGAGGCTGGCAGCATTGTGTGGTGTGCAGCAGTGTGCAGCATGCAGCTGTGTGAGTAATGCATGAGTATTCAGCAGTGTGAGGTGGGCAGCAGTGTGATGCGGGCAGCAGTGTGAGGTGTGCAGCAGTGTGAGGTGTGCAGCAGTGTGAGGCATGCAGCAGTGTGAGGTGTGCAGCAGTATGAGACGTGCAGCAGTGTGAGGCGTGCAGCAGTGTGAGGCATGCAGCAGTGTGTGGCGTGCAGCATGCAGCAGTGTGAGGCGTGCAGTAGTGTGTGGCGTGCAGCAGTGTGAGTCGTGCAGTAGTATGTGGCGTGCAGCAGTGTGTGGCGTGCACCGTGCAGTAGTTTCATGCCTGCAGCTGAGTGAGGCGTGCAGCAGTGTGTGGCATGCAGCTGAGTGAGGCGTGCAGCAGTGTGAGGCATGCAGCAGTGTGATGTGTGCAGCAGTGTGAGGCGTGCCGCAGTGTGAGGGGTGCAGCAGTGTGAGGGGTGCTGCAGTGTGAGGCATACAGCAGTGTGAGGCGTGCAGCAGTGTGAGGTGTTCAGCAGTGTGAGGCGTGCAGCAGTGTGTGGCGTGCAGTAGTGTGAGGAGTGCAGCAGTGTGTGGTGTGCAGCAGTGTGTGGCATGCAGCAGTGTGAGGCGGGCAGCAGTGTGCAGCGTGCAGCAGTGTGTGGCGTGCAGCAGTGTGAGGTGTACAGCAGTGTGAGGTGTGCAGCAATGTGTGGCGTGCAGCAGTGTGTGGCGTGCAGCAGTGTGTGGTGTGCAGCAGTGTGAGGCGTGCAGCAGCATTAGGCATGCAGCAGTGTGAGGTGTGCAGCAGTGTGAGGCGTGCAGCAGTGTGTAGCATGCAGCGTGCAGCAGTGTGAGGCATGCAGCAGTGTGAGGCATGTAGCAGTGTGTGGTGTGCAGAAGTGTGCGGCGTGCAGCGGTGTGAGGTGTGCAGCAGTCTGAGGCGTGCAGCAGTGTGAGGCATGCAGCAGTGTGAGTAATGCAGCTGTGTGAGGCGTGTACCAGTGTAAGGCGCGCAGCGGTGTGATGTGTGCAGCAGTGTGAGGCGTACAGCAGTGTGCAGCATGCAGCAGTGTGAGTAATGCAGCAGTGTGCAGCAGTGTGAGGTGGGCAGCAGTGTGATGCAGGCAGCAGTGTGAGGCGTCCGGCAGTGTGCAGCATGCATCAGAATAAGTAATGCAGCAAAGTGAGGTGAGCAGCAATGTGAGGCATGCAGCAATGTGAGGGGTGCAGCAGTGTGAGGCATGCAGCAGTGTGAGGTGTTCAGCAGTGTGAGGCGTGCAGCAGTGTGAGGCGTGCAGCAGTGTGAGGTGTGCAGCAGTATGCAGCATGCAGCAGTGTGAGTAATGCAGCAATGTGCAGCAGTGTGAGGCGGGCAGAAGTGTGATGCTGGCAGCAGTGTAAGGCGTGCGGCAGTGTGCAGCATACATCAGAAAGTGTAATGCAGCAAAGTGAGGCGAGCAGCAATGTGAGGCGTGCAGCAGTGTGAGGGGTGCAGCAGTGTGAGCCGGGCAGCAGTGTGTGGCATGCAGCATGAAGCAGTGTGAGATGTACAGCAGTGTGAGGTGTGCAGCAGTGTGTGGTGTGCAGCAGTGTGAGGCGTGCAGCAGTGTGAGGCGTGCAGCGTGCAGTAGTGTGAGACGTGCAGCTGTGTATTGCGTGCAGTAGTGTGAGGCGTGCAGCAGGGTGAGGCGTGCAGCAGTGTGTGTCGTGCAGCAGTGTGTGCCATGCAGCAGTGTGAGGCGTGCAGCAGTGTGAGGCATGCAGCAGTGTGAGGCGTGCAGCAGTGTGAGGCGTGCAGCAGTATAAGGCGTGCAGCAGTGTGTGGCATGCAGCAGTGTGTGGCGTGCAACGTGCAGCAGTGTGTGGCGTGCAGCAGCGTGCGGCATGCAGCAATGTGTGGCGTGCAGCAGTGTGTGGCAATCAGCGTGCAGCAGTGTGTGGCATGCAGCAGTGTGCGTCGTGCAGGAGTGTGTGGCGTGCAGTGGTGTGTTACGTGCAGCAGTGTGTGGCATGCAGCAGTGTGTGGCGTGCAGCAGTGTGTTGCGTGCAACAGTGTGTGGCGTGCAGCAGTGTGTGGCGTGCATCAGTGTGTGGCGTGCAGCAGGTGTTTGTGGCGTGCAGCAGTGTGTGGCGTGCAGTAGTGTGAGGCGTGCAGCAGTGTGTTGCATGCAGTAGTGTGAGGCATGCAGCAGTGTGAGGGATGCAGCATTGTGAGGCGTGCAGCAGTATAAGGCATGCAGCAGTGTGTGGCATGCAGCAGTGTGTGGCGTGCAGCGTGCAGCAGTGTGTGGCATTCAGCAGTGTGAGGCGTGCAGCAGTGTGGGGCATGCAGCAGTGTGTGGCGTGCAGCGTGCAGCAGTGTGTGGCATGCAGCAGTGTGTTGCGTGCAGCAGTGAGTGGCGTGCAGCAGTGTGAGGCATGCAGCAGTGTGTGGCGTGCAACAGTGTGTGGCTTGCAGCAGTGTGTGGTGTGCAGCAGTGTGTGGCATGCAGTAGTGTGAGGCGTGCAGCAGTGTGTGGTGTGCAGCAGTGTGTGGCATGCAGCAGTGTGAGGGGGGCAGCAGTGAGCGGCGTGCAGCAGTGTGTGGCGTGCAACAGTGTGTGGTGTACTGCAGTGTGAGGTGTGCAGCAGTGTCTGGCATGCAGCAGTGTGTGGCGTGCAGCAGCGTGTGGTGTGCAGCAGTGTGAGGCATGCAGCAGCATTAGGCATTCAGCAGTGTGAGGCGTGCAGCAGTGTGAGGCGTGCAGCAGTGTGTGGCATGCAGCATGCAGCAGTGTGAGGAATGCAGCAGTGTGAGGCGTGCAGAAGTGTGTGGTGTGCAGCAGTGTGAGGCGTGAAGCGGTGTGAGGCATCCAGCAGTCTGAGGCATGCAGCAGTGTGAGGCATGCAGCAGTGTGAGTAATGCAGCAGTGTGAGGCGTGTAGCAGTGAAAGGCGTGCAGCGGTGTGATGTGTGCAGCAGTGTGAGGCGTACAGCATTGTGTGGCATGCAGCATGAAGCAGTGTGAGACGTACAGCAGTGTGAGGCGTGCAGCAGTGTGTGGCGTTCAGCAGTGTGAGGCATGCAGCAGTGTGAGGCGTGCAGCGTGCAGTAGTGTGAGGCGTGCAGCAGTGTATTGCGTGCAGTAGTGTGAGGCGTGCAGCAGGGTGAGGCGTGCAGCAGTGTGTGGCGTGCAGCAGTGTGTGGCATGCAGCAGTGTGAGGCGTGCAGCAGTGTAAGGCGTGCAGCAGTGTGAGGCGTGCAGCAGTGTGAGGCGTGCAGCAGTATAAGGCATGCAGCAGTGCGTGGCGTGCTGCAGTGTGTGGCGTGCAATGTGCAGCAGTGTGTGGCGAGCAGCAGTGTGAGGCGTGCAGCAGTGTGTGGCATGCAGCAGTGTGCAACATTCAGCAGTGTGTGGCGTGCAGTGGTGTGTTACGTGCAGCAGTGTGTGGCATGCAGCAGTGTGCGGCATGCAGCAGTATGTGGCGTGTGGCGTGCAGCAGTGTGAGGCATACAGCAGTGTGAGGCGTGCAGTAGTGTGTGGTGTGCAGCAGTGTGTGGTGTGCAGCAGTGTGTTGTGTGCAGCAGTGTGTGGCGTGCCGCAGTGTGTTGCGTGCAGCAGTGTGTGGCGTGCAGCAGTGTGAGGCGTGCAGCAGTGTGTGGCGTGCAACAATGTGTGGGGTGCAGCAGTGTGTGGCGTGCAGCAGTGTGAGGCAAGCAGCTTGCAGCAGTGTGTTGCATGCAGCAGTGTGTGGCATGCAGCAGTGTGAGGTGAACAGCAGTGTGTGGCATGCAGCAGTGTGAGGCGTGCAGCAGTGTGTGGCGTGCAGCATGCAGCAGTATGAGGCATGCAGCAGTGTGAGGCGTGCAGCAGTGTGAGGCGTGCAGCAGTGTATTGCGTGCAGTAGTGTGAGGTGTGCAGCAGGGTGAGGCGTGCAGCAGTGTGTGGCGTGCAGCAGTGTGTGGCATGCAGCAGTGTGAGGCGTGCAGCAGTGTAAGGTGTGCAGCAGTGTGAGGCGTGCAGCAGTGTGAGGCGTGCAGCAGTATAAGGCATGCAGCAGTGCGTGGCGTGCTGCAGTGTGTGGCGTGCTGCAGTGTGTGGCATGCAACGTGCAGCAGTGTGTGGTGTGCAGCAGTGTGCGGCATGCAGCAGTGTGAGGCGTGCAGCAGTGTGTGGCATGCAGCAGTGTGCAACATTCAGCAGTGTGTGGCGTGCAGTGGTGTGTTACGTGCAGCAGTGTGTGGCATGCAGCAGTGTGTGGCATGCAGCAGTGTGTGGCGTGCAACAGTGTGTGGCGTGCAGAAGTGTGAGGCATGCAGCAGTGTGTGTGGGGAAGTAGTGTGAGGCGTGCAGCAGTGTGTGGCATGCAGCAGTGTGTGGCATGCAGCAGTGTGCGGCGTGCAGCAGTGTGTGGCGTGTGGCGTGCAGCAGTGTGAGGCATACAGCAGTGTGAGGCGTGCAGTAGTGTGTGGTGTGCAGCAGTGTGTGGTGTGCAGCAGTGTGTTCTGTGCAGCAGTGTGTGGCGTGCAGCAGTGTGTTGCATGCAGCAGTGTGTGGCGTGCAGCAGTGTGAGGCGTACAGCAGTGTGTGGGGTGCAACAATGTGTGGGGTGCAGCAGTATGTGGCGTGCAGCAGTGTGAGGCGTGCAGCTTGCAGCAGTGTGTTGCATGCAGCAGTGGGTGGCGTGCAGCAGTGTGAGGCGTGCAGCAGTGTGTGGCATGCAGCAGTGTGAGGCGTGCAGCAGTGTGTGGCGTGCATCATGCAGCAGTGTGTGGCATGCAGCAGTGTGCAGCGTTCAGCAGTGTGTGGCGTGCAGTGGTGTGTTACGTGCAGCAGTGTGTGGCATGCAGCAGTGTGTGGCGTGCAGCAGTGTGTGGCGTGCAACAGTGTGTGGTGTGCAGCAGTGTGTGGCGTGCAGCAGTGTGTGGCGTGCAGTAGTGTGTGGCATGCAGCAGTGTGTGGCGTGCAGCAGTGTGTGGCGTGCAGCAGTGTGTGGCGTGCAGCAGTGTGTGGCGTGCAACAGTGTGTGGCGTGCAGAAGTGTGAGGCATGCAGCAGTGTGTGGGGGGAAGTAGTGTGAGGCGTGCAGCAGTGTGTGGCGTGCAGCAGTGTGTGGCATGCAGCAGTGTGCGGCGTGCAGCAGTGTGTGGCGTGCAGCAGTGTGTGGCATACAGCAGTGTGAGGCGTGCAGTAGTGTGTTGTGTGCAGCAGTGTGTGGTGTGCAGCAGTGTGTTCTGTGCAGCAGTGTGTGGCATGCAGCAGTGTGTTGCATGCAGCAGTGTGTGGCGTGCAGCAGTGTGAGGCGTACAGCAGTGTGTGGGGTGCAACAATGTGTGGGGTGCAGCAGTATATGGCGTGCAGCAGTGTGAGGCGTGCAGCTTGCAGCAGTGTGTTGCATGCAGCAGTGGGTGGCGTGCAGCAGTGTGAGGCGTGCAGCAGTGTGTGGCATGCAGCAGTGTGAGGCGTGCAGCAGTGTGTGGCGTGCAGCATGCAGCAGTGTGTGGCATGCAGCAGTGTGCAGCGTTCAGCAGTGTGTGGCGTGCAGTGGTGTGTTACGTGCAGCAGTGTGTGGCATGCAGCAGTGTGTGGCGTGCAGCAGTGTGTGGCGTGCAACAGTGTGTGGTGTGCAGCAGTGTGTGGCGTGCAGCAGTGTGTGGCGTGCAGTAGTGTGTGGCATGCAGCAGTGTGTGGCGTGCAGCAGTGTGTGGCGTGCAGCAGTGTGTGGCGTGCAACAGTGTGTGGTGTGCAGCAGTGTGTGGCGTGCAGCAGTGTGTGGCGTGCAGGAGTGTGTGGCGTGCAGCAGTGTGTGGCGTGCAGCAGTGTGTGGCGTGCAGCAGTGTGAGGCGTGCAGCAGTGTGAGGCGTACAGCAGTGTGAGGCGTGCAGCAGTGTGTGGTGTGCAGCAGTGTGTGGTGTGCAGCAGTGTGTGGCGTGCAGCAGTGAGCGGCGTGCAGCAGTGTGTTGCATGCAGCAGTGTGTGGCGTGCAGCAGTGTGAGGCATGCAGCAGTTTGTGGCATGCAACAATGTGTGGGGTGCAGCAGTGTGTGGCGTGCAGCAGTGTGAGGCGTGCAGCAGTGTGAGGGGTGCAGCAGTGTGTGGCGTGCAGCAGTGTGTGGCATGCAGCAGTGTGAGGCGTGGAACAGTGTGAGGCATGGAGCAGTGTGTGGCGTGCAGCAGTGTGTGGCGTGAAGAATAATGCGGGCTAACAAATGCGGGGAAGGTAGACTAAAACAAAATCCAAAACATTGCCTTACGCCGAAAGCAAATCTATTACTGTGGGGTGGGGGGTAGGGGGCTGTAGCTGAAACTAAATAAAGGTGACTTCGTACATTATGGGAATCCTTGCAACAGTGTGTGGTGTGCAGCAGTGTGTGGCGTGCAGCAGTGTGTGGCGTGCAGGAGTGTGTGGCGTGCAGCAGTGTGTGGCGTGCAGCAGTGTGTGGCGTGCAGCAGTGTGAGGCGTGCAGCAGTGTGAGGCGTACAGCAGTGTGAGGCGTGCAGCAGTGTTTGGTGTGCAGCAGTGTGTGGTGTGCAGCAGTGTGTGGCGTGCAGCAGTGAGCGGCGTGCAGCAGTGTGTTGCATGCAGCAGTGTGTGGCGTGCAGCAGTGTGAGGCATGCAGCAGTTTGTGGCATGCAACAATGTGTGGGGTGCAGCAGTGTGTGGCGTGCAGCAGTGTGAGGCGTGCAGCAGTGTGAGGGGTGCAGCAGTGTGTGGCGTGCAGCAGTGTGTGGCATGCAGCAGTGTGAGGCGTGGAACAGTGTGAGGCATGGAGCAGTGTGTGGCGTGCAGCAGTGTGTGGCGTGAAGAATAATGCGGGCTAACAAATGCGGGGAAGGTAGACTAAAACAAAATCCAAAACATTGCCTTACGCCGAAAGCAAATCTATTACTGTGGGGTGGGGGGTAGGGGGCTGTAGCTGAAACTAAATAAAGGTGACTTCGTACATTATGGGAATCCTTGCATGTTTATTAAAGCCCAGGCCATGGTTAAAGAAGCAGTACAGACGTGCTACGTTTATAGGAGGAGTGGTTCTGCATACCTTTGAAGTCTGATGCGGCGGGCTGGGGAGCGGCAGCCTTTGAAATCTGATGTGAGGCACAGACAAATGGTGGTGTGTCACGTGGCTGGTTTGTACACACGCATACATCACATGAATTGTGGCTAATCCACGTTTTGGCAGACTTTTTGGACCGCTTACTAGAATCTCGACAAACAAGCAAGGGGTCCAGAGGAAAGGTGCTAGGCAATCACCGCGCTCAGGGAACCCGAGCAGAAACAAGGCACGAAGCGAGGAAAACCCCGAGACAAAAGGGGCAGAGTACAGCAAGGAGACCTTTCTCCTAACGCGGGAAACTCAGGAAACAGGTATGGGTCCAAAATCACACACAAGGTCTCCCGGTTCCGACCCTATTTATACTCCAAGGAAACACATAGTGCATGATGGGGGATGTAGTTTAATAGTTATGCAGGAGCCGCTACGTGATCCTGACAATAAGACCCTACATGATCGCACAAGAAGCACAGTCATATCCAAGCACCTACAAATAGGTCTCCCATTGCTGCTGTGCCACGTCTGGCATTTAAAACCACAGCACATGAGGACTGCATATTTCTGACAAAGGAAGGGACCTTTAAAAACTCCCTGAGAAGGGAAAACATGACACGTGGCCTGATGCCACACCACACTAAGGGGAAAAGGTGTAGCACTTACAGTGCTATGTTATGTTATGTTAAAAAGTTTTATATAGCGCACAGCTGCCCCAGCAAAGGGGCATACCAGTGTGCAATGCAATAGGTCTTGCATTAGGAAAGTGTAAGCTATTAGTATTGTAAATGACAATTTTTTTAAATATATGTTGGCTTTGAAAATATATACATTAATAGCATTGTTACTCACAAAGCCAATAGCCTACACTTTCCTAATGCGAGTCCTATTGGCTATGGCATTGCTTGTTGGTAGCAAGCAAGGACAGTGCTGTTGTGGTGCTGAGCGATGCTGTTGTGGTGCTGAGTGATGCTGTAGTGGTTGGGCTGAGTGATGTGGTGGTGTATTAGAATGATGTGGTGGTGTATTAGAGTGATGTGGTGGTGTCCCAGAGTGATGTGGTGGTGTCCCAGAGTGATGTGGTGGTGTCCCAGAGTGATGTGGTGGTGCTCCTCAGTGATGTGGTGGTGTCCCAGAAGGCATGCAGCAGTATGAGGCATGCAGCAGTATGTGGCATGCAGCAGTGTGTGGTGTGCAGCAGTGTGAGTAATGCAGCAGTGTGAGTAATGCAGCAGTGTGAGTAATGCAGCCGTGTGCGGCGTGCAGCAGTGTGAGGCATGCAGCAGTGTGAGTCGTGCGGTAGTGTACAGCATGCAGCAGTGTGAGTAATGCAGCAGTGTGCAGCATGCAGCAGTGTGAGGTGTGCAGCAGTGTGAGGCATGCAGCAGTGTGTGGCGTGCAGCAGTGTGTGGCATGCAGCAGTGTGTGGCATGCAGCAGTGTGTGGCATGCAGCAGTGAGTGGCGTGCAGCAGTGTGTGGCATGCAGCACTGTGTGGCGTGCAGCAGTGAGTAATGCAGCAGTGTGCAGTGTGCAGTGTGAGCCGTGCAGCAGTGTGAGCCGTGCAGCAGTGTGAGGCGTGCAGCAGTGAGGCGTGCAGCAGTGTGAGGCATGCAGCAATGTGAGTAATAAAGTAGTGTGAGTAATGCAGCAGTGTGAGTAATGCAGCAGTGTGTGGCGTGCAGCAGTGTAAGGCGTGCAACAGTGTAAGGCGTGCAGCAGTGTGCAGCATGCAGTAGTGTGAGGCGTGCAGCAGTGTGAGGCGTGCAGTAGTGTGGGGCGTGCAGCAGTGTGCAGCATGCAGCAGTGTGAGTAATGCAGCAGTGTGCGGTGTGCAGCAGTGTGAGGTGTGCAGCAGTGTGAGGCGAGCAGCTGTGTGAGGCGTGCAGCAATGTGGCGTGCAGCAGTGTGAGGCATGCAGCAGTGTGAGGCGTGCAGCAGTGTGAGGCGTGCAGCAGTGTGAGTAATGCAGCAGTGTGCCGGAGTGTGAGGCGGGCATCAGTGTGTGGCGTGCAGCATGTGAGGCGTGCAGCAGTGTGAGGCGTGCAGCAGTGTGGGGCGTGCAGCGTAATAGAATCTCGACAAACAAGCAGTGCTAAAGCGATGCTTTAGGTCGGTTGCTGTAAACCGCTGCAGAATGTACAAACAAATCACAAATAGCGCCTCAGCAGTGAGCAGAGGCTGTTCACTTTCTAGTGCAAACAGAATAAATGAGGCGTGCAGCAGTGTGAGTCTTGCAGCAGTGTGAGGCGTGCAGCAGTGTGAGGCGTGCAGCAGTATGAGGCATGCAGCAGTGTGTGGCATGCAGCAGTGTGAGGCGTGCATCAGTGTGAGGCATGCAGCAGTGTGCAGCGTGCGGCAGTGTGAGTAATGCAGCAGTTTGAGTAATGCAGCAGTGTGTGGCATGCAGCAGTGTGAGGCGTGCAGCAGTGTGAGGCATGCAGCAGTGTGAGGCGTGTAGCAGTGTGAGGTGTTCAGCAGTGTGAGGCGTGCAGCAGTGTGAGGCGTGCAGCAGTGTGTGGCGTGCAGCAGTGTGCAGCAGGCAGCAGTGTGAGTAATGCAGCAGTTTGAGGCGGGCAGCAGTGTGATGCGGACAGCAGTGTGAGGCGTGTGGCAGTGTGCAGCAGGCATCAGAATGAGTAATGCAGCAGTGTGAGGCATGCAGCAATGTGAGGCGTGCAGCAGTGTGAGGCGTGCAGCAGTGTGGGGCGTGCTGCGTAATAGAATCTCGATAAAACAAGCATTGCTAAAGCAATGCTTTAGGTCGGTTGCTGTAAACCGCTGCAGAATGTACAAACGAATCACATAGCGCCTCAGCAGTGAGCAGAGGCTGTTCACTTTCTAGTGCAAGCAGAATAAATGAGGCGTGCAGCAGTGTGAGTTGTGCAGCAGTGTGAGGCATGCAGCAGTGTGAGGCATGCAGCAGTGTGTGGCGTGCAGCAGTGTGAGGCATGCAGCAGTGTGTGGCATGCAGCAGTGTGAGGCGTGCAGCAGTGTGAGGCATGCTGCAGTGTGAGGCATGTAGCAGTGTGCAGCGTGCAGCAGTGTGAGTAATGCAGCAGTGTGAGTAATGCAGCAGTGTGAGGCATGCAGCAATGTGAGGCATGCAGCAGTGTGAGGCATGCAGCAGTGTGAGACGTGCAGCAGTATGGGGCATGCAGCGTGCAGCAGTGGTAGGTGTACAGCAGTGTGAGGCATGCAGCAGTGTGTGGCATGCAGCAGTGTGAGGCGTGCAGCAGTGTGAGGCGTGCAGCGTGCAGTAGTGTGAGGCGTTCAGCAGTGTGTGGCATGCAGCAGTGTGTGGCATGCAGCAGTGAGTAATGCAGCAGTGTGAGTAATGCAGCAGTATGCAGCGTGCAGCAGTGTGAGGCATGCAGCAGTGTGAGGCATGCAGCAGTGTGAGGCATGCAGCAGTGTGAGGCATGCAGCAGTGTGAGGCATGCAGCAGTGTGAGTAATGCAGCACAGTGAGTAATGCAGCAGTGTGCGGCTTGCAGCAGTGTGCGGCGTGCAGCAGTGTGAGGGGTGCAGCAGTGTTCAGCATGCAGTAGTGTGAGGCGTGCAGCAGTGTGAGGCATGCAGCAGTGTGAGGCGTGCAGTAGTGTGCAGCATGCAGCAGTGTGAGTAATGCAGTAGTGTGCGGCGTGCAGCAGTGTGAGGTGTACAGCAGTGTGAGGCGTGCAGCAGTGTGGCGTGCAGCAGTGTGTGGCATGCATCAGTGTGAGGCGTGCAGCAGTGTGAGGCATGCAGCAGTGTGAGCCGTACAGCAATGTGAAGCATGTGGCAGTGTGCAGCATGCAGCAGTGTGAGTACTGCAGCAGTGTGCAGCAGTGTGAGGCTGGCAGCATTGTGTGGTGTGCAGCAGTGTGCAGCATGCAGCAGTGTGAGTAATGCATGAGTATTCAGCAGTGTGAGGTGGGCAGCAGTGTGATGCGGGCAGCAGTGTGAGGTGTGCAGCAGTGTGAGGTGTGCAGCAGTGTGAGGCATGCAGCAGTGTGAGGTGTGCAGCAGTATGAGACGTGCAGCAGTGTGAGGCGTGCAGCAGTGTGAGGCATGCAGCAGTGTGTGGCGTGCAGCATGCAGCAGTGTGAGGCGTGCAGTAGTGTGTGGCGTGCAGCAGTGTGAGTCGTGCAGTAGTATGTGGCGTGCAGCAGTGTGTGGCGTGCACCGTGCAGTAGTTTCATGCCTGCAGCTGAGTGAGGCGTGCAGCAGTGTGTGGCATGCAGCTGAGTGAGGCGTGCAGCAGTGTGAGGCATGCAGCAGTGTGATGTGTGCAGCAGTGTGAGGCGTGCCGCAGTGTGAGGGGTGCAGCAGTGTGAGGGGTGCTGCAGTGTGAGGCATACAGCAGTGTGAGGCGTGCAGCAGTGTGAGGTGTTCAGCAGTGTGAGGCGTGCAGCAGTGTGTGGCGTGCAGTAGTGTGAGGAGTGCAGCAGTGTGTGGTGTGCAGCAGTGTGTGGCATGCAGCAGTGTGAGGCGGGCAGCAGTGTGCAGCGTGCAGCAGTGTGTGGCGTGCAGCAGTGTGAGGTGTACAGCAGTGTGAGGTGTGCAGCAATGTGTGGCGTGCAGCAGTGTGTGGCGTGCAGCAGTGTGTGGTGTGCAGCAGTGTGAGGCGTGCAGCAGCATTAGGCATGCAGCAGTGTGAGGTGTGCAGCAGTGTGAGGCGTGCAGCAGTGTGTAGCATGCAGCGTGCAGCAGTGTGAGGCATGCAGCAGTGTGAGGCATGTAGCAGTGTGTGGTGTGCAGCAGTGTGAGGCGTGCAGCAGTGTGAGGTGTGCAGCAGTCTGAGGCGTGCAGCAGTGTGAGGCATGCAGCAGTGTGAGTAATGCAGCTGTGTGAGGCGTGTACCAGTGTAAGGCGTGCAGCGGTGTGATGTGTGCAGCAGTGTGAGGCGTACAGCAGTGTGCAGCATGCAGCAGTGTGAGTAATGCAGCAGTGTGCAGCAGTGTGAGGTGGGCAGCAGTGTGATGCAGGCAGCAGTGTGAGGCGTCCGGCAGTGTGCAGCATGCATCAGAATAAGTAATGCAGCAAAGTGAGGTGAGCAGCAATGTGAGTCATGCAGCAATGTTAGGGGTGCAGCAGTGTGAGGCATGCAGCAGTGTGAGGTGTTCAGCAGTGTGAGGCGTGCAGCAGTGTGAGGCGTGCAGCAGTGTGAGGTGTGCAGCAGTATGCAGCATGCAGCAGTGTGAGTAATGCAGCAATGTGCAGCAGTGTGAGGCGGGCAGCAGTGTGATGCTGGCAGCAGTGTAAGGCGTGCGTGTTGAACTCCCGGCTGTAGTCTGGGGCCTGGAGCACAGGAGCGGAACACATGGCGGCCTTTAACTGTTCGAATGCCGCTTGACACTCTGGGGTCCAATTCACTTTCTTGGGCTGTTTTTTTGATGTGAGTTCGGTGAGAGGCCCCACGATGGTACCATAGTCTTTCACGAACCTTCGGTAGTAGCCCGTGAGGCCCAGGAAGGCTCGCACCTCAGTTTGAGTGATAGGGGGTTGCCAGTTCTGGATGGCGGCAATCTTCAGCTGTAGAGGGGCCACTAGGCCGCTTCCCACCTGGTGTCCGAGGTAGGTCACCGACCCTTGTCCAATTTGACATTTGCTGGCCTTGATCGTGAGGCCAGCTCGCTGAAGGGCTTGTAGTACTGCTTGGAGGTGGTGGAGGTGCTCGGTCCAATGGTGGCTGTACACAGCGATGTCGTCCAGGTAGGCGGCGCTGAACTCTTCGAGCCCCGCCAGGACCTGGTTGACGAGCCGTTGGAAAGTCGCTGGGGCATTTTTCATGCCGAAGGGCATGACCTTAAAATGATAGTGGCCATCGGGGGTGGAGAAGGCAGAACGTTCTTGTGCTCGGGATGTGAGGCCGATCTGCCAATAACCTGCCGTCAGGTCGAAGATGCTGAGGTAGCGGGCAGCGCCCATTCGGTCGACCAGTTCATCTGCCCGGGGGATGGGGTGTGCGTCCGTTCTGGTGACGTCATTCAGGCCCCGGTAGTCGACACAGAACCGGAGTTCTGGTGTGGTTCCGGGGGCGGCCGCTTTGGGGACCAGTACGACCGGGCTGGCCCATGGACTGTCTGAGGGCTCGATGACCCCGAGCGTGAGCATCTTAGCTACTTCCGCCTGGATGCAGGCCCGTACCCGATCAGGTACGCGGTAGGCCCGGTGGCGGATAGGAGGGTTGTCTCCGGTGTCCACATCGTGCACACACCAGGAAGTGACACCTGGGGTGAGGGAGAACAGACTGGCAAATCGTGATAGGAGGGCTTGGCACTCGTGGCGTTGTTCTCTGGTGAGGGACTCCGAGAGTCGGACCCCATCCACGGAGCCGTCTTGCTCCTGGGTCCGCAAGAGGTCAGGGAGAGGTTCGGAGTCGTCTTCAACCCCATTGTCTGTGGCCATCAAGAGACTGAGTTCTGTTCGCGCAAAGTGGGGTTTCAGTCTGTTGGTGTGGAGGACTCGGAGCGGATTCCGGGCGGACTCCATATCGATCAGATAGGTGGCAGGACCCTTGCGCTCGATTACCTTGAAGGGTCCCGTCCATTTGTCTTGGAGAGCGCACGGTTCTGTGGGGGACATTACCCAGACCTGTTGCCCCGGCTCGAATTCAATAGATGAGGCGTTCTGGTCATACCATTTCTTCATGTCCTCTTGACTTGTCTCTAGGTTGGCTTTTGCTAGGTCTCTGAACCTCCGGGACTGGTTGCGGAGGGTGAGGAGGTACCGGAAGACATCGGGCGGACTCTTGGCCGGAGGCATCTCCCAGCCTTCTTTGATCAGGCTGAGTGGCCCCCGTACTGGGTGCCCATAGAGCAGCTCGAATGGGCTGAAGCCTAGGGACTTCTGTGGGACCTCCCGGTAGGCGAAGAGGAGGCACGGCAGCAGCACATCCCACTGGCGACGGAGGGGCTCTTCCAATCCCCCGATCATCCCTTTTAGCGTGCGATTGAACCGCTCAACAAGTCCGTTTCCTTGGGGGTGATAGGGGGTCGTGAAGCGGTAGGTGACCCCACACTGTTGCCAGAGGGACTTCATATATTTGGAAATAAAGTTTGTGCCTCTGTCACTGACGACTTCTCGGGGGAACCCCACACGGGAGAAGATCCCCATCAGGGCCCGGCCGACCACTGGGGCTGTCACGGTCCGGAGAGGAATAGCCTCAGGGTAGCGGGTGGCGTGGTCCACTAGTACCAGGATGAAGCGATGGCCTTGTCTTGTACGCGGGTCTAGGGGTCCCACAATGTCTATTCCGACCCTCTCAAATGGGGTCGTGACTACTGGAAAGGGTTGCAGGGGGGCCTTTAATTTGCGGCCGCTCTTCCCACTGGCTTGGCACGTGGGGCAAGATCGGCAATGCTGGTGCACATCGTTTCTCATTTTTGGCCAGAAGAAGTGGGTCACTAGGCGGCTGTAGGTTTTATCTTGTCCCAGGTGCCCTGCCAGGGGGACATCGTGGGCCAGATTTAGCAGGAAGTCTCTAAAGCGGAGGGGCACCACTAGTACTCGGTTGGCCCCTAGCTCGGCGATTCGTTGCTCGCTGTACAATAGGTCATTGTCCCAGTAGACCCAATGAGTTCCGGAGGTATCCCCTGCGCTTTGGGCGAGCGCTTGTTGTCGGAGTCCCTCAAGGGAGGGACAAGTCTTCTGCTCCTGACGAAATTGTTCTTGTGTGGGTCCCCCTTCTTGAGCCCACTGGTCAAGATTAGCAAGGTCGGAAGGTTGGGCAAGTTCGAGGGGGATACCATGGTCGGGGGTCTCGGCGGGGGCGACCGGGGGCGGTGGCGCCGGCCATTCTGGTTCTTCGGGGTGAGGGTTGGCACGGGCGGCCATGGACCGGGTGGTGACGCACGCCCAGTCTGGGACGCCCAACATCCCCAAGTGTTCTTTTCGCTCCACGGCTGCCCACGGGGAGCTTTCCAGGTCATTTCCGAGGAGGCAGTCCACGGGGGCGTCGTCTCGGACCGTTACCTTCAGCATGCCGGAGACCCCTCCCCACTCAAAGGGGACGCAGGCCATCCGACACAGACTCTCTGAGTTGTCGGCGGATCGTACAGGGCAGAGAATGTTCGGTAGATATTGTTCTGGGGTCACCAGATGACAGCGGACGGCTGTCACACTGGCCCCGGTGTCTCGAAGGGCTTCGGCCCGTTGTCCATTGATGCTCACCCATTGGCTGTACTTCTGGGTGTTAGCGGGTAGGGGGACCCGCGGGACCCTGTCTCTTCCCCCTAAGCACGCGAGAGTCATGGCTGCTGGCTCCCACTCTTGATACTCTTGCTCGTCTGTTTCTTGTTCCTCGGAGATCTGTTCTTCCCCTAGTGCCGCGGCGGCCACCTGGCGGGGTCTTGGACTCTGATACTGCGGGCAGCTTGGGTCGTTTGCATAGTGGCCGACTCGTTGGCATCGGTGACATGTAACATTGGCTCTGTATCCCGGTCGCGCCGGGGTGCTGCCCCGGTTGGCCGGGGGGGTGGTGCTGGTAGTGGGGGCGGCCGGAGTGTTGTCTCTTCCTCGTCCTTGGCCCCCTCCTCCTCCTCTGGGTCGGGGGTGACCATTGTTGTTCCTGTTCTGCTCGTAGGACCCATTCCGGCCCACTCTGGTGATCTCCCACCGGTCAGCTTCGGCTGCGAGCTGCCGGGGATCGGTTAACTTGCTGTCGAGGAGGTGTTGGCGTAGTTCAATGAAGCAATTGTTGGACAGATGCTCCCATACCATCAGATTGAACAGCTGCTCGTAGGTCGTGACGTTGTTCCCTCTGATCCAGCCTTCGAAGGCTCTGCTAAAGTACGTTACATAGTCCACCCAAGTTGTACCTGGAATGCGTGTGCAGTCTCGGAACCGCTGACGGTACATCTCGGGCGTGAGGCCATAGCGGGTGAGGAGGGCCGCTTTCATATGGTCGTAGGAGGTCATCTGGTGGTCTGGGAGCTGTAACAGAGTATCGCGGCCCTCATTAAGGAATTTGCCCCATAGGCCGGCTCCCCAGTCGGCTCTATCGATCCGGTGCGCAGTCATCGCGATTTCATAGGCCTTAAACCATTGCTGGATGTCGTCTTCTCGAAAATATTCTCGGACCACATCCTTGGGGATGTGCACTTTTTTCTCCGTGGTCCCTGGGGTGGACGGTCGGTCAGGCACCCCTAACTCTTTATTCTGTTTGCGCAGGTTGATCTCGGCTAGGTTCCGCTCGTGCTCGTACGTTAGTCTTTTTTCCTCGAGCTCCCTTTGCCTCTGTTTCTCCTCTCTTTCTTCTCGGAGGCGAAGGTGCTCTAAGTTTATTTTTTGCTCGGCCAATTTGAGTTCTATGTCCATCTTGAGTCGGGCCATTTCGAGTTCGTGTAGTCGGGCTTTTTCTCTTTCTTGGATCTCGTCTTGCGAGAGACTGGTTCTTTGCCCCTCAGGGCCCGTGCTGGTATTTTTCGCGGTGCTTTGCTCAGGGGCTTCGACATCCCCGGTCTCTGCCCAAGATTCTAGGGCATGCTTGAAATCGTCCTTGGTACTTAGTCCGGTGGTAGCGATACCTAGTTCGATGCAGAACTGCTTTAGTTCACGATGGCTGTATTCCTCGAGTTTTTCCATTTGGAACTTCTCAGTTGATCCGCTCTCTTTAGTTGACATTGTTGTTCGTTGTGGGGTGAGCTACTCTCTGTACGTTATGCGGTGATTCGGATCGCGCCGCTGGCCACCAATGTTAGACGGACCGGGAGGGTCGGCCGAGATTACGGGGAGAGGTCTCCAGGGAGAGCCGTCTCCAACGACTGTACAGATAAGTAACTCCCCCCCCCCACAGACGGACACCACACAAGATTGAAGGTTAACGAGTCTTTATAGGCAATTCTTAGGTTACGTTGATATGATACAAGGAGGTCTGGACTCAGGGGTCCCCTCGGTTCTGATCTCTGGTTGAGGAAAAAGGGGTAGCGGGACAGTCTTAGTTGCCAATGAGTTAAATAGCTCTCAATCCTCGAGCTCGGTGTGTTTGCTGATCGGGCCGTGGAGGAGCCAAGCCGGTCCCGAGATGGACGAAGGATGATCGACGGGCCGTGGAGAAGCCAAGCAGGTCCCGGGATGGATGACGGATGGTCGACGGGCCGTGGAGAAGCCAAGCAGGTCCCGATGCAGATGACGGTTACAACGGTCCGCGGCCTCGCCAGCAGATCCGGACGACGATGAAGGATGAAGGTTACGACGGCTGTGGCAGCGCCAACAGGCAGGACGATGGTGCACAGGACAGAGCTACGGCAGCGCCAGTAGTCCGTCCAGGGTGAGTTCCTCTTTACGTCTCTCGACTCCAAGATACAACTGCCTTCCTGCTCTGGAGCTGCCCCAGTTATAGGGCTGGCGGGCTTTGATGTCCGGACCCTCGCACTTGGAGGTCGGGAGGTCCGGGATGAGGGAGTCCAGACACCCAGCGGGGGGGTGGAGCCAGCGCCCGGGGAGGCGATGGGCGAGCGGCACTGGCCGGGGGAGAGCCATCGACACCTCTTTCTCCCATTGACCTGCCAAGTAGCTCGCTCACCTCCTGGGTGGAGGGTGGTGCCGGAATGTCTGAGGCCGGGCTAGGCCCAGGGTTGAGGTCGATCGGGGGCCAGGCGGCCTCGTGATGAAGTGTCCAAGATGGCGGCCCAGGCTGAGCGCATGGGTCGGCAGTGGATCGGGCCCATGAGGTGATCATGTTCGAGGGCAGGTGTCCCTGAGGGGACGTAGGCCGTACAATGGTGGTGTGTGGTGCTTGTATGACTGGGCTCGGGCCTGGTCGAGCCGGGGGAGAGCGGCCCGTCATGTGGCCTGTCCAACAGTGCGGCAGTGTGCAGCATACATCAGAAAGTGTAATGCAGCAAAGTGAGGCGAGCAGCAATGTGAGGCGTGCAGCAGTGTGAGGGGTGCAGCAGTGTGAGCCGGGCAGCAGTGTGTGGCATGCAGCATGAAGCAGTGTGAGATGTACAGCAGTGTGAGGTGTGCAGCAGTGTGTGGTGTGCAGCAGTGTGAGGCGTGCAGCAGTGTGAGGCGTGCAGCGTGCAGTAGTGTGAGACGTGCAGCTGTGTATTGCGTGCAGTAGTGTGAGGCGTGCAGCAGGGTGAGGCGTGCAGCAGTGTGTGTCGTGCAGCAGTGTGTGCCATGCAGCAGTGTGAGGCGTGCAGCAGTGTGAGGCATGCAGCAGTGTGAGGCGTGCAGCAGTGTGAGGCGTGCAGCAGTATAAGGCGTGCAGCAGTGTGTGGCATGCAGCAGTGTGTGGCGTGCAACGTGCAGCAGTGTGTGGCGTGCAGCAGCGTGCGGCATGCAGCAATGTGTGGCGTGCAGCAGTGTGTGGCAAGCAGCGTGCAGCAGTGTGTGGCATGCAGCAGTGTGCGTCGTGCAGGAGTGTGTGGCGTGCAGTGGTGTGTTACGTGCAGCAGTGTGTGGCATGCAGCAGTGTGTGGCGTGCAGCAGTGTGTTGCGTGCAACAGTGTGTGGCGTGCAGCAGTGTGTGGCGTGCATCAGTGTGTGGCGTGCAGCAGGTGTTTGTGGCGTGCAGCAGTGTGTGGCGTGCAGTAGTGTGAGGCGTGCAGCAGTGTGTTGCATGCAGTAGTGTGAGGCATGCAGCAGTGTGAGGGATGCAGCATTGTGAGGCGTGCAGCAGTATAAGGCATGCAGCAGTGTGTGGCATGCAGCAGTGTGTGGCGTGCAGCGTGCAGCAGTGTGTGGCATTCAGCAGTGTGAGGCGTGCAGCAGTGTGGGGCATGCAGCAGTGTGTGGCGTGCAGTGTGCAGCAGTGTGTGGCGTGCAGCAGTGTGTTGCGTGCAGCAGTGAGTGGCGTGCAGCAGTGTGAGGCATGCAGCAGTGTGTGGCGTGCAACAGTGTGTGGCTTGCAGCAGTGTGTGGTGTGCAGCAGTGTGTGGCATGCAGTAGTGTGAGGCGTGCAGCAGTGTGTGGTGTGCAGCAGTGTGTGGCATGCAGCAGTGTGAGGGGGGCAGCAGTGAGCGGCGTGCAGCAGTGTGTGGCGTGCAACAGTGTGTGGTGTACTGCAGTGTGAGGTGTGCAGCAGTGTCTGGCATGCAGCAGTGTGTGGCGTGCAGCAGCGTGTGGTGTGCAGCAGTGTGAGGCATGCAGCAGCATTAGGCATTCAGCAGTGTGAGGCGTGCAGCAGTGTGAGGCGTGCAGCAGTGTGTGGCATGCAGCATGCAGCAGTGTGAGGAATGCAGCAGTGTGAGGCGTGCAGAAGTGTGTGGTGTGCAGCAGTGTGAGGCGTGAAGCGGTGTGAGGCATGCAGCAGTCTGAGGCATGCAGCAGTGTGAGGCATGCAGCAGTGTGAGTAATGCAGCAGTGTGAGGCGTGTAGCAGTGAAAGGCGTGCAGCGGTGTGATGTGTGCAGCAGTGTGAGGCGTACAGCATTGTGTGGCATGCAGCATGAAGCAGTGTGAGACGTACAGCAGTGTGAGGCGTGCAGCAGTGTGTGGCGTTCAGCAGTGTGAGGCATGCAGCAGTGTGAGGCGTGCAGCGTGCAGTAGTGTGAGGCGTGCAGCAGTGTATTGCGTGCAGTAGTGTGAGGCGTGCAGCAGGGTGAGGCGTGCAGCAGTGTGTTGCGTGCAGCAGTGTGTGGCATGCAGCAGTGTGAGGCGTGCAGCAGTGTAAGGCGTGCAGCAGTGTGAGGCGTGCAGCAGTGTGAGGCGTGCAGCAGTATAAGGCATGCAGCAGTGCGTGGCGTGCTGCAGTGTGTGGCGTGCAATGTGCAGCAGTGTGTGGCGAGCAGCAGTGTGAGGCGTGCAGCAGTGTGTGGCATGCAGCAGTGTGCAACATTCAGCAGTGTGTGGCGTGCAGTGGTGTGTTACGTGCAGCAGTGTGTGGCATGCAGCAGTGTGCGGCATGCAGCAGTATGTGGCGTGTGGCGTGCAGCAGTGTGAGGCATACAGCAGTGTGAGGCGTGCAGTAGTGTGTGGTGTGCAGCAGTGTGTGGTGTGCAGCAGTGTGTTGTGTGCAGCAGTGTGTGGCGTGCCGCAGTGTGTTGCGTGCAGCAGTGTGTGGCGTGCAGCAGTGTGAGGCGTGCAGCAGTGTGTGGCGTGCAACAATGTGTGGGGTGCAGCAGTGTGTGGCGTGCAGCAGTGTGAGGCAAGCAGCTTGCAGCAGTGTGTTGCATGCAGCAGTGTGTGGCATGCAGCAGTGTGAGGTGTGCAGCAGTGTGTGGCATGCAGCAGTGTGAGGCGTGCAGCAGTGTGTGGCGTGCAGCATGCAGCAGTATGAGGCATGCAGCAGTGTGAGGCGTGCAGCAGTGTGAGGCGTGCAGCAGTGTATTGCGTGCAGTAGTGTGAGGTGTGCAGCAGGGTGAGGCGTGCAGCAGTGTGTGGCGTGCAGCAGTGTGTGGCATGCAGCAGTGTGAGGCGTGCAGCAGTGTAAGGTGTGCAGCAGTGTGAGGCGTGCAGCAGTGTGAGGCGTGCAGCAGTATAAGGCATGCAGCAGTGCGTGGCGTGCTGCAGTGTGTGGCGTGCTGCAGTGTGTGGCATGCAACGTGCAGCAGTGTGTGGCGTGCAGCAGTGTGCGGCATGCAGCAGTGTGAGGCGTGCAGCAGTGTGTGGCATGCAGCAGTGTGCAACATTCAGCAGTGTGTGGCGTGCAGTGGTGTGTTACGTGCAGCAGTGTGTGGCATGCAGCAGTGTGTGGCATGCAGCAGTGTGTGGCGTGCAACAGTGTGTGGCGTGCAGAAGTGTGAGGCATGCAGCAGTGTGTGTGGGGAAGTAGTGTGAGGCGTGCAGCAGTGTGTGGCATGCAGCAGTGTGTGGCATGCAGCAGTGTGCGGCGTGCAGCAGTGTGTGGCGTGTGGCGTGCAGCAGTGTGAGGCATACAGCAGTGTGAGGCGTGCAGTAGTGTGTGGTGTGCAGCAGTGTGTGGTGTGCAGTAGTGTGTTCTGTGCAGCAGTGTGTGGCGTGCAGCAGTGTGTTGCATGCAGCAGTGTGTGGCGTGCAGCAGTGTGAGGCGTACAGCAGTGTGTGGGGTGCAACAATGTGTGGGGTGCAGCAGTATGTGGCGTGCAGCAGTGTGAGGCGTGCAGCTTGCAGCAGTGTGTTGCATGCAGCAGTGGGTGGCGTGCAGCAGTGTGAGGCGTGCAGCAGTGTGTGGCATGCAGCAGTGTGAGGCGTGCAGCAGTGTGTGGCGTGCATCATGCAGCAGTGTGTGGCATGCAGCAGTGTGCAGCGTTCAGCAGTGTGTGGCGTGCAGTGGTGTGTTACGTGCAGCAGTGTGTGGCATGCAGCAGTGTGTGGCGTGCAGCAGTGTGTGGCGTGCAACAGTGTGTGGTGTGCAGCAGTGTGTGGCGTGCAGCAGTGTGTGGCGTGCAGTAGTGTGTGGCATGCAGCAGTGTGTGGCGTGCAGCAGTGTGTGGCGTGCAGCAGTGTGTGGCGTGCAGCAGTGTGTGGCGTGCAACAGTGTGTGGCGTGCAGAAGTGTGAGGCATGCAGCAGTGTGTGGGGGGAAGTAGTGTGAGGCGTGCAGCAGTGTGTGGCGTGCAGCAGTGTGTGGCATGCAGCAGTGTGCGGCGTGCAGCAGTGTGTGGCGTGCAGCAGTGTGAGGCATACAGCAGTGTGAGGCGTGCAGTAGTGTGTTGTGTGCAGCAGTGTGTGGTGTGCAGCAGTGTGTTCTGTGCAGCAGTGTGTGGCATGCAGCAGTGTGTTGCATGCAGCAGTGTGTGGCGTGCAGCAGTGTGAGGCGTACAGCAGTGTGTGGGGTGCAACAATGTGTGGGGTGCAGCAGTATATGGCGTGCAGCAGTGTGAGGCGTGCAGCTTGCAGCAGTGTGTTGCATGCAGCAGTGGGTGGTGTGCAGCAGTGTGAGGCGTGCAGCAGTGTGTGGCATGCAGCAGTGTGAGGCGTGCAGCAGTGTGTGGCGTGCAGCATGCAGCAGTGTGTGGCATGCAGCAGTGTGCAGCGTTCAGCAGTGTGTGGCGTGCAGTGGTGTGTTACGTGCAGCAGTGTGTGGCATGCAGCAGTGTGTGGCGTGCAGCAGTGTGTGGCGTGCAACAGTGTGTGGTGTGCAGCAGTGTGTGGCGTGCAGCAGTGTGTGGCGTGCAGTAGTGTGTGGCATGCAGCAGTGTGTGGCGTGCAGCAGTGTGTGGCGTGCAGCAGTGTGTGGCGTGCAACAGTGTGTGGTGTGCAGCAGTGTGTGGCGTGCAGCAGTGTGTGGCGTGCAGGAGTGTGTGGCGTGCAGCAGTGTGTGGCGTGCAGCAGTGTGTGGCGTGCAGCAGTGTGAGGCGTGCAGCAGTGTGAGGCGTACAGCAGTGTGAGGCGTGCAGCAGTGTGTGGTGTGCAGCGGTGTGTGGTGTGCAGCAGTGTGTGGCGTGCAGCAGTGTGTGGCGTGCAGCAGTGAGTGGCGTGCAGCAGTGTGTTGCATGCAGCAGTGTGTGGCGTGCAGCAGTGTGAGGCATGCAGCAGTTTGTGGCATGCAACAATGTGTGGGGTGCAGCAGTGTGTGGCGTGCAGCAGTGTGAGGCGTGCAGCAGTGTGAGGGGTGCAGCAGTGTGTGGCGTGCAGCAGTGTGTGGCATGCAGCAGTGTGAGGCGTGGAACAGTGTGAGGCATGGAGCAGTGTGTGGCGTGCAGCAGTGTGTGGCGTGAAGAATAATGCGGGCTAACAAATGCGGGGAAGGTAGACTAAAACAAAATCCAAAACATTGCCTTACGCCGAAAGCAAATCTATTACTGTGGGGTGGGGGGTAGGGGGCTGTAGCTGAAACTAAATAAAGGTGACTTCGTACATTATGGGAATCCTTGCATGTTTATTAAAGCCCAGGCCATGGTTAAAGAAGCAGTACAGACGTGCTACGTTTATAGGAGGAGTGGTTCTGCATACCTTTGAAGTCTGATGCGGCGGGCTGGGGAGCGGCAGCCTTTGAAATCTGATGTGAGGCACAGACAAATGGTGGTGTGTCACGTGGCTGGTTTGTACACACGCATACATCACATGAATTGTGGCTAATCCACGTTTTGGCAGACTTTTTGGACCGCTTACTAGAATCTCGACAAACATGCATTGCTAAAGCAATGCTTTAGGTCGAGAACTAAAAAGACACTCAGTATCCTCTGCTGCACATACAAGGAACAACCATAACGCATTGTATATGGAATGAAATGTATTAGAAAAAGCATGCCTGAAGAGAGCTACGTGCATCCTCACAGCCAGCAAGGGTTCATAAATCACTGTATATATCTGAAAAGAGTGACTAGGCCTGACCAAGCGTCAATGCTTCCCTTTCGGTCACTGTAAACCGCTGCAGAATGTAAAAACAAATCACAAATAGCGCCTCAGCAGCGAGCAGAGGCTGTTCACTTTCTAGTGTAAGCAAAATAAAAACAAATCAAGTGTGGGAGGGGGCACCCATGTCCGAGGCCCACTGCTCTTCTCTAGGGAATTGTCCAACTTTCTAGGTACACTGTTTGGTTCAAGACGGGAGACTGGATCAGCAAAAGTGCTGAGGGAAAACCTCAGAGTGGAGGTATCATGTGGACTAGAACATTCCCAAAAATCCAGTGACCCAAAGGTGGATAAGGACAACTGTATGCGATGGCGAACAAGGGGTGAGCAAAGGTGTAGGGGCTTACTGTGCCTGTCTCGATGTAGTATTGCTCATCCCCCTCGCAAACCCTCACTCTGGTGCTTGGAACAGAGACACACGTCCATCACAGGAAGCCTCCTGTAAACCCACCCCTTTCCAGATCATCACTGGGTGGGCTCAGTAATGCTTGCTGACTCCACCCTTCCTGATGATCTGGAAAGGGTGGAATGGTGATGCAGCCACAACAATGGCTGACAAGCAGCCCCAGGAAGTGCAGGGCTAATGCCCTACACTCCCGGGGCTTCTTCTAAAATATGATGCTGCTGCGTGCCATCAATGGGTGGTCTCTGAGGACCCATGATTACAGCAGACATGGGCTGGTGCTAGGTTAGCCCTACTTACAGTACTTAATTTGTAAAAAAAAAAAAGAAGTGCCAGGGCTCAAAGTTTTATCTTTTCATCAGTGCTGCTGACTGAAGGGTTGACGTTTGATTCTTCTACCACCAGACACTCCCTTCCCCTATATTTCACTTTTGCAAGTTCTATTCACCCCTGCTTTCTTCCTTTGACCCTCTTTCACAGGCTTTCTCTTTTTCATTCCCCACCCACAGCTACTTACCACTCAGCAGCAGGTGGTGATATCAGCTTCTGAGGGGAGAGGGGCAATGTGGGCCTGGCCCTGGTGCCAGCTTAGCTGGGGATACATGGGTATTAGACCTCGGTCAAATTTTCCATTATGGGCACAAGGAGCATAAGAGTGGCCCTGGGCTTTGAAAACATGGAGAGAGCTTTTACCGGTACTAGGGGGCAGGCGGAGAGGCAAGTGTCAAGTCAACACTTATCTTAACTCGTTATGTTTCTTAATGGCCTAGACCATCCTAGCTCTGCAGTTTCCAGCCCTGCCATGCCCCAGCTCAGCCATGATCTACCCCTACCTATCATTATCCTTAGTAGGCTCAGATAAGGTGCAGGCATGGTTACGAATAGCTGAAAGTGTGAGCAGCTCCGGTGTACGTGCGCTCCATAAATTTCGTTTTAACATAACATAAGATAACTGGGAAAAAATACAGCTGTGCTGCTGATCAGCTGCATGCTTTTCGTTTTGAAAATGATGTGCACCACCACTGCGTATGGGAAAGAATGTAATAGTATTGGCCCTGTAAAATAGGTGCCAGTGCTGAGCATCGGAAATCTCCAGCATAAATTCAGTCCTCCCTATTTAGCTAAAAAAAGAAAACGTTACCAGGCACATGCACACAAGCGCACGTGCCACTGGAAAATAGCCAGGCTTCCAAGCCCTCGAGTGAGCGGGGGTGAGAGAAAGGCAGGCACTGAGGTAAAGGGTTGTTTTGTTAGGCATGTGGATAGTAATGGCTTTAAGCAATCAACATCCACATTTCTCACTAAATTAGGAGGGTGAAGCCCCGATGCTCAGGCACAGGAACTGCACCTAGGTAGTACCATACTAATTGTAAAATGCTAATCCTCTGCCGGAATTTGAAGAGTCATGTTTGAGAGAGAACTGTTATCAGAAATGCTACAGAATCTATATTGAGAACATAGTTTCTGTACATTCACACTGTCTTCCTAAGCCAGGAGAGAATAATGTGTGACATAATGAGTTAAACATGTACTTCCAACAGAAGTAGCAGCTTGTCTCTTGATTCTTCTTTGTTCTACTGCAGCCTCCCAGAGTGTTCTAATGAACAACTAGAGAGCTAATGTTATTATCTAATAATGCCTTCTAGCTGCAGATTATTTACCTTAGAATTATACCCAGGTGTCAGACTGGATCTGGGATTCTTTCTTGGGCAGTACTCCTGTGCCCTGGTTGGTGGCTTAGTTCGGCTCCAGATGTCGTTGTTGGCGTCCTCAGAGCCAGAAGTGATGTGCGCAGTGGTTATATAGGCATCACCCCAGTGTACTGGCGTTAGTTCTTTTCTTTTTTAACCTGTCGGCGCAGATCCAGAGAGAGCTATCCCTAGTCCTTTTTAGACTGACCTTTTGTTATTTGTTTTGTGGAAGTTTTTGGGGATCTTTCTCCTGGTGTGGCAGGGATCTCCACTGGGAAAGCTAACAGCAACACTACTACGCCTTTCACCTACAGATGTCGGTGACAGACGGGGGACTTGGTTACCTCTAGTTCCTGGAGCGCAACCACAATGCAAAGATCTGCGTCGACTGCTGTGTCATGTACCCTAACGCCTTGAGGGGGCAGTCCCTTGCTCTTTCCCACCCAGCATGTGATGCCACAACACCCTCGATCGAGAGGATGGTTCCTGGATCAGTTGCAGAGCCATCTAATTTTGTCACAGTCAAAGTCGTCCAAGCATTCAGATAAGTCCCACAAGAAGAAGAAAAGTTATAAATCGAAGAGGACTTCAAATGCACCCCATCTGTCAAAGTCTACTGATGAAACAAGGGAGCATCATCATTCAAAGGGGAACAGCTGAAACACCACGTTCTAAATCATGAGTGTTCCAACTCCTCAAGCTAAGCAACGCTTGCCATAACCGTGCATATTTCTTTCCCATGCATATGTGTGGTTAAGGCAATGTGCGGTCTAGGTGCTGGATGCATTGAACAGAAGCAGGACGACCTCACAGGAAGAGATCTACGGTGAGGTAAGTGGGGCTGGGCTGTAATTTTGGGCTGGGTTGGGTTGGGGTAGTTTTCTGGGCTGTGGATGTGTTGGGGTAGTTTTCTGGGCTAAGGGGGGTCAGGGGTAGTTTTCTGGGCTGGGAGTTCGGGGTCCTTTTTTGGGCTGGTGGAGGGTCAGGGGTAGTTTTATTGGCTGAGGGTGAGTCGGGGTAGTTTTCTGGGCTTGGGGTCAGGGGTAGTTTTGTGGGCTGGAGGGTGGGTTGGGGTTGTTTTGTGGGCTAATGGTGGGTTGGGGTAGTTTTGTTGGCTGGGGTGGATCAAGGTAGTTTTGTGGGTAGGAGTGGCCGGGGGTAGCTTTGTGGGCTGAGGGGTGGGTCAGTGTCATTTTGTAGGCTGGGTGGGTTGTATGTCAATACAACGCGGGCTTTTACCCCGCATGCCATTACAACACGGGGATTACAACGAAAGTCGTAAAAACGACTTTCACTGGAGAGCGCTGGATAGTGGAATAGTTTAATTTTCTATTCCAACTCCAGCCCACGTTGACAGTAGGGAAGGTGTTGGATAGAAAATTAAACTATTCCCTATCCAACAGCGCCCTCCAGCGAAACGACTTTCGTTGTAATCCCCGCATTGTAATGGCAGTGCAGGGTAATCCCCACGTTGTTATGGCTGTTCTCCGCTGGGTGTGGGTCAGAGGTTGTTTTCTTGGGGTAGTGTTGTGGGCTGAGGGTGGGTCAAGTAGTGTTCTGGGCTAGGGGTGGGTCAGGGCTAGTTTCCTGGGCTGAGTGTTCGACTAGGTTTTAAGGGATGGGGGTTGGAGGTATTTTTCTGGGCTGGATGTGGGGGCGGTTTACAGGGCTTGGAGGTCAGGGGTAGTTTTAAGGATTGGGGTGTCAGGGGTCATTTTCAGGGCTGGGGTGGTCGGAGTAGTATTTTTTAACTAAGGGTTAGGTTATTAGGCCTCAGGGTAGGGGAGGGAATGGGTAGTTGGGGTAGTTTATAGGGCTTAGAGGAGGGTGGGGTCGTTTTTAGGGCCAGGGGGTCATGTAGTTTTTAAAAAATAGGAGTTTGCCTAAGGGCAGTGGAAGGGGTTGGGGTAGTTGTAGGGGTAGCGCAAGGGGTATGAGGGGGTTGAGATAGTGTTTAAGGGTTAGGGACAGTGTGGGGGTTAGGAGGGGGTAGGGGTATTTGGGTCTCAGGGTGGGTAGGGGGCAGGGGAGTTTGTAACTTAGGGCGGGGGAGGGGGGTCGCTACCTTAGCTATGCATACCCTTTCCCATTCATGCCTTTACCACGAAATTATGTGGTAAAGGCATGCGTGGTAAAGGAATGCGTGGTTAAGACGCAGTTGTGATTTAGGCTGCATGATAGAGGCACACGTGGTTTATCCAGTCGTGCCTCTTTCACACAACCTCATCTAAGGTTTGTAATACAAAAAGAGGGGTGACTGAGTGATAGTTGCGCTGGGATGTAACAATATTTAGAGTTAACAATCTATCAGCAGCTCAAAGGATAAGGTTATGGTCACCCACCATTAAACCAAATGGGTAATGTAGACACAAAACCACATACAGAGAGTCAGAAAGGTATATCCTGAGCTAAACAAGTACATCAGTAAAAGCAAACAAGTTCAAAAAGATGAGCAATCTTCATATCTTCTTTCTTTTCAAGCTTTATTCTTCAACAGACACACTAGCCGCCGCCAACACGTGTTTCGTCTTGGTCTGATTAACCATAGACTTCTTCAGGGCTATAGCTAGGATTCAAAAGTTAACTTGACGCAATGCTCTCCAAAATTCGTGAGAGGGTAAGAAAAGGCTATTTCCTCGAGGGCTCCTTATTCAGTATAGATATTAAGTTTCCAATCTTTTCTCTATCGTAAGCCCCCAAGGAAGTCTTTAGGTGTAGGATCGAGAAGTATAAGCAAAATAAAATAGATCGTGGCGTGTTGCCCTCGAGGAAATAGCCTTTTCTTACGCTTATGTCGTAGTTATGAACTCCTGTATCTCAGGGAAATAGAAGGCCTACTCACGCCATCAGACTCAGAAGTGCTGCGCGGGGTAGGTCGCCAATATTTAACCTGTCTTCTGTCAGCGCTAATTGGAGACAGGTGTGTCTTCTGCAGCAGAAGGCGGGTTCCTGCCACTAGAGCGGAGATGCTTGAGACAGGCAATTGGGTCCATTCTCGGTTGCTAATGGGGGGGAACTCTTCTCTCTCTTGTATGTATAAACATAACACGCATCTTAACAGGGTGGCGCAAACCTGTATACTCAATGAGGGGCGAAAATGCAGGTCCAGTAGAGCTTGGTTTTAGTGGTCAGCTTGACCTATAAAGCTCCTATTTAGTGACATGACATGGTTCTTTCAATTGGGGTATACATTTTTTTGTTTATAAAAAAGGGTTATTCTATAAATGAGGGTGATAATGTAGACTGCAGCATGTACATGTCATTCATTAGCTATGATCTCATTTATATTTCATGCCAAGGATTTTCGCCATTAAGACCGATGATGTTCGATGAAAGGCAAAATATTCATTGTTGTTCCTATCTAAAAAGGGCATTTTGGTCACAGTTTGGGTAGGTTTACAGCATAGTCCATCGTACATCTTCTGCAATGTGCCCCTGGTTGAGGAAGTGTGTGTTTATTTTGATTTTAGATTCCTAGCAGCGTATAGTGCGGCGATTTTTGTTTATTCTCAATTTTACAGGGCGTGTAGTCATCAAAACATATTGTTTACCACAGGGGCAAGTAATCAAGTCGACACAGTTCTTTGTGATGCAATTAGTGTGTGATTTTTGTGTCTACACCGATTATACTTTAGAGGTCTCTCCCTAGAGCTTTCTGTGTACGTACAAGCGACACATGATCCACAGGTAAAATGTCCTTTTATTGGGGTAGATCTCAAATTAATCTCTGATCTGACCCCTATGGTCTCTTGTGGGCATATGTGTATTAGCATGTCCTTCAGACTAGCAGTTTGTTTAAATGCAAACCTAGGCGGTGGGAAGGATATTTGCCCAGTTTGTGAGATTGTCCAACTGGAGTGCCTGCTTATTTGAGCAGTGTATGGTCATGGAAGGTATGTCAGCTGATCACACACCCAACAAAGTGCTACTGAAGTTACTTCTTTTAGGAAAAGCCAGGACCAATGACCAACCCACCCAATGGCAGTCAACTCCCTTGCAGGCTGCCAACCCCATGCCGCGCACAGCCTTTGGTATTCACGGTGTTGTGTTTTGGCATTCACGCCCGAGGAACCCATCCCCCTGTGCCAAAACATAAATAATGAAAGAAGGTACATAAAACCCCCCACCCCAAGCCTTAATAGACCCTAGTTACCCATCCCCGGGGCTGAATTCAATTAACCCCTTCGCTGCAGCAGCTATTCCGCCGCAGCGCTAAGGGGGCGGGGCAGCCGCGCGGCGGTTCCGTGCTTGTGACGGAACCGCTCCGTCACGGCTCGCGGGTGAGCTGTGCTTGTGACGGAACGGTTCCGTCACGAACCCGCCGGCCCATTATTTCGTCAGCGCAGGCGCGGAATTTGCGCCGCGCAGGCGCGGCGAGCGGGCCGTGACGGAACCGTTCCGTCACAAGCACAGCTCACCCAAGGCTTGTGACGGAACGGTTCCGTCACAAGCATGCAAGGGGTTAAAAAAAGGGAGGGGGCGCGTGGCCCTCCCTCCATAAGCCTCATTAGGCTCTGGGGTAGCCCATCCCTGGGTTCACATTTTAATAAAAAGGGGATAGGGTTGTGTGGCAACCCCAAGCCTAGAATAACCCCAGTGTCCCCATTTCCTCGAGCCTCCATTAATTAAAAATGGATGCACCAGTGCCCACTCGGGGCACCCATGAACCCCCATGTTGCGGTCCGCAGAAGTAGCCCCAGGGGCCTAGTGGCCCCAGCCAGCTCCCCTCATTGTGGGGGAACCAGCATGGCTACCGTCTGGAGAGAGACCAGTCATTTTCTGCTTGCTTCCTCGGGGTGGGAGCATTATGTGTTGTGTGGGCAGGCGTTAAGGCAGGGAAACAGAACTCAAATCTGCGCCCAGCATGTGGGAGCATGTTTATATTGCCCAGCGGCTGGGAACAGACTTACATGTTTGGTTCTGTTTGGAAGGAGATTTAAAAACCAAAATTAAAATTGATTTAAAGATGCTTTTGCCAGATGGTAGCACAAATATGTTTCCATGCTCTTGCTGATGCAGGCAGGGAAACCTCTGTATCCTGGTGTGGGCACCCCGGAACACAGTCAGTGAGCTGGCCCCGGGAATAGTGTCCTAGGACTCCTAAAGGCTCAGGGAGGGAGGCCTTTAAATTACTGTGACTGCCCCAGGGATGGGATCCCCAGGCTTTTTTAAGGCTCTGGGAATGGGGCAGGGTGGCTATATCCCTATTATTTAAATTTTGGTCCCAGGGAGGGGTTACCCAGGGCCTATGTCGGCTCTGGGAGGGGTGGGGGGGAAGTGCACCCCTCCCTATTTTTGTTTAATGCGGCCCTTGAGGAATGGGGCACCCAGAAGTGGTCTGCACTGGCTTTCAATTACCATCTTTCCTGCCTTTTACATCACATTTAGAAGGAAAACATGTGGGCTTGCTGCCACTCACGAGTAATGCTAACATGAACTCTTCTGAGGATGCAATGGTTGGGTTATAGTTGTATTTCTGGTAGGATGGGTATCCTCTTCTCCCAGTCCGGCGGTGTACCCACCACATATGGCCACTTCCTAGCCCAATCATTTATCCATAGGCATGACTGGTATAAAGGCACTCAAAAAAGTGAAGTTATTCTGTAGCCACTAATGGATATAAACTGAGACAGACTCTGAACGCATTGGGCTTTGCAATTGATCTAACCCATTGGGCATAGACAACCCTTGTCACCTGATCTGTGGACGGCCCCCTCTTAGGCTTGCACTTGAAAGATGGGTTCACTGGTGGGGTGAGGTGGGGGCAGGTGATAAACAGTTTGATGCCTGCAATATTATCATTGTCCTATGCAGCACGTTTATGGTTAGTTTTAACAAAACCTTTGTTGTGCGTCCTCGTTTTCTATAATAGTGCAATGTTTAACTTGGTTTATTTTAAACCATTTGTTTACCAGGAAACTGAAATGCACAAACCGCAGGAATGTATCCCACCTTAAGTCCATCTCTCCTCAGCTCCTGATTCTCCTCACTGCCCCATGTCTACACGACCCTCATCGCTCCAAAATGGATCTGCCTCATGTCTCATACACCTCTTATTTCCTCCAAACCACGCTGTTTGTCAGAAATCCAGTATTTAATATTTACAGCTTTATAATGTCTTCAGAGTCCCAGCATGTCTTCAGAGGACCAGTATCTCATCATAATCATCATCTATTAACATCCCCATATTTCACCACAGCCTCTGTATCTCTCTACACTCCAGCATATCCCCTGAGCAGCAGCTATCACATTTTTACAGCCCAATACCTGTTTACAACTTTTTCATCTCTCTGCCATCACATTTATTTATAGCCACGGCATCTGTCCAAAGCCACAGGTCCTGCATCTTTGTGGAAAAATGAGTTTGGAAATGTATTTTATCACTGTCAAATCTGTACAGAGGGGCTCTTTACAGGAAGTGAAATGGACAATCCCCTCCTCAAGAAAGCCCCTAATCCCCCAGCCAGCTTCTCTGGTCACACAACACATATTCTGTTTGGAACTGGTTGTAAGTGAACAGTAGTGAGAGGTGATCACCTGAAAACTGGCAGGCTCCTCGGCATGTAGTGCTGGATCTTCCAAATAAATTGAGGACTCATAGCAAGGGTTGGGACAGATGATGGGGGTCTCTGTGTTCGGTTTCTAGGATCACCAACTTCAAATTTAAACGGACTCCCTTCATAACCGTTAATATGTGTTGCTGCCACCATAGATTCACCCTAGCTTCTTCGATATGCTAATATGCCCCACAGAGCTTGATAGTTAGTTAGCTGGTGTTGTATCCATCACTTTTGCTGGGTGATTGCCTCAAATATTTTATCATATTATTTCTTAAAATGAAAATGTATCCTTTGACTTCTGATGTTACTGTACGAGCTCCATGTGTCTCTTACTCTAGAAATTGAGGTTCTGGAACAAGAAAGTCGTATTTCAGCCGTTCCACAATGAAGGTAGCATCAAACATGTGCCCATAAAGGCCCAGATTTACAAATATGTCACAAAAGGCAGCGCAGCATCCGAAGTTACTGCGCTGCACTTCATGAGAAGAATGTAAATGTAGTATACTTGCAAAGCGCACAGCCGCCCGAGCAACGGGGCATCCCGGCGCTGTATAACGCTGTGGAACCCTTCCTGGCTCTCCCTGTGAGATGCCCCTCCTGGGCACCCCCAAGGTGAAGCCAGGGATCCCAGTCTTGTTGGGGTGATTAAGCAAGCTATTGCCCAGAGTTGCGGCGTGGGACCCATGATTAGAGTTGGTGCAGAGGCGAGAATTATCGAGTCCGCGGACATTGAGCGCAAGACCCTGCCGCATCGGGACTTTAACCCTGGTCCCGGGCCTGATCTCTGCTTCAGAGTCTGCCGCTCTAACCAGTGAGCCACACTTCTCCACAAGAAGAGAGCAGAAAAGTGCCAAATCTACTAGGATATAGCCCTATCCTGCTCTCTCCATAGCGCACAATCAGGCTGCAGAGTGACACACACACATTTCTGCCTGAGTCTATCATAGGTTTTGTACTGGTGGTGTACAATTCCAGTGCAAAATACTATGCCTAGACGTTTCCCATTCCGGATTTGTGCAGCACACATGCAAAGTAGGAAAAGTTAGGAGAGATGCAAGCTTTCTCCTTTTTAATGCTTGCTTCATGGTATGTTTTGTGCAAGCCCTGTCATCTAATGTTAGTAGACAGGGTTTTGCATCAAAAACCATGAATGTTTACATGAGGACCCCCATGTTCATCCAGTGGAATGCCCACTTGATGTAACTTTGCGTTACTTTCAATCACCTTTCCAGGCCATAACACACTTTGCGCTCGAAAGTAAATACAAAGTAGACATTTTACGCAGGTTTGGTTACTTTTATGATGCAAACCTAGCACAAAATGTTTGTAAATCTGAGTTGAATTGTCTTACTTTTGAATTTTTTGAACACATTTTCCTTATTGGAGGAGCCCTTAGAGTATGTTGTTTTTAAGTAGGACTGTTTGTCTCAGATCCTACTGCTGCCTTGGTTGATCGGATATGTCTGTAATTGGATAATGCCACTTCAGTCGTAGTTCATTGAGAAGGAGTATGTCCTAGTGCAGAATTAAAGAATACAGCCTTTATAATCCTGAGAGAGCAGCTGCAGGCTTGGTCTGTAGCCTGCCAGAGGCTGAGTTTATCGTTTTATTTCCCTGACATACTCATCTCCACCCTTATCAAAAGAAAACTAAGAGCCAGGCAGCTTATAAAATGATGGTAGCCTGGGCAGAGCAGGCTGCCGCCCCTGACCTCCGGGCCCCGGTGCAATGCACCAGCTTCACCATTGATAGCTACGCCTCTGCTCTAACGTGAAAGCCTGTCACTAGCCTGAAGCATATTGTTACCTGTTCTCGAGCCCCCAGTCATCCAATTGCTTATAGTTATTTTTAATCGTATTTAATCTATTTCAGCATATGACCTATATGCACAATGAAACTGTTTAGTTTCCATTTTTACCACATTAGATTCCTAAACCTGTAAAACGGCTATGAGACTATGCAGATATATGCATCTATTGGCATTTATCAATCCACACTGATGCATTCACCTAATTATCCATGTTTCCACTCATATTCATTTCTCATCCACACACACTCATGGACTTGCATGTCCCAATATTGCTGTCAAAATATTGACCTACAGATTTATCACTTCCACTATAATGTCTACCAAAATATTGTCAAGGTAATTTTAGATTAACGCTCATTAACTCCAACCAGAGTATATTTTGGAAATCGTGATAACAATATATCTGCAGTCAATAGTTTGGCCACAATATTTTGCTGCTACACCATTTGTGCATTACCCACAAACCATTGTGTGCATGGGTGCCCATATGCACGTGGTTTTTGATTGTATATGTGTCTCCAAATGTGTTGTCTGTATTTGTACCTGTCTGTTGCTTGTATGTAAGTGTATGTGCGTTTAGGAAATTGTCCTTTTTTGACATGGTCAACCCCACTTTTTTACCTAGAATTTGATGCAATCTTGACTGAAGTGCACCTGGTTCATTCTAACCAGGTCCCCAGTGTCAGTGCTCTTTCCCTACAAACAAATAACTGCAATTGTTCCCTAATTTTGGCCAGATCTTTAGCACCCCTGTAATTCCCTAGTAAATGGTACCCTTGGTGCCTAGGACATGGGTATTAAAGAGAGTCCCTAAGGGTTACCGCATGTATTGTGCCAACTAAAGGGTCCCACCACCACCAAACTCATGCAGGCTGTGTGAAATGGTTCAGACAAATGTAAAAACACGACATGGCACACACCCTGTGTGTCATGCCCACAGACACTGCATGCAATATATGTAAGTCACCCCTAGAGCTGAACTTATAGCCCTAAGGAAGGGTGCATTATATTATATGTGAGAACTTTTTTGCATGAGCATATATGCCCATGTGCTGTCTTATTCGATTAGTAGATAGTTCAAGTGAACAGGGTAGCCATCGTAAGTATATAGACTGTCATTATGAGTTCCCCAGTTACATGATGGACTTCACTGAAACCGATGGTGTTTGGTATCAACACCTTGTCTTATAACAGCCGTTAAAACATGCACCCAGAGAGCACTTTAGAGATGCCCCCTGAAAACTTAAAAGCCTCTTGGTGTGCTGTCTGACTGGTATCGTCCAGCCTGCCAACACAGACATGTTTCTGTCGCCCTACAGGTAACTCCCTGTGCTTTCTAACACCAGAAACATAGTCTGCTCCGGAGGGAGGTGTTCAAACCTCCCCTAGCAGGATGGCTAGTGAATCTGCACACCAAGGCCAGGAACTTCAAAGCCCCTGCCTCCTTTGATATGTGACCCTGGCTTCCCCCAGTCCTGGGAGATGCCTACTCCCTGCCCTCAGGCTCATTTGGCACCAGGACAGGTGGGAAAATAAGCGATACTAGGAGGCATGGTGCATTATCAGGCCAGTTGCACACCTAAGGTGGGATCCTTGATGTGCCACACAAGAGAAGGATTCGATCATCTTGATTTTGGTGGAACTAGGGTTATAATCACTCCCCCAGGAAGTGGTCATATAGGGGGCGTAGCGACCCCAAAGGTAAGTAGCCTATGGGCTACAACCCTTCATTCCTCTTAACACCCCTAATTTCAGTATTTAGGTGGCCCTCTGACACCAAAATTTATCTGACTCAGTAAAGAAGAGGAGAAAGAAGAGCAAGAGAAGGGAGAACTGCTTACTGCTGGTGGACTTTGGTGACAAACCCTGCCTGCTTACCCCCTCCTGTTCCAACAATTGCAACAACCCCGACTCATCCTGCAGCTGAGCATCCTCCAAAAGCCTCAAAGGGCCTCCAGAACTTCAGCAAGACATCCGCATGTCCTTTGAAGTGGAGGAGTCACTTCCCTGCAGCTTGCAGGCACCAACCGCAATATCCGGTTCACTGTTCTGCTGTTCACCAGGTCCACCTCCAGCAAATCCCCAGAATGAGGTTACCATGCTTCAAAAGGTCAGATCCGTATCCCCACCAAGTGAGAAGAAGCCAGAAGAAAGCGGAGCTGCCCTACACCAATATCTGCGGTACCGGACCCCTTACAGCAACCAAAGCTTGTTTGTGTCCAATCCAACACTGCAAAGATCGAGCAGCCAATAAGGGACATCAGCACCACAGAGACCAACACAGAGTGACCCAACTGTCTTTTGTTGTCCTCCTTCTCAGGTTTAACCAAGAACTGTGGGTGCCTTTAACGCACGGGCACGAAATGACCAAAACCCTCTGCACCCAGGCTCCAGACCCAGGTCCACAACACCCGATGGTGCTCCCCTGCTGCTATGACCCCCTCAAACCGAGCCCCCCATGGAGAGCTTCTAGACCTGTCCCCAAGACCCCATCTGCAGCCAGTTTGTAGGTGGCCATCCTCTTTTCCTACGGTGTAGCGAGCAATGCTACCTTTCCAGCACCTCTGCACCCGGACATTCGAGGGCAGGTGAATTTTTGGTAGTACATTGGAGCATGACCCTCTAGCACCTTAAGTCTTAAAGGGGACCCCTGAGAATCATTTGCAATTACCTGTAGGCAGTATATGCCTTTGTCTCCTTAGGAAAGCTATACCGCATATAAATGCATATGTGCTACAATTTTACTTACCTGTAAAAAATGCTGATACAAAAAAGTACTTACTCAACTGCTGTCAGATTCTGGTGTGCAATCTCCTGGGAAGATGATGACTAGTCCTCAAATCCCCCAAACTGTCACCAACAACAGGCTAGGTAACACTGTTAAAAGCTCCAGCCCGGGGGAAAGGGGAAATGGGAAGATAGAGACTACCTCAGGTTGTCAGCCTTCCTTCAGTGATTCTTTACTGGACCTGCAATTAAGCACAAACAATTACTGCAGTCCCTAATTAACCTAAATTATACCTATTTATTTATTTATAGGGGGAATTCAAATATACCTGTATAACCTTGAGGATGAGCCCTTCTCTTTATGTGTGTTGTATGAGTTGGTAATTGGAAGAACTGCTGGTCGACTCACACTAAGCGCAGGAGTTAAGTCTATGTACGTGGCTTGAGCTTTAAACACATTAGAAAACTGAAGATTACCTTCTTAAAATGTTGTATGCAAATACATATATCAGTTTCTTCAAGAGGCGATTTTCCTTTGAAAAACTAGCACTGCCTTTTATTCTGTCTTTATTGCAGTCTTTTCCTGAAGAAACAGTAATTAGTCTTTTTTTCAGTTCATAAAAATGCTGAGCTGCACTGAAGATATTTACACAAGACCAGGGCTGAAGCCTTTTAACACCTTGAATAATTAGCCCTAGGTGAGCGCTCCAAAAGCTGCAGCATGAAGCAGAATTAATTTCTGGGATATTCTTCAAAACTTAAAGACACAATAATATGCTGACAATATCGCCTTTTAAAAACAGTTTATTTGCCTTACTTGGGAAATGCGAAATTAGTCTCTCTTCACGGAAGCTTATCTCTCACCAAATGAAGATCCCACAAGCTATGACCTTTTCCCTTGGCTGACTTCCTCTGAAAGTCTGGAAACACGATACTGCTCTGAAGGGAAAATTCAATTAATGAACTTGATTTTGGGCAAGCATACAAAAACGTCGCTGGAACATGCAGAAACTCTTGGACTTCAAAAGAATTGACAAAAGAATTTCTCTGAGGAAATTCTTCAGCGCTTGAAAATACACAGCTGTTCGTGGCAGGAATCCAGTTGAAATGCGCAGAGCGTTACTCAGGCATGCACATTATTCCTGCTTGGGTGTCTCGAGCCTCAATGGCTAGACCGAGAACCCAAACATGAAGTAAACTGCAGGTTCTGATAATCTCGGCTGCAAGGGATTCGCATTTTACGCAAAATGAATCGCAATGTCAACTTCCAAACGGGACCCAACCAGCGCCAATGGGGATATTTGTTCATGCCTCGCATTTCTCTTGTCCTGTCCACATAAGGACTGGCGCTCACAAGGGGGTTCTTGACAATTGCAGAGTTCATGTTGATAGAATATGTGTAAAAATACCTGTTATTTTTCAAAATGTATCTCGAGTTTCTTCTTGAGTATGTGTCTCGTTTATTGAACTGTGTGTTGAACAAATGCATTAACCCTATACTCTGATGAGCCTAAACTGCTCACCCACACTACCACAAAATTGAGCATTTAGGATTATTAATTTAAGCCAATAAGGGTTATCTGGACTTTCTACATAGTATGCCTTGTATTGGTATACTGCAAAAAAAGCCAGCTTCCTATAATGAGTGTCTATATGGGTACTTGTATGTTTTTGATTTGTTTTCATGAGTTCCTTTGTGCATGTTACATTTTGTGGGTTTATGTACACAACTTTTTTTTACCATACCTGTAAACATGCTTGGGGAACATCATGTACCAAAACTGTAGCAACAATATTGCTATCTACAAATGATACAGCCTCATCAGTATATATCTCACAACAACTTAATTTGATTGAAAGAAGTTTACAAAATGATGGGTCTTTAATTTGCTTCCAATCATATTCTTTCTAAATATAGGGTTCAGAGAAAATTTAGAGGTTTATATAAGATGCCTGGATAGATTAAACTACCTACCAGCAAATGCAAGTGTTTATTTGCCATATGAACAAAAAAGGCACATGCTGAAAGGGAAGTTACCTGTGCCTTCCTTTGTTTTTTATGTTATACAATTCATTTATGTCTAGAATATCAAGCAATACATTAATACAGAGAAGAATATGTAGTAATATAATACATAAAAACTGGTCTTATATTGATCTTAACGCCGTGCTCCAGGCTGTTATAGGGGACCAGATCTTACTGCCCCACATTCTAGATTGTCTTCCCCTAGTGGCATAAATGGCTTTTTCCTGATTAAAAACACCCAGAAAACGAGTTAGCCACATTTGAAAGCTCGGTGGGTGTAGGTCTTTCCAGCGAGCTGCAAGTATTATTCTATACACTGTCGTACTAATAAAAAGAATTGATTCCTCCTTCAAACTTAATTCAAGCGTGCTATCATAGCCCAGCATATACAGCGTGGGAGAATCCGCTATTTTATGCCCAAACACCTCCTCCCAAAATTCTAGTATCATTGTCTTAACCCCATGGCTGCTCAGCATATTCCCCTGCTGTGCTGAGAAATCGTTATTCCCATTATATATGACGAGCTGGGCTCGTCATCAGCCTGGGAGGAGGCTACTCCATGACGAGCCCAGCTCGTCATGAGCCTGGAAGGGGTTAAACAATGTTATTTTATCACATTCATAAAACATGTGTATTAGAGTAGCTGGGCCTATACCACATCTTGGACACTCATCATTTATCCTTTTTCCCCATGCATGTAGCTTTGCCGGAGTGTAGTACAAATTATAAATGGTTTTATACAGCTGGGCTTTTAGGGTAGACGATAGAAGCAGGCGTGATGTTAATAATAGGCTCATGTCAATATCTACATTTGGGTTAGCCAGTTTGCCGGCCCATAGCACTTCAGTATTCTACAAGTCATCCTGTAATTTTTCCAGAAGCATCCCGTATATTATGCCAATTCTGGTAGTACTTTTACATATAATTTCTATGAGTGGAATCCTTTCCAGTTTAATACTAGATGATTTTAAACTTAAAATTATATTAACTTGGATGAAATTAAAATATTCATCATTAGATACATTGAATTTTCTCTGTAAATTAAAAAGTAAAAAGGTGGCATACATATCATCTCCCAGAAAGTCCCAAGCTGGTAAAATCCCTATGCCTTCCCATTCTTTAGTAATGTCATTGTTGGCCTGCATAGGGAGCAATTAGGAATGCCACAAAGGAGTATATCGATTAAACCTAGGAATTAACATATATTTAGAAACTTTTGACCAAACTTTCCAAGCGCTAAAGATAACTTTGAATTTTATTTTTGTGAAATAGCTTGGCTCTAATTGTCTCAGCAAGAGACCATTGGCTTTCATCCCGATTGATAGCTCATAGATAGAGGGTATTTCTGTGCCCCCGGTGTTCTCAGTGGATGGAGTGATGTTAAGGAGAGGTGCAATTTGTTGCAGAAAGGCAGCCCAGAAGTAGAGCAACATGTGTAACGGAACGCGGCAATCTGCCGGGACACATTGGAACTAAGGAGTTTTTTACAAGTCTGCAACTACGGCAGAACGCTGCCTGAGCTGTGCCGGACAGGAGCGATGTTGGAATTAAGCTACTAACTCAAGTTTCCTCATTGAGTGTGACAGGGAATAGAGTCGAGTCTTAAAATACGGCTGTTTGGAACCACGATCAGCATATGACTCGGAATTTTGATGGATGATTGAATCATCTTCTTTGGAAAGGAGTAAATCTCATTCGGCTGACTAGGAGGTATACTTTGTGTGGCCTTGTACCTTTGGGGTCATCTTTAACCCTTGGTTGCCCCACTATTGATTGTCCTGATGAAGACTCGCACGGTGCAGGTCTAGCTCACCGGATGACCTTAAGTCGAGTCGAAACGTCGACGATACTAACTTTACCTTGGACCCATTTCTGCAATATAAAAAGTGCACACATTTGACATGATTGTCTGTATTTAGTTTATTTAGATATTAGGTGTTATTAACTTTTACATGGGCCAGGTTGTTTTGCTATGGAAAATTGAAAGACCGTAATTACAGAAAATCAATGTGAATAGTTTGTCTATTTATTTTCTTTGAATTTCCTTTCTTTCTTGATTCACTGCACACATCTTTGATCACTTCTTTTGGGCACGCTCCTCCGGGCAACCTTTTTTATTCTAAAAATATTGAGAAACCTTTGTTGATCATCAACCACTTGATTAGAGACAATGAATTAAAATATTGTATTCTCTTTTTTGATATATTTTTGTTGTAGTGATATTCTTTTTGTTTAGAGTAACTCAGTTCATATATGGGTTGGAGCGTATTTGGGAGGAACGCCCATGAACATATAAATGCATGAACATGTACTGATTGAATCAGCTCATAAAGAAATAGGTTCTGGACCATTGTTTATCTTTATCGCATTATACCCAGGTCCGTATCCTTTTTGGTTGCCCCATTTTCGTTAATGGCATCTGTTTGTTAGCCACATCACATTATCAGAGCCCGATCTATAAATCTTTTCAATTGTATACTTAAAGATACCGATCTAAACATTTCATATTGTAAAGATTAGTACATGAATACAGTCAAATCCCCTGTGTAGACAAAAAAAGCCAGCTTGCTATAGTGAGTGTATATATGGGTACTTGTATGTTTTTGATTTGTTTGCATGAGTTTGTTTGTGCATGTTACATTGTGTGGGTTTATGTACACAATTTGGTATTTTGTTATGCATCACAGTATGGGTTATATGTGTGCGTGTGCCAGTGGGTGCATGGATGTGCATGTGTTTGTGTTTTTATGTGCATGCACTATTCAAGAGCCCAACCTTTTCCCTTTGTCAGTGCTTGTTATTGTTAGAGGGGGATTATATGCAGAGAACGTGATTAGAAATAGCCTCTTCAACAAGGGCAACACATAACCACAGTGCTTCACCCACAATTCACTGCTCATTCAGAAATAAAAAGAAATTCATATGCTCCGGTGGGCATTCCAGACCCAGGAGGGGAATTGGATTTGGGTGGCTATAATGTTTGTAAGCTTGCTCTGCCATGTTGCTAGTGTGCTGCAATGCAGGTGGTGCTGGTCCCTTGGTCATTGGTCATCTACACTACAAATTCAGTGAGCTTTCAGAATGACTATGGGAAGACTGCATGTGATGTGGAGGGTGATGGGACATTAAAAGTCGAAAAGAACAACTGCTGGACGGAATGCTGACAATGTCAAACACTCACCCCCAGTACAGAGATCTGGGTCTAAATCGATTGTTTTTTTGCCTGACTGATGAGGGGTGATACCCCAAAACACTCTCCCAGGACGCTTGTTTCTGATCCAAGGACTACCTGGCATGACAATTCTGGGAGGACTGTTCTCATGAGGAGCAGGGTCAAGACTGATTGGCATATGGCTGGGTCCAAACTGGAGTGGCACGGTGAGCAAAAGAACAATGGTTTAAACCCAGATCTCTTGACTGGGGGTGAGTGGTTGGAAAGTTTCAGCACTCAGTCCATCATCTTGTTGTTTTTGCTAACTATAAAAGGTGACAAGACAATTGGACTAAAAACAGAATGAGCCTTAAAAGCAGATTGGTCAACCTCTTTGTGTTGGGAACTTGAAGTTAATACTATATGAACCTGGCCTGCCTGTTAACCATAAACATAAGAGCTTGAAGATTAATATGCATTACATGACTAGAATGTTGCCATGCAAGTGGGAAGAGGAACCGCCATGATCACTTTTGGAGATGTAATGACACATTTGAACGGCAGAAATGGATAGGCTAGAAGCCAGAGAGATTGTGGGATTCAAATATTGACAACAGTACCACTTTGTTTATTTACACAGGCAGGGTGAAACGTTACTCCTTTTTGATTCTAATATCAGGGAGCTATTTCCTAAAAGGCTTCATTCATTTGCTCTGGTCAGCAACTGAAATCAAATCAAAGGGCTTTGATCAATTGAATGAATGAATGAATGAGAGGAAGAGTAAATTAGACCAATTGCTACATTTGAAGTTGAACTGTAAATCCATAAGACAGTGTACAACCTCATCCTTCGACATGATCAAGAATTCCTATTAAACATCGGAAAGCACGACATTCTACAAGAGTAAGCCATGCCTACGTTTATGTAAATCACGTACCCCACATATGTTTAGCAAAAAAATGTAGGTGGAAATGTATGCAAACTCTAAAAAATAATCTCTTCATATCTTTATTTGCAGACAAAATGAAGAGTTATTAGAGACAGTTGCAGCCATGGATTTGTGGGTAAGATATACAAAATGGATATTTAACTCTGCTATTTGTGTGTGAATCTATAAGAGATGCTAACTAGCTTCACTGAACATGTTGTGACCTTATACTCATGGTGAAGATGGCACCTTAAATTGAGAATTTTCTAACTTGTTATGACAAAGCAACTCTAACATTATTAGCCAACCTCTGTTCAGAGATTTAATACAAATTATTTTAATGTAACCCCATATTTTTGTACATTATTTCTCCTCTTAGACTGATAAGTTGTGCAGTTCAGTCTGACTAAATCAAACAGGCGTCACAAGGAAGAACAATTTTCATATTTTTAAAGTGATTTGCACTAATCTCTACTCTTCTTTTAAATTTACCAAGTAGGAGATTTAAAAAAATACTTTCAGTAGATAATATTTTTACTCGTAGTTGCAGATTTTGTGAAGAAATGCTTCTGTTTTAAAGATACAACAAATATATCACTACATTTTGTTTGGGATTCATTCAAAGCAGCACATCATGATAATATTATTTAACTGTATCTCAGAAAAGTAGAATGAATAACTAAGAATCTTCTATGGTTTTGAATAATATTCAAAAATTAGAACACTTATATTACACTACCAATTTGCCCACCTGTCTCGCTGACTTAACCAAAGCTAAATTCCAATTTAACAAACTCCCCATAGAAAATGTTGCCTCCTTCTTATTGAGGTCTAGCACTAAATATAAAGGACGGCAAAATACACACAATTCTAGGTCCTACTAACAGCCCTCTGTTTAAGCATGAAGTCATTTTAAAACTATTATCAACATTTATGTACCCCTGAATCATCTCCCTATTCCTTATCCAGTCACCATTACTTAGCTTCTATCCATAAACAACATAATGTAAATTTTGACTTTTCCCCTTTGGAAGATGTTTCGTCTGAGGAAATTCTTCACACTATGAATTCGATATAATGAGGGAAGACTCTTGGCCCGGATAGGTTTACAATTGAATTCTGTTGTTCATTTTCTCATCTTTTGGTGCCTAGGCTACTTCACTTATTTCAATTTTTGTTACAAAAAAACAGAAGGAACGTTCCAGGAAGCATTAATTTGTCTAATTCCTAAGGAAGGAAATGACCCCAAATTCTGTAAAAAGTACAGTCTTTTGTAAACTTAGATTATAAGATCCTTGCAAAACGTATTGCTCTTCGGACTGACTCTTTACTACCACAATTGATAGGAAGGGAACATTCAGGGGTAATTAAAGGCACACTGATAACTAATAGCACTCTAATGTCTTAAACAATAATCTAATGTGTATAAACATTCCTTATATGCTATTTCTCTTGATTCAGAAAAGGATTTCAACAGACTGCTTTTGACTTTCAAATTATACAGTGATTTTGCTTTAGATATAAATTTTAGAAGGTAGTTTCTCTTCTTTATTCTTCTCCAAAGGTATCTATTTTTGTTAATGGTGTACAATGTTCATACTTTTCCTTACTTAGAGGTCTCATTCATGGCGGCCCTTTATCTTCTTCACTTTTCATTCTTAGTTTGGAGGCATTTGTGCTCAGATTCCAAAAGAATCCTACTATTCAAGGATTTCAATATATGGATAAACCGATAAAGATGGCTGCATATGCAAATGACATTCTCTTACTTATGTCCAGTCCAGTGACTTCTTTGCTTGCATTTGTATATGAAGTAGACCAATTTGCTGAGTCATCAGGTTACAAACTTAAAATCCTCCCTCTTAAACATTTAGCTTAAAACAGGATTTTAATTGTGATAATTTTGCATGGTCCCCACAAAAAATTCAATTCTTAGGATTGTGGTTTAGGAACAATATTAAAGAAACAGTTTAGTTGAATAGTCACTGGATTCTAATTAGAATCCACTATATGTATCTGGGTGGGGTACATTAGATTCAATTAAAATGAAGCTTGTCCCTCTTATTTTACATACTCTCTACAAGATTGCTGTCCAAATCCCTTCTTCTCATTTTAACAAACTTTATGTAATCCTATCCACATTCCTTTGGCATAATAAACAATCTCGGTTATGCATCTTCACATTACAGCATCATTACGAACTAGGGGGCATATGTATCAAAGGATACATTTGCGATTCTCAAATAGTGATTTTTAGAAAATCGCTATTTGAGGATCGCAAAACGGTATGTATGTAGGATTTGCAAATGATTTTGTGAATCCTACATATTACTTAATTGCGAATCGCCAAATGTGAATCGCAATTAAGGAATACCTCCCCATTCATCAATATGGGCCTAGAGGCCCATAGGAATGAATGGGAAGACATTCTCAATTTACGATTCTCAATTAGAGAATCACAAATTGGCAATGCAATTTCAAGGGTGCCAGGGTGTCAAAAGCACACCCTGTTGCACCCCTGAAATGTACATGTGTATACATGGGGCACACATACATGCCCTAAGGGCATGTATGTGCGCCACATGGCACTTTGAAAAATGCAAAAAAAGGACTTTTTCAAGGAAATCGCAAATTAGCTCCAACTTGAAGTTGGTGGTAATTTGGGATTTCTTAAGGAGAAATCGCACAACTTGGGTGCTTTTTACATCACATTTAAGGAATTGCAAATTGCGATTCCTTAAATGCTTTCGCAAAATAAGGAATCACAAATTTTGCAATTCCCTATTTTGCGAGGGCCTTTTGGGATGATATATCCCAAAAAGCTTTTTCCCGTTCACTAACGGGTTGATTCTGAGAATCGGCCCGTTTGGAACGAGAAATAGGCTTCATACATATGCCCCTAGGTGGCGTTAATTTCCGCAATATCCTTTCCTATCATTCGTTTTTCATTTAAAAACATCCACACTTTTTCATCTCATAGATGATTCTATTAGTCTTCCTATTTTTTTTTCACAACCAGTTTATTGATGAAGATGAGCATATGAAATAGAGTGGCAGCCCACAATCAGGACTACACCACCAGACATTACGATACAATCACAGCAGTTAACCAAGTGTCCAAGCAAGAAGATGATGCAATCAAGGATATCAGAAAACAGTTACCCCACCTTCACCTTATTCCGCTACCTACCTACCCAACTCCCCGATCCCACCCTGGAACCCACCCGAACCCCATGCATGCGTGCACTAACTGTATCGACGTAAGATTGTGACGTGGGTAATGTGTGTGGACATGGGCGTAGCCAGCCAGTACGGGGCTAAAGGTCTTCCTCTTGCTCCACTGGAGGGTCCAGTGTCAGACCTCTATAGTCTGCCCACCTCTTCCAAATCTTAAAGTGTTTGCGGGGGCATCCTCGCGCCTCAAATATAGGTCTCTCCAGGCCCATACAGAAGTCCATACCAGCCTTCCATGCAGTCAGGGGGGGGGGCCTCACATTCTTCCACGCTCGGGCCAGGTCCCTTTTAGCCACCACCAGCCCCAGTAGGAGCAGGTGCCGCTTATAAATATTGCCACCAACCCCTTCCAGGACGTGCAACAGACCCAGACGGTGAGTACGGGGGAGGGTCCAGCCCAGCACCTCAGACAGACAGCCCCAAACACCCCTCCAGAAGCCAACCAGCCTAGAGCACGACCACATTGTGTGAAGTAGCGTACCCACCTCAGCCCCACACCGCAGACATTCCGGGGACCCAATCAGGCCCGCCTTCCACAGACGCTCTCGGGTATAGTATGCTCTATGGAGAATCTTGAATTGGATGAGTCGGAATCGCATTGCGATAGCCGCCCCCCTCGGGGATTCCAAGGCCTCTCGCCAGTCGTCCTCGTCCAAGGGGCCGAGATCAGCCTCCCAAGTCGTCTTCAGTGAGAGAAGAGTAGGGGAGCAGTGGGTGACCATGGTCTGATAAATGCGCGATACTTTCTTGTCTCCAAGATCACCCATGAAGACCTTCGCCTCGATCGGGCTAAATTCAGGGAGTGAGTCAAGGTTGGCAATGCTGGGCGTCAGTGCATGTCGGAACTGTAGGTACCGGAAAAATTGAGATTGGGGCATATCAAATTCAGCACTGAGGGTCTGAAAGGATTTGAGCGACGTACCAGACATCACTTGGCCTAACTGCGAGATACCTATTGCATCCCAGCCATCGAAGCCTGACAATTTAGAGAGTTCAGGTAGCATGCCGTTCCGCCATAAAGGTGTTTCTGCGGTTAGTCGGCCCCACCAGCCCACGCGACGCAAGGCCTGTCGCCATATAGCAAACACGAGTTTAGTAACCCTTGGCAGCGAGTTACGCAGTCGGGGTGAGTATAGGATGGTATGGAGCGAGTTATCGCCCATCAAAGCACGCTCTAGGGCATAGGCCGGGTCCCCACCGTCACAGTACCACCATTCGTTCAGAATAAGGAGATGAGCGGCCTGGTAATACGACTGCAGATCCGAGGTGGCCAGGCCTCCACAGTAGGTGGACAGAAAGCATGTGCGCAGTGCCACCCGGGCAGAGCCTCCCGCCCAGAGAAAGCGGCCCAGCACTGAGTTAACCTGTTTAAACCACCGAGGTGGGATAGGATACGGATGGTTTTGCAGCTGGTAGAGTAGGCGCGGGAGCGCAACCATCTTGAAGATGGCAGAACGGCCAAAGATTGTCAGGGGCATTCGAGACCAAGTTTTGACGTCCGTCTGAACTCGTTCCCAGACGGGCTGCAGGTTACGGTCCCAGGCAGTGTCAGCCGAGTCTGAGAGAAACACCCCAAGGTATTTCAGCCCATTCGTGGCCATCCGTAATCCTGAAGCCCAGGGGTCTGTCACCGGGTCTCCTGATAGCACCCACAGGGTGGACTTGTGGAGGTTGAGATACAAGCCCGAGGCCTCTCCAAACTGGTGCATGATCTCCAAGACACGTGGACCCGAGCGTTGCAAATCAGTAAGGAAAAAGAGGACATCATCCGCGTACAACGCGATCTTGTCCGACAGGGTAGCATTCCATACAAAGCCCCGTATCTGTGCATCCTGGCGCACTCTTGCCGCCAGGGGCTCCATGGCCAGTGCAAAAAGATAGGGGGAGAGCGGGCAGCCCTGCCTGGTCCCTCGGCCTATGCGGAATGTCTCTGACACCGCCCCGGCGACCCGCACCGAGGCTGTAACATCAGTGTAGAGGAGCTTTATATAGGATAGGAAGACCGGGCCTAAGTTGAGCCAAGATAGTAAGGTAAATAGGTACGCCCAGCCAACCGAATCGAAGGCCTTGTTGATATCGGCCAGCAACAACGCCGCCTGGTCCCCCAGGGCTCCAACAGCGTCGACCGCCGCCTGTGCGCGCCTGATATTGTGTCGCGTCGCCCTTTGGGGCATAAAGCCTGCCTGGTCCGAATGGACTAAAGCAGTAATGTGTGGAGCCAGACGGTTCGCCAGAGCCTTGGCCAGTATCTTAGCCTCAGTATTAATTAAGGAGATGGGCCTGTACGAATCATGGCTATCTGGGGGCCTGCCAGGCTTCTGAAAGACCACTATTTCTGCATGGCGCCAGTCTGGTGGCAGCAGACCCCGAGTACGGGCCGCTTCCAGCGCTCGGCGGTAGTGTGGTCCCAACTGCACATGGAATTTTTTAAAAAACTCACACGGGTAGCCGTTTGGTCCAGGGGCCTTACCGGCGTTGAGTTGCCCCAATGCGTCTCCCAGTTCCTCCGCCGTGAGGGGTGCATCCAGGGCCTCCCTGGTCTCGTCCGACACCGGCACCGGCGGGAACTCCGCGAAGAAGCGGGCCAAGTCGCCCTCAGGCAATTGGTCGCGTGGGGCATACTGGTCTGTAAAGTACGTGGCGAAGCTTGCCGCCAATTCGTTTGGGTCGGTTAGAACGTCTCCGTTATCGTTCGTGAGACCCGGTAGTACGAGGGGCTGGAAGTTGTGCTGGCACAATCTATGGAGCATGGAACACGACTTGTCCCCCCATTGATATACCCTACTTCTGGTGGCGAGCCACGCCTGTTTGGCCTCATCTAGCAATAGGGACGCGTACGATTGCTGTACCTGCAGGAGCAGCCGCAGATCCACCCCATCACCACCAGTACTGTGTTCTTGTTCGAGGGTCGCTACTCGGGCAGCTGCCTCCGCAGTATGTTCCCGCCGCTGCCGCCGGGCCGCCGAGCACCATGCAATATCGACTCCCCGTATGGTAGGTTTCATAGCCTCCCACACCACACCTACGTCGGCACCCTCCACCAGGTTCTCCCGCCAATAATGGTCTATGGTTTCTCGTAAGTGCTTAGTGTACGCCGGTTTCAGGAGATGCCACGAGGACATCCTCCATCTAAACGGCTGCCGTTTCTGAAGGAGATCTATTTTAACCGAAACTGGGGAGTGGTCGGACAGGCCCCTCGGCAAGATGTCTGCACCCTTCACCCTACACAAGTATTCTCCAGGTAGAAACATATAATCCAACCGCGAGAACGAGCCATGTACTGCTGAGACATACGTATAGTCTCGGGTTACAGGGTGCATATGTCGCCAAGCATCCACCCAGCCTAGCCCCTCACTCATGGCATGCAATCTGGTGGGCGGAAGGGAGGGGGGGGTGGTGTTGTCGGTCACCTCCTGACGTCTCCGGCGATCCACACTCACGTCCATCACGTCATTCCAATCACCCCCAATCACTGCCAGTGATCCAGAGACATCTTCCCACACCGCAAACAGCCGCTCTGCCAGGGCCCACTGCAGGGGAGGGGGGGCGTATATACTCCCAAACACCACGGGCTCCGTGCCCACCATGCCTTTAACAAACAGGTAGCGACCCTGAGGATCCACCCACTGCTTCTCGTGCACATACGCCACCCTGCGGTGTATCAATATGGCCACACCCCTGGATCCTCTGGAGAACCCCGCGTGGAAAACCTGCTGATATCCAAATCTCTGTAGGCCCAGTGCCTTCGTGCCCATCATGTGAGTTTCTTGAAGCAGTAATACATCTGCCGCTTCCCTTTTCCCCCATCGCAACACCGCCCCCCGTTTAATCTTGTATTAGTCTTCCTATTTTGACTAATTTCAAACTGGTCAGTCTAGCTCTCTTCTAGTTTATATAATTTATTTCCTTGAGACAGAAACCTATCTCCTTATTCACTCTTATTTTTAAAAGCCCATCTCCTTTTCCACTCTTATTTTTAAGCATACTTGTAAATCATTCTGTCCAATTCTTTTTCATCATCTTATTCAATGAGATGTATTTCCAGAATCTTCCATATGGTATAATAAACTGATTGAGATTAATAGCAGGGTAATTGTGTTTAACTACCAAGAGAATGGGAGCAAAGGCTGATGTATTCCAAAAGTCAAACCTGGGGCAGGAGGAGGTAAGCTAACCCCACATGGCCTGTGCTGCAAGACACGGTGGGCGGTAAGTGGAAAACAGAAACAGAAGAACTAAGGGAAGGGGTTGTGAAAAGGAAATTGAGAAAAGAGGGTAGCATAGAGAAAAATAAAACAAGGAGGGTGAGATCAAGGTGGGCATTATTACTATCTTAAAAATCCAATAGTAAATGGGGAGGAAACCAAAATCATCCATATACAAGCCACCCTGCCTCAGCGAAGCAGAACAAGCACACAGAGTATTGTGCAGCAGAATATGCAGCACAAAAGGGACAAGAAGAAATGGCAGCCAGACCCAACTACCTAGGAGCGATGGGCAACTTATGAACATCTGGGATGTGTCTGAGGGGAGAGAAGGCAATCAAACAGTCATGTGCAATTGTTACTTTCCCATAAGCCACGCACATGTGCCATTGGTCATCCAGGGCACATTCCCGCACATGGTAGATTGTAAACAAAGGTTCAAAAGAATGATAGGGTACCAAATTGCTTCCATTAACATGCAGTGCAAAGGTCATGAAGGGGTTTGTGTGGATTGGGGAAATTGAGTTGTCTGTATCCCTGACTCTGCTCATAGCCCCCTTTTGCATTCAGCCCTCTCAAGTCCCCAGATTCTTGTTGAGCTCTTAGGATCTTCTAACTGCTATTCCTGTGGAAATTCATGTCACTCAGACAGTCCTCTGTGTCCTCTGGCCAGCTGCTTAACTGTGAAATGTCCATTAATTCAATTTCAGTTGACTCCAGGAGCTTTTCCAGATCACATTATGATAAAGTTCATTATTTTTCCCATCTGCAGTGATCAACTTAGCTGCCAGATCTAGGAGACTGTAGATTATGCTCCATTTCGGCAGTGTTGGACGTAGGGCTAGACATGTCTTGTGCTTAACATTTGCTTTTTGAGAGAAGTTTTCAGATATATATATCATGTGGCCTTTGTAGAAGATCGAGCCTCTGTTTTCCCTTGTGGTCATAATTATCTGTCAGGCATGCCAGGATCAGTCTTCGTGCATCTGCCTGAATGCAATCTATGACTATCAGCCCTCTGAGATTCCAGGGGTGGGGAGAAAGAGACGCCATATGCTCCAGCAGAAAGAAGAGTAAGAAGGACAACATATCTTACTGTTCACCTGACTCTTCAACCCCAAGTATCAAATCATTATCCCGTCTATTACTGTCCTTCAAGTCCACAGTCTTTCTATTTATATTCCATGTCAAGGCCCGAGTCAAAAAATTATGGAGCATTTAGCCCCCTTGATCCTCAAATTTGAAAATGCATCTCTGAAAAATCTGGTGTCAACTGAAAGAACGCAACACCGATGAGTGTAGACATTATTTTTGTTACTTTGGTCACAGTGGACCCATTGGATGTCCTTGCAGAAGAAATGTGTTCATAAGTGTATCCAACCCTGCTGTCAACTTGGATGAGGTATTAAAGCTCAGTTTTAATTTCCTCGAAAGAGCCTCTGAGAAAAGGAGATAATAAGGTAGCTTCAGGATAGACATGTCAGTCATCCAAACAATGGTCTTGACACCAAACACTTCCATTCGGATGCATGTCACCACAGTCAAAAAGTCAGACCTCAGAATACCAGGGACAACCACCAGATAAGCAATATAGTCCAGGCACAATGGTGGCAAAAGCAGAAGTTGTGGGTTGAGGTAGCAGCTAAGAGGGCAATAGTGATCACTGTCCAAGAGTGTCCATAGGGCTCAGCAAGACTCTTTCAAAAGACACTAAAGGTCAGAACCATAGGTGCACCAACATACAAAAGAAGTGTGTTGTATAGGGCAACTGCAGGGGCACCTTGTACTTTTGCACAAGTGACATGAGGGCTAGTTTGAAAATGTCTGTTGTGGGTCTAGCAAAGGGTTGGGGAACTTCCCAACCCAATATAGCCTCCAGAGTCCAACAGCCTTATTCATGAAGGCTAAATCGGCTCGCAAAGGGCCGGATTCTGAGAATCCGGCCCTTTGCGAGTGCGATTTTTGATTTTGGGATTCAGCATCCCAAAAGCAAAAATCGCTAATTGCGATGTCGCAAATGTGCGAGGAAATGACATTTAAGGAATCTCTATTTGAGATTCCTTAAATGCTATTCAACATCCTATTTCAATTAGCGATTTCGCTATTTCTAGGCGCAATTTACCGCGAGGTCAGACCTCGCGGTAAATTGCGAAAACTCAGAAAAATGCATTTAAATGCATTTTTCTGAGTTGCATGTTACACACACACATGTCCTTTGGACATGTGTGTGTGCAACACCTGTGTCACAGATCATTTGAGGGGTGCTACAGGGTGTCCTTTGGACACCCCTGGCACCCTTAAAATCGCTATCTGAATTGCGAGTAGCAAATTGCTACTCGCAAATAAGGGATACTCCCCATTCATTCCTATGGGCCTTTTGGCCCATAGGAATGAATGGGGAGTTATTCCTTTTTTTGCGAGTAGCAAATTGCTACTCGCAAATAGAGAACATGTAGGAATCGCTATTTATTTAGCAATTCCTACATGAATGCCGTTTTGCGTGTCCTCAATAGCGAGTCGCTATGATTCGCTATTAGGGCCACGCAAAACGGCCCGTACATGAATCAGGCTGCAAGTCCTTTGTGAGAACACCACCTCAGCGTCATCTACAGTGCTCTCTATCACTAACTCAACACTGTTACTCCAGTGTGCACCATAGCTGTAGTCGATTTGTGGCTCACTCCACCCCATCACACTACCCATATGGCAGTCACCTCAAATGTTCTTCAGTAGCACTGTTTGCCAACATGTTAGAGCACTTAATTCCTGCAACAGCAACCAGTCAACGCTCTTCCTTCCTCATCATTGTAGGAAGCCAGGTAAGTGGATACCACAGGTGTATCAGGTTTGTTGAGCCTTTCATAGGCTTGGGTCAAGTCTGCAGGGCTAGAAGGCGAAGCAAATGGAGCAATGTCTGGTAAGGAGGGAGTTGGACAAGGTGCTCCAGTTATGTCGTTTCAATAACCCACATCTAGCCGAGCTAGGGTGCAGAGCAGAACACATGGGTTCTCCTAGAAGAAATCGGAAATAGGTTTGCTAATTTGCGACTGGCCACAACCAGTGAGGTGGTCAAGATTACAAGATGGCAGCTTCCTTTGCAGGATTTAGGACCTGTCTATTTTATTTTATTATTTATTTATTAATTGATTTTGTTAAGCGCGACAGCTACCCATAAGGGTTTCCCGGCGCTAAGAGACAGAACGACAACATAAGGCAGAAGATTTTAGAGATCAAAGAGCCAGGTCTTCACCGCTCTGCGAAATTGCATGTGACAGTTTTCCATCCATAGGGCCAACGGAAGTGAATTCCACAGTCTGGGTCCTAAGTTCGCAAAGGAGCTACCGCCCATTCTGGTAAGTTTGAACCTAGGTACATTAAAGAGATGGTGGGATGAGGAACGGAGAGAGCGAGCTGGAAGGTAGGGGCTGACAAGGGCCTGAAGGTAGAGGGGTGCTGATCCGGTTTTGATCTTATGCATAAAGCTCAAAGCTTTAAACTTGATCCGGTTTTCAACACAAAGCCAATGCAGCTCTCTCAGGCGTTCTGTAATGTGGTCACGTTTACGACAGCCATAAATAAGCCAAGCTGCAGCATTTTGTACCAACTGAAGGCGACGTATGACGGCCTTTGAAGACCCCAGATAGAGCACATTGCCGTAATCCAGTCTGGAGGTCACCAAGGCGTTCACGACAGATCTCTGGGTGTTTTTGGGGAGCATCCAGAAGATTTTACGCAGCCATCGTAGAATGGTAAAACAGGTGGCTGTGACTCTGTTGACCTGATCTTTCATGGATAGTACCCTATCAATAATTACTCCCAAGTTTCGCACTTGTTCAGATGGAGTTGGAAGGGGACCCATGGTGGTGGGCCAGTGAGTCAGGTTCCAGAGATCGGGTTTATTGCCAAGAATCAGGACCTCCATCTTTCCGCCGTTTAACTTGAGTAAGTTGTTGTTCATCCATTCAGATATCTTGCTGAGTCCAGTTTGCAAAGGGGAAGGAGCCGTGGGATCAGTTTGAGAGTGAGAAAACAATTTGTGAATCGTCGGCATAAGAAAAAAGATTTAATCCAGAACATTGTGCAACATAAGCCAAAGGTGTGACATATAAATTAAAAAGAAGAGGGCTAAGGATAGACCCTTGGGGTACCCCATGGGGGGAGGGGTGGCTCTTAGAGGATGATGACTTAGAAAAAATTTGAAAAGTGCGGTCAGACAGGAAAGATGCGAGCCAGTCCAATGCTTTGTTGCCAATGCCGATGGCAGCAAGGGATTTGAAAAGGATACTGTGTAGCACAGTATCAAAAGCTGCGCTGAGATCGAGTAAGATCAGCGCAACTGTTTCTCCTCGATCCAAGAGCAGACGCAGATTATCTGTAACGCCCAGCAGGGTCGTCTCCGTAGAGAAGCCGGGGCGAAATCCCGATTGGGAAGGATGTAACAGGTTGTTGTCTGTTACAAATTTTGAAAGATGGGCGTGGATGTGTCGTTCCAGGACTTTCGAGAATGCCGGTAGTAAAGAAATGGGACGATAATTGGCTGTTATTTTGGGATCCGCCTGTGGCTTCTTCAATAGCGGGGTGACCATGGCATGCTTCCACCAGCTAGGAACAGTAGCAGTATCAAGTGAGTGGTTTAGCATCTTGCAGATGGTGGATAGATGCGAAGAGTTCAGAGAGCGCAGAATCGGGGCGGGCAAAGGGTCCAGCGGGGATCCTGATTTGATTTTGCTCAGTGTTTCTGAGAGAGTTTCCGGACAGAGATCCGGCCAAGACAGCAGTAGAGGCGAAGGTGACCCAGAAGAGTTTATGGCCACATTCCTAGTCTGAGGAGAAGTAGAGGAGACAGGTATTTTGCTTTGAGCGAGAATGTCCTGATGTATATTCGTAATTTTGGAAGTGAAGTACTGGGCAAGCTCATCGCATTTCGTGTTGGATAGTTGGGGAGGTGTAGCCGTGGTCTGTGAACCGGCGAGCTCCTTCACCACGTTGAACAGGGTTTTTGATTTATTTATTGCTTCGTTTATGGATTTGTTGACGTGGATGGCTCTGGTTGTAGCACACGCCTTATGATAGCATTTCAGCTCAGTTTTATAGGCGGTACCAGATGTAAGAGAATAGTCTTTCCTCCATAGGCGTTCTAATTTCTTACATTTTGATTTGTGCAAACGAAGCGACTCATTGTACCAAGGAGCGGGTGCTTTGTGAATCATCCCTTTCTTGCGGGTAGTGGGAAGACAGGTATTTAAGGCTTCCGAGAGCCAGTCGTTTGCAGCGCAGGCCATCACATCCATATCATTGGACGTAAATATATTATCTGGCTTGAGATCAGATAGGATTGTATTGAAAACAGCAGGGTCAAACTTTTTCCAATCCCTTTTCTGTGAGTAGGTATCAGGTTTGTGAGTGGGTGTATTTACATAGTTAGTGACGGTGAATTTGATTAAAAAATGATCAGACCAGATGATTGGCACCGCCGTGAAACACTTTACATGGATACTATTGGAGAAGATTGGGTCTAAGAGGTGACCGCCTTTATGAGTGGAACCCTTGTTAGATAAGCTGAAGTTCATGGAAGCAAGGTCTGCAATAAGGTTGCATGCCAGATTGCCATTTTGATCGTCCAGATGTACGTTCAGATCACCAATGACGAAGAAGTTGCTAGATATAGATAAGGCCGGGGCTATGATTTCAGAGAGTTGTGACTGCCAGGCGTTGCTAAGACCTGGAGGGCGATACACTAGTAGACCAGAAAGGGTAATTTTGGGTTGGAGAGCCAGCTTAAAAAACGCTGCCTCACTGCCGTTTAATGGAGTAGGATCCAGATGGCATTGATAGGTATTTTTAAATATTATTGCAACACCGCCACCAATTTTTCTGGGGCGATCATGCCTTACAATCGCATATTGAGCAGGAAGAGCTTCTGCAATATCTGGTCCAGAACTATCACGGAGCCACGTCTCTGTAATGAAGAGTGCGTCCGGAGATTCATCCGTGAGGAGATCAAAAATCTCACGTTTGTGTTTGGGTAGGGACCGGCAATTCAAGCTGAGAAAGGTGTAGCATGAGGGAGAGTGGGTTGCTGCTCGGGAAGCTAGACTACGACATCGTTGTGGAGTATCCAGATGGAAGGAGCAGTGGGGGCAGCATTGTGGAAATTGATCTAGCATATTAAAAGTAGCTGTCGGATGGTCCAAATTGGGTCTAAGAGCGAGGATCTGATCAGCGTCATAGCATAGTCGAGGACTTACCGTTGGACCAGGGGGTATGGCCCCTGGGCCCGGAAGGCGCGCCCGCTGCGCCCGTCCACTGCGCGTACGGGGAAAGCACATTATTAATAGGAAGGGAAGTGAGGGAGGGGCGTGGCCTGTTGGAGGGGGGCGTGGCCAGTGGCCTCTGGACAATGGCGGCGATGATGTTGTGGTACCGCTGCAGCTATACAATCAGCTGCGCGGGACTGCTAGAGCCTTGAAAGGTTTTAAAGTGCAAGTGCCCAGGAGGGGGAAGAAGTGAGTAAAATACAATCAAGAATCACAATTTTAAAAGAAATAACAAGTTTCGCTATCTCCCGGCTTCCGCCTCAGGAGTTCTATTTGCCTCTGCCTCGCTCTCGCATTCAGCGCGATTTAAAGGTTTCGGCGGGGGCCTGGCCTGTTGGAGGGGGGCGTGGCCAGTGGCCTCTGGACATTGGCGGCGATGATGTTGTGGCACCGCTGCAGCTATACAATCAGCTGCACTGGACTGCTAGAGCCTTGAAAGGTTTTAAAGTGCAAGTGCCCAGGAGGGGGAAGAAGTGAGTAAAATACAATCAAGAATCACAATTTTAAAAGGATTCAGGACCTGTCTACCCAAGACTTCAATAATGAAAAAGAAGCACACAGTGCAGAAAACCACACAAATGAAACTAGTAACAACAGTGTTGGAGAAATGCAGGCAGGCCATTGATGAAAGTGCATGTGGCTCTAAGGTCCAGTAGTCATGATGGCCCAGGCGCAGGTATAGCCAAAACTTGAGAAGGTATTACTTGAAGCTGGACTTTATGTAACATCTCATGAGGCCAGTAGTGATGAAGGAGAAAATAGCAAGTAGAATTGTCCTACAACCTCTATAGAATGATAGAGTGCCTCTGTAGAGTATGTAGCTGGTACAGGCTGTCAGACTATCAAGGGCCACACAAAGAGAGACCTCAGTTTGTAGTTCAGGCAGATGAGATGTTGCACTGCATTTGTAGTGGTTGAAGAGAGATTCCAGCAGATTTTATCTGTGGACAGGATGCACAGCATGATTGCCTGTTCACAATTGCAGCATCAGAAGTTGTGGCTAGCAGGTGCCAGACGCTTATAAGCACACAAGGTAAATTCTTTGAAATCAAGTCCCCCAGCCAGTGCCAAATTTGTAAAAATAAAACAAGTACAGGTGCCCATAATCAATCGTTGTTAAGGCTGTGCCACCCACTTCTCCCTGGTGTGACCCACTTCTCCATCTGTGGCTGCATAAAATCCCACTTAGGGTACCAGTTTGCAACAATGGCACTACCCACTTGTAACGTTAGCGCTCTAGTCTTCACACCAGCGTGATGACGTAGAGCGCCCCCCGCCCATCTTAGGATGCACGCGCATCCCCCGATATGAGCGCGAGTGCCGGAGCCTTAGGACGTGTCAGCTCGGCGCTCTCTGGTGAGAGAAAGGTACAATAAAAGCTCCATAGTTACAACGCTGCCTACTGTCTTCATTTCACAGTAGAGTGAACCTTTACACCACTGACTTGACAAACAAAGCCCAAAGCTGAATATTCACGAGTGAACAATGCAAGTGAGTTTATCTTCTTCACGGAGGGTTCTGGTGTGTACTTTATACAGAAATTCCAACAGTATATTTGGGAATTCCTAAAAAAATAGGAAAGTATGAACCTGGTTAAGTATGACAAACATTTTTGTACAATTTTAGCTTCTAGCTATAATTTGTTTTTGAATTGGATGACAAGTCTTTCAGTGAGTGTTTTTCACTCAGAACGTGTCAAACGATCTATATGCTGCCTGCATTTCTAAGGCTGTTTGACTTAGAGTCAACATGCTAATATTTGAGTGCATTAATTACGAATATCTGCTTTGTACCCCCCCTACCCATTTTGGGGAGGTGGCACACTGGATTAGGTCTACTTAATACCAATGGGAAATGTATTTCACACACTTTTCAGGCAAAAGGATAACAGACAATTGTCTCTCGCTCTTCTCTTTGACGAGCTAGGCTCATCCAAATCCAGAGTGTTACGGGGCAGACAAGCCTGCCAGAGAAAATCCTGTTCACATGGGCTGTTTGTAAAGGTGTGAACCCTCACCACGGCCGCAAGAAATAATAGACACACTCAGCTGTTAGTATTTTATAATACATTTTTTTATTGTGTCCAATCGTTATGTAAACCTTGTGCATCAGAGCAATTGCAATTAATATGGTAATCTCAGCAGCTATTATAAAGAATATAAAACACATCAGAAAAACCCAGAGCATTTTACATCACACATCCCTGCTACATTTAATACATTTGCCTAATCACCACCTAACACCTATACATATGTATTGGGAGTCTCATTGTTATTTCACAAAAGGTCAGCTGAAAGGTCAGTAGGGCCCCTATGTGCTACCACATTTTCCCATAGAAACAAAATGGGTCAGACCCTTTGATTCATCAGGCCATAATTTCCCTAAGTATGCTACCTCATTTACTTATCTTCATATACCTTAAAAAGCTGCCTGGCCTGCAATCGGATAATACCGCTCCTGCATCTCCTCTCAAGCTATCAGTCTTTGTGCCTGCCCCTTCCAAAATTGTGGGTCACTTTATACCCATCTCTGCAAAGATGCTCTATGGAGAAGGGAGGGGCAATTGATATGTATATCAACAAAAAAGAAATACAGAGTTCCCCGGGTCCAGTCAACTAAAAGACTGTCATTGGCTTCTCTCTAATTAGGTCAAAAAAAGGGGGTGAAATAAGTGAGTGTTGTGAACCCTCTCTCGGAATTTATAGGGGTACCTCACACAGGTCGCCGGTTGGACTACATTTGTAATCCCACCCGGTGATCGTCCAGCGTCATCATTGGTACCCTGCCCCTGCGACAGACTGGCAGTGCAATGCCTGTCGGGCAACAATAATTGCTGCTCTTTGGCGGGGATCTTCTATTCCTTAGCCAAAGGGTGTGTGGATGTAAGGGGCCTTACGCGGGGGGGTAAAGTGTGTTAGTGCAAGAGTGAGCGTGGGTGAGATAAAAGAAGTCAGTAGAGTCCAAAATTGAGTTTTTTTATTGGTGTGGCTCACTGCTTTATTAAAAATTAATCAGGGGAATGGAGGCAAAACGCTCAAGGTAGTTAGCCTCATTCGACCCTAAGTGTGTGAAAGGTCTTTCACACACTTAGGGTCGAATGAGGCTAAAGCAGTGAGCCACACCAATAAAAAAACTCAATTTTGGACTCTACTGACTTCTTTTATCTCACCCACGCTCACTCTTGCACTAACACACTTTACCCCCCCGCGTAAGGCCCCTTACATCCACACACCCTTTGGCTAAGGAATAGAAGATCCCCGCCAAAGAGCAGCAATTATTGTTGCCCGACAGGCATTGCACTGCCAGTCTGTCGCAGGGGCAGGGTACCAATGATGACGCTGGACGATCACCGGGTGGGATTACAAATGTAGTCCAACCGGCGACCTGTGTGAGGTACCCCTATAAATTCCGAGAGAGGGTTCACAACACTCACTTATTTCACCCCCTTTTTTTGACCTAATTAGAGAGAAGCCAATGACAGTCTTTTAGTTGACTGGACCCGGGGAACTCTGTATTTCTTTTTTGTTGATAGTCTTTCCAGGACATATACATTGGACCCCCTTAAAAATTGTCCTAACCCCATGTTCCCTCTTGTTGATACAAAAGCAATTGATATGTAGTCTTTCTTATCTGCACTGTAACGCACAAGACATGTCTAAATTGCAGGCAATTTGTTGAAAATCTGCCTTTCACGCATGGTCATTCTGATTTTTTTGCCTTTTTGCTGAACCCTATTTTAGCTGACTTTAGACCTCTGTGCCCTGTACTCCTGCTAACCAGTAGTACATTGCATGTCTCACCCTTTAAACATGGTTGTATTTGTGTGCTCCAAATTGGCATTTTTAACTTACTTATAAATCCGTAAAATTTGGTACATGGGGGGCAGATTTACAATAAGTGACGCATCCCTGCATATCAGCAGGGATGCGCCACTTATTGTGGGCCATGCCTCTGCCACCATGGATGCGCCGCATTTACAATGCAGCGCACCATGGGGCAAAAACAGCACAGCTGCGTCACACATCTGTGCCGTAAAGGTGGCGCATTGCTGGACTTGCATCGCAAGCGCGACGCAGCTCCAGCAATGCTCTGGGGGGCCCTATTCTTACAATGCTGCGTCAATCCTTAGGCCTGCTTCAAGCAGGTGCAGGGTTTTGACGCAGCATGGGCCCCAAAGTGACTGAGGGAAATCTTGTAGATTTCACTCAGCCACTTTTAGGAGGCGTTCCTGCGTAGGAACGCCCCCCCATTGCACAGGAACGCCTCCTTCTGGCGTAGGGCTTTACAACGTGACGCATCACCCAGATGCGTCACGTTGTAAATACCCCGCACCATGGCGCCTCTTTTGCGCTGCCGCTGCGTCACAAAAGTGATGCAACGGTGGAGTAAAAGAGGCGCAAGGGGCTTGTAAATCTGCCCTATGGTGTGTCCAGTTCCTGTAAGTTAAATGCCATTAGTGCAGCGCAGCACCCATTGTGCCAACCACTATAGTGGTAGTGCAAACGTGGCTTCAGGCCTACCATTATAGCTTGACTGTAGCAGTCTGACAACAGAAATTCAAACCGTCAAAATACATCCTTTTGAGATGTCAAAACATAACTTTTAAATATTAACAAGTCAACACTAAGTAGACCTTATAGCTTATGAGGCAGCGTGCATGATATGTATGTAGTGACTGAATGTCCTTAGAGTGACTAACACCTGAAAGTTATTTTCACTGTAGCAAGACTGGCTGTTCCTTGGAGAAACACTTGGATGTACTATCAAATTTAATAATGCTATATTTGGTTGGGAAACAGCTAGAAACATAATTCAAGAAAACGTTTTAACATTTATTAAAACCCAATTCAATGGTAAAGTCAGATTCTTAATCTTTATTCAGGAAGGTACTTTTAGAAAGTTACATTTTCCATGCCTGATGCCTCTGGAGCCTAATTTTTATTAGCTTCCAACCATCACCTAACTGCGGAATGGCCCTGGAGGAGGTGTGAAATCTACTCCCATTCAGATTAAAAGTAGGGAAAGCATGGGGCTTTGAAGGGGTAACATTAACTATGTCCACTCCAGTCTCTACAACAGTAGGGAAAGTATTGCATTTCGGAGGGGTGAAATCTACTATTCCCACTCCAATCAGCGAAAGAGTAGGGAAGGCGCTGAACTGCGAAGAGGCTAATTTTACTATTCCTGCTGCAATCTAAGCAAATGTATGGAAAATACCTCAATTCAAATACATTACATAAATAAGTAACCCCATCAATGTAAAAAAAAGATACATTGGTAATATACAAATATTAATGAACATATATATATATATATATATATATTACCTACTGGCGGTCGCCAGTAGGTATATATAGTTAGGATTTTTTCTCTATGTAACTTTTGAAAATTCTATGTCTAATAACTTTGGCGTTTGTGGACGGAACTGGCTGACATTTTCAGGAAAATGGCACATTTTGTTTCTGAGCAGCCCCTGAAAATTTGGGGGTGTTTCGTCAAGGGGGGGGCCGAGAAAAAAGGGGGGTCCCAAAACGCGTTTTTAACATTGAGTTTTCCATAGGGCGTTTGGCCTCACTTTTAGCTCGAACGGCTGAATGGATTTGCACGAAACTTGGCAAAATTGTAGGGACTGTTAGCCCGATGTGCCTTTGCTGGGTCTCAATATATGTGCTCCAGTGGATTTTGAGAAATTAACGTTTTAAAAAATTTATATATCTGTGACAGCGTCCCGGGTAGCGATCCGGTTCGCGTACTTTTCGCGTTACGGAACTTTGCGTAGCGCAGCTGATTGGCTCTCCGGTGTCTGTCAACATTCTAAACAGTCCGGAGCGGCCGCCATCTTGTCTCTCGTAGGATCGAGATACAAGAGGAGGAGAAAAACGAAGGGGGAATTTAATGAAAGGGGGCAAGGTAGACCCTTCTTGACCCCCTAGGAATGATGTTGGGGTTATTAAAGGGTCCCGTGGGGCAAATAAAAAAATATTGATTTTTTTGCGGTAGAAGCGCTTTCCGGTTCGCGAACTGGGTCGCGAACAGGTAGCGAAACGGGAATTCGCCATTTTGTGTTTCGATTTAATTAAATTACAAGATGGAGGAAAAACAACGTGAGAAATGGGTATAAGGGGGTACGGGAGACGTATCCTGACCCCCTATGTTTTCTGAGGGTGGCTGAGGAGGCTCATATATGTTGATACTTGTCTTCCAGCGGCTGCGCGTGAGCGTTTTTTTTTTTTTTGCTGCATGACGTCTGTTAACGTTTGTTCCGAAGGAAATCAGGAAGTGTTGACCGCCATTTTGACACTGCGAGTAAATATATTGTTAAAAATAATTGTTATAAATTAATCCGTATTGATAAACATTGTCTGCGCCATCTTGCCTTTTTTCCAATGCCATAATTTTGTCGTGCACGGCAGCCATTTTAGATGCCTTGACCAGACCCACTCTCTGCACGTCGCCGATCCTCAGCATGGCTCCCCACCCTCGCAAGCATCTCTCCCACGCACTGGTCACCCCCGCTCTCTCTCTCATGCATGGGCCATAAACCTCCCCCCATCTGCGCTGTTCTTCCCTGAGAATCACACCCTGTGCCCGCCCGACACCTCCCTTTCACCCTATTCACTACCGCACCCTCTGACACTCCTCTTCCTCTGTGTCTGATTGTCCAGGCCGGTCCTAGGCTATCACCTAGCCATGCGGATGTAGTTTATGGCCCCAACTTTAAAGAATCACCCCTCTTCAAAGGAGTTACAGTAGATCAAGGCCCCCACCTCATGAGATCCGTCACATGCTCTCATGCTGACACCAGCTTCAGTCTGAAACATCCAGAAACACTGTAGACTATCAATTCGATGAGTTCCGGTGGAGCCGCAACGTGACCCGGTAGGGAAGAACTTGCCCTCCCCTTTTTGGAGTGATGGTTCTTGTTACCTGTCCCCTCTGTTGTCATCTAACAGAACCTTTTTGGATTGCCGAGTGAGAAAAGAAAACGTGGGGCTTTCATCGTTTTGGAAAAAAAAATGTTTTAATCCAATGAAAAGTGTTATTTTTAGGTCATATGATCAAGCCTTCCATCATTAGGAAACCAAAAGTAAAATGAACCAATGAAAAGTTTTATAAACAAGTCACATGACCTGTTATGCGGCTTTGGGCTATAAAAAGCCCGTGAGGCGGCGTCAGTAGCGGACTGATGTGCGAATAGGCCGAAGGCAGCACAACGCGCCGAGATCCGGATGGCACCGAGGTGGTGTCCAGCAAGTTGCCGCACTGGTGTGGCCATCCTACAATGCTGCGCCGAAAGTCGCCGTGGGGTGCCCTGTTGGCCTGTGAGGTGGCGTCAGTAAGTGGGGGCTGTTTGAGGATCTGACTGCATTGAAAAGCAATGTGATGCGGTGCCTCGCCCCCAAGATGGAGGCTCCTCGGCTGCAGTGGGGCGCCCCTTGGTGTTTCACTCGCTATCCAGCTGAGTTGCGTCCGCACTTGCGGCTACAGTAGGCCGAAGGCAGCACAACGCGCCGAGATCTGGATGGCACCGAGGTGGTGTCCAGCAAGTTGCCGTACTGGTGTGGCCATCCTACAATGCTGCGCCGAAAGACGGCGTGGGGTGCCCGGGGGGAGGCGGCGTGAACGGCCCTCTTCCGCCTCTCCAGGTGGAGGCACCTCATCTGCAGTGCGGCGCCCCTTAGCGTTTCACACGCCGGCCAGCAGAGTTGGGTCCGCACTTGCTGCTACAGTAGGCCGAAGGCAGCACAATGCGCCGAGATCTGGATGGCACCGAGGTGGTGTCCAGCAAGTTGCCGTACTGGTGTGGCCATCCTACAATGCTGCGGGGGGGGAGGCGGCGCAAATGAGCCTCTCCCGCCTCTCCAGGTGGAGGCACTTCATCTGCAGTGGGGCGCCGTCTAGCTGAGTTTCGCCCGCTCTTGCTGCTACAGCGATAGGCGGCTGCAACAGGACTCTCAAAATGGCGGCCTGTTCTTTGGATTTGGGACTGGTCCACTAAAATGGCCCTGGGACACCTTGGAACTCGGACGCTCAAATTTTTTTCCTTTCCTCCAGATGCAAAAAAGGTAAATGCCCGGTACGTTACCTGCCTCATCTGCCACGATGTACTCTCCAGAGGAACCGAAAAAAAATATAGTTATGGTAATTATACCATGCATCGTCATATGGAGAGGTGGCACCCGACTAATTATAGTGCTGCCCAAATTCGAGATTTGGTGGATAACCCCCGACCTGCCAGTACATCCACCAATGAAGTGGCAGTGACAGCATCAGAGGCAAGGGAAACGGTTCTAAATCTTCAGAAGAACTTTGGACAAATGAAAATGACATGTTTAACTTGCGGCAAATTAATTTCATGTGGAGAGTGGAGTGTTAGTCTAATCAATAGAGCTTATGAACATCATCATAGTCGATGGTTGGTGGAGACATTTTGACTATATCCTGGACCTGCTCGGCCTCGCCCAAAATGGCGCCGGTATAAATGGGACTCGTAACTCCTTGTTGTGTACTGGTTGCCCAACCTTGATATCACGAGATACGTATGCAGTTTTGAAGCGCATGGCGGGCGCGGACGAGAATTGATTGAACATTTCGACATCCCTATTGATATTAAGTTCTGATGTGTTATTGATTACTGTACTATTGAAAGTTCGAATTAACGTCACCCATGGTACTTGCCCGCAAATGTATATCTAGATAATGTTATTGTAACTGGCTTGTCGTATTTTAATTATAAAATGTACGTCCACCGATTCCGCAACTGTTAGACACCTTAGTTCTTGCAACCTAATGGCCCGCCCGTTACGTTCTTCTACAGTGTAAATGTCCCCTCATCATATACGATTCCAGTTTGCTCCGTGGCCGGCCCACATGGTTATAGGCCCGTATTTGTATACTGACATTTTCACAATAAAGGTTTTTAAAACAAAACATGGAAGTAGTACTTACATTGGTAAAGTTTTGAATAATAGCCACTGTTTTCGATTCAGTAAAAGGCAAGTGAAATAAAGCAGTCCAATTACATGACGGTTAAAAGGTATAATACGCAGGAACGCAGTAAAGATAAATGGTCAAGGGCTGTTGTGTTTTCTACTCCTGCAACATAAAGTGATCGATAAGAATCTGATATTCATGCCTATCAGAGACTAAGACAGCAGGCCGAGCCTCTTTTGCTCAACGGTTCCCTCATGGGACGAAGAAACGCCCTTTTTCTCGAAAAAGGAATATTTTACTTGCAGGACAGTTGTAAATTTCCCGGGAAAATACATTAGCCTGGAACATTGTTAGTGATAAACTGTAAATGCATCTGGGTCCTTTGCTTTACAAGTCAGAGTGAGAAAAAAAAAGGTGGGGCTTTCATCATTTGGGAAAAAAAAATGTTCGAAAGCAATGAAAAGCGTTATTTTTAGGTCATATGACCAAGCCTTTCATCATTAGAATAACAAAAGTAAAATGAACCAATGAAAAGTTTTATTAACAAGTCACATGACCTGTTATGCTTACGTTACGGGCCGCGCTCTGGATCGCTTCCGGGAAGCTGCGCCTCGCGCACCGGAGCACTTCCGGGTGCGCTAACGCGACGCGTCATATGACGCATTACGCGACAACGCAGGTCCAGAATATAGTCAAAATGTCTCCACCAACCAGCGGTCGGAACACAACCCCTTTCAGTAGTCCAAAAAGTTCTGTAAAATGACAACAGAAGGGACAGGCAACAAGAACCATCACTCAAAAAAGGGGAGGGCAAGTTCTTTTCTACCGGGTCACGTTGGGGCTCCACCGGAACTGATCGAATTGGTAGTCTACAGTGTTTCTGGATGTTTCAGACTGAAGCTGGCGTCAGCATGAGAGCACCCCGTGGCTACGTCGTGGCCATTCCGCGAGCAATCATGGCAGTCGCTCACCACCGGAAGTCTGCGGGAGTCGGGGGGCCCCGGTGACTTTTGTAGAATCTTCAAGGCTGAGGGGACGCTTTTGGGAATGGGGTCCATGCCCTAGCAGTCAAGCGTCTGAGTTCCAAGGTGTCCCAGGGCCATTTTAGTGGGCCAGGCCTAAATCCGAAGAGCCGGCCGCCATTTTGAGAGTCCTGTGGCAGCCGCCTATCGCTGCACTGCAAGAGTGGGCGCAATTCAAGTGGATGGTGGGCGAGACGCTGTAGCCGCAAGAGCGGGCGCAACTCAGCTGGTTGCGTAAAGCGCTGGGGTGTACCTGAAAAACCTCCACCTGGGGAGGTGGGGGAGGCTCGTTCGCACCGCCTCTCCCTTCTAGTGCATCCCACGCCGTTTCCTGGCGCAGGAATATGTGATGGTCGGACTAGGGCACCGCAGGACGTGTCTTCAGGTCGAACGGATTGTGGGACAAGGTCCAGAATGGAAGAGTCACCAAAAGGCAAAAAGTTCCGCTTGACCCCGGGAGCCGGCCGCCTATGTCGGGGGCGATCTCAGGCCACACCAGGGCAACAAGACTTGGGGAGGGGGTCGGAGCCAAGCGCCCCCTCCGAGTCCGCGCCATCACACCGCCCCTTGGGGGCCTCCGTCAAGCGGTTTAGGGAGGCACCGCATCACATTGTTTTCAAATGCAGTCAGGTCCACAAACGCCCCCCACTTACTTTGAGAATAGTGAAGCTGCAGCAGGTGCAAATAAGCTTCAGACAGTGTTACAAGCGCTGCTCAGAACTCTGAACTATGGCACCCAACATCCAGGACTTATGCCATTTGTGCAAGGCAGTGACATCGAAGCAACTCAGGGACCAAAACCATGAACGTACACTCATGTATGAAAATCTTACTATTGATGCTTGACTGAGGCCAAGGAGATCAGAGTGCATGAGTCTCATGCTCGATCGATTGAGCTAGCCGGATCGGGCAACAAAAAGTATAAAATAGTTATGTAAATAGTTATTTAATAAAATGTTTTACCCTGTTACTTTGCTGGTGTGTTGTATATATTTATAATATTTGCATAGGGTTTGTCGTTATTTTGGGTGGGGTGGGTGGCGGAGCCGAGCTGTCTTGCAGCCATCATGGTGTGGAGCTCAGTTCATCTCACTAGTTTCGTATTTCTCATGAGGGGTTGTTTTTAATGTTTCTATTTTAGCGAGGTCAAAAAGAGATCCCATTAGTGGCCTACTGATTTTGCTCGATTCCTTTTGTTTTTTTAAACGATTTTTCACTATCTGCAAAGACTAAACAGAGTATTGCGACTCTGTGCTTGTTTGTAAATAGAGAATGAACCAAAGAGAACCAATTCTAAAACAGTAAATGCTTGGATAACAATCAATCAAATGGAGAGAGAAGCAGGCACGACGGATTACAACGGGGGCAAAGGCCTGCGTTAACTACCCTTCACTATCTGCAAAGAGAGAGTACTCCTAAGAGAAAAGAGGGGGGGGGGCAGCGTTCAAAGCACATCAGCATGCATAAACACGAAAATGTTTTTACCTATCACGTACTTGACATTTGACAGCTTTTGATATTTGCTATTAAAAAACCATTGAAATTCACTGAAAAAACCATAGGTTGTAGACCATATATAGTTAGGAATTAGCATTTACAAAACCTTGAAAATTCACTGAAAAAACCATAGGTTATAGACCATATATAGTTAGGGATTAGCATTTACAAAACCTTATTTTACTCGCACAAAACCATTGAAATTCGCATATATAGTTAGTTGCGCTAACTATATATCGCGCACCCGCAATCCACTGCTGATCATGTCACATATTACATCATTCATGACATGGTCAGTGACATCACTGATGACATCACTGATGACATCTCAAATGACATCACTGATGACATCACTGATGACATCATCGAGTGACTGTATGTTTCTGTAAAGTTTAAATTTGTTTTACATATTGAAGAATGAGTGGATGTATAAGTGTCTGGATGAAGGATTTAGTAGGTGCATGACTGACTGTATGAGGGATTCATTTTGTCTTACTGAATGCATGGGTTAGTGACTAAACTCTCTGAATGTGTGCATCAGTATGTCTGTTGTTGTGTAAGCTGCTGCATGTGTTGATCAGTAGCTATATGAGTGGCTATATGGGTTATTGATTGGTTGCCCAAGTATTTGTATGGGAGACTGAGTGTGTGTGTGGGTGGCTGGGAGGTGTGTGACTCTGTGCATAGATTTGTGAGCAGTTGATTCACTAGGTGTATGGGTTCAAGAGTGCATTTGGAAACAGGTGTATGTTATGTTATGTTATGTTATAACCTATTTGTAAAGCGCACTTCGACCAAGGTTTCATGGGCGGTTGACTGTGTGCATGTGTGTGTTGGTGAGTGAATGGATATCTCAGTGCTACATGTCCAAGTGAGTACATATGTAAAACACAGTGCATGTGAGAGTTGGCATATATAAATGACTATACATGAGAGCCAGTGATTGTGCGAGTGGCTGTATGGATCATTGTGCACTTGTATCAGTGATTGTATAAGAGAGTAAGTATGTGTTAGTATATGTTTGAATAAGTAAGGTGTTGTGTGTATAACTGTATAGTTGAGGAAATGAAAGTGTGATCGATTCTTTGCATGACTGACTAGATGTGTGAGTAACTCCATGGATGAGTGGCAGAGTGTGAGTGTCTGTATAGGTGTTTGAGTGCAGATGATAGTGTTGTATTGATGAGTGACTGTATGTATGAGTGATTCTATGGGTAAATGATTGGATGTGTGTATAGACCTAGCAATCAGTGTGTGCGTATGTAGCAACTGGTATTGGTGTGTCAATGGTTTCAAGAATGGTAGTCTGTGTTTAACAATGGGTGTATCAAAGGTTATATTAGAGTGTGAAGAAGTGCATCGTATTATCACATGAATGATATCATCAGTAATGTGATCAGTGATGTCAATTGAGATGTCATCAGTGATGTCATCAGTGATGTCATTTGAGATGTCATCAGTGATGTCACTGACCATGTCATGAATGATGTAATATGTGACATGATCAGCAGTGGATTGCGGGTGCGCGATATATAGTTAGCGCAACTAACTATATATGCGAATTTCAATGGTTTTGTGCGAGTAAAATAAGGTTTTGTAAATGCTAATCCCTAACTATATATGGTCTATAACCTATGGTTTTTTCAGTGAATTTTCAAGGTTTTGTAAATGCTAATTCCTAACTATATATGGTCTATAACCTATGGTTTTTTCAGTGAATATATATATATATGTGTGTGTGTGTGTATATATAAAAAATCTAAAATCAATCAATTTACATACATACCATTCAATAAACAAAATCATGTTCAATTAATAAATGATTGTTATTCAAATATTAATTCATTAACTTTTCATCCTGTACCCCTACAATCCTAGCAGCCCACATCTAAAATATAACTGAAACAATAACTATTCCATAACTCCCCACCCTAGGCACCCTACAAATATAGCATCCAGCAACTAAAATACAATGAATTCATATCAAATCATACAACTTTATTTCAGTCATAGACCATAAAAGTGCAAATACAGTAGAATTTCATACAGGCAATTTAAAGTCCATAGAAAAGGTACACTGCAAGCCTATTATAAAATAACAATCATGGCAATGTCTAAAGTTCATTTTAAAATTCGGATTGTATATATATATATACATATGGCACCAAGGCAGCAAAAGCCATTGTCTATTCCCATTCGGACCGCATGACCTGCTATGCTGGCTGGATTTAAAAGCTATTAGCTCACTCAGAGATGATTAAATAATGTCAAATCTATATAAACCATAGCAGCTGGATAAGTAAAAAAAAATACATTATAGAATTGTTCAGCAAAAAAGATTGTCATCATGTACAACGGTCTCATGTTTTCAGCAAGTAACTTCTAATTGCCCACATATGTCCCTGAAACTTAGCAACACAGCAATCCATTACCAAACTAGTATCCGATCTTTGGATGCGAAGGGCTTCCGCACAACATTGGGATCCCAGTTGCTTACAGTCGGCCTCAGCCCTTTTCTTCTTGGGTACTTCGGACAAACAAAAAAGACATGGGCAATAGATTTTATAACAGAGCGACAGCTAGGGCATGACTGGGAAGTAATGGTTACCTTTCGCATGAATGAGTTCAGAGGAAGGTATCCAAACCTAAACTGTATGTAGAGCTTCTTATCCTGTGGTATGGTGATTGTTTTAAGATAATATTCATTTGAACTAGTCATTTTGAAGTACATAAACTCCATAGTTAGGCGTCCCCATGAGGAACTTGTAAGAGAGCCCTGTGTTACCCAGTCCCAATGATGGTTCTCAATTGTACCTTTACTAGGTAACAGAAATGGATCCTTTGGGGCCAAGTTACCCTATAGACCTGTTGCACTTAGCAAAGATTTCTATTTTACGGATTCTACTAATCTTCCTAGAATGATCGAGTACAATAACTTCTTTGAGGACAGCAGCATACGAGGATAACTCTGGGCTGGACCTTACACGCAGCCAAAACAGGAAGGGGTTGTTATGGCTGGATTTTCTGAGTAGGTGGGATCAGCCCCCAGGGGCCCCTCCAACCCAGCCAGAACGTACTCACCTTCCCTCCTCAGGACTCCTCTATCCAGGCACCTGGTACCTACCTGAGGATGGGGAACTCGCAATATACAAGCTCATATTATTAAAAACACCACTAAATCTATAGGGATACTAAGAATACTCACTGATTACTAGGGATATCCATACCCTACACCACACTTATTCACATCAGTTGGTCTCGCGGCCATCCTGACCCAGACCGTTCTACCCTAGGGCAGATATGACACACAATCCGGTGCGTCTACACACGGGCCTGCAGAACCCAATGCTCCCTTTTCCAAACTGTTCGCAATCCTGCGAAACTACACACTAGTTCAACCTCCTAGTGTTCTCACTTATTCAAGCCACAATCCAGTGGGTATCCACACTGGTTCGACCCCCCAGTGCTCTCATTAACGCCGCATATCAACGACGACCACATTCCTATGAACACCTATACATATATATATATATATTAGGAAGTCTCTTCACTAAGGGTCTGCTACTACAATATTAGGAGTTAGCCAATTAATATCGTGTGCTCCCTATTCTTGGCATCAAAAGTCCACTCACTCCCTATTTATGTGATCACCACTTACCTGATTGGGATTACTCATCCATTCACATACCTAGCAAACACCTAGGAGCTTTGTTCACCTGGATTGAACAAGAATACAAGGGGACACGTGCCAGTTTTCTACAAACTGGGGGTTGTTTTATTACAGCAATATAAACATTTATACAGATCTGACAAAGACTATAGGTAGAACACACCGCTGAAAGAGAAGGATTACACATAACAGGAACACTCCGCTGAAAGGGAAAAGATTAGACATAAAGTGTAAGTGTAGCTAATGTGATGAAAACAATATCACCTGATTAGTGTGAAGTCTTGTTCTAGCTGTCATCTGGGTTCCTCTCTCGTCTGTGCCTTGGCTCATCTCAGACTCTCTCTCTCTCCTGCACTCTTGGGTACACCTCTGCGCTGATCACTCTGTCTCTGGACTCCTCTCCCCCACACGAACTATCTCCACCTTCCGTCTTCAATCTTAATGGTTCCTGCCGCTCTGATCACCGTTCATTCCACTAGCTTATTCACTCTGTCTCTGCGCCAATGTCCAATTAACTCCATCTGCTCCCATAGGTTAGTCCACGATCTCTCCTCTATCTCTTCTAAAAGGCATTACTTCAGACTCCAGCTATTCACACCTCCTCCTGATAAGCAACTGCTTCTGACTGCTTCCTTCAGTTCCAGCTCACTATTCAACTCAGCTCTTCTCCAGATTGAACCCTCTCTCTCTCTCTGCCAACTCCACTCACTGCTCGACTCTCTGCTGGACTGACCCTCTGCTTGACTCTCTCCTCGACTGACTGACTCCGCCTCTGCACTTCACAAATATAGAATGCTGTTTCCTCATGGAAAGTTCCAGCCATCAGCCCGCCGCCCACCAGGCCTCTGCATCACCTCGCATCAAGGACACACACCCAGCCGGCCGGCCTTTTGTTGTGTCTTCTACACAGAGAATAATACAGCCTACCGATAAGGGCTGGCCCAGACCGGTTCTCTCCAAGTGAAAAACAGCCTTAACTATAAACTTTGCCTTTGCCCTGAAAAGCCTCTCAGCTTCATCAAGATGGAGTCCCTATAGCTCTAGGCCTGTAGGCCTGAAAAGGGTGAAATGCTCCTTAGCTCTGTCAGAATACCTACATAAACCATACCAAAGTGTCTAATATGTCAAAGCCAATAGGCAATAGACAGGTTAAAGTCAAGAATAAAGGCATATTAAGCAGCTATCCTCTTCTAGATCTGGAAAAAAGGGCTTAAAAGGGCCAACACAGGCTAAGAATACCTATACTAGATGCGAGCAAGACTAATGATCTATATCACTGCTAAATAAAGCCAAAAACTCTGCCATAACAGGGGTGTAGCTTAGCCTTCTCTGTGATAGAGGGTCTGCCCAGGTCCAACTTTAATGGATGTAACAGCGTGCTCCATGGTAAGGAGACCAAGGTCCTAAAGAACTTGCTCTCAGAAATCAAGAGGGACTCAATCTTTTCAGAACCCCACAGATTGGCCCCTTGCAGTGTTGAGCCTACTACTTTAGCGTCATAGAGCTGAAGTGGGGCTGCCACTGGTTTGCTAAAGGAAGTGCTGTGTTCTTTTAACAAGGACCCCACAATGTTTCTGTGCTTGAGAGCCTGTTTGGCTATGTGGGGCTTCCATGAAATGTCTTCTGAGATGGTAACACCAAGGTAGTCAAAAGTGTTCTCCTTCCCCATAGGGACCTCCCACCAGTAAGATTTTGCCTCTTATTGTCTTATGTGGGTTAAGCTATAAGAGCTTTGTCCTTGAGGTATTGACTTCTAGACCCTGGGAATCAAAAATGTTTTCAAAAGACCCAAGAGTAGTTGAAGCCCACCTGGTGTTTTTGAGACTAGCAGGGTATCATCTGCAAACAATAAGGTTACCAGTTTTCTCCCCCCAAAGTTGGGGCATACGCTGGAACCTCTGAAATATGCTGAACCACACCATTTACAAAGACAGAAAAGAGTGTAGGTGCCAGGACACAGCCCTGGCGTACCCCCTTGTTGATTTCTATTGAGCCAGTGAGCTGGCCTTGGCAACCCCAACAAACCCTAGAAAATTTTGCCTCATGAAGGCAAATAATGAGTAAAAGAATCTATAGGCAGAGACCCATATCATTTAAAACTTGCCAGAACTAATTCCAGGGGACGAGATCAAAAGTGGCCTTAAGGTCTATGAAGCCTACATAGAGGCTTTCGCGATCAAGGACCACAGTCTTCCAGGTGAGTTGAAGAAAAAAAAACTCCTGGTCAATGGTACTCTTTTTTTCATCTAAACCCAGCTTGGAATGAGAACAAGATGTGGTGGTTGTTCATCCAACACTGGACTTTTAAGAGGAGAGTTCGGGCAAACATCTTTTGGATACTATTAGATTTATTGGTCTATAATTACAGGGTAGGGATCTGTAACCTTCCTTAAACACAGGGATCACTTCTGCTCCCTTACAGGAGGGGGAAGTTTGGGCCCCCTTAGCAATCACAGTGGCTAAAGTCAAAATATAGTTTTCCCAAATTTAGCTGTCATGTACAAACATATCTCCTGGAATGCCATCAGGCTGGCAGCTTTAGCCTTTGCGATAGAAGAGATGCAGGTCTTATTTCACTTAAAGAAAAAAATTCTGCTGCTGAGACGGGAGTGATGCCATAATTGGGATCTTCTGCCTCTTGTATGCATGACCCAGAATATAGTAGAGAGAAACAGACATACCATGCCTTAATCAAGATGTTATTAATCAGCGGTGGAGGCCTATTTGAGACTCCCTAGTAACAAGGAGCCAGAACTTTTGTGAGTCTTTCATATCACAGGTCTCCCTAATCAGCGCCCATCTATCTTCACCCCACTCCTTTTTGGCCCTTTTTTGTGCCAACTTGTACCATCTCCTCACATCCCTCACAAGAGCCACATTATTCACTCTGATTGCCTTGGCTAGTTGTCTTCTAAGGGCATCCACACTCCTTGTTAAACAATGGGTTCTAGGAGCTTAACTTCTGGCCTGATTCGTGCAAATGGAGTGGTTCAATAAAGTATCTTGCTAGCTGCTCGAAAAGACCAGTGTGGCAGGCTAGGATCTTGTCCCACCCTCTCGAATGGCACATATGGGTTGCAATTTCTGGTGTAGATAGCAGCAATTTTAGCTTGATAGCTTTGAGCTTGCCTTCATCCCTGGCTACCTGGGGCCATTAAAGCCTACGATTGTGGTTGGAAGGGAATAACTCCTTTGAGGTTAAGACAGGATTTGGAAGGTTAGATAGGCCCACCCAAGGTAATCCCACTGAGAGTTGCAAGGGATTATGATCACTGTCCATGGTAAAACCCACGGCCATGTCAACCACTGTATGCCATAGCTTAAGTTTCACCAGAAAATAATCTATGCGGCTTGTATTGTTGGTTCTTTTGAAGGTATTAGGACACTATCCGCCCGATTCATCAAAGAAAATAGCGCTCGCAAAGGGCCAGATTCTGAGAATCTGGCCCTTTGCGAGAGCGATTTTTGCATTTGGGATTCAGCATCCCAAATGTAAAAATCGCTAATTGCGATCTCGCAATTTTGCGAGGAATTACATTTAAGGAATCTCTATTTGAGATTCCTTAAATGCAATTCAACATCCAATTTCATTTTGCGAATTCGCAATTTCTTGCCGCAATTTACCGCGAGGTCAGACCTCGTGGTAAATTGCGAAAACTCAGAAAAATGCATTTAAATGCATTTTTCTGAGTTGCATGTTACACACACACATGTCCTTTGGGCATGTGTGTGTGCAACACCTGTGTAAAATGTCATTTGAGGGGTGCTACAGGGTGTCCTTTGGACACCCCTGGCACTCTTCAAATCGCTATCTTATTTGCGATTAGCAAATTGCTAATCGCAAATAAGGAATACTCCCCATTCATTCCTATGAGCCTTTTGGCCCATAGGAATGAATGGCGAGTTATTCCTTATTTGCGATTAGCAATTTGCTAATCGCAAATAAGGAATATGTAGGAATCGCATTTCTTCATGCAATTTCTACATGAATCCCGTTTTGCGAGTCCTTAATAGCGATTCGCTATGAATCGCTATTAGGGCCTCGCAAAACGGGAGCATGATGAATCAGGCTGTTAGTATCCAATCTAGTATGCCAATTTGCTGCCCTTAATAGGGAGAGGACATTTAGTTGGAGTGCTGCTTGGGTAAATTTTTTTAGTGGGGATAGTTCAAGGTCGGGAACATGCCACAATGCATCCTCCTCACTGGCTCCACAAATATCCTCCCTTTAAAGTGACTCGAAGATGACATTAAAGTCACCGGCTACAATCAAGACTGGCGATGAGGCCCTATCATCCAAAAGTGAATATAGCTCATCCAACATGGTTCACCGCCTTCTGGCCCTAGTACCTCTAGCATAGACATTACAGATGTCAAGCAAGGCACCATTCCGGCCTTTAAGTTGGTCAGTTAAAATGTCTGAGCTATCAGATGGAAGTTCTTGAGATGTGCAATGGGTGCAATCCTAACCCATATTAACAACCCCCCACTGGTCGTCCTGGTTTACTTCAAGATGCTAGATGAAAAAGGTTACATAGCCAGGGACTCCTGTCAAACTTTTCAATGAAATGAATTCGATGGGGGAGGGATAGTTTAGATCTTACTGGGCCACAATCCATGATGATATTCAGAGTGTGTTACCCACTTCCTTGTTACTATTAGGATTTAGTCGTAGAGCATCTAAGGTATTACCCAACATCCCATGCAGTTGGGCTTTGTTGGTCTTGGATACTCCTACAGTTGACTTTCTAACGGAAGAAGAAAGCACGTTGGTGATTTGAATGCCGTTCAACGAGAGGGGTGTAGGATAAAATGCAGTAAGTGTGCATTTTTCTTCCAGAGGGTGCTGGATGTTTGAGAGATTTGATATTGGAAACTTTGGGCATATATGGTCATTTGGGAATTTGAGTTAGTCGTTAACTGCTTGAGAGGAGTTTATACCCAGATGAGTTGCAGGGGAGCGGACAGTAACAAGTGAAGGGTTAGATGGAAGTCTATATTTAAATTGGATGTGTGTAGGTGTGGGGGAGCTGAGTGTGTCATCCATAGCTATCAGATTATGTGCCACCATTCTATCAGCCAAACACAGTTTGATACAATCCATGTGATTGCTAAGATGAGTGAGCCTTCTTGCTCCTACGATATCATCTCTTATGACTAACCTGGATCCTCTCACATGTTGAATCCAGTGAATGGATTTAATTATTAGTGTATCTTTTTCATCACACCTTTGGTTGTGCAACAGTTTCGGCGCATTAATCATATAAATGCATTTGGGAGGCAATGCAGGATTTTCACAGAACCCTTGAAGATTATTATGGGAATAGGTGTCTCTAGGGTTTATAGATGGATATTCAGAGGTAGGTAGAAGGCCCCTTTGCACTAATGGGCCCCTCATTAGGGGCAATTAAATCTTTAGAATTAATGTTGGGGTTAGCAGTAGCAGCTCTTACATGAACTAGGGTTGAATCTATTTGTACTAAGGAGGATGGGGGTACACACTGGCTATAGCAGAAGGCGGGGACTGAACATTGCTCACACTTTTGGCAAGAAGAAGATAACCTCACCTGTAAGATTTTTGATGGCTGTTTTAAACATACTAACTTCTGCTCTTAGATCAATTATAATTCTAAGAGCAGAAGGGTCAAGCAGAGATGCCCCTTCACCTGGGGGGACACAACAATCTTCCCTCTTGTCCCCCCAGATGTTTCAACCTCTCCCCCTACTATTTCCTTCATGCTCCTCCCTTCACTCTGGGTCTGCACTTTGGTCTTGAAGGGGGGCAAACCTATCACAAAGGGAAAGGCTGATGTTGCCAGACTCGGGGGCTATTTGGGTTTTAAATGGAACCGAGTACCTAGTCACACTGACATCTGCTACAATTGGGGCAGATTGGCCCCGCATACTACTGCGGGTGGCAGGGTTCCTAAACATTGAGGGGATACATTTTAAGGGCTTTGGTTTAGAACCGAATAGGCCCCCCTCCGATAAACAGGATGGAGCTGACCAGGTAGGAGATAGGATTTCCTTGCATTCGACCAATAAGTCATCAATGCGATCATTCACACAGTTGCTCCCAGCATTCGTGCAGGGGTGTTTTTCTTTGTTGGATTTTGAGTACCCTTCCACAATCTACAAATTTTCTTTTCCCCATACAATAGCTTTAAAACGATTAGGGAAAAGGCTTGGGTTGGTCTTATACTATCTTCAGCCCTGTTGTGGGTAATGGTCTGATGTTGCCTCAGTATCAGGAGTATCCTCCCACAGGGCGCCTCCCTCACTCTCAGGCCACAGACAAACACTAGATGACTTCAGCTAATGACAAATATTGACAATGATTGGTCCAGGCAGCCTTGGTGGTCTACACGCCGAGTCATCTTACAGTCTGTGAGACGGATTAACACCTTTTGGCGTCCTGCTCCAGTATAGCGTATCAAGAGGGGTATGGGCACACCAGACTCACAGGGCTTGGAGGATAAATAGGAAAACACAGTACCTTGCGAGGAAACAGCTGACCCCTAGAAGCTCCAAGATGCAAAACGCAACGGAGGTGGCCCTGCCCTGCCTCTTCCTGGTAATGACGGGCAAAGACGGGCCTGCCCTTGGCTAGGGCGTGGCACACGCGCGTCCCACACAGCGGGAGTTGACGTGCCCTTAAATGCATGGGTAATATCAGCAGCTCCTCCCTCAGGGTAGAACAGGATCCTGGGACACAGAGTCCCTCCAGTAAACTGCATTTTCGGTGTGTTAAATTAAAATAAATAAGTATTCCATATTTTAAATATTTAAAATGTAGTTATGTCATTTATAAATGATAACTAATAGTTAATTGTCACTTAATTAACTTCCCATCCTATACCCCTACAAACCTAGAATCCCGCCACTTAAATTTAAGTAAAAGAAATCAGTATTTCATAAATTACATAATAAATATCAATACTACAATTAAATTAAATGTATTAAGTAATTCTTAATTATTTAATAACTAAGCTACTTTCCACCTTATCCCCCCACAAATCCAACAACCTGCTACACTATAAATTACTATTAAAAATTAAAAAGATATTTAAAATCTCTTAAAATTACAAGCTATATTTTGAGAACAATTATTATATGAACAATAGTAACACATAAAATTAACTTACCAACTAAAACACATTAAAATAATTAGTAAGCAATATTTGAATCATGAATATTATTTAAAGCGATATTACCTTGAAAAACGATATTCTTATCAGCCAATATTGGTACATCAAGATATTTGTGTGTCGCAATATTTAATTTCCGATATTTCTGTGTCCTGGTATTTTTAAAATGATATTTTGTCCGAACACTGTCCTTCCTCAACAGCTCTACTTCATCCAGCTGTCGAAGGACATTTTCTGTCAACAAGGTCAATCAGGGCTGTGGCAGTGGAAAAGTTAATATCCACCTGTCTCAAAACGAAGCAGGCGAACAGAGGGTTTAGTGAACATGGAACTTCATTGCGACAGAGTACCTTGCCTGCCAAATTTTACATCTGGCCAAAGTTATTTAAAGGAATAGTCTCACATTCTAATAATTCTGCACTCGAATCTTATGATTTAAACTGATACATTCAAACTTTTCATCTAATTCTCTCTCAAGTTGTGTACAGTTGGAAATATCACAATATCAACAGTTCTTTCAGCACTTACCTCTTATTGAACTGTGCTTTGGACTGATTGCTGTACAATGCGAAGAATCCGGCTGGAACTTGTGTTCTGGCAGAACTATTGATTGCACAAACAGCCGTGCCTCCAGAAGATGCACTGGTCCGCTGTCTAACATGGGCCACATGATTTTGTTACAGTTTCCACTGACACTAGCATTGCTGTTTCTCCTGTCAAAGCTGGTTTTATTGCCAATTTTGTTCATTTTGTCCCCAACACGGCATAGGTTCTCAGTTGGTTGGACGAAAATCTCTTTCATTTCTAATCCCTTTACCACAAGCTCACCAACCTTCGGTAACCTTTGGTAAACAGCCAGCCACTGGAGCTTTACTCTTGCTCACATTATCTCAGGTATGCTGCAAATCCTGCAACAGAGTATGGCATAATGATTATGCAGATCCAGATCCTCCGATCCTAAAATGTCTGGCATATACATTGTGATTCCAAATAGCATTCCATAAGGCAAAATGTTAGATAGTACAAATCCTAGCATATTATTTATAGCCTTTGCGCACTGGGAAAGGTTAGAAACTAATAATTCACCCTTCTCTAAAACCCTTGCTGTCATGGCTTGTTTCAACGTGGCTTTAGCTCTCTCAACAACCCAGTTTTGAACTGGGCCTAAAGAGATGGGGAAATTAGAGACTCACTTCCATCTTATCAGGTGCCTCTCCTAATGGTTGAGATTAAAAAGTGACTCTTCATCAAAATGAATTGTGTGAACTCCACCATCTCTAATAACCCTAACAAGTTGTTTATGACTGTGCGAGACATAGCCTGGCATTGGGGCCATACTCACATACAGAATGTGCAGCATGAGTTTACCGCACCTAATATGTGGTTGTTCCAAGAAAGGATCACATTTCTAAAGATACACAATTTGAAAGGGATATGCTGCTTTCTTCAGTGGATTTGGCCTTGGTTTTTATAATTGTAGAATGTTTTATTTTTTAACAAATTGCATATTGTAGTACATACTGTTTGGATTGTTTTGGCATTAGTGGACAACAGTTTTGCTTGTGTAGTGAGTGGCTTTTTATTGGATTTAATTGGTTAAACTCATTTGGTATATAGTGTTCTCTTTCTTTGGGAATACTAGCTGTATAAAGCCCTTCTTGTCCCAGGAAGGAATGGTTCTTCTCTGGGAAGTCAGTAGGTTGAGTTATGTTTTTGCATGATGGATGATTGGACGATAGTGATCATAATCTGCTCTCACTAAAATTCGAGATCCCTGGCCGGCAAATAGATAAGGTAGACACTAATGCACCATCACAGCCCGACCTTGTGCTATCCAGCAATAGGCGCAGAATCAAATGGGCCAAATTGCTGGAAAACCACAACAATATTGAAAGACTCTATGCACTAGTCGCCCCCGCCCTGGAAAAAGTTGAGTGCTGCATGAGCCAATTAGCCAGCGAATCCGAGACCAAAACAACAGATAGTTCGGGTACTCAGGCACAATTGGCTGTTCTTGGTAACATCCATTCGGACTTATGCACTAATCTTGCAGAGGTACTGAATCCAGTTGCCAGGCCCCATAAGCCCAAACAGAGAAGAGCGACTTGGTTCAACGTCTCTTGCAGGGAAGCAAAAATCCTACTGTTGGAATCACTGAAAGCACGAGACACTTTAAACACAATAAGGGAGAGATGAGTAGCCTACAAATCTGCCCTCCACACTGCAAAAAAAGATTGGGACGAGGAGAATTGGACAAAAATTACAGCTGCCCTCGCTTGCCGAGACTCACGGACCTTTTGGCAAATTGTTAGGCGCGGCTCGGCCGAACCACTTGCAGCAGTTGAGGCCAGCATAGCACCATCTGTCTGGGAGGAGCATTTTCAAAATCTATACCAACCACATAGCAGTGACAGAGGGAGTAGTGAACTTGCAGGAGTGTCCCCCAAAATTAAAAATAGTGTAACTGCCATGGATAGTTTCAGCATAAAGGAAGTCACCCTGGCAATTTCCTCCCTGCCTGCAGGTAAGGCGCCGGGCCTAGACAGGCTTCCGGGCGATCTTTACAAGCATGAACCTAAAGTCTGGGCTCCCTATCTTGGGGTATTATTCAATTCCATTTTGAAAGGTCTGCCAATCCCTTCCACCTGGCCAGGGGCCGAAATAGTGCCAAATTTCAAAAAGGGGTCCCCCCTCCTCCCTGCAAACTATAGGCCAATAAGCCTAATTGATGTATCCCAGAAACTTTTTTCCAAGCTTTTGTTAAATCGCTTGCACGAGTGGATCAGGGACTTCAACATTCTTAGCCCCTTTCAAGCAGGCTTCAGGGAGAAGGTCTCCACGGTGGACCAGGTCTTTCGTCTCGTCCTCATACACTGGAAAACAGTGCAGTTGGAGGGTGGCAGCCTCTACACTGTATTTGTGGACCTGAGGGTAGCGTTCGACCTGGTCCCGAGGAACAAGCTGTGGGAGGTCCTTGACAAACTGGGGGTCCCCGAAGGTCTTTTGAACATGATAATCCGCCTCCACACCGCCAATTTTGCCCAGGTTAGATGCGGCAGGATGGGGGAATTGTCTGAGAGGTTCCCCGTTTGCAGGGGGGTAAGGCAGGGTTGTGTGCTTGCACCAACCCTGTTCTGCCTCTATGTCAATGGGGTAATCTCCCACTTAGCGGGTGTACCAAATTCTGACGCGCCAAAATTGGCTGCTGAGAGGGTCCCAGCCATCACGTTTGCCGACGATACACTGCTACTATCTAAGTCGGCAAAAGGCATCCAGCGAATCCTTGATGGCTTTGTGGACTTCTGTGAGGCCCATGGATTAGAAATTAACGCCACCAAGACAAAATTCATGGTCCTCAACCCCCCACAGAAATTTCACTTTAGTCCAAGCATTGCCCATATCAAGCTGGAAAGAGTAAAAACCTTCGAATACCTGGGAATTGTACTAAATGACAAATTCACCTGGAGCTCACACCTGGAGAAAGCTGCACTCAAACTGACCCAGCATTCGGGAGGCATAATGAAGCTCTTGGCAAGTAACAAATCCTCAATCAGGCCGATTGGCCCCCCACTACAGATATACAAATCCCAGGCCAAGGGGGCTGTCATCTATGGATCTGAACTATGGGGCCATGAAAAAACATCAAAGCTGCTGAAGGTGGAAAATAAATTCATTCGTAACCTTGTTGGGCTACCACCGAGCACCCCCCTTGTCCCTCTCAGGATGGACCTAGGCCTATGCCCGCTTGATGAGGAACTGGCTCTACGCCCACTGGCCTTCTGGCGTAGAATATGGACTACTCCAGAATTGGCCAGTTACAGGGAAGGACTCCGGGAGGTTCTTGCCACTCCAGGTGCTGGAAAAATTAAATGGCTCAATTCTATCAAAATAGAATTGGAGGCCCTGGGTCTCTCAACAATGTGGTCTGACCCCCAGAACATGTGCCACATCCTCTCTAAAAAGGATCTAGCCAGGTCATACCGAGAAAGCAAACTTTCCCTGATACTTAACCACCAACATCTTGGGTCCTTGACAGCTTCCTTTTTGTCCCACAAGGTGAACTACAATATGGAACTAACTTTGGATAAAATGTATCCATCCTTACTAAGAAAATTATACCTCCAGTGGAGACATGGATCTCTCCCCATCAGAACTCTCACAACCAAATGGAGTCATGATCCAAGTAGTACCTGTCCAGCATGCAGAACTTCGGACGAAAGTGAGCGCCACATTCTTTTCTTCTGTCCAGCTTACCGAGAGATCCGAAGGTACTGGATTGTTCCCCTATGCAGGAATCTGGGATTCAAGAAGTGTTTGGCCGCTTTTAGAGTCTTAAAAACTGATTTGTCAGACCATATTGTGTTTGCTATGGCCAAGTACTTGGGCGCCCTCTGGTCTATCAGAAGGAAATGTGTCAAAACTCAGACTTGAGTGCGGACTTGTTTTTAGCATATAAGGATTTCCTTCTAGTAACGTTCTATGAATTTTACAATTCGCTGTACAAATCATTTAAATGAATTGTTTTTATATAATTGTCTTTTATGGTAAACTATTACCGAAATAAAGATTTTTGAAATGAATGATTGGACTGTTGAGTGTAGGTCCAAGTCGATCTTAGATTGTAATTGGGCCATGTCTGCTACTTTACAAACCTGCATAGCAGATTTTTGCAGTCTTTTCTATGGCTCAATCGCTTTGAGGGTGAGCTCCCACATTGTTGTGTTCCAGTGTGTGCTGGACTTCAACCTATGGAAGCTCTCATTGAAGGGCTGCTATTCAAGGCAAAAGTGGCTGAGCTTTCATCGTTTTTCCCTGTAAACCTGTAATAATTGGTCTCCCTATGTTTTAATTCAACATTGTGTCCTACACACAAAACCATGTATCAGATACAATTAAAGTAGAATCTTGTCTGTCAGGTTTCTGCAGGGTTAGGAGGGGTTCATTTAATTTACAAAATTTTTGTGGTTGAGTCACCCAAGGCCATCAATGTATGTTTTTGATTGTAAATTCAGAACCTTCAAATTTTACTTTCTCTGCAGCACTAGCTGCAGAATACCACTTAATCATGCCTTTTGTTGGCTGTGCTGATAATACGTATAGAACATTTAATCAAAGTCATGAAATTGATTTCTAGATGCTTCTTCCAGAATGACCTGTTGATAGTGTAGAACTTCTTGTGGTTTAATGTAGTTTCATACTCAAATTGTTCAGCAGTACTGGCTGGACTCAGAGCCCATTGCATCCAACAGATATTCAATACACATGAGTTAGGAATGCCTGCTTTAGTGGCAGCATCCAAGGACAGCCTTTGTTTTACCATAATTAATTTATTTCTTTTCACAATGGGTCGCTCTTTCAAAATTGCAGTTTGGACAGCAGTGAGTATCAGGGCCAGCCTGGGATTGCAACCCAGCCCATGGAGGTGTCCAGTTACTTTTGTTACAGGGGGCCGAAATTGCAGCTATGTTGCAAAACTAAGCCCTGGTATCAAAAACGGCCCCATGGGTACGAAGCTAGCCCACACCCTGGCCGCCCACCGGGGAAACGGCCGGTGTCCGAGTGTCGAGCATAAAAGAAAGCCAGGCCACAATATCAATTCCACTTGAGCGTCGTGAAACCCTCCGACCAAATTGTTACTCAGGATTTAGCCCAAACCTTATCTGATGATACCCTTTCAGTGTTTGAACTAGCCAGCACACTTGCCTCAATCTAGAACAAAGTCCAGTTCCTGAGTCAAAAGAACTCAGAGTTACAGGGTAAACCCCAGAAGTATAGAACTTGTATAAATCCCTGGTCAAGCGATAAGGGAGCATTGACCAGGGAATCATGTCCACCATTACAACCACCTAAGTTTGTGGGGAATTATCAGATAATGGTTCCACCTTCCATTGTATTGCTACTCAGCCCTTAAACGTAACAGAGAAAACCTCCACACCTGTTCCACTGAAGCGCTTTTTTGGAGGCGATGCTAAGTAGTACATTTCCGAACCAATGCTAACCTTAGTTGGTGGTTCTTAATGGTTCAGCCAAAGTTGGCTTCATTATTTTGAATTGGGGGGAGTGGGGCCACATGGCTTATCCCGTTAGCGGAAAATTACGATTCTTTACTGGCCAATTTCCAGAAATGAAGGAAGCTATCCACTAGGTACATTCTTGTACAAGTCAATGATAATTAGTTATTAAATCTACGGCAAGGGAGAAAGGATCTTTTTTACCATGTATCACTACTTTAAAAAAAAAGTCTGATGGCAGAAAGCAGCTGGCTAGAGGAAAAAAGAATCTCACTCTTTTATAGGGGATTTAGAGATGGTCTCAAATAGTGGAGAAGTGTGGCTCAATGGTTAGAGCGGCAGACCCTGATGCAGAGGTCTAGCCCAGGACCAGGGTTCAATTCCCCGCCTCGGCGGGTCTTGGGCTCAAAATTCCACGGACCTGATAATTCTCGCCTCGGTGCCTATTCTAATCATAGAGTCCCACTCTGCAACTCTGGGCAATAGCTTGCTTAATCTCCACAACGGCCCCCACAACGCTAAGGATGCCTGGCCTTCACCCTGGGGATGCCCAGGAGTGTACGCCTCACAGGGAAAGCCAGGACGGGTTCCACAGCGGTATTCGTACAAGCGCCTTGAGACCCTTGCGGGTGAGTAGTGCGCTATACAAGTATCAATTTACATTTACATTTACAAATATGTTCTTGCACAAATAGTGGAGTCCCCAGAAGAATATTCAGCATTCATTGATTCAGCAGTGAGACTGGATCATCGGTTATGCCGAAGAAAAGATAAAAGGCAATGAGGAGACACCAGTGTAATGGTACTTAGAAATTAAAGGATTGGCCAAAAGATTTAGGATACCCCAAAGCTCATGCAGATCAAGGGTCTTAGAGACCCTTTGAATCTGGAAGAGAAGAACAGGAAGTGAAAATTAAATCTGTGCCTGTATTGTAGAAAATCAGGGCACTTCCCGTAATACGGTCTAGCTAATCCATAGAGAATGAAGGAGACCTCAGCCAGCCTTGATTGAAACAGACAAACTATTATTGGCAAACTGACTGGCTCGATAAGAGGTGAGGTAGACTTATTGATGCTAGAGTCTCCCAAAAAATCACAACATTTAGATAACATCGTCTGCAAAAGGGAAACGTTCTGTACCTAACCTTAGCAGCTACTAGTGGTGTTCCTAAAATTTGTAAATGAGAGCCAGAAGCTGTGAGAGTGGTTGTTGGTCCCTATCTTTTGCTGGGACTCATCACTTGAGGTGGGATGGACATTTGGCGCTCTTGGGGAAGCCCATAAATTCAGGTGAATAGTGAGCATAACATCCTGAAATTCAATTTGTAGACGGATTCAACTACCACTGTAACTATGATGTCTACCTGTTGTAAATGTTCTTCCAAATCATCTATTATGTATATATCATTGACATAGGAAAATCTCACTCGGGTCACATGCAGTAATTCAATTATTCTCACAGGGAATACTCCCTGTTTATATACCCCTGAAGGAGTAAAACTATATCAAACTCCTTATTTTGCATATGGGGTAATTAGTATGATCCCAGAACCAAAGTTTATGTGAAAACTTAATTGCTTTATTCAAAGTGTTTATTTATTTTTTGTGCATTAGCTGCATCATTAATCCAGTCCTATGTGAATTCTGTACTGTATATGTTTTACAATGCAAATTAAAAATACAATAATCTTGTACAATTTTTTCAATTGTCCAGGTTTTAAAATCAAGTAAACAGGAGTATTCATTGATACTTTGGATGGATTTGTGCACCAGGAAAGTATTCATATATTTCTTTCATTAAGAAGCAATCGGAATCCCGTAGAGGGCGATCATATTATTGTTGGTTGTTCTGATGGGAGTACATTCCCCATGGACTACAGACATTTTGGAGTTTCACCAAAGTAACATTCTATTACTGATACCAAGATATTCAAGAGCCCTGAAGAAGTCCAGTAAAGCTATTTTCCCTGAACGAAATGTGTTGGCTGTGCGATCATTTTTCTGTAATTATATGTTTCAAGAGAGAAATTAAAGGATTGAACTGGTTCCTATAAAAATACCTTTTCTTGAATCTTACTGAAAGAAATATATGAATACTTCCCTGGTGCACCATTTCATCTAAAGTATCAGTTTCTATCTGCGAAACAGTAGTACCTGTAGTAGTACGACGGCAGGTACAGTAATTGCAGTGCACAGGACCTCACTTTACTGAAATGTGAAAGAGATGAAGGATCAGAGGTCCTCCTTTGGTTCACAGGAGTATTCATTGATGAGGGGCAAGGGATTGCTATTCTCTGATATTTTCAGTCACCTATGATTTGTTTAAGGTCTTTTCATGTTTCACAATTATTGGTATATTTTTTTTCATTTGTGGCTCATCTCTCAAATGAGTCACTTGTGGTGTTGCACCTTTATCCTGACCCACTTGTTTTTTATATACAGCAGAGGCCAACTACAATACCCATTTCATGGCATACTGGTCCCTAAGCGGCTGAAGCACCAGTGAATGAAATTATCTCAGTATAAATTGCTCCCACGAAGGGATCTCAATTGTACCATGTGGTGTCAATCTTCTTCTGCAAATACTATGTCATAGAAATCAGTCAAGTGAGTCAACAAAATCATTGAGATTTTTTGTACAATATCTCCTTCAATCTGTATTTGAACTTTATAAATTAAATCTGGTTAATTTTAAGCGCCCATTAAACATTTATATTTGTACAAATTCAGTTGTTTCCTCCATAATCAGGTGGAGTTTGAGTGGATGGTGTAATATAGTTATTTACACCACCTTGTCTAACACAGCCACCACTCATGTTCTGTACCTCAATAGAGCTCTCTTTCTGTGAGATATCTTGTGTCCTTACTGCAGCTACCTTTTGCTTCTGCAAAGATGCTTTTGAGTGTTGTGGCCTTACAATGTCTCTTTTTCCCAGCTAATAGGTGCATCCCTTGTCCGGTTGCTTGTTTCTCCTTTCTTTTGCCTATGATCCTGAGAAGACAAGCTCATAAGAGGATTGATATCTCTCTGGAGTTCTTATTTGTCTCCTACCCCTAAAGGTATAACCTCCTTGTTCTTCATCTTTATGACAAAACTGGCCTATTTTTAAATCCACTCCAGAATTACGTTTAGTATTGCTCTATGTTGGATGCACTGAGTCCTCCGCTGTGGGGAAGGAAGTTGGTGTTTGCCCTGGGACACCTTGTGTCTTTTCCCTCCACATATTGAGTCGGTACCTTCCCCATTTCTGTAAAGAAGTGCCCAGGCAGGTAGTTTTGCATAGTGATGAAGAAGTAGAGTTATCGCAGCAGAAGGCCCATCTTTACAATAGGCAGTCTGCCCATTACCAAGAGTGCAGCTTGTTCCCAGATGTCTCCGAGTTGTTGTGAGAGTTTTTGATAGGTTACCCACCATACAGTCTGCCTACATGTGGTACACATTGAAACCTATGTATTTGAATGTGACACTTTTCAATTTCTGTGCCAATGGTGCCAATTTCCTTGCCTCCAGTGCAACTGCTGGTTTCAGTGGCTATAAGCGTGAAGTCCTGATATCTCTTTAAACATTTCCTAGGTTTTCAGAGGTTGGTCCAAGTCTCTTTCTGTGTCTCTGAGATATATATCAACAGGTAGTCCACATATTATGAGATAAGGTGTACACCCGCTCACCTTGAGCCCCATGAACCAGCCTTCTCTGCAAAATAGTTTGTCCATTGACTTCATTGACAATACAACTTGAAGCAATAACAAGTGCACCCCTAGCGTATACCCAGCTGTGGTGTCCTCCTTTCCAAGGAAAGAATGTTATGTTTAGCCTCTCACCTCCTCCTTCTAGGTACATTGGTTTGTCCGTCTTTGCTGCAGGCTTTGGAATTTTATTGTCACCAAAGTTCTGAGTGAGGCTCCCTGCGTTGAGGCCTGTGAAGTACTTGATGGATGACAGCTGTGGCTGAGGTGTTTTCCGCTGTGACTCTCAATAAACTGACTTCGTTCTTCATCTCCTTGCCTCCTCTGATTTGACTGAGTCGACCTCTTTACACTGACAACAGAGGCCGGGATACCGGAAGTTCCACAGCTGATAGCGGAATTGTACACCTCAACATGCAAATCGGAACTATGGTTGCCAATTCTACTACACTTCGGAACTGTGAGTAATTCTTGACTCTAGGAATGGGATTTGGTTGGCCGGCTACCTTCTAGCTTTTGACGTTATGCTCTTGTTGAGCGATTGGACAGTCCTAACACTCAGCCCTGTGGTCCTTTTTGGTCCTCAACGGACAGGTACTCTCTTCTGCTCCCATTGAGCTGCTCAACTTGGCACCTTTGCTTTCCGTGGCCCAAGCTGTGTCTTTTTTATTTTTTAACAAATTGCATATTGTAGTACATACTGTTTGGATTGTTTTGGCATTAGTGGACAACAGTTTTGCTTGTGTAGTGAGTGGCTTTTTATTGGATTTAATTGGTTAAACTCATTTGGTATATAGTGTTCTCTTTCTTTGGGAATACTAGCTGTATAAAGCCCTTCTTGTCCCAGGAAGGAATGGTTCTTCTCTGGGAAGTCAGTAGGTTGAGTTATGTTTTTGCATGATGGATGATTGGACGATAGTGATCATAATCTGCTCTCACTAAAATTCGAGATCCCTGGCCGGCAAATAGATAAGGTAGACACTAATGCACCATCACAGCCCGACCTTGTGCTATCCAGCAATAGGCGCAGAATCAAATGGGCCAAATTGCTGGAAAACCACAACAATATTGAAAGACTCTATGCACTAGTCGCCCCCGCCCTGGAAAAAGTTGAGTGCTGCATGAGCCAATTAGCCAGCGAATCCGAGACCAAAACAACAGATAGTTCGGGTACTCAGGCACAATTGGCTGTTCTTGGTAACATCCATTCGGACTTATGCACTAATCTTGCAGAGGTACTGAATCCAGTTGCCAGGCCCCATAAGCCCAAACAGAGAAGAGCGACTTGGTTCAACGTCTCTTGCAGGGAAGCAAAAATCCTACTGTTGGAATCACTGAAAGCACGAGACACTTTAAACACAATAAGGGAGAGATGAGTAGCCTACAAATCTGCCCTCCACACTGCAAAAAAAGATTGGGACGAGGAGAATTGGACAAAAATTACAGCTGCCCTCGCTTGCCGAGACTCACGGACCTTTTGGCAAATTGTTAGGCGCGGCTCGGCCGAACCACTTGCAGCAGTTGAGGCCAGCATAGCACCATCTGTCTGGGAGGAGCATTTTCAAAATCTATACCAACCACATAGCAGTGACAGAGGGAGTAGTGAACTTGCAGGAGTGTCCCCCAAAATTAAAAATAGTGTAACTGCCATGGATAGTTTCAGCATAAAGGAAGTCACCCTGGCAATTTCCTCCCTGCCTGCAGGTAAGGCGCCGGGCCTAGACAGGCTTCCGGGCGATCTTTACAAGCATGAACCTAAAGTCTGGGCTCCCTATCTTGGGGTATTATTCAATTCCATTTTGAAAGGTCTGCCAATCCCTTCCACCTGGCCAGGGGCCGAAATAGTGCCAAATTTCAAAAAGGGGTCCCCCCTCCTCCCTGCAAACTATAGGCCAATAAGCCTAATTGATGTATCCCAGAAACTTTTTTCCAAGCTTTTGTTAAATCGCTTGCACGAGTGGATCAGGGACTTCAACATTCTTAGCCCCTTTCAAGCAGGCTTCAGGGAGAAGGTCTCCACGGTGGACCAGGTCTTTCGTCTCGTCCTCATACACTGGAAAACAGTGCAGTTGGAGGGTGGCAGCCTCTACACTGTATTTGTGGACCTGAGGGTAGCGTTCGACCTGGTCCCGAGGAACAAGCTGTGGGAGGTCCTTGACAAACTGGGGGTCCCCGAAGGTCTTTTGAACATGATAATCCGCCTCCACACCGCCAATTTTGCCCAGGTTAGATGCGGCAGGATGGGGGAATTGTCTGAGAGGTTCCCCGTTTGCAGGGGGGTAAGGCAGGGTTGTGTGCTTGCACCAACCCTGTTCTGCCTCTATGTCAATGGGGTAATCTCCCACTTAGCGGGTGTACCAAATTCTGACGCGCCAAAATTGGCTGCTGAGAGGGTCCCAGCCATCACGTTTGCCGACGATACACTGCTACTATCTAAGTCGGCAAAAGGCATCCAGCGAATCCTTGATGGCTTTGTGGACTTCTGTGAGGCCCATGGATTAGAAATTAACGCCACCAAGACAAAATTCATGGTCCTCAACCCCCCACAGAAATTTCACTTTAGTCCAAGCATTGCCCATATCAAGCTGGAAAGAGTAAAAACCTTCGAATACCTGGGAATTGTACTAAATGACAAATTCACCTGGAGCTCACACCTGGAGAAAGCTGCACTCAAACTGACCCAGCATTCGGGAGGCATAATGAAGCTCTTGGCAAGTAACAAATCCTCAATCAGGCCGATTGGCCCCCCACTACAGATATACAAATCCCAGGCCAAGGGGGCTGTCATCTATGGATCTGAACTATGGGGCCATGAAAAAACATCAAAGCTGCTGAAGGTGGAAAATAAATTCATTCGTAACCTTGTTGGGCTACCACCGAGCACCCCCCTTGTCCCTCTCAGGATGGACCTAGGCCTATGCCCGCTTGATGAGGAACTGGCTCTACGCCCACTGGCCTTCTGGCGTAGAATATGGACTACTCCAGAATTGGCCAGTTACAGGGAAGGACTCCGGGAGGTTCTTGCCACTCCAGGTGCTGGAAAAATTAAATGGCTCAATTCTATCAAAATAGAATTGGAGGCCCTGGGTCTCTCAACAATGTGGTCTGACCCCCAGAACATGTGCCACATCCTCTCTAAAAAGGATCTAGCCAGGTCATACCGAGAAAGCAAACTTTCCCTGATACTTAACCACCAACATCTTGGGTCCTTGACAGCTTCCTTTTTGTCCCACAAGGTGAACTACAATATGGAACTAACTTTGGATAAAATGTATCCATCCTTACTAAGAAAATTATACCTCCAGTGGAGACATGGATCTCTCCCCATCAGAACTCTCACAACCAAATGGAGTCATGATCCAAGTAGTACCTGTCCAGCATGCAGAACTTCGGACGAAAGTGAGCGCCACATTCTTTTCTTCTGTCCAGCTTACCGAGAGATCCGAAGGTACTGGATTGTTCCCCTATGCAGGAATCTGGGATTCAAGAAGTGTTTGGCCGCTTTTAGAGTCTTAAAAACTGATTTGTCAGACCATATTGTGTTTGCTATGGCCAAGTACTTGGGCGCCCTCTGGTCTATCAGAAGGAAATGTGTCAAAACTCAGACTTGAGTGCGGACTTGTTTTTAGCATATAAGGATTTCCTTCTAGTAACGTTCTATGAATTTTACAATTCGCTGTACAAATCATTTAAATGAATTGTTTTTATATAATTGTCTTTTATGGTAAACTATTACCGAAATAAAGATTTTTGAAATGAATGATTGGACTGTTGAGTGTAGGTCCAAGTCGATCTTAGATTGTAATTGGGCCATGTCTGCTACTTTACAAACCTGCATAGCAGATTTTTGCAGTCTTTTCTATGGCTCAATCGCTTTGAGGGTGAGCTCCCACATTGTTGTGTTCCAGTGTGTGCTGGACTTCAACCTATGGAAGCTCTCATTGAAGGGCTGCTATTCAAGGCAAAAGTGGCTGAGCTTTCATCGTTTTTCCCTGTAAACCTGTAATAATTGGTCTCCCTATGTTTTAATTCAACATTGTGTCCTACACACAAAACCATGTATCAGATACAATTAAAGTAGAATCTTGTCTGTCAGGTTTCTGCAGGGTTAGGAGGGGTTCATTTAATTTACAAAATTTTTGTGGTTGAGTCACCCAAGGCCATCAATGTATGTTTTTGATTGTAAATTCAGAACCTTCAAATTTTACTTTCTCTGCAGCACTAGCTGCAGAATACCACTTAATCATGCCTTTTGTTGGCTGTGCTGATAATACGTATAGAACATTTAATCAAAGTCATGAAATTGATTTCTAGATGCTTCTTCCAGAATGACCTGTTGATAGTGTAGAACTTCTTGTGGTTTAATGTAGTTTCATACTCAAATTGTTCAGCAGTACTGGCTGGACTCAGAGCCCATTGCATCCAACAGATATTCAATACACATGAGTTAGGAATGCCTGCTTTAGTGGCAGCATCCAAGGACAGCCTTTGTTTTACCATAATTAATTTATTTCTTTTCACAATGGGTCGCTCTTTCAAAATTGCAGTTTGGACAGCAGTGAGTATCAGGGCCAGCCTGGGATTGCAACCCAGCCCATGGAGGTGTCCAGTTACTTTTGTTACAGGGGGCCGAAATTGCAGCTATGTTGCAAAACTAAGCCCTGGTATCAAAAACGGCCCCATGGGTACGAAGCTAGCCCACACCCTGGCCGCCCACCGGGGAAACGGCCGGTGTCCGAGTGTCGAGCATAAAAGAAAGCCAGGCCACAATATCAATTCCACTTGAGCGTCGTGAAACCCTCCGACCAAATTGTTACTCAGGATTTAGCCCAAACCTTATCTGATGATACCCTTTCAGTGTTTGAACTAGCCAGCACACTTGCCTCAATCTAGAACAAAGTCCAGTTCCTGAGTCAAAAGAACTCAGAGTTACAGGGTAAACCCCAGAAGTATAGAACTTGTATAAATCCCTGGTCAAGCGATAAGGGAGCATTGACCAGGGAATCATGTCCACCATTACAACCACCTAAGTTTGTGGGGAATTATCAGATAATGGTTCCACCTTCCATTGTATTGCTACTCAGCCCTTAAACGTAACAGAGAAAACCTCCACACCTGTTCCACTGAAGCGCTTTTTTGGAGGCGATGCTAAGTAGTACATTTCCGAACCAATGCTAACCTTAGTTGGTGGTTCTTAATGGTTCAGCCAAAGTTGGCTTCATTATTTTGAATTGGGGGGAGTGGGGCCACATGGCTTATCCCGTTAGCGGAAAATTACGATTCTTTACTGGCCAATTTCCAGAAATGAAGGAAGCTATCCACTAGGTACATTCTTGTACAAGTCAATGATAATTAGTTATTAAATCTACGGCAAGGGAGAAAGGATCTTTTTTACCATGTATCACTACTTTAAAAAAAAAGTCTGATGGCAGAAAGCAGCTGGCTAGAGGAAAAAAGAATCTCACTCTTTTATAGGGGATTTAGAGATGGTCTCAAATAGTGGAGAAGTGTGGCTCAATGGTTAGAGCGGCAGACCCTGATGCAGAGGTCTAGCCCAGGACCAGGGTTCAATTCCCCGCCTCGGCGGGTCTTGGGCTCAAAATTCCACGGACCTGATAATTCTCGCCTCGGTGCCTATTCTAATCATAGAGTCCCACTCTGCAACTCTGGGCAATAGCTTGCTTAATCTCCACAACGGCCCCCACAACGCTAAGGATGCCTGGCCTTCACCCTGGGGATGCCCAGGAGTGTACGCCTCACAGGGAAAGCCAGGACGGGTTCCACAGCGGTATTCGTACAAGCGCCTTGAGACCCTTGCGGGTGAGTAGTGCGCTATACAAGTATCAATTTACATTTACATTTACAAATATGTTCTTGCACAAATAGTGGAGTCCCCAGAAGAATATTCAGCATTCATTGATTCAGCAGTGAGACTGGATCATCGGTTATGCCGAAGAAAAGATAAAAGGCAATGAGGAGACACCAGTGTAATGGTACTTAGAAATTAAAGGATTGGCCAAAAGATTTAGGATACCCCAAAGCTCATGCAGATCAAGGGTCTTAGAGACCCTTTGAATCTGGAAGAGAAGAACAGGAAGTGAAAATTAAATCTGTGCCTGTATTGTAGAAAATCAGGGCACTTCCCGTAATACGGTCTAGCTAATCCATAGAGAATGAAGGAGACCTCAGCCAGCCTTGATTGAAACAGACAAACTATTATTGGCAAACTGACTGGCTCGATAAGAGGTGAGGTAGACTTATTGATGCTAGAGTCTCCCAAAAAATCACAACATTTAGATAACATCGTCTGCAAAAGGGAAACGTTCTGTACCTAACCTTAGCAGCTACTAGTGGTGTTCCTAAAATTTGTAAATGAGAGCCAGAAGCTGTGAGAGTGGTTGTTGGTCCCTATCTTTTGCTGGGACTCATCACTTGAGGTGGGATGGACATTTGGCGCTCTTGGGGAAGCCCATAAATTCAGGTGAATAGTGAGCATAACATCCTGAAATTCAATTTGTAGACGGATTCAACTACCACTGTAACTATGATGTCTACCTGTTGTAAATGTTCTTCCAAATCATCTATTATGTATATATCATTGACATAGGAAAATCTCACTCGGGTCACATGCAGTAATTCAATTATTCTCACAGGGAATACTCCCTGTTTATATACCCCTGAAGGAGTAAAACTATATCAAACTCCTTATTTTGCATATGGGGTAATTAGTATGATCCCAGAACCAAAGTTTATGTGAAAACTTAATTGCTTTATTCAAAGTGTTTATTTATTTTTTGTGCATTAGCTGCATCATTAATCCAGTCCTATGTGAATTCTGTACTGTATATGTTTTACAATGCAAATTAAAAATACAATAATCTTGTACAATTTTTTCAATTGTCCAGGTTTTAAAATCAAGTAAACAGGAGTATTCATTGATACTTTGGATGGATTTGTGCACCAGGAAAGTATTCATATATTTCTTTCATTAAGAAGCAATCGGAATCCCGTAGAGGGCGATCATATTATTGTTGGTTGTTCTGATGGGAGTACATTCCCCATGGACTACAGACATTTTGGAGTTTCACCAAAGTAACATTCTATTACTGATACCAAGATATTCAAGAGCCCTGAAGAAGTCCAGTAAAGCTATTTTCCCTGAACGAAATGTGTTGGCTGTGCGATCATTTTTCTGTAATTATATGTTTCAAGAGAGAAATTAAAGGATTGAACTGGTTCCTATAAAAATACCTTTTCTTGAATCTTACTGAAAGAAATATATGAATACTTCCCTGGTGCACCATTTCATCTAAAGTATCAGTTTCTATCTGCGAAACAGTAGTACCTGTAGTAGTACGACGGCAGGTACAGTAATTGCAGTGCACAGGACCTCACTTTACTGAAATGTGAAAGAGATGAAGGATCAGAGGTCCTCCTTTGGTTCACAGGAGTATTCATTGATGAGGGGCAAGGGATTGCTATTCTCTGATATTTTCAGTCACCTATGATTTGTTTAAGGTCTTTTCATGTTTCACAATTATTGGTATATTTTTTTTCATTTGTGGCTCATCTCTCAAATGAGTCACTTGTGGTGTTGCACCTTTATCCTGACCCACTTGTTTTTTATATACAGCAGAGGCCAACTACAATACCCATTTCATGGCATACTGGTCCCTAAGCGGCTGAAGCACCAGTGAATGAAATTATCTCAGTATAAATTGCTCCCACGAAGGGATCTCAATTGTACCATGTGGTGTCAATCTTCTTCTGCAAATACTATGTCATAGAAATCAGTCAAGTGAGTCAACAAAATCATTGAGATTTTTTGTACAATATCTCCTTCAATCTGTATTTGAACTTTATAAATTAAATCTGGTTAATTTTAAGCGCCCATTAAACATTTATATTTGTACAAATTCAGTTGTTTCCTCCATAATCAGGTGGAGTTTGAGTGGATGGTGTAATATAGTTATTTACACCACCTTGTCTAACACAGCCACCACTCATGTTCTGTACCTCAATAGAGCTCTCTTTCTGTGAGATATCTTGTGTCCTTACTGCAGCTACCTTTTGCTTCTGCAAAGATGCTTTTGAGTGTTGTGGCCTTACAATGTCTCTTTTTCCCAGCTAATAGGTGCATCCCTTGTCCGGTTGCTTGTTTCTCCTTTCTTTTGCCTATGATCCTGAGAAGACAAGCTCATAAGAGGATTGATATCTCTCTGGAGTTCTTATTTGTCTCCTACCCCTAAAGGTATAACCTCCTTGTTCTTCATCTTTATGACAAAACTGGCCTATTTTTAAATCCACTCCAGAATTACGTTTAGTATTGCTCTATGTTGGATGCACTGAGTCCTCCGCTGTGGGGAAGGAAGTTGGTGTTTGCCCTGGGACACCTTGTGTCTTTTCCCTCCACATATTGAGTCGGTACCTTCCCCATTTCTGTAAAGAAGTGCCCAGGCAGGTAGTTTTGCATAGTGATGAAGAAGTAGAGTTATCGCAGCAGAAGGCCCATCTTTACAATAGGCAGTCTGCCCATTACCAAGAGTGCAGCTTGTTCCCAGATGTCTCCGAGTTGTTGTGAGAGTTTTTGATAGGTTACCCACCATACAGTCTGCCTACATGTGGTACACATTGAAACCTATGTATTTGAATGTGACACTTTTCAATTTCTGTGCCAATGGTGCCAATTTCCTTGCCTCCAGTGCAACTGCTGGTTTCAGTGGCTATAAGCGTGAAGTCCTGATATCTCTTTAAACATTTCCTAGGTTTTCAGAGGTTGGTCCAAGTCTCTTTCTGTGTCTCTGAGATATATATCAACAGGTAGTCCACATATTATGAGATAAGGTGTACACCCGCTCACCTTGAGCCCCATGAACCAGCCTTCTCTGCAAAATAGTTTGTCCATTGACTTCATTGACAATACAACTTGAAGCAATAACAAGTGCACCCCTAGCGTATACCCAGCTGTGGTGTCCTCCTTTCCAAGGAAAGAATGTTATGTTTAGCCTCTCACCTCCTCCTTCTAGGTACATTGGTTTGTCCGTCTTTGCTGCAGGCTTTGGAATTTTATTGTCACCAAAGTTCTGAGTGAGGCTCCCTGCGTTGAGGCCTGTGAAGTACTTGATGGATGACAGCTGTGGCTGAGGTGTTTTCCGCTGTGACTCTCAATAAACTGACTTCGTTCTTCATCTCCTTGCCTCCTCTGATTTGACTGAGTCGACCTCTTTACACTGACAACAGAGGCCGGGATACCGGAAGTTCCACAGCTGATAGCGGAATTGTACACCTCAACATGCAAATCGGAACTATGGTTGCCAATTCTACTACACTTCGGAACTGTGAGTAATTCTTGACTCTAGGAATGGGATTTGGTTGGCCGGCTACCTTCTAGCTTTTGACGTTATGCTCTTGTTGAGCGATTGGACAGTCCTAACACTCAGCCCTGTGGTCCTTTTTGGTCCTCAACGGACAGGTACTCTCTTCTGCTCCCATTGAGCTGCTCAACTTGGCACCTTTGCTTTCCGTGGCCCAAGCTGTGTCTTTTCCTCATGGTGACAGCATCTGTGGTTGGCTCTGCCTCCTTGCTGTACCACTGGTATATTCCAAGGTAATCTGCTCCAATTGCAGCTCATGCTCTCGGAAAGCGATCTGGCAGATATAGAGAGTAGCAGGACAATTTTCTCAGCACAGTATTATGCTTGGGGAATCCGCCTGTCGTGCTAACGGACACAAACATTTCAGTCGTAAGCGCTCGGCGAAATCTGGGAAGAGAGTTCCATGCAGGTCACGCTGACTGTCACAGCTACCCCAGTGTCGCAAGTGGATTGTAGTGTGCCAACAGGGCAGTACAGCACATGCCAGTCTCTCTGACTGCCACAAGCGGGTTACGCTGTCTGACACAGTCAATTTGAGGGCAAATTGAAATACTTGCTGGTCATGCTGACTGGCACAGCTACACCAACTTCGCAAAGCCAATGCACCAAACTGAAGCGAGCCACTTGCCTGTCAGGCATGACTGGCGCAGTTGTATGCTAAAGTTCGATTGCTCGGCTCAATTACCTCAGGTGTGGCCGATTACCTTCAAGCCACGCTCTCACCTGTTTTCGAGACTCTTTTGGTTCCCCTTTCTGTGTGTGCCTTGGTGTCGCAAGGAACGTGTAGGCGACAGACACGAAACATCATTGACATTTATTTGATATTGACAGCAAGTGAAGTCTTTTACCGTGTTACACCGCTTAAGTGTCTTCCTGCGGCCCTGCTGCAAGCCACCACATCTTTGAAAAGTAGGATATCATCTTGTCTCGATGGGTACATCTGCCATTATATTGAGCTTCAGCAAAGACAATAACACTGACAGTGATGACCTGCGTGTTCGTTTAGTTACAGCAGTACACAAATAGGTTTTCTCCCCTGAAGAAGGGAACAGGGCTTCCCGAAATGCATCGGGCGACACTACTTCATAATCTTCAGTGTCATTGTGTTATGTAAACAATTACTTTTCAAAGATAGCCATGTATATAAATATATGAATATACGCATGAATTCAACAACATTTACTGTCAGAAATAATATACACACACAAAGTGTTTGTGTTGTATTATAAAACATTATGTAGAAACATAGCATTGTTTTGCTTGAAAATCTATGTTGACAAATAAATTCACTGAGTGTAAAGAAGTTGATAGACTATTCATTTTTTAGAGTAGGAAAATAACATTTAAGTTGTTGAGAATTTATATTCTCCTGCATGTAGGCTTCACTTGCATTTACTTCTTGTTGTTCACACACTGTGTAGCCAGCACAGTTTGCAGCTTGCACCCTTGGTTTACATTGTAGAATTAGAACACTTGATTAAAAATAGAGTGCTCCTCTCTCCCTCTTAATTGTGCCTTGGTGTCCTCATTTCCAGCATTCTTTTTATTTTCTGCAAAAGCCCTCCAGGAGAGCCACTTTTCCTGTCAGTGAGGAAGCACTACGGGAAAGAAGTCTGAAAAAACATTGGGCTGACTGGAAAGAGAACACCTCTCTCCTCTTCGATGGTGTGAACAGCTTTAACAGTGTCCGCTGGTGGTCGACTCCATTCTCACAGTTAATTGTATTTGCAACATACTCTGTTCCTCTCATAGACTAAACAGCTGTATTGTTCTTCCTCCACTTGAGCTCTTGCAGGTATCCATCTAGGGAAATTGAATAAGTTTGTCAGTTCAAGCCTATCTTGTGAAGAAGTATTTGCTGGGGATTGTTGGAAAGTATTTCTTTTTGTACTTGCAGATTACCATTCAGTATTTCAACTATGCAGAATGTAAGACCCCCACCGTTTTTCTTGGCCACTCCAGGAGAGCCAGTGTTGAAATGGAACAAATGGAAAAAGGTATTCCAAAGGTATGCGGTTGTGTGTGGGCCCAAATTATGAGTAGAAAGAAAAGTGGCATTACTGCTACACTTTAGGGGCTGCAGGGCAGAAGATTCTGGAACTTCTACCGGATCTGAGTGGCACTGAATCTAGAGGTTTAACTTAAGGGTGGGCGGAGTTGACGGAGCGCGATTACGCGGTAGTCCACGGAGTTGGTAACAAACTCCGCTCTGCTCCGCCACCTGATTCCAACCCCCTAATTAAAAAATATGTACAAATTAATGTCAAAAGAAATAAAAACACCCTTACCTGAACTGTACAGTACAGGTAAGTGTGTTTTTATTTCTTTTTATATTAATGTGTACATATTATTAGATTTGCAGCCTCTAAGATATACGTATCCTACAGGGAGGACAACATACTAGGGTGGCAGGTGCAAAAAGACTTGGGTATCTATCACAACCCAAACAAATACCCTCAAACTCTGGTGCAGTAGGTGGGTAAAGACCAAGCGGGTATTGAAGAAGAATTCTGTGAAGTATTTTCAGAACAGTTAGGATGCCTTAAGCACTATTTCCATAGATTAAGACTCAAAGATAACTCCAAATCGGTCTCATCCAATGTGTAAAACCTGTCCCTTTCCATGCAGGAGGCGTTGAGAGGGGAGTTAGAGAAACTGTGCAGCTTGAAAGTGATTGGGCTGGTGGAGGCCACTGAGTGGTTGGCACCAACAGTGGCAGCCAAGAAGGGTGATGGGGCAGTGCGCCTGTGCATATATCTCAGGGGACTCAACAGAGAAGTCATAGTGGATGAGTAATACCTACCGAACATTACCCAAGTGATGAGTAGACTAGCTGGTGCAAAGGTTTTCTCAACCCTAGATCTAATCTCTGTATATTACCAAGTCAGACTGCACCTAGAGTCTCAAGAACCTATGGTGCTCATCACACCCATGGGGGTTTACAAGTTCAAATGCATGTCATTTGGACTTGTGTTGGCTGCCACAGTATTTCAAAGGATCACGAGCAACCTCCTCAAAGGGATTCCTGGAGTACTGTGCTACCAGTATGGTGTTCTGATTTTTGGGGAGAATGATAGACAACATGATCAGAGACTCAGACAGATCCTGATGAGGTTCCAGGAGCAGGACCTTACAGTGAGAAGGGAGAAATGCAAAATTGGTTGCTCTGAAATAGAGTTTCTGGACATAGAGTGAAGGCGGCGAGCATACTTCCCAAAACCGAGCTGCAAAACACCATACTGAACCTTGCCCCACCCAAAAGCAAAGAGGAAGTCAAGTCCTTCATGGGCATGATTAGGTTCTATAGTAAATTTGGTGTTTGGGCAGACCAGGACAAGCGTGGAGAGACACTTAGACCATTCTGGACGGTTAGAGATAAACTATCCATTGTGGAAGAATGTCTATTCCGTGGCATGAAACTGGTTTCTCCTGGGACTTTGAGTGACATTTTGATCAGCTTGGCCCACGATGGACATCTGGGCATCACCAAGACCAAACAGAGGCTATGTTTAGATTTTTGGTGGCCCAACATGGACTTGGAAATAGAGAGGAAAATAAGGGAATGTGTGCTGTGTCCCTCCAGTAACAAAATACTAGAACTACAGACACCTCCCAAGCACTGCAGGTCACACCCCGAGGGCCTGTGGGTGGATGTAGCTGTAGACATAGTGGGCCTATTGCAGGGGAAAACCGAGTGCCATACATACTGGTGCTGATGAACTTGTACTCCAGGTGGCCCAAGATGAAATTTGTCTCAGAGATCATCACCAAGTCGGTCATTGAGTTCCTACTGGAAGTGGTCCTTCAGGAGAGTTTACCCAGAAGCATACTGATGGATAATGGGCTGCAACTCTGCTCCAAAGGAATGAGAGAGTTCCTAAAGTGTAATGAAATAAAACATAAATGTGTGCCCTTTACCATCCGGAGACTAACAGGATGGTTGGAAGATTTAATATAACCATCAAGGAGAGCATCCAGTTAGCGAGGGCCAGTGTGTTGTGCTGGAAGGATGAGATTTTGAAGTGCCTAGAAACTTACGGGTTAACCCCTCCCCAAACTACAAACCTGACACCTTTTGAACTATTGAACGCCAGGAAACCTAACTCCAGACTGGTACCAGTATGGATAAAAATGGCAAAAGAGTTGGACTGATCTTTCTGAAGAAATCCCTTGGTGTGATAGGAAACAGAAGGCCATGGCTGATAGAAAGGCGAGGTGTTACAAAAATCATGCGGTCAAGGACATTGAGTTCAAAGTTGACAATCTTGTCAAAGTCAGAGCTCATACAGGTAGAGCAATATGGTCTGAGTCACGGTCCCAATGAGGATTTCAAAGTTGTTCAAGAATGCAGTCAAAACTCAAGATGGGAGAATTTGGAACTTAGGGAGGGTGGTGAAGTACACTGCTCCTTCCACGAACATAGACACTTCAAGGGAAAATGAGTGAAGAATAATAGTTGCAGCTAGCGCACCCATAGCTGCTGACACTGGGGAGACCAACATTCACCCCAAGTCAAGTGGGAGTAAGATATGTCTTCCCAAATACTTAGAGAATTATGTTCCTAAGTAAAATGGGCCACTCCCTGCTCTTACTTATTCCCTGTCCTTCTCTCTTTCATTCTTTCTTCTTCCCTCCCCTTGGGGGTCTTCATCTTCAACCTGATTTCCATTTCCCTGGGTGCTCATTGTTCTAAAGGAGGGGGATGTTTGGTATCCAACCTTCCAAGGGAGGAATATTATGTTTAGTCTTTCATCCCCTTCTTCTAGGTACAATGTTTTGTCCTTCTCTGCTGCAGGCTGTGGAATGTTATTGTCACCAAAGTTCTAAGTGAAGCTCCCCGCGTGGAGTCCTGTGAAGTACGTGATGGATGAGAGCTGTGGCTGAGGTGTTTTCCGCTGTGACTCGCAATAAACTGACCTTGTTCTTCCCCTCCTCGCCTCCTTTGATTAGACTTAGTCGACTTCTTTACACATGGTCTATCAGAAATTGCTGCAGGAATATGTTACCATGTAATAATTTTATGCATATCAAAATCTCTTGGACAAAGCCCACTGCCTTTGTAACTACAAACAGATACTTCTAAATTAGGGAGACTATCTATGGTTGACTCTGTAGGGAGTCTGGTATCCTGTCTGCAACCTATCATCACGTGAAACAGCTTTCTTACCTTGCAGCTGCGTTCCTTCGCACGAGAAAGACAGAATGGGCAGAATGTACCAGCATGGGCAGGAGAGGAGAGATCCTGATCACATATATTTTGCTTACTAAGTCCCAGTTTAAGCAAAATATGAAAGTGGGAGACACAATAAAATTCCAGTGGAATCTTATAGGGCTTAAGTGGAATAATAATCATGGCCTCTTTGCTCAAGGATGGTGGTATGCCACCATCTTACACTACTGATTGTAGTCTGGAATATTACATCTCAAATATCAAGAGACAAAATGTATATATCACACTGGTACATATCTGTGGAATTAAGTGTAGAAAATCTATTGAAACTTACCTTTCAATATTTTGTTCCTTCGATATTGTGGTAAAGCTATTCTGTCCCATCAATATTTGTGATTATTCAACACATACATCTGTGTAACTAGATACATTAAATGCAGTGGGAGAGCCAGTAATGTTCCGTGTATTGTGTCAAATTTAGACAGCAAACTGTTGCTATCCTTAACTCCGGATCTATGTACTTTGAATACATAAATCACCAAGGTACATGTATGTGGAATTAGGTGTAGAAGTTATATAGAAACTTGCCTTTTGATACTTGGTCTTTAATTTTTTGTTAACAATATTCTGTCCCATCAATATCTGGAAATATTCCCAATGTACATCTGTTTGACTAGATGCATTGCATGCAGTGCAAGAGCACTAGTGTTTCATATGCTGGGTGAACTTTAGACAGCAAACTGTTTCTATCAGGCTTCTTTCCCATTGGTAAGTCTTTTATTGCTATTTGTATCTCTACAACGATCAGTGGTATGTCTGAGACTGCAATTGTAGGTAATGTGATATTCCTGATTCTTGCCTTCTGTCAGGATTGTCAAGCCTAAGGTCAGACAGAGCCTTTCAGTGAGCACGACTTGTGGAAAACGCAAGAAAGCAGTAAGGCAGAACAGTTCACCAATCAAGGGCAACCCTAAAATGGCCGTCAAAAATTGATTGCCAGAGTTGCTAGTCAGCGCTCTAGCCTTTGATTGCAATCAGCATGATCCAGGTGAAGCGCCCGTTCTGTGGCACACTTCACCTGAACTTTGAGGAAGGAAGGACGCCGTTGGAAATGGGCCGCAAAGTATTAGGGAAAACTTTGTCGCATTTCTGAATAAATAATCATACCTCTTTCGAGTACAAGTCCAGAGGAAGTTCATGGAAGCCGCAGTAAGACTGTTCTGAGTATTACATTATTACGAGCATGGGCATTGTTTTGTTAAAGACTGTAAGCGGCATGCATATTTGAGACTGAATATTCTGAGGTTCGGAGCATGCTTTTCATTTAGTCCTCTGCTCCCATTGAACAAGAATTTCAGAGTCCGAACAAGTCAATAGAGGAAGGTCAGACTTGTAAAACGCATATTATTTAGCGCTACAGAAGCTAGTGTTAGAGAAAACGAATAGCAGCAATTAATAACAATCTTCGAAAATAGAGAGCTTAGCTCGAAGAGAGATTACATTTAATAATATCAACCAGCATTACTTAGTTAGTGTTTTTGAGTGAATATTAAACTCTAGTTTGGCTTATAGTTTAAGAAGACAGTTTAAAGACGCATACGTAAAACCAAGTTAAGGTGAAGCAAGATAATAAATAAAAACTGATACTTACCAAATACAGTATCCACAATAAAGACAGTAGCAGTAACATGTTGGGTAAGGAACCTGAGGAAGATAAAAGTAAAGAGGTTAGCAACAGAGATATAAGAGAATTAACCAATCTCATTAAAAGTTAGTTACAGCTAGAAGATAAGATTAAAGAAAAAACACCAAGAAGAGAGGCATTAGTCACATCTAGACGGGGTTGGTGAGCAAAGAGTATAGAATATATAACACAATAGCAGTAAGAAGGGAGTTAGAGTAGTAATGAGTATTTTTTTCCTTACAGTAAAAACTACTACTCTTTCTAACCAGAAGAAGAAGTAGGAAGAAGACGTCTGAAGCTGAATAAAGAATCAGACGCGGTGTAGCTGTCTCTTCTCTGTCCCATCCCCTATCCCCCCCTGGGGTTTAGTTGGCATTCACGCTTACATTTGCGTATTGCTGAGAAACCTTAGTGTAGCATTGGGAACTTGCGACATTCTGCTCCTGTCTATTGGTGAAGAGCACATCCTGACACCTTCTCAGCATAGCACGCCACCTTATCTTCCTTCATTCTGTTGGTCTCTGAGAACAACAACATACAATAAGTCATCATAAATATATTTACTGCCCTCTGAGTAAAAACCATCCTTCCTCAAGTGTCCTTGGCTTCACTATTGAGTTTTCAGACCAGCATACAACCTGCATTGTCACTTTCACGTTGCTGCTTGGTGACCCATGTTCTATACTCAAATTTGCCTAAACGCCCTGTTGCCTCCCTGTAACTCTGCCTCGATCGGACAAGATAATACTTGATATACGTTAAACTCTTCCCACCCGATTAGTATAGAACCCTTCTACCATTCATTGTCTATGTAAAATTATTTTATGTAAGTTTTAGCACTTCCCCTATATGCTAAATCTTGCAAAGTCAGCAGTTGTAATCTCAATGTTCATTCGTTAGCGGGCCCATGTCCTCAAATCAGAATCACCAAGATTGGATTGTGGTAATATGTACCATACCTTACATCTTCAGAATGTTCCACTGCACCACCCATATGTTCTGAATTTAGCAGTGTAGGAAAGTGGGTTACTAGTAGTTAGGGTACTTACTCTCAAGCTAGTAATAATACCACAATCACTAACAGATCCAGTCAAGTCTCAGTAAATTAGTCCTTGCTCAACCCTTGGTAGCTTAGCAAAGGAGCATTCAGGCTTAATTTAGGAGACAGGTATGTGTAAATCATTTAATACCACCAAAACAGTAAATAGATAAAGGGCATACCACAATAAAAAGCCAAGACCAATTTATAATCATAGAGAATGTTTATCTTTAAAAGAACACCAACATTACAAATTCAATGTAGAGAACTGAAGATATGAATTTCTAAAAATTAAATCAAAAATTGCGCGTTCTAGTATCAAAAAAGCTTAAAGCCCAATCGTGGTAATCTGGTCACGCTGGACCGTGACAAATTAAAAGTTTTAGGCAAACCATGATAGAGCATGGGTTGGGTAAGCAGAGATCTAGGTTCCATTCAAAGGTTTTAGTCTTTTTTCTTGGAGCTTTTCTCTCAATGATGGGCTTGTCGAAGGGTCCTCTGGTTCCTCAGATCCGAAGTTTGGGACGACAATGGTGGTCTGCTGCAGTTCTGAGTGCAGGCCTTCTGTGGGGCAGTCCCAGGGTCCTGCAGGGCAGTCCTTCTTCTACTAAAGTTTCTCATTGTGATCTGATAGCTCCTGCAGCTCTTTTGTATTTATCCTTCATATTTCCCTGGCAGGAGGGTGGGGGGGCACACCCCACCAATAGGGGTAAAGCTACCTCCCTCTGCTATGACCACTTCCAGTGAAGTGTGGCATATTTTTGACTCAGAATGCACGTTCCTCTCAAAAATCGAAATCTCCTTGTTGTATGTGTCTGTGTGAACCCAACCCAGAGTTGTGGTTAATGTGAGAAGCTGGTCTGGTATATTATGTCTCCTAATGTAAGTAGGCACCTTGCACCAGTATAGACAACCCTTATTGTGATTTAAGAGGTCTTGAACAATCTTAGAAGCTCTCTAAGTGGTAGCTGTGGAGAGCAGCCTTCAGGCTTAGTCCAGAAGGAGTGTAAAGCAGCTTGTTTCACCAGAATGCAATCTTATAGAATAGATTAAGTGAAAAAGAACACAAAATATTTATAAAAATATGTATTCATTATATAATACTCTCTAACACATAGAAAAATCTCCTACCCACAGATAGGCACACAATGCACACAATACTTTAGCAAAGAAACACAGTAAATAGCTCATAGTACACAGTGGACCGAGAGAAGGGCCAAACCATATACTAAGAAAGTGGCATAAGAACCACGACTCAGGTCAAGACCAGGTTGAGAGGATGTAGAGGTGTTGGCGACCCAAGGTGAATAGATAGGGACCCCACGAAGAGCGTCCGCATTGTGGGAACACAACCGTGTGCTCCGTACAACTCTACAAGTAAGTCGCAGTTGGATTAAAAAAGTTTAAGGACGCTTCCCAGTGGACCCTGAAGAAACCCAGTGGGAGACAGAAGGTTGGAGAACCACCCCGCCCGTGGATACCCTTGTACTCATGTTTCCTACACCTAGGTAGCCGGGTGCATATGTGTGAAGTGGTGGTCGAACCCAATGGAAGCCTTCAGAAAAGTTTCACGGCTGGATGAGAAGAAAGTGTCCAGTGGAATCCGTAGGTGGATCCAAGATGAGAGGTACCTGCAAGCAGAGGGGACAGTGTCTGTGTCACTCAGGAGTGACCAGGAGACTTGGAAGACGAATGAATGACCTCCGATGTTGGGTGTTGCAGGATCGATGAGGATGATCTTGACTCTGCAACTCTGAGGACCAGGCAATGCTGAGGAAGACCTGGAGATGTACTCAAGCCTTCCCACAATGGATGTCGAGGGCTGAGGGGCCAGTGTCCGCCAGGAGCATTAACAAGCCTTGGCAAATGCAACCAATGCAGGAATCAAAGAAGGAGCAACATCAGGCCCAGCAATGCCCAGGGGACTAACCAAAAACAGGGGAGTCAGGACATGCCCCGAGTAAACAGGGTATCTCAAGAGACGAACAGGCCGGAGACACGGGGGTCACTAGAGGACCTCAAACAGCTCATCAAAAGATGAAGGCCATGATGTAGAGTCTGGCCATGAGGTGCTCGAGGTTGGGGCTACTTGGAGCACAAAAATCTTCTTGGAAAAAAGTCAACTAGCCTTTGCAACTGCAAGTTGATGTGGTGCAAAGGGGTTCAGTTATTACAATCCCCACAAGGCATACTGGCCTCAAACTTTGTGAGAGGGCAGGGCAGGCCTCAGAAGCTGAGGAAAACTATGACCTGTGTTGCAGAACCTTTCAGAGTCCAGAGGAGCTCAGGATCAGCAGACTGGTTGACTTAGTTGCGGTGCCTGTGAATGCAGGGCAGTGATTCCTTCACTCCAAGGGAGATTTCTTCAGGTGTCCATGATACTTCACAGGCCTTGGAAGGTTCCAGTATGATGTACAGGCACAGAGAATGCAGAAAACTGGAAGGGAGACAAAGTCAGGCCCAAATGAAGTCCAGGGAAGTCCAGAGTTCTTAGACGGTAGAAGAAGCAGTGGTGTCTGTTCTAAATTTTATCCCACAATGAATCTAGGGACCTACATCCAGGTAATCCCTTAGGTACCCTAGGCAAAGTGTTGGGAAGATTCAGCAGACCCTCCCAGGGGGAGGTTACTTACAAGTCCTTTGTCCAGTTTCACGCCAGAGTGACTGGTTTGAACTGGACTATGCACAGGGACACCAAATGTGCCCTATATGCAGACTGAGTGGTGCTGGCAAGCCCACCTACCCTGTCCCAATACACTAAATCTTGTCTGGGAGATGGTCACACCTTCTTGTGACAGGATGCCTATTGTTCTGTCTTCCCCTGCTTGAGCTGGGCTCAGCAGCAGAAGGGCAGAATCATGTCTCTGGTCAGCAGCAACCAATTTGTGCTGTCTGGGTAAAGAAGGCTGGTACCGGGAACACTGAGAGCCTAACGGAGGATTCTTCCAGTGTTTGGAGTCATACCTCTCCCACACTGTTTACAGTGTGGTCGTATGATTCCAACATGTTTGACACCAAACATGATGGGATTCGTTGCAGCCATTTGTTAGAAGGAATTACGCAGTACCCCTCTATATTGTATATGGCTGCTCCTCTGACTACCCAGGAGAATGGACTCCGTAGGCTGCAGGGGTGTCCTGCTCATGCAGGGGCACTCTCTCAGTTAGAACCAAGCACCCTGCCTTCAGGATTGTAAAGGCCTGCCAGAGGGGTGACTTTTAGGTTTTAAGTGCAGTGGCCCTAGATATACGAAACCTATATCTTTAGTAAGTGGTGCAAGCACCAGCTTACACAGGCTGCAATAGCAGGCCTGTAGTTTTATTTTAAATGATCTCTCATGGGTGACATAATACATGCTTCAGCCCAAGGGAGAATCCTGAGGTGCCTATGCCCTGGGTACATGGGTACTATATACTAAGGACTTACAAGGGTACCCCAATATCCAATCTGGGGGGTACCTAAGTACTTGAACACAACAATTTAGGGAGAAAGCAAATAGACTGTGGTCCAGATTAGCAGGATTCCAGTCAGACTAGTCAAATACAGCTTAGCACCAGGGGAAGAGGTGTGGCGCCGCGGCTAGGGCGACTGACTCCGGAATCTGGGGATCATGGTTCGATCCCCGGCACCAGTGGCAGATTAGCCCAGCACCATGTGACTCTGGGCAATAGCTTGCTTAATCTTCCCGACGGCCCCCAGCGCCTAGAGACCCTTACGGGTGATTGTGCGCTTTTCAAATGTGGATAATTACTTGGATTATTATAGCACAAGGTAAAAAATGGGGGTAACCATAGAAGCAGATCCTACTTTCTTACAGCAAACATCTGACTACACTCCCTTTCCTGCTCCTCTTCTAATCTAATTAGGGGGTGCCAATCTGGCTGGGGACCACAGAAGTGGGGACAGGCCTATGTCCCATGACATTTATTCTCTTGCCGTTGAAGTCCAGCCTAACTCCCCAGCCCCCTTCCTGTCTTTGGCTACTATAGTAAGCAAAACTCCTCCCACCAAATGGCTGTATTGTTTCAGCCCCAGGCCTCTTCTCACCTACTCAGGTATCGGCTTGGCTCAGGCTATAAAAGGCTGACCAATCAGAAAAGGCTGCTTCAGGGCTGCTTTCGGTAACTTCAGGATAGTATGTTCAAAATCAACTTTCATGTAATAGCTATAATAAATCTGACCTTTGCAATTTGTTGTATTAATTGTAACCATTATGTTGATACTTTGAATGATGTGTCTATCATGCTCCAATCAAAAGGTAGACTTTATCGAGCATAATAATAAAGCATTACCATGTTTGCCTCTTGGGCTAGCAGCACTACAATGGGGAAAATGACTTTGGCTGTATAAATACCTTTGACACCGCAGATTGCCTGGAGGCGCTGCTGTTTGGACCTCGCCGCCGCCGCATACCACGCCACTCACCAGCGGCCGCGGAGTGGGAGGACCACAGCCCCCAGAATCCCTGGCGTGTTAGCCACGCCCACCGACACGCGATCTTTGGCGCCCGGAGGCGCATTTAACGCCGGCACTTCCCCGGCAGAGCGGGGGAAATACCTTTGACACCGCAGATTGCCTGGAGGCGTCTGATAACGCGGAGACACAGAGACTGCTTGCCTGCTGACCAAGGGCGCTGCTGTTTGGACCTCGCCGCCGCCGCATACCACGCCACTCACCAGCGGCCGCGGAGTGGGAGGACCACAGCCCCCAGAATCCCTGGCGTGTTAGCCACGCCCACCGACACGCGATCTTTGGCGCCCGGAGGCGCATTTAACGCCGGCACTTCCCCGGCAGAGCGGGGGAAATACCTTTGACACCGCAGATTGCCTGGAGGCGTCTGATAACGCGGAGACACAGAGACTGCTTGCCTGCTGACCAAGGGCGCTGCTGTTTGGACCTCGCCGCCGCCGCATACCACGCCACTCACCAGCGGCCGCGGAGTGGGAGGACCACAGCCCCCAGAATCCCTGGCGTGTTAGCCACGCCCACCGACACGCGATCTTTGGCGCCCGGAGGCGCATTTAACGCCGGCACTTCCCCCGCGTTGCGGGACGCGCGCGGGTGCAGCCGGGCGAAGCCCGGGCCAAGGGCGGGCCCGTTTCAGCCCGTTCCAGACAGATCCAGGCAGGGCTGGGCCCCCTCTCTTTGGTCTGGTCCGTAATCGCTTGACGACCCTCTCCTCAGTTAAAGGTACTCTTTGGTTCTGTGATTATGATTCTTTTGGACCACTGCCTCTGTGCTTGCATACCCACATTATGTCAGTAACAAGGGGATCCAGAAGCAAGACTGCACTTAGAACTGCTCAGTTTATAGGTCCTATCGACAAATTTATCTCCACTACTACTGAGGCTATCAATTTAAACATTTCCCTGTTAGAGCGCAGGGTTTCCCAGGACCTTGCGTTTGCTAGGAGATCCTCCCTGGGTCTCATAGCTACAGCTTTAACCCCAGCCCCAGCAGTTACATCTATTCCCAGCCTTTCTCAACCTGGAAATGTTATAGCACAATTACATTCCATCCCCAATGCCGTAGATTTATCGGCCACAAACTTGTCATTGGGTCTGGACTCTATTGAGAACCTTGAGATCACCCCGGATTTAGAGCGGATTGTAGTTGACGACCAGTCTCAAGGTATTCATTCTATGGGGGTGAGAGAAGGCGCCATTCCTAAGCAGTCAATACCTACAAACAAAGGGAATAAGGCCAACCAACATCCTAAAAACAAGAAAAAGAAAGGGACTACTACAGCACCAGCCATGAATATACCTACCGGTACTAACCCTACAACATCTGCTTCGCTTAATTCACATAGTACTTCTAATGGTATTGTCCAGGGGGGTGCACCTGGTCCGTCTGACTTTGATAATATCCAGTTGTTTGAAAGACTGAGGGACTTATTTAAACAACAACTCCTGCCCCTGGAACGGAGTATCATGGCTATTGAGAAACAGCTTGCCATACTTATTGATAAATCTCCCAACCATCCAAGGGCAGGAGCAGCTAAATCTGGGGGGGTTACACCTGTGGTTTCAGCTGTGGTGTCCTGTCCGGGGGTCCCTTCAGCTAAGACTAACATAGATAAACCCCCTGTTAATACAGTTAATACAGTTATGTTTAATACCAAATCTATAATAAAGGATCCTACAATTTCAACATTGTCTAATTCTAACACCTGCACTAATTGTTCCAAATCTAAGCCGAAAGATAAATCAATACCCCAGACACCGTCATCTAGTCAGCAAATTCTTGCTGTCCAGACCCCACAAGTTACTTCCAATGATGCTAATCGTACCCTTACTAATGAGCCTTTACAGCAATCTACCAGCAATAAAAAGGCCCCCAAAGCTAATTCCCATGCAGACAAAAAGAGGCCTAGACCCAAACGCCCTTTTCAATTGGCCCCAGAGGTATCTCCATTTACGGCAATTTTAACAGGAGTACCGGAACTCCCAGAGGGAACTGATGAACCCCACTGGTCCCTCCGGAATAAAATTCTGCAATGGCTTTGCATCCATAGGCCTTTGAAGCCCCCATTCACCTGTAGAATATCCTCGGTACGTAGGGTTTCTTGGGTGGGTAAGATCCCCAAGAGCATTCAAGGGGATTGTGTCATCATTACATGCGAGGATGCCTCTACTGTGAACCACATATGTTCATGGCCTGACCTAGAGAAGAAGGGAGGAATCGATACCCATCGACTCTCCTTTTTCTACCCCCCTACTTCTAATTACCATTACCCAATTCCACCGCCAAATTGGGCTTCGAACCAAGAACACCAATGGGATTATGGCGACCCATGGCAAATTCAACAGTTTAGAGATAGGGATTGGGTACCTCGTCCCTGGTATCCCAACAACAACCGTTTTGCAGACGGCGGGTGGCAGGGCATCCAAACCACTAACAGATTTGACTGCCTGGAGATGGTTGATTGACTTTATGTCCCACTTCCACCGACTCCAACTGTTTACAGGCGGTCGGTATCTGATGCGGTTGTGCGATCTGACCCCGTCAGCCCTAACTCTGCTCCCACAGTGGCCCCTGTGTTTTCTAGTGGTCACATGGTTTTACATAAGACTACAGCATCCGAAAGTCCTTCTATTCAACCACCTCCCTTTTGTCCCCACCCTTTTAATACCCAATCCCACACTTGTCGGGTAGTAACCGGACCCTCAAAGATACCTGCTCAGGTAACTAAGCCTGGTGACCTTATTTTGATATCATGGAATATCGCTGGTATCGCAGGGAAATTAAATACCCCTTTTTGGTCTAGATTCATAGGAGAAGGGTTCGATATAGTCCTCCTCCAGGAGACCTGGAGTCAGGAAGACATCAACGTAGAAGGTTATTCTTCCTATTGCCTGAATGCCACCAAATCCAATTCTGGCAGGGCAAAGGGGGGTCTTTTGATTCTCCTTTCCAACAGATTGGAAACCTACAAAGTTAGAAGCAGCTCAAATGTGGGAGCTCACAGCCAGGTATTAAGGATTGCATGTGCTAAGGGTAAGGACCTGGTTCTTGTCAATTTTTATAACAACATCTTTGATGCCTCCAGAGGGAATATCTTGTACCCCCTGGAAAAAGAAATTGCCAAGGCTATAGGCATTTCAAATAAGCAGTTAGACATCCTATGGGCTGGAGACTTTAATTTGCAGCCATGCCAGCTATCTAAGGGTAACCCATGCGGTTTTGGAGTGGAGTCGGATAATTTTAATGGGGGTGCGGGAAGGAGTGAGGATTCTCCCCACTTCCCGCACTGTCATTACGGCTCCACCTTAAATAACCTGCTACTAAAACTAGATTTATCCTTATTAAATTGTAACAAAAATAAGCAGAATGCCAGTTGCCCCACCTTTACAGGGAAGGAAGCTGGGACTTTTATCGATCACATCTTGTTCTCAAGTAATGGGGACTATTCAAGCTTGTATGTGAGAGAGGAAAGTCTTAGCGATCATAACAGTATTTGCGTCACCCTTCCTCTAAGGGGTGTCACACAAAGAACTGGGGAAACCTGTACCACTGATATAGTGTCCCAACGGCCTAATGGTCCGAGAATCAAGTGGACGGGGGTCAATTCTGCGGCTAAACATAGGGAGGTAATAGTCAGCTGTAAAATTGAGATTAGCTATTGCCTTAAAGATGTTGTTAACCACGACCTTCTGATATCTCGATTTATTAATATCAATACCATCATTGAGGGTATCTTTACTAAAAAACCCTCAGCTAATAAAACGATAAAACTGGGATGGTTCGATAAGCCCTGTATTGTAACCTTACGGGAATTAAAACGAGTTTTAGGGCTCAAACCCCGTGATGGCACTAGCATCAAAGAAGCAAGGGTTAATTACAAACTGGCTATCTCTAACAGGAAAAGGGTACTACAGAGAGAAGCTTGGGATAAATTGAATGAAGCTGTTGAGACAAAAAATAGTAAACTCTACTGGGAAATAGTCAACAGTCCATTCTTAAATTCGGAAGGTGTCCCAGAAATTACTTCTTATGTTGCTTGCGAGGACTGGGTTTCTCATTTCACCAATATTTTTAATCCAGAAAAGGTATCACTGACCGTACCTCTTGTTGATTTGCCAATGTGGTCACCTATACCTTTGGAAATCACGTTGCAAGAGGGTCTAGAAGGCCTTGCTAATAGCAAGGGGGGGAAGGCCCCGGGACCTGATGGGGTGCCCATAGATCTATTAAAAACAGAACCTAACCTGTGGGCCCCCATTTTGGTTAGGACCTTCAACTGTGCAGCAGAAGGTAATTTCCCTCCCTCTTGGGGTCAATCGGTTATTGTCCCCTTATATAAAAAAGGCAGCAAATCCGAGGCCTCCAACTATCGGCCAATTTCTTTATTGGATGCCTCAGTAAAGGTTATGAGCAGAATTCTGCTCAAAAGACTAGAAAGTTGGGCAGAAGATATGAGTATTTTAACTAAAGTGCAATACGGCTTCAGGAAGGGGATGGGTACCTTGGAGCAATGCGTGAACTTGGATCTTTTAATTAACAAATACACAGTGGCCAAAAAAGGTAATTTATTTTTATGTTTTGCTGATCTGAGCAGCGCATTTGATTTAGTTGATCATGGCATTCTATGGCAGGTTTTACTGGAGTTAGGAGCACCGAAAGAAATAGTACATTTCCTGGCTAGGCTTTACCAGAAACTTTCTTGTAAAGTCCGATATGGCAGCCATGGTGAATGCACACCATTCTTCAAGGTATCTAGGGGCATCCGCCAAGGATGCGTACTAGCTCCTCTTTTATTTTCTCTTTTTATTAACTGTGTTGATCGTACCTTGGCCACTATATCAGCAGACGCTCCGCAGATTGGAGGCGATTCTGTCTCAATCTTACTTTATGCGGATGATGCAGTACTTTTATCACGCACTCAGATAGGCTTACAACGTCTCATTGATGGTTTTATGTTGTTTATACAAAACAGGAGACTCTGTGTAAACAAATCCAAGACCTATGTTATGTTGTGCGGGGAGTCAGCCAATAAACTAAAGTCCAATTTCTATCTAGACAGCGATAAAATGTTACAAGTTAAAACATTCTGTTATTTAGGAATCACCTATGCCAATGATGGATCCTGGAAATCAGAGCTTGAAAATGCTAGGTTGAAAATGACCCGTTGTCCAGCAGTGTTTTTCGCTTCTCATCTAAGCTCGGCTCGAGAAGCATTCGTGACATGATTAACATCTACAATATTCGCTGTGTTCCCTCGGCATTGTATGGGGCTGGAGTGTGGGGCCACACAGATGGCACTCCCCTCCATGTCAGCCGCCCATCTCATCAATATGTCTTAACTCGCGTCAGGTTGGGCATTGTACACCATCTTGTCGCATTCCCAGTACAGAAGCAGAAATCTGAAACCCCCTGCCCTTGTGACAATGTTTCACGCCAGAGTTGCTGCCATTTCCTACTTTTTTGTAAATTTTATCATTTTCTAAGATTAAGGTACTTAAAACCTATATTTATTAAATACAATATACGGTCTTTTAAGAATGCCCTTGTGTTATTATCAGCTTTAGAAAATGTGGACATATGTTTTTTTGTTGCCATTTATATTTTGAAATGTACAGCTGCCAGGAAAAGTATTGTATTGCCATGATCTCCATATTCCTGTCTGTACTTCTCAAAACGTACAGCTGCCAGGGTGAGCACTTTTTCAGCAGTGTTCAATTTATCTTTAACCCTGTCTGTACATGTTTTCTTTTTCTTGATTCTTTTATACTTTTATCATACAGCTGCCAGGATATATTTAGTGCTGCTATATTTCTATACTTCCCTGTCTGTATCAGCAAATTTTAAATCAAAATTTTATGTCCCATGATTAGGTGGGGGCTTGTTGTTCAACGTACAGCTGCCAGGATAAACATTTTGTGCTAATTTATTTACTCCTGTCTGTACGATTTTAACTGTTAACTTCTATTCCTTTTTGCCATTTTTATGTGTTTTTTAATAACGATCCAATGTAAACGCTTGTTAGTATGTGTCCTATCCTCGCATGAACTATCTTGGATTCCCCTGTATAAATTTCGTATTTTATAACAATTTTTAATGTAATGGATTGATTTCATGTTTTGCTTGTATGATTTGTTTACAAATCGAATAAAAGCTTTGAAATTGAATTGACTTTGGCTGTATTTCCTTACCAGGGCATGTAAAACATATTTTATATTGTCCCTGATTTTTATAGCAATGTATCCCACCCTTGGGGCACCTAGGGCAGGCCTTATGAGTGATGTATAAGTTAAAAAAGGTAGTTTGGGACTCTGGAAGTACTTTGAATACCAAAGTCAAATTTGGACATAATTTTGTTTTAAAACCCGCCAACAAGTCAGGCATGGCTTTAAAATGACACCAGATACCACATCAGTGCCTACTTAAGTGCATTAAGACCACTGCGGTCTCTAAAAATACATGCTCTACCACTTACTAGGGACTTACAGGTAGGTTGTCTTTGCCAATTAGAATTATACCCATTACCATATACCTATAGAGGATAGAGCCCCAACCTGGGCCTGATAAGCAGAGTCCAGAACACTTTCAGAGTCAGTATCAGTTAAAAAATGGAGGTGACTATGGCAAAAAGAATGACTTTCCTACAAGTACCATCTTAAATACAAATCATGCATGGGAGAGTGGAACGTGTATTCCGCACCTTTCGGGTTCACCAGGTGTCTGTTATGTTCCAGTAATGCACCCAGATTGCAAAGCCCTAGCCATTTGTAACACATGGGGTGGCCGTGACTTGCCAGGACTGTCTGGAGACATCCAAGTGTTTAAATTGATATGAGAGCATATTGGCTGGCTATTCCTACAGGTGATAATGGTTCTGTCGGACCGAAATACACAATGATATAGTATTTCCTTTTTGTGCTATTTACAATCATCCGTCCGAGTGAGGGTACATCGACAATGGTACTTATACCAATATGCACAAAACACACTGACCACAATGTAAGTTATAGCAGAGTTTTAGTCATGCTTTATCTGAATTGTATTAAAACTTTAGTCTTGCTGTCCAAACAAACATAAAACATATAAACCACCTACTTTGTGTGTAAGACTGATATACATTTAAAACAACATACAAAAATTTTAAATCACAGAATTATTTAGCGAAGTCAACTATATATACAATAATCTAATCGGTACATCAATTGATTCTTGGGTCCTAGTAGATTTTGTATAGTTGATTCATAAAACAAAGGATTGTGTCGACGTTTCGACCCTGGCGGGCGATGCGCTGGTTGTGCGCATCAGGGGCAGGTCTTCATCAGGACTGTGCAGATGTGGGACAGCCTATGAATATAATTAACATGTGTCAGTGGTTGGTCAATGGGGATGGTAGATCTAAGGATTATCCAGATATTGGCTGAGTCGGCGGACCAGCAAATATTTCCTATACAGGTCCAGGTATCCAAGAGGAGCCGAGGTTCGCAGAAGGTGAGCATTTACAGTGCTCTCATCTATAATTGCACATCCCCGTACAACCAGCGCATCGCCCCCCAGGGTTGAAACGTCGACACAATCCTTTCTTTTATGAATCAATTATACAAAATCTACTAGGACCCAATAATCAATTGATGTACCGATTAGAATATTGTATATATAGTTGACTTCGCTAAACAATTCTGAGATTTAACATTTTTGTATGTTGTTTTAAATGTATATCAGTCTTACACACAATGTATGTGGTTTATGGGAAACATCCTTTACAACGCAACTTTTACCACGCAGTGCCTTTACGACGCAACTTTTACAACGCAAACCATTACAACGCATTGCGCTGGGGGCGCTCTAGGATAGGGAATAAGTTTAATTTACTATCCAACACCTTCCCTAGTGTCCACGGGGACTGGAGTTGGAATAGAAAATTAAACTATTCACTATCCAGCACCCCAAAGCGCTATGCGTTGTAAAGGTTTGCGTTGTAAAAACCGCGTTGTAAAGGCATGCGTGGTAAAAGCATGCGTTGTAATGTCATATATCCGTGGTTTATGTTTTATGTTTGTTTGGACAGCAAGACTAAAGTTTTAATACAATTCAGATAAAGCATGTCTAAAACTCTAACTTACATTGTGGTGAGTGTGTTTTGTGCATATTGGTATAAGTACCATTGTCGTTGCACCCTCACAGGGACGGATGATTGGAAATAACTCAAAAAGGAAATACTATATCATTGTGTATTTCGGTCCCACAGAACCATTATTATCTGTTTTAATACCCACCCAGGTTCTGAGGGTTACAGGATCACCCCATTACATTTAATGGTATTCCTGGGTGGTGAGTGAGCAGTGGCAGGGCTCGCAGCTGCTTTGCGCGCTGTTATTGTGTACTGTGTTTTTAATTGTGCTCACGTAGTGCTTTTATGGACTGTGCTGCACAGCATACCTTCATTTTTAAAAACTTTATTTCTGCATGGTAATTGGATGCACTCTTTGCAGTGTCTCCGCTATAGCTAAAGCCAAATCCTTAGCGGACTTAGGCTTCTAGTACCCCCCCGGACTCCCTGACTCACCAGACGCTTTGGGGTGCCTGTCTTGTCTTCCCTCCTCCACGCCTCGGTCCGACAGGGTGGCTAGCACCGTTGAGCGGAGGGCGTGGAGGTGAGAGACAGTCACTTCCGTTTCCGCCTGCGAGTGACCGGTTAGCGGTCTAGTCGCGGTGAGACAGACGGGCTGAGGGTTTAAAAGGCATCCAGGAACGTGGGACGAGTGGCGGTGAGTGAGCAGTGGCAGGGCTCGCAGCTGCTTTGCGCGCTGTTATTGTGTACTGTGTTTTTAATTGTGCTCACGTAGCGCTTTTATGGACTGTGCTGCACAGCATACCTTCATTTTTAAAAACTTTATTTCTGCACGGTAATTGGATGCACTCTTTGCAGTGTCTCCGCTATAGCTAAAGCCAAATCCTTAGCGGACTTAGGCTTCTAGTACCCCCCCGGACTCCCTGACTCACCAGACGCTTTGGGGTGCCTGTCTTGTCTTCCCTCCTCCACGCCTCGGTCCGACAGGGTGGCTAGCACCGTTGAGCGGAGGGCGTGGAGGTGAGAGACAGTCACTTCCGTTTCCGCCTGCGAGTGACCGGTTAGCGGTCTAGTCGCGGTGAGACAGACGGGCTGAGGGTTTAAAAGGAGGATGTCATACCGGGAGCGCAGCGGGCGCGACGAAGGCGCGCCGAAGTGTCGCCAAAGTCGAGCCCGTCTGCGCCCGTCCGCGGCCGGTTGCAGGCTAAGGCGACAACCCCTGGTCGTAAGATCCGCTGGTCTAAGGAGCAGCTCCTTGGCTTCCGACCTCGCACTAAATCCAAATGCATGCATGGTATGACTAGTGATGATAGGGATTGTCCTCACTGCGGTTACTGTTTTACTACTTTGCTGCGGGACACTACGGAGCAAGCACTTTCTTGTGGCCTCCTTAATGTAAGATCACTACGCAAACATAGACTTGATGTCTATGAGATGATCCTTGATAAAAAGTTTGACCTTATGTTTCTTACGGAAACTTGGTTAGACCAGTTTTCCGACTCGGATATTATTGAGGCCACGCCGGAGAATTATTCTTGGGTTAGGCAGGATAGGCCTGAGGGGGTGGGAGGGGGGATTGCTATTATTTTTAGGAATACTTTGGGTTGTTGTCTAGAGCGCACGATGATTGTGGAGAGTGAGGCGGGAGTCTTCACGATCCAACTCAACGGGGGCATAACGATCAAAGGCTGTCTGATATATCGACCGCCAGGGGCCTGTACTAAGTTCAGAGAGAGCCTGCTTGAAAATCTTATGGAGGCTACCTTACGTAGGGATAAATTTCTCCTTTTAGGAGACCTGAACATTCACTTAAACTGCCCGGAGGATACAGGGGCTAAGGACTTCTGCAGGGACATGCTAGCACTTCAACTCGAATTGAAGCTATCGGACCCCACGCACCGCCAGCGACACCTTCTGGATCCGGTTTATGCTAACTGGGGAGGTGTGGAGGTGTCCGGTATAGAGCCTATCCCTTGGACAGACCACTTTCTGGTGGCATTTTCCATACAGAGCTTAAAATCCACCAAAGCTAGTCAGGCACCCCCTAACTATCTCAGGAGGAAGTGGGCCAAATTCTCGGTGATAGATTTCAACCAAGTTTTAAGTAAGGGTGGCCAGCCAGGTGGCGAAGACATCGAAACAGCGGTCTTAAATCTGAATCAGCGTATTACTGAAGCGCTTGACCAGACAGCCCCTCTCTGCCGCACTTCCATGGGTGCTCGGAAAGAACGCTCTGCCCCATGGTATAGTGGTGAACTGAGGTTAACAAAGGCAGACTGTAGGCGAGCTGAAAGAGCATGGAGGGTGTCGTATGACAGTCAGGCCAGAGAATTGTTCCTGGAAAAAAGGCGCCTGCACCATAGGCTGATCAAAAAGTCTAAGGCGACCTACTATGCTGGACAAATCCTGGGGTCGAAGAATTCGGCTAAAGAACTCTTCGGTATTTACAAGTCCTTGACCACGGTAAATTCATCTACTGAGCCGGAGAGTTCCTCTACGGAGTCATGTGACCGTATTGCCGATTATTTTTCAACTAAAGTCGAGAAGATCTACTCGACTTTCCCCAATCCGACAACAGGGATTGACCTCGTAGCAGCTTTTGCGGACACGGAGTCGGCAGGGCACCTCACTTACTTCTATACCCCTCCATCTGAGGATTTAGTAGCGGTGTGTCGCTCTGTTAAATCAGGGTCCCCGTGGGACCCAGTGTCTCCTAAACGCCTGGCGGAAAGCCTTGAAGTTTTGGAACCTTATATGAGGCACGTCCTGGACATCTCCTTCAGTGCAGGGAAGCTGCCTGAGGGATGGAAACAGGCGGTGGTGCTCCCGCTCCGGAAGAAACCCCACCTAGGCTTCGAGGTATTACAGAATCTGAGGCCCATCTCCCTCCTGCCGTTTCTGTCCAAAGTGGCAGAAAAGGTGGTTAATACTCAAATCATGAAGCACGTGGAAGAGACGGGATTGCTCCACGCGACACAGTTTGGCTTTAGGCCACGCCACTCCACCGAGTCTGCCCTCCTTATGGCAACGGAACATCTGAGGGAGGGGGTGGATGCAGGCCTAACTATGGCTCTGATCTTGTTGGACCTCAGCGCGGCGTTCGACACTGTAGCTCATAACATCTTGCTACAGTGTCTGAACAGAGGTGGCATCTCTGGCACCGCGCTGAGATGGATACAGGACTTCCTCATGGGGAGAAGCTTTCGAGTTAGGCAGGGAGACTGCTATTCAAAGGGGGTTCCCTTGGGCCAAGGCGTACCGCAGGGTTCGTCATTGAGTCCGACCCTTTTTAATATGTATGTCGCGCCGGTTGCCTCGATTGTGGAGAGTCATGGTCTCCAATTGGTCTCGTATGCCGATGACACGCAGCTGGTGATCTCCCTATCGCACGCGCCCTGTCTTGCTGCCGATGGCTTCCGCTCGTGCATGAAAGATCTTGCCGAGTGGATGGCTATCAACTGTTTGAAGCTTAATGGCAGCAAGACAGAGGTGCTGGTGGTGGGGAGAGCCCAGTCTGCTTGGTCGTCGGCATGGTGGCCACCTTGTCTTGGACCAACCCCGACCCCCTGTCAAGAGGCACGCAATCTCGGGGTGTGGTTTGATGCGGATCTTACTTTTGGCCCCCAGATTAATCGGGTGGTAGGAGTCTGCTTCGGGATTTTGAGGAAGTTGAGAAAAGTCCTCGACCTGCTCCCGATTAGTGCCCGTCAAACCCTGGTTCATGCCCTGGTGACAGCTAGGTTGGATTATGGGAACCTGCTGTACCTGGGGGCTTCGGAGAAAAGCATGGCACGCCTACAAGTGCTGCAAAATGCGGCAGCTCGTTTGATTCTTAGGCTGCCCAAAAGGGCGCCTTCTAAGGCGGCGCTTCAGAAGCTACACTGGCTCCCCGTAAGGAGAAGAGTGGAGTATAAAGCCCTCTGCACCTGTCATCGAATTTTGAATGGCAGGGCACCCGACCCTCTGAATAAATTGATCGAAGTGTATCAACCAACACGTGCGCTTCGATCCGCAGGGGGCGGTCTCCTCAAGATCCCTAGAGTCAAGAAAGCCCGTATGGGAGGCAGGTCTTTCAGATGCTTGGCAGCCAAAAACTGGAACAAACTTCCAGTGGACCTGCGCTTGGAGCCGGAGGAAGCCAGGTTCCGAGCGAGATTGAAAACATTCCTCTACACAAAATAATTGTCGGCTCTGTCTTTGTGATCCCTGCTCGCTGCCTCTTCCTCTTTTAGCGCGTGGACACGCCGGTGTGCGTAACGCAGCGCTCTACAAATGTCCCAATAATAATAATAATAATGATAATACAGGTGAGCCATCCAGTAATCCGATTTCAATTACATATCTCCCCTGTGGTAAATTCATTGACGGGATAATGTAAGGGGTACCCCTGGTTTGATCTATTTTAATGTGCCTTTGACGTATGCCAAATAGGTTGTATTTTATATCTGACCTTTGGAATTTTTTTCAGGTGCATTTTCTGTATACATGTGCCGCACCTACCACACCTGAGTATATAATTGTATATTTTAGAAATATTGGATACATTTACCAGGCCCCTGACATTCCAAAATAACAATGTTGCATTTGGTTTAACTCATTATGCTGCTGGTGGTGTGATGACATGCCCCTCTAAACTCACCTACCTGAGCACGCCAAGGAACTTGCTGTACCCCTAAACAAAATGTTTGCAAATATGCCAAGCACAGCACTCTTGGAGCCACCTATACATAGGGGAGGTAAAATCCAATGAACATGTGAATCCTTTCATACCTTCCACATGGCCAGTTTCAACACCACAAATATATACAATCTGTAACATAAGAATACAGTCCTTGAATCCTTAGTAATGGGTGTGGCCTGCTGTAGTTGCTTGCCACCCTCAAATGACTTTTCACTTTCTGTTGCTGATTACTATTCCTGAGGTGCTAACTCTGTGTCCGATAACTCCCTTCTCTTGTTGTTCTCCTTGCTATGCTATGTTGATATTTGCTCAATTGTTTCTTCATGTTACGCCCTCACCTGCTCCTTCTTTGGCCTGTGTAAATGTATTGATCTTGACTTCTTTTTTTCTCTTGGCTGGTTGTATGGTTTTAAGGTGTCCTACACCCATTCTACCACCCATTCCCTAGTAATGGCAGAATCTGTTAAGCAGTGCATTTCCTTCCCATAAAACATTTTTGATTTAGCTGGGCACATGAGCATATAATTCAAACTCATCGACCTGAGGATGAACTTTGTCTCAAGGAGCATGTTGTGTGGTTTTCTTGCTGTAGTGGTGTCTGGGCAGGGAACACTCTAGTTTTCTGTGGTGTTCATGGCCCCTTTCATCATTCTACTTGCTACACCCTATCCCTTTAATTCTGCAAGTTGACCTCAACTGGTCATTGGGGAGCCTTGAGTGTGGGGAGAACTGAAAGGCTGATATGCGCCCTTTTTACAAAGAACATGTTTAAGAGGTTCCATGGCACTACATTAGTACTAAACCATTACTCAATAAACAGCTCTGTACATGGCCCCTCCATTTTGTCAGATAGGCCTACAATTCTTACGTTGTTTACTCTGGAATGTCCTTCCGTAACGTTGGCCCTATATCCCAGATAGTGCACCTATCCAGTGAGGTCCTAAACATGTCTTTGCAGTTTTTTAAAATTTGGTGACAGCAAAGCCAACATTGATTATTTTCAGCAATCCTGTCACATATTTTCCTTTGGTCTGCTCTCAGTAGGTTATGGTCATTTGCCACATTCTCTCTCTTTAGTTCGAGGGTATCCTAGGTTTCCTTTCTTGCAGAAATTATGGCATATAGTTAACTCTACAGGTTGGGGGCCTGCTTTTGATGGCTCATCTTGAACGCATGAGTTAGCGCTTCATTCTCCGTGCCCTGAGGTATCTTCAGTTGGGTTTAGGTTGGTTTTGTTCTGCCCCTGCCTCTATGGTTCAGATCTATGTATTCTCTGGTGCCAAGTGTGCAGCTTGTAAGGCAGTGGCTTCTCTATGATCTTTCATGTAGGAATACTGCCTGCAGCCATTGAGACCCCACTGATGCCTTCCCATTAGTAGAGCTACACCGGTCCCACAACCTCCAATGTGTCTTCACTTGCGTATTCCAAAAGTGGGGACGAGAAAGAGGCAAATACCTCAAAGCTCACAATAGCTCACTGTGCATTCTCCTTCAGTGTTGAGCCCCACAAAGTTTCAGGAGGGCGTCTCTCTTCTCACTATAGCACTGACATTATGGGTGCCAGGATATGAATGCACTTTGCCTTCACATCAAAACCAGCTCTTGATTCTTTGAGTGGGTTATTCTATTGCTGGTTTTCCATGGAACTGCTGTCTTCACTTCTCACAGGCTAGGCGACCAGGAGAGTGGAAACTGAGTCCAAACCAGCTTCGCTGGGCTGCTGACACCGTTGCCACTGTGGGTGTATGATTGATAGTCCCCCTACACAACAGCAGCAGGCTTCAGTTTCCTTGGCTGTGTCTTCCACTCTTTCAGCCATCCCAGCCATGTGGTCTTCATCCAATCATGCCACTAGGCGTGGTGGAATCATACTACATACTAACACTCATTTTGTTATGGATCCACACCCGTTAGTGTCAGTCGGCCAGATGTACAGATGATTGATGCTTAGTCCTTTGTTGTTTTACAAGTTCATAGTTAGAGGATTGACTAAGTGACTGCCTCTTTCACTTTTGGTTGTTGTGTTACAAGCAATCAGTCAATTCCAGAGATCTTGCAAGAAATTGACAGGTGGGATCCCTTTCCTCAGCACCCCAGGTCAGAACGGGCACCCAATCGTGTATCAATAGCTCATTATTATACCTCATTCGGTTCAGAATATGTAGTATAGTTCTACTAGTTGTGGTTCTAGCGTTGACAAAGACAAACAATAGACAAGGTAAAGAGAATGAATACACAGAAACATTGTTATGGATAGGTCCTCAGAGTAACCGTTTTAGAACCGGCTAAGTTGTTAAGTGCATTACCAGTCTCGAAAGCCTGTTTTAAGCTAACCACGTCCTTAGCTGTAGCACTCCACAGATATTCATGAGTCTCCGTCTACTGCTCTGAGGCAGAATGTCCTCATTCCTTTCTACCCATGAGCAAAAGAGTGGTTAAAATAAAATAATAACAAATATTGGAAATTGTAGGAAGGTGGACACCTGACTATGGTTACCCCAGATTTTTTGCCTTGTGTTTAGCTGGTTTTCGACTTAGTTGGCCTGGTTCCCTGCTAATCAGGGCCCCAGGCTATCTGCTCTCTCCTTAAAATGGACTCCATGCACCCTAGGTGCATAACCAAATTGGTACTGGACACCTTGTCAGCCCCTATATAGTGCACTATAGGTACCAAGGGCATAGGTGCATCCAAGGCCTACCAGGGGCTGCAGCATAGCTTTTGCCACCCCTGGTTGGTTCTTAAATTGACACAACTGGCTGATCACTCAGCTGGGGCAAGTTGGTGTAAGCACCTCTTGCTTAGATATAGTATACCTATATTTAAACCTATATCTGGACACATATGAACCTATAAGTCACTCCTATGGCAGGCCTTATCAATCCTGGAGGCAGAGTGCTTGGTTTAACGTGAGATGGTGCTCGAGCATGAGCTGAGCCTGTCTGCAGCTGTCGGGAACAACTCCCTAAGCTGTTCCGGGATATTGCCATACCATATACTCTTAAGTGCATTATAATCCATCGCAGTTATGTGCTAACTTTGGTTTGGCTTTATCAAAACATGTCGTGTAAGGTGTCATACGATTTGGAATACTATCCCCTCGACAGACCTGTCGACGGGGATTGCATTCCACCCTTCTAGAGGGAGAAGACATGTTACTTTGCTGAAAGGGGGTTGATTTCTAAAAGAGCCTCAGCATCACAAAATGGATGCTGCTGCTACCGACACAAGTCTGACCTCCTGCTGCTGACCGAAACTTGGCAGAGGAGGCCTGGACAAAGGGTTTCCTGTCGCAGGGAGGTGCTACACCTCCCCAGACAGGAGATAGTGTATTGGGGCAGGGTGGGTTGAATGAAACTAGACAGTGCCTGGGGCGCACAAGGCTTCCCCTTGTATTTATTTATTTATTTGTAGAGTTTTATAAAGCGCGAACAAGATCCTGGCGGATATCAGAGCACTATACAGACAGTGAGTGTTACGTGTACAAGATAAGAAATAGATAAACACAGCAGTACAAAGAATATAAAAAGAAAAACAATATAGTTATATTTGGCATCATTAAGTGTCTTATGGTTGAGAACTTAACTGTCTTTCGTCCTATTGATTCAATCGATCAGGCTCATGTGTATTTGGCCATGAGGATGGATTTAACCTCCTTTTTAAAAGCAATAGTGGACGGGTTAAGTCTAATTTCAGGGGGTAAGGCATTCCAAATTCTGGGTGCCATCCCGGAAAAGGATCTATTATAGGTTTTATTCTTATGGAACTTTTGTGGTTTCAGGAGTAGTTTTTCCGCATTTCTTGAGGGTCTGGAGCCCCCGGAGATCGTGAGTTTCTGTGCCAGGTAACTGGGAGTCTTTTGATGTAATGCTCTGTGCGTCATGCATGCAATTTTCAGTTGAATTCTCGCATCTAGGGGTAACCAGTTCAAGGATTGAAGGTCCGGGGATATGTGGGAAAAATGTTTAGATCCTGTTATGAGTCTTGCTGCAGCGTTGGTTGCGGATCTAAGGGGTGCAGTTGATGCTTTGGGCAATCCACAAAGGGTGACGCAACCGTATTCCACTTTGGGTATAACCAGTGCTTGTACTGCCTGCTTAAAGTCATTGTGTGGAAGGAAGGGTTTTAGTTTCCTCAGTATGTTTATCGGAATGTTTGCTCCCTTTGTAGCATTACTGATATGTTTTTGCATGTTGAGGTTACTGTCCAAAGTTATTCCTAGGGACTTCGCAGAGTCCACAATGATCGGTTGTACATTGAATGCCGTAATATGTTTGATCCAGTCTTGCAATTTCGGGATTTGGGCCGGTGGGGCAATTAGAAGAAATTCAGTTTTTAATGCATTCAATTTAAGATGATTTTCTGCCAGCCACGTTTGTGTGTTACTGAGAGCTGTGTTGAGTAGTTTGACATCCTCTAAGTCAGTCTAAGTCTATTTTGAGGTATAACTGTGTATCGTCTGCATACATGTGATATTGGACATTACAGGTTTGTAGAATTTCCGTTAGAGGTTCCCGGAAGAGATTAAACAGTGTTGGAGAAAGTGCTGATCCTTGCGGTACCCCCAAGGTCACCGGGACTGGCTTGGATAGGGTATTCTTGATTTTGAATTGTTGTGTCCGGTTATGGAGAAATGATGTGAACCAATTTAGCACTGTCCCCGATAGGCCCATTCTGTGTTTCAGGAGGTCTAACAGGTTCTCGTGTTTGACCGTATAATCCGGTCAAACCGGTTCTGGGGCACACCAGCCCCAGTCCCAGCGCGACCCTGGACAAAGGGAAAGGGGTGTAACCACCCCCTTCCTGGGTCCCACCCATAGGAGGGACCTTACAGGTGATCCAGCCCACTAGATTGGTATAAGAGTGGGAGCAGTGCTAGTGCACTCAGATTATCCTGACTGAAACTTATGAAACGAAACTCTGGACCCTTCGACATCCTACTCGACGTAGAAGACTGAAGAATCTCCCTTGTGGTCAAGGAGTGACCACCCTGTGCAAACAGGCACCATCCAGCACCTCGACGTTTGCTTTGTTGCAGTTTCCGCCGGAAGTCGAGCAACAGAGTTCAACAAGACCCAGCGTGCCTGCATTCTAACAGCCCGATCCACAGTCCCTGCAGAGCTGAGACCCGTGGAGGTGACCTGAAGCGTGGGGCCCGCCATCTTGGAAAGACCATGAGGCGCTGACCGTGCAGCTCCCAAGGCACCGTCAAAGCTGTGCATTGGGGTTTGAGAAGCCCCAGCCCTGAGCCACTCCTGCACCGAAGCTCACCCCTCTACACTCACAGAGTGCTGCGTGGGGCCTCTCTGCACTTTTTGGCTCAACGCGTTGGTCCGGTCACTTGCCCGTTGGCTTGTGGCCCCAGTACCGATGAACCTTTGAATTTGACTAACCAGTCCGGTTGCTCTGGACTGGTCCTCGCTCCCCTGAAAAGGAGCACCCGCTCTGACCTTCCTGGTCCGAGTATTAAGCGATCTTCGAATCCTGCGTGGGTTGCGCTTGCCAAGAGTTGTTTGCTCCAATCCGGAAGCCGACACCGCCGACAGCGAGAGCCTGCATGGGACAGCTCGTGATCCACTCCTGGACATCCTCGGTGCCCCAGAGTCCACGTGGCAGCGGAGAGAAGCTACTCGACATCGACCTGATTGCGCCCGACATTGCCTGGTTCCTTCCTGGTTCCACCCTGGTCACTGCTGAGTGACCCAGACTCTGTCCCCTCTGCTTTCAGATCATCTATACCTTTGATCCACTCTTGGATCACACTGGACACTTCCCTTCACGACGCCTGCAGCATCTTCATCTTCAGGCACCTTCAACCTGCGTGACGAAACCCGACACTACTTCGCACCTGTGCACCCGCTTCCTGTGGGTGAGGTAACTCAGCAACGCCGGTGCTCCTGTACTGGTACACACCTCTAGTATATGCGTCTAAAGTTTCATCCTTCTAGGTTAAGCGGAAGTCTCCTTTAACAGTAACTTTATAACTTTTACGCACCATTGACTTTGCATTGGTGCATGTGTGTGCTTTAAGCGCTGCACCCGAATCCCGCGGGCTTTTCCCGACTTCAGCATTGCTAGTCCCGACTGCTCCCAGCGATTCCCTAGGCCCTAGGCCTAACCACTGTTCGATTGGTATCTCTTATACCACTATATGTTTAACTGTGCTTTTGTTTAAACGCTTGTGCCTCTGCAGTCATAAAGAGTACAGAGGATTATTCTAGTAATAAATACATATATTTTTATAATATATAACTTGTGTGGTGTCCTTTCATTTGATATTACAGGATTGTGATTGGTAAAACAGCTTGCTTAACACGACCTCTTGAGTTAAGCCTTTAAGGCTGCTTAGTCCATGTTACCCTTAGGATAGCTTGTCTATAAGGTTGACCTACAACCATCACCATAAGGGATTGTTTGGACTGATACAAGGTGCCCCCAGAATTGGAGACATCATATATCAGGCCAACTTCTCACAGAAATGAAGCTGTATGAGAAAGACATGGTGAGAACAATGACATGGTATAGTAATGGAAGCAATATGCAGCCATGAATAAGCAAAACTAATGCATAAACCATTGGTAAAAAATGGATAGATTAATGGAAAGTGCACACATTGTTATAGGCCAACTGCTGTAAATTTACAAGCTTGGAAGCTACAGATTACAGCGCAGTGGCAGCTGGTGCCAACTGAAAATGGTAAGGCAGTGCAGGGGAGGTGTTGGGAATTTTAAAAAATCACTTACCTGCCGCTCAGCTCCACTCCCGCTTCCGCTCCCTAGTTGCTCTTACATCTCTCCTTCAGAAGTGGCTAGACCTGAAAGCAGAGGCTCCCCAGCCAATCCAGACTCTGCTCTCTTAGCATGAAGACAATTCCAGGATTGGTCAGAGTGGCCTCATTCGCCACTCAGACGTTGCCTGGGAGCCTGTGGCATTTCTCCAATCCGGCTGTGTCAGCCAACCAAACTGGCATTGCACACTTATAAGTGCACACTACTCCTCCCTCTGCCATGGCTCCGGTCTCGCCCCTCCCACTACCACATAAGCAGTGCAGACATGAACAAAACAGTAATAACAATGTTTTATTATAATTTTATTTATTATCTGCTGGCAGTGGGGCGACGCTCCTCCGCCAGTATGGAGGAGCCCCCCCGATTACAGGTAAAGCTTGCTGTTTTCTGTTTTTACAGATTTTCACAGATAAATATAGACCGAAAACCATTAATTTGTCTGCTTACTTTTTAATACTACAAATATGGAGAATATTACTTTTTTCAGTGATCTTTGATGATGTCTACCATAACTGCTAGGCCAATAGCAGTGAAGACTAACACATATAGAAGTTCAAAATAAAGGCTCCAGTTTTCCTAATGAAGTTTTAAACATTCACAGACATGCCTTGTGTGTTGCCCATGAGTGAAGCATCATATATGCCTTGCTCTAGCATTAAAACTCAGAAGACATCCAACTATGGTTAAACAAAAATCTGAATACACTAGTTTAGGTTAATGTTTTCTAAAAACACAACATAACTATCGATACAGCCTGATAAAAAGAGAAAACATAAACATGGATATTTACAGTCAGAAAAAAATAGAAACCATAACATTGGGAGACCTATTTATAGGTTATACCAAGGTTCAGTAGGTAATGCCATGAATGCAGTGGAGTAGCTGGGGAGGGGGTAGTGGAGACGACCTCCCCCAGCTCTTACCTGCCGTCTCAGGCGGCAATGTCAAATACCCCCGCGCTTCTCAATGCGTTTGCCGTTGGCAGTAAAACAAAGAAAACTTGCCAGCACCCTCCCTGCTCTTCACTGCAGCTGCAGCTGGGCAGCAAACGCAGGGACCACCAAGGGCGGCCAGAGGGCTAACTACGCCACTGCATGAATGATACGTGGGTTACAGAGGCACATGAGCATGTGAGGCATGGCAACCTGAAACTGCAAGACTCACATTTCCAAATACTCCTAAATAATATAATGCAATGTTAAAAAGAAAGCCAGTCCTGCTCACCATTTTTCACCTTCTCTGAAACTGAGCAAACACAGAAAACATACAGTCCCTCACACCTACCCATAATCATGCAGCTCTCTCTCTTGTATCCCTATGTTCTCACTCCTAACATATGTTTCAATATTGCCTTTGCAAATTAGACTGTAAAACGGCAGTTTAATGGTTGAACACTTTTACAATATTTAGAGAAACAGAAACCCAAAGGTATTTAGACCTGTTTTGATCACAATCAATAGGCACAGAACCTTAGCAAACTTCCCTCCGTTGTATGCATTCAAATTTCACCTCATGCAGGAATAAAATGAGCTTGTTTTTTAGCCAAGATCTCCTTCCATAGGAAACTCATGGCTCCCAAATGTGAGAAAGAAACTTTCTTGTCAGATCTCCATTATTTGTCAATAATCAAACTTCACTCCAGGATGCTGGACAGAGACGCAAATCCAGTATTACACTCCAAGTTTGCTTTCTGTCGTGGCTTCGCTGGTATCCTAGAGATTTGGCATTTATACCTATATAAATATTTAATCATTGTGTTATTCCAAGTCACCCTGTGCACATTAACTTAACACAGCTGAAGACGGTACTGATGTTGCTCTTGATGCAAATCTAATAATACACTTTCAGTCACCGGTGTTATCCTTGATATCTTCCTATATACTCTTCATCTAACAGCCACAGGCCAACAAAAGTGATCAGAGTACGTCTGACAGTGATATTGCTCTACAGAAAAAATATTTTTGGAAATTACTTTGGAAATCACCACCTGTTAAATCCCAGCCACATCCTGAGAGACAGAGGTGATGTTTTGCCATGAAAGTGCATGAAAATCAGGCAAAAGTTATTTATGCCTGCATTTATATTTTCGTTTGTTTGTGACCTAAAGGTGTTTTTAGGGGTTGGTTTTTTCACTCTTGGTTGGCTCAGAACATTAAAAATGGTAAAAATAATTGTAGGTGGACTCCATATGGTATTTACGGATGAAGTAACGCTACCTTTGAAGTGCTAAAGGCACTCTTATGGTGTGACAACCTGTGATGACCTTTGACTACCATCATTTTAATTGACTTTGGTGTGTTATTTGACCCTAGCTTGAATGTACAACGACCTGCATAAGCCTTATTTCTTTTAAAGATTCTTTCTTCTAATCTTGCAGTCTTACAGTGGGAGCTGTCACAGTAGAACAGCCTTGTCAAGAACAGAACGTGTAGGATGTGCGTTTGAAAGCATGAGAGAGCGAGAGGTGTGGAATGTACTTTTTGGTCTCAAATTGCAATGTTATGAGCAGTGGTGCACAAATGTGCATTACGTTGTAGATTGAGAGATACAGTATATGATGCTATAAGCAGTGGTGCACAAATGTGCACTGTGTTCTACATTGAGAGATGAAGTATGTGATGCTATAAGCAGCGGTGCACAAATGTGCATTATCTTGTACATTGCCAGATGAAGTATGTGATGCTATAGGCAGTGGTGGACAAATGTGCATTGTGTTGTACATTGGGAAGTATTAGGCCGTTCTTACTATTGGCTTTGACATGGCCTCATGTCATCCTGAATTCTTACTCTGCCTTGCTTGAGCTTTACTGCACACAAAGATAGGCGCCCAGAGTGTTTACAAGTTGCTTGGGTTAATCACTTTCAAGGTTTGTTTTGTGAGAGATTGTTTTATGCACCCTGGAAGGTTTTCATGACCTTCTTCAAGATAAAGGCTGGAACATGTGAGATGTATAGTTTTCTTTATTCCTTGTTCATATTCAGATATAAATTGCAGCCAACACATGTTTTGTCTGTACAAAATTGGTACTCAGACTTTCTCAAGGAAAAAAACGATCATCAGTAGCGTCAGTAGGTCACTTAGAGTCCAGAATAAAGAAACCTATACATCCTAACATCGTGATTGGGTCATCTTGTCCTGATGAACTTTGGGATAATTTTATGTCATTGACTGTCTAGAATATTTGTTGAAAATTGATGTTCTTTGATGTTACACTCTTGTGACTGTCAAGACTTTATATAATTGCAATTGGGGTGTGCTACGCTGACCTTCTTTTCTGATACTTTTTTTTTTAGTCCTGCCTTCCTACATATTCCATGTTTCCCAGATCAAAATGGGAAATAGTGTATTGTCTCAATATTAATAATTGGTAATACCACATGCAAATCCCGCTTTCAAAACTATTTTCCTCACGCCCCTTCCCTTTTTACCTCACACCCAACAAGTTCCTCTTGATCTCTGTGCGGCTATTTGTTCTTCTCTATATGTGTTACTGTCCTGATCTGTTACCTGTTACATGCACCCTAATTTAGTTCCATGCAAAATACTCAGTTGACCATGTAACTGATTCCGGGCTCTACAAATACCTAGAAATAATAGCTCAGGGTCAAGACAGCATTTGTGCAGGGCTCAGAATGTGAAATTGGGCAAAAAGACAGGGCCAGATTCACAAAGGTAAATTTAAGCCAAAAGTCTAAGGGCCTAATTAACAAAGGTAAACTTAGACCAAAAGTCTAAGGGCCTAATTATGAGTTTGGTGGTGCGGGAGCGAGACCTCCCTGCTCCCGCACTGCCAAACCCAAGCCAGATTAGGAGTTTTCTTCTATCTGGGGAGCTGACCTTTGGTGTTCCCATGGTGGTGCCTATGAAATAGGTACCGCAATGCGAACCTTAAAATCAGTACCTACATGGCATGGATTGCTGCAGTCCATGCTGTGCAAGTACTGGGTTGCATGCATACAGGGAGGCACAACATGTGCCCCCTGCATGAACCCCATTGCACAGAGACACAAGAGGTCCCTGTAGGGCCCCCTTTGTTTCCTCACCACAACATTTTTCATGGTGGTCACGCCGCCATGGAAAGTGTGGCGGTAAGGAGACTCGTAACATGCTTGACGGGGCCGTAGCGGCTCCTCCAAACATTATGGATCCTTAAAACTGACGCGCCAACCTGATCCCTGGAGGTTGCAGTCATAATAGGGAGGTTATAAGACCGTCACGCCCCGTGACTCGTAATAAGGCCCTACGTTATGACTTTTGATATTCATAAAGGCAAACTGAGACCAAAACTCTATGTTTATGACTCTCCAAGTGGAGAGTGCACTCTGGGTGCTCAGTGCAATCTCTGAACTCAGGATGGAGATACTGCTCATAACTTACCTTTGTGAATAGGAAAAGTCATAAACTTAGACTTTTGGTCTAAGTTTAACTTTGTGAATACCAAAAGTTGTAAACTTAGACTTTTGGTTTAAGTTTACTTCTGTGAATCTGGCTCTAAGTTTAGACCTAAGGTCTAGGTTGAGACCTAAAGAATAGCTTTACTAGTAGAAAAGTTAGACCTCTGGTCTACGTTAGACTTGTGGTCTAAACTTAGACCAAAAGCCTAACTTTACTACGAGTAAAGTTAGACCTTAGGTCTAAACTTAGACTTCCGGTCTAAACTTAGATTTTTGGTCTAAGGTTAACTTTGTGAATCAGGCCCACAATTTGCACTCAATTTCATATTCACTGCAGGACTCAACAAGCTATTAGTATTTCAAAGAATATTAAACGAAATATAGAAAGCTTTATGACTTAGCTCTTTTGAAGCACTATTGCAGGCCTTGGGAACACCTGAGTCACAAGCTTTAAGACAAATGCTGATGGTTAAATATATTGTCTCACTACAAGGAAGCTCAGAAAAGTCTTATGTATAAATATTTAAGACAGTAGTAATTTTAAACTTCGTTGCCTTCCAACATCACACATCCACATCCATTTCTAACAAGAATTGCTACACAAAGAAACACTCCTAAGTGACGTCTTCCACAGCTCATCTAGGAATGCTGTACTACTCACCTCAAATCTCTCTCGTTCCCCTGTCCTAGATGTTTACTTGTAAAAATATTCTCCTTTATTTTTCAGGAACGCAGGGCTATTGATTGCCGAGACAGAAGTAAGTTTTGCCCTTTTTATATATTTGCACTTTAGTTAATGAAGACATTGAATGGAAACCTAATCTCTGTAAAAAAAAAATGACACAAAGTAAAGTCAAGATGACAAACCAACTGTAAGTAAGTGAAATCGAGATACAAAATGAGCAGAAAATTCCAATGGTTAAACTTTGTAAAACAGAGGCTAAGAGTGTAAGTGTTAAAGTCATTTAGAGTAAGCCGTGGCAAGCACTAGAACATGGGTACGCGCAAAAATTTGCCCATGGGCCGCAAAGTACATTCTGTGGTGTGAACGAAGGCAGCACTGATCCCAGCAGGGTTGTAGTAGGGGGTCTGGGTGGGTCAGGGGTTGAGTAAAGAGGTCTAGAAAATTTGTAAAATAAATGGGCAAGCATTTATTTGCAGGTTAATAAATGCTGCTCATTAAATTAACATTTTTATGAATATTAAGGCCCAGCAACTAAACAGCAGCTTGTTCTGCTGTTCACCAGGGGGGCTACATGTAAAGTTCAAGAGGGCCATAAGTGGCCCCTGGGCCGTACTTTGAGTATCACTGCACTAGAACAAGAACAAGAAAACAAGTATGCATCATTATTGTTGTGACAAACATGGATATTTAGGGCCTGAGGTGTGTAGGTAATTGTTTGCGATACCAAATAGCGAATTGTTGCGATTTGCTATTTGGTAAGCGCAAACACCCATGTACAAATGTGGGTATTAAACATTTTGCGATTCCCTGTGGTTTGCAAATAGTTCGACCTCCTGAATAATAATGCTTTCGGTCTTGCTTTGTCACCTATTGGGAAGTGCATCTCCCAGCAGACCACCATGTCTATAATTGCTTTTAAATAAAGTAATTTTTTTTCGAATGTAGCCCGTTGTCCTTAAAAGAAAACAGGATATGATTCAAAAAAAGAAAATGAAACGTTTTCTTTTGATTTTCTAAGAGTAGGCAGTGGTCCGTAGAACAACTGCCTGCTCTCATAAATGTTTTTCCAAACATTCACAAAGGGGAAAGGGTCCCTTGGTGTCCCCTTCCCTTTGTGTATGGGATACCTCCAAATTCAAGTTGACGGTAAAATGCAAATGTTTGCGACTGCATTTCCTTTGCAAAACATTCATATATGCCACTGCTATTCGTTATTAGGAAGGGACGCCCTAAGTACGCCCCTTCCTAATACTGAATCACAAACCCAAATTGCAATTCAGAACCAGGCTAACGAACTGCAACAGGGCATTTGTACATTTCGAAATTCCTTTTGCCGTTCGCACATGGCCCGATTCTGTAAATTGGGCCATTTGCGAACGTAAAAAAGGTTTGTAAATACAGCCCTTAAACCCATGAGGTCATAACAGGTGAAAAACACTTGGGTGCACATATTATTCAGCACTGGATTTCAGGCAGGTTTCTCACACAAGCTACACATCTCTGGTGACTTCCGGTGTAAAAATAGGAACAAGTGAATTTTGCACTCGACCAAAGCCACATGTACGACAATTTCCTTTTGTGACTCGCAATTTGCTAATTTGAACTATTTGCAACTTGAGAGTCGCTAAATGAAATGTACTAATTTGTCTCAGATGAATAGGTGACGTTACAATGCATGATATTATTTCGCATGCCGTTCAAACGCAAACTTTTACTCCGACTTTCTGTCGGGGGCCCTGGAAGTTAGAATAGATTAATTTTCTATTCCAAATCCAGTGTGTGCAACAGTGGGGAAGGTGTTGGAGTTAAATCCAACACCTTTTACCCACTGCTGCACACCTTTTGCGTTGCAACGACATGCAATGTAAAGGCATGCGTTGCAACAGTATTGTTGTAAAGGCTGTCTCCCGTCTCAGACACATTTTGACATTTCCAATGGAGTTGCAAATGACTTGTCTCATCAATATTCATGAGGCCGGTCGCAATTTGTGACCCATTGGAAATGGGCAATAGAACAGGGATGGTGCCCTGCTGGGAACAGAAGACCCCCTGGTCTGTATTTGCTTTTTATATAAAGCACCTTTAAAAAGAAATTGCAGCATTTTTTAAAAGTAGACAGTGGTCTTTGGGACCACTGCCTCCTCTTAAAAAACGTTTGCACAACCATACACAAAGATGAAGGGGTCCCCTGAGACGAATTTCTGTTTCCGACTGGCATACCACCTGCTCGAAGTAGGTGTTAAACTGCAATTGTTTTGTGACCCCATTCCGGTTGTAAAGCAATTGTACATCCCCTGCGACTTGCCATTAGGAAGGGTCACCCTTGGCACGGCCCTTCCCAATAGTGACTCGCAAACCCTATGTTGTGTTTCGTGATAGTTACTAACTCGCAGAATAGTGTTTGTACATAGTAAAATGCATTTTACTGGTCACAAACAGCCCGATGAGCCATTTGCGACCAGTAAAATGCGGCATACATCTGGCCCCAAGGGAATACTTTGATAACATGGTCACAAATTCTGTTTGCCTTGATTTTCAGCTCACAGATCTAAATAGCATTGTAAGATAGCCCGTAATGCTGAGCTTTCATAACGAGACAAAACTCTTGAATTCTGTCTTCTCAAGGGACCCTGTTTGTTTAAAAAATGCACAGTTTGTTGTGAAGACCTCTAAAGTATATTTAGTCTGTTTTTTTGTTATATGGGCATTCCTTTGCCCCTTCTTTAAAGTGTAATGTCTCTGTTTTTCAACACAATTGTTTATGGGGTTTTTATCGTCATTCTATCGAGTGAATACATTTTCCAAATGTTGGTTACAGAAATTAATAAGTCACTACAAAAGGAGGTAATTAGGAAAAAAAATGATTCTCAAACATCTAGTTGCCTTATATATACCCAATGGCAGCAATTCAGCATAGAAGGAAGTGACTGAGTATGAAATGGTAGAAAAGTGGGTCCTAGACCCTCAACCACATCGGCTATATCAATTCCTTGTGCCTAACTAGATTAATTTACCCAAAGGTCAATATGGGGTTTTCTGAAAATACTCTTTTTCAGCTTACAAAATACCAGCTTGTATTTTAACTAATTAAACCTATTGTTCATCAAACAGTTTTTTTTTGCTATTATCGATTTCAGGGAGGTTTGTGCTTGGACATAGCTTTCTCTGCAGTGAGACCCCAAACTCTTTGCTCCTGTTTGACATATTTAATTTACTTCTAAGTCCCTGGTAGAGTGGATCATCATATAGCCAGGGCCTGTAAATTACATTCTACCAGTGGGCCTGCAGCACTTATTGTACCATTGTACCACCAACTTAGGTAGCACTCGAAAACTTGTCCAAGCCTTAAACTCTCCATTTATTTCATATGTCACCCCTAGGTTTGGCCCTAGGTATCCCATACAGCAAGGCTCTGTATAATTTAAAGGTTGGGCATGTACGTTTAAGTTTTACATGTACTGCTAGTTAAAAACTCCCAAATTCGAATTTTTCCCTCCAGTGGATAACATTGGGGATGCCTCATTACATTTAATAAGTTGCAATTCCTATTTGCGAGGAGGTAGATATATCATTTTTGGTACCTATGATCTTTTAATGATAAACCATCTTTATTGGTAAAGTCAAACTTATCATTACAAGTTTGCAAATGCTACTTTTAGAAAGTTGGCACTTTCCTCCCCTCAGCCCTTTGTGTCTGCAGCCTTTCTTAGTACACATGACTGGGTGTAGCTGACAATTAGACTTTGTAATTTCCCTCCAGAAAGTCATACAATAGTGGTATTAGCAGAGCCTTAATGGGCCATCTACTGGCAGGATGGGAAACCAGAGCTGAGCACAGCCCCTCTTGCACCTGAATAGGCTGTGTCCTGTCTCCTCAAAATAGGCCTAATGACCTTGTTTTGTCAATGCTGTCAACTTGGCGTCAGAGCAGGGGAGACAGAAAACTCCCAGAACTGCAAAGGACCTTTGGGTCTCCATCTACTCCTGGAAACCTGGTTGTGGTGCTAAAGGCGCCCAGAAGACGATTTTCCAAAACTGAGCAATTGGACAAAATTTGACCAAGTACTCTGAGAACCAGAAGGAGTCCACGACCAACCTGCTCACCTATCTGCCTGAGGTGCATCGCTGGTCAGATTGACTTTGCGGCTTCTCCTGCTGCATACTTTTCCGCAGCAGCAAGTCCATTTCAGTGGTTCTGATAAGTCACAAAGGAAAGCTTATTCTACCTTTTCTTCTGGCAGATATGTGTAGGTAAATGATCATATCTTCTGTAGCCCATTTAGCCTTCACTCAGGAAATAGGTATTTAATCATGAGCTTAATTAAAATTGATAAATAAGGCTTAAAGTTTTGGACATGCTTCATCATAATCAAATTTAGAATAGTAGTTTTATTCAAAAACCTAGACAATGATTGTCTGTTTATCAATTCTCTGAATGAAAAATGTTATTACTAATTTGAGCAATTTGACCATTGATGAAATATATTTATATGTGTCATGCACAGCTCAGATTTACAGCCCCTTTTAGCATTGAGATTGTTCCTGACTTCTCCAGCCCATTGGGAAGAATTTGGTGAAGAACACAAAATGAATAAACATGACAAGACATGGTTGCCTTTATTTCTCAAATATCTTGAACAAGTCAACTGGAATCACCTGGGTACTCAGAACTTATTTTGAGGTTAGATAATATAGGGAATGTATAGGGTGAGGAACTTGAGGTCTCGGAGACAGCCTAACTGTTAACTCTCCAAGCGGTATCCTCCTGTTATTCTTTGAGTAAATTTAATTCAATTGAACAACATTTTCTTCATTCTTTATTTCAATAAAAGTAAAAAGATTCTGCCACATATAATCCCTTCCCTGTTGTCTTGAGATGATATTTTCACGTGTCGTATAGCAACATTAATTTTAGCACCAGTACATTTTACAACTCTATGCCCCACTACACTGAAGTATGGGTTGATAGTGGGACGTTCTCATAGAGTTTAGCATATTATTTACTTTAAGGGAAACTTCACGAGGTGAAAGGGACTTGACTAAGACACTCAAAAATTAGTGGCTTAAAATCCTCCAAGAAGACATGCCCACTTTCATTTTCATATATATATATTTATATATATATATATATATATATATATATATATATATATATATATATATATATATATATATATATATATATATATATATATATATATATTCACTGAAAAAACCATAGGTTTCACACCAGTTATAGTTAGGTGGAAATTTTACTCGCATAAAACCATTGAAATTCCCATGTTATAGTTAGTTGGACTCACTATAACTTGCGCGTGCAATGCACTGCTGATGACGTCACATATGACATCACTCATGACATGGTCAGTGACATCACTCATGACATCACTGATGACATCTCATGGGATTGATCATGTCAAACGTGACCCAAGGGGCGGTAATAGACAATTACAACTGCGACGCAGAGAGGTCATGTGGTTAATGAAATTGAAAGCTGTTGAACTGGGCATGAACATTGACCATGAATTTGAAAATTATCTAGGACAAGAATGATGAAGATTATGTGTATCTAGTCCTCTATTCCGATCTTTTCAGAATGCTGTTCAGATTTATTTGATCTGTGAGAATTATATTGATGCCTATAAGCTTACTTTGCTCTCTTTTTTATTTTATTTACTCCCTTATACTATTCCCTCTTGCTAACCCTTCCCTATTTTTGGTTTTAGTTGGATTACTCTCACCCCGTAATAAGCCATTCATACTGGGGTAATATGACACATGAAATAGCTCAGTCTTGTGAGTTTGCTAGTTGCGCTTATTTGTGAATATTGACAAAACACGTTATTTGCGGTAAGGGTGAAGGTATGAGAATGAAACTCATACATGGGTGACGTTCTCATATGCATAAGGAATGAGACTTGTCTTTGGTTAGTGACCGCATTACCTATTACTAAGTATACGGGACATAAATTTGACTAGTACAATTAGTTAGTGCGCAGTGGTGAGCGATAGCTTAAATGGGTCTATTGACATGATATGGATATTCCAAGATGGCGAGCGTTTTCACTACGTAGACATTTTTACAGATGTGGATATACAAAAGAGAATGAGGTTACAGAGTAATGCTCTTATAACAGAATGTGGCACTAATGTCATTTACTTATTTTACAGTTGATTGTTTACTGGGATAAGTTATTGTAGACGACATTACCATTCCAAGATGGCGCGCGTTTATAGATAGTATTTATAGCCATTACAATATGGCGCCCGCGTAGCACGCGGAAATACTTAGGGTCGGATACCACAGATACGAGGTAAAACATTGTTCGTAATCCCTATAGTTTACATGTGAACTGAACTAGACCACTGTGTTTGTAGTTATGGTTAATAACTATACATGATTACTGAGACTTGATATTTACTTATTGCAGTTGATGGATTGTTGCATTTACTGAAAAACGAACATTGGATTATTCCACTTGCCATACAGATAGGTAAGGCAGTGGTTGATTTCGTTACGTTTTGGTGGGACAACGTTATTGTCAGAGAGTGGTGTGGTTACTTTCTGTTACATTTTATTTGCAGTTATTGGCTGATTTACGTGGTGTTTGAAGTTACTACCCTATATTACATATTTGATGAAGAAATTGCTTATACGTGCTACAAGATATATATTACTGCTTGTGGGTGAGTTTTACCATTGCTGGCCTTTTTACTCTTTATGGATCCCATGAGAATGGATTATAATCGGGGTGTTTTAATTTTATTTAGACAGACGAGAAGAATCATTTACGCCGAAGGTTAAGGAATATTGAGATTCTAGGGGTAGGACCTTACTCCATAGTAATCTATTTACCTTGATTGATTTTGTTCTACTATGGGTGTCACACTTTAGTACTGCCGACTTGGCTAGTTGTTCTGTCACACTTGGGTGATTCAGTTTTTCACGCTTGGTAATAGGTACTGCTTCTAGCTTTATGACTTTCTGCCTCACTACTTATTCTGTGACTTTTTTGAGAATTAATTTATAGCCTATGGATTTGAACTTTTTGATGTTGTATTATATTGCTTGTTATATAACCTAAACAAAGGTTATTGTAATTACTTGCAGCCCTGAAGAAGTCTAAATGTCAAAGACTGACTAAGACGAAACACGTGTTGGCTGTATTAGGAATTTCATTTTATTGGATGATGGAATAAAAAGAAGAAGTCTGAAGAAACTCAGTCATCTTACTATTGTGGACTGTGATTGAACATTTGAGTGCTTGGTGAATTTTCTTTCCCCGTGTCTTGGATGTACGAGCTAAGTGTCGCTACCATGGGAGCTAGGTAGTGGTCCACATAGGATGCAATATTTTCATATGCAGAATCGCACGAAGACAGAATTGGTCTTCCCGGTGGGTTTATCATAGTCTTATGCACTTTGGGCAAGAAATAGATTGTTGGAATGGTAGGATTCTCCTTGAGTAAAAATGTATATTCGTCTGTGTTGAGCAGTTTGTGATTGTGCCATTCATCAAGATTTTTCCGAATGTCAAATAGCATCTTGTGTATTGGATTGATTGTCATTTTCCTATATTTTGTTTCATCCTGAAGTTGACGATAGGCCTCTTTTTTGTAACTTTCCGTGTTCTGTATCACAATGTTGCCGCCTTTGTCCGCTGGCTTTATTATTATTTTGGTGTTATTTGCAAGATCTTGAAGTGCTTTATTCTCACAGGTCGACAGATTTTCTCTTGTTTTGTTCGAGTTCCATACTTTTTCCATTTTACTTATTTCATCCATGATGGCGTCGGAGAAAGAGGCAATTTTGTTTCCAGGGTTCAGTTGTGGACAATATTTTGATTTCTTTTTATATCCGCTGCTTGTGTGTTTTTTAGTGTTTATGCCTTGATCTTCCAATGCAGAGATTGCTGTGCTTTCATCATCATATAGATCATTTGCTAAATCGTATAGATTCTTCAAGTGTGGTATCATTTCTATTGTTAGACCTTCATTTTTATTTGTTGATGTTCCTTCAATTGTGCCAGCTTCTGTGCTTGGTGTTTTTTTGTGTTGATTGGCAAAAACCTTGGCAAGCTTTAATTTGCGAACATATTTGTAAATATCAATTTTGCTGTCCATATAATTAAAATGTTTTTGTGGGCAGAAGGTGAGGCCCTTATTTAGTACTTGATGTTCTGTTGTTGTTAACATATGGTCTGATAGGTTTATTACCAAGTCCTCAACCATTATGTCCTCTTGGTGCGGTCTCTCAGAGGGTAAAATCTTTTTGCGGTTTGATCGTCTGGTTTTCCGGTGGCTTCTAAAGATTTTGTAACGTTTGTTCCAAACCCTCTGCCTCTGCCTCGGCCCCTGTTTTGTCTCCGGTTCCGTGACATACTCTGGTCCAAGTTGACCAGTTCCATCTCCTCTAAAAAAGAAAGAGAAAAAGTAGATGCTGCGGTTGATGTTCCTCCCCTTTGGCTTTTGCTGGTATCACCATCTGTTCCACTTACATCCGATTCACTACCAGATTCCGGTTGGCACAATCCCTTTGCATAGTTTCTTATTAGAGCATCAAATCTCCTCGCAAAAGTTAAAATGTGGCCATTTTTATAATCTGATTTGTCTCTAAGGAATTTTCGCTGTTGGATTTCGTCCTCATATTTTTCCAAACGCTCTTCCATTTCCTTACGTAGCTTATCTGAATCGTTTTTTTCTTTTTTTAATGTTATTTTCTCTTCAATTTCCTTTATTAGAGTATGTATTTCTTCTAAGTCCTTCTCAGAGTGTTTTATCAAAATGCGCATCATGTTCTTGCTGCATTCCATATTATTTATTCCCCATTCCTCCAAAAGATCCCTTCGTGTGTCTGAGTGTGTTGGCATTATGAATATTCGTAGCCCTCCTGGGACTCTATCCACTTCCAAATACTTTTGTAATGTCAGGATTTCCCAGCTTTTATTTATTACCCTTTTATATTGTTTTTCTGCTTGGAAATACAGTTGTTTTAAATTAGGATCTGAGGTTGTTTGCTCCACACTTTCTGTGTTTTTCACTGCCCAGCTCTCACTTCCTGGCACAAACATCGCTGCAGCCTTCTGCGCACGTTTCACTTTGCGAGCTTCCATTATTTCAAAACCACAGCCCTTAGTTTCCCTCGTTTACACTTTGTTTATACAATTGCAAAGTCTGTGTTTAATATCCCATTCAGAACCCAGGGCACACTGTGTCAGTTTGTGAAAGTAAGAAGTCGCTACTTTAGTGGACAAGGAAAATGGCAATGACACGCTCTTGTTTGGTGCGGCGTTCTCGATCTCCTTTTTTCCACCCAAGCCGCTTCGAGGAGAGTTTTAGTGCCAAACACAAATCACACGTATGTCAGTACACACGCCGTCTCCCACTTACCCGGAGGGGAGACTCCTGTCCAAGCGGCGCTTTCTGCCCCGATCTCCAGCGCTCAACCCTGCACGGATGTCAGTGCTTGCTCGGCGTTTGTTTTCCAATGGCGAATACTCTCACTCGGGCGCCTCCCGTGTATAATCCAATTTCATTCAATGTGGTCTGCTCACAGGATCGCTCCACAGCGGGTGCTGGCGTTGGGCCAGACCAATGGCCAAAAAGACAAATTTTTGTACAAAGGACGCCGCACACAGCAACTTCTTTTTACAGGTTTATTTCAGTGCCCAGTCTAACACCTATATATATATATCTTCACAATTGACACGGAGCAGCCCATCAATTACCACACAAAAAAACACAAGAGGCCCATTACTGGCAACATCGGCATTTATTCCACGTCTAGCACTGCAGATTCCTTCCTGAACCTAACGTTTCAGCCTCATCCAACCTTGCTCACAGGTAGAAGGACAGCTTTCAAAATGCTAATTGCTCTCTGCTGTGTGCTTTTAAGTTATTTTTCCTCACGTGACTGAATTAAAAATACATGTCACCGAGTGCACCGCCAGTGAAATTGTAGTAACAGCTGGAAAATCCACATTTTTATACAAAGTGTTTAAAGTTAGTACCTGCATGGCGGTGTCACTCGTAGATGGAAAATACAAAAGTCAGGTGAGTTGATGTTCTCTTTGCGCATTGCTGTACAATGTTCCAATGACGTGAAAAAAACATAAAATCCAGCAAGCACGATCGTGGATGAAAATCATTCACCCCAAAACTCTTCCAAGTTCCAACACGTGTGCCCTTTCGCCATATTGGCATCTCCTCAGTAGGCTGGGGCACATGAGTGGGTCATGCTCCTCGGTCAAAATCCAAAGCCAAGTCTCTTGTTACTGCAGCCCTCGACCCTTCAGGTCGGCCTCTTCACAATGGGCACGGAGCAGCCCATCAATTGCAACACAAAAAACACAAGAGGCCCATTACTGGCAACATCAGCATTTATTCCACGTCTAGCACTGTAGATTCCTTCCTGAACCTAATGTTTCATCCTCATCCGGCCTTGCTCACAGGTAGAAGGACAGCTTTCAAAATGCTAACTGCGCTCTGCTGTGTGCTTTTAAGTTCCTGTTCCTCACGTGACAGAATTAAAAATACATGTTCCAGAGTGCACCGCCAGTGAAATTGTAGTAAGAGCTGGAAAATCCACATTTCTGTACAAAGTGTTTAAAGTTGGTACCTGCATGGCGGTAAATGGAAAATACTTCAAAAGTCAGGTGAGTTGATGTTCTCTTGGCGCATTCTTGTACAATGTTCCAATGACGTGAAAAAAAACATAAAATCCAGCCAGCACGATTGTGGATGAAAATCATTCACCCCGAATTCCTTCCAACACGTGTGCCCTTTCGCCATATTGGCATCTCCTCAGTAGGCTGGGGCAAATGAGTGAGTCATGCTCTTCGATCAAAATCCAAAGCCAAGACTCTTGTTACTGGAGCCCCCAACCGTTCAGGGCGGCCTCTTCACAATGGGCACGGGGCAGCCCATCAATTACCACACAAAAAAACACAAAAGGCCCATTACTGGCAACATCGGCATTTATTCCACGTCTAGCACAGTAGATTCCTTCCTGAACCTAATGTTTCATCCTCATCCGGCCTTGCTCACAGGTAGAAGGACAGCTTTCAAAATGCTAATTGCGCTCTGCTGTGTGCTTTTAAGTTCCTGTTCCTCACGTGACTGAATTAAAAATACATGTCCCAGAGTGCACCGCCAGTGAAATTGTAGTAACATATATATATTGTACTCCTCCACACCTCTGTAACGCCGCCGCACTCCTAAACAGCGAGTTCGTCATCGGTAAAGGACCACCCAGGTACGGTCCAGAATAGCAGAACTCTCAACAGCGTCTTTTGTAGCTGTCCCATGAAAGTACTATTGGCCAGTACACGGTGTCGTATTTCCTTGCAAGTTGATGTGAGAGAGAGTATATATATATATATATATATATATATATATATATATATATATATATATATATATATATATATATATATATATATATATATATATATATATCCAAAACACAAGGTGCCTGCTGTGGAAGGATACACCAAACAGGTATGGAATTATGCTGAAATTTATTTTGCCGAAGGAAGCTGGGCAGTCAGGAAAAGCTGAGGCAAACACTCAAAGTGACAGTCTTGTTCCCCGACGCGTTTCGTGCTGGCGCACTTAATCATGGGCTAAGGCTGAGTTCAGGAGACACGGCATCACGTGTTAATGAGGCATTTATTAAACTGAAGTCCCGCCTTAATGGGCGTCGCCACCGACCGTGGCATTCTGGTCTTCGAAGTTCCTCTCCTTCCCAAGTGGGTAGTGTGCCAAGTCCCAAAGTCGATACAAAGTTTTTGCCCAAGTGGGTTGTGCTGCATCGCATTCCTTACTGCTCCGGCGTCTCACTCCCTCGGAAACAGCTGCCTGCTCCCATTACCACAACACCAGGTGACGCTGCGGCTGGCCTGCCAACACAGTGGGGTCCTTCCGCGGTCCAGGCAGAACCGCTAAAACATCCAAAACACAAGGTGCCTGCTGTGGAAGGATACACCAAACAGGTATGGAATTATGCTGAAATTTATTTTGCCGAAGGAAGCTGGGCAGTCAGGAAAAGCTGAGGCAAACACTCAAAGTGACAGTCTTGTTCCCCGACGCGTTTCGTGCTGGCGCACTTAATCATGGGCTAAGGCTGAGTTCAGGAGACACGGCATCACGTGTTAATGAGGCATTTATTAAACTGAAGTCCCGCCTTAATGGGCGTCGCCACCGACCGTGGCATTCTGGTCTTCGAAGTTCCTCTCCTTCCCAAGTGGGTAGTGTGCCAAGTCCCAAAGTCGATACAAAGTTTTTGCCCAAGTGGGTTGTGCTGCATCGCATTCCTTACTGCTCCGGCGTCTCACTCCCTCGGAAACAGCTGCCTGCTCCCATTACCACAACGCCAGGTGACGCTGCGGCTGGCCTGCAAACACAGTGGGGTCCTTCCGCGGTCCAGGCAGAACCGCTAAAGCACTTGGGCAAAAACTTTGTATCGACTTTGGGACTTGGCACACTACCCACTTGGGAAGGAGAGGAACTTCGAAGACCAGAATGCCACGGTCGGTGGCGACGCCCATTAAGGCGGGACTTCAGTTTAATAAATGCCTCATTAACACGTGATGCCGTGTCTCCTGAACTCAGCCTTAGCCCATGATTAAGTGCGCCAGCACGAAACGCGTCGGGGAACAAGACTGTCACTTTGAGTGTTTGCCTCAGCTTTTCCTGACTGCCCAGCTTCCTTCGGCAAAATAAATTTCAGCATAATTCCATACCTGTTTGGTGTATCCTTCCACAGCAGGCACCTTGTGTTTTGGATATATATATATATATATATATATATATATATATATATATATATATATATACCTACTGGCGGTCGCCAGTAGGTAGTTATAGTTAGGATTTTTTTCAATGTTAAATCTCAAAATTCTATTTGGAATAACTTTGGCGCCGGTTGACGAATCTGCCTCAAAATTTCCTGAAAATGGCCTCGCGGCGTTCTGGTCCTTCCCTGAAAGTTTGGGGGGGATTCGTCAAGCGGGGGCTGAGATAAAAGGGGGGTCCCAAAACGCGTTTTCCCCATGTTAATTTCCATAGGGCGGTCGATTTCACTTTTAGCCCGAACGGCTGAATGGATTTCCACCAAACTTGGCAAAATTGTAGGGACTGGTAGCCCGATGTGCCTTTGCTATGTCTCAAGATATGTCCTCCAGTGGATTTTGAGTAATTAAGGTTCAAAAAAATATATATATCTATAGCCGCGCTCCGGTACGCGCATCGGTACGCGCACCGGGCGCTTACCGCGACTTGCGCGCAGAAAGCTGATTGGTTCTGGGGTGTCTGTAAACATTCTAAACAGTCCGGAGCGGCCGCCATCTTGTGTCTCGGTAGGATCGAGACACGAGAGGCGGCCAAAACAAAGAGGGAAATGACCATAAGGGGGCAGAGTAGACCCCCCTTGACCCCCTAGGTTTGATGTGGGGGCCATAAAAGGGCCCCGCGGGGCAAAAAAAAATAATTTTTTTTTTGATTTTCGCGGGGTGAGCGCCCGGTACGCGCACCGGTACGCGCACCGGTGCGCGTACCGGGGAGCGTACCATGGGGAAAAAGAATGACAGTTTTAAAAGTAGCTGTTTAAAAAAAAAATGTTTTGTTGTTTTTTTATACATACACATACATATATATAAATGCATATGCATATATATATGCATATATGTGTATATGTGTGCGTGTAGAGAGAGGTAGAGAGGTAGAGGTGTAGAGGTAGAGAGGTAGCGGTAGAGAGGTAGAGATTAGTAGAGAGAGAAGAAGAGAGAGGTAGAGAGTGAGTAATAGAGAGTAGAGAGTGAGTAGTAGAGAGTAGTAGAGAGCAGTAGAGAGAGTAGCAGAGAGTGAGTAGTAGAGAGTAGTACAGTGAATAGTAAAGTGAGTAGTAGAGAGTAGTAGAGAGTGAGTAGTAGAGAGTGAGTAGTAGAGAGTAGTAGAGAGTAAGTAGTAGAGTGAGTAGTAGAGAGCAGTAGAAAGTGAGTAGTAGAGAGTAGTAAAGAGTGAGTAGTAGAGAGTGAGTAGTAGAGAGTGAGTAGTAGAGAGTAGTAGAGAATGAGTAGCAGAGAGAATAGTAGTGAGTAGTAGAGAGTGAGTAGTAGAGTGAGTAGTAGAGACTAGTAGAGAGAGAGTAGTAGAGAGTGAGTAGTAGAGAGTAGTAGAGAGTGAGAAGTAGAGAGTGAGTAGTAGAGAGTAGTAGTGAGTAGTAAAGAGTGAGTAGTAGAGAGAGAGTAGTAGAGTGAGTAGTAGAGAGTAGTAGAGAGTGAGTAGTAGAGAGTGAGTAGTAGAGAGTAGTAGAGAGTAAGTAGTAGAGTGAGTAGTAGAGAGCAGTAGAAAGTGAGTAGTAGAGAGTAGTAAAGAGTGAGTAGTAGAGAGTGAGTAGTAGAGAGTAGTAGAGAATGAGTAGCAGAGAGAATAGTAGTGAGTAGTAGAGAGTGAGTAGTAGAGTGAGTAGTAGAGACTAGTAGAGAGAGAGTAGTAGAGAGTGAGTAGTAGAGAGTAGTAGAGAGTGAGAGGTAGAGAGTGAGTAGTAGAGAGTAGTAGTGAGTAGTAAAGAGTGAGTAGTAGAGAGAGAGTAGTAGAGTGAGTAGTAGAGAGTAGTAGATAGTGAGTAGTAGGGAGTAGTGAGTAGCGAGTAGTAGGGAGTGAGTAGTAGAGAGAGAGTAGTAGAGAGTAGTAGAGTAGTAGAGAATGAGTAGTAGACAGTGAGTATTTGAGAGGAGTGGAGTAGGAGAGAGTAAGTAGTAGAGAGTAGTGGAGAATATTCCAAAGTTTGGCACAGCACCACTTTCACAATGAGTCCAATCAAATCATATCACTTAGAGTCCTTATTGAAGCGCTGAATCTTGGGGTATATTCAAATGCTTTTATTTTCCTTAAGTTTATGTACCACAGCCAGCCGAAACGTTTCGTTCTGTACAACAGAACTTCTTTAGGGCGTTCTTATTTCCTTCAAGTTATGTCGGTATCCAGTTGTCATATAACTAGATATTTCTTCCAAATGTTAGACGAGACATAAGTATATTCTTATTCAAAGTGACTAGGTATCAATTTTACCCACACAATTCGGGCAGACGAGTAATTTATAGCATCCTCAAAGTCTGTCTTTCAAAAATTCAAAAGTATAGGGCATGATAATCCAAATCCAAATGTTTCTCAAGAAAAGTCATTTACAATCGTTCGGAATATCGGTGTTTGGGCAGATATGATCCAGGGACCCCCAGTATGCAAGGGGAATTAGTCCCCCTCTGCAAACGCGCCAGTGGCCTGCATTGCAGAGAGGTGTAACAAGGGTGTGGCCTCATTACACTTCTCTGCAATGTAGCTCCCTCGCGCATACTGGAGGCTCCTGGTGGACTAGTTGACCCCAGGGACCCCCAGTATGCAAGGGGAATTAGTTCCCCCTCTGCAAACGCGGCAGTGGGCTGCGTTGCAGAGAGGTGTAACAAGTGGCATAGTCTCATTACACCTCTGCAATGCAGCCCCTGGCGCATACTGGAGGTTCCAGGTGGGCTAATTGGCCCCCATGGGCCCCCAGTATGAAAGGGGAATTAGTTCCCCCTCTTCAAACATGCACGGGGCTGCGTTGCAGAGAGGTGTAAAAAGGGTTGTGGCTTCATTACACCTCTCTGCAATGCAGTCCCCTGGCGCATACTGGAGATTCCTGGTGGGCTTTCAGGTCTTATATAGTTAGGAATTAGCATTAAAAAAACCTTTGAAATTCACTGAAAAAACCATAGGTTTCACACCAGTTATAGTTAGGAATTAGCATTTAAAAAACCTTTGAAATTCACTGAAAAAACCATAGGTTTCACACCAGTTATAGTTAGGAATTAGCATTTAAAAAACCTATTAAATTCACTGACAAAACCATAGGTTTCACACCAGTTATAGTTAGCTGGAAATTTTACTGACATAAAACCATTGAAATTCCCACGTTATAGTTAGTTGGACTCACTATAACTTGCGCGCCTGCAATGCACTGCTGATGACGTCACATATTACATCACTCATGACATGGTCAGTGACATCACTCATGACATCACTGATGACACCATCCTTGTGACAGAGTGACAGACCAAATTTCAGTGTAATGTAACGCTTGAAACAGATATTCAAAAATAGAAACAAACATTTTCAAAAAAATGGAGATACCCAAACCAGTAACAACAACCAATTCAGTAATTCCACCATCTATATACACATCCACTCATTCACCAACAGTTCTATATAGTCACTCATATATATACTCACTCATCATATGTAGTGATACACCTATACATCCTGTTACACATCAGCAGTCATCCAAAAGTTACTCACACACATACTCACACATGCAAATAAACTATTGAACATCCATTTATTTGCATATACATTTATACACACACTACCACCTTACTTCTAAGGAAACTTACACATACTTACTCTCTTAAACAATCACTTATAGAAACACATACTTATTTAAACAGGAACTCCTACAATCTCTCACTATATATACTATACTCACTTATATACATCAATACTCACATATACTAGATTAAAACATATGTCGTTACTAATGAAGACACTAGTGAGACAGTCATTCACTCACTAACACACACATATACACACTCATCCACCCATACAGTCCTGCACATATGCTGTCTTCAAAACACATACAAACAGTGAGTCAGTCACCAACCCCTGCAGCCACTTATACACAAAGAGAAACACTGATACAAACATTTAAATATTTAAACAATACTCGCTAATATATGTATTCACTAAGATACACTTAATAAGCCAGTTAACCAACCAATTTTTTTTTAAAAAACATCCATTTACACACTTATTTAAACATTTATTCTTCCATCGACCTTTACAAATACATATATAAAACAAATGTATTTTTCAGAAAGACACACATTCACTGGATGGTGTCATCAGTGATGTCATGAGTGATGTCACTGACCATGTCATGAGTGATGTAATATGTGACGTCATCAGCAGTGCATTGCAGGCGCGCAAGTTATAGTGAGTCCAACTAACTATAACGTGGGAATTTCAATGGTTTTATGTCAGTAAAATTTCCAGCTAACTATAACTGGTGTGAAACCTATGGTTTTGTCAGTGAATTTAATAGGTTTTTTAAATGCTAATTCCTAACTATAACTGGTGTGAAACCTATGGTTTTTTCAGTGAATTTCAAAGGTTTTTTAAATGCTAATTCCTAACTATAACTGGTGTGAAACCTATGGTTTTTTCAGTGATATATATATATATATATATATATATATATATATATATATATATATATATGTTTCACAAGTTGCCCAAAGCTTCGGAAATGCACACGATGACAGACGAACTTTTCAAAGTTCATTTACTTGCAAAACACCAGCTTTTTACATCCAGAAATAAATCACTTTCACCTGACGCGTTTCGTGCTACATTGCACTTGTTCACAGGTTTGACTCCAGCAAAACAGTCTAGCCTCGATTTTCTGTGCATTTAAATAATGTCCTGCCTTTTGATTGGATTACTCAGGTAAGGTCGAAATTGATGCATTATGGAACATGGTGTTCCCAGGCTCGAATTACATCCTCCAGTGGGTTTTGTTTTGCTGTTTAAATTTTGTCATTTGTCATAATTGCCTTTAGTGGGCCTCTGGACGTCCTTGCTGGTGGAAATCATGCTGTCTGTTATCCGGCAATGGAGTTAAGAAAAGTTCCAACCTCCACGGTCCTCAGTATAGGCGGTGCCACTTCCACGACAGGACTGCCGTTATATTATTATGTTTCACAAGTTGCCCAAAGCTTCGGAAATGCACATGATGACAGACAAACTTTTCAAAGTTCATTTACTTGCAAAACACCAGCTTTTTACATCCAGAAATAAATCACTTTCACCTGACGCGTTTCGTGCTACATTGCACTTGTTCACAGGTTTGACTCCAGCAAAACAGTCTAGCCTCGATTTTCTGTGCATTTAAATAATGTCCTGCCTTTTGATTGGATTACTCAGGTAAGTTCGAAATTGATGCATTATGGAACATGGTGTTCCCAGGCTCGAATTACATCCTCCAGTGGGTTTTGTTTTGCTGTTTAAATTTTGTCATTTGTCATAATTGCCTTTAGTGGGCCTCTGGACGTCCTTGCTGGTGGAAATCATGCTGTCTGTTATCCCGCAATGGAGTTAAGAAAAGTTCCAACCTCCACGGTCCTCAGTATAGGCGGTGCCACTTCCACGACAGGACTGCCGTTATATTATTATGTTTCACAAGTTGCCCAAAGCTTCGGAAATGCACACGATGACAGACAAACTTTTCAAAAGTTCATTTACTTGCAAAACACCAGCTTTTTACATCCAGAAATAAATCACTTTCACCTGACGCGTTTCGTGCTACATTGCACTTGTTAACAGGTTTGACTCCAGCAAAACAGTCTAGCCTCGATTTTCTGTGCATTTAAATAATGTCCTGCCTTTTGATTGGATTACTCAGGTAAGTTCGAAATTGATGCATTATGGAACATGGTGTTCCCAGGCTCGAATTACATCCTCCAGTGGGTTTTGTTTTGCTGTTTAAATTTTGTCATTTGTCATAATTGTGTTTTGCAAGTAAATGAACTTTGAAAAGTTCGTCTGTCATCGTGTGCATTTCCGAAGCTTTGGGCACCTTGTGAAACATAATAATATAACGGCAGTCCTGTCGTGGAAGTGGCACCGCCTATACTGAGGACCGTGGAGGTTGGAACTTTTCCTAACTCCATTGCGGGATAACAGACAGCATGATTTTTACCAGCAAGGACGTCCAGAGGCCCACTAAAGGCAATTATGACAAATGACAAAATTTAAACAGCAAAACAAAACCCACTGGAGGATGTAATTCGAGCCTGGGAACACCATGTTCCATAATGCATCAATTTCGAACTTACCTGAGTAATCCAATCAAAAGGCAGGACATTATTTAAATGCACAGAAAATCGAGGCTAGACTGTTTTGCTGGAGTCAAACCTGTGAACAAGTGCAATGTAGCACGAAACGCGTCAGGTGAAAGTGATTTATTTCTGGATGTAAAAAGCTGGTGTTTTGCAAGTAAATGAACTTTGAAAAGTTTGTCTGTCATCGTGTGCATTTCCGAAGCTTTGGGCAACTTGTGAAACATAATAATATAACGGCAGTCCTGTCGTGGAAGTGGCACCGCCTATACTGAGGACCGTGGAGGTTGGAACTTTTCTTAACTCCATTGCGGGATAACAGACAGCATGATTTCCACCAGCAAGGACGTCCAGAGGCCCACTAAAGGCAATTATGACAAATGACAAAATTTAAACAGCAAAACAAAACCCACTGGAGGATGTAATTCGAGCCTGGGAACACCATGTTCCATAATGCATCAATCTCGAACTTACCTGAGTAATCCAATCAAAAGGCAGGACATTATTTAAATGCACAGAAAATCGAGGCTAGACTGTTTTGCTGGAGTCAAACCTGTGAACAAGTGCAATGTAGCACGAAACGCGTCAGGTGAAAGTGATTTATTTCTGGATGTAAAAAGCTGGTGTTTTGCAAGTAAATGAACTTTGAAAAGTTTGTCTGTCATCGTGTGCATTTCCGAAGCTTTGGGCAACTTGTGAAACATAATAATATAACGGCAGTCCTGTCGTGGAAGTGGCACCGCCTATACTGAGGACCGTGGAGGTTGGAACTTTTCTTAACTCCATTGCGGGATAACAGACAGCATGATTTCCACCAGCAAGGACGTCCAGAGGCCCACTACAGGCAATTATGACACATGACAAAATTTAAACAGCAAAACAAAACCCACTGGAGGATGTAATTCGAGCCTGGGAACACCATGTTCCATAATGCATCAATTTCGAACTTACCTGAGTAATCCAATCAAAAGGCAGGACATTATTTAAATGCACAGAAAATCGAGGCTAGACTGTTTTGCTGGAGTCAAACCTGTGAACAAGTGCAATGTAGCACGAAACGCGTCAGGTGAAAGTGATTTGTTTCTGGATGTAAAAAGCTGGTGTTTTGCAAGTAAATGAACTTTGAAAAGTTCGTCTGTCATCGTGTGCATTTCCGAAGCTTTGGGCAACTTGTGAAACATAATATTATAACGGCAGTCCTGTCGTGGAAGTGGCACCGCCTATACTGAGGACCGTGGAGGTTGGAACTTTTCTTAACTCCATTGCGGGATAACAGACAGCATGATTTCCACCAGCAAGGACGTCCAGAGGCCAACTAAAGGCAATTATGACAAATGACAAAATTTAAATAGCAAAACCAAACCCACTGGAGGATGTAATTCGAGCCTGGGAACACCATGTTCGATAATGCATCAATTTCGAACTTACCTGAGTAATCCAATCAAAAGGCAGGACATTATTTAAATGCACAGAAAATCGAGGCTAGACTGTTTTGCTGGAGTCAAATCTGTGAACAAGTGCAATGTAGCACGAAACGCGTCAGGTGAAAGTGATTTATTTCTGGATGTAAAAAGCTGGTGTTTTGCAAGTAAATGAACTTTGAAAAGTTTGTCTGTCATCGTGTGCATTTCCGAAGCTTTGGGCAACTTGTGAAACATAATAATATAACGGCAGTCCTGTCGTGGAAGTGGCACCGCCTATACTGAGGACCGTGGAGGTTGGAACTTTTCTTAACTCCATTGCGGGATAACAGACAGCATGATTTCCACCAGCAAGGACGTCCAGAGGCCCACTAAAGGCAATTATGACAAATGACAAAATTTAAACAGCAAAACAAAACCCACTGGAGGATGTAATTCGAGCCTGGGAACACCATGTTCCATAATGCATCAATTTCGAACTTACCTGAGTAATCCAATCAAAAGGCAGGACATTATTTAAATGCACAGAAAATCGAGGCTAGACTTTTTTGCTGGAGTCAAACCTGTGAACAAGTGCAATGTAGCACGAAACGCGTCAGGTGAAAGTGATTTATTTCTGGATGTAAAAAGCTGGTGTTTTGCAAGTAAATGAACTTTGAAAAGTTCGTCTGTCATCGTGTGCATTTCCGAAGCTTTGGGCACCTTGTGAAACATAATAATATAACGGCAGTCCTGTCGTGGAAGTGGCACCGCCTATACTGAGGACCGTGGAGGTTGGAACTTTTCCTAACTCCATTGCGGGATAACAGACAGCATGATTTCCACCAGCAAGGACGTCCAGAGGCCCACTAAAGGCAATTATGACAAATGACAAAATTTAAACAGCAAAACAAAACCCACTGGAGGATGTAATTCGAGCCTGGGAACACCATGTTCCATAATGCATCAATTTCGAACTTACCTGAGTAATCCAATCAAAAGGCAGGACATTATTTAAATGCACAGAAAATCGAGGCTAGACTTTTTTGCTGGAGTCAAACCTGTGAACAAGTGCAATGTAGCACGAAACGCGTCAGGTGAAAGTGATTTATTTCTGGATGTAAAAAGCTGGTGTTTTGCAAGTAAATGAACTTTGAAAAGTTCGTCTGTCATCGTGTGCATTTCCGAAGCTTTGGGCACCTTGTGAAACATAATAATATAACGGCAGTCCTGTCGTGGAAGTGGCACCGCCTATACTGAGGACCGTGGAGGTTGGAACTTTTCCTAACTCCATTGCGGGATAACAGACAGCATGATTTCCACCAGCAAGGACGTCCAGAGGCCCACTAAAGGCAATTATGACAAATGACAAAATTTAAACAGCAAAACAAAACCCACTGGAGGATGTAATTCGAGCCTGGGAACACCATGTTCCATAATGCATCAATTTCGAACTTACCTGAGTAATCCAATCAAAAGGCAGGACATTATTTAAATGCACAGAAAGTCGAGGCTAGACTGTTTTGCTGGAGTCAAACCTGTGAACAAGTGCAATGTAGCACGAAACGCGTCAGGTGAAAGTGATTTATTTCTGGATGTAAAAAGCTCGTGTTTTGCAAGTAAATGAACTTTGAAAAGTTTGTCTGTCATCATGTGCATTTCCGAAGCTTTGGGCAACTTGTGAAACATAATAATATAACGGCAGTCCTGTCGTGGAAGTGGCACCGCCTATACTGAGGACCGTGGAGGTTGGAACTTTTCTTAACTCCATTGCGGGATAACAGACAGCATGATTTCCACCAGCAAGGACGTCCAGAGGCCCACTAAAGGCAATTATGACAAATGACAAAATTTAAACAGCAAAACAAAACCCACTGCAGGATGTAATTCGAGCCTGGGAACACCATTTTCCATAATGCATCAATTTCGAACTTACCTGAGTAATCCAATCAAAAGGCAGGACATTATTTAAATGCACAGAAAATCGAGGCTAGACTGTTTTGCTGGAGTCAAACCTGTGAACAAGTGCAATGTAGCACGAAACGCGTCAGGTGAAAGTGATTTATTTCTGGATGTAAAAAGCTGGTGTTTTGCAAGTAAATGAACTTTGAAAAGTTCGTCTGTCATCGTGTGCATTTCCGAAGCTTTGGGCACCTTGTGAAACATAATAATATAACGGCAGTCCTGTCATGGAAGTGGCACCGCCTATACTGAGGACCGTGGAGGTTGGAACTTTTTCTAACTCCATTGGGGGATAACAGACAGCATGATTTCCACCAGCAAGGACGTCCAGAGGCCCACTAAAGGCAATTATGACAAATGACAAAATTTAAACAGCAAAACAAAACCCACTAGAGGATGTAATTCGAGCCTGGGAACACCATGTTCCATAATGCATCAATTTCGAACTTACCTGAGTAATCCAATCAAAAGGCAGGACATTATTTAAATGCACAGAAAATCGAGGCTAGACTTTTTTGCTGGAGTCAAACCTGTGAACAAGTGCAATGTAGCACGAAACGCGTCAGGTGAAAGTGATTTATTTCTGGATGTAAAAAGCTGGTGTTTTGCAAGTAAATGAACTTTGCAAAGTTCGTCTGTCATCATGTGCATTTCCGAAGCTTTGGGCACCTTGTGAAACATAATAATATAACGGCAGTCCTGTCGTGGAAGTGGCACCGCCTATACTGAGGACCGTGGAGGTTGGAACTTTTCCTAACTCCATTGCAGGATAACAGACAGCATGATTTCCACCAGCAAGGACGTCCAGAGGCCCACTAAAGGCAATTATGACAAATGACAAAATTTAAACAGCAAAACAAAACCCACTGGAGGATGTAATTCGAGCCTGGGAACACCATGTTCCATAATGCATCAATTTCGAACTTACCTGAGTAATCCAATCAAAAGGCAGGACATTATTTAAATGCACAGAAAATCGAGGCTAGACTGTTTTGCTAGAGTCAAACCTGTGAACAAGTGCAATGTAGCACGAAACGCGTCAGGTGAAAGTGATTTATTTCTGGATGTAAAAAGCTGGTGTTTTGCAAGTAAATGAACTTTGAAAAGTTCGTCTGTCATCGTGTGCATTTCCGAAGCTTTGGGCAACTTGTGAAACATAATAATATAACGGCAGTCCTGTCGTGGAAGTGGCACCGCCTATACTGAGGACCGTGGAGGTTGGAACTTTTCTTAACTCCATTGCGGGATAACAGACAGCATGATTTCCACCAGCAAGGACGTCCAGAGGCCCACTAAAGGCAATTATGACAAATGACAACATTTAAACAGCAAAACAAAACCCACTGGAGGATGTAATTCGAGCCTGGGAACACCATGTTCCATAATGCATCAATTTCGAACTTACCTGAGTAATCCAATCAAAAGGCAGGACATTATTTAAATGCACAGAAAATCGAGGCTAGACTGTTTTGCTGGAGTCAAACCTGTGAACAAGTGCAATGTAGCACGAAACGCGTCAGGTGAAAGTGATTTATTTCTGGATGTAAAAAGCTGGTGTTTTGCAAGTAAATGATCTTTGAAAAGTTCGTCTGTCATCGTTTGCATTTCCGAAGCTTTGGGCAACTTGTGAAACATAATAATATAACGGCAGTCCTGTCGTGGAAGTGGCACCGCCTATACTGAGGACCGTGGAGGTTGGAACTTTTCTTAACTCCATTGCGGGATAACAGACAGCATGATTTCCACCAGCAAGGACGTCCAGAGGCCCACTAAAGGCAATTATGACAAATGACAAAATGTAAACAGCAAAACCAAACCGACTGGAGGATGTAATTCGAGCCTGGGAACACCATGTTCCATAATGCATCAATTTCGAACTTACCTGAGTAATCCAATCAAAAGGCAGGACATTATTTAAATGCACAGAAAATCGAGGCTAGACTGTTTTGCTGGAGTCAAACATGTGAACAAGTGCAATGTAGCACGAAACGCGTCAGGTAAAAGTGATTTATTTCTGGATATAAAAAGCTGGTGTTTTGCAAGTAAATGAACTTTGAAAAGTTCGTCTGTCATCGTGTGCATTTCCGAAGCTTTGGGCAGCTTGTGAAACATAATAATATAACGGCAGTCCTGTTGTGGAAGTGGCACCGCCTATACTGAGGACTGTGGAGGTTGGAACTTTTCTTAACTCCATTGCGGGATAACAGACAGCATGATTTCCACCAGCAAGGACGTCCAGAGGCCCACTAAAGGCAATTATGACAAATGACAAAATTTAAACAGCAAAACAAAACCCACTGGAGGATGTAATTCGAGCCTGGGAACACCATGTTCCATAATGCATCAATTTCGAACTTACCTGAGTAATCCAATCAAAAGGCAGGACATTATTTAAATGCACAGAAAATCGAGGCTAGACTGTTTTGCTGGAGTCAAACCTGTGAACAAGTGCAATGTAGCACGAAACGCGTCAGGCGAAAGTGATTCATTTCTGGATGTAAAAAGCTGGTGTTTTGCAAGTAAATGATCTTTGAAAGGTTCGTCTGTCATCGTGTGCATTTCCGAAGCTTTGGGCAACTTGTGAAACATAATAATATAACGGCAGTCCTGTCGTGGAAGTGGCACCGCCTATACTGAGGACCGTGGAGGTTGGAACTTTTCTTAACTCCATTGCGGGATAACAGACAGCATGATTTCCACCAGCAAGGACGTCCAGAGGCCCACTAAAGGCAATTATGAAAAATGACAAAATTTAAACAGCAAAACCAAACCCACTGGAGGATGTAATTCGAGCCTGGGAACACCATTTTCCATAATGCATCAATTTCGAACTTACCTGAGTAATCCAATCAAAAGGCAGGACATTATTTAAATGCACAGAAAATCGAGGCTAGACTGTTTTGCTGGAGTCAAACCTGTGAACAAGTGCAATGTAGCACGAAACGCGTCAGGTGAAAGTGATTTATTTCTGGATGTAAAAAGCTGGTGTTTTGCAAGTAAATTAACTTTGAAAAGTTCGTCTGTCATGGTGTGCATTTCCGAAGCTTTGGGCAACTTGTGAAACATAATAATATAACGGCAGTCCTGTCGTGGAAGTGGCACCGCCTATACTGAGGACTGTGGAGGTTGGAACTTTTCTTAACTCCATTGCGGGATAACAGACAGCATGATTTCCACCAGCAAGGACGTCCAGAGGCCCACTAAAGGCAATTATGACAAATGACAAAATTTAAACAGCAAAACAAAACCCACTGGAGGATGTAATTTGAGCCTGGGAACACCATGTTCCATAATGCATCAATTTCGAACTTACCTGAGTAATCCAATCAAAAGGCAGGACATTATTTAAATGCACAGAAAATCAAGGCTAGACTGTTTTGCTGGAGTCAAACATGTGAACAAGTGCAATGTAGCACGAAACGCGTCAGGTGAAAGTGATTTATTTCTGGATATAAAAAGCTGGTGTTTTGCAAGTAAATGAACTTTGAAAAGTTCGTCTGTCATCGTGTGCATTTCCGAAGCTTTGGGCAGCTTGTGAAACATAATAATATAACGGCAGTCCTGTTGTGGAAGTGGCACCGCCTATACTGAGGACTGTGGAGGTTGGAACTTTTCTTAACTCCATTGCGGGATAACAGACAGCATGATTTCCACCAGCAAGGACGTCCAGAGGCCCACTAAAGGCAATTATGACAAATGACAAAATTTAAACAGCAAAACAAAACCCACTGGAGGATGTAATTCGAGCCTGGGAACACCATGTTCCATAATGCATCAATTTCGAACTTACCTGAGTAATCCAATCAAAAGGCAGGACATTATTTAAATGCACAGAAAATCGAGGCTAGACTGTTTTGCTGGAGTCAAACCTGTGAACAAGTGCAATGTAGCACGAAACGCGTCAGGCGAAAGTGATTCATTTCTGGATGTAAAAAGCTGGTGTTTTGCAAGTAAATGATCTTTGAAAGGTTCGTCTGTCATCGTGTGCATTTCCGAAGCTTTGGGCAACTTGTGAAACATAATAATATAACGGCAGTCCTGTCGTGGAAGTGGCACCGCCTATACTGAGGACCGTGGAGGTTGGAACTTTTCTTAACTCCATTGCGGGATAACAGACAGCATGATTTCCACCAGCAAGGACGTCCAGAGGCCCACTAAAGGCAATTATGAAAAATGACAAAATTTAAACAGCAAAACCAAACCCACTGGAGGATGTAATTCGAGCCTGGGAACACCATTTTCCATAATGCATCAATTTCGAACTTACCTGAGTAATCCAATCAAAAGGCAGGACATTATTTAAATGCACAGAAAATCGAGGCTAGACTGTTTTGCTGGAGTCAAACCTGTGAACAAGTGCAATGTAGCACGAAACGCGTCAGGTGAAAGTGATTTATTTCTGGATGTAAAAAGCTGGTGTTTTGCAAGTAAATTAACTTTGAAAAGTTCGTCTGTCATGGTGTGCATTTCCGAAGCTTTGGGCAACTTGTGAAACATAATAATATAACGGCAGTCCTGTCGTGGAAGTGGCACCGCCTATACTGAGGACTGTGGAGGTTGGAACTTTTCTTAACTCCATTGCGGGATAACAGACAGCATGATTTCCACCAGCAAGGACGTCCAGAGGCCCACTAAAGGCAATTATGACAAATGACAAAATTTAAACAGCAAAACAAAACCCACTGGAGGATGTAATTTGAGCCTGGGAACACCATGTTCCATAATGCATCAATTTCGAACTTACCTGAGTAATCCAATCAAAAGGCAGGACATTATTTAAATGCACAGAAAATCGAGGATAGACTGTTTTGCTGGAGTCAAACCTGTGAACAAGTGCAATGTAGCACGAAACGCGTCAGGTGAAAGTGATTTATTTCTGGATGTAAAAAGCTTGTGTTTTGCAAGTAAATGAACTTTGAAAAGTTCGTCTGTCATCGTGTGCATTTCCGAAGCTTTGGGCAACTTGTGAAACATAATAATATAACGGCAGTCCTGTCGTGGAAGTGGCACCGCCTATACTGAGGACTGTGGAGGTTGGAACTTTTCTTAACTCCATTGCGGGATAACAGACAGCATGATTTCCACCAGCAAGGACGTCCAGAGGCCCACTAAAGGCAATTATGACAAATGACAAAATTTAAACAGCAAAACAAAACCCACTGGAGGATGTAATTCGAGCCTGGGAACACCATGTTCCATAATGCATCAATTTCGAACTTACCTGAGTAATCCAATCAAAAGGCAGGACATTATTTAAATGCACAGAAAATCGAGGCTAGACTGTTTTGCTGGAGTCAAACCTGTGAACAAGTGCAATGTAGCAAGAAACGCGTCAGGTGAAAGTGATTTGCTTCTGGATGTAAAAAGCTGGTGTTTTGCAAGTAAATGATCTTTGAAAAGTTCGTCTGTCATCGTGTGCATTTCCGAAGCTTTGGGCAACTTGTGAAACATAATAATATAACGACAGTCCTGTCGTGGAAGTGGCACCGCCTATACTGGGGACCGTGGAGGTTGGAACTTTTCTTAACTCCATTGCGGGATAACAGACAGCATGATTTCCACCAGCAAGGACGTCCAGAGGCCCACTAAAGGCAATTATGACAAATGACAAAATTTAAACAGCAAAACAAAACCCACTGGAGGATGTAATTCGAGCCTGGGAACACCATGTTCCATAATGCATCAATTTCGAACTTACCTGAGTAATCCAATCAAAAGGCAGGACATTATTTAAATGCACAGAAAATCGAGGCTAGACTGTTTTGCTGGAGTCAAACCTGTGAACAAGTGCAATGTAGCACGAAACGCGTCAGGTGAAAGTGATTTATTTCTGGATGTAAAAAGCTGGTGTTTTGCAAGTAAATGAACTTTGAAAAGTTCGTCTGTCATCGTTTGCATTTCCGAAGCTTTGGGCAACTTGTGAAACATAATAATATAACGGCAGTCCTGTCGTGGAAGTGGCACCGCCTATACTGAGGACCGTGGAGGTTGGAACTTTTCTTAACTCCATTGCGGGATAACAGACAGCATGATTTCCACCAGCAACGATGCCAGAGGCCCACTAAAGGCAATTATGACAAATGACAAAATTTAAACAGCAAAACAAAACCCACTGGAGGATGTAATTTGAGCCTGGAAACACCATGTTCCATAATGCATCAATTTCGAACTTACCTGAGTAATCCAATCAAAAGGCAGGACATTATTTAAATGCACAGAAAATCGAGGATAGACTGTTTTGCTGGAGTCAAACCTGTGAACAAGTGCAATGTAGCACGAAATGCGTCAGGTGAAAGTGATTTATTTCTGGATGTAAAAAGCTCGTGTTTTGCAAGTAAATGAACTTTGAAAAGTTTGTCTGTCATCATGTGCATTTCCGAAGCTTTGGGCAACTTGTGAAACATAATAATATAACGGCAGTCCTGTCGTGGAAGTGGCACCGCCTATACTGAGGACCGTGGAGGTTGGAACTTTTCTTAACTCCATTGCGGGATAACAGACAGCATGATTTCCACCAGCAAGGACGTCCAGAGGCCCACTAAAGGCAATTATGACAAATGACAAAATTTAAACAGCAAAACAAAACCCACTGGAGGATGTAATTCGAGCCTGGGAACACCATTTTCCATAATGCATCAATTTCGAACTTACCTGAGTAATCCAATCAAAAGGCAGGACATTATTTAAATGCACAGAAAATCGAGGCTAGACTGTTTTGCTGGAGTCAAACCTGTGAACAAGTGCAATGTAGCACGAAACGCGTCAGGTGAAAGTGATTTATTTCTGGATGTAAAAAGCTGGTGTTTTGCAAGTAAATGAACTTTGAAAAGTTCGTCTGTCATCGTGTGCATTTCCGAAGCTTTGGGCACCTTGTGAAACATAATAATATAACGGCAGTCCTGTCATGGAAGTGGCACCGCCTATACTGAGGACCGTGGAGGTTGGAACTTTTTCTAACTCCATTGGGGGATAACAGACAGCATGATTTCCACCAGCAAGGACGTCCAGAGGCCCACTAAAGGCAATTATGACAAATGACAAAATTTAAACAGCAAAACAAAACCCACTAGAGGATGTAATTCGAGCCTGGGAACACCATGTTCCATAATGCATCAATTTCGAACTTACCTGAGTAATCCAATCAAAAGGCAGGACATTATTTAAATGCACAGAAAATCGAGGCTAGACTTTTTTGCTGGAGTCAAACCTGTGAACAAGTGCAATGTAGCACGAAACGCGTCAGGTGAAAGTGATTTATTTCTGGATGTAAAAAGCTGGTGTTTTGCAAGTAAATGAACTTTGAAAAGTTCGTCTGTCATCATGTGCATTTCCGAAGCTTTGGGCACCTTGTGAAACATAATAATATAACGGCAGTCCTGTCGTGGAAGTGGCACCGCCTATACTGAGGACCGTGGAGGTTGGAACTTTTCCTAACTCCATTGCAGGATAACAGACAGCATGATTTCCACCAGCAAGGACGTCCAGAGGCCCACTAAAGGCAATTATGACAAATGACAAAATTTAAACAGCAAAACAAAACCCACTGGAGGATGTAATTCGAGCCTGGGAACACCATGTTCCATAATGCATCAATTTCGAACTTACCTGAGTAATCCAATCAAAAGGCAGGACATTATTTAAATGCACAGAAAATCGAGGCTAGACTGTTTTGCTAGAGTCAAACCTGTGAACAAGTGCAATGTAGCACGAAACGCGTCAGGTGAAAGTGATTTATTTCTGGATGTAAAAAGCTGGTGTTTTGCAAGTAAATGAACTTTGAAAAGTTCGTCTGTCATCGTGTGCATTTCCGAAGCTTTGGGCAACTTGTGAAACATAATAATATAACGGCAGTCCTGTCGTGGAAGTGGCACCGCCTATACTGAGGACCGTGGAGGTTTGAACTTTTCTTAACTCCATTGCGGGATAACAGACAGCATGATTTCCACCAGCAAGGACGTCCAGAGGCCCACTAAAGGCAATTATGACAAATGACAAAATGTAAACAGCAAAACCAAACCCACTGGAGGATGTAATTCGAGCCTGGGAACACCATGTTCCATAATGCATCAATTTCGAACTTACCTGAGTAATCCAATCAAAAGGCAGGACATTATTTAAATGCACAGAAAATCGAGGCTAGACTGTTTTGCTGGAGTCAAACATGTGAACAAGTGCAATGTAGCACGAAACACGTCAGGTGAAAGTGATTTATTTCTGGATATAAAAAGCTGGTGTTTTGCAAGTAAATGAACTTTGAAAAGTTCGTCTGTCATCGTGTGCATTTCCGAAGCTTTGGGCAACTTGTGAAACATAATAATATAACGGCAGTCCTGTTGTGGAAGTGGCACCGCCTATACTGAGGACTGTGGAGGTTGGAACTTTTCTTAACTCCATTGCGGGATAACAGACAGCATGATTTCCACCAGCAAGGACGTCCAGAGGCCCACTAAAGGCAATTATGAAAAATGACAAAATTTAAACAGCAAAACAAAACCCACTGGAGGATGTAATTCGAGCCTGGGAACACCATGTTCCATAATGCATCAATTTCGAACTTACCTGAGTAATCCAATCAAAAGGCAGGACATTATTTAAATGCACAGAAAATCGAGGCTAGACTGTTTTGCTGGAGTCAAACCTGTGAACAAGTGCAATGTAGCACGAAACGCGTCAGGCGAAAATGATTCATTTCTGGATGTAAAAAGCTGGTGTTTTGCAAGTAAATGATCTTTGAAAGGTTCGTCTGTCATCGTGTGCATTTCCGAAGCTTTGGGCAACTTGTGAAACATAATAATATAACGGCAGTCCTGTCGTGGAAGTGGCACCGCCTATACTGAGGACCGTGGAGGTTGGAACTTTTCTTAACTCCATTGCGGGATAACAGACAGCATGATTTCCACCAGCAAGGACGTCCAGAGGCCCACTAAAGGCAATTATGAAAAATGACAAAATTTAAACAGCAAAACCAAACCCACTGGAGGATGTAATTCGAGCCTGGGAACACCATTTTCCATAATGCATCAATTTCGAACTTACCTGAGTAATCCAATCAAAAGGCAGGACATTATTTAAATGCACAGAAAATCGAGGCTAGACTGTTTTGCTGGAGTCAAACTTGTGAACAAGTGCAATGTAGCACGAAACGCGTCAGGTGAAAGTGATTTATTTCTGGATGTAAAAAGCTGGTGTTTTGCAAGTAAATTAACTTTGAAAAGTTCGTCTGTCATGGTGTGCATTTCCGAAGCTTTGGGCAACTTGTGAAACATAATAATATAACGGCAGTCCTGTCGTGGAAGTGGCACCGCCTATACTGAGGACTGTGGAGGTTGGAACTTTTCTTAACTCCATTGCGGGATAACAGACAGCATGATTTCCACCAGCAAGGACGTCCAGAGGCCCACTAAAGGCAATTATGACAAATGACAAAATTTAAACAGCAAAACAAAACCCACTGGAGGATGTAATTTGAGCCTGGGAACACCATGTTCCATAATGCATCAATTTCGAACTTACCTGAGTAATCCAATCAAAAGGCAGGACATTATTTAAATGCACAGAAAATCGAGGATAGACTGTTTTGCTGGAGTCAAACCTGTGAACAAGTGCAATGTAGCACGAAACGCGTCAGGTGAAAGTGATTTATTTCTGGATGTAAAAAGCTTGTGTTTTGCAAGTAAATGAACTTTGAAAAGTTCGTCTGTCATCGTGTGCATTTCCGAAGCTTTGGGCAACTTGTGAAACATAATAATATAACGGCAGTCCTGTCGTGGAAGTGGCACCGCCTATACTGAGGACTGTGGAGGTTGGAACTTTTCTTAACTCCATTGCGGGATAACAGACAGCATGATTTCCACCAGCAAGGACGTCCAGAGGCCCACTAAAGGCAATTATGACAAATGACAAAATTTAAACAGCAAAACAAAACCCACTGGAGGATGTAATTCGAGCCTGGGAACACCATGTTCCATAATGCATCAATTTCGAACTTACCTGAGTAATCCAATCAAAAGGCAGGACATTATTTAAATGCACAGAAAATCGAGGCTAGACTGTTTTGCTGGAGTCAAACATGTGAACAAGTGCAATGTAGCACGAAACGCGTCAGGTGAAAGTGATTTATTTCTGGATATAAAAAGCTGGTGTTTTGCAAGTAAATGAACTTTGAAAAGTTTGTCTGTCATCGTGTGCATTTCCGAAGCTTTGGGCAACTTGTGAAACATAATAATATAACGGCAGTCCTGTTGTGGAAGTGGCACTGCCTATACTGAGGACTGTGGAGGTTGGAACTTTTCTTAACTCCATTGCGGGATAACAGACAGCATGATTTCCACCAGCAAGGACGTCCAGAGGCCCACTAAAGGCAATTATGACAAATGACAAAATTTAAACAGCAAAACAAAACCCACTGGAGGATGTAATTCGAGCCTGGGAACACCATGTTCCATAATGCATCAATTTCGAACTTACCTGAGTAATCCAATCAAAAGGCAGGACATTATTTAAATGCACAGAAAATCGAGGCTAGACTGTTTTGCTGGAGTCAAACCTGTGAACAAGTGCAATGTAGCACGAAACGCGTCAGGCGAAAGTGATTCATTTCTGGATGTAAAAAGCTGGTGTTTTGCAAGTAAATGATCTTTGAAAGGTTCGTCTGTCATCGTGTGCATTTCCGAAGCTTTGGGCAACTTGTGAAACATAATAATATAACGGCAGTCCTGTCGTGGAAGTGGCACCGCCTATACTGAGGACCGTGGAGGTTGGAACTTTTCTTAACTCCATTGCGGGATAACAGACAGCATGATTTCCACCAGCAAGGACGTCCAGAGGCCCACTAAAGGCAATTATGAAAAATGACAAAATTTAAACAGCAAAACCAAACCCACTGGAGGATGTAATTCGAGCCTGGGAACACCATTTTCCATAATGCATCAATTTCGAACTTACCTGAGTAATCCAATCAAAAGGCAGGACATTATTTAAATGCACAGAAAATCGAGGCTAGACTGTTTTGCTGGAGTCAAACCTGTGAACAAGTGCAATGTAGCACGAAACGCGTCAGGTGAAAGTGATTTATTTCTGGATGTAAAAAGCTGGTGTTTTGCAAGTAAATTAACTTTGAAAAGTTCGTCTGTCATGGTGTGCATTTCCGAAGCTTTGGGCAACTTGTGAAACATAATAATATAACGGCAGTCCTGTCGTGGAAGTGGCACCGCCTATACTGAGGACTGTGGAGGTTGGAACTTTTCTTAACTCCATTGCGGGATAACAGACAGCATGATTTCCACCAGCAAGGACGTCCAGAGGCCCACTAAAGGCAATTATGACAAATGACAAAATTTAAACAGCAAAACAAAACCCACTGGAGGATGTAATTTGAGCCTGGGAACACCATGTTCCATAATGCATCAATTTCGAACTTACCTGAGTAATCCAATCAAAAGGCAGGACATTATTTAAATGCACAGAAAATCGAGGATAGACTGTTTTGCTGGAGTCAAACCTGTGAACAAGTGCAATGTAGCACGAAACGCGTCAGGTGAAAGTGATTTATTTCTGGATGTAAAAAGCTTGTGTTTTGCAAGTAAATGAACTTTGAAAAGTTCGTCTGTCATCGTGTGCATTTCCGAAGCTTTGGGCAACTTGTGAAACATAATAATATAACGGCAGTCCTGTCGTGGAAGTGGCACCGCCTATACTGAGGACTGTGGAGGTTGGAACTTTTCTTAACTCCATTGCGGGATAACAGACAGCATGATTTCCACCAGCAAGGACGTCCAGAGGCCCACTAAAGGCAATTATGACAAATGACAAAATTTAAACAGCAAAACAAAACCCACTGGAGGATGTAATTCGAGCCTGGGAACACCATGTTCCATAATGCATCAATTTCGAACTTACCTGAGTAATCCAATCAAAAGGCAGGACATTATTTAAATGCACAGAAAATCGAGGCTAGACTGTTTTGCTGGAGTCAAACCTGTGAACAAGTGCAATGTAGCAAGAAACGCGTCAGGTGAAAGTGATTTATTTCTGGATGTAAAAAGCTGGTGTTTTGCAAGTAAATGATCTTTGAAAAGTTCGTCTGTCATCGTGTGCATTTCCGAAGCTTTGGGCAACTTGTGAAACATAATAATATAACGACAGTCCTGTCGTGGAAGTGGCACCGCCTATACTGAGGACCGTGGAGGTTGGAACTTTTCTTAACTCCATTGCGGGATAACAGACAGCATGATTTCCACCAGCAAGGACGTCCAGAGGCCCACTAAAGGCAATTATGACAAATGACAAAATTTAAACAGCAAAACAAAACCCACTGGAGGATGTAATTCGAGCCTGGGAACACCATGTTCCATAATGCATCAATTTCGAACTTACCTGAGTAATCCAATCAAAAGGCAGGACATTATTTAAATGCACAGAAAATCGAGGCTAGACTGTTTTGCTGGAGTCAAACCTGTGAACAAGTGCAATGTAGCACGAAACGCGTCAGGTGAAAGTGATTTATTTCTGGATGTAAAAAGCTGGTGTTTTGCAAGTAAATGAACTTTGAAAAGTTCGTCTGTCATCGTTTGCATTTCCGAAGCTTTGGGCAACTTGTGAAACATAATAATATAACGGCAGTCCTGTCGTGGAAGTGGCACCGCCTATACTGAGGACTGTGGAGGTTGGAACTTTTCTTAACTCCATTGCGGGATAACAGACAGCATGATTTCCACCAGCAAGGACGCCAGAGGCCCACTAAAGGCAATTATGACAAATGACAAAATTTAAACAGCAAAACAAAACCCACTGGAGGATGTAATTTGAGCCTGGGAACACCATGTTCCATAATGCATCAATTTCGAACTTACCTGAGTAATCCAATCAAAAGGCAGGACATTATTTAAATGCACAGAAAATCGAGGATAGACTGTTTTGCTGGAGTCAAACCTGTGAACAAGTGCAATGTAGCACGAAACGCGTCAGGTGAAAGTGATTTATTTCTGGATGTAAAAAGCTGGTGTTTTGCAAGTAAATGAACTTTGAAAAGTTCGTCTGTCATCGTGTGCATTTCCGAAGCTTTGGGCAACTTGTGAAACATAATAATATAACGGCAGTCCTGTCGTGGAAGTGGCACCGCCTATACTGAGGACTGTGGAGGTTGGAACTTTTCTTAACTCCATTGCGGGATAACAGACAGCATGATTTCCACCAGCAAGGATGTCCAGAGGCCCACTAAAGGCAATTATGACAAATGACAAAATTTAAACAGCAAAACAAAACCCACTGGAGGATGTAATTCGAGCCTGGGAACACCATGTTCCATAATGCATCAATTTCGAACTTAGCTGAGTAATCCAATCAAAAGGCAGGACATTATTTAAATGCACAGAAAATCGAGGCTAGACTGTTTTGCTGGAGTCAAACCTGTGAACAAGTGCAATGTAGCAAGAAACGCGTCAGGTGAAAGTGATTTATTTCTGGATGTAAAAAGCTGGTGTTTTGCAAGTAAATGATCTTTGAAAAGTTCGTCTGTCATCGTGTGCATTTCCGAAGCTTTGGGCAACTTGTGAAACATAATAATATAACGACAGTCCTGTCGTGGAAGTGGCACCGCCTATACTGAGGACCGTGGAGGTTGGAACTTTTCTTAACTCCATTGCGGGATAACAGACAGCATGATTTCCACCAGCAAGGACGTCCAGAGGCCCACTAAAGGCAATTATGACAAATGACAAAATTTAAACAGCAAAACAAAACCCACTGGAGGATGTAATTCGAGCCTGGGAACACCATGTTCCATAATGCATCAATTTCGAACTTACCTGAGTAATCCAATCAAAAGGCAGGACATTATTTAAATGCACAGAAAATCGAGGCTAGACTGTTTTGCTGGAGTCAAACCTGTGAACAAGTGCAATGTAGCACGAAACGCGTCAGGTGAAAGTGATTTATTTCTGGATGTAAAAAGCTGGTGTTTTGCAAGTAAATGAACTTTGAAAAGTTCGTCTGTCATCGTTTGCATTTCCGAAGCTTTGGGCAACTTGTGAAACATATATATTATATATATATATATATACATATATTACCTAGTGGCGGTCGCCAGTAGGTAGTTATAGTTAGGACCTAGTTACCATAGGAAATCCACAACATTCTATTAGGAATAACTTTGGCGCTGGTTGAGGAATTTGTGTGTAATTTTCCAAACTTTTGGCCATCTCCGCTCCGCTCCTACCCTGAAAGTTTCGGGGGGATTCATGAAGTGGGGGCTGAGAAAAAAGGGGGGTCCCAAAACGTGTTTTCCCCATGTTAATTTCCATGGGACGTTCTGACACGTCTACAGCCCGAACCGCTGAACGGAATTCCAGTGTTTTTTATGAAAATTAACTTCAAAAACACATATATATCTATAGGCGGGCTCCGAGCGCTCACCGGTACGTGTACCAGGGAGGGCACCCGGCGCGCTACGGGAGTGCGCGAGCGGAAAGCTGATTGGCTGACGACATTCTAAACAGTCCGGAGAGTCTGCCATCTTGTATCTCGGTAGAATCGAGACACAAGAGGTGAAAATAAACAGGGGGAAATGATTAAAAGGGGGCAGGGTACACACCCCCTGACCCCCTAGGTTTTCTGAGGGGGGCCTAGAAGGACCCTGAAGGGCAAAAAAACTTTTTTTTTTTTTTTTGCAATTTTCTCGGGGTAAGCGCTGCGTGCGTTCCCATGTACGCTCACCAGTACGCGCACCCAGAGCGTACTGGTAGAGATTCATCAAAAAAATCATTAATGTCATCTCCTCCTTGTGATAAAATGGTGCTGCCAATATCCGTGACATTTTGAATTTCAAGAAATGTAGTTGTAATTTCAAAATACATTTTCTTGGTCTCCTCATTCTGATCAATTTTAATTTCCAATTTTTTGCTGTAAATTGCAGAAAAAAGTAATCACTTTCATTTTTCTTTTTTATAAATAAATAATATAAAAGTAGATTATTCAAGTATTTAGTTCTTTAAAATTAATTGGTACTGAATAGTATCAGGCAGGAACTAGAAATATAAAGCACTGCAAGTGATGAAGTCTATCTTAATCCATAATTATAATGAATGACTGTAAATATTATTTATTTATTATGCAACTTATAACGCGCAAACTAAACCCGAAGGTGTCAAGGCGCCTATCAAAAACCAGTCAATCAAAGTTTGCAGAGCACCACTAAGGGTATGCACGTGTAAAAAGGTGGGTCTTTAACGCGGATCTAAAGGTTTGCAGAGAGGGGCGGGATCTTACTTCCAAAGGGAGGGCATTCCACCATTTAGGTGCCAGGTAGGAAAAGGCCTTGCCTCCCCATCTTGCTTTTCTGACACTAGGTACAGAGAGAAGAAGTTTGTGACTGGAGCGAAGATTCCTACCGGGGTTATGCTGAGAAAGAATGGATCCCATGCCTGTAGGGCTGGATTTAGCCAAGGCTTTATACACCAGGCACATTGATTTGAAAAGGATCCGGTACTCAACGGGGAGCCAGTGAAGTTGTTTTCGGGCTTCGGTGGCAGAGGCACGTTTCGGTAGGTCAAGAGCAAATCTCGCTGCCGCGTTCTGGACCACCTGCAAGCGCTGTAGATGACTCTTGTTCAGTCCAGCATACAGCGCATTGCAGTAGTCCAGTCGCGAGCCCAGAAGAGCGACAGCCAGTTGCTTTCTTGCCTGGGGTGACAAAAAGTGCCTGATTTTCCTTAGAATGTGGATAATCCCCCAGCAGGTCGAGACAGTCCTGTTGACCTGTTGGCACATACTAAGGGTGGGGTCGATCATGACTCCCAAGTTTTTTGCTGACGAGGTGGGCTCGGGACATAAGCCTAACGAGTTCGGCCACCATTCAGCCGACCAGATCGTTTCCTTTCCTCCAAAAACCATCACCTCCGTCTTCTCCCCATTCAGTTTTAGTGAGTTGTGGATCATCCACTGGCCAACTGCCTCCATGCAAGATCTAAAATTGGCGGCAGTTGACGTAGCTGACTGGGAGAGAGAGACTAGGATCTGAGTGTCGTCCGCGTAGGAGACTACCTCCATCCCAAAAGATCTAATGAGTCTGGCAAGGGGGGTCACATAGATATTAAAAAGGGTAGGACTAAGCGCTGACCCTTGAGGGACCCCACATTGCACAGACAGGGATGGAGATAGAAACGATCCCAGCATTATCCTTTGTTCTCTATGGTCGAGAAAAGAGGAAAGGAGTCCTAGAGCAGGCCCGCGGACCCCAATCTCCCTCAGGCGAGATGTTAGCACCACGGGAGACAGGGTATCGAAAGCCGCTGTGAGATCTAGAAGGATCAGGAGGGAGGTCTGACCCTCATCAACTCTAGTGCGGATATTATTCAGCACTATGGTGAGGGCAGACTCGGTGCTATGCTCCCTCCTGAAACCATGCTGGGAAAGATCCAGACAGCCCGAGCTCTCCACAAAAGCAGCCAGATGTTTATTCAGATGGGCTTCGAGCATCTTTGCGGGAGCCGGGAGCAGTGAGATGGGGCGAAAGTTTTTTAACACCCCGGGGTCCAGAGAAGGCTTTTTAAGCAGAGGTTTTACTACAGCATTCTTCCACTGCTGGGGAAAAGTGCCTTCCTTCATCGCCCTGTTCATGATGTCAACCAGAGGAGGAAGGAGAGATTCTCTGCACTGCTTGAGGATCTTTAGCGGGCAGACATCCAGCGGGGAGCCAGATTTGGTTTTATCAAGCAGGATTTCAAGATCCTGACAGGAAAGAGGAGGAAAGGAAGACAGATCCTGATGTTGGGAAGATTCAACAACACCGGGCTCAGGAAGAGCAGGCAGCAAGGGAACGGCGGTCAGGGATTTTTGGACCTCCAAAGCAGCGTAGATGTCAGCGATCTTTGACTGAAAGAAGGCAGCTATCTTATTACACAGGTCCTGAGAGGCAACCACAGGATCCGGGGTCTGAAGGGCCGTAAGGGAATCGACAATCCTAAAGAGTTCTCTAGGAGATGAAAGTGAGGAAGTGAGTGCCGTGAAATATTCCTGCTTGGTCTTAATAACTTCCAATTTATAGTTTTTAAGCAGGACCCTATGGGCTTCTCTATCCTTAGGGGCCCAGCTTGAGTGCCATAAGCGTTCCTGTCTTCTTACTTCCTGTCTCCGAAGCCGGAGCTGTTCAGAGAACCAGGGAGCTGAAGGTCTTTTCCTAGCAGAATAACAGGACCTTGCAGGAGCCAGCTCCTCTAAGGCCTCCGAAATAGTGTTTTCAAATATAGAGACCGCTGTGGTGGTATCTGCCTCCCGAGGAATGGACAGACTGGATGTCCATGGATGGAAGGAGTCTTCCCTGATCTTTTTGAGGTTCCTTCGCACTTCCATAGTGCTCGAGGCCCTTCTAATAAAGCCCCGTGTAGGATACGTCATATTGAAGGGAACGGCCAGATGATCCGACCAGGAGAGATGGAAGGGGTTGGTAACTATCAGCCTAGGGTCATTAGAGAAGATGCCATCGAGCGTGTGCCCCGCTCGGTGGGTGGGACCGTTCACCAGTTGGGTGAGTCCACAGGCTGACATCATTTCCACCAGAGAAATAGTGTCGTGAGCCTCCAATAGCTCTAGGTGGAAATTGAAATCACCTAGAATGGTTAGATTTTGTCGGCCGAAATAGGGTTCCAAAACCTGCATCAGTTTCAGCCCAAATCCTGCTCTTGGGCCAGGGGGGCGATAGACCAAGATTCCATTAAATGCTGGGTTAACAGAATCAGAAAGGGAAAAATATAAGACCTGGAATACGTCCTTGGGGTCAGAAAGGGGTATAGTGTGGCAGTGAAATTTGTTGTGATACAAAATAGCCAGGCCACCGCCGACACGGCCTAATCTATCATATCGAGTTAGGCAGTATCCCTCAGGGACCGCTTCGACCAGATCAGGGCCTGAAGAGTCTTTGGCCCAGGTCTCCGTGATAAAAACCCAAGAAGGTGTTTTATCTAAAACCAGTTCCTTGAATACAATGTTATTTTTAATCAGCGAGCGAGCATTGAGGAGAAGACAGGACTCGCTGGGATTTTTAGGTGTTGATGAAGGGCAGGGCTCCAGAGGAGCAGAAGGAAGAGAGAGCTGAGGCTCATCCGCATCACTCAGAAAGCACGCACAGCCAGGACATGTCAAAAAATCCTCAGGTCTGTACCGGTGTGAGCATGGAGCAGGAGAGGGCTTAAGCCGCAGTACCTCCTTTAAAGAGTATTTCAAGACAGGGGCGCCTACCTTGTATTGGCCAGTGGTCCAGCCGTCCAGCCCGGCCTCAGCGCGGACGGGCGCAGACGGGCTGGACTCTGGCGTGACTCCGGCGGGGCTGCAGCAACCACACTGCGCGCACACGCTGCGCGTCATCGCCCTCGCTTTAAGAAGAGCTCTAACCAGTCCTCCTGACTGCTAGAGCGCGGGAGTGTCTATCTTTTTGTGCACCTACCCAAGATGGCGCTCCGAAAGTTCTACAGCGCGAGGGACCGGGCCGCCAAAGTAGCGGTGAGGGACACAATTTAACTGCAAGTATGCGCACAGGGGAATTTAAAAACTAGATAACAGCGCTAAAAAATAAAGTTGCATGAAATAACACAAAGGAGTATATTTAAAATTATCACCACACGAGCATATCGCAGTGAGCGCTCGCCAAACAGGAAGGTCCTTAAGCCCTACCTCCTTTTAAACGCTTCCCGGCATCAGTCTCTAGCCAGTCCTCCTGACTGCTAGAGCGCGGGAGTGTCTATCTTTTCGTGCACCTACCCAAGATGGCGCTCCGAAAGTTCTACAGCGCGAGGGACCGGGCCGCCAAAGTAGCGGTGAGGGACACAATTTAACTGCAAGTATGCGCACAGGGGAATTTAAAAACTAGATAACAGCGCTAAAAAATAAAGTTGCATGAAATAACACAAAGGAGTATATTTAAAATTATCACCACACGAGCATATCGCAGTGAGCGCTCGCCAAACAGGAAGGTCCTTAAGCCCTACTTCCTTTTAAACGCTTCCCGGCATCAGTCTCTAGCCAGTCCTCCTGACTGCTAGAGCGCGGGAGTGTCTATCTTTTCGTGCACCTACCCAAGATGGCGCTCCGAAAGTTCTACAGCGCGAGGGACCGGGCCGCCAAAGTAGCGGTGAGGGACACAATTTAACTGCAAGTATGCGCACAGGGGAATTTAAAAACTAGATAACAGCGCTAAAAAATAAAGTTGCATGAAATAACACAAAGGAGTATATTTAAAATTATCACCACACGAGCATATTGCAGTGAGCGCTCGCCAAACAGCTAACAGAAAACATTTTCCAGATTATCTTAAAATTTCCACATGAAGTGCTCCTTCACTTTTGGCTGAGGAGGGTCCTCCTGGAGAAACTCATCAGAGTCATCACTGCTGCTTGGTGGTCTTGCAGCCATTCTTTGCAAAGAATTGAAGAAAAGAAGGGAATAGGTCTTGCTCTCTCCAAAGTGAAAGAGGTAGTGAAGGAAATGGGTGGGGTTTTCATTAGTTGTAAAAAAAACTGTTAACATCCAGTGAAAAGTGTTATTTTAAGGTCACATGACTTGACGCGCTTACGCTGCGTGCACCGAAGCGCTTTCGGGGGCGCTTACGCGGCACGTACATAGGCGCTTTCGGGGGCGCTTACGCGGCAAGTACGTAGGCGCTTCCGGGGTGTCAGTGATGTCATTTGAGATGTCAACAGTGATGTCATCAGTGATGTCACTGACCATGTCATGAATGATGTAATATGTGACATCATCAGCAGTGGATTGCGGGCGCGCAAGTTATAGTGAGTCCAACTAACTATAACGTGGGAATTTCAATGGTTTTGTATGAGTAAAATGTTCAGCTAACTATAACTGGTGTGAAACCTATGGTTTTTTCAGTGAATATATATATATATATATATATATATATATATATATATATATCATATATATTTCTGAGCATTCACAAGAAGATTATAGTCACTTTCAGTGTGTTGCAAAAATGCACAAATCAGTAACTAGATACCAGCATTCTGTATCAATGCATTATAACCACTCCTACATTTTTTAGCCCACCTGAAAACAGGAGAATGTTGGTATCACAGAGGGCCTCTGCATAATGTAAGGATGTGCAACTCAAGCTCTGCATGGGCATACTCACCCAAGGTCCCATTCAATCTCATGTGAGAATCGGAACTTCATTAATGGAGCATCTTATTTTTAATTCAAGATTGTAATATTATGGCCTCCCACCATTGAATGACTACCTAATATTCATTAGTCTTTGTCCTTTCTATGACACCTTTTAACTGTATGGAGGAAGTCCATCATCTTCTGCGTATCACATATGGTAGAAGGGGTGACACAGCTATTGACTACTCACTGTCCATTTTGCAATTAAAGTCCTAGAGCACTGACCATTTGGAGACCCAGTTGGAATTTCTCTAAGCTCCCATTTTGTCTCTTTATATACTCATTGCTAAATCCTTCTCCAGGGTTTCCTTGGTAGTCCATATTGGCAAGACTCAAAACATGCTGGACCCTCGTATATAAAAGGACGTATTGACATATTTCTTGGAAGTAGCTTGTCTGCTATAAAAGATGAACAATTGTCATCACCCATCTTAACCCAGAGACAAGCCATATTCCAAGAAAGAGACCTAATGGCAAAGCACACGAAGAGGGAGCGGCTAGACTAACGCAAACTGTTAGTCCTCCCTGTATTTTCACATTGTCACGCAATTCTGAGAACTCTTTCTAGCCCTCATAGGTCATCAGATTAATAAATCATTCCAGAAGGAACCCAAAACAATAATATTTTAAAGTGAAGCCACGTCATAAAACCCAGCGAAACAGAGTTTATGGAGTGCTTAAATCTTCATTCCCATTTCTAGAAGTCACAGATATCCTGAATTTTAAACGTTATTTCATAGAGCTTCATACATACAACATCAATATCTTGGGACTCGGGTTCTGGCCAGTAGGTTACACCAGAGATTCAGCTCATCACTTGCTCCAAGTTCCTGTGTGAGACGAAAGGAACAAAACGAGCACACAGGGGTATCCTAGCTGCATACGGGGACATGGTATGGTGTAGCATTGAGTATTAGCATTTGAGTAAAATTGATGGCGGTCACCGCTTGAGGCACCCACTTGGGATGTCCTCAGTGTGTGGTGTGCTGCAGGTGTGAATCGATGGGCGCTCTTGTATCAATAATTCTGCTGAATGTCAATTGCATAGGAAAAAACACAGGGGTGGCCAATGGTACCTGTCTCCACATGTGCCTCACTCTCTCAAAATATAAATGTGGATATATTATCTATGTGTCTATCTCTCTCTCTATCTCTCTCTCTCTGTCTGTCTGTCTGTCTGTCTGTTTATCTGCCTGCCTGCCCGCCTGCCTATCTATCTTCTCTCTGTGTGCCGTTGTTTATGCTGCCTATTCGTATAGTTCTATCTGTCTCTAGCCTAGACTTTCTCTTGTTACAGATAGACTCTGCTCAATTCATAACCTTAGTCTTATTTTCTATGCTATCCCCAGTGTTTATTTCTTCTGCCTGTAGCCCACGCTGGCAGCACTTGACCGTCTGCGCGCATCAAGGCAGTCCTGTAGTGCATGCCTGGCCACAGAGAGCGTGAGGCAGACCACCACACTCAAGAGGTTAGCTCACCTTGTGTCAGTGCCACACATCTGAGGTTAGACCCTGCCCACCTTGTGTCAGTGCCACACATCTGAGGCTAGACCCTGCCCACCTTGTATCAGTGCAACACATCTGAGGCTAGACCCCGCCCACCTTGTGTCACTGCCACACATCTGAGGCTAGGCCCCCCACCTAGTGTCCGTGCCACATATCTGGGGCTAGACCCCGCCCACCTAGTGTCAGTGCCACACATCTGAGGCTAGACCTTGTGTCTCGCTGTCGCACACCTTTGTAAAATTCCTGCTATGATCATGAACTGTTGCCTGGCCCACTGTACAATCGTGTTTTAATCCAAGAGCTGCACCCATGGCCATCCATAAGCACTACAGGGGTGGTGCAGCTGTTTCAGTGCAACTTCTGGAACTTCTCTTCCAGTAAAAGATGGTGCTTTTTGACAATTATCTCATTTCATGGATTTTGCTATTTTGATTTGCTAGTTAGAAAGTGGCACTCAAATTGTCACACATAATGCAATAGAATGTCACTTAATGGGCTGAGACCATGAAAATGCCACACACAATGGTTCTGAAAACCTGGCTGCGATGCAGATGCAAAAGGGTTATCTCAATCAGGACTTTGTGATGGGTCTGGTTAACTCTGCGGGATGTGGGTCTCACGAGTCCAGGAAAGGTAATCCTGGCCATGACTTGAACATGTACGTATAATCTGCAGGTCTGGCTCATCTGCACTGCTATTCCACAGGTGATGTAGAGACTCCTGGGGTGTTCAGGGCTGCCATAGCAACTCCAGAGTAAACACGGGACTTGTGCAGATAACTGGTGGACATTAGCGTTATAATATTCAGAGATTTACATAAAAGTGGTGTTGCAGTATCCTAAATAAGCTACAGTTAAGTATGTTTCTCATTGTTCAGTCCCCAATTGTTAATTCGTTTTCCATTATAATTTTTTGCTTCCTCCGTAGATCTCAAATTACTACATGAAAGGTAAAGTATTTCAGAAGCATTACAGTTATCTTTTTTATTCGAATATATTTAAGGCTCCCGTTCTTATGTGTGTGTATGTTGTGATGCCATTACTCTCTAACAACTCAATACACAACAGGATTGTTCACCTGATTTTACACCCTTGGAATGTGCAGTGTCCATTTTCGTGACAATCGTTGGCGAGGTTACAGCACAGTCAGGTGGAGGTCTCTCTCTTACTGCTTGAGGTGCAACCGCCTGAGCCCTTTGAAATAAAATATGGAGCAAACTTTTGTCCTTTGAAATTGTCAGTCCTGCCCTATCCGTTTATTACACATTGGGACAGCATGGTGACCCATTTAGCTCGCCCATATTTAGTGCCTACACTCCACCTACATATTTATATCTGGAATGAGCAGGCATTTTGAACATAATTCACCATAGTACAGTCACTGCTAGATTCCAAACTTTATTCAAGGCACATTCTATTTCTGAATCGTATTTCTTTCCCCAATGTCTGTAGCTCTAAATTTGTCTCCCCAATGTATTCATTACGAAGACATGAAGAAATATTGGTTTGCCTTGGTTTGTATGTCATGCGGTGCATTCGTTTCAGCACAGCATGAAACTCTTGGTCTGTTTCATTAGATTACATTTTCATTTCTTTGCTTTCTCACATCCCATTTGTTACTCTTTATGCAGTTCAGCTGCATTAACAGGCTCTGCATTTCTTTCCCTTCACACCTCTGTCCTCAAGAGGGTCCTTCACCCTTTACATTGTGAGTAGTTAGAATTGTTTTTAAATGGTGTCCCATTTCTCTAAATAACCAGAGCCACGCCCACTTGTGGTGGTGGGCGTGCAGTAATAGAGCACACGGAGCCGCTATTGACTTTTAACCCCTTAGCTGCTTTGGCTATTCCGCCACAGTGCTAAGGGGGAGGGAAGGGGCGCGCGGCCCTCCCGTGCTCGTGACGGAACCGCTCCGTCACGAGCCTCAGGCGGGCTGTGCTTGTGACAGAACGGTTCCGTCACGGCCCCGCCCGCCTAATAGAACCTTCAGCGCAGGCGTGGAATTCGCGCCGCGCAGGCGCGGCGAGCGGGCCGTGACGGAACCGTTCCGTCACCAGCACAGCCCACCCGAGGCTCGTGACGGAACGGTTCCGTCACGAGCACGCAAGGGGTTAAATTAACTTTATTTGCCCCGAGCGCCGGGCAAACAACCTTTCACTTGTACGGGTGTTCGGCATGTAAAATGGCCGATACTACGTTCCCGGCATGCCCCGGGTGATGCGCTCAAAACTAGAGCGCGACACCACACCATTGAGGTGGCATTACTCGAGTCGACACTGAACGGAAGAGATCTCCTTTAAGCAAATTTCACATCAGTTGGCTTGGGTTGAGAGGGAATGACACTGTTTATGGAACCACTAGTTTCAGCCAGTATCCTCTCACCCCATAACCTTGGGCACTCTGAGTTATAGTCTCTGGAATGGGGATTAACCACGCAGACCAGTAATTGACGGATACAAATCTGCAGTTTATCCCAAATTCCAGGGGCTTTAATACTAATGCTTACCGCTTGCTCTGAGCAGGTGGTAAATCTCATTTGGTTGCTGTGCTGGGGTTGTGTGGTGGGCAGGGTGATGAGGGAGGCCAGACTCCTTGTCTGCTGCTGTGGGGGGAGGGCAGGAGACTTGCATTTTCCCCTTTGCTGGTGTATGGGGCTGAGTTGCTGCACCTATGTCCTCTGCCAGCCCTGCTGCCCCGTGGGCACAATTGAGTTCCTGGCCACAGGATTGAATTCATGCACAGCAGTTAAATTTAGGTCTGGTGTCCGTGCACTCAGTACTTCCAGCTGCAGGAACACATGGCCACTCAAAGTCAGCCAACTCGGTTTGAGTGCCTCAGTCTTCGATCATCCACTCAACTAGACACCCTACCCCCTGCCAGTCTGCAATCCAGACGTGGGAGGTGATTAAAATAAAGATGATTATTAGGATTCTGTTATCCTACAGAGAAGCTGGGGCAGATTGGGTTTAGCACTCACCCACAGGGATTTAGGAATCAAAGGAGTGACTCTACCAGATCGCGCATGATCCCAGAACCCACCCATACTAATTAGTGCATTAAGCAAAAAGTACAGTGTGGTATTATTTCTGAAAGAGGGTCTCCAAAGGGAAATCTGACAGGACAGTACGTTCTAACACCCTGCTTAGATCCCTCCTAGGCTCAAAGGGCCTGGTTCACAAATGTAACTTACACTTATGAGTACGTTGATACTTTGGAGTATGTTTACTACTTGTTAGTATTTAAAAAAGAAAAAAGCTGTAGTAAGTCTAGCACCTCACATGGCCATTCACTGGTACTGCAACACACTTGTATAGAAAATAATGGAGGTAGGGACTTAAAATAAAATTCCATAGGAAATAGATTAAATTAAATTAATTTAAATAGTTAAACATATAAACAGCTATAAATGAATGTTAAATATATTCAAATAGCCTGAATTTATTATTTGACTGCTAAATGTGTTAATAAGATGTTTTGAATTAAAAAATAATGTAAGTACATCTTATGGAGAAAAAAATAAAGGCAATTTATTCTATACATCACTTTAAATGATTATTATGGCACATTAAAAAAACCTCAGAAAAAATATTTTCATTTAATTTAATGTTTGCATTAATAAAAGTTTATATTCAAAACTCATATTTTGTTTTATATGTTCTATTACCCATGATTGATTTCGGCACTATTCCACTATGTCTGTATAATGATGATGCTTTATTGCTGATTTAATCTTTGTTTTTGCTTAATAAAAATGATTTGAACACAAAAAAAACAACTAGTTTTATAGTAATACAGCATGTTGATCTATAGTAAATATATCAAACGAATTTACATTAATATTTAACTTGAAAATGTGTGTAATATTTATTTTTGAACTTAAAAAAAACATTTCATATTCTTCTCTCTATTTTAACATGTGGAGACATCCAATATGACTGCAGAGTTTCTCTGTGGTAAAGTATAGAGAGCATTTAAAATATATATTTAACTCAAAAATTAATATAAAAAATGTTTTTATGTAAACATGAATGTAAGTAAATTTTTTAGATTGACTTTAAATGTTGAATACAACAAAGAATGCTAGAGCACCATTACATTAATTTTGAATTAAAACATGAATGTACTTTAAGACTTTTTTGCTATTCACAAAACTTGTGTAATGGTACTTATGGGTCCACCCTATGGATACCTTCAACAGTGGTTTCCACGAAACTCAAACAGCCAAGATTGGTATACATATGCAATGATATGAGGCTTTCAGATAAAGCATAAAGATGGATTGACATCTCACCCGCACTGTTGACAATACAGACTTAAGCTGAGCTACATGGTTCTGACATTATATCTCAATTTAGGTCCCTCACCTTTGGCTGGATGAAGCAAGCCTCACAAAACCAGATGAATAACAAAATCAATGAGAATCTCTGTTTGTGGCCTCATGCAAATTTGTCACAAGTGTGAGTTCTTGACAGATAGCATAACCTTTTATGATTATGTATTTTCCCGACAAGGAGTAAGCATAGATCAAGCAGCAAGAGGCATTAATAAAGCACCCTCAGACAGAGTACGAAGTTAGATGTTTTGGGGTATTGCCTATTATTACAGGTGCTTCATCCTGAATTTGACCCCAGTATCGGAAACTTATGCAGCTTCTCAAAGCTCGGTGCTCGTGAGGCAGCGTCCAGATTTCCAACAATAAGCATTGTCCTGCATGAAAAAGGCCCTCATAAAGGACAACATCATGAAATATGTCAATGGTAAGCTACGAACTGAACTGTTGATTGACGCCAGTCTGGTGGGCTTAAGGACAGTTTTACTGCAATAACAGCAGAATAAATTGAGTGCTCTGATATCCTTCTGAAGCAGAAAGATATCAAAGGCTGAGTCCATACATTCATAGTTTGATCAGGAAGCAATTACAGCGAAGTGGGTTCCCACACATTTGCATTTATATTGTTTTGGTTGAGACTTTTGTGTGGTCACAGACTAGAACTGGCTGGTAACTATATTTACAAGTTCATTTCCAAAGAGGATTAAAAAATGGCGGTGCACCAGCTGAACTACAGAGTCTCAGTGATTTATGGCTCAGGTATGGACAGCCCCCTGATTGTATCACAGGAGAAACCCCCCTTCACCACAGATGAGGGTGAAGAACACATATACTTTGTTGCAAAGATTGCATGTTTAATTGCATTATCACTGAAGGACTTGGCCGACACCACAGCTGGTAAAACATGCTTACAATTCACAATTGAGACAGCCAGGAATAATTCATGGAAGACCTTAATGTCAAGTAAGAAAGACAAAGATCACCTCAGTCAGCAGACTATGACAACACTGTTGAGGGTTCGACATGAATAGAGTATGACCAATTATGGTTTAATACAAAGAGGGAACTGACCAATAATTCCCCAGTTTCTAAAAGACAAGGTGACTCAGCTGATGCATCTGGGTCACTGATGCATCATGAAACCATGGCCGGAGTAAGGAAAAAGGTATGGTGCCAAAACATGGGCATGGTGTTTGAAGACATGATCAGTGATTTCCACTGGGAATAATGAACACCCTGCAGCAGTTATCACTAAAGAGAGTCGTGCAATGCCAGGGACTAGTCCTACTTCAAATTTCAGTCTCCTTCTCAAATGGCAACAACTGTTGCTTGTCATAGGCACATGCACCAAATACTTAACTGTGGAAATGGTTCAAACTACTGAGTTTGAGCATATTTATTTGCAGCTGGGGAAAATAATTCCTTCTGCCTACAGGTTGTCGTACTCAAAAAGGACAATGGACCCCCATTCCAGGAGAGTAGGTATCACTTATACCTACACTAACTGAGAATCAGTTGTCGAAACATAACACCCTGCAGGCTCAAGGGCCAATTCGGAAGTTGAGAGGTTTAGGCACATATGGTGAATAAAGCACTGATAATAGGCCTGGACCAGGAGACTGACAACAAATGACATAGAAGTTCTGTGCATGTATCAGGCCACCCCACCCTTTACTACCAGATGTGCTCCAACAAGGCTAATGTTCCAGAGCACATTAAGGGCAAAGCATCCATGCCGCTTGGAAAAGGGTTCTTGTGGTCTTAAATTGTCACTGCGCCCTGTACAGCAGGATCAATAACAATGAATTTGGCAGCAGGAAAAGAGAAGTGAAAGACAGCGTATTTCAAATAGAATATAAGGAAGAGATCAAAGACAGACATCTAGGAGAAAATTTCAAAACCCTGTGGGGAAAAATACCTGGACAATGGTCATTATTGATGGAACCATGGTCACAGCCAAGAAGGATACAAAGCAGTTACTTGTATGACCCTCATGTTCAAACAAATATAGGGAACCCCATTCAGGTTTCCCCAACCAACACCACCTTCCCTTCCAGAGTAATAGCAGTAGAGCCAAGACTGGGAGAATGCCAATTCAACATTTGGCAAAACCCAAAACCATCGCAGAGAGTCAGAGAGTGTATATGTTAATGTTAATGTTAATAATAATTTATAGAGCGCACTCACACCGGGCGGCTTCATGGCGCTAAAAGGCTTAGTACGCTAACCAGAGTTGTTTAATTATACGCTAGCCTGAACAGCCAGGTCTTAAGTGACTTCCTAAATTACAGAATGTCAGTGCTGGACCGTGTTTCCAGTGGAAGGGAATTCCAAAATTTAGGAGCGAGGACCGCAAATCTGCAGCCTCCTTGACGTACTCGCTTAAAAGTTGGGGTGATGAAAAGTGAGAGGTGGGCAGATCGAAGATTACGTGAAGGGGTATGTCTAAGTATCAGGCTGTTGATAAATGCAGGGCTATTGCCATGTAAGGCTTTAAAAACAAGACAGCCCATTTTAAAAGCACAGAGCTGAGAAATGGGGAGCCAATGTAGTTTCCTTAAAATGGCTTAACTGGTTGCCATCTTGGTTGTCGAAAGACGAACTGGGCTGCATGGTTTTGGACCAACTGCAGCTGTTTGAACAAATAGAGGGTCATTCCCAGATATACAGAGTTGGCATAATCCAGATGTGACAGAACGGTGGCAATTATCTGGATCAGTGCATCATGAGTGAAGAGACGGTGTATCTTCCGAATCTTATGCAGCTGGAAGAAACACTTAGAGATCACTGTGACAAACTGTGATTTCAACGTAAGTTCATTGTTGAGGGAGATTCCCAGTGTTTTGGCCGAGAGGGAGGGGGAGGGAGATGGACCAAGCTCTGTTGGCCTGTAGTGCGGGCCCCAGAATTTATGGCTGTCCCCGGTCGGGACAAGCTCTGTCTTTCCCGGGTTTAACTTAAGATGGTTATGGTCCATCCACTGTTGTATATATAGCATTGTAGCCTGGAAATCTGCAACAGAGCTATAAGAGTCGTCAATCTTGAAGACCAACTGCAAGTCGTCCGCATAGTTGAAAACTGTCACCATTCTTTCCTTCAAAGATTGAATCAAAGGGGAGATGTAGATACTAAACAGGTGGGGGAAAGTGCTATACCCTGTGGGACTCCAAAGGTGATTTTACATGGGGGAGCCAAGAAGTGCCCTTGATGAACAGCCTGAGACCTAGCCTCCAAAAATGTGGTGAGCCAACAGGCAGCTGCACCTTGGATGCCAGCAAGTTTGACACGATCGGCCGAAATAGCACGGTCAATTGTGTCAAAAGTGGCAGAAAGATCTAATAGAACTAGTGCCTGAGCGGAACCCTTGTCAGCATGGTCCCAGAGAGTATCCAGGACTGCCAGAATGACAGTTTCGGTGGAATGGGCTGGCCGGAATCCTGCATGGTGAGGATCAAGGTATTTTGATTCCTCCAGAAAATTAGAAAGACTTTTTGCTACATGGGCTTCCAATATCTTTGCTAAGAACGGGAGCAGGGAAATCGGACGATAGTTGGAAAGGAGAGTAGGATCAGCACCAGGTTTCTTTAAAAGGGGTACCACTGTGGCTTTCTTAAAAGCCGTAGGAACATGGCCGGATGAAAGGGATTCATTCAAAAGAGTGAGTACAGGACCAGGAATAGCTGTGAGGCAGTCTTTGAGAATGTGGGGCGGGCAACAATCAGAAGGGGCACCCGATTTAACCTTCACTAAAAGTTTATGGAAGATTTCAATAATATTACTAGGAAAATGCCAGGACAGGGACAGGGCAGAGGAGCTCGGACTAAGTGGATGCTTGGAGATATTGGCTTTGATAGCAGTGATTTTATCAATGAAATAAACATTGAGGGAGTTGCACAGTGCCTGGGAAGGCAAAGCCTTCAATAAAATTCTCTCTGGATTAGAAAGTTTATTGACTATGTTAAATATTTCTGTGGAGTTCTTATTGGAGTTAAGAATACGTGTGGAGAAATGGCTTGCTTTGGCTACCTGGATGAAAATCCACGCCTCAAGTGAGCATTTAGTTATTGTTTTAATATGAGTTTGGAAGGGATGTTGTCCTCCACCCAGCACCTACATCTAAAGACATGCACACATCCACACAACACCAGTCAAGTCTAATTATAATTGAAAGGGAGATGGTACACTCAAGTACATCCTATCCCAAGTGAGAACCAGTAGGTATGCACATTTACTTCTGCAAGGCTTCGGATAGATCCTCCATGCCAGTCCACACCTCCAGCTGTGATCCAACTGAGATAGCCACATGCAGCAGAAGAGTTCTTGACTTCTTAAAGGGAGGGTCCTTACCAGTTGATGGAGCATTGGCAAAAATATACTGCCCTTGAATCCTTTCAGAGTTGGTAGCTCTATCCTCTAATACTCGAGCCCCAAGTGCATGCTTCTGTTTTCCTACTACTGTGAAATTTGAAGACACTGGCTAATCAGAATTTCACAATTCTTTTTAAATGAAGTGTCTTTGTCTCTTTCATGGGACACGGCTATGTCTGCCAGTTCCAGACTGAACGAAGAGAAAGCCTTTCCTATTTCTACAGGAGAGAACTGTGAGTGAGCTGCAGTTTCTAAATCAAGTGTGGTGTAGCCAGCTGTAACAAATAGACAGTCAAGCTCTATGCGCAGTCAGTTTTTGGGTTATCAGGGGGTTTAATAAAGTACATTTTAACACTCAACACAAATCCTTCCAGCTCATTCATACTTATGGTGTCTTATCACTCCACTATTCCATGCCCTATTCTTTCACAACTCTCATTCAGTCCTTTAACAGCATTTCCATTCCCTGTCTTCCGTTTTTAATGTGCTTCTTGCTCTTAATTTGTAATAACCGTTTGAGGCCCTCGGTTCCTCTTGTTGATCAATTCTGTCGTTTACACAGTTCCTCTAACTCCTTGGAAGCGGTTGATATCTTGAAACCTTCTTTCCATCTTACCTCTTTTGTTTTTTTTTTTGTCCCTCACTCTCACTCTCTATGTACTCGTTCTTCCTTGGTTCCATGTTTAGGAAACTAAGCTTGATTTGTGCAGACTCTCTTTGTATTTTGTTTCTCTGTATTGTTGCTTCCTGGCTAAATTATACAGCTGATGTTTACCTCGATTTTTATTACTGAAACATTCTCATTGTTTTTTTCAGTGCTGAGAAGGATGCTGCCCTGGCAGCACAGGAAGAAGAAATAAAGCAGCTGGTAAGATGATTCTGCTTACACTTGAATACCTTAGTGAATTTCCAATCATAATACAGATGCATCAGGAAGTACTAGGACTTTATTAGCAAGCACAACGCTTTGCATTCTTTACAGTTCTTGGGGCAGACTTACAAGCCCCTTGTGCCATTTTTGCGTCACTTTTCCCATGTTAAAAGTGACGCAAAAGTGGTGCAAGGGACTTGTAAATTTGCCCCCGAGTTTAATAGTCCCCTACCAGTTCTTCCAGTACTTATGTGAGAGATTCCTGGTGCACACTGATTCGTTTATGCTTAACTGGAAAAATAGTAACATTTGTTTTCACCTCCATTGTCATTGCTTTTTTCAATTTAGAGACATCTTAATAAAAAAAAAACATCACCACCATACTGTTACATAACTTTCTAATGATATAAAGACTCCATTCATGGTAGACCTGTTGAGACCTGAGAATGAATGAAGGAGGATAAGCGCCAAATAACAACCACATAATATCCCACAGGTGCTAATCGGTTAGGGTAGAACCTATTTCATATGTTGAGATTGTCAAAGCATACTTGCATCTGTCGTAAATATAAGTATATATGAGATCAAGCTCTATGAATAAAGGACAACTTTATTGGGTTCTAGAAAGAGGTGTGGACTAGGAACTCTACAAAAAAGTGAGAAAATGAAAACAAGAACGACTGAACTCTTTTAGTAGGAGACACGGAAGTGGAAGATTTGGCTGATTAAAAATGCTACTAATTACTTTTCTTGGCTTATGTCGGCTGACCTACCAGTTGATACCCAGGCTGCATCATTGATTCTGTTCCACAGAATCTTCATCAGTATTCATAAACACTGAACTCTTTGAAAACATATGGGATCTCACAACACTTACGGTAAAATGCTTTGTACTGAACATATCTGAAAACAAATAGGATATCACAACACTTAGGTTATAATGCTTTTTATCAGGGTCCTTGTTAGAAATGGGATCTCTGGTTGGCTAAGGCTTGCACCAAAGCCAGACAGAGATCACCACTCTAGTCAGGGCAAGGGAGTTACACGCCAAAGATAACCCCTGCTCACCGCCTTGGCAGCTTGTCACAAGCAGTCAGGCTTATCCCGGTGGCAATGTGTCAAGCATTTGCGCAACACACACACAGCAACAACATACTAGGCACACCACAAAAAGGAGCTCCACACAAGGTTATATATAAAAAATAGCCTTTGTATTATCATAAAACACATTAGGATAGCAATCACATAATGTACAGTGTGCCAACTGGCACTGGGCAATATCTCCAGGGGATTCAATACACATGACAGGGCCACTTGGACCACTGTCAGAACCATCACTTTGTAAGAATAGTAAAAGTAAGACATATCATAAACATAGAACACAACCAGTAATTACTGACAAACACTATACTTAGCATCATCCTGTAACCATAAATCATATCATGCACATTATCCTATCAGGCGAGAAATATATCCTGTGCCAACCTCATAAGCCTAAACATAGTAGACCATAACCTCCTAAGAATAACTCACATTAGGGGCATAACTCACAGCATAAACCACTGTAGAGAATAAACTCAAACATAACACAGTATGCAAAAACCTCATAATCCGAAAACCACATCTAGAGGCATGAATCAGGGTGCGTAAATCATGCTATATAAATTACGTTTCCTAGCACCACATAAATCACATTATGGCCTGGCGCCCTATTAACACAGTTGATGGACAGAATGTAGAACAATGTCATACATTCACCCCAGTACAAGGTTCTGGGCCTAAATCCATCGTTTTTTTGCACTCCACACCACCCTGGGTTAGACACTGGCTATATGCAAATCAGCTCTGACCCTGTGCCTCATGGGAACAGTCCAGTCCGAACTGCCAAGCCATGTCTTTCCCAGACGACCGGAATCAAGCATCCAAGGACCTGTTTCTGGCTATCAGCCTTCATCAGCCTGGATAGCTTGACTCCAGTGGTGTGGAGAGCCTGGGACTCACGTCTGAGTATACCCAGCACACTCGGGGTGAAAATTGCAAAAAACACAGTTGATGGACAGAATGTAGAACAATGTCATACATTCACCCCAGTACAAGGATCTGGGCCTAAATCCATCGTTTTTTTGCACTCCACACCACCCTGGGTTAGACACTGGCTATATGCAAATCAGCTCTGACCCTGTGCCTGATGGGAACAGTCCAGTCCGAACTACCAAGCCATGTCTTTCCCAGACCGGAATCAAGCATCCAAGGACCGGTTTCTGGCTATCAGCCTTCATCAGCCTTGATAGCTTGACTCCAGTGGTGTGGAGAGCCTGGAACTCACGTCTGAGTATTCCCAGCACACTCGGGGTGAAAATTGCAAAAAACACAGTTGATGGACAGAATGTAGAACAATGTCATACATTCACCCCAGTACAAGGATCTGGGCCTAAATCCATTGTTTCTTTGCACACCACACCACTCTGGTTAGACACTGGCTATATGCAAATCAGCTCTGACCCTGTGCCTCATGGGAACAGTCCAGTCCGAACTACCAAGCCATGTCTTTCCCAGACCGGAATCAAGCATCCAAGGACCGGTTTCTGGCTATCAGCCTTCATCAGCCTGGATAGCTTGACTCCAGTGGTGTGGAGAGCCTGGGACTCACGTCATGAGGCACAGGGTCAGACTGATTTGCATATAGCCATGTATGAACTGGGGTGGCAGAGTGTGCTAAAGAACGGTGATGGAATAAACCCAGATCTTTTGACTGGGTGTGAGTGTTTGATTGATTCAGATGCTCTGTCCATCACCACCCCCTTTTGTACCGCTTTTGGCCGCCATAAGTGTGGCAGGGTATGCTCAGACGTGAGTCCCTTGCTCACTTTGCCACTGGATTCAAGCAAGCCGGGCTGAAGACGGTTGGAATGCCAGAAACCGGTCCTCAGAAGCTTGTTTCCGGTCCAGGGAAGACATGGCTTGGCAGTTCGGGCTGGACTGTTCCCATGAGGCACAGGGTCAGACTGATTTGCATATAGCCATGTATGAACTGGGGTGGCAGAGTGGGCTAAAGAACGGTTATGGATTAAACCCAGATCTTTTGACTGGGTGTGAGTGTTTGATTGATTCAGATGCTCTGTCCATCACCACCCCTTTTGTATCACTCCTAACTCAACAGATATGTCCCCAAATAAAGAATAGCCTAAACGTTGCAGCTGCCCACTACTGCTGGGCAGCTGTGCCTATCAAGTGAAGGCCTGGGCTCTCAATGTGCCCTCTGAATCAATGTGCAAAAGGCTGCAGCTGCCCGCCCTGGTGCAGTGCATTTGACGATCATGGGAAGGGGCCCTGGCATGACTATGCCCTCAGGGCCCCACTGGGGCTCTCTTAACAAACATGTCCCTAAAACGTGGCAGCTGCCCTCTAGGAAGCGGGCAGCTGTAAATCAAAATAGGGGCCCGGCATACAGTGCCCTCTGGCCTCCATGGGGCTTTTCAATAAACTTGGCCCCCATCGTTTGAGCACACTGGTGCTTTAAACACGACATGCCCCCCTCGTAGGAGCGACCCGCGATGGCGGGTCTGCTCAGAGAATAGGCCGTGACCTGGGGGACAGAACGGGCCCCTCTGGGCCCTTTCAGTACAAAGGCCGACAATGTAGGAGCGGACCCCTATCAGGCGGGGGCTGCTCAGGAAATAGGCATGCAGTCCACTCCCCAGGACTTGTTCTGCAGCATGCGGATCTCATCAGAAATGAGAGCCTCGCTGACGTTGAACCGGGCCTCTCCTTACTTTACCTGGGCTCCCTCCTGGGACCCTGGACTTTGCTGGTGCCTGAGAGGCTCCGGATGGATCTAGGGTGGGGCATCCCATCACTCACGGGAGCACAGCGATGCATTTTCTGTCTTCTGGGCTGCCTTCCCCCTTCCTTCAGCTATAGGGGAAAAGTGAAAATGGAGCCCACGAGGCTCCGGGAGTTCCACCCTGTGTCAGGCAGCATCGCCTGACTTCCAGGTCCAGAGTGGCCCGGAGAGGAATTCTTCAGCGGCTCGGGCCGTAGTGGTGAAACAAGGGGTGGGCTTCCCCTAAAACTAACCTATAGGCAGCCATACGGGGTGGGCATCCACGGAATAAATATAAAAATAAGCGGGGTGGGCACCCGCTCGGGACGCATCCATAAAGCGGGGTAGGCTCCCACTAAGCTTCGCAATACCGGGTGGGCACCTGCTTTCCAGGCACCACGGGGGAATCCCTACGATGGGGATTCCCTCACCGAGGGCTGCAGCTCAGCGCTGCACAGCCCCCAGGCTCTCCTCCTTTTGGTAGAGTAAAAGAAATAGAGCACATCACTCCCAGGGTACCCAAAAATGCAGCAAAAGTATTTTTAAGGTCCTGGAATAAAAAGCAAAGCAGAAGGGTCCCAAAAAGATCTTCCAGGGACAAGGCAGGGCCCAGGGAGGCAAGCCCTCATGGCATCCCCCTGGGCCCCAGCAGCAGCACGCCCCAACAGGAACAGCACACCAAGACTGAACATTTTCATGGGGTCACAGCCCCTATATTTATATCACATTTCCCTTTGTGTCACAGCACAGGGCTTGGGGATACCAGTCAGAACTGGTTTAGGGGGGATATGGAGCCCCTTGTTTTGCCAAGCTCCTATCACCTTTGCTAGGTGGGGGCTTAGTGACTAGATACACCACAGGGGGCGGAGCCAGCATTGTACAGGCTGGGCACAGTCCTATTCAGATTCAGGGGATTTCTCCTCCCTCTACTTTCAGCTCAGGTGTCTTATTCAGCCTAGCGCTGACTCATTCTGCCCCTCCTGGAGCCACCCACACCCCTCAGCTCCTGTCACTCACAAGCCAGACATACAATTCACATCAGGCAGGCAGACACATAGCACACAGAAATGCCAACTTCGAAAACTTGCATTTCTAAAATATCCACAATATATCTGCGTACACTATTGAACAGCATTTATTCATACACTTTCATACATACCAGATTTGACAACATTGCTCCTCTCATAACAGGAATTACTACTGACACACACTGATCAGGGAATCCCCAATACATTCCGATGGGAGGGCAGGCCAACCTTGCAAATGTAACACAGAGAGCGCCCACACTTTACACTGAGCCACAGTGCTAAAGTGCCCAGAGGCCTAAAACCACTACCACCATGTCAGAGCTTAAGGCAAAAAGTTCAGGGGTGAACCTGACAAAAAGGGCCAAGTCGAACAGTCTATTACAACAAAAGGCCACCCATATTATCTTATAATGTGAGGATCAGTAAAAACCACAGCGTAAAGAAATAAAACAGTTGTAGTAATATACATAATGTCTCAAATACCATGATCCACACCCTGCCCTAACACCCTCTCACCACCCCTCCAGAATAAACACTACACAAGCATCTCTGGGTAAACTGCATCCCCTACACTAAGGGTTCCGTTTTACAACTAGACTTACATTTTAGAATGACAACCTTTTGCGACTTGCCTAGCTTTAATGTACATGAGTTGGTGATTTTTTAATGTAACTAAAGCATCATGTGGAGGTGCATTGTCATTTAAGCACAGCACATTTTCCATTGAAATTCCCACTAAATCGGCACAAACATACGTTTTTACTGATAAAACAATATTCCGGACAAATGGTAATGTGTGGAAATCCGTTTTCAGTGAATATTAATCATTTCTCTTCCAGGGGATACTCATCAATAGTTATAAGCACTGAATAGTCCCGCCCAAGAGCGGTATCCGGAGCAATAGCCAATAATATGCATATATCTACATATATATACAGAAATAGCCATATATATTGATAATATGCATATACATATACATTTGCAGCCTGAAAACACACCAAAGGCTCCAAAACTGCCATAATTGCATGTATCTTTTACATTTGACAAAATAAACACACATAAGTCATCATAAACATATGTTATAAATATAAAAAAAACTGCCTTGAGTTTGCTTTGAAACACACAACCTTTATTTTCAAAGGTAAAAAGGCAGGATCTTAGAGGCAGAATTAGCCTAGACAGGCTGCATAGAAAACAATTGGAAAAATTGGTGCCGTGCCTTTAAGACCTCCAGGAACCCCCCCAGGCTCCCATCAAGCACCACAGGTGACAGTTAGGTCAGTTATTTTTTCTGGCTCCTTCTGTGAGGGTCCTGGAGCATTGAGCTCGTCAGTTGGTGATATTTTATCACTTTTTACTGGTAAAAAGTTAATTTCTTTTGGCTTCACTCGACTTTAGTCCTTAGCTGACTAATTCAACAATTTTTTCAGACTTTTGGCTATTTTTTCCTGTAAAAATGCCGGCCTTATTTAATAAGTGCCCGGCCTGTGAAAAAAAGATGGCTAAGTCAGACCCTCATTCGGTCTGTTTTGCTTGTCTACCCACAAGCCAGACCAGTGTTACCATTGCAGCATGTTTTCCAAAAGAACCCTTAGAGAGAGGGAGAAGATTAAGCTGTATTCCTTGCAAGAGAGAGGAAAGGAAACAGTGAGTGAGCGAGAAGAACATCACTCAAGGAAGCTCTCCTCTCAACCAAGAGAGCACAAACAAAAAGGTGAAAAAAGGAGGTCTCTTACCACGTCGAGGGACAGATCCACATCCAAGTTGGCGTCGAAATCGGCGTTGAGACGTCCTTCGACGTCGAAACATCCTTTGCCGACGAATCATCCTTCGTCGTCAAAACATCCTTCGCCGTCGAGACAAGGTGAGAAGATACATAGGATGAGGTTGTCATCCACGCGTAGGTGGTCCAAGTCTGGCTTGCCTATGACGTCAAGAGGTCGGGGCTCGACGTCGACACATTAACGTCGGAGCTCGCTGCCGAGAGGCTCTAGACCAATGTCGAGATCGCCGTCGACGGTGAATCGTCCAATGGCATGGACATCGAGCCAAACACCAATGGCTTCGATGCCGAAGAGACCCAGACATTCGACTTCGAGACACATGCCATCAACATCGTCGCCGTAGAGGTCAATGTCGAAGAGATCACCATCAAGGAGATTGACGTCAAAATCTAAGAAAAGGCCTTCTGGGTCTAAGAGGTCGAGATCTAGGTCGACGTCTAGGAGGTTGACGTCGAGGAGATCTCCATCAGCTTCTCCCCCAGCGAAGGGACCTAGGGCGACGTCGAAGGACCGTTCGACGTGGGACGCCCAGGTGGTGACATCAAGGAGTGCTTCTTCCTCCCCAGGACTTCAGATAGTGCAAGTATCTCCAGAGCGCTCGCCAGTACCATCTCCAACCCAGCCAACCAATATCTCGCTGAGATGGCTAAGAGATATTAGAGAGTGGAATATCTGCAGGATTAATCTACCACGGTCTCCTTCAAGATCTAGGTCACCCTTGACCCAGTCAGTGCATTCTTCGGGGAGGCAAGAACGTATCACGCCAAGAAGGTCCCCATCGGTAAAAAGGCGATCATCACGCTTTCCTAGGAGTGGGGCATAGCGAAACTGATCTCCTAGAAGACGAAGCTGTAGGTCTTCATGGTCGTCGGATTCCAAGGCTGACTATTCTCCGACTCTTTCTTCCTCTCCTTCAAGCAGAAAGTCACCCATCAATGATATTCTGACCCTTAATGGGGTTCTCTGCCGTGGGGCTGCGAAACTCCACATTGAAATGCCGGTCTCTACCACCAAAACATTGGTGATCTTTGAAACCCTGCACCAAAAGCCTTCCTCAAGACCTTTGCTTCCTCTAGTGCCTGGATTGCTGGAGCCTGCTCCTCAGAAATTTCTCACTCCAGCATCGGTGGGGCCTGCCCCATCTAGGATCACCAAGAAATATAAGGCTCCTGACAATGATCCCTTCTTTCTGAGGGCTGACCCTCCACCGGACTCTGTTATTGTGTCAGTTGCATGAAAGAATCAGACAGGGGGAGCATCATCGGCTGTGTCCCCAGATAAAGACAGTAAGGTCATGGATTCTGTGGTTAAGAAAATGTGCACTACCTCGGCTTCCTACATGAAAGTAGACAGCGCCTCGTCCCTGCTGGGTCGATATGATCGCTCATTATGGGACTCCCTTTCACGTTTCACGGACAAGCTCCCAAAAGAGGACAAGCAAGACTTCCTTGAAATCCTGTATGAAGGTGACTTAGTAGCTAATCGAGTGATCAGTGCAGCGGCTGATGCCTCAGATCTAGCTGCCCATCTCTATTCTCAAGGGATTTGTGCCCGACGCTCTGCCTGTCTGAGATTGACTGGACTGAGACCTGAAGCACAACATCGTATTCTTAATCTCCCTTTCAATGGATCATCACTCTTCGGATCTCATGCCGATGATGAAATGTCTATAATGAAGACCGAGCTTGATACAGTAAAAGCTGTGGGACTCGAGAAGAGGATGGATACAGGCGACGGTATCGCCCTTACGACCGGTGACTAAACCAACAGAGGGTTCAAACCCCTCAATAGTCCTCTCAGCAAAATCAAGGAAGGTCACAATTCTCCCAGCATTGTCCTGGTAGAGGAAGGGGTGGTAATTCCAGGACAGTCCACACCTGCTGCCAAGCAACAGCAACAGAAGCAGTGAGTGCTTGCTTCCCCTATCTCCGTTACCCACTCCGGTGGGGGGAAGTGTACGTTTTGACCTGGAGGAGTGGACAAAAATCACACTAGACAAGTAGTTGCTGAATATTGTAAAGAATGGGTATACCATAAAGTTCAAGTCCCCTCCACCTTCCATTCCTCCTCAAAAGACAGTCACCCATTGTATAAATCTTTTGAGGAAAGAGGTGTCTGCTCTACTCCTAAAGAACGCCATTGAGGAGGTCCCATGGCATCAACGTCGGCAAGGGATCTACTCCCGCTACTGTTTGGTCCCAAAGAAATGTCCAAACAAGGAGTTCAGGCCTATACTAGATCTCAGACGTCTCAACAAATTCATTCTATGAGAAAAATTCAAAATCCTGGCATTACATCAAATAATACCGCTTCTACATCAAGGGGACTGGATGTGGTCCATAGATCTTCAAGATGCCTATTTCCACATACCAATCTCTCCAAAGCATCGGAAGTTCCTACCGTTTCGCATCCAATCAAACCACTTCCAAATCACGGTCCTGCCTTTCGGGTTGAATTTGGCTCCTCGCACTTTTTCAAAGTGCATGGCAGTAGTATCTGCTTTCTTGAGGAAACAGCACATATTGGTCTACCCTTACCTAGACGACTGGCTTCTCAAGAGTGCGTCTCCCCCTCTTCTGCAACAACACCTCACGCACTGCATTCACCAGTTGCATTGGCTCGGTCTGCATGTAAACTTCAAAAAGTCCATCCTCAATCCAACACTGAGGATACACTATTTAGGCGCAACTCTGGACTCACTCAACGCAAGAGCGTATCCTTCGGAGGAGAGACAATCATCCATTCTCCTCAAGTGTCAAACTCTCTTGAAGACACCTCGACCCACGGCCAGGCAAATCTCCTCCCTACTGGGGTCTATGACCTCAAGCATTTTTCTCGTTCCAAACGCCAGACTTCACATGAGACCTCTGCAGCAGACTCTGGAGGATCAGTGGTTCCAAATCTCCAATCGCTGGGAGGACAAGTTATCAATACCTCTGTCACTCCGACTCTCCATCCGATGGTGGATGCGACGGGTTCATTTTAGCGTGGGAGTTCCTTTTCAAGAGGACATGCCCCAACAGACTCTTGTGACGGATGCGTCCCTTCAGGGATGGGGCGCTCATATGGGATCATTACAAATCCAAGGGATGTGGTCAGAGAAAGAGCAACTATACTACATAAACATGCTGGAACTCAGAGCTGTACATCTAGCTCTCAAAGCGTTCTTTCTTTCAGTAACATCGGCCTCTCTGCTTGTTCAGACGGAAAACAAAACAACAATGTACTACCTGAACAAGCAGGGCGGGACCAGATCCAGACCCAAGTCACTGGAGGCACAGGCAATCTGGAAATGGCTTCTGGCACGAGACATGGTAATATCTGCGGTTCACTTACCGGGCGTCCTCAATGTCCAAGCGCACGACCTAAGCAGGCATTTCGCAGAAGCACACGACTGGGCGCTAAAACAAGAAGTGGTACAAGACATCTTCCACAGCTGGGGAACACCAGACATCGATCTCTTTGCGGATGCCGAAAACACAAAATGCTGCGTCTTTGCCTCCAGGTACCCGCAACCAGGTTTTTAAGGGGAATGCTCTGTGGATAGACTGGTCAGAGACATTACTCAACGCTTTTCCACCGATTCCACTCATTCCCTTGGTGATCAGGAACCTGTCCAAGTCCAAGACAGATATGATCCTGGTTGCTCCAGATTGGCCTCACCAGTGGTGGTATCCGGACCTTCTTCACCTTTCCAAAGATCCAACAGGAGGTTGCCATGTCATCCGGATCTGCTGACCAGGGTGAGCGGCAAGTTGTTCCACCCCAACCTGCCGTCCCTGAGATTAGCAGCATGGCTCCTGAGTTCCTCCAATACGGACATTTAGGCCTCTCCCAGGACTGCCCACAGATCTTAAAAGAGACTAGGAGAGCTTCTACGAGCAAGTCTTATGCTCTCAAGTGGAAGCGTTTTTTCATGTGGTGTACTGCTGAAGGTCATGACTCTATGCGAGGTCAGGAACAGGTACTGTTACCATACTTACTGTATTTGGCCAAAGCAGGTTTGCAATATTCCTCCATAAAAGTTCACCTGGCAGCGATAACAGCATATAGAAAGTCTCCCACTCAGGCTTCTTTCTTCCAAATGCCAGTTGTTAAGGATTTCCTGGAGGTTCTCAAGAACGTCTACCCTCCTGTTAGGGCTCCTTCTCCTCCCTGGGAGCTGAATGTAGTTCTCTCTAAACTAATGGGTCCCCCATTTAAACCCATTCACAAGGCTTCCCTGCAACACCTGTCAATGAAGACTGCTTTTCTCGTGGCAATCACATCTGCTCGCAGGGTAAGCGAGATACAAGTTTTATGCTCTATAGAGCCTTATCTTGTTTTTCATGCAAATAGAGTGGTGTTTCGTACTCACCCGAGGGTCCTCCCTAAGGTGGTCTCGTATTTTCACATTAACCAGTCAGTCACTCTTCCTACTTTTTTTGCCAATCCGGACACTCCGGCTGAGAGAGCCCTGCACTCTTTAGATTTAAAACGAGTGTTAAATTCTATCTTGATAAAACAAAGAGTGTACGAAAGTCTGGCCAACTGTTTGTGAATTATGGTCTGTTGAATACAGGTTTTCCTGCCTCTAAAAGGTCCATTTCTTGATGGATAGTGTCATGCATTATGTTATCTTATCAGTTAGCACAAAAGCAGCTCCCGGGGAAGCCGAGAGCTCATTCTACAAGAGGCAAAGCTGCTACAATAGCAATGCTTAGGAATGTACCGATTCATGAAATTTGTAAGGCAGCCACATGGCGTTCGGTTCATACTGTCGCACGCCATTACTGCCTTGATTCTGATACTCAGGCGGATGCTCAGTTTGGTCAAGCATCCCTGAGGAATTTGTTTGGGTAATATATGTCAGTAAAATGTTTTGATATGCTGGTATTCGTCCGCAGGGTATGGGGACGGGCTTGCTACTCTATTCAGTGCTTATGACTATTGATGAGTATCCCCTGGAAGAGAAGGATAAATTACTTACCTTTAATCCTAGTTCTCTTCCAGGGGTATTCTCATCAAAGTCATAAGCAACGCTCCCTTCTCCCCGGACGAATAGCATGCCTATATATGTACCTGTTACCTATGCAGCCTGTCTAGGCTAATTCTGCCTCTATGATTCTTTCTGTTTACCTTTGAAAATAAAGGTTTTGTGTTTAAAAGCAAACTCAAGGCAGTTTTCTTTATATTTATATCATATGTTTATGATGACTTATGTGTCTTTATTTTGTCAAATGTAAAAGATACATGCAATTATGGCAGTTTTGGAGCCTAGTGGTGTGTTTTCAGGCTGCATATGTATATGTATATGCATATTATCTATACATATATATATATATATATATATATATATATATATATATATATATATATATATATATATATATATATATATATATATATATATATATATATATATGGGTATTTATGTATATTTATGTATATATATATGTAGATATATGCATATTATTGGCTATTGCTCCGGGATCACATACGTGAGCGTGACTATTCAGTGCTTATAACTTTGATGAGTATTCCCCTGGAAGAGAACTTGGATTACAGGTAAGTAACTTATCCTTGTGCACCACCAGGTAAAGTGCCTTGATTTATTTTGATCCTGTTAAAATCTTTGTTTCTATAACACATTAGAATTTTTTTTTTAAGTATTTCATTTTTGCTTACTGAACTACTGAATGTGTACAGTTCATTTACAGGTGTGCTGTGTGTTACATAAAATGGCACCCTACAGCCTGTCCTTTCACAAACCTGTACCCCTAGCAAGATTAAAACCAAAGGGGATGATGGACGGAGTGTTGAACATTGCAAGCACTCACCCCCCAGTCAACTGATCTGGGTTTAATCCATCATCATTCTTTAGCTCACACCGACACCCCAGTACAGACATGGCCATATGCAAATCAGTCTGACCCTGTGCCTCATGGGAACAGTCCAGCCAAGAAGCATGTTGTTTGATACCAAACACGACTAAATTTGGTGGTGCTGTCTCTGTTTTGTCCGGTAGCCAGTGCACGTTAACCTATGGACCGCTGTTCAGTTACAGTAAACCTGGATTTGCAAAGTATAGAGGTATATGTGTCTGTACACATATACCTGCACCATTAATATAATATACACTGCCTCCTGGGCTTTAGGAGGGCTACCTTAGGGATGACTTTAGACAAACTAAAGTTTACCTTAAACAAGGGCTACCTTAAACAAAAGGGCTACCTTAGGGATGAATTTAGTCAAATCCCAGTCAACCATCCTCGTCCTGCTTGACCTATCTGCGGCCTTTGACACCATCTCCCACCGCATCTTAATTCAACGGCTGTGGGAGATTTGTGTCAGAGGAAACGCCCTAAAATGGTTTTCCGGGGGGGGGGCGTGGCTAGAAGCCGACAAAGATGACCGCAGCTTAGGGAGGCTCCGTGCTCCCCGTGATAACCCAGTCGATCCATGCATAGATCCGACGGCCCCGCTCGTCCCTGACCTGGGGCTGCAGTGCCGGAAGCACCAGAGTGTGAAGCGTACCAGTAAAGACCCACTGATGTGTATTGTGGTCGCCACTGAGTCCTGCAATACTGGGCTGCAGCTGCGGCAACTGTTGAGCACCGAGTGACCGAGAAGCTGCGGAGGTGGGAGACCCGGAGATACGCTGCCGAATCTCTGTCGACCGTGAGTGCTGGCGACATTAGCGGGAGAGACCTATGCATGGGCGGAGAAGCAGTGAGGCCTGGAAAAACGTGGTGAGCCGGGACCTCTATTTTGGCGACGGCCACTGATTAAAGTAGCGGCGAGGAGAGAGGGAGGCCTGACTCCGACCTGACTCCGACCTGATGTGGACACTGCTAGCCCTGAGGGAGCGTTGACCAGGGGTACCCAGTGCCACACTTAATTGCAGACGGCGGGACCCTGCTCTAATATTGCAAGGATTGGCGCTGTACTATCTGGCTGGCGGGCGCTGTAAGACTAGAAGACTAGTGTGTGGGGTCTGGCCCCACTGTTCAGGGTCCTGGTGAGTGATTGGGGCCTGTTCTGGTGCCTGGAGACCCTTGCTAGTGCTACAAATTCTATTCGATCGGAACGAGGCGACTGCAGGTGACGCAACTGGGGACTATAAAGTGGACGCCTATTGCCAGCTACCATGAGTGGCAGGAACGCCAGGGGCACTAACCTGGTGAAACTGGACAAATATGTCTACACCAAGACGCAGACAGCAACACCGGAGACGGGAGTCACGCCATCGCAGAGCGAGCCTACAGGCGCGGAGCAGGAGGTGACATTACGTGACATTATGGCGACATTAAACAAAGTGTTCTCCCGAATTGAAACTCTTGCAGTGGATCTGACCCGTATTTTTAACTTTCGGGACAGGGTCACAATCCTGCAGGCCGCGCACGCGCCCCCCCCATTGAAGCTCGACAATGCGACTGTGACAATCTCTCCGACTATACCGCAGCGGTAACGAAACAACGGCGGAGCTTCCTGGAGATAAAGAAGATGGTTCGTGATCGAGGCATTAAATATTCCATGCTCTTTCCAGACAAGCTAAGGGTCGAGGCCGAAGGTAAGGAGTGGTTTTTCACCTCCCTGGATGAAGCGCAGGAATGGCTGGAGGGTTGGAGGAAGGCTGGACGTACTGGCAAGAACGGAGACAATGGCAGCTGGCACAGAGAACGGGCGCAGAGTGGGGAACGTGAGTGACTTAAGGTATAGACTGTCCTTTTGGATCTTGAGTGATCTGTTACTGCATGGATGGTGGACCTCCTGAGGCATAAACTGTACTAAGTAACAAGACATTTCCCAAGACTATCCTTAAGAAGCACGAGTGGGAACGGAGTTGTTGGCCGGGATTGTGGTTGAAGTATGGTTAAATTGACCTCATGGCTCGAATGCTTCCTGAATAGCTACTACCGCTGTACATTACGTTTGACATGCTTCTCCATACGGTGGCCCTGTGGCCTGGGTTGGGGGGAGGGGGAGGGTTCGGTGAAGTTATTGAGCTCTGTGGGGTTGGAGAGCACTGGTTGCTATCCTTCACCCCCATACATCGGGAATTGGGACAGGGATTAAGCACTCTGCTTGGTTGGGGAGGCAGGTAGTTTTAAGTCCGTCAGGCAGGGAGGCAGGGAGGGGGGTGGGAAAGAAGGTACTGTTCTCAAGGGATGGTTTTGTTTTGTTAACACAGTTCATAAGGGCACGCAAGATGACACGAATGGCTACCAACCCACTGAAGCTGTATTGCTGGATTGAATTTTACAACGCTGTAACTTGCTTTTATTACCTATGCTTGCACAAACCCAACAGGACACTAATCGGCAGTTGACCCAACTGGCCCCAGGGACGCCACTGACTGCGCTGACCTGGAATGCGCGGGGGCTGGGGGAATAGGTGAAAAGAAGTCTATTATTGCAATATTTGAAACTATGCACACCTGCGGCGGCCCTCGTACAGGAGGCGCATCTAATGGGGTCCACTTGCAAGGCCATGGATAGATGGGGATACAAAATGGTGGCACACTCCGAATTCTCCTCCGGGTCTAGAGGTGTAGGCATACTTATAAAAAAGCACTTCCCGCTCAATACACCAGACGCAAGTAGATGACCAGGGCCGCTTTGCGGCTGTTACTTGCCAATGGGAGGGGAAACTGTTTAATCTAGTCTCAGTATTCATCCCACCATCCTTACATACAATGGCACACTCTGCACTTACTGCATTTTTGCTCGCTCTACCGGATGCAGCGATGGTGATTGGAGGCGACTTTAGTGATATAGTGGACGGCTCAATAGATAGGCGTCCCACTAGGCCGAATACACCAAGTGGTCACTATATGACTGGGCTTATAGAGGTCTTGGGGCTCACAGATGCATGGAGGTATAGGCACCCAAACACTAAAACAATACACCTTCCACTCAGTGGTTCAAAACTGTCTCACATGCATTGACTACTTACTGGTCTCGGCGGAAGGCCAGGGGGGGATAGAAGAGGTGGACATTCACCCTAGGGGTATTTCCGATCACTCACCGATACTGCTATCTTATACGTGCCATCAGACTCTCCGGCACCGTATATTCCCCATCCATCCTAGTTAATTGCATATATCCGAGATACGAAAGGGGCTTATGGACACCACTAAAAATTTCTTTCAAGAGAACACAGATTCAGTGGATTTGCCTAGCATTTTATGGGAGGCCTATAAACTGTTACACGTGGGCAAGCTATAGCATCGGTCACGGGGTACAAACGGGAAAAACGGGCTGAACTGGATAGTATAGAATCAGACCTAGATAATGCGACGGTTCAGCATGCAGCTCACCCGACGCCTCATACTGCACAGAGGGTGCGCCTTAAGCAAAGCGAGTTTGTGGCGTACCAGAGAGAAATGATTTCAATCAGACTCCAGGCCACGCGCCACAGGGTGTACGAACTAGGGGATAAGGCGGGCAAAATGCTAGCCTGGCTAGATAGAAGGGAGAAAGCAGATAGAGTGATTGCGCAACTGCGTACATCCGGAGGATCCTTGGTAACTGCCCCCAATGACATAGTGGCCACATTGGCTGACCATTTTGAACAGGTATAAGCCTCCCGCACCACATTCAAGATTGAGGAAGCGCATGGATACATTCAAGATATTGCCAGGCCGAAGCTCACGCCGGAGGCGGCACTACTTTTAGAAGCCGACTTTTCGGTCGAGGAGAAACAGACGGCTATTAGCTCTCTCGCGTCCGGTAAAGCAGTGGAACCAAATGGATTCCCAATCGAACTTTATAAGCAAACTGCGCACGTGACGGCCCTCTTCCTCTTGAACATGTTCCAGGACAGTCTTCAGGCTGGAGAATAACCACACGATCAGCGGCTGACCACAATTATAGCGATCCATAAGCCGGCCAAACCCCAGGAGGATTGTAGTTCCTACCGCCCAATTTCTTTGATTAATGCTGAGCCAAAGATACTGGCCAAGCTGCTGGCGATGCGGTTGACCCCACATCTTTCATCTCTAATAAGCCCTGATCAGTCCTGGTTCATGCCTCAGCGAAGCACGGCACTCAACTTACGAAGACTGCATACGGTGTTGGCTCGGCAGTCATACATTCAGGAACCCGCGGTCATCCTCTCGCTCGACGCCAGTATGGTGTTCGATACTGTGAAATGGTCATATTTGTTTGCAGCGCTGCAACACCTGGGCTTTGGCCCAAAGTTTTGTGCCTGCATTCGTCTGCTCTATAATAACCCACTGGCACATGTGGCGGCAAATGGGCACATTTCAAGGGACATCCTGCTAGCTTGAGGAACCCGGCAGGGGTGCCCAATATCCCCCCTTTTGTTTGCGCTGGTACTAGAGCCGCTAGCGGCGTGGCTTAGATGAGAGCCCTCTATTTGAGGACTTCGGTGGACTGACGCCTGGGAAGAACGCATATCATTGTATGCAGATGATGTGTTGCTGTACTTAACCTCCCCTAGAAAATCCATCATGGAGCTAATGAACGTGTGCGAGTAATTCAGTAGGGTATTCGTGTACACTATTAATTGGTCCAAGTCAATCATTTATGTGGTGACTGGCCCACCACCGCTACGGACTGCGGATTGCCCGTTGCGGGTCACTGACAAAGCATTTAAATACCTGGGCATTTATGCAACGTCTGACTCCAACGAGTTCTATGTGAAGAATTTAAAACCCCAACTAGACCGCGTGATGTGGTGATATGGCGTAATCTCCTTCTCACACTGTTGGGGAAGGCGGCACTTTATAAAATGATGGCGCTCCCGCGTTTTCTTTACGTCCTCGAAAACCTGCCGTTTCTAGTCCCGCAGGCCTACTTCAAAGCCATAGCGGCTGAAGTCTCCAGTCTACTATGGGGAAACAAACTGGCGCAGATTGCCCGGGATAAGCTGGTGCGCAATTGGTACGATGGGGGGATAGCACTTCGAAACGTGCAGCTGTATTACAAGGCGGCGCACCTTAAAATGATTAACTATTGGTTGCAAGCCCTATAGGATGAACCAGCGTACCATGTAGACAGGCAGAACCTAGAAGGGAAATGACTGATGGCAAATCTATATAGAAAACGTAAGCCCCCAGGCTGCTCAGCCCTGCAGCACACACAATTCATATATGGTACCAAGCGCAGGCCTGCTCAAAATGTGTAGGAACTATCACACAAATGACTCCACTGTGGGACTCACAAAGGCTGGGCTGCCTTCACAGGAGTAAAGGGTTTCGAAATTGGGACAATATTGGTCTTTCTGTAGTGGGAGATCTTTGGAAAAAGGGGGCGGTGGTTAAGTTTGCCCAATTAAAAGCACAATACGGCATGGCACAGACGGAGAAATTTAGGTATTTCCAAATCCGACACGTGATTCAGACAACCATACCACCGGGCACTTCCCTACAAGAGGCAACCCATTTGGAGGATAGGCTGTTGACGGAACACATGACAAGCAGGGAGACGTCCTTGCATACCGTAAAATAGTCAGCAATTTGCCAGACCCAACGTCCAAGCTGAAACGGACCTGGTCCCGGGATGTGGGCGACTTTGACGAGTCAGAATGGCAGGAAGCCCTGTCTTCGCCCTGTGAGATGGCGATACCCTCTAGGCTCCGATTGGTCCAACTCAAAGTGCTGCTCAGGACCACTTGTTGTTTTGTTAAATACTTGCTACCCATGGTCCGGAGTGATTCAATGGGTTCCCCTTGTCCTTGTTGATATATAATATAAGCACCGCACGTACCACACTAGAACAACGCTCTATGTAATAGGAGCAGCCCCACATATATACTGCCTGTGCAAATATGGGGAGGAGGGTACATTTTACCACACTATCTAGGACTGTCCACACATTGCGGCATATTGGGCCAAGATAATGCACACAATTTCCCAGACAATAGAAATCTCGATCCTACCAGAGCCGAGGCGCTGCCTGCTGAATGTGTGTGAACCAAATGACCTCAATCACCAAGAACAGGATTGGGCTATGCTCGGTATGATGATGGCAAAACGCAATATTGCTATGATGTGGGGGTCAGAAGTACTGCCTACGCTCCATAAATGGTGCTCAGATATGGATGAGCCGATGGTGGCAGAAAAGGCGTTTTTTATCCATCGTGGGTGTCCCCGAAAGTGGGAAAAGGTATGGGGGGCCTGGAACAAATTTAGAGGATACATCTGTGACCCGCCACAAATTGATTCCGAGTGTGTTTCCCCGTAGTGGGGCAGTAATGTCTTGGGTGGTTGGGGAAAGGGATTATGTATATGGATTTCCTTTTATGCTATGTTGATATGTCAATGTGTAGCGTTGCTCTATTAACCTGATGTGGTTGCAGCCAGTAATGAATCTTGATGAATGTAATTTTGCCCTGATTTTCAAAACAATAAAAATATAATTTTTTTTTAAAAAGGATGGCCCCCCCAAAAAAATGGCTTTCCAATTACATATCCGATCGCACAACAGCGTGCCAGATTGACAAAAATAGAGCAGGCGAAAGACCTCTCAAGATGGGCATACCACAAGGCTCTATCTTCAACCCTACGCTTTTTTTTTATTTTTTTATTTTATCCCATTTTTACACTGTTTTCCAATGTAGCACATAACGCATTCAGTACAAAAAGGTAAAGAAAAAACATAAGAACACAAAAAACAAAAAGAATCATATTCATATACACTTTAGTATTATCTACATACCGTTGTTATCAAATTTGATGTAATCATATCATTACTTTCTAACTTTCTCCTCCTTTCTACTCGCTCCCGTCTTGAATACCTTTCCTTAATTCTTACTATTCTTTCAACGAGCTAGAGGTTGCCAAATTCTTTCACCCTATGCTCTCGCCCTCCTGCCCTTTCTTTCATAGATAGCTTTCTCCAGATTGTAGGTAGAAATCAGCCTAGCTATCCAGAGTTCAAAAGTAGGGGGGGCCTTATCGAGCCATGCTCTTGCAATTCTGATTCGATACACCGCCATTACCATAAACAAGAATTCTATGTAATGATCCTCTGTTTCTCCAGCGACTCCTAAAATTATTATATCATCTGTCAATTTTCTTTTGATTCCCAATGAGTTTTCCAAAAAGTTCTCAATTGCCCCTTTTAGTGTATGTAGTTGCGGACATTGAGCGAACATATGAACAATATCCGCCTCTAGTGAGTCGCAGCGTGGGCATGTGATTCCAGTGACCCCGCCCCACTGTGCAATTCTGGCTGGCGTATGATATAGGGAATATATTGTTTTGTAGTGTTGTGATTGTAATGTCGCAGAGCATAGAACTGTGTGTCCTAATTCCAAGGATATCGGTAGATCCTCCATGGAGGCGCCCACCTTTTCAACCCATTTGGTGGCAAACTTATCTCTATCATCGATTTTTAATGTATACAATTCTGCGTAAAGCTGTCTGATTGTACAGCGATTCGTCTTCTCTAAATATTCCATAATCCTACTATGTTCAAATCCTATTAATCCACCTCTTTTATCTGCTAGATAACTTCTTAGCTGTAAGTATTTAAAAAAATTGTTTCCCCTTATGCTATATTTCGTTTGTAAATCCTGGAATTGTCTAATTGTCCCCTCCATGTCCATTAGGTCCCCTATCTTTTTAATCCCCTTGTTGTCCCATTCCTTCATAATTGCATCCCTGAATATATCCCCTGGTAGTGAGTGATTATTATATAGTTGTGTATAGTAGTTATATCGGCCGATACCCAGCTTTTTTGCCACTACTTTCCAAACTTTATATGCTGCTTATGAAGTCTTAAATTTAGTATGTTTAAAATAGTTGTAATCAACTGTTTTCAACAGACCATTCTCAGCTTCTTCCCCAACTAGTGCTCTATATACATTCGTGTCCTGTTCCTCATTTCCCCCTCCACCTAATAACCCCTGTGTATACTGCAAGGTTGCTGCCCAATAATAAAGTCTAAAATCCGGGGCTCCCCATCCTCCCTTCTCCCTCGGAAGTACCATGTATCGATACGCTCTCCTGGTCTTCCCTTGGGCCCAGATTAGTCTATTAAGTATTGATTCCAGTTTCCTGAACCATGATTGTTCAAAGAACAATGGGATCGTTCTAAAAAGATATAAAAATTTTGGGAAAGTAATCATCTTAATGACATTTATCCTCCCCATTAACGTCAGGTGTAGGTTGTGAATCCTTTCGGTGTTTCTTTTTACCTTCTCTAATAATGGGTTCATATTGAGTTCTACTAACTTATCTAAGTCAGTGGTCACCTTTATCCCTAAATATGTGGCTTCGGACACAATTCTGTTATCTTGATGTATTGTATATTTATTTTGAACAATCTGGGTTTTACCTTTATTAATTGAATATCCTGCAATCATTCCAAAATTCAAAGCCTCTTGCTCTATTTCAACTAATGCTCTCCCTGGTTTTGGTGTTATAATGGCCACATCATCTGCATAGGCGAATAGTTTGTAATCCCTCCCATGCAGTGTCACCGGGTGGATATTACTACTGGAGTCTAGTTTTCTTAAGAAGGGATCTAGATACAAAGCAAACAGCAGGGGAGAAGCTGGACAGCCCTGCCTAGTCCCTCGTTTGATCTGAACTTCCTTTGTGTAACTTCTATTTATTCTTATCCTTGCTGTTGGAGTTTCATAGAGAGCCTGAATCGCCTTAATGTAGCCTTCGCCTATCCCGAACCACTTCATAACCCTCCATAAGTAGTCCCACGAGACCCTGTCGAAGGCCTTTTCAGCGTCGAGAAATATGGCTGCGACAGGGTCTCGCGACACCTCCCCTGCATCTAAAATCGTTATCATTTGTCTAGTATGTTGGGTCGTGCCTTTCCCAGGGATAAACCCATGTTGAGAGGTACTAACTAACCTTTCAATAATTTTACTAAGTCTTTGGGCTAGTGATTTTGAAAAAATGTTTGTGTCTGCGTTTAAAAGAGTGATTGGTCTGTAGGACCCTGGCTCTAGTGGTGGCTTGCCTTTTTTCAGGATCACTATTATGTCTGCACCTGCCCAAGAATGTGGGATCGAACTACCAGTCTGTGCCTGTCTAAGAGTCTCTAACATGTCTCTCCCTATTTGGTCCCAAAAGGTTTTATAAAATTCTGCCGGGATCTGATCTTGTCCTGTAGCTTTCCCCGCCGGTAAGTTTCTCACGGCCTCCCTTACCTCCTGTAGTGTTAATGGAAGATCTAATTCCTCCTTTGATGCAGTGTCTAATATATCATGTTGTATTCCCGCCAGATAGTCTGTAATTTTTCCATCCACATTTCCTATGCTTGAATCGTATAGGTTGCCATGGAAGCTTCTAAAAGCCTCCTGTATCTCCTCCGGTGTACTAACCACATTGCCTAGCCTGTCTTTAATTTCTTTTATATCCCCTGCTGATAGATTTTGTCGGGTGCGTATTGCTAATAAGTGTCCGACCCTTTCATTAAACTCGTAACACTTTTCCTTCTTTGCTAGGTAGTTCCCTGCCGCCTTCTGTGCCAAACTTGTCCCTGCCTCTGCTTTATTTACTTCTATTTCTAATAGTATTTCCTCTAGTGGGTCTCGCCTATGGATCGCTATAATTAGTCTTTCTTCTAAGGCCTCCAGTTCCCTCATCCTGTTCTCTATCTTGATCTTCTCTTTCTTAGTTCTTTGTAGTGTATAGCTTAATGTTTCTCCCCTGATTCCGCCCTTAAAAGCGCCCCAGGTCATATTAGTTGTGGCTGTATTCCTATTATCTTCCCAATATTGGGGTATCCATTCCTGCATATGTCTTATATATCCTGGTTCCCTCAATAATCCTCTCTCAAATGTCCATGTACTCTTTTTACTCACATTCCTATTAATCAATGGTATACTTAGCACTAATGGATTATGGTCCGATACCACTCTAGGCAATTTAACTAGTTTAGACTCATTTATAATTGATCTAGATATAAAAAAGTAGTCCAATCTGGCTACCATCTTATGTGGGGCTGAGTAAAATGTACTCCCTGTCCCTATTGGATTTTTTTTTCCGCCCAAACGTCTACTAGTGCATTATGCCGCGCCATATATTGTATGGCCTTGCAAGTTTTTTTCTTTCTTCCATTATATCCTCCCCTGTTCAACAAGCTCATCCCATCTAGTCCATTAATATTAAAATCTCCGCAACATAATATAGGTTCAGGCCATAATGCAAGTTCTCCGTCTAACATTTCAAATATTTCTGGTTCATCATCGTTTGAGGCGTAAACTGACACCATTGTATAGCATCCACCTTGTACTTCCACCTCCGCAATTACCCATCTTCCCTCTTGATCTTCTTTTTTCCTTCTAAGTTTTACGGCCCCTTTTTTAGCTAATATTGCCACCCCTCTTGTCTTCGTTTCTTGCCTTGTATGAGCAAGAATGTCAAACCCCATTTGTTCCATCAAAAAATTTTCTTTTCCTGCGATGTGTGTCTCCTGCAGACATATTATCTCTAATCTAAGCGATCTCAACATGGCAGCAACTTTTTGTCTTTTATCTCCATTGTTCAACCTGCATACATTCGTAGAGATTATCCTTAAAGCCATTTACATTTCTGTAGAATTTCCCGTCTCCAGTGACATACTCTTTTCGCTCTAGCCATCAAAGCGCTTACTGATACATCTTTCTCTCTATTGTGTTCTTTCTTTCCCCCTTTTTCCGCTATTTGTGCTCTTATTCTCCATCTTTCAACCCCCCCCTTACCCACCCTCCCTCCCCGCACCCCTCCCCCAGGACTCCCGCCCCCCCTTCCCCCACCCCTTTCACAGGCAAATAGGTCACACATGACCTATATATGACTGCTGTGTGGTGCAAAGTGGCTTCCCTCTCCCTACCCGTTTTTTCCCCATTTCATTGTCTTTCCTTTCTGGCCCCATCGCCTTGTGTTGCTTCTTTATCCTGGCTTTACCAATTGAATCATTATTTTTTCCCTCTTCCCTTATTTCTCTCTGTTAGCTCTGTTAAGTATTCACTGGCCTTTACCTCTGAGAAAAACATCTTAACATGACCACCAATGATGGTCTTCAATTTTGCAGGAAACATTAAGTAAGCCTCTGCCCCTTGCTGCTGAAAAGGTGTTATCATTTGCCTAAGTCGCCACCGTCTCTCTACCGTTACATGACAAAAATCGGGGCGAGCAAAGAAGGTTACTGCTTGTGCCGTTTTTTTAGCATCTGGTCTGGCCTTTTCCATTATTTCTTGCCTTGCCAGATAGTTGCCACAGAAAACTAGCATAGCCCTAGGCAAATTATCCTGTCTATCATCTTTCCTCTTTTTTTTAAACAGAGGGAACCTATGCGCTCGTTGTATTTCTAATTCCCATTGCCATGGCACTTCAGGGAAGGCCTCTTTCAGCAACTTAATGACAAAGCCTCTGGGGTCTTGCTCCTCCACCCCTTCCTCCATTCCAAAAAGTCTCACATTACTCCGTCTCTGCCGGTTCTCAAAATCTTCAATTTTCCGCTGCAAGTCTTCTGCCACTTTAGTCTGTTCCATTTTGAATGCTTGCCAATCTGTAATCTCATCCTCGACTCTGCTAGTCCGTTCCTCTACAAGCCCAACTCTCTCTTCAACTTCCTCATATTTTTTGTTCATTTTCCTAATTGAGGCTTGAATTTTCTTAGTATCATGTCTGGCTCTTCTGCTCTCTGCTCTTGCTTCAGCCTGGTTTTGTTTAAAAGTACTAAACACCATATCCATTGTAACGTTTTGTGAGGTTTCATGATCCCCACCTCCTGCTGCTCCACTTTCCCCTATTATAGTTTCTTGATAGGTACTTGCAGTCGCTGAATAATCCCATAGCAGGTTTTTATTCGTCTTATCTGGGGAGCCTCCTCGCCTTACAGTCTGTTTCCTCTTTTTTTTTGTGTTTCTCCCCCCACTCTCTTCAATGTCTGTACTAGTTTCTGTAGTAGATTCATCTGTAGCTTTACCTATCTCATCGCTCGAAGTAGTGTCTGATCCTTCATTCACAGAGAAAAATGTATGCCCCTCTCTCTCTCTCAGGGATTCTATGCTTGCCAGGCTGCCCCACTTTGCACAGTTACTCTGGCCCAACTTATTAGACAGTTCTTCTTCCATTTGCAGCAGTGCATCTAGCATCCTTTCATTATTCACATTTCTTACCCCCTCTGTCTCTGTTACCATCACCGGCACCTGGCCCTCCTGTTTGTTCAAGCTGCCAGCACTCCCTTCCAGCTCTGATTCTGCGCCTGCTGAAGCCGCGCCGCTCGCATCCAGGTTCCCTTGTTGCTTAGCTACCGAGACGCTGGCGTCCACGAGGACGGCGCCCGGTTCCCTCACGTCTCCGCGGGTGTTCTCACTGCCGTTGTTCTCCTGTGATTGCTCCTCCGATGGCTTCGTTATTGCTGCATTCATAGCGGTCTTTGCACAGAAGGATTCCGGCAAGGTAGGCTGCCTGAGGGTTGCTTCTTTACCCTCTTTTACAGCCATCGTCCTGTTTCTTTGTTCGGGTGCATCTTTATTTAGCCCAGACGGTGTGGATTGTGACTCATCCCTCGTAGCCGTGATCTTCAAACCCAGTTTCTTCTCTTTATCAGCTTTGCGTTGCAGGGTTTTCTGAGCCAAGGTTAAAGTTACAGCTGGTACAGGAGTCCCGCGTTTGCCAAGGCAAGGTATTTTAGGGATCGTGCCTGTTCCCTGTAACTTATTTGTATTACCGGCCATAAACGCTGCCACCAGAGCAGCCTCATATCCAGTACCAGGAACTCCTCAGGGCATCATTCATACCGTCCAGGTCGGGGGAGGGAATAGATGCGACTGTCCACTACACCACACTGGTGGCCATCTTGCCTTTTACCAAAAAACCTCAACCCTACGCTTTTTAATTTCTATATGACACCATTGGCTAAAGTGATTAGAGCCTATGGCTTTGATGTTCTGTCCTATGCCGACGATACATAGATTTTAGTCACACTGGGTTCCGATCCAAATGAAACCAAACAATGTTTCAAAAACTGCCTGACTCATGTCGAGGAATGGGTGAACATCAATCATCTTCAGCTAAATGGCAGCAAATCAGAAATCATGCTCTTCGGCAAAGTGGCAGAAAATTGGACTCCTGACTGGTGGGCAAGTAAATTAGGCAGCTGTCCAGTGCCTAAGGAGTCAGTCCGAAATTTTGGTTTTTACATGGATAGTAAACTATCCATGGAAAACCAAATCACCACATCGTAGGCACCTGCTTCGGACTAATGCGTAGCTTGAGGAAAATCTTTAAGTGGATTCCCCTTGAGGCCTGGAAACGCTTAGTTCAGGGTCTAATTATAAATAGAATGGACTACGGGAATTCGCTCCTGTCATCCATAAATGAACACCACCTGAGCAGGCTCCAGGTTCTTCAGAACACTGCTGCTCGGCTAGTTCTTAACCTTCCACGAAGATCTTCATCAGCCATTTGCCTAAGAGGCCTCCACTGGCTTCCGGTGAAAAAGCAAATCCTTTTTAAAACTCTATCGGGCACATGCATGAAAGGAAATTGCATTCGCAAATGGTGCGAATCGCAAAATTCGGCCGTTTGCGAATGCAATATCCATTTTTGGGATGCATTAACATTTCTGTAATTTTCGCAATTTAAGAAATTGCAAAATTGCGATTTCTTAAATTGCGATTGCATTGAAGGAATCTCAAATTGAGATTCCTTAAATGCAATGCATCAAACTCTAAAAATTTGCCAATTCGCAAATAAGGGGAGCAAATTACCATGAAGGTGACCTTCATGGTAATTTGCAAAAACTTTGAAAAATGCACTAAAGTGCATTTTTCAAAGTTCCATTTTACACACACACGCCCTTGGGCCATGCAAGTGTGCAAAATGTACTTCTAAGCAGATTTCAGGGGTGCAACAGGGTGTCCTTTGGACACCCCTGCACCCTTGAAATTGCATTCTTAATTTGCGCATTTCTAATGGTGAATTGCAAATAAGAATGTCTTTCCATTGATTCCTATGGGCCTCTAGGCCCATAGGAATGGATGGGGAGGTATTCCTTAATTGCTATTCTCAATTAGAGAATCGCAATTAAGGAGTTTTAAGAAATCGCTATTTTTATAGCGATTTCTTGATGCATTGCAGTTTGCAATTCCTTAATTGCGATTCCTTATTTTTCGCAATTAAGGAATCGCAAAATGCAATATTGATGCATGTGCCCATAAGTCTGCTCCATAAACACATACATGAAAGTGGCCCCAGATACTGGTAAAAAAAAACAAGATGGTATCAGCCTCAAAGAGAACTCAGATCCAGCAACGAATTTTGGGTGGCACCTTTAAGAATACAAACCTCCAGAAACGGCGGCCGCACATTTTCCTTTCTGGCTCCTGCTTCGTGGAATAAAATGCCCTTTCATCTTCGTATCATCCCTGAAAACAGCTGTTTCCATAAGAAGCTAAAGACCTGGCTTTTTGCAAACTAACCATTCTGCCCCTTCTGTCAGAGCCGTCTGCAAGTGCCATGAGACTCTCCGGATGCGATTTACGCGCAATACAAATGTCCCTGACTTGACTTGACTTGACTTGACTCTCATACAATGTGATAGTGAGGGTATTCTACCAAGCATGGTGTGGGTAGAGTTGCTTGCTGCTTGTGCAGGCAGCGGTAGAAGCTCTGCGGACTTCACTGCTACTCAGGTCACTTAGTGTGGTACAATGAGTTCTGCAGCCCTGGTGACCCCTTTAACTCCCCCGCCCTGGGTACCACTGGTACCTTTTACTATGTGGAAAAGCAATATGGTTTGAATTTTGAATGCGAGAACAGATTTCCCTGTTCTCTCTTTCAAAATTCAAACCAAGTTTGCTATGGGTAGGCGGGAGCCTCGACTCCCACCATCCCATAGCAAACAGCAGTGTCCTGGGGGTGGGCACCCCGGTAAACTGCAGGAGCTGGCCCTAGTGGGTGATGGTCCCCAGGGCCCTCAAGTGCACCAGGAGGGGGGCCACGTAGCCCTCCTCCCACAAGACATAAAGCCCCCGTGGGTGGTGGTCCCCGGGGCTTCGGAGGGCCTTGGTTTCCCCCAATAATTTTTTTGGTAGCCCCGGGGGGTGACGGTCCCCGGGGCTGGGGACCCCTCTGGGCCCCCCATAAAATGTAATAATTTTGCTCCCGGGATTTGGCCCCCTTGGGGGCTAATTATAAAAAAAACCTCTGTTTTATTTATTTATTTTTTTACAACACAGTCCGCGCACTTTACGCGCACTTGCCATTTGAAAAAATAATAATAATCATTTGTGGGCCCCTGGGGTCCTTTTGAGACCCCCTAAGCAGGTCTAGAGGGTCAAAGTATTTCTTCCCTGCCCCCTTTATACGTTTTGCACACTTGTTCCACTGACTTCTTCAGCCTCGCATCTACCGAGGTACAAAATGGCTGGCAACACTTCCCGGTTTCGTATGTTGACAACCACTTGACAGCCAATTAGCAATCAGTGCGTGATCGGGAGGGTGCGCTCACGGTGCGCCCCTAGTACGCGGTTCCCCTGCGCTTATAGATATATATGTACTTTTAATTGTGATTTTCCCAGGAACTACTGAACAGATTAACGCCATTTAAGCAAAAGGCATGAATGTCACCTGAGGACTATCTCTTTGCCACATTTGGTGTAATTCCGTTCAGCAGTTCGGTCTGTAGCTGCGACAAAAAGTCCTATAGAAAATTGCAAGGGAAAAAACACATTTTGGGTCCCCCTTTTTTTCTCGGCCCCCACTACACAAATTGTCCCGAGACTTTGAGGATAGGAGAAGACTAGAGCTGGCCATTAGTTTTGAAAATTTTGCGAAGATTCATCAACCGACGCCAAAGTTATTCCAAATAGATGTTGCAGATTTCCTATGAAAAATAGGTCCTAACTATAACTACCTACTGGCGACTGGCAGTAGGTAATTTATTTATATATCTATATCTATATATGTATATATATATATATATCAAATACCAGTTCAACTTGCGCTCAAAAGCAGGCGCTGACTCCGTGGATATTTTCCAAAGCAAGATTACTTTATTCCAAACAAACGACCCAGACGCATTTCAGCGGTATACACCGCCTTGCTCACTACTACATATATGATTCACCAAATGCCCGAAGCTTCTGGAGGGAACAACACGCAGCTCACACACCAACCGGTGTATCTTTCCACCACTCGCACCAATTCCCTGGTAAATTTTAAGGTAGCCGACGTGTATCACGGCACAGAGCCTCTTCTTGTGGGCTGTTCTGACACGAATGCACTCACTTTGGCATTTCTTTTCCGTTATTTTTATTTGCTTTATTGCCCCCTAGTTGGCTTGATTCAATACATATATATCATAAAGTATTCTGGGACATTTGATCCCCAAAGCGAGTTTCAATCTCCCCTAAGTGGGTGTATGTGCATTTATGTACATATTAACCTTTTAAGAGTCCTTGTAGTAAGATTCAGGACCTCGGGCCCCGGACTCAGAGCACAGCCCGCCCCTGGGCTAGACCCAGAAGGGATCACATGCAGCGGGTGGGTGGCGACCTCTGATAGAGGTCTCTGGTGCACCCGGCGGAGAATATGGCAGGGTTAATACATGGATAACTACCGATTTGGTAACCCCAACCTGGGACCGCTCTGGAGGGCTCCTATTCGGCTGCCATCTTGAGAGTGATATATATATATATATATATTTTTTCGCTCCAGGACCACCCTCTCCCAGCCGGGAAGGAAGGAAAACGGCACTCGCTGGGTGGTTTTTCCAAAGATTCAGTTTTATTTTATACTTCGCACAGACGTGTTTCGGGAAACCCCTTTATCAATGTGTTCACCGCAGTGAAACACGGAAGCTTACTTTAAAGGGACCCAGCACGTCACAAAATAAGGGAAATAGAGATAGGACTACTCACCAGCAATCACCAGTGAGCGCCACCTTACAGAGTGCAAAAACATGATATATTTACAATTTTAAATGCATATGTATTAAAATAGCATTACTTTAAAAACCATGCATAACATTCAATTAGTAAATTTATAAACATGATTATTGTAACAAGGGTCCACCTTTCATATGGACCTACATTCAATTAATTATTGCACAGCCTGTTTAAAGATGAATATATATAACCTACTGGCGGTCGCCAAATGGTAGTTATAGTTAGGACCTAGTTTCCATAGGAAATCCACAACATTCTATTTGGAATAACTTTGGTGCTAGTAGACGAATCTTCATGAATTTCTCCAAGAAAAAGGCCTGCTTTGTTCCGCTCCTTCCCTGAAAGTTTGGGGGTGATTTGTCAAGTGGGTGCTGAGAATAAAGGGGGTCCCAAAACATGTTTTCCCCATGCAATTTTCCATAGGGACCTTTAGCAGGGGCTACAGCCCGAACGTCTGAACGGAATTACACGAAATTTGGCAGAGAGGTAGAGTTCTGTTCGCAGATTGTGCTTTTTGTTAAATGGTGTAAATCCATTCAGTAGTTTCTGAGAAAATTGCAAGTAAAATCATAGCGATATCTAGAGACGGAGTTCAGCATGCGTACTGAAATCTATTCAATTACGAGCGGGAGCTGCATGATGATTGCCTGTGAACTGTCTGTCAACACTCGAAACCAGGAAGTGTTGGTGGCCATCTTGTGCCTCGCTAGAACTGATTCACAAGAAAACAGTAAAACAAAGTTCAGAAATAAGGGAAGGGGGTAGGGTAGAGACATTCTGACCCTCTAGGCCTGCTCAGGGAGTCATACATGGATGTTTAGGCTCTATTTTTTTTTAAAGAAAAATTGCGGTGTACGTGTATGGAAATACGTACAATTACGAGCAGGAGCTGCATGCTGATTGGCTGTTAATACTCCAAACCAGGAAGTGTTGGCAGCCATGTTGTTTGTCAGGAGAGCAGAGTCACAAGAAAACAGTAAAACAAAGTTGAGAAATAAGGAAACAGGGTAGTGTAGAAACATTCTGAGCCTATAGTCTTAGTCAGGGGTGGTGCATGGATCTTTAGGCTCAATTTTTATTTTGTTTTAAATAAAAAAGGGCGGGGTACTCCTGCAGTACTTGTACGCGGTGGAAAAGGTAAAAAAAGTAGAAGTCCGTTTTATTCATTAGGTACCGGGAGGGTCAAATTACGGGGCCAATTTTTCTGCATAATGGGGGCTTGTAAGGTGCCCAGAGCACTGGGAACGGCACTCCTCTGGTTTTATTTTGAAGTATTTGGGGGGGTTACGGTCCTACTGCCCGCAGTCTCGGTGAGCGACACCCCTCGGGTCTTTTTAAAAAAAAATATATATATGTTTTCTGCTCTCTCTCTCTCCCCGTACACGTCGCGGGGAACGCCACATTTCTGGGGCAGTGATATGTAAAATGACCTTCCAGCTCCGGGTCCCTGCATTGTCTGGAGTTTTTTATTAATGTTGGGAGGGTGGGCTTGATATTACGTCCTTGTGAATTCCAATCGAAGCCTATGTTCTGGTGTTAACATGGTCTTCTATGGGAAATAACAAGGCCGTATTATCATGGTCATTATCGCCGTTTTATCGGCAGCTTCCTGCCAATAAAACGGCGATAATTTTAACACCGGTCCTTGATAATATGCACCTAAGTTTACTGATCAAAAAAAGAGCAATGGGCCATATTATCAACAAAAGGCGATACGTTATTGTTGCTTTTATTGGATGGAAACTGCTGATAAAGCGGCGTTAATGGGCTTGATAATATGCCCTTGTGTATATCCATAGCAGCCCAGGTTAACATCAGAACTTGAGCTGCTATGGGAATTTACAAGGGCCTATGGTTTTTAGGGCTCGCCTGCTGATGCGCTTGGGCATAGCTGGCAAAGCTCTATAGTGGCTTATCCAGAGTTTAACCACTGGCGATTACACTGGCGATTCCATGCAGTGCATAAGCTCTTTTTAGATCATTGCGCAAGCGCAAGCCCTAAAAAGCGCGTGCACAATGCCACCAGCCGCCTGCCTGCCTTCCTCGCATAACCACATCAAAGGCAGCCGAGCCTCCCTCCCACAAGCTTCTCAGCGTGCGCTCTGCATTTCTCCTCCCAGCGCATTTCTCATCCCCTAATTATTCACGGCCGGCCAGCTGTACTTTCAGTTTCACGGCCGCCAGGCTGTGTCTCCTTTTATGCTCTCTGATGCTTGTTTTCTACAGTATTCGGACTCTGTCTCTACTTTAATACACACTTTAGCTCCTTCTTCTTATCTCTTTTCTCCTCCCCCACTCGCCAGACACATTTCTTTGCTTCCCTCTCTACCCCTCCCTCCACCGGCTTTCCTTCTTTTTCTTTCCTCCCACATCTCTCCATCCCATTCCCTCCCCCTGCTGCTCTCTGTCTTATCTCCTCCCTCTTCCTTTATCTCCTCTTCCTCCCCGGCACAGAAAGCTCTTGTGACCCGCAGTCCCTTCCCTCGCGCCCTCTCCCTCCTGTCACCCTGATATCTATCACCAGTCCCCGCGCTCACAACATTCTCCTGTCTCTGCCCGCCTTTTCTTCTCACTGTCTCCTCTTTCTGTCTCCATCTTTTACGAACAGCCGTCTCCCTCCCTGCCCTTTTCCCGCAGTCTGCCTCTTCCTCCCCCGCCATGATAAACTGTTGTTTTCCATGATGTGCAGAGCAGCACCGCCCGGCCCAGCCCCACTCCCAATCTCGTGTCTAGTTTCATCTGTGCAAAGTGTGTCTGTACTTCTCTCACGTTAAGCTTTAACTGCGTTTCTGCACTGTGGCCCACGGCTGTGTCCGTCCTGTTTTCAGAGCACAATTTTCACAATCGCATGTCCACTGTTGGTGCTGACGGTTAATCATTCCTACCTTTGTTCTGGGCTCACCCGACCCCTCTAGCTCTCCATTTCATCATACTCTTGTCTCTTATTTTCTTGCCCTTTGTTTCAAGCTTTTTTAAAAGTTTTGTTTTCATTCTTCTGTCCTTTTCCTATTTTGCATTTTCTCTTCATACCCGTTTCTTCTTTTGTTGGTCCATTTTTCTTTCTTTTTTTCCTTATTTGTAATATCAATACATCTAAGTCATGTAAATACAAAACATGTTGCATTACAAATGCTATACGTGTCACATTTGCGAAAGTTATAACTATTGCAATTGTAAATGACAAAGCTATTAATTTAGTTATTTTAAAAAATAACACATAAATAAAAAAAATTCATTTATAAGACCAATAGCTCAAACTTTCCTAATGCGAGCCCTACTGCATTTCCAATGCTTGTCTGCCCTTCTGCCCTTTGTTAGACTGCTTTTTGTGCCTTTCTGCCCTCTGCATCACCACATCACCACTCAGAACCACCACAGCATCACTTAGCACCACCACAGCACCACTCAGCACCACACAGCATCACTCAGCACCACCGCAGCACCACTCAGCACCACCACAGCACCACTCAGCACCACCACAGCATCAGTCAGCGCCACCACAGCATCACTCAACGCCACCACATTATCACTCAGCACCACCACAGCACCACTCAGCACCACCACAGCACCAATCAGCGCCACCACAGAATCACTCAGCACCACCACAGTATCACTCAGCACCACCACATTATCACTCAGCACCACCACAGCACCACTCAGCACCACCACAGCATCACTCAGCACTACCACAGCATCACTCAGCACCACTACAGCACCACTCAGCACCACCCCAGCATCACTCAGCACCATCCCAGTATCACTCAGCACCACCAAAGCACCACTCAGCATCACCACAGAACCACTCAGCACCAACACAGCACCACTCAGCGCCACCCCAGCATCAATCTGCGCAACCATTCAACAACAACTGGTTCAAATATGTTCTCTCAATGTTTCAAGCTTTATTACAAATGTCACAAAAAGATGTTAATATTTCACTTCTGTTCTTGGATTTTCGTCACAATAAAATACACTGAACATAATCTTCACAAAAGTTATTTACAAAAGTTTAAGCTATTGCCATTATAAATTAAAATCACTTTTATTTAAGTATTAATTATTTTAAAAAAATTAAAAGCCATTGTAATTTATAATATCAATACATCTAAATCACGTAAATACAAAACATGTTGCATTACAAATGATATAGGTGTCACATTTGCAAAAGTTATAACTATTGACATTGTAAATGACAAAGCTATTAATTTAGCTATTTTCAAAACCAACACATAAATAAAAAAAATTGTCATTTACAAGACCAATAGCTCAAACTTTACTAGACCTATTGCATTGCAAATGCTTGTTTATTAATGTTGGGAGGGTGGGCTTGATAATACGTCCTTGTTAATTGCCATAGAAGCCTATGTTCTGGTGTTAACATGGGCTTCTTTGGGAAATAACAAGGCCGTATTATCATAGTCATTATCGCCGTTTTATCGGCAGTTTCTTGCTAATAAAAAGTTTACTGGTCAAAAAAAGAGCAATGAGCCATATTATCAACAAAAGGCGACACATTATCGTCGCTTTTATCGGCAGGAAACTGCTGATAAAGCGTCGATAATGGTCTTGATAATATGCCCTTGTGAATAACCATAGGAGCCCAGGTTAACACCAGAACCTGGGCTGCTATGGGAAGTTACAAGGGCCTATTATCAAGCACATTATCGCCGCTTTATCAGCAGTTTCCTGTCAATAAAAGCGGCGATAATGTATCGCCTTTTGTTGATAATATGCTCCTTCATTTCTATGATAGTATGTAAAGCTTTCCTTTTTTTTTGGTGTAGCAGTTGTACTCTCTTTGCATGCTCAGCGTCGTTTCGAAGCCCACGTTATCTTTTTCTTCAAGTTCAACAAGCAAACCTTTCTTTATATCAGTTAGTAAATGTGACGCTTTCTTTTCCCGGTTCATGTGTGTCATCCGCTGCTGAACTTTTGTACATTATTAATAGTCATATTCTATGGGAAATAACAAGGCCGTATTATGAAGCTCATTATCGCCGTTTTATTGGCAGTTTCCTGCCAATAAAACAGCGATAATTTCAACACCGGTCCTTGATAATATGCACCTAAGTTTACTGGTAAAAAAAAGAGCAATGGGCCATATTATCAACAAAAGGCGATACATTATTGTCCCTTTTATTAGCAGGAAACATCAGATAAAGCGGCGATAATGGGCTTGATAATATGCCCTTGTGAATAACCATAGCAGCCCAGGTTAACATCAGAACTTGGGCTGCTATGGGAATTTACATGTGTCTATGGTTTTTTATTAATGTTGGGAGGGTGGGCTTGATAATACTTCCTTGTTAATTGCCATAGAAGCCTATGTTCTGGTGTTAACATGGGCTTCTATGGGAAATAACAAGGCCGTATTATCATGGTCATTATCACCGTTTTATCAGCAGTTTCTTGCCAATAAAACGGCGATAATTGTAACACCGGTCCTTGATAATATGCCCCTAAGTTTAATGGTCAAAAAAAGAGCAATGAGCAATATTATCAACAAAAGGCGACACATTATCGTCGCTTTTATCGGCAGGAAACTGCTGATAAAGCAGTTTCCTGTCGATAAAACCGGCGATAATGTATTGCCTTTTGTTGATAATATGCTCCTTCATTTCTATGATAGTATGTAAAGCTTTCCTTTTTTTTGGTGTCGCAGTTGTACTCTCTTCGCATGCTCAGCGTCGTTTCGAAGCCCACGTTTTCTTTTTCTTCAAGTTCAACAAACAAACATTTCTTTATATCAGTTAGTAAATCTGTCGCTTTCTTTTCCCGGTTCGTGTGTCATCCGCTGCTGTACTTTTGTACAGTATTATTAGTCAGATTTTTTATATATTTATTTGAAAGGTAGTGCCGAGGAGCCAAAGGATTACGTACTCAGTCCACCGCCATTTTAGTAGTTTCTCACCGTTGTTTTTATTATATCTGTTAGTTAGAACTCAGTAGTTTTCAATCCTAGTCTTGTATATCTTACTATAGTATTTCAACATTATTTTGCTTGTGGGCCGTCATATCCCTCCCCCACAAAATAAAAGAGGTATGTCGTTTTTTTTATTAACTTTTATTAAACAATAAATATAAACAAAACTCAAATATAAATATATTAGAACTGGAAAAATAACTTAAACAATGTTATAAACAAATTGTGAAATGGATTCTAAAAGGTGTCCGAATGGTAATCTGCAAAAGAAAAAAGAAAATGAGAGTTTAGAATTATGAAGATGTGAGTAAATGAGCTGAAGCATTACGGGGCATATTATCAAGAACGGCGATAAAATTATCGCTGTTTCAGCGGCAGAAAACTGCAGCTAAAGCGGTGATAATGTGCTTGATAATATGCTGTTGTGAATTGCCATAGCAGTCCAGGTTCTGGTGTTAACCTGGGCTACTATGGGAATTCACAAGGCCATATTATCAAGCCCATTATCGCCGCTTTAGCGGCAGTTTCTTGCAGCTGAAACAGCGATAAATTTTATCGCCGTTCTTGATACTATGCCCCTACAAGTTTTGGTATCTCTACGGTTTCACCTGTGCAGTGTGACTCGTACATTTCAGTTCTGTTATAGTGCCGCGTTCAAGTGGTGTCTATATGGAAGTGCCTACTGCATTGCTGACGCCCGTTATGGCGACTTATTTCTAATGCATTCCTATGATTAATTATTAATATGATTAATCTTAATTAATCATTCCTATGAAGGCTTTGTAGATCTAGGCCTCTGTGCTTACTGTTGTATAAACCTTGCGGGTAAACATTTCAGGCAGTTGGTGTCACAACTTATTCTGAACAATTCTTCTACACGTCTTCACGTCCAAGACAGCAGTGTCTAAGTTTAGGAGAGAAAGAGAAATGATGTCACAGAGAGTGAGAGAGAGATAGAGAGAGAAAACAACATTAAAATTGTGTCGCAGAGTCTGGAGTTAAGATTTTTTCCTTGCGTCACTTTACTCATGTTAAAAGTGACTCAAAAGTGGCGTAATAAGGTTGTGGATCTGTTTGTCAGACTGTTGTAAGGTATCTGTTGTCACTGCTCGGAGGTAATTATAGATTTTACAGAGAAGCTGCTGTACACTACGCACTCTGGGCCATAATATCAAGCCTGGGCGACAAACTTATCGCCACTTTATCGGCAGGAAAGTGTCGCTAAAGTGGCGATAATGGGTTTGATAATATGCTCTATGGAATTCCAATCGAAGCTCATGTTAGATGTCCTACACATTGCTGGAGTTGTGTTATACTTGCAACCGACGTCAAGCAATAATTCAACCAAAAATTACTTTGCAATTTAGTTTTGTTATTATATTATAATAAGAATATGAAATATAATCTAAAAAATAAAATAAATATAAATATTTATATTAAAAATATAAGAAATTAGTATACAAAGAAAGATAATAATTAATACATTTATAAATTATCATTTAAAAAACCTTTGAAATTCACTGAAAAAACCATAGGTTTCACACACGTTATAGTTAGGAATTAGCATTTAAAAAACCATGCAAATTCATTGAAAAAACCATAGGTTTCACACGTTATAGTTAGCTGAACATTTCTCTCATACAAAACCTTTGAAATTCCTCCGTTATAGTTAGCTTAGCTAACTATAACTTGGGCGCCCGCAATACACTGTTGATGGCGTCACATATTACATCACTCATGACATGATCAGTGACATCACTCATGACATCACTCATGACATCTCAAATGACATCCCTAATGACTTCACTGATGACATCATCCTTGTGGCAGACCTCCTCTTACTGTAAAAATAAAAATTGTAAATTGATACTTGTATAGCGCACTACTCACCCGCAAGGGTCTCAAGGCGCTTGTACGAATACCGCTGGCTTTCCCTGTGAGGTGTCCACTCCTGGGCACCCCCAAGGTGGAGGCCAGGCATCCTTAGCGTTGTGGGGGCCGTTGTGGAGATTAAGCAAGCTATTGCCCAGAGTTGCAGAGTGGGACTCCATGATTGGAATAGGCACCGAGGCGAGAATTATCAGGTCCATGGAATTTTTGAGCCCAAGACCCGCTGAGGCGGGGAATTGAACCCTGGTCCCGGGCTAGACCTCTGCATCCAGGTCTGCCTCTCTAATTATTGAGCCACACTTCTCCATTGTAATATAACCTTTGATACACACAATCAAAAATAGAAACTACAATTTTCAAAAAAATGGAGATACCAATTCCAGTTAGAACAACCTATTGAGTAATCCCAAAATCTACAGAAACATCCACTCATTCACCAACAGTTCTATATAGTCACTCATACATGTACTCACTCATCATATGTACTCATACACCTATATATCCTGTTATATTCACACGTACTCACACATGCAAATAAACTATCAAATATCCATTGACTTGCATATAAAGCTATTCAACCAACAACTATACTAACTTCTACAGAATCGTAGACATACTTACTCTCTTAAACAATCACTTATAGAAACACATACTTATTTATACAGGAAGTCTTAGAATCTCTCGCTCTCGGATATACTCACTTATATACATCAATACTCACATATACTAGTTTAAAACATATGTAGTTACTCATAAAGATACTATTGAGACAGCCATTCACTCACTAACACACCCATACACACACTCATCCACCCATACAGTCCTGCACACATACTGTCTTCAAAACACATACAAACAGTGAGTCAGTCATTCATGCATCTGTGCGCTAAGTAATACTCCCCACCGAACCGTACAAACACTCATTTTGGTACCCAAAAAACTAACTAATAACCCATATACACACTCATGTAGCTACTCACTACCCCATGCAGCCACTTATGTACAAAGTGAGACACTGATACAGATATTTAAATATTTAAAGATTACTCGCTAGTACACCCACCCAGGATGTCCCGCATATAGGAAGCTGTTCCATTCCTGTGCTCCTATACGCGGATGACGCTGTTCTTTTAGCACGTACCCCGTTAGCCCTACAATGGCTATTGCACCGTTTTGGGGAGTTTATGTCATACCTAGACCTAGTGATTAACACCTCTAAGTCTCATGTCATGGCTGTGGGGCCGGGCAAGAACAGAGCACAGTCCTTTTATTGTAGAGGGGTTGAGGTTCAAGGTGTGAGAGCATTTACATATCTGGGGGTCCTGTTTGACAATGGTTGCTCATGGACGGACCAGAAGCTGGCAAAAAAGAACGCTTTGGTACGAGCGGGCTCTGCACTATTAAAATTAATACAGCGTTTTGGGGGGACGACCCTATGAAGCAATCCTTAAATTATATAAGGCCAAATGTCTTGCCCTAACCCTTCATGGTTCAGCAATCTGGGGGTATACAAACATGACAGAGGTACAAAGGGTTGAAAATAAATTGTTTCGTTCCTTTTTAACGGTCCCACAGTCTACCCCAACATTTGCTGTTCACCAAGAGCTAGGCATGGGATTTGTTGGTGACTTGATTAGTTTAGCACCCCTCATCTGTTGGCTCAAAACCTGGCTTAATCCTGGGCTAACATTGAACCATCTAATATTAAGAAATTGTATCGGTTTGGAAAGGGGGATCAAAATTCCATGGTTATCCTACATCAAAGTAACATTTGCTAAATTGGGGCGACCAGAAATTTTTGATCACCCAGAAGGTATTGTCAAAGGTGATATACTTTGGGTCAAAAGGCACTTCTTGTCCATGAAATTACTGGAAAGAGAGGCTGAGGAACTAGCAAAAACAGCTGTGAGAGAGCACTTTTTGCTAGTCACTTCCCCTTCCCTGGAACTGTACCTAAGAGTTGTTTCCAAACCTTTCCATCGTTGGCTCTTAACCAGATTTCGGTTTAACCAGGTATATCTTTTATTAGGAAACTATCAGACATGGTGCACCCCAGACAAGGCTCCCTTTTGTGACTGCGATAACTGTTCAATGCAAAACACCACCCATTTTATGTTCTTTTGTAAGTATTACTCAACATTGAGGAAAAAAATCATCATCCCACGCTTAAGAGGGTTGGGGTTCCACCAGGTTCAACCAGCTCTAATGTATCTTCAACTGTTGAATAATACCTGGACTATATTTAACATTGCAAGTTATCTTGTCGCAGCTGTAAGATCCAAGAAACTTAGAGAGTACAATAAAAATGGTTTATGAATTTTCTCCCCTTTTGTAAAGTAAATCTAAAAGATTTGAATTCTGTAAATAATTTTTTAATGTGCAAAATTGCTGGGCTAAGTTTTTAGTATTTTTACTGTTTTTATCATCATGTTTTTATTGTGTACTTTTATGATTTTAATTAATCGAATAAAGTGATTTTGACTTGACTTGACCTATTCACTAAGATATACTTAATAAGTCAGTTATACAATCAATTTTACAAAAAAAAAACATCCATTTAGACACTTATTTACCCATTTATTCTTCCATCGTCTTAAGCAGAATCTCCTGAGGCACAGCCGGGAGAAGATATTCCGTTGTTTTTAAAACTTTCACTTGTGTAATACTCTGTGTTTTTAAAGGAACCAATGCACTAACTCCCCGCACAGCGGATAGAACGCTGACGAGGGCGGGTGCTTTCTCGGCAGAAACCGACGCTATTGGCCGGATTCGAACGGCACGCCCACTCATAATAGCCACGCCCCCTTTAGTATAAAGCACGCGCTGAATACGAGCGCAGCGTCTTAAGCAGAATCTCCTGAGGCACAGCCGGGAGAAGGGATTCCGTTGTTTTTAAAACTTTCACTTGTGTAATACTCTGTGTTTTTAAAGGAACCAATGCACTAACTCCCCGCACAGCAGATAGAACGCTGACGAGGGCGGGTGCTTTCTCGGCAGAAACCGACGCTATTGGCCGGATTCGTACGGCACGCCCACTGATAATAGTCACGCCCCCTTTAGTATAAAGCGCGCGCTGAATACGAGCGCAGCGTCTTAAGCAGAATCTCCGGAGGCACAGCCGGGAGAAGGGATTCCGTTCTGTTTAAAACTTTCACTTGTGTAATACTCTGTGTTTTTAAAGGAACCAATGCACTAACTCCCCGCACAGCGGATAGAACGCTGACGAGGGCGGGTGCTTTCTCGGCAGAAACTGACGCTATTGGCCGGATTCGAACGGCACGCCCACGGATAATAGCCACGCCCCCTTTAGTATAAAGCGCGCGCTGAATACGAGCGCAGCGTCTTAAGCAGAATCTCCTGAGGCACAACCGGGAGAAGGGATTCTGTTGTTTTTAAAACTTTCACTTGTGTAATACTCTGTGTTTTTAAAGGAACCAATGCACTAACTCCCCGCACAGCGGATAGAACGCTGACGAGGGCGGATGCTTTCTCGGCAGAAACCGACGCTATTGGCCGGATTCGAACGGCACGCCCACTGATAATAGCCACGCCCCTTTTAGTATAACGCGCGCGCTGAATACGAGCGCAGCGTCTTAAGCAGAATCTCCTGAGGCACAGCCGGGAGAGGGGATTCCGTTGTTTTTAAAACTTTCACTTGTGTAATACTCTGTGTTTTTAAAGGAACCAATGCACTAACTCCCCGCACAGCGGATAGAACGCTGACGAGGGCGGGTGCTTTCTCGGCAGAAACCGACGCTATTGGCCGGATTTGAACGGCACGCCCTCTGATAATAGCCACGCCCCTTTTCATATCCTACTCCCAATAAAAGATGTGTCCTTACCGGAAGTGCAGCGGACGAGCGCAGCGGGCGCGACGATTAAGCGCCGAAGGCGCGCTTAAGGCAAGCTCGTCTGCGCTCGTCCGCGCCAAGGTAGTGCCATGGGCCACTTACGCTGCCGGTTTCGATCCGTCACATCAGAAGCAGCTCCCTTTCGGGCCACCCTACTCTAGAGAGGAGCTCATTCAAATAGGTAAGCAGCATGTAGATAAAGGAATACTTTCCCTATTACCTACGTCACATCCCCGAGACTACGTTCTACGTGACGATGTTCTGAATTGCGGGCTACTCAATGTTAGGTCCCTGCCTAAACATTGCACTGAGATCCAACTTCTAATGGACTCTCACGAATTAGACATTCTGTTCATGACAGAAACTTGGACTCGTCCTGACTGCCTGGTTGACCCTGGTTTTGCTTGCCCACCCGCGTTTAAATTTCTTCATTCCCCTAGGCCTACTGGAAAAGGCGGGGTGTGGGAGTGATTTTCAGAGCCTCCTGCAGCATTAAGGTCCTCACCTTAGACCTTACACTGGGCACTGAAATGTTGGGACTGTCTATCCAGACCAACTCTGGGACAATTGTCACAGGGATAGTCTGCTACCGCCCACCAGGGACGTTTAGCCTTCAACAGCAACAAGCGCTAATCACCACCCTGACCAACATTGCTTTCTCCCACCAGAAGGTACTTATACTCGGTGATTTTAATCTTTGGCGTAATGGCACCCTTGACTCAGACCTTGGGAACCTTCTTCTAACTTGTGATAGCTTCAGTCTCTCCCAATTGGTCTCTAAGGCCACCCACAAAGCTGGTCACCTCTTGGACCTGCTCTTTGCACCACCGGATCTGGTGGTAATGGGGGAAACCCTGTCGATGGATTGGACAGACCACTCATTAGTTAAATTCTTTCTTCATAAAAAGCTGGGTCCTTACAAGGCCCCTGTCCTGACTAGGGAAATTAAATGTAGAGACTGGAGGGCTCTCTCACGATTACACCCTTCGGGTGAAGTGTTCCATCTGGATTCGCTCTTCGAGGTGAACAAAAGTACTGATGAAAACTGCAACTCTCTTCACATCAGTATCTCTACGGTTGTCAACGCCCATGCTCCTCTAAAAAATCGGACCTGCAGGGGTAAAGACTCTGCCCCGTGGTTTAACGATGACTTAAAAACCTTAAAACTTGAATGTAAACAAGCAGAGAGAAGGGGGAGACGCGATTATAATGAAACTTTTAAGGAAATATGGACAACCAAGGTCCTTGCTTATAAAAATCTCATTAAAAAATCTAAAGCTGACTACTACTCCTCTCTGATCTGTAACTCCAACAATAATTCTAGGAGTATTTTTAACATTCTAAATAGCGTCACCAACCCGGAGTCTTGCAAGACTGCTATTGTCCCGTCCCAAGACCTCTGTGACAATCTTGCCACATTCTTTAAAGAGAAAATAGAACTGATCCTTAAAGACCTGGACACCCCTCTTGATACTGATACCCCTCTCGACCTGAGACCTGTCCCTCCGGTGGACCGATTACCTGACTCGGCTATGGCTCCGGAAGATTCATTACTCAGGTTTCCGCCGCTTACATATGAAAATTTTTCCAAAGTAGCTAGAGGGATTGTTTCCGGGTCTCCCTTGGACCCGGTGCCCCCCAAGATTTGGAAGGAATTCGAAGATGAACTTTTCCCCCCACTCCATCTTATTTGCAATCAATCCCTGGTGACTGGCTCTGTCCCAGTTCACTGGAAACGGGCGTTAGTCTCCCCCTTGCTAAAAAAAAACCCTCCTTGGACCCTGACTGCTTCAAAAACTATAGGCCCATCTCACTGCTGCCGTTCCCTGCCAAGATAGTTGAGCGGGTGGTCAGTAACACTCTTTCCACCCACCTGGAACATCATCTACTACTTGACAGGGACCAATTCGGTTTTCGGCCGGCTCACGGAACCGAAACAGCCCTCATCACCGCCTTGAACGAACTTCAAAGGCGTGCAGACAGAAGACAGGCATCGTTCCTGATCCTGCTCGATATGTCTGCCGCCTTTGACACGGTGAATCATAGGATCTTATTGAGGCGACTGTTGGAGGCAGGAGTGAGAGATACGGCATTGCAATGGTTTCACTCCTTCCTGCAGGACAGGCAGCAGGCTGTATCTATGCCACCTTTCCGATCAGCCTATTTCCCCGGTACTGCACAGAGTTCCCCAGGGATCCGCTATCAGCCCAATACTTTTTAATGTATATCTCAGGCCGCTAATGTCACTTATTAAAGGCTTCGGCATTAGAATCGTCAATTATGCCGATGACACGCAGATGATCCTCTCCATGGAAGGAGAGGACTCTATCTCTGTGGAGGCCTTCCATAACTGCTTACGGGACACGTCAAGGTGGCTGAAGGATAATTCACTTCAGTTCAATGCTGGGAAAACCGAGGTGTTTTTTAGCCCTGGAACGAGGATCCCCCGACCGTTCCCTAACAACTTCTGGCCCCCGGAAACAGGGGTCAACGTACGGCCGGCGGACTCTGTCCGCAACCTAGGAGTCATGTTGAACCATAGGTTCAGCATGGAGACCCATGTTCAAAAAACATCGGCTTGCTGCTTTGCCATCCTTCGGTCACTAAGGAAAGTTTTGCCCCTCCTACCCACCCAGGCCTGTGCCCAAGTAGTTAGAGGCACCATCCTGATCAGGTTGGATTATTGAAATGCCCTCCTGCTTGGGTCCCCTGATTTTCTGTTGGACAGGCTCCAAAGGGTTCAATCTGCAGCTGCAAAACTGGCCTTGGGACTGCCGAAAAGATCTCATGGACCATCTGCTCTGGCAAAATTACACTGGCTTTCTCTTAGACAGAGGATTCAATTTAAGGCCCTCTGTATAGTTTTCAGGGCCCTCCATGGTTACGGTCCAGCCCCTCTACAATCTAAGTTTGTTTGGTATGCTCCTGCCAGACAACTTCGTTCATCTGACGCTAAACTGGTAGCCGTTCCCAGATTTAGGAAGGTGAGAGCCGGAGGTAGATCCTTTGAGGTGGCTGCCGCCAGACTATGGAATACTCTCCCCATCGAGATTAGGCATATCAATGAACTTGTGCCGTTCAGAAGAAAGGTAAAAACCTGGCTTTTCCCTGGCTAACCTACTCCCTTTGTTTTCTGCGCTTTGCCCTCCTCTGATTCTGTCAGCGCCAGGATACCTGCAATGGTGACAGTTCGCGCTTTATAAATACTCAAAATAAATAAATAAATAAATCGACCTTTAGATATAGATATATAAAAAAAACATTTTTCAGAAAGACACACATTCACTGGATGATGTCATCAGTGATGTCATCAGGGATAACATTTGAGATGTCATCAGTGATGTCATGAGTGTTGTCACTGACCATGTCATAAGTGATGTAATATGTGACGTCATCAGCAGTGCATTGCGGGCGCGCAAGTTATAGTTAGGGGTTTTGTATGAGAGAATTGTTCAGCTAACTATAACGTGTGAAACCTAAGGTTTTTTCAATGAATTTGCATGGTTTTTTAAATCCTAATTCCTAACTATAAAGTGTGTGAAACCTATGGTTTTTTCAGTGAATATATATATATGTATTACCTACTGGCAGTCGCCAGTAGGTAGTTATAGTTAGGACCAAGTTTCCATAGGAAGACCATTTTTTGTTTTGCTTATAACTTTGGCGTTGTCAGATGAATCTTCATGAAAATTTCTAAACTAATTCTTTGTTCATATCAGCTCCTATGTGTTTGGGGGTGATTCATCAAGGGGGGGGGCGAGAAAACAGGGGGGGTCCCAAAAAGGTTTTCTCCATGTTAATTTCCATAGGAAACTTTAGACAAGGCTACAGGTCGAACGGGTGAACAGAATTGCCGCAAATTTGGCAAGGAGAAGGGTCTTGGTCTAGAAAGCACCCTTTTGTTTATTTGGTGTAAATACGTTCAGTAGTTTTTGAGACATATCTAAATTTACAGATATCGGTATTTGGTAATTCTGCCATCTGATTGGCTGAGGCGTTACGAGCACGAGCTTGCTGCTTATTGGCTGCAAGCGGTTGCAACTAGGAAGTGTTGGTCACCATTTTGTGATTTATTTGAAGTGAGTAAGGGGAAAAAAGGGCAAGAAAAGTAAGAAAGAGGAGGGTAGGAGCACTGTAACCTCTGTGGAGTGTTTAGGGTGTGCTAAAGAGGGGGTGCGAAGCGAAGTGCTGGGCTACAGAAAATAAGTGAGGTATTGCCTAGAGTCTGATGCTGCTAAGGTGAAGTGGTGCGGGACACAGGGATTAAAGCGAGAACCCAAATTGTGTGTCTTATGCTGTGAAGTCATGTGCCGTGGCCGCTGTACTACACCTGTGGAAGTAGTGTCAGCATGTGTTTATACCTACTCGGAGGAACTTTTTTTTCGAACATTGCAACTTGTGTATGGTGCTTAGGGAGTGTTATACAGGGAGTGTGAAGGTAATTTTGTGCATATCAAATCAATTCTGTATTTGTAAAGTGCAAACTACTCACTCCTGCAGGTCTGATGGTGCTGGGGGCATAAGCTGAGCTGCTTCCGGACTCAGGGTAAAGCCGCTGAACTACTGACCCGTACTAGTCTGAAAGTGCTGGGTATGGAAATTAAGTGAGGTATTGCCTAGAGTGTCATGCTGCTAAATTGAGCTGCTGCTGGACTCAGGGATGAAACCGTGAACCCTAACTGTGTGTCCTATGCTGTGAAGTCATGTGCTCTGGGCGCTGTGCCATACCTGTCCAACTTGTATATGGTGCTTAGGTGGTGTTGTACAGGGAGTGCGAAGGTAAATCAATACGGTATTTGTAAAGCTCAAACTACTAACCCCTATGGGTGAGTAGAGCCGGTGATCAAAGTAAGAGATCTGTGCTACAAAGTCCGATGGACTGGCCGCGGTGCCACAGCTGTGTGAAAAATTTATTTTGGCGAGGGTCCAGGAGTTGCCGATACCTGGCCCTAAAATAGCAGGTCTAAGTTGTCAGTTATAGGGTGGTTCTAAAAAGAGCCCTTGTGTTTATTAGTTGGAGCTACATATAAGTGTGATGCACAGCTTCAAGTTATTCAGTAAAACTCAATTTCCCTGATCTGTGAAGTGTACTCTATCACTTCTGTAGATATCAGACATATCAAAACGTATGATGTGATTGTAGATGGACCCCATTCTGTGGTCTCTGAGGTATGCAGACACAGCTTTGTTGACATTCTTCCTAGATTTTTCAATCTGAGGACAAAATTGTTTTGACCTTTTCCACTTCTGACTTTGGCATATATTGGAAATATACAAAGACAGTTTGAGGCAAAAGTAACATCAATTGTGCAAAGGTGACCTTCATAAGCATTTCCAAACCTACCCCAGTCAATGTTCCTAGGTCGTTTCCATCACAGTGCACAATCATCAGGTCAGGGTGTTGGAGATGCAAACAGGTTTTAACCAAAGGCAACAATTGGTGCCACTTCAACACTTCAATCCTCTCTTTGCAAACGATTTAATGTCCACATTTTGTAAACCTAGGTCTAAGTCGATACATCTCTGTTCTGCATACCTCTTGCACCAGAAAATATAGCTTTGTCCTACGATCCACACTAGCATTTTGAAGGTATGGCTGGGAGGTATGGAAAGATGTCTGTAGCTCATGCAGTTCCTTCGTATAATTGAAAATATGTTAAAAGATGGGGAACTAATTTATTTTGCCATACAAAACGATACCTGTTTGGGAGATGAAAATAATTGTTTTTTAAAAGTCGGGTGCACATTCGTTTTGTGGAAAACCCTTTTTGGTGATTGGTTAAGAAAAAGCAGTTTCAATGAGGAGTACATATCATAGGATACATTTTGTTCAACTCAACCACATCTGCTACTTGCATTTGGAAGGCACTGTTTGAACCTAAAACAATTGTGAACTTTTAACATGCACGTTCCGTTACATGTTTGAGAAAATGTTGCAAAAAAATATCGTTAGGTTTAAAAAAATTGATGAACTTTTAACCTGCACGTGTTGTAGAATGTTATAGAACGTGTGTTGATAGAATACGTTGTACTGCTGACTTCTATGTGTCGTTGAATATGAAAAAAACTGTTTATATGGAAAATAAGAAAGACAGTAATAGAGAGAAGTTTTGAAACCTAAAAAAATCAAGGAACTATTCTAATTTGTTCTTTAGATGTATTTATTTGTGGAGAAACAAAATTATAGATACAACAGCACCAGGAAGAGGAAGAAACAGGTAGTGCTGGAACGGGGGAGATGGGCACAATGGCACACATGCACAATTAAGTACAGCACAAGTATAGAGAAACAATGGCCAAAATGAAACACACCAACAAGGAGCACAAGTCACACAACTCGCCAACATCACACTACTGAACGAGCACAGAAGTGAAAACCATGCTCCATTCATACAAGTTCAAGTTCATAAAATTTATATAGCGCACTACTCACCCAGAGGGTCTCAAGGCGCTTGAGGAGGCGAGAGTATTTACTTATCGAATATCCAAGTTTTTAATTGCTTTCTGAAGGAGAGGTGGTTCTGAGTTAGGCGGAGGTGGGTGGGGAGAGAATTCCGGGTCTTGGCCGCTAGGTAGGAGAAGGATCTTCCCCCCATGGTGGATCTGTGGATGCGTGGAATGGCGGCGAGGGCTTGGTTGGATGAACGTAGTTGGCGGGTGGGAGTGTAGAAGGATAGTCTCGTGTTGAGGCATTCGGGTCCTAGGTCATAGAAGGCTTTGTGTGCGTGGGTGAGGAGACGGAACGTTATTCTCTTGTTGACAGGGAGCCAGTGGAGATCTTTCAGGTGACCGGAAATGTGAGCTTGACGAGGGATGTCCAATACGAGTCTGGCTGATGCGTTTTGGATGCGTTGAAGTTTTTTCTGTAGTTTGGCTGTGGTTCCGGCGTAAAGGGTGTTTCCGTAATCCAGTCGGCGGGTGACCAGTGCGTGGGTGACCGTCTTTCTTGTTTCAGTGGGGATCCAGCGGAAGGCTTTTTTGAGCATGCGTAGGATGTTGAAGCAGGATGATGAGACGGCATTGGCTTGTCTGGTCATCGAGAGGGAGGAGTCCAGGATGAAGCCCAGGTTACGTGCGTGATCTGTTGGTATGGGTGCGGTTCCCATGGCTGGTGGCCACCAAGAGTCATCCCAGGCCGAGGGGGATGACACTAAGATGAGGACTTCCGTTTTGTCCGAATTCAGTTTTAAAAGGCTGTTCTTCATCCACTCGGCTACTTCTTTCATCCCTTCGTGTAGGTTGGTTTTGGCTGTGTTTGGGTCTTTGGTGAGTGAGAGGATCAGCTGGGTGTCGTCTGCGTAGGAGATGATGTTGAGGTTGTGTTGGCGCGCGATGGATGCGAGGGGACTCATGTAGACGTTGAAGAGGGTGGGACTGAGTCATGATCCTTGTGGTACGCCACAGATGACTTCTTTGGCTTCTGATTTGAAGGGGGGAAGGCGAACTCTCTGGGTTCTTCCGGTGAGGAATGAGATGATCGAGTCCAAAGCTTTTCCTTGTATTCCGATGTTGCTGAGGCGTTGTATTAGGGTGTTATGACAGACTGTGTCGAAGGCTGCGGAGAGGTCAAGTAAGATGAGGGCAACTGTTTCTCCGTTGTCCAGTAGTGTTCGGATGTCGTCTGTTGCTGCGATGAGGGCGGTTTCGGTGCTGTGTTTGGCTCGGAAGCCAGATTCTGAAGGGTCAAGGGATTTGTTGGATTCGAGGAAAGCGGCGAGCTGACTATTGATGGCTTTCTCAATGACTTTGGCAGGGAATGGGAGGAGCGAGATGGGGCGGTAGTTCTTAAGTTCGGTGGGGTCTGCTGTGGGTTTCTTGAGAAGGGCGCTGAGTTCGGCATGTTTCCAGATTTCCGGGAAGGTAGCGGAGTTGAGGGAGCAGTTGATGACATCGTGGAGGTGGGGTGCGATGATGGAGTCTGCTTTGTTGAAAATGTGGTGGGGGCATGGGTCGGTTGGCGATCCTGAGTGGATGAAGTTCATCAGGCGGATGGTGTCTTCGGTGGTGATTGTGTTCCAGGCGTAAAGGATGTTAGAGGGCGGTGTTGGTTCGGAAATGGGTGGAGTGGACATGTCTTCGGACTGGTTGTCAAAGCTGTTATGTATTTCGGCGATTTTGTTGTGGAAGAATGAGGATAGAGAGTCGCAGAGGTCTTGGGAGGGAGAAATGTCGTTAGTGCCGGCGGTGGGGTTAGTAAATTCTTTGACGATGTTGAATAGTTCCTTGCTGTTTTGGGCATTGTTGTCAAGTCGATCCTTGAATGCTGATTTCTTGGTGGATCGGATTAGTTGGTGGTGTTTGCGGGTGGCGTTCTTGAAGGTGGCTAGGTTATCAGTGGTTGGGTTTTTTCTCCAGGTTTTCTCGAGAGTACGACAGAGCTTCTTGGATTTCTTAAGGTCATCGTTAAACCAGGGGGCTTTTTTGCTACCTTGCTTGATTAAATGGTTTTTCAAGGGTGCAAGTTTGTCGGCGCTATGTGTGCAAAGGCCGGTCGTGGGTGTTGTGGGATGTCTGCGACCGTGGTCATCATGGATGAGATGCCCACCACGTGGCACATGGGCGGGTTCACTGTGTGTTATGTTGCCAAACAGCTGCTCCTCCCTCCCACGAGCCCTCACACTTTTGTACGGTGCGCTGTTGTATCCTGTGCACTTGTACAGCACATCATTCTAATGCCTATTTGGGCATGTCCTGCTGCATTCCAGCTACACCATGACAGTGCCGTTTGATGGGGTTGCATGACACTTTACAACATTGACTGATGCGGCCCTTGTGGCAGGCCACAGCAGAATAAAGAGACACACTTACCGCACTTCCTGTACATGGACATGTTCGAGATACCCTGTTCCCTTTGCCGGATAGGCACAACACTGCGCTGACCTGTGTACGCCGGACCAGCACACGCCGGTTGTGCATGCAGGAAGATGCGTGCGTAGCTACATGTCCGGGGTCACCTCCAACACTGAGGTGACAGCTCACTGTGATGTTACAGAGCCCGTGCCTATCATACTAACACAATGACCACAGGGACACACTTGCTCAGATGCGGGTTTGGGGGGCGTTGTTGCGATGAGTCTTGTGGCCCTCATGGCTATCCATGTATCATGCTCAGGTTCTCCGCAGATCTCACAGATGTCGATGAATCCTGAGTCATGAATGGCGGAGACCACATCATCTTCTCCGCGGACCGGCAGATCTCACACATGTCGCTGAGTCCTGAGTCATCAGTGGCGGAGACCACATCAGCTTTTGATGCCGCTAACCCTTGCAACGCAAGTCAGTGCCACGTGGTGGTAGGTTCCTGATGGCCACATGAGTTTTGGGTAGCACTAATTGTGTGCATCTGAAGTCCACGCCAAGGGGGTGGTAGGCCCCTGATGGCCATACAGCTCAGGGTGTGAGTAACCTTCACAACTTTTCATTGGCTCTTTATGATTGAGACTCGTGGAGCGTCCGCCATCCAGTCAGTACCGGCAAAAAAGGATGTGACGTTGTCGATCTATTATATTTGCGTGGTCACATGGCCCATGATGCATATGGCAGATGGGTGTGGTGTGTGTGCAACCTGCCCTCAGGGAGTGGCCGTGAGATGTTGAGAACTGGACCACTGAACTGCACAGCAACAGCGAGTATGCCTCCGACAGGTAGGTATGTGGGGCCAACGTCGGAACGTAATCGGAGTGGCGTGGCATGGCATATGACGGAACAGGGAAGGGATAGCTATAACGACGCAGACAGCTCATAGTACTGCATCTGTGAGTCGAGTGAATGGGCCGCAGCTGTCCCGTTGTGAGCCTGGGTGCGAACTGTTCATAACTCACACTACATTAGTATTGAAGAATCATTTTGTGATTCAGTCTGTCAGCTGGCATCTGTCCGAGGCTTTTGCGAAAACATATTGGAGTTCTTTCTGTGATAGATACCCCTTTGACTCTGCCTCTCCCCACATCAGCAGGTAACGGACTCTCTTCCCACATTACCAACATACCCCTAACAACCTTCTTGGCCCCGGAAGTGTCCCTGTGCAGTTGGACAAAGAAGAATCTTAGTCATGTATAGGTTTACATATAAAACAATTATTTAAAGAATACAACAAAAAAGACTGCTTTTGTATGTTATAATTGTGTGCTTTTATGATTGCTATTTACCAATCGAATAAAGCTTTTCTTGAACTTGACTGAAGGGAATCTGGTGCTGTGGTCACTTCCACAAAGTTAGGATCACTGCCATTCAGGACTCAGGTCACAGTTACACATGTGGGATCGGCTTGTGTTAAAGAGGGTTAGTGAGACTATGTGTCGCTGGCCTTGCATACAGAAAAATGCCTCACTGATCGAAGGGAGTGTGGTGCTGTGGTCGTGGCACAGACTTGGGGGTCATTGCTATTCAGGACTCAGGACACAGTTACACATGTGAGATCAGCTTGTGTTGAACAGGGTTAGTTGGCAACACATGTCTAAAATTCGAATTGCGAGCTCTGATGCCTGCAGTGTAGAGTGATAATGAGTGTTTGTTTGCACTTGAAAATGAATTTGGTGATTGTAGTAAAGCTATAACTGATATCAAAAATGTTCAAGAAGAAAGGATACTAAAAGGATATTATGTCGATTTGAGGCCTGTAATAGGTACTTAGCTAGTGGACTCTGTAGTTAATGAATGAAGAAATAATTTTAATTGTGATCCCTACTGAGTGCAGTGTAGGCCTTTCATGAAAAGATGAAATAAGTATGGAACACACTGACAAAGTATTGTATTTTCTGAGTACAATCTTGTTGTTAGAAATTAGCATTTAAAATTGGAATTGCGAGCTGTACTGCCCGCAGTGTAGACTGCTATTCCACATTGGTTTGCAGTTGAAGATTAATTTGGTCATTGTAGTAAAGCTATAACTGATATAAAAAAAATTCTTGAAGCAAGTATACTAAAAGGATAATATGTCGTGTGTACGAGGGTGATAGCTACTTGCATACTGGACTCTGTAGTTGCATATGGAAATACCCCTCACTGATCGAAAGGAGTGATGCTGTGGTTGGTGCCACAGACTTGGGGTGACTGCCATTCATGACTCAGGACACAGTTACACATGTGGGATCAGCTTGTGTTAAAGAGGGTTAGTGGGACTACGTGTTGCCGGCCTTGCATATTGAAATATGCCTCAATGATCAAAGGGAGTGTGGTGCTGTGCTTGCTGCCACAGACTTGAGGTGACTGTCATTCAAGACTCAGGATGCAGTTACACATATGGGATCGGCTTGTGTTAAAGAGGGTTAGTGGCACCACGTGTCACTGCCGTTGCATGTGGAAATATGCTTCACTGATCGAAAGGAGTCTGCTGCTGTGGTCGGTGCCACGGACTTGGGGGCACTGCTAATCAGGACTCAGGACACAGTTACACATGTGGGATTGGCTTGTGTTGAATAGAATTAGTGGCAGCATGTGTGGCCGGCGTTCCATATGGAAATATATCTCAGTGATCGAAGGGAGTCTGGTGCTGTGGTTGCTGCCACGAACTTGGGGTCACCGCCGTTGTGGACTCAGGACACAGTTGCACATGTGGGATTGGCTTGTATTGAACAGAGTAAGTGGCAGCACATGTTGCCGGCGTTCCATATGGAAATATGCCTCACTGATCAAAGGGAGTCTGCTGCTCTGGTTGTCTGACGGAGTTGGGGTTACTGCCATTCAGGACTCAGGACACAGTTACACATGTGGGATTGGGTTGTGTTGAACAGGGTTAGTTGGCACCATGTGTCGATGGTCTTCCACAGTGTAGGCTGGAGGCAGCGGACAGCAAAGGTTCACAGGCACATGATGTTGACTTGAGCTGCAGAGATTGGGAGCATTTGGTCTTCTTAACCCATTATAGCCTCTTACCATATTTGCGTCGCTACTAATCTTGAATTGTGAACCGTGTAACCCCAGTGTAGGGCGGAGGCAGCAGTCAGGATGGTCACACAGCCATGTGGGTTTGAGTTGAGCTGTATAGTTAGTGGTACCTGGAGCACACAGCATGTGCGCAGCCTGCGATCATGCGTGGTCTGTGTGGGCTGCACTGGGAGCAACTTGTCTTGCGAACTGGACTGCGTCATCTGCAATCGTCACTGCATCTGAATTGTGAGCCCTGCTGTCCACAGTGTAGATCGAAGGCAGTAGTCAGTACAGACCTAAGTCTGCGGTGCTGTGCCGCTGGGTTCGCAGGTGGCCTGTGTCGAGGAGGCCTGCGGTTATGGTGACAGGCATGTGGCAGGGTGAGGGCCACTGCTCTGGAAGACTCGTTGGCCTTCCCACAAGTGAACCACACACAGATTGGGAGCATTTAGTCTTCTTAACCCATTATAGTCTCCTATGCAATTTGCGTCGCTTCTAATCCTGAATTGTGAACTGTGTAACCCCAGTGTAGGGCGGAGGCAGCGGTCAGGATGGGCGCACAGCCACGTGGCTTTGAGCGGTACAGTTAGTGGCACCTGGAGCACTCAGGTTGTACACACCCTGCAGTGATGCGTGGTCCGGGGGGACCGCACTGGGAGCAAGGTCATTTGTCTAAGGAATTCTGCCTTAATAAGGCCATGTGGCAATGACTTATAGAGCAGTGAGTTAGTAGCACCTGAAGCACACAGCGTATGCGCAGCCTGCGATCATACGTGGTCAGTGCGGGCCGCACTGGGAGCAACGTGTCTTGCGTACTGGACTGCTTAAACTGCAATCACCACTGCATCTGAATTCTGAGCCCTGCTGTCCGCAGTGTAGATCGAAGGCAGAAGTCGGTACAGACGTAAGTCTGTGGTGCTCTGCCGCTGGGTTTGCAGTGGGCCTGTGTCAAGGAGGCCGGCGGTCATGGCGGCAGGCACGTGGCAGAGTGAGGGCCGCCGCTCTGGCAGACTCGTTGGTCTTCCCACAAGTGAACCATGCCCAGATACCCAGCTTATTTATTCATACTCCTGTGCTGGAGTGGCGTACGTTGGACCAGCCCACTCCACTTTCGCTTCCAGGGCGGGACAACACAGCTACATGACCGAGATCTTCCCCACTGCCTGAGGTAACATGGTTGCGTCCACTGTGCACTACACTACAAGTATCAATAGTATCTCCACATGGAGAGGTTTGTGCTTTGCATAGTGAGGTCTGTGCAGCACATCAGCGTTACACTTGGCATTGTGTGCATTATTATTGATGGGTGACTTGCCTCCATCATACATAGTTGGTTGCCACATCTCCCAACATTCAGCTACTGTGCAGCTGAGGGGCAATGGCGTATTGGAAAGGTCTGTTGTCCTGTTTTGTGCTGCCTCGGTGGTAGTAGGAGGGGCGGTCCGGGTGGGAGGTTCTGGTGGTGGTGGCGCTCGGTGTTGTGGCCTTGTTGGATGTCAAAGCTGCATGATCAGTAGCTGTATCATGTGTTGGTCTTTAGATGTAGCTGTGAGTTGGGGCCAATTCACACAGTAGATAGTCGACCTCCTTACACCATTTAAAGGTTGATGTTAATTTGGCTTATCGCCTGCTTTTTGGATCGCATTGCAGATTTAGCTGGTCGTTGAAAACATGGGGAAGTGATGTTTTCATGTTTTTTTGCACGGGAACATCTACTTTGCATATCATTAGCGTTAGTTCTGGCTCTCGTTTGTGGTGATTTTGTTGACGGAAGGTATCAATGGAAGAGTGGTGAGATTTGCAGTTTTCTCCAGGTTGAGAATGGGATGATAATTAAAAAAACACAGAAAAAAAATAAAGGTTTATTGAACATTATAATTAGAAATTAGCATTTAAAAAACCTTTGAAATTCACTGAAAAACCATAGGTTTCAGGATGTTATAGTTAGTAATTAGTATTTAAAAAACCTTAGAAATTCACTGAAAAAACATAGGTTTTAGAGCCGTTATAGTTAGTTGGACATGTCACTCATACGAAACAATAGAAATTCCCCTGTTATAGTTAGTTGAGCTAACTATAACTCGTGCCCACACAATGCACTGCTGATGATGTCACACATTACATCATTCATGACATGGCCAGTGACAATTTCTGATGACATCACTGATGACATCTCTGATGACATCATCCACATGAAATCTAATATAACACTTGAACACACACTCTGAAATACTGACTATCATTTTCAAAACCATGAACACACCAATACCAGTTAGTACATATCTACTCACTAATTCCTGGCTCTACACACACATCAACCTATTCACCCATACAGTCACTCACACATACAGTTAGTCATTAATACAGCATTATCATATGCACTCTCATATCTATACAGACACTCACACACCGCCTCTCATTCATAGAGTTACTAACACACTTACTCAGTCATGGAAATAATCAATCGCACTTTCATTTACTCACCTGTACAGTTATACACATACCACCTCACTTATTTAAATATATACTAACACATACTTACACTCTAATACAATAACTAATACAAGCACACACTGATCCATACAGGCACTCTCACAATCACTTACTCTCACATTTAGTCATTTATACAGTCCAACACTCACACATACTGCCTTTCACATATGCAGTTACTCACACATGTACTACTGAGGCATCCATTCACTCACCAAGACACCCATACACAAACTCACCCAGCCATACAGCGGTTCAGTGATACAGACTTGAACACATATACGCAGTGAAGTATCCGCTCACACATTTATGCACAGAGTCACACCCCCCACCCACACACACACAGACAGTCAGGCACTCATACAGATGCTCAGACAAGCAATCAATAACCCATATAGATCCTCATTTAGCTGCTAACCAAACCATGCAACCGCTTACACACCAACCTAAACTCTGTGAATGTCTGTATCAATCGCTAACACATGCATTAAGTAAGACACAATTAATCACTCCCTTATACAGTCAGTCACACATCCACTTAATTATCCATCCTGACTCTTATACATCCATTCATTCTTCAAAACACCTTGGCATATATATATATATAAAACATATTTACATTTTATAGAAACACATAGTCACTAGATGATCTTATCAGTGATGTAATATGTGACGTCATCAGCAGTGCATTGCTGTTCGAGCAGTAGCGGCACCCCCCCCCCCCAAGCGCCTCGAGACCCTACGGGTAGGTAGTGCGCTCTATAAATGTCTTTGATTGATTGATTGATTGCGGGGAAGCGAGTTTTAGTTAGTTCAACTAACTATAACAGGGGAATTTCTATTGTTTTGTATGAGTGAAATGTCCAACTAACTATAACGTCCCTGAAACTTATAAACCTTTTTTTTTTCAGTGAATATATATATAAGCATTTTGTTTTGAACATTACTTCCACCGGTGAGCAAGGCGGCATTGATCGTCGAAACGCGTAAGGAGAGGGAAGTTTTCATGTGCTGCTGTGCCATGAATAAATGCATTTTCTCCAGCATTGGGCCTCTGTTTGCTGCTTCATGTTGATGGAATCTGTGGGCTGCTCCTTGTCAACTTTCTAAGAGGCCGCCCTGAAGGGTTGGGGCTACTGTACTCGGAGAGTTTTTGGTGATGTTAAAATTGGGAGTCTGACCCACTTGCCCTCTCACGACCTAACTAAGGAAATGCTAATAAAGCGGACTGTGAGAAACGCATGGAAGGGATTCTGGAAGGAGGACATCCTTTCAGATCATGCTGGAGAGGGGCTTTTTACATGGCACCTGTAATAATTGAGCACTTTGCGAGAATTATCAATATACAGAACCAGTTGCAATTTTATTTCCACACTGACATTGTGCAGGTAAAACGAGACATGGATTTTCCAGCCTGGATTTGAAATTGACCTGAACCTGCATTATGGGAATTGTATTTCTAATCAACTGGTCATGTGACTTAGTATTTTTAAAGCACGCCCACAAGCATTTTGTTTTGAACATTACTTCCACCTGTGAGCAAGGCGGCATTGATCGTCGAAACGCGTAAAGAGAGGGAGGTTTTCATGTGCTGCTGTGCCGTGAATAAATGCATTTTCTCCAGCATTGGGCCTCTGTATGCTGCTTCATGTTGATGGAATCTGTGGGCTGCTCCGTGCCCACTTTCTAAGAGGCCGCCCTGAAGGGTTGGGGCTCCTGTACTCGGAGAGTTTTTGGTGATGTTAAAATTGGGAGCCTGACCCACTTGCCCTCTCACGACCTAACTAAGGAAATGCTAATTAAGCAAACTGGGAGAAACGCATGGAAGGGATTCTGGAAGGAGGACATCCTTTCAGATCATGCTGGAGAGGGGCTTTTTACATGGCACCTGTAATAATTGAGCACTTTGCGAGAATTATGAATATACAGAACCAGTTGCAATTTTATTTCCACACTGACATTGTGCAGGTAAAACGAGACATGGATTTTCCAGCCTGGATTTAAAATTGACCTGAACCTGTATTATGGGAATTGTATTTCTAATCAACTGGTCATGTGACTTAGTATTTTTAAAGCACGCATGCAAGCCTTTTGTTTTGAACATTACTTCCACCTGTGAGCAAGGCGGCATTGATCGTCGAAACACGTAAGGAGAGGGAAGTTTTCATGTGCTGCTGTGCCGTGAATAAATGCATTTTCTCTATCATTGGGCATCTGTTTGCTGCTTCATGTTGATGGAATCTGTGGGCTGCTCCGTGCCCACTTTCTAAGAGGCCGCCCTGAAGGGTTGGGGCTCCTGTACTCAGAGAGTTTTTGGTGATATATACATATATACATATACATATATACACATATATATATATATGGTGTTTGCATCATAACTATTTTATGTTTGGCAAGGAACTATATTTACAACTAAGAGGAGTGGCTATGGGTGCCTGCTTTTCCCCCAGCTATGCGTGCTTGCACGTTGGCTGGTGGGAGGAGCAGGTACTTAAGGTCAGCTTCAGTGAGATCATGTCCAACAATGTATTACATTGGTTGCGCTTTATCGATGATGTTTTTATAATTTGGAGGGGGGAGAGAGCAGATGCGGAAAGGTTTATTGAATTGATTAACAACAATAATGAGAATTTACATTTTACATCACATATTGACAACTCAGAGGTGGAATTCCTTGATGTTAAAGTTTTTGTGAAAAATTCTAAACTATGTACCAAACTGCACCGTAAAAGCACTGCTGGCAACAGCACACTTCACGCCAGCAGCTCCCACCCCCGTCATGTCATCGATAATATCCCTTTCGGAGAACTACTTAGGCTTAAACGAATTTGCAGTAGTGACGAGGATTTTCAACTCTGTGCTACTGAAGCCCTTGATAGATTCAGAGAAAGGGGATATAAAGAATCAATACTTAGGCAATCCTTAGCGAAAGCTAACTGTAGACCCAGGGATTCGCTTTTTTCCACTTCAGAGTCTAATCAGGAGGCCAACATAGAATCGAGTAATAGTCCACCCAGACTGATTCTAACCTATAACAAACAGGAACGCAAAATCAGATCTATTATCAATCAAAGATGGCCAGCTTTAAAAACTGATCTAGTACTGGCCCCAAAAATAACAGATAAACCTACCATCACCTATAGAAAGGGTCCCAGCATGAGAACCCAATTGAGTCGTGATTTTCCTGAATTAACCAAACAGAACAATTGGATGGCTAAGCCGGGTTTCACTAGGTGTTCCAGTTGTAGAGCATGCAAATTTGGGATTAACACCACCCAATACTCTACACCTTTTAGATCTGACCCTGTGGAGATCAAAGGGAAGCACAACTGCAAAACAGACTTTGCAGTGTATGTTCTGACATGCACCTGTGGCCTCAGATATGTGGGGAGCACAGGCAAGCAGGTGCATGTCAGAATCCTACAACATCTACGCGCAATCGTTAACAACGATAGCAGCTATCCCGTGGCACGCCATTTTAAAGCCATCCATCAGAATAATCTCGACTGCTTAACTTATTTTGTCATTGCCTCAGTACCAAAACCAAGTAGAGGGGGTGACAGGGATCTCATGCTTAGGCGACTAGAGTCCCAGTTCATTTTGGAACTGGACAGTCGCTTTCCCAATGGTCTTAACACCACGGAAGATCTACATGTGTTCCTATAATGGCTTTTTCCTGTTGGTTAACTTATCCTGTATGTCAGCCATTATGCCAAGATCTGACTTCTCTGTCTTTTTAGTTTCTGTATTACTGTATTTCACTGATTTATTTTTATCTCATCATGGCTTCCATGGTGTAGTAGTTGGGAGCTTTGACTCCTACTATGGTGTTTATGAAACTCGTTGTCACGAAAAAAAGAATAGAAAAAAAACAAAAATCAATTTCCCCTTTTTTTACCTTTTTTATCTCTGCAGGAGGGATACACATTTACTAAAACACTTGAAGCACGTTCAATTTTGGACACAGACTGATGGGGCGTGATTGGAAGCATCCCTTAAACTACTTCGTATTGTACGAGGTTTTTTTTTTGGTGACCACGATACACACAATTCACCTCAATCTATACAATAGGCATTTATGCCGACATTAAATTGGACAGACTTATTGTCTGCAAACTTTGGGACTACTTTGTATCGATTTGATATAAGGATTTCTTGTTGCATCATTACAATCTTGCTTATTTACACTTTGCCATTCAATCATTAGTTATTGAATGATTAACAACTGATAACATTGCGTTGTTTGCACATTGTCCCAAATCACATGTATTTTTATAATGTATATATATATTGTTATATTACATATATTTATTTATTTTTTTAAATCCAAAAAAATGAATTGTACATTGTATATAGATTGAGTTGTAAATAGCGCATTCATGCTGTTATTATATTTGTGTATTGTTTTAACGTGGCACCAACTAGAGGAAAGACTGCTTCAGCCTGAGTTTGGTAGTGTGTCTTCCATGTCACTTTATCACGTGATGGTGTAAAAAAATGCCCGGGAAAAACTTTATGTATTTAAGCCATTATGAACTTACTGACATTTGATCTGTGAACAAGGGCGGACGCCCGAAACGCGTAAGATCTGGTGGCCTTGAACGCAATAAAATCGTTTTAGCCCACATTTGGACGTTGGAGTGGCGTGGCTTTCTTTCTTGGCTGTTTGGCGGCGGCTGCTGCGAGGCTTTGAGGAGAGAGCTGCATCTACACATATATATATAAATATAAATATATATATATATATATATATATATATATATTACCTACTGGCGGTCGCCAGTAGGTATATATAGTTAGGATTTTTTCCCTATGGCATTTCTGAAAATTCTATGTCTAATAACTTTGGCGTTTGTGGACGGAATCGGCTGAAATTTTCAGGAAAATGGCACATTTTGTTTCTGAGCAGCTCCTAAAAATTTGGGGGGGGTTCGTCAAGGGGGGGCCGAGAAAAAAGGGGGGTCCCAAAACGCGTTTTTCCCATGTTAATTTCCATAGGGCGGTTGGACTCACTTTTAGCCCGAACGGCTGAATGGATTTCCACGAAACTTGGCAAAATTGTAGGGACTGTTAGCCCGATGTGCCTTTGCTAGGTCTCAATATATGTGCTTCAGTGGATTTTGAGAAATTAACGTTTAAATCAAGATATATATCTGTAACAGCGCTCCGGGCAGCGATCCGGTTAGCGAACTTTTCGCGTATCGGAACTTTGCGAAGCGAAGCTGATTGGCTCTCCGGTGTCTGTCAACATTCTAAACAGTCCGGAGCGGCCGCCATCTTGTCTCTCGGTAGGATCGAGAGACAAGAGGAGGCCAAAACAAAGGGGGAAATGAAGGAAAGGGGGCAAGGTAGACCCCTTCTGACCCCCTAGGATTGATGAGGGGGATATTATAGAGCCACGCGGGGCCCCAAAAAAAAAAAAAAAAATCCGATTTTTTCGCCGTAGAGACGCGTCTTGGTAAGCGAACCGGGCAGCTAACCGGGCAGCTAACCGGGAAGCTAACCGGCAGTGTAACGGGAGTCTGAGGAGTAGCTGATTGGCTGTCAACATTGTAAACAGTCCGGAGCGGCCGCCATCTTGTCTCTCGGTAGGATCGAGAGACAAGAGGAGACCAAAACAAAGGGGGAAATGAAGGAAAGAGGGCAAGGTAGACCCCTTCTGACCCCATAGGATTGATGAGGGGGATATTATAGAGCCACGCGGGGCCCCAACAAAAAAAAAAAAAATCGGATTTTTTCGCCGTAGAGACGCGTCTTGGTAAGCGAACCGGGCAGCTAACCGGACAGCTAACCGGGAAGCTAACCGGCAGTGTAACGGGAGTCTAAGGAGTAGCTGATTGGCTGTCAACATTGTAAACAGTCCGGAGCGGCCGCCATCTTGTCTCTCGGTAGGATCGAGAGACAAGAGGTGGAAAAAAAAAAGGTGTAAATGAATGAAAGGGGTAAGGCAGACCCCTCCTGAACCCCTAGGATTGATGAGGGGGCTATTAAAGTTCCCTGCGGGGCAAAAGAAAAAAAAATTGCGATTTTTCGCGGTAAAGGTGCTTCCTGGTACGTTAACCGGGCAGCTAACCGGCAGCGTAACGGGAGTCCGACATATTGTGTTTTTTGAACGTTTGTGATATGTGCACGTGTGGATTTTGTCTAATTAAGGTTAAAAAAATATATATATATCTTTAAGCGTGTTCTGGCACGCTTACGTTTTGGGTTTGGTTTGCGCTGCAGAGACGATACGTCACGGTTATGCGATGCATCATGAGGCGTCTCACGGGCTACGTGATACGTCACTTAATAAAGAATATATTTTACAGCTATAGATATTAGCTTTTAAAAAACCAATGAAATTCACAGAAAAAACCATAGGTTATAGACCATATATAGTTAGGAATTTGCATTTACAAAACCTTGAAAATTCACTGAAAAAACCATAGGTTATAGACCATATATAGTTAGGGATTAGCATTTAAAAAACCTTATTTTATTTGCACAAAACCATTGAAATTCCATATATAGTTAGTTGCACTAACTATATATCGCGGACCCGCAATCCACTGCTAATGATGTCACATATTACATCATTCATGACATGGTCAGTGACATCACTGATGACATCACTGATGACATCTCAAATGACATCACTGATGACATCACTGATGACATCACTGATGACAACACCCAGTGACTGTATGTTTCTGTAAAGTTAAAATATGTCTTACATATTGAAGAATGAGTGGATGTATAAGTGTCTGGATGAAGGATTTAGTAGGTGCATGACTGACTGTATGAGAGAATGATTAAATGTGTCTCACTGAGTGTATGGGTTAGTGATTAAAGTGTCTTAATTTGGCAATCATTATTTATGTTGTTCTGTAAACTGCTGCATGTTTAAATCAGTAGCTATATAAGTAACTATATGGGTTATTGAATGGTTGCCCAAGTATTTGTATGGGAGACTGAGTATGTGTGTGGGTGGCTGGGAGGTGTATAACTCTGTGCATAGATGTGTGAGCAGTTGATTCCCTAGGTGTATGGGTTCAAAAGTGCATGTAGAAACAGCTGTATGGACAGTTGACTGTGTGCATGAGTATATTGGTGAGTGAATGGATATCTCAGTGCTACATGTCAAAGTAAGTACATATGTAAAACACACTCCATGTGAGAGTTGACATATATAAATAACTGAACATAAGAGCCAGTGAATGTGTGAGTGGCTGTATGAATCATTGTGAACTTGTATCAAGGATTGTATAAGAGAGTAAATATGTGTTACTATATGTTTGAATAAGTAAGGTGTGTATAACTGTATAGTTGAGGAAATGGAGATGTGATTGATTCTTTGCATGACTGACTAGGTGTGTGAGTAACTCCATGGATGTGTGACAGTCTGTGAGTGCCTGTTTACACTGAGTGTATCTAAGGTTATATTAGAGTCTGAAGATGTATTATCACATAAATTATATCATCAGTGATGTAATCAGTAATGTCAAATGAGATGTCAGTGATGTCATCAGTGATGTCATTTGAGATGTCATCAGTGATGTCATCAGTGATGTCATTTGAGATGTCATCAGTGATGTCATCAGTGATGTCACTGACCATGTCATGAATGATGTAATATGTGACATCATTAGCAGTGGATTGCGGGTCCGCGATATATAGTTAGTGCAACTAACTATATATGGAATTTCAATGGTTTTGTGCAAATAAAATAAGGTTTTTTAAATGCTAATCCCTAACTATATATGGTCTATAACCTATGGTTTTTTCAGTGAATATATATATATATATATATATATATATATATATATATATATATATATATATATATATATATTTGCATGCGAATGGCGGCGGCGACCCACTTGGGTTTTACCGAACCACCAGTCCCAGAGAGCATTGCTTCAGGTTTTACACCTGTGCATGATTACTGAGGGTATTTACTGGTGCCTGCAGCTTGCCGTCATGTCACATGTGCTGCCACTGAAGAGGGCGTTGGCCCGAAACGCGTCTGGCAGGAAAGGGACTCTGTTCGCAGCTCGCGCCCTTGCGCTGGCATCAATTCCTACCTGTAAGTGCATCCCCACCTAGCGGCAACTCTTTCTTTCCATTTTTTTTGCGGCCTGCCCGGTCGTGGGGTTGCACTACCGCTTACAACTGCGGGTCCACAGCTGCCTTACTTGGGCAGCTTTCTGTGGTACAGGAGGTGCCTTTACTTGCGGGGGCTTGCGGGGACATTGGCAATCCCTTTAATACTTTTTTTGCATGCGAATGGCGGCGGCGACCCACTTGGGTTTTACCGAACCACCAGTCCCAGAGAGCATTGCTTCAGGTTTTACACCTGTGCATGATTACTGAGGGTATTTACTGGTGCCTGCAGCTTGCCGTCATGTCACATGTGCTGCCACTGAAGAGGGCGTTGGCCCGAAACGCGTCTGGCAGGAGAGGGACTCTGTTCGCAGCTCACGCCCTTGCGCTGGCATCAATTCCTACCTGTAAGTGTATCCCCACCTAGCGGCAACTCTTTCTTTATATATGTATATATATATATATATATATATATATATATATATATATATATATATATATATATATATATATATATATATATATATATATATATATATATATATCACAGCTCCGACCCTACCTGCTCTGCCGAACTTTTAAGTCAGGTGCCTTCAAACGTGATGGTAGGACTCCCGATTCATATCAAAGCTCCAAGGGGGCATTCATGGGGTGATATTTAATGTCTATTTATTTATGCAAACACGTTTTGGCAATCAGCCTTCCTCAATGCTTTAAATGTACATCTTTAGCACATGAAATTGAATTTATTTAAGTACTGCAGACATCTTTTTCATTGGTGAATACCTAATGGTGAAAAACAAAGAAGAGCTGCAGTTAGATTCCGTCAATTACGGCTGCAATGGGAAATATCTCTGTACTTTATAATAGTCAATATATTCAACATAGATGTCCCACAAAACAATCCTACCACAATTGGTGAGTACAACATCATAGTCCTTATTTCCACACTTTGCCGTGCTCTGCATACCAGTCTCTTTTTGCACCTTGCTCTGTCCGACTATAACAATGTCGTCTTGTGCTGTACACCTCTTGCCCTGCCGCTGGTTGGTATGCCAGGTAAAATCAATGTTGTGAATTTAAGAGGTACATTTAAAGAATTGAGGAAGGCTGAGCTCCAAAATGTCTTTGCATAGATAAATGGACATTATGTATCACCCCTTGGAGCTATATATATATATATATATATATATATATACATATACAGATATATATATATATATATATATATATATGTGTGTGTGTGTGTGTGTATGTATGTAAATATATATATATATATAGATATAGATATATATGACCCTGTAATTGGAGGAGGGGCTATATAACACCAGACTGGGAGCGATCTTTATACATCTACACTTCACAAGACCCCCAGGGAGAATGCTGCACCCGTGGAACCGGCACTGAGGAAAGCCAATTAAGGTGAAATGCGTCTGCCGAAAGCGTTTCATGGATTGCTGTTACTGCGCGCAAGAATCATCTAATAAAGTTACCTGGTGTATCCTGGAGCTGTGACACTCCTTCTGTCCAGTGTGGGAGGAAGATTTGTGTTCATATTCGGCCAGCAAGCAGTCACTGGCGTTGTGACACACCCTTTCGTTCAGGTGCAGTGTGGAGAGACTGCAACAACTTGGGAAAGCATAAAACTGCAACACGCTGCCCCCCCTCGCAGATTCAAGTTCCATTAAGGAACTGCCCCCTCGCAGATTCAAGTTCCATTAAGGAAGCCATCTACATCCTTCAGTGGGGAGAAAGGAGGCAAATTATTGCCTGAAAATGGGATCGGCTGAGCAATTTTGGACCCTCCGGGCACCTGAGCTGGTGTGGGGACACTTTGCCAATATCAATTGGGGCACTACTTGGTGTTTGTCTGCCTTAATCACTAAATAGGCAGCTGCTAAGGACTTCAATAACCAGCATGCACCTACCTGGTTTGGGTCAGCGCGAGCTGTGAGCACACCCTGTAATTGGGGGCTATATAACACCTGACTGGGAGTGGTCCTTTATACATCTACACTTCACAAGACCTCCAGGGAAAATGCTGCACCCGTGGAACCGGCACTGAGGAAAGCCAATTAAGGCTGAAACGTGTCTGAAGAAAACGTTTCATGGATTGCTGTGCGCAAGAATCATCTAATAAAGTTACCTGGTGTATCCTGGAGCTGTGTCACTCTTTCTGTCCAGTGTGGGAGGAAGGCTTATATATATATATATATATATATATATATATATATATATATATATATATGTATATATATATATTAGCAGCCCGTCCCGACGTCGTCCGGGTATGAATTGTTGCCGGCCAGTAATATATTGTTTTGCAGGATTTTGTTTTGATAGCATTTCTTATCTGTGACAGGCCTGTGAAACGCTCCGATTCACAGTGCACTGCTGATGCACTTAAGAGTGCGCGTTCAGTAGTGTGTGAACTCGAGTTTCCCTACTTTATTTTTCCTTGCAATATTATATAGCGCAAACTCGACAACATGGCATGAGCACAATTTACATTACAGAAGAACACATTCATTTGTGGTAGGCACGAGGAGACAAAGCGATTTGCCTGGAATCACAGGATGTTGAGCTGATGCCGAGATTCGAACATAGCTCCCCCGCTCTAAAGTTCGCAATTCTAGAACTTGTGGCGGGAGGTGTATGTCGGTGCTGGCCATCAATGAGAGAGACATGTTCAAATGGGTGGTGAAAAAATATGAATATGTTGCTGAAGATGTGGGCCACCGTGCCACCAATTTACCTACCGGGGGAGGGTAAACACCCATTATTCCTCAACTTTATTTCCGCATACCATCACTCTGCATACTTTCATTACGAAAGTACCATGACTCCACAATGCCGTTATAACGCATGGCAGTCCTTTTTGTATGCTTTTACCACGCATACATTTACAACGAAATTCGTTGTAAATGCATGAATGGTAAAAGCATGTTTTTTTTTAATGTTTGGATAAGGTAAGTATGGGTATAGGGGTATATGTTTTGGGGTACTGAGGTATATGTTTTGGGGTGTTTGGGTATTTTAAAGGTTCAGATATAGTTTTGGGTTATGGGGTACAGGGGTAGTTTTAGGGATTAGGGATAGGTATGGGTTCTGGGGTACAGGGGTATTTTTAGGGTTCAGGGCTAGGTTTGGGTTTTGGGGTATGGGGGTATTTGTAGGGTTCAGGGGTAGGTTTGGGTTTTGGGGTACAGGGGTATTTTAAGGGTTCAGGGCTAGGTGTGGGTTTTGGGGTACAGGGGTATTTTTAGGGTTCAGGGCTAGGTTTTGTACTATGGGGAAAAAAGAATGACAGACTTTTCAAAAATGGTATGTTTATTAATTGTTCTTTTTGTTGTTTTTTTATTTTTTTATTTAAGTACCAACATGTAGGTGCCAATGCAGAGTCTAAAATTTAATATACACCGTCTCCTTTGTAGATATCTTGCATGTTGTTACAGAAGTTATTGTGGTATATGGAATTCATACCATAGTCTGTCAGGAAAGCAGAAACAATATGGAGGCAGGAGATGATAAAGAGATGTTAAATACACATTGGAGATAATATAGTGGGAGAAAGGAAGTAACTATGAGCAAACTTACTATGTAACACATAAAAGTTGCACAGTATATTTTAAGTCTCACTTTATATTATATCTATTTTGGTACTATTTCATAATTTACATATAAAAAAGAATAATGTCTCAAACAATTTTTTATTTTGAAATAAAAAATTATTGCTGCGTTTTTTCAAAATCTAAAAGAATTTCCAACATTAATTCATCTGGTATGTCTTCATTTGGATTCCATGATTCAATTTCTTCTACACAATTAACTAAGTCTTGGTCCAGAGAGTGATCCAAAAAGTCTAATTCATTAATGTCTTCTTTAGGATTGTTTTCCATATGAATTTCAAATGAAATATTAATTTCATTTTAGTGTCCTTCCATTTTCTTGCTGTAAATTGCATAAAAAATAAATATATCAGTAGAGATAGGGCACTGTTGGGTTTAAGTTCAGACAGGTACTTGTGAGTTTTTAACAGTGAAGTTATCTTTGGGCAGTGTATGGTTTCAGGCTTGAAGTAGAACTATTAAAAAGTGCCTGTGATGAAGCCTACGTAAATTCATAATTATACCAGAGAAGCCTAACTCAATCCATAATTATAATAGACAAGCCTATCTCAATGTCTAACTCTTACAGAGGGACAGTATATAACTATCTGAAAACGTTTTCCCAAATTAACGTAAAGTGCATAACATAGTTCTCCTTTCAAAATAACAACTTACCTTTTTCAAATTAGTTGAAGTTTTCTGTCAAACATTTTTCCAAATGTACCTCAGGTAGTATTAGTGAAAATGGCTGTGTTTCCCTCTCATTTTTCATATATATTCATGTACTTAACCAATCAAATGTCAGTACATAAAAGTACAAAATGTAAGTAACATTTTAATTGGTTGAAAATTCAAACAGTTTCATATGTGTTTTTGTCATGTAATTTACCTCAGGATATTTAGACAGGGCTACAGCCCAAATGGCTCAATGGAATACCACCAAATTTGGGTAAATGGTAGGGACTGCTATGTAGTAGGGCGTATTCTATATTTGGTGTAAGTGTCTCCAGTGGTTTTTCTGTAAATTACTTTCCCACCTTTTTTTTGGGAGCGCTTACTGGTGCGCGCCCCGGTACGCGCACCGGCAGCGTTACGGGAGTCCTCCATTTTGTGTTTCGGTAGAATTGAGACACAAGATGGAGGACAAACAACATTGGGAATGGGTAGAAGGGGCACGGTAGACACTTCCTGACCCTCTAGGTTTTCTGAGGGGGGTTTAGAAGGCCCATTTATGTCCCCCCACAAAAAAACATTTTTAAATTTTTCACGGGGGGAGCGCCCGGTACGCGCACCGGGGAGCGTACCGGGGAGCGTACTTTGGTAAAAAATAGTGAAAAAAGTTTGAAAAAGAAAATCATTATGAGTGATCAGAGGTAGGGTAGCTCTGAAAAGAGCTTTTGGGTTCTGTGGCTGATTTAAGTACCTACAAGTAGGTTCCAATGCACAGTCTTAAATTCAGGAGGAATATTCTATTCCCCTCATCTGAGAAGTGCACACCATCTCCTCTGTAGATGTCTTGCATGTTGTAACGCAAGTTGTTGTTGTATATTGAACCCATTCCATAGTCTCTCATGTAAGCAGAAACAGATTTATTCACATGTTTCCGTGCTTTCTCAAATTGTGGACAAAATTGGTTGGACCAGTTCCATTTCTGTCTTTGGCATATATTGGAATATACCAAGGCAGTTTGTGGAAAAAGTGTCATCAATTGATCAAAGGTGTCCTTTAAAAGCATTTCCAGACCAACCCCAGTCATAGTGCCCAAGTCATTTCCACCACAGTGCACTATTAAGAGGTCAGGGTTTGGCAAATGCAAAAAGGTTTTCACCAATGGTATCAATTGGTGACATCTCAATCCTCTCTGGCCAATCCACTTGATTTCCACATTTGATAAATCAAGGTTGTGATAATTTCTGCTTGCTGCATACCTTTGAGCCCAGTGGATGTAGCTATGTCCAATAATACATACAGAATACATGATGAGAGAAGGTTCTGGTGCAGTCAGATGAAGTGTGGGAATGAAATGGCAGTTGGAACAGTAGGAGTTTACAAAAAAATAATTTTGGAGTTTCCCTGCTGTTGAATTACAAGCAATGATTGGTGGATTCAGATAGTTGAAAACTGAAAGTTAGGGTGCATGGTTGTGTTGTATGTAAGAAGCAATTTGAATGGTTAAGAAAAAGTCACTAAAAGCAATATTGCCCTGGATAAGCTGGTGTATTGAGAGGTCAAACATCCTTGCTGACTTAATTTGCAACATTGTAGAATAAACCTTTGAACCTGAGAGTTCAGATAGGAGGGAGTTGCTATGGTAACAGATAGAAAGGTCTGAGAGGGGGAAGGGTGTTGGTTTGAAAATAGTGAGGGAAGACTTTTGATTGGTTGAAATAAGGCATATGTGTGTAGAATTAGAGATTTTCTATGCCAGTCTTGGTTTCAGTGTATTGAGTGCACACCTTTTGCTCTGCTAAAGAAAAATTGGTGTGTGTGTCTGACACTGTTCTCAATGTCCCAAAGTATTTGTAAAGGTAAGTAATGATTCATTTAATTTAGATAGAGACTTGTTTGCTCTATGGAGAATATTTGGAAGCAGATAGGGAAGTTTCAGTAGTGAAATTGATTGCTTGTACATAGGACTTGTGCCGTGTTTGTAAAAAGTTATTTAAAAAACGATTTTGGGGTAAAAGAATGGCTTTTATATTTTTGAGAAGTAATTAATAGTGTTTGTCTCATTAAATAAATATATTTGAACCTTTTAGAATGATGTCACTTGCATTACCTCAGATTTGGAAGCAGATTGAGATTCCTTTTTTATTGGTTTGTGGCATGTTTTTTGGAAATGCTTGCTATGAACATTTGCAAGATAGGGGATTTGTATTTTGTGAAACAGTGAGGTTTCAGTAGTGAAATTGAATGCTTGTACATAGGTCCTGTGTTGTGTTTCTAAAATGTTATTAAAAAAACGATTTTGGGAGCAAATCAATGGTATTTTCATTTGGCCCTTATTTATGATTGCCTTGTGCTGCCGGTGCATCACTTTAAACATGGGAAAAAAGTGACGCTCTGGTGGCGCAAGGACTTTCTAAATAAGGCCCTGAGTTTCTTTGCTGTTGGTTTGTGTCGTGCTTTTTGATAATGCTTGCTATGAACATTTGCAAGAAAGAGGATTTGTATTTTGGGAAACAGTGAGGTTTTAAAAGTGAAATTGAGTGCTTGTACATAGGTTCTGCGCTGTGTTTTTTAAATGTTATTCAAAAAACAATGTTTGGGGCAAATCAATGGTATTTACATTTGGCTCTTATTTATGATTGTCTTGTGGCGCCGGTATGTCACTTTTAACATGGGAAGAAAGTGACGCACTGGTGGCGCAAGGCCTTCATAAATAAGGCCTTGAGTTTCTTTGCTGTTGGTTTGTGTCTTGCTTTTTGATAATGCTTGATATCAACATTTGCAAGATAGAGGATTCGTATTTTGTGAAACAGTGAGGGTTCAGTAGTGAAATTGATTGCTTGTACATAGGATCTTCCCTGTGTTTCTAAAATGTTATTCAAAAAACGATTTTGGTGGCAAATCAATGGTATTTTCATTTGGCCCTTATTTATGATTGCCTTGTGCTGCCGGTGCATCACTTTAAACATGGGAAAAAAGTGACGCTCTGGTGGCGCAAGGCCTTCGTAAATAAGGCCCTGAGTTTGTTTGCTGTTGGTTTATTTTTTGCTTTTTGATAATGCTTGCTATGAACATTTGCAAGATAGAGGATTTGTATTTTGGGAAACAGTGAGGTTTCAAAAGTGATATTGAGTGGTTGTACATAGGTTCTGCGCAGTGTTTCTTAAATGTTATTCAAAAAACGATTTTGGGGGCAAATCAATGGTATTTACATTTGGCCCTTATTTATGATTGCCTTGTGGTGCCGGTACGTCACTTTTAACATGGGAAGAAAGTGACGCACTGGTGGCGTAAGGCCTTCATAAATAAGGCCCTGAGTTTTTTTGTTGTTGGTTTGTGTCTTGCTTTTTGATAATGCTTGATATCAACATTTGCAAGATAGAGGATTCGTATTTTGTAAAATAGTGAGGGTTCAGTAGTGAAATTGAGTGCTTGTTTATAAGATCTTCGCTGTGTTTCTAAAATGTTATTCAAAAAACGATTTTGGGGGCAAATCAATGGTATTTTCATTTGGCCCTTATTTATGATTGCCTTGTGCTGCCGGTGCATCACTTTAAACATGGGAAATAAGTGACGCTCTGGTGGCGCAAGGCCTTCATAAATAAGGCCCTGAGTTTGTTTGCTGTTGGTTTGTTTTTTGCTTTTGATAATGCTTGATATGAACATTTGCAAGATAGAGGATTTGTGTTTTGGGAAACAGTGAGGTCTCAAAAGTGATATTGAGTGCTTGTACATAGGTTCTGCGCAGTGTTTCTTAAATGTTATTCAAAAAACGATTTTAGGGGCAAATCAATGGTATTTACATTTGGCCCTTATTTATGATTGCCTTGTGGCGTCGGTACATCACTTTTAACATGGGAAGAAAGTGACGCACTGGTGGCGCAAGGCCTTCATAAATAAGGCCCTGAGTTTTTTTGTTGTTGGTTTGTGTCTTGCTTTTTATAATGCTTGATATCAACATTTGCAAGATAGAGGATTCATATTTTGTGAAATAGTGAGGGTTCAGTAGTGAAATTGAGTGCTTGTACATAGGGTCTTCGCTGTGTTTCTAAAATGTTATTCAAAAAACGATTTTGGGGGCAAATCAATGGTATTTTCATTTGGCCCTTATTTATGATTGCCTTGTGCTGCTGGTGCATCACTTTAAACATGGGAAATAAGTGACGCTCTGGTGATGCAAGGCCTTCATAAATAAGGCCCTGAGTTTGTTTGCTGTTGGTTTAATTTTTGCTTTTTGATAATGCTTGCTATGAACATTTGCAAGATAGAGGATTTGTATTTTGGGAAACAGTGAGGTTTCAAAAGTGATATTGAGTGGTTGTACATAGGTTCTGCGCAGTGTTTCTTAAATGTTACTCAAAAAGCGATTTTGGGGGCAAACCAATGGTATTTACATTTGGCCCTTATTTATGATTGCCTTGTGGCGCCGGTACGTCACTTTTAACATGGGAAGAAAGTGACGCACTGGTGGCGCAAGGCCTTCATAAATAAGGCCCTGAGTTTTTTTGTTGTTGGTTTGTGTCTTGCTTTTTGATAATGCTTGATATCAACATTTGCAAGATAGAGGATTCGTATTTTGTGAAATAGTGAGGGTTCAGTAGTGAAATTGAGTGCTTGTACATAGGATCTTCGCTGTGTTTCTAACATGTTATTCAAAAAACGATTTTGAGGGCAAATCAATGGTATTTTCATTTGGCCCTTATTTATGATTGCCTTGTGCTGCTGGTGCATCACTTTAAACATGGGAAATAAGTGACGCTCTGGTGGCGCAAGGCCTTCATAAATAAGGCCCTGAGTTTGTTTGCTGTTGGTTTGTTTTTTGCTTTTTGATAATGCTTGCTATGAACATTTGCAAGATAGAGGATTTGTATTTTGGGAAACAGTGAGGTTTCAAAAGTGATATTGAGTGGTTATACATAGGTTCTGCGCAGTGTTTCTTAAATGTTATTCAAAAAACGATTTTGGGGGCAAATCAATGGTATTTACATTTGGCCCTTATTTATGATTACCTTGTGCTGCCGGTGCATCACTTTAAACATGGGAAATAAGTGACGCTCTGGTGGCGCAAGGCCTTCATAAATAAGGCCCTGAGTTTGTTTGCTGTTGGTTTGTTTTTTGCTTTTTGATAATGCTTGCTATGAACATTTGCAAGATAGAGGATTTGTATTTTGGGAAACAGTGAGGTTTCAAAAGTGATATTGAGTGGTTGTACATAGGTTCTGCGCAGTGTTTCTTAAATGTTATTCAAAAAACGATTTTGGGGGCAAATCAATGGTATTTACATTTGGCCGTTATTTATGATTGTCTTGTGGCGCCGGTATGTCACTTTTAACATGGGAAGAAAGTGACGCACTGGTGGCGCAAGGCCTTCATAAATAAGGCCCCGAGTTTTTTTGTTGTTGGTCTGTGTCTTGCTTTTTGATAATGCTTGATATCAACATTTGCAAGATAGAGGATTTGTATTTTGGGAAACAGTGAGGTTTCAAAAGTGATATTGAGTGGTTGTACATAGGTTCTGCGCAGTGTTTCTTAAATGTTATTCAAAAAACGATTTTGGGGGCAAATCAATGGTATTTACATTTGGCCGTTATTTATGATTGTCTTGTGGCGCCGGTATGTCACTTTTAACATGGGAAGAAAGTGAGGCACTGGTGGCGCAAGGCCTTCATAAATAAGGCCCTGAGTTTTTTTGTTGTTGGTCTGTGTCTTGCTTTTTGATAATGCTTGATATCAACATTTGCAAGATAGAGGATTCGTATTTTGTGAAATAGTGAGGGTTCAGTAGTGAAATTGAGTGCTTGTACATAGGATCTTCGCTGTGTTTCTAAAATGTTATTCAAAAAACGATTTTGGGGGCAAATCAATGGTATTTTCATTTGGCCCTTATTTATGATTGCCTTGTGCTGCCGGTGCATCACTTTAAACATGGGAAATAAGTGACGCTCTGGTAGCACAAGGCCTTCATAAATAAGGCCCTGAGTTTGTTTGCTGTTGGTTTGTTTTTTGCTTTTTGATAATGCTTGCTATGAACATTTGCAAGATAGAGGATTTGTATTTTGGGAAACAGTGAGGTTTCAAAAGTGATATTGAGTGGTTGTACATAGGTTCTGCCCAGTGTTTCTTAAATGTTATTCAAAAAACGATTTTGGGGGCAAATCAATGGTATTTACATTTGGCCCTTATTTATGATTGCCTTGTGGCACCGATGCGTCTCTTTTAACATGGGACGCACTGGTGGCGCAAGGCCTTCATAAATAAGGCCCTGAGTTGCTGTGGTATAAACTTTAATATGTTGCAAATTAGTGTTTATATCGTTTGCTTTTTGTCATTACTTTGTTGTTTGCTAATAGTGGTCTTTAATGTGTTATTTTTTTCAGAACCACAGATTGAAATCAACATTTTAAAAGCAAGCAAAAATGCCGTCAAGGCAATGAGGTAGAAAAAATACCATACGTAAAAGAACAAAATCAGCAAAGGAACTAAAGGAATCCTCTACAACAAGTACTTCAAAAAACACCAGAAAAGCTCCTGGCAAGACAATTAAGTCTTTTCTTCGCAACTTATGTAGATCAAAAAGAAATGTTAACGGTAATGTGAAGATCCAGAAGCAGAGAGCAAATCTAATAAGGAAGGAGAGGCCCTCAAAAAATGTCTCTATTGGAGCAGGAGAGAAGGGTATGGATAGCAATAGAAGGTTAAATTAATTTAGGGACATTCGTAGACAAATGTTTCGCAATAGGGTAGTTTTAAATTTGCTAAAAAATGAAAAGAAAGGTAAACAGAGAGCTGCTTTTTACAAGAAAAAGAAAAGTGTAGAGAAGATTGTTGATCAGGCTTTTGAAGTTAAGAAAAAAATATTTATTTTAGTAATCAATAGAATTAGGATACTTAATAAGGCAATTGATGTTTTCAAATTGAACAGTAGATGGAAAAGAATTATTAATCGGACTAATTTTTGTGAAGTATTTTCTGGAGAATGGATACATAGTTCAAGTTCTGAGCCATTTTTTAATGAGGAGAGTTACTTTCAGGAAAATGATTTGGTGCATGCAGTTGACACCAGTGGTCGAGCATATGAGGTGAAAGATGGTTGTGTGATGGAAAAAGAGAAACTTATGTCTAGAGATGCAGAAGAGGTGTTAGGTGATGAAGTTTTAGGGAGACGTACTAAGGGTCCAGTGTACACATCGAAGTGCAGTAGTATTTGTAGTGTGCGACAGGATTCAATCGATTTGCTTCGAAATTTCTTACGTACATATAGTAAGAAAAGTCTAAAACAAAAAATGAAGATCTTGCAAGAGTTAGATCCTTGCAGAGTGAGAGAAAACACAGGTTTGCATGGGCATTCACTGGCTTGTCTTTCTAGAAAAGTATGTCAGAGTGTTTTTCATCATTTTAGGATGTTAACAGTGCATCATAATAAGGTGAGGAAATTAGTGAGAAGGTTGTATTATGCAAAAAGTCCAACACTTAAGCTTAAACAGTTAAACAGTGCTCTTTTGCATGGATCTGAAGTAGATGTGAAGACTATTTGTGAAGAAATTGAGTTTTGTTATTTTGGGAACAAAGAGGACAGTGTAGAAATGGATATAGTAATGGATGGTAATGTGGAAGACAATGTACAGATTTCAAGTACAGAAAAATTTGACGAGGAAATTACCAAGTTTAAGGTGAAATCAAGTGAAAGGCCTAATTTAACTTGTGTGTGTTGTCGACGGACTCATTATAAGATTCAGACTAGGTTAGTTGATTTATATGCAAAATCTGAATTGGAAAATAATAGTGAATGGAAGGATTTTGTAAGTTATTTGTTGGTGGAGAATTCTTTTGATTTGAGTTTTGATCAGTGTATTTGTAATTATTGTTTGAAAAAATTTAATGAAAATAGAATGCCTGCTAGAGCTGCTCATAATAATCTTCAGTTGATAGATATTCCTTCTGAATTGATGGATTTAAATACTTATGAATCAATTTTGATTCAATGTGTCCATCCTTTTCAAGCTATTGTTCGCATGGAGCCTAAGATAGGGAAATTACCTCCTACAGATTTACAAAGAGGATTAACCCCTTCGCTGCTAGGCCTTTTCCCCTCCTGTGCTAAGCCCTTTTTTGGCGATTTGGGGTAGTGCGCGCTTAGGCCCTTGTAACTTTTTGACCACATAAGGTATCCACGCCAAATTTGCGTCCTTTTCTTCCAACATCATGTGGATTCTAAAGGTGCCCAGGGTTTGTGGATTACCTTGGAGGGGTCCCAGAAATTAACCAAAATATAGTGATTTTTTTGTTTTTTTCAGAAAAATGGGAAAAACGGCCTGCAAATGAAAGCCTCTGGGTTTTTCCCTGAAAATGTTATCAAAAAAGGGTTTGTGGGGCTGAAATCTCCATTTTCTCAGCTTTTAGGAAATGACAGTCTTTTGTCAGAGAACCGACATTTTTCACACAGTTTTGGCATTTTTCTGGGACATAGCCTATTTTTGCTATTTTTAGAGCTTTCCACCTCCTTCCAGTTAATGGTAGAAATGAGTTTGAAAGCAATAATGGATCCTAGAAAGCTGTACATTTTCAAAAAGTAGATAAAATTCTGAATTCAGAAAGGGGTCATTTGTCTAAATCCATGAAGGTTTCTTTATAGAAACTAACAGTTAAATATTGGAATAATTGAAAATTTGTTGAAAAAAACAGCCTTTTGTCTCAACGTTTTCACCTATAACTTTTTCTAGTTTTGACAGCTCTTAGAAAGCAATATACCGTTACATCCGTTAGACCTTCCTGGTTGTGGGGATATATAGGACTTGTAGTTTCACCAAGAACCCGCGAACCCAGATCCAAAAACTGAGCAGCAACTTGCAATGGTATTTTTTCATTTACTGGGTATAGAGCACTTTGTCTTGGAAAATGTATACATGGAAAAATCTGTATGAAAGACACCTATGTATTTCTGAATTGGGTACAAAATATAGAGTTCAGAAACAGTATATTATTGCTAATTTTCAAAATTGGGAATACTCATACTAGCATGAGAATTATTGGTCATTTTTCAAAATTATATTTTTTTTACACAATGTCTTTCATTGAAAGGGAGAAATGCGCAAAAGCTCAATTGGTAATAACAGTTGATTTACAAATCTGAATTACCCCAAGTCTCCCGATAAAAACGGTACCTCACTTGTGTGGGTCGCCCTTGTGCCTGCGACAGGAAACGGCGCAAAATGCAAAGTGGTGACACCTAAATTTTGCAGTTACAAATTGACCCTTTTTTAGCAAAGTGCCTACCTGTAGTTTTTGCACCCTGGCTCTGCCGGCACCTAGGGAAACCTAGCAAACCTATACATTTTTGAAAAGTAGACACCCAGGGGAATTCAGGATGGGGTGACTTGACTGCCTACCACCAGGTCTTGTTACCCAGAATCCCTTGCAAACCTACGAATTTGACAAAAAAAACACATTTTCCTCACATTTCTGTGGAGGAAAGTTCTGGAATCTGCTTGGATCAACAAATTTCCACCCACCCAGTGTTCCCCCACGTCTCCCAAAAACAATGGTACCTCACTTGCTTGGGTAGGCATAGTGGCTGCGACACGAAACAGCGCAAAACGCAACGTGGTCGCACCTCAATTTCCCAGTGAAATCTTGCGCTCTTTGGACAAAGAGACTACCTTTGGTTTTTGAGCCCTAGCTCTGCCAGCACCTAGGGAAACCTAGCAAACCTATACATTTTTGAAAAGTAGACACCCAGGGGAATTTAGGATGGGGTCACTCGACTACCTACCCCCAGGTTCTCTTACCCAGAATCCCTTGCAAAGCTAAGAAATTGGAAAAAAAACGCATTTTCCTCACATTTCTGTGGTGGAAAGTTCCGGAATCTACGTGGATCAACAAATTTCCACCCACCCAGCGTTCCCCCAGGTCTCCCGAGAAAAATGGTACCTCACTTGCGTGGGTAGGCATAGTGGCTGCGACAGGAAACAGTGCAAAACGCAACGTGGTCACAACTCAATTTTTCAGTGAAATTGTGCACGTTTTGGGCAAAGAGACTACCTTTTGTTTTTTGAACCCTAGCTCTGCCGGCACCTAGGGAAACCTAGCAAACCTATACATTTTTGAAAAGTAGACACCCAGGGGAATTCAGGATGGGGTCACTCGACTGCCTACCCCCAGGTTCTCTTACCCAGAATCCCTTGCAAAGCTAAGAAATTGGAAAAAAAACGCATTTTCCTCACATTTCTGTGGTGGAAAGTTCCGGAATCTGCGTGGATCAACAAATTTCCACCCACCCAGCGTTCCCCCAGGTCTCCCGATAAAAATTGTACCTCACTTGCGTGGGTAGGCATAGTGGCTGCGACAGGAAACAGTGCAAAACGCAACGTGGTCACAACTCAATTTTTCAGTGAAATTGTGCACGTTTTGGGCAAAGAGACTACCTTTTGTTTTTGAACCCTAGCTCTGCCGGCACCTAGGGAAACCTAGCAAACCTATACATTTTTGAAAAGTAGACACCCAGGGGAAATCAGGATGGGGTCACTCGACTGCCTACCCCCAGGTTCTCTTACCCAGAATCCCTTGCAAAGCTAAGAAATTGGAGAAAAAAAACGCATTTTCCTCACATTTCTGTGGTGGAAAGTTCCGGAATCTGCGTGGATCAACAAATTTCCACCCACCCAGCGTTCCCCCAGGTCTCTCGAGAAAAATGGTACCTCACTTGCCTGGGTAGGCATAGTGGCTGCGACAGGAAACAGTGCAAAACGCAACGTGGTCACAACTCAATTTTTCAGTGAAATTGTGCACGTTTTGGGCAAAGAGACTACCTTTTGTTTTTGAACCCTAGCTCTGCCGGCACCTAGGGAAACCTAGCAAACCTATACATTTTTGAAAAGTAGACACCCAGGGGAATTCAGGATGGGGTCACTCGACTGCCTACCCCCAGGTTCTCTTACCCAGAATCCCTTGCAAAGCTAAATAATTGGGAAAAAAAACGCATTTTCCTCACATTTCTGTGGTGGAAAGTTCCGGAATCTGCAAGGATCAACAAATTTCCACCCACCCAGCGTTCCCCCAGGTCTCCCGAGAAAAATGGTACCTCACTTGTGTGGGTAGGCATAGTGGCTGCGACAGGAAACAGTGCAAAACGCAACGTGGTCACAACTCAATTTTTCAGTGAAATTGTGCACGTTTTGGGCAAAGAGACTACCTTTTGTTTTTGAACCCTAGCTCTGCCGGCACCTAGGGAAACCTAGCAAACCTATACATTTTTGAAAAGTAGACACCCAGGGAAATTCAGGATGGGGTCACTCGACTGCCTACCCCCAGGTTCTCTTACCCAGAATCCCTTGCAAAGCTAAGAAATTGGAAAAAAAAGACGCATTTTCCTCACATTTCGGTGGTGGAAAGTTCCGGAATCTGCGTGGATCAACAAATTTCCACCCACCCAGCGTTCCCCCAGGTCTCCCGAGAAAAATGGTACCTCACTTGCCTGGGTAGGCATAGTGGCTGCGACAGGAAACAGTGCAAAACGCAACGTGGTCACAACTCAATTTTTCAGTGAAATTGTGCACGTTTTGGGCAAAGAGACTACCTTTTGTGTTTGAACCCTAGCTCTGCCGGCACCTAGGGAAACCTAGCAAACCTATACATTTTTGAAAAGTAGACACCCAGGGGAATTCAGGATGGGGTCACTCGACTGCCTACCCCCAGGTTCTCTTACCCAGAATCCCTTGCAAAGCTAAGAAATTGGAAAAAAAACGCATTTTCCTCACATTTCTGTGGTGGAAAGTTCCGGAATCTGCGTGGATCAACAAATTTCCACCCACCCAGCGTTCCCCCAGGTCTCCCGATAAAAATTGTACCTCACTTGCGTGGGTAGGCATAGTGGCTGCGACAGGAAACAGTGCAAAACGCAACGTGGTCACAACTCAATTTTTCAGTGAAATTGTGCACGTTTTGGGCAAAGAGACTACCTTTTGTTTTTGAACCCTAGCTCTGCCGGCACCTAGGGAAACCTAGCAAACCTATACATTTTTGAAAAGTAGACACCCAGGGGAAATCAGGATGGGGTCACTCGACTGCCTACCCCCAGGTTCTCTTACCCAGAATCCCTTGCAAAGCTAAGAAATTGGAGAAAAAAAACGCATTTTCCTCACATTTCTGTGGTGGAAAGTTCCGGAATCTGCGTGGATCAACAAATTTCCACCCACCCAGCGTTCCCCCAGGTCTCTCGAGAAAAATGGTACCTCACTTGCCTGGGTAGGCATAGTGGCTGCGACAGGAAACAGTGCAAAACGCAACGTGGTCACAACTCAATTTTTCAGTGAAATTGTGCACGTTTTGGGCAAAGAGACTACCTTTTGTTTTTGAACCCTAGCTCTGCCGGCACCTAGGGAAACCTAGCAAACCTATACATTTTTGAAAAGTAGACACCCAGGGGAATTCAGGATGGGGTCACTCGACTGCCTACCCCCAGGTTCTCTTACCCAGAATCCCTTGCAAAGCTAAATAATTGGGAAAAAAAACGCATTTTCCTCACATTTCTGTGGTGGAAAGTTCCGGAATCTGCAAGGATCAACAAATTTCCACCCACCCAGCGTTCCCCCAGGTCTCCGGAGAAAAATGGTACCTCACTTGTGTGGGTAGGCATAGTGGCTGCGACAGGAAACAGTGCAAAACGCAACGTGGTCACAACTCAATTTTTCAGTGAAATTGTGCACGTTTTGGGCAAAGAGACTACCTTTTGTTTTTGAACCCTAGCTCTGCCGGCACCTAGGGAAACCTAGCAAACCTATACATTTTTGAAAAGTAGACACCCAGGGAAATTCAGGATGGGGTCACTCGACTGCCTACCCCCAGGTTCTCTTACCCAGAATCCCTTGCAAAGCTAAGAAATTGGAAAAAAAGACGCATTTTCCTCACATTTCGGTGGTGGAAAGTTCCGGAATCTGCGTGGATCAACAAATTTCCACCCACCCAGCGTTCCCCCAGGTCTCCCGAGAAAAATGGTACCTCACTTGCCTGGGTAGGCATAGTGGCTGCGACAGGAAACAGTGCAAAACGCAACGTGGTCACAACTCAATTTTTCAGTGAAATTGTGCACGTTTTGGGCAAAGAGACTACCTTTTGTGTTTGAACCCTAGCTCTGCCGGCACCTAGGGAAACCTAGCAAACCTATACATTTTTGAAAAGTAGACACCCAGGGAAATTCAGGATGGGGTCACTCGACTGCCTACCCCCAGGTTCTCTTACCCAGAATCCCTTGCAAAGCTAAGAAATTGGAAAAAAAAACGCATTTTCCTCACATTTCTGTGGTGGAAAGTTCCAGAATCTGCGTGGATCAACAAATTTCCACCCACCCAGCGTTCCCCCAGGTCTCCCGAGAAAAATGGTACCTCACTTGCGTGGGTAGGCATAGTGGCTGCGACAGGAAACAGTGCAAAACGCAACTAGGTCACAACTCAATTTATCAGTGAAATTGTGCACGTTTTGGGCAAAGAGACTACCTTTTGTTTTTGAACCCTAGCTCTGCCGGCACCTAGGGAAACCTAGCAAACCTATACATTTTTGAAAAGTAGACACCCAGGGGAATTCAGGATGGGGTCACTCGACTGCCTACCCCCAGGTTCTCTTACCCAGAATCCCTTGCAAAGCTAAGAAATTGGAGAAAAAAAACGCATTTTCCTCACATTTCTGTGGTGGGAAGTTCCGGAATCTGCGTGGATCAACAAATTTCCACGCACCCAGCGTTCCCCTAGGTCTCCCGAGAAAAATGGTACCTCACTTGCCTGGGTAGGCATAGTGGCTGCGACAGGAAACAGTGCAAAACGCAATGTGGTCACAACTCAATTTTTCAGTGAAATTGTGCACGTTTTGGGCAAAGAGACTACCTTTTGTTTTTGAACCCTAGCTCTGCCGGCACCTAGGGAAACCTAGCAAACCTATACATTTTTGAAACGTAGACACCCAGGGGAATTCAGGATGGGGTCACTCGACTGCCTACCCCCAGGTTCTCTTACCCAGAATCCCTTGCAAAGCTAAAAAATTGGGAAAAAAACCGCATTTTCCTCACATTTCTGTGGTGGAAAGTTCCTGAATCTGCGTGGATCCACAAATTTCCACCCACCCAGCGTTCCCCCAGGTCTCCCGAGAAAAATGGTACCTCACTTGTGTGGGTAGGCATAGTGGCTGCGACAGGAAACAGTGCAAAACGCAACGTGGTCACAACTCAATTTTTCAGTGAAATTGTGCACGTTTTGGGCAAAGAGACTACCTTTTGTTTTTGAACCCTAGCTCTGCCGGCACCTAGGGAAACCTAGCAAACCTATACATTTTTGAAAAGTAGACACCCAGGGGAAATCAGGATGGGGTCACTCGACTGCCTACCCCCAGGTTCTCTTACCCAGAATCCCTTGCAAAGCTAAGAAATTGGAGAAAAAAAACGCATTTTCCTCACATTTCTGTGGTGGAAAGTTCCGGAATCTGCGTGGATCAACAAATTTCCACCCACCCAGCGTTCCCCCAGGTCTCTCGAGAAAAATGGTACCTCACTTGCCTGGGTAGGCATAGTGGCTGCGACAGGAAACAGTGCAAAACGCAACGTGGTCACAACTCAATTTTTCAGTGAAATTGTGCACGTTTTGGGCAAAGAGACTACCTTTTGTTTTTGAACCCTAGCTCTGCCGGCACCTAGGGAAACCTAGCAAACCTATACATTTTTGAAAAGTAGACACCCAGGGAAATTCAGGATGGGGTCACTCGACTGCCTACCCCCAGGTTCTCTTACCCAGAATCCCTTGCAAAGCTAAACAATTGGGAAAAAAAACGCATTTTCCTCACATTTCTGTGGTGGAAAGTTCCGGAATCTGCGTGGATCAACAAATTTTCACCCACCCAGCGTTCCCCCAGGTCTCCCGAGAAAAATGGTACCTCACTTGTGTGGGTAGGCATAGTGGCTGCGACAGGAAACAGTGCAAAACGCAACGTGGTCACAACTCAATTTTTCAGTGAAATTGTGCACGTTTTGGGCAAAGAGACTACCTTTTGTTTTTGAACCCTAGCTCTGCCGGCACCTAGGGAAACCTAGCAAACCTATACATTTTTGAAAAGTAGACACCCAGGGAAATTCAGGATGGGGTCACTCGACTGCCTACCCCCAGGTTCTCTTACCCAGAATCCCTTGCAAAGCTAAGAAATTGGAAAAAAAAGACGCATTTTCCTCACATTTCGGTGGTGGAAAGTTCCGGAATCTGCGTGGATCAACAAATTTCCACCCACCCAGCGTTCCCCCAGGTCTCCCGAGAAAAATGGTACCTCACTTGCCTGGGTAGGCATAGTGGCTGCGACAGGAAACAGTGCAAAACGCAACGTGGTCACAACTCAATTTTTCAGTGAAATTGTGCACGTTTTGGGCAAAGAGACTACCTTTTGTGTTTGAACCCTAGCTCTGCCGGCACCTAGGGAAACCTAGCAAACCTATACATTTTTGAAAAGTAGACACCCAGGGAAATTCAGGATGGGGTCACTCGACTGCCTACCCCCAGGTTCTCTTACCCAGAATCCCTTGCAAAGCTAAGAAATTGGAAAAAAAAACGCATTTTCCTCACATTTCTGTGGTGGAAAGTTCCAGAATCTGCGTGGATCAACAAATTTCCACCCACCCAGCGTTCCCCCAGGTCTCCCGAGAAAAATGGTACCTCACTTGCGTGGGTAGGCATAGTGGCTGCGACAGGAAACAGTGCAAAACGCAACTAGGTCACAACTCAATTTATCAGTGAAATTGTGCACGTTTTGGGCAAAGAGACTACCTTTTGTTTTTGAACCCTAGCTCTGCCGGCACCTAGGGAAACCTAGCAAACCTATACATTTTTGAAAAGTAGACACCCAGGGGAATTCAGGATGGGGTCACTCGACTGCCTACCCCCAGGTTCTCTTACCCAGAATCCCTTGCAAAGCTAAGAAATTGGAGAAAAAAAACGCATTTTCCTCACATTTCTGTGGTGGGAAGTTCCGGAATCTGCGTGGATCAACAAATTTCCACGCACCCAGCGTTCCCCTAGGTCTCCCGAGAAAAATGGTACCTCACTTGCCTGGGTAGGCATAGTGGCTGCGACAGGAAACAGTGCAAAACGCAATGTGGTCACAACTCAATTTTTCAGTGAAATTGTGCACGTTTTGGGCAAAGAGACTACCTTTTGTTTTTGAACCCTAGCTCTGCCGGCACCTAGGGAAACCTAGCAAACCTATACATTTTTGAAACGTAGACACCCAGGGGAATTCAGGATGGGGTCACTCGACTGCCTACCCCCAGGTTCTCTTACCCAGAATCCCTTGCAAAGCTAAAAAATTGGGAAAAAAACCGCATTTTCCTCACATTTCTGTGGTGGAAAGTTCCTGAATCTGCGTGGATCCACAAATTTCCACCCACCCAGCGTTCCCCCAGGTCTCCCGAGAAAAATGGTACCTCACTTGTGTGGGTAGGCATAGTGGCTGCGACAGGAAACAGTGCAAAACGCAACGTGGTCACAACTCAATTTTTCAGTGAAATTGTGCACGTTTTGGGCAAAGAGACTACCTTTTGTTTTTGAACCCTAGCTCTGCCGGCACCTAGGGAAACCTAGCAAACCTATACATTTTTGAAAAGTAGACACCCAGGGGAAATCAGGATGGGGTCACTCGACTGCCTACCCCCAGGTTCTCTTACCCAGAATCCCTTGCAAAGCTAAGAAATTGGAGAAAAAAAACGCATTTTCCTCACATTTCTGTGGTGGAAAGTTCCGGAATCTGCGTGGATCAACAAATTTCCACCCACCCAGCGTTCCCCCAGGTCTCTCGAGAAAAATGGTACCTCACTTGCCTGGGTAGGCATAGTGGCTGCGACAGGAAACAGTGCAAAACGCAACGTGGTCACAACTCAATTTTTCAGTGAAATTGTGCACGTTTTGGGCAAAGAGACTACCTTTTGTTTTTGAACCCTAGCTCTGCCGGCACCTAGGGAAACCTAGCAAACCTATACATTTTTGAAAAGTAGACACCCAGGGAAATTCAGGATGGGGTCACTCGACTGCCTACCCCCAGGTTCTCTTACCCAGAATCCCTTGCAAAGCTAAACAATTGGGAAAAAAAACGCATTTTCCTCACATTTCTGTGGTGGAAAGTTCCGGAATCTGCGTGGATCAACAAATTTTCACCCACCCAGCGTTCCCCCAGGTCTCCCGAGAAAAATGGTACCTCACTTGTGTGGGTAGGCATAGTGGCTGCGACAGGAAACAGTGCAAAACGCAACGTGGTCACAACTCAATTTTTCAGTGAAATTGTGCACGTTTTGGGCAAAGAGACTACCTTTTGTTTTTGAACCCTAGCTCTGCCGGCACCTAGGGAAACCTAGCAAACCTATACATTTTTGAAAAGTAGACACCCAGGGAAATTCAGGATGGGGTCACTCGACTGCCTACCCCCAGGTTCTCTTACCCAGAATCCCTTGCAAAGCTAAGAAATTGGAAAAAAAAGACGCATTTTCCTCACATTTCGGTGGTGGAAAGTTCCGGAATCTGCGTGGATCAACAAATTTCCACCCACCCAGCGTTCCCCCAGGTCTCCCGAGAAAAATGGTACCTCACTTGCCTGGGTAGGCATAGTGGCTGCGACAGGAAACAGTGCAAAACGCAACGTGGTCACAACTCAATTTTTCAGTGAAATTGTGCACGTTTTGGGCAAAGAGACTACCTTTTGTGTTTGAACCCTAGCTCTGCCGGCACCTAGGGAAACCTAGCAAACCTATACATTTTTGAAAAGTAGACACCCAGGGAAATTCAGGATGGGGTCACTCGACTGCCTACCCCCAGGTTCTCTTACCCAGAATCCCTTGCAAAGCTAAGAAATTGGAAAAAAAAACGCATTTTCCTCACATTTCTGTGGTGGAAAGTTCCAGAATCTGCGTGGATCAACAAATTTCCACCCACCCAGCGTTCCCCCAGGTCTCCCGAGAAAAATGGTACCTCACTTGCGTGGGTAGGCATAGTGGCTGCGACAGGAAACAGTGCAAAACGCAACTAGGTCACAACTCAATTTATCAGTGAAATTGTGCACGTTTTGGGCAAAGAGACTACCTTTTGTTTTTGAACCCTAGCTCTGCCGGCACCTAGGGAAACCTAGCAAACCTATACATTTTTGAAAAGTAGACACCCAGGGGAATTCAGGATGGGGTCACTCGACTGCCTACCCCCAGGTTCTCTTACCCAGAATCCCTTGCAAAGCTAAGAAATTGGAGAAAAAAAACGCATTTTCCTCACATTTCTGTGGTGGGAAGTTCCGGAATCTGCGTGGATCAACAAATTTCCACGCACCCAGCGTTCCCCTAGGTCTCCCGAGAAAAATGGTACCTCACTTGCCTGGGTAGGCATAGTGGCTGCGACAGGAAACAGTGCAAAACGCAATGTGGTCACAACTCAATTTTTCAGTGAAATTGTGCACGTTTTGGGCAAAGAGACTACCTTTTGTTTTTGAACCCTAGCTCTGCCGGCACCTAGGGAAACCTAGCAAACCTATACATTTTTGAAACGTAGACACCCAGGGGAATTCAGGATGGGGTCACTCGACTGCCTACCCCCAGGTTCTCTTACCCAGAATCCCTTGCAAAGCTAAAAAATTGGGAAAAAAACCGCATTTTCCTCACATTTCTGTGGTGGAAAGTTCCTGAATCTGCGTGGATCCACAAATTTCCACCCACCCAGCGTTCCCCCAGGTCTCCCGAGAAAAATGGTACCTCACTTGTGTGGGTAGGCATAGTGGCTGCGACAGGAAACAGTGCAAAACGCAACGTGGTCACAACTCAATTTTTCAGTGAAATTGTGCACGTTTTGGGCAAAGAGACTACCTTTTGTTTTTGAACCCTAGCTCTGCCGGCACCTAGGGAAACCTAGCAAACCTATACATTTTTGAAAAGTAGACACCCAGGGGAAATCAGGATGGGGTCACTCGACTGCCTACCCCCAGGTTCTCTTACCCAGAATCCCTTGCAAAGCTAAGAAATTGGAGAAAAAAAACGCATTTTCCTCACATTTCTGTGGTGGAAAGTTCCGGAATCTGCGTGGATCAACAAATTTCCACCCACCCAGCGTTCCCCCAGGTCTCTCGAGAAAAATGGTACCTCACTTGCCTGGGTAGGCATAGTGGCTGCGACAGGAAACAGTGCAAAACGCAACGTGGTCACAACTCAATTTTTCAGTGAAATTGTGCACGTTTTGGGCAAAGAGACTACCTTTTGTTTTTGAACCCTAGCTCTGCCGGCACCTAGGGAAACCTAGCAAACCTATACATTTTTGAAAAGTAGACACCCAGGGAAATTCAGGATGGGGTCACTCGACTGCCTACCCCCAGGTTCTCTTACCCAGAATCCCTTGCAAAGCTAAACAATTGGGAAAAAAAACGCATTTTCCTCACATTTCTGTGGTGGAAAGTTCCGGAATCTGCGTGGATCAACAAATTTTCACCCACCCAGCGTTCCCCCAGGTCTCCCGAGAAAAATGGTACCTCACTTGTGTGGGTAGGCATAGTGGCTGCGACAGGAAACAGTGCAAAACGCAACGTGGTCACAACTCAATTTTTCAGTGAAATTGTGCACGTTTTGGGCAAAGAGACTACCTTTTGTTTTTGAACCCTAGCTCTGCCGGCACCTAGGGAAACCTAGCAAACCTATACATTTTTGAAAAGTAGACACCCAGGGAAATTCAGGATGGGGTCACTCGACTGCCTACCCCCAGGTTCTCTTACCCAGAATCCCTTGCAAAGCTAAGAAATTGGAAAAAAAAGACGCATTTTCCTCACATTTCGGTGGTGGAAAGTTCCGGAATCTGCGTGGATCAACAAATTTCCACACACCCAGCGTTCCCCCAGGTCTCCCGAGAAAAATGGTACCTCACTTGCCTGGGTAGGCATAGTGGCTGCGACAGGAAACAGTGCAAAACGCAACGTGGTCACAACTCAATTTTTCAGTGAAATTGTGCACGTTTTGGGCAAAGAGACTACCTTTTGTGTTTGAACCCTAGCTCTGCCGGCACCTAGGGAAACCTAGCAAACCTATACATTTTTGAAAAGTAGACACCCAGGGAAATTCAGGATGGGGTCACTCGACTGCCTACCCCCAGGTTCTCTTACCCAGAATCCCTTGCAAAGCTAAGAAATTGGAAAATAAAACGCATTTTCCTCACATTTCTGTGGTGGAAAGTTCCAGAATCTGCGTGGATCAACAAATTTCCACCCACCCAGCGTTCCCCCAGGTCTCCTGAGAAAAATGGTACCTCACTTGCGTGGGTAGGCATAGTGGCTGCGACAGGAAACAGTGCAAAACGCAACGTGGTCACAACTCAATTTATCAGTGAAATTGTGCACGTTTTGGGCAAAGAGACTACCTTTTGTTTTTGAACCCTAGCTCTGCCGGCACCTAGGGAAACCTAGCAAACCTATACATTTTTGAAAAGTAGACACCCAGGGGAATTCAGGATGGGGTCACTCGACTGCCTACCCCCAGGTTCTCTTACCCAGAATCCCTTGCAAAGCTAAGAAATTGGAGAAAAAAAACGCATTTTCCTCACATTTCTGTGGTGGAAAGTTCCGGAATCTGCGTGGATCAACAAATTTCCACGCACCCAGCGTTTCCCTAGGTCTCCCGAGAAAAATGGTACCTCACTTGCCTGGGTAGGCATAGTGGCTGCGACAGGAAACAGTGCAAAACGCAATGTGGTCACAACTCAATTTTTCAGTGAAATTGTGCACGTTTTGGGCAAAGAGACTACCTTTTGTTTTTGAACCCTAGCTCTGCCGGCACCTAGGGAAACCTAGCAAACCTATACATTTTTGAAACGTAGATACCCAGGGGAATTCAGGATGGGGTCACTCGACTGCCTACCCCCAGGTTCTCTTACCCAGAATCCCTTGCAAAGCTAAAAAATTGGGAAAAAAAACGCATTTTCCTCACATTTCTGTGGTGGAAAGTTCCTGAATCTGCGTGGATCCACAAATTTCCACCCACCCAGCGTTCCCCCAGGTCTCCCGAGAAAAATGGTACCTCACTTGTGTGGGTAGGCATAGTGGCTGCGACAGGAAACAGTGCAAAACGCAACGTGGTCACAACTCAATTTTTCAGTGAAATTGTGCACGTTTTGGGCAAAGAGACTACCTTTTGTTTTTGAACCCTAGCTCTGCCGGCACCTAGGGAAACCTAGCAAACCTATACATTTTTGAAAAGTAGACACCCAGGGGAATTCAGGATGGGGTCATTCGACTGCCTACCCCCAGGTTCTCTTACCCAGAATCCCTTGCAAAGCAAAGAAATTGGAAAAAAAAGACGCATTTTCCTCACATTTCGGTGGTGGAAAGTTCCGGAATCTGCGTGGATCAACAAATTTCCACCCACCCAGCGTTCCCCCAGGTCTCCCGAGAAAAATGGTACCTCACTTGCCTGGGTAGGCATAGTGGCTGCGACAGGAAACAGTGCAAAACGCAACGTGGTCACAACTCAATTTTTCAGTGAAATTGTGCACGTTTTGGGCAAAGAGACTACCTTTTGTGTTTGAACCCTAGCTCTGCCGGCACCTAGGGAAACCTAGAAAACCTATACATTTTTGAAAAGTAGACACCCAGGGGAATTCAGGATGGGGTCACTCGACTGCCTACCCCCAGGTTCTCTTACCCAGAATCCCTTGCAAAGCTAAGAAATTGGAGAAAAAAAACGCATTTTCCTCACATTTCTGTGGTGGAAAGTTCCGGAATCTGCGTGGATCAACAAATTTCCACGCACCCAGCGTTCCCCTAGGTCTCCCGAGAAAAATGGTACCTCACTTGCCTGGGTAGGCATAGTGGCTGCGACAGGAAACAGTGCAAAACGCAATGTGGTCACAACTCAATTTTTCAGTGAAATTGTGCACGTTTTGGGCAAAGAGACTACCTTTTGTTTTTGAACCCTAGCTCTGCCGGCACCTAGGGAAACCTAGCAAACCTATACATTTTTGAAACTTAGACACCCAGGGGAATTCAGGATGGGGTCACTCGACTGCCTACCCCCAGGTTCTCTAAACCAGAATCCCTTGCAAAGCTAAGAAATTGGATAAAAAAACGCATTTTCCTCACATTTCTGTGGTGGAAAGTTCCGGAATCTGCGTGGATCAACAAATTTCCACCCACCCAGCGTTCCCCCAGGTCTCCCGAGAAAAATGGTACCTCACCTGCGTGGGTAGGCATAGTGGCTGCGACAGGAAACAGTGCAAAACGCAACGTGGTCACAAATCAATTTTTCAGTGAAATTGTGCACGTTTTGGGCAAAGAGACTACCTTTTGTTTTTGAACCCTAGCTCTGCCGGCACCTAGGGAAACCTAGCAAACCTATACATTTTTGAAAAGTAGACACCCAGGGGAATTCAGGATGGGGTCACTCGACTGCCTACCCCCAGGTTCTCTTACCCAGAATCCCTTGCAAAGCTAAGAAAGTGGAAAAAAAACGCATTTTCCTCACATTTCTGTGGTGGAAAGTTTCGGAATCTGCGTGGATCAACAAATTTCCACCCACCCAGCGTTCCCCCAGGTCTCCCGAGAAAAATGGTACCTCACTTGCCTGGGTAGGCATAGTGGCAGCGACAGGAAACAGTGCAAAACGCAACGTGGTCACAACTCAATTTTTCAGTGAAATTGTGCACGTTTTGGGCAAAGAGACTACCTTTTGTTTTTGAACCCTAGCTCTGCCGGCACCTAGGGAAACCTAGCAAGCCTATACATTTTTGAAAAGTAGACACCCAGGGGAATTCAGGATGGGGTCACTCGACTGCCTACCCCCAGGTTCTCTTACCCAGAATCCCTTGCAAAGCTAAGAAATTGGAAAAAAAACGCATTTTCCTCACATTTCTGTGGTGGAAAGTTCCGGAATCTGCGTGCATCAACAAATTTCCACCCACCCAGCGTTCCCCCAGGTCTCCCGAGAAAAATGGTACCTCACTTGCCTGGGTAGGCATAGTGGCTGTGACAGGAAACAGTGCAAAACGCAACGTGGTCACAACTCAATTTTTCAGTGAAATTGTGCACGTTTTGGGCAAAGAGACTACCTTTTGTTTTTGAACCCTAGCTCTGCCGGCACCTAGGGAAACCTAGCAAACCTATACATTTTTGAAAAGTAGACACCCAGGGGAATTCAGGATGGGGTCACTCGACTGCCTACCCCCAGGTTCTCTTACCCAGAATCCCTTGCAAAGCTAAGAAATTGGAAAAAAAAACGAATTTTCCTCACATTTCTGTGGTGGAAAGTTCCGGAATCTGCGTGCATCAACAAATTTCCACCCACCCAGCGTTCCCCCAGGTCTCCCGAGAAAAATGGTACCTCACTTGCGTGGGTAGGCATAGTGGCTCCGAAAGGAAATGGTTCAAATTGTACGGTGGTGAATTTACAATACCAAATTGCAAAACAACCTTGATTTTGGGGGGGGGCACCTGAGTTTTTTGGCCCGGGGCTCGGTGGTATTCTTTGGAAAGTACAAAACCCAAACAGTTCTGAAAAGTAGACCCCCGGGGGAGTCCAGGGAGGTATGGCATGCGTGGGTCCCCGAACGTTTTCCTACCCAGAACACCTTGCAAACCTTAAAATTAGGTAAAATAATCACTTTTTCAAACTTTTTTGCGTGGAATCACCGTGCTGGCAAAAATGTCCTACCACCCAGCGCTTCCCTTGTTCTCCCGAGTAAAATGATACCTCACTTGTGTGGGTGCCCCAAAGCAGAACAGGCCAAAAACGAATGTTGAAAAAAGTAGTATTTCAGTGTAACAAATTAAGCCCCCCTGCCTTAGTCACAGGCCTTTGGCCCACCCACACAAGTGAGGTATCATTTTATTCGGGAGAACAAGGGGAACGCAGGGTGGTAGGACATTTGTGCCGACACGGCGATCCCACGCAAAAATGTATGGAAAACTGTTTTTTTAACCTAAATTTGTGGTTTGCAGGGATTTCTGGGTAGGAAAACATTGGGGGACCCACGCATGCCATACCTCCCTGGACTCCCCCGGGTGTCTAGTTTTCAGAACTGTTTGGGTTTGGTAGTTTCCAAAGATGCCCGCCGAGCCCCGGTCCAAAAACTCAGTCCCCCCCCCCAAAAAAAGAAGGTAATCTTGCTATTGGTTATTGTAATGTCTCCACCGTACGATTTGGACCGTTTCCTGTTGCAGCCACTATGCCTACCCACGCAAGTGAGGTACCATTTTTATCGGGAGACCTGGGGGAACGCTGGGTGGGAGGAAATTTGTGTGAGCCCAGTGACGCCACGCTTTCCCACACAAAAAAAATGTGTAAAAACTGATTTTTCCATCACAAATTGAGGTTTGCAAGGGATTCCGGGTAAAGGAACGTTGGAGAATCCACGCAAGCCATACCTCCTTGGAAGCCCCCGGGTGTCTACTTTTCAGAAATGTGTGGGTTTGGTAGGTTTCCCGACATGGCCGTCTCGCACGGGGCCAAAAACCCAGGTAACCCCTCTTGCAAAAGCTGGTGGTATTGAATGTCAATCCCACCAGATTTTGAAAGAGGGGTTACCTGGGTTTTTGGCCCCGTGCGAGACGGCCATGTAGGAAAACCTACCAAACCCACACATTTATGAAAAGTAGACACCCGGGGGCTTCCAAGGAGGTATGGCTTGCGTGGATCCTCCAACGTTCCTTTACCCAGAATCCCTTGCAAACCTCAATTTTTGCAGAAAAAGTCAGTTTTTTCACACTTTTTTGTGTGGGAAAGCGTGGCGTCACTGGGCTCACACAAATTTCCTCCCACCCAGCGTTCCCCCAGGTCTCCCGATAAAAATGGTACCTCACTTGCGTGGGTAGGCATAGTGGCTGCGAAAGGAAATGGTTCAAATTGTACGGTGGTGAATTTACAATACCAAATTGCAAAACAACCTTGATTTTGGGGGGGGGGACCTGAGTTTTTGGCCCGGGGCTCGGTGGTATTCTTTGGAAAGTACAAAACCCAAACAGTTCTGAAAAGTAGACCCCCGGGGGAGTAAAGGGAGGTATGGCATGCGTGGGTCCCCGAACGTTTTCCTACCCAGAACACCTTGCAAACCTTAAAATTAGGTAAAATAATCACTTTTTCAAACTTTTTTGCGTGGAATCACCGTGCCGGCAAAAATGTCCTACCACCCAGCGCTCCCCTTGTTCTCCCGAGTAAAAGGATACCTCACTTGTGTGGGTGCCCCAAAGCAGAACAGGCCAAAAACGAATGTTGAAAAAAGTAGTATTTCAGTGTAACAAATTAAGCACCCCTGCCTTAGTCACAGGCCTTTGGCCCACCCACACAAGTGAGGTATCATTTTACTCGGGAGAACAAGGCGAACGCAGGGTGGTAGGACATTTGTGCCGACACGGCGATCCCACGCAAAAATGTATGGAAAACTGTTTTTTTAACCTAAATTTGTGGTTTGCAGGGATTTCTGGGTAGGAAAACATTGGGGGACCCACGCATGCCATACCTCCCTGGACTCCCCCGGGTGTCTAGTTTTCAGAACTGTTTGGGTTTGGTAGTTTCCAAAGATGCCCGCCGAGCCCCGGTCCAAAAACTCAGTCCCCCCCCCCAAAAAAAGAAGGTAATCTTGCTATTGGTTATTGTAATGTCTCCACCGTACGATTTGGACCGTTTCCTGTTGCAGCCACTATGCCTACCCACGCAAGTGAGGTACCATTTTTATCGGGAGACCTGGGGGAACGCTGGGTGGGAGGAAATTTGTGTGAGCCCAGTGACGCCACGCTTTCCCACACAAAAAAAGTGTGTAAAAACTGATTTTTCCATCAAAAATTGAGGTTTGCAAGGGATTCCGGGTAAAGGAACGTTGGAGAATCCACGCAAGCCATACCTCCTTGGAAGCCCCCGGGTGTCTACTTTTCAGAAATGTGTGGGTTTGGTAGGTTTCCCGACATGGCCGTCTCGCACGGGGCCAAAAACCCAGGTAACCCCTCTTGCAAAAGCTGGTGGTATTGAATGTCAATCCCACCAGATTTTGAAAGAGGGGTTACCTGGGTTTTTGGCCCCGTGCGAGACGGCCATGTAGGAAAACCTACCAAAACCACACATTTATGAAAAGTAGACACCCGGGGGCTTCCAAGGAGGTATGGCTTGCGTGGATCCTCCAACGTTCCTTTACCTAGAATCCCTTGCAAACCTCAATTTTTGCAGAAAAAGTCAGTTTTTTCACACTTTTTTGTGTGGGAAAGCGTGGCGTCACTGGGCTCACACAAATTTCCTCCCACCCATCGTTCCCCCAGGTCTCCCGATAAAAATGGTACCTCACTTGCGTGGGTAGGCATAGTGGCTGCGAAAGGAAATGGTTCAAATTGTACGGTGGTGAATTTACAATACCAAATTGCAAAACAACCTTGATTTTGGGGGGGGGGCACCTGAGTTTTTGGCCCGGGGCTCGGTGGTATTCTTTGGAAAGTACAAAACCCAAACAGTTCTGAAAAGTAGACCCCCGGGGAAGTCCAGGGAGGTATGGCATGCGTGGGTCCCCGAACGTTTTCCTACCCAGAACACCTTGCAAACCTTAAAATTAGGTAAAATAATCACTTTTTCAAACTTTTTTGCGTGGAATCACCGTGCCGGCAAAAATGTCCTACCACCCAGCGCTCCCCTTGTTCTCCCGAGTAAAAGGATACCTCACTTGTGTGGGTGCCCCAAAGCAGAACAGGCCAAAAACGAATGTTGAAAAAAGTAGTATTTCAGTGTAACAAATTAAGCCCCCCTGCCTTAGTCACAGGCCTTTGGCCCACCCACACAAGTGAGGTATCATTTTACTCGGGAGAACAAGGGGAACGCAGGGTGGTAGGACATTTGTGCCGACACGGCGATCCCACGCACAAATGTATGGAAAACTGTTTTTTTAACCTAAATTTGTGGTTTGCAGGGATTTCTGGGTAGGAAAACATTGGGGGACCCACGCATGCCATACCTCCCTGGACTCCCCCGGGTGTCTAGTTTTCAGAACTGTTTGGGTTTGGTAGTTTCCAAAGATGCCCGCCGAGCCCCGGTCCAAAAACTCAGTCCCCCCCCCCAAAAAAAGAAGGTAATCTTGCTATTGGTTATTGTAATGTCTCCACCGTACGATTTGGACCGTTTCCTGTTGCAGCCACTATGCCTACCCACGCAAGTGAGGTACCATTTTTATCGGGAGACCTGGGGGAACGCTGGGTGGGAGGAAATTTGTGTGAGCCCAGTGACGCCACGCTTTCCCACACAAAAAAAGTGTGTAAAAACTGATTTTTCCATCAAAAATTGAGGTTTGCAAGGGATTCCGGGTAAAGGAACGTTGGAGAATCCACGCAAGCCATACCTCCTTGGAAGCCCCCGGGTGTCTACTTTTCAGAAATGTGTGGGTTTGGTAGGTTTCCCGACATGGCCGTCTCGCACGGGGCCAAAAACCCAGGTAACCCCTCTTGCAAAAGCTGGTGGTATTGAATGTCAATCCCACCAGATTTTGAAAGAGGGGTTACCTGGGTTTTTGGCCCCGTGCGAGACGGCCATGTAGGAAAACCTACCAAACCCACACATTTATGAAAAGTAGACACCCGGGGGCTTCCAAGGAGGTATGGTTTGCGTTGATCCTCCAACGTTCCTTTACCCAGAATCCCTTGCAAACCTCAATTTTTGCAGAAAAAGTCAGTTTTTCACACTTTTTTGTGTGGGAAAGCGTGGCGTCACTGGGCTCACACAAATTTCCTCCCACCCAGCGTTCCCCCAGGTCTCCCGATAAAAATGGTACCTCACTTGCGTGGGTAGGCATAGTGGCTGCGAAAGGAAATGGTTCAAATTGTACGGTGGTGAATTTACAATACCAAATTGCAAAACAACCTTGATTTTGGGGGGGGGGGGCACCTGAGTTTTTGGCCCGGGGCTCGGTGGTATTCTTTGGAAAGTACAAAACCCAAACAGTTCTGAAAAGTAGACCCCCGGGGGAGTCCATGGAGGTATGGCATGCGTAGGTCCCCCAATGTTTTCCTACCCAGAACTCCTTGCAAACCTTAAAATTAGGTAAAATAATCACTTTTTCAAACTTTTTTGCGTGGAATCACCGTGCCGGCAAAAATGTCCTACCACCCAGCGCTCCCCTTGTTCTCCTGAGTAAAAGGATACCTCACTTGTGTGGGTGCCCCAAAGCAGAACAGGCCAAAAACGAATGTTGAAAAAAGTAGTATTTCAGTGTAACAAATTAAGCCCCCCTGCCTTAGTCACAGGCCTTTGGCCCACCCACACAAGTGAGGTATCATTTTACTCGGGAGAACAAGGGGAACGCAGGGTGGTAGGACATTTGTGCCGACACGGCGATCCCACGCAAAAATGTATGGAAAACTGTTTTTTTAACCTAAATTTGTGGTTTGCAGGGATTTCTGGGTAGGAAAACATTGGGGGACCCACGCATGCCATACCTCCCTGGACTCCCCCGGGTGTCTAGTTTTCAGAACTGTTTGGGTTTGGTAGTTTCCAAAGATGCCCGCCGAGCCCCGGTCCAAAAACTCAGTCCCCCCCCCCCAAAAAAAAGAAGGTAATCTTGCTATTGGTTATTGTAATGTCTCCACCGTACGATTTGGACCGTTTCCTGTTGCAGCCACTATGCCTACCCACGCAAGTGAGGTACCATTTTTATCGGGAGACCTGGGGGAACGCTGGGTGGGAGGAAATTTGTGTGAGCCCAGTGACGCCACGCTTTCCCACACAAAAAAAATGTATAAAAACTGATTTTTCCATCAAAAATTTAGGTTTGCAAGGGATTCCGGGTAAAGGAACGTTGGAGAATCCACGCAAGCCATACCTCCTTGGAAGCCCCCGGGTGTCTACTTTTCAGAAATGTGTGGGTTTGGTAGGTTTCCCGACATGGCCTTCTCGCACGGGGCCAAAAACCCAGGTAACCCCTCTTGCAAAAGCTGGTGGTATTGAATGTCAATCCCACCAGATTTTGAAAGAGGGGTTACCTGGGTTTTTGGCCCCGTGCGAGACGGCCATGTAGGAAAACCTACCAAACCCACACATTTATGAAAAGTAGACACCCGGGGGCTTCCAAGGAGGTATGGCTTGCGTGGATCCTCCAACGTTCCTTTACCCAGAATCCCTTGCAAACCTCAATTTTTGCAGAAAAAGTCAGTTTTTTCACACTTTTTTGTGTGGGAAAGCGTGGCGTCACTGGGCTCACTCAAATTTCCTCCCACCCAGCGTTCCCCCAGGTCTCCCGATAAAAATGGTACCTCACTTGCGTGGGTAGGCATAGTGGCTGCGAAAGGAAATGGTTCAAATTGTACGGTGGTGAATTTACAATACCAAATTGCAAAACAACCTTGATTTTGGGGGGGGGGGGCACCTGAGTTTTTGGCCCGGGGCTCGGTGGTATTCTTTGGAAAGTACAAAACCCAAACAGTTCTGAAAAGTAGACCCCCGGGGTAGTCCAGGGAGGTATGGCATGCGTAGGTCCCCCAATGTTTTCCTACCCAGAACTCCTTGCAAACCTTAAAATTAGGTAAAAATATCACTTTTCCAAACTTTTTTGCGTGGGATCTCCGTGTCGGCAAAAATGTCCTACCACCCAGCGTTCCCCTTGTTCTCCCGAGTAAAAGGATACCTCACTTGTGTGGGTGCCCCAAAGCAGAACAGTCCGAAAATGAATTTTGAAAAAGTAGTATTTGAGCTTTACAAATTAAGCCCCCTGCCTTAGACACAGGCCTTTGGCCCACCCACACAAGTGAGGTATCCTTTTACTCGGGAGAACAAGGGGAACGCTGGGTGGTAGGACATTTTTGCCGGCACGGAGATCCCACGCAAAAAAGTTTGGAAAAGTGATATTTTTACCTAATTTTAAGGTTTGCAAGGAGTTCTGGGTAGGAAAACATTGGGGGACCTACGCATGCCATATCTCCCTGGACTCCCCCGGGTGTCTACTTTTCAGAACTGTTTGGGTTTGGTAGTTTCCAAAGAATACCACCGAGCCCCGGGCCAAAGACTCAGGTGCCCCCCCCCCCCCCAAAATCAAGGTTGTTTTGCATTTGGGTATTGCAATTTCTCCACCGTACGATTTGGACCGTTTCCTGTTGCAGCCACTATGCCTACCCACGCAAGTGAGGTACCATTTTTATCGGGAGACCTGGGGGAACACTGGGTGGGAGGAAATTGGTGTGAGCGCAGTGACGCCACGCTTTCCCACACACTAAAAGTGTGGAAAAACTGATTTTTCCAGCAAAAATTGAGGTTTGCAAGGGATTCTGGGTAAAGGAACGTTGGAGGATCCACGCAAGCCATACCTCCTTGGAAGCCCCCGGGTGTCTACTTTTCAGAAATGTGTGGGTTTGGTAGGTTTCCCTAGATGGCCGTCTCGCACGGGGCCAAAAACCCAGGTAACCCCTCTTGCAAAAGCTGGCGGTATTGACATTCAATACAACCAGCTTTTGCAAGAGGGGTTACCTGGGTTTTTGGCCCCGTGCTAGACGGCCATCTAGGGAAACCTACCAAACCCACACATTTCTGAAAAGTAGACACCCGGGGGCTTCCAAGGAGGTATGGCTTGCATGGATCCTCCAACGTTCCTTTACCCAGAATCCCTTGCAAACCTCAATTTTAGCTAATAAAAAATCATTTTTTTCACACTTTTTTGCATGGGAAAGCGTGGCATCACTGGGCACACACAAATTTCCTTCCACCCAGCGTTCCCCCAGGTCTCCCGATAAAAATGGTACCTCACTTGCGTGGGTAGGCATAGTGGCTGCAACAGGAAACGGTCCAAATCGTACAGTGGAGAATTAAGTTTTCAATTTGAGAGCGTGTGATTCAAGGAAATTGTGACAGACAATTTCAAGTTTGCAGGGGATTCTGGATAAAAATCAACAGTAGAATTCACCAGAAAGACATGACCATATACTTCCATGGTTTAACAATAATAACTAAATTTAGTAAGTTATTTATGGCTATAATGTACACCGTAACAGAGTTACTCAAAAGTCAAACATTCAAGGCACGGCTAACTATTCCTCAAAGACACACACATACAGGTTGGATTTGGCACGAGGGCGAGTGATGGTTCAGTACATAAAATTTAATTAACAAGATATTTCAAAAAATGAAATGCTCTGTCAATAAATAAATGCATAAAAACCGAACCAGTGACTCGCAACTCGTGAGCTGTAAAGCCACGACAAGGCACCAACCGTTTTACAGGCCATTCACGCGCCTTTCATACCTGATACAAACCAGACCATTGACACCATCCGGAAAGAACAGCAACACATTACAACAATCACAATAAGGGACAAGGTACACCCTACTTCAAAAAGAGATAAAAGACAAACATTACTGCACAGCCATCAAATCCGCAAGCACACACACATTCTGGTTGGATTTGGCACGAGGGTGAGTGATGATTCTGTACATACAATTGTATTTGCAAGTAATTTCAAAAAAATGAAATACACTGCGTATAATTGAAAGTATGATAAACTGAACCACTGACTCACAGCTCGTGAGCTGTAAAGCCACGTCAAGGCACCAACCTCTTTACAGGCCATTCATACACCTTTCGTACGTGTGACACATACAAAACATTCACACCGCCAGCCGCGGACCCATCACATTTCAACACTCACACCAGCAGACAGCGCCATTCAAGGGCCCATCACTTTCACACGCCCACATTTCTGAAATTTCAACAACACAAAATGATGGACTGCGTGGAGTGTCACTCACCTAGCAGTGTGTGTAGTGACCAAAGTAACTACTCACACACCGCCAGCCGAGCGCCAGTCCACCGACACCACCGCCCAAGCACCAGACCATGCACACCACTAGCCAAACACCACTCAGCGCACACCGACAGCCAAGTACCACTCCACACACACCACCAGCCAAGCAACACACCACGCACACTGCAAGCCAAGGGGCACTCCACACACAACGCCAGCCAAGCACCACTCCGTGCACAGACAGCCAAGTACCACTCCACACACACCGCCAGCCAAGCGCCACTCCACGCGCACCACCATCCAAGCACCGGACCATGCACACCGCCAGCCAAACACCACTCAGCGCACACCGACAGGCAAGTACCACTCCACACACACCACCAGACAAGCACCACTCCATGCACACCCCAAGCCAAGTGCCACTCCACAAACACCGCCAGGCAAGCACCACTCCGTGCACAGACAGCCAAGTAGCACTCCACGCACACCACCAGCCAAGCGCCACTCCACACACACCACCAGCCAAGCGTCACTCCACACACACCACCAGCCAAGCGCAACTCCACACACACCGCCAGCCAAGCACCACTTCGTGCACAGACAGCCAAGTATCACTCCACGCACACCACCAGCCAAGCGCCACTCCACGCACACCACCAGCCAAGCACCACTCCACGCACACCACCAGCCAAGGACAAATCCAAACACAACACCAGGCAAGCGCAAGAGCACGCACATGGCCAACAAAACACCAGACCACGCACACCGCCAGACAAGCACCAGTCCACAGACACCGCCAGACAAGCACCAGTCCACAGACACCGGCAGCCAAGCGCCAAACCATGCACACCGTCAGACAATGGACACTACATGCAAACCAACATCATACTTTAGTTTTTTTTGAAAATGAAAGAAAAACAAAAACAAATTGCAAATTGATACAAATCTACTAACTCAACAACTACACTAAAAAGACTACACAAATGCAAACTTTGAAACTGAACAATAAGACCAACCAGTTCACTTTACCACTCATTGATACTCCCAAAAATTCTTTTGCGTGTGGTACAATCTATAACAAGCAGGTACACACAGCCCGGGGTTTGAAGGGCAGTCAGGGCAGTACATACGAACCTCCTTCCGCAAACCTCTTCGCCAACAGACTCTACATCTCCGACTGGGAAAGTCTTTTGAGGTTGTAGGAGGAATTTGACCAGGAAAATGGCGATCTTTCAATCTGGCAATATCCTCCACCACTCCAACTCTAGGAACACTTGCCTGTTCAACTAAAACAAGGCTGCCTATTACAGACTCCTGAAACTTTTCAAAAGTAATCTTTGACTGGGGACAAGATTTCTGGAACACAACAAAAGCATTAAAGGTTGCCAAGTGGAAAAGATGGATAGCCAACTTCTTGTACCAAATGTAAGCCTTACGAAGAGCAGCATACGGTTCCAACCTCTGATCTACTCTGTCAACACCACCCATGTACTTATTGTAGTGCATTATGCACACAGGTTTGCGCACTTCTGCAACCTGACCCCAAACAGTCACCGGTTCAGTGCTTTCATCATGTATTGTAGTCAACATGTAGACATCTCTCCTGTCTGAAAACTTCACAGCTAGAAGCTCCTCACAACGCAATGCACTACACTGTCCCCGAGCAAGCTTCTGACACACAAGTTCTTTTGGGAAACCTTTACAGTTTGAGCGGATTGTGCCACAAGCAACAGTGTCCACTTTGCCCAATTCCCTGAACAACCGCACACCAGTGTAGAAGTTATCGACATACAAATGATGGCCTTTGTTAAAAAATCCACGACCAAGTTCCCACACAATTTTCTCAGTCACTCCAAAAGTCGACGGACAACCAGGGGGGTTAATCCTGGATTCCTTACCAGTGTACACCCTGAAATTAGAGACATATCCAGTCTCACTGTCACACAGCATATACAATTTGATTCCATAGCGTGCCCTCTTACTAGGAATGTATTGCCGAAATACCAAGCGGCCTTTGAACAACAGCAAAGACTCGTCCACTGCAATTTCTTTCCCAGGATAAAAGATCTCAGAAAATCGATCAACGAAATGATCAATGACAGGCCGAATCTTGAAAAGACGGTCACAATCAGGGTGATCTCGTGGCAAAGCAAGACTATTGTCAACAAAATGCATCATCCGAAGCAGAAGCAAATACCGATCACGACTGCCGGAAATATAGCTGTAGCCATCAAGGGACTAGTAGACCAATATGAAGCCATTGATGGTTTCCTAAGCAAGCCCATCAAAAAAGTTAAACCCAAAAACTTTTTCATCTCCTCCAAATTTGTGGGAGTCCACCGGGTAGCTCTAGCGTGGGGCTTAAGGCTGGCACTGTTCACCCTCAAAAAAATTTCAGCATACAAATTAGTCTGCTCTACAATCTCTGCCACAAACACATCATCCATAAACAACTTGAAAAAATCAATAGGCAAAAAGTTTTCTGTGTTCACCCTACACCCTGGAACACCAGTAAATTCAGGCAATGCCGGCTGCACCATGCCTGGTGCAACCCAGAGGAGGTCAGAACTTTCAACATCAAGTCTTGCAGCCGCAGGCTGCCGCCCAGCTGCCTCTCGTCTTACTGCACCAACTGGAATACTAGCAACCCCAGGCTGCAGCCCAGATGTCTCTTGCCGCACTATTGGCACAGGAATGTCCTCCGCAACCACAGACACAACAATGTCCTCTGCAACCACAGGCGCAGCAATGTCCTCCGCAACCACAGGCACATCATCCACACCAAAAGTAGCTTCATCAGCACTCAGAGTGTCTTCATCATCAGATGAAGCCATGTGTAGCGAAAACTCACTACCTGAATCTTCACCTCCCACCTCTGGTTCAGAATCAGAGTCAGACTCTGGACCATGGTCAGAGGAAGAATCAAAAAGCAATCCAACAACTTGCTGAGCAGTAATCCGGCGGCTAGCCATTATCCTTACAAATAAAGGAGTCTGCACAAACAACAACAACCCCAACACTGCACAAAGTAAGATGAAAAATGTAAGCCTTTTTCAAAAAAAAACTAATTTAGAAAATATATACAATTCACTTACAAGACACAACTACACTCACCAGCACCTACTCTGCAAAGACACAGCAAAGGGGCAACGATATCCCACTAGAAAGAAGAAGAAAAAACACTTACATCTACAGAAGGACACATCAAAAACAAATGCAAAACATGTTTTACAATCACAACAAACAGAAACCAAAACATACTCGTATTTTACTACACACTTTTCAAAAAAATACAATCACAGTACAATTGAACAAAAAAGAGGTCTCTTACCAAACACATACAACTACAGAAACAGCAGAACAACCAGTAACGGAACCGCACACTGCAACACTCTAAAGAGAAAAAAAAAACAACACACATTACAACAGGCTATGTCACAGGGTATGTCACAAATGGGGGGTCTGTCCCCAAGGGGGGAAGATTATAAATCATTATAAACGTGGGCCCCCTGGAAGCAACCCTACGGAGGGCAGAGAGGCCAAATAAAGACACGGCAGAACATACTGAAAACAAATGGGCCAAAGGAAGCAACCCTTGGCCAAGGGGTCGCTCCCTATAAAAAACAAAAACCTGGAGTACAGTGGGCTTTTCTACCCCCCCCCCCCCTTGGACCAGAAACTGTAAAAAAAAAACAGCCACTCCGCCCCCAGGGGGGGGGGGGGGCAGAATAGTCTACAATATTTATAATGCCCCCTGGAAGCGACCCTTGCCCAAGGGGTCGCTTCCGTTATAAATATACTAAAATCCCTGGTGTCTAGTGGGCTTTTCTACCCCCCCTGGGTCCAGATGTGGCCCAAAAAATGGGTGATCTGCCCCAAGGGGGGGGCAGACAAGTCTACAAAAAATTATGGGCCACTAGGAAGCGACCCTTCCCCAAGGGGGTCGCTTCCTTTACAATTAGAAATAAATCCCTGGTGTCTAGTGGGCTTTTCTGCCCCCCCCTGGGTCCAGATAACGCACTAACATGGGCGATCTGCCCCCAGGGGGGGCAGAAAAGTCTGCATTGAAAAATGATGGCCCTAGGAAGCGACCCTTCCCCAAGGGGTCGCTTCCTTTACAACTATACATAAATCCCTGGTGTCTAGTGGGCTTTTCTGCCCCCCCTGGGTCGAGATCGCTCGCTAAAACGAGCGATGTCGACCCAGGGGGGGCAGAAAAGTCTGAATGACAAAATAATTGCCCCTGGAAGCGACCCTTGCCCAAGGGGTCGCTTCCTTTTCAAACATAAACAATCCCTGGTGTCTAGTGGGCTTTTCTGCCCCCCCCCTGGGTCGAGATCGCTCGCTAAAACGAGCGATGTCGACCCAGGGGGGGCAGAAAAGTCTGAATTATAAAAATATTGCCCCTGGAAGCGACCCTTTCCCAAGGGGTCGCTTCCTTTACAATTATACATAAATCCCTGGTGTCTAGTGGGCTTTTCTGCCCCCCCCTGGGTCGAGATCGCTCGCTAAAACGAGCGATGTCGACCCAGGGGGGGCAGAAAAGTCTGAATTACAAAATATTTGCCCCTGGAAGCGACCCTTGCCCAAGGGGTCGCTTCCTTTTCAAACGTAAACAATCCCTGGTGTCTAGTGGGCTTTTCTGCCCCCCCTGGGTCGAGATCGCTCGCTAAAACGAGCGATGTCGACCCAGGGGGGCAGAAAAGTCTGAATTACAATATAATTGCCCCTGGAAGCGACCCTTGCCCAAGGGGTCGCTTCCTTTCCAACAAAAAACATCCCTGGTGTCTAGTGGGGGCATTACTGGTGCAGGATCGCGACGCTGTGCGCGATCCTGAACCAGTAATGCCCAGCATTGGGACATCAGGGGAGAGGAAACAGTGTTTCCTCCCCCCTGATGCCTCAAGGCACCGAGAAATGGCCCCCCCGCCCCACCGGAGCACCAAACACCGACCTTGTTCCTGGACGCGCTGGAAACAAATGGCTTCCAGCGCGTCCAGCGCTTCCTGATGACGTCGGCGCGCGCTGTGCGCGCTGACATCACCAGGAAGCGTGGGGGGGCCAGGGGGTGGCAGCGGAAAGTCTTCCGATGCCACCCCAGCAAAAAAAAACAAGATCGCTGCACAGGGGGGGGAGCGCCAGCGCTCTCCCCCAGGGCTGTACTGATGACGGAGCGGTTCCGTCATCAGCACAGCCCAACCGATGCTGATGACGGAACCGCTCCGTCATCAGCATCGAAGGGGTTAAAGGGAAGAGTTGTTTATTTGCCTCTAGATGGCAAGAAAAATATTGATACAATTGGTGTAGAAAAAGTAGAAGAGGATCCTCTGGTTATTCTAGTTAATGGGGTTCCGACAAAGAGTAAGAAAATCTGGCAAGATTTAGTGGATGTTAGGAAAGTCAAAAAGGCAACGTTGTATTTGGTCAAAAACAATGAGTACTATAAAGATGTAAGTGTTGGAGCAGAGGAAACAGCTACAGAAGAAGACAGTGATTGTTCAGTTGGCCAAATTGAAAAAGTTGATGTGTCTAGAAGTGAAGAAATATATGAACATTATACTGTTCATCCTTTGCATTCCAAAGAAGTAATGGGGAATGCAATTGACTTGTTTCAAATGAAAGCAGCAAAAGGAAGTCCTATTAGTGTATGGGAAGAAAGTTTGGAAGCTCGTTGTTTTCCACAGTTATTTCAAACAGGTCGAGGTGGACGATATGACGATCGACCAGTTCAAATTCCTGCAGCTGAATACCGGACTTTAAGATTATAGGCTGAAGATCCAAGGTTTCATCAATGCATTCCGTATTTGTTTCATCTACTGTATGAAAGTGATTTGTCTGGGCTTTTTTATGCAGTTAATCATATATTGAAAAGTGGAGCTCATCTGCAAAATGTTTCAGCAAGGGACTTTATGGAGAAAGTCAATCTGCAAGACAGTTTTGGAATCTCAGCTAATCAATCTCATGGCATGTCAGCGTGGAACAAACGAGTATTGGTTCCGTCGTCATGGGGAATTGAAATGTATGCTAAAAAACTTAGGAACTCCTACATGGTTCCTCACTCTTAGCTGTGCTGAGTATGCATGGGACGACTTACTTCAATTTCTACGAGAGGCAAATGGAAACATACAAAATATAGAATTGAAAACACCTGGAGAACTGTGTTCTTTGGATCCAGTGAATGTTTGCAGATATTTTAATCATAGATTTGAAGCTATGATGTCTTTTATTACCAACAAAAAAAATCCTCCACTTGGAGAGGTTTTGTATTTCTTTTGGAGGAAGGAATATCAAGCGAGAGGTGCTCCTCATATACATATGTTGTTATGGATTAAAGATGCACCCAAATTTGGATCAGATTCGGATGAAACAGTGATGAGTTTCATTGAAGAGTATTCAACATGTGCTGTTCCGAAAACTACTGAAGAAAACAGTTTAAGGCAACAAGTTTTACGTTTTCAATCTCATCGTTGTGGAAAGTACTGTCGTCGAAAATTCAAAAACAAGGAAAAGTACTACACGAAATGTCGTTTTGCGTTTCCACGACCAGTGATTTCTAAGGGAAGAGTAAATAATTTGATGTCATCTCTACGACATACTGTGACAAAGAAATCACCCAAAAATACATATAATTTAAAAAGAAACGAAGAGTCCAAGTACATCAACGACTACAACCCAGTGATTTTGTCCATGTGGAATGCTAACATGGATATTCAGTTGACAACTCTATTGCTGTGGCTCGATATGTGACATCTTACATCACAAAAAAAGAAAAGACAGAACCGAAGGAAATGTGGGAGGACATTTCACATGAAAAGAGTCTAAGCAAGAAATTATACAGTTTCAGTCTGAAGATGTTGTCGCATCGAGAAATTGGAGCGTATGAATGTTCTGATCGGTTATCATCAGCAAGTCTCTATGCCAAATCAAGAACAATCATTTGGGTGAGTCTAGGTCTTGCTGCAACACGAAACCGAGTTTTGAAATCTGTACAAGAAATTGAATATTTGGCGGAGAAAGAACCAAACAGTACAGATATTTTGAAGACAAATATGTTGGATACATACTATCCAAATAGAAGTACTCACCTTGAGAACACTTGTTTGTATGAAGTTCTGCAAAACTACAGTTATAAGAGGAACATCACAGAAGATATCAATAATGGAAAATATGCTGTCATTGGGTATGAAGGATGTCTAGTGAAGCAGAGAAAAGGACATTTGATTAATCATCGAAAATTGAGTTGCGAAGCTCCAGACAAAAGAGAATTTTACTATTTAGCTCTTTTGCAACTCTTTAAGCCATGGCGTACAGAAGAAGAACTACTTGGAGATTTTCTCTGTTATGAAGCCTCTTTTAATGCAACTAAGGATACCATAGAATGTCCTGTTTTTCCAAATTATCTGCAAATGTTGAACGAAGAAATAGAGCAAGAAACCACAATTGCTGAAGAGATTGCTAGAGACAGTTCTCAAGACAGTCAGAGTTCTACTTCATTGAGTCAGGATCCACTAGGAGGACCAATTATCCAAAATGAAGCTGCAACTGCCATGGATGAGGTGGAAAGAGCTATGGAACAAGCTCAAGAGGATGGAGTTAACTTAGAAGATTTGGTAAAGCAACTAAACGTTGAGCAGAAAAAGATATATGACGAAGTTACAGAACAGATTGAATATGGCTTCAGACATGAGAAAAAAGTGTGCTCATGTACATCATTTAAGCCTGTTCGACTGTACGTAAGTGGAGAAGCGGGAACAGGAAAAAGTTTTCTGATTAAAGCCATTGCAACTTATTTGCAGAAAAGGACTGAATCACCGCTGTCTTGTGTTGTAACCGCTCCAACTGGACTGGCAGCACATAATATTAAAGGGATTACTCTACATCGTTTAATGATGCTGCCAGTTGAGCATGATAATAAATTGCATTACAACAAGTTATCTGGAGATGTGTGTTCTGAAGTTTCCAGAGTCTTGAAGAAAATGAAACTTCTTATCATTGATGAAGTAAGCATGGTCTCAAATCTAATGCTTGCTTTTGTGCATTTGAGAATGCAGGAAATTCTTAGAACAGAGTATGATGTTTTATTTGGAGGAAAACACATTATTGTTTTTGGAGATCTACTGCAGTTGACTCCAGTAAAAGGACAACCAGTGTTTAAAATGCGTACGCATGAAGATACCAGGAAGTCCCTTGGAAGCATTGGAAACGTTAATATATGGTTAAATTTTAAATATGCTGAACTGCTTCAAAATATGCGACAGGCAAAGGATGAAGATTATAAAAATATTCTACAAGATGTAAGAATTGGAAAAGTAAGTGAGCTTGGGAAAGAAGCTTTACATGCTCGATTAATTTCAAATTTGTATCCAAATGAAAACATTCTTCCAGAGAATATTTTTTAAAAAATGACTGAGAAGAAATCTGGGATATGTTTGATGCCAACTCTGCAAGAATGTTCCATCTTCAACAACAAAATGTTAAAGTTAGAAAATGAAGAGATTGTGAAACTGGAATCAATAGATAAAATAGAGCATATGGGTGCAACAATTGTTTTGTCAGAAAATGTGAAAACAAAATTGGATTCATTAGAGAAAAGTATTTCTAAAACAGCTGGTTTTGAAAAGACTCTAAATGTGTGTTTAAATTGTCGTATCATTTTGAGAAGGAATTTAAATGTTGAAAGAGGTCTGGTAAGTGGAGCAATGGGTTATGTTGTTGATTTTGTGAATTATAGAAATAGAGATGGAATTGAATTTTTTAAAATAAAATTTGATGGTATTGAGCAAGTATAACAAATCAGTCGTTGTTCTGCTAGATTTTTGCTTGTAAAAGACTTATATGTTCGCCGAAAACAGTTTCCTGTTTGTTTGGCATATGCGGTGACAATTCAATAATCTCAAGGTTTAAGTGTAGATAGTGCTTTGGTGAACATTGGAAGATCTGTGTTTAAAGAGGGTATGGCATATGTGGCATTATCACGAGTCAGAACTTTATCAGGATTGTACTTGATTGAGTGTGATGAGACAAAGATTTGTGCAGATCTAGATTGTGTTAAAGAATACAATAGGTTAAGAAGAGAGTATGCTCCACATTTGCCTCAATATCCTCTGTTTGAAAAACGTGTGGTAGGCCGAAAAAGAAGAAATGAGACTAATTGCAGTGAGGTAGTAGCAAAAAGACAAAAAGTAGATGAAACTGTAATTCAAAACAGAAAGAAAAAGGATTCTGATGAAAATGTTGTTGGATTTCAGTTTGAAAACAGTTCTGGTGTGAACTGCTATGCTAATGTAGTGGTTAATGTTGTTTTTTTTTCAAACTTTACAAGAACAGATTGTTGAAAATCGGGATCAAAGATTGTGTGGTTTATTGAATTCTGTGTTTGAGAAATGTAGCAGTGATAGAGCAAAAATAGAAAGTGTAACAGAAATTCGAAATATTTTAGATATGTGTTCTGGTCAAGATAAATTTTCACAGAACATTTAGCAGGATTGTCAGGAATTTTTAATGTATATGTTTGGTGTTTTGGAAGATGAAGGTGTAGATGTAGATAATCTTTTTAGCCTTTTTTATCAATGGCAGCGTGACTGCCACAACTGTAGTTCATCAAGTAGTACTAGAATAGACACTGAAAGATTTATATATTTGACTTTACCAGACTGTAAATCAGTGTCATTTAAAAATGTAATTAAAGCAGCAGATCATAATATGGTGTGTACCCAATGTAAGTGTCCAATGCTATCCACATTATTTATACAAAGTTATGGTCAGTATTTCATTTTAGTTTTCCAACGATGTAGACCTGATGGAACTAAATTGACAACTTCTATCAAAAATTTTGTGGCTTCTCAGTTATCAATTTCAGGAAGAACCTTTACAACTGTAGCTATTATTTATCATGACGGTTCTTCGATAACATCAGGACATTATACATGCTACTTAAAATGTCAAAAAGGTTGGAGTTACTGCAATGATTCTCATTTGACTTATAAACAACGTTTGCCTTATGACTTTAAAAATTCTTTACCTAGTGTTTTTAAAACCAAAGTTTTAGTAAAGGTAATTGGCCTTTGAAGACGGGAGTAGTTAATAAAAGTTAGTTAGTTAGTTAGTCTAATGTTTAAAATTATTTATCTCATATAGGTACTGTAAGTGGATCTCATAGTAAAACATACTCATATATCTGACACGATTTGGCCGTAAGGAAAGTGTAAGGTATGATGTTCTTAGATCTTTTTTCATAGGAAGTCGATGAAATGGAAGTTATAGAGAACAGCAGACTTTTTTTCCACCAAAAGGACCTTCACTATCTTCTATTTGGCCTCAAGGAAAAGTAAGTGAATCAAAGATTAGTGTACATATATGATTTGTAAGTTTTTATGTTTTTTTTAAACACAATCTTTTAGATTGTGTTTTTTTTTCCCCGCTGTTATATCATGAAGAGTTTGAACTCACTAATTTAAGTGAAATTCAATATATTCTTAGAACAGCAAAAATAAACAATGTAACATATTGTATAAGTCATTCTATAGTTTGCATCGTGTAATTTATATTATATTCCCATTGTCTCACACTCATTTTCCTTTTCCACCCTTATTTAGCTCTCTTTACTCACTTACACTGCCTTTTTTTCACTTTGTTTCATCACTGTTCCTTTACTCCACTTCTTTCACAACTCCTCAATCCAGTTTCAACTGTCTGCATTTCCTCTCTCCCTTCCACCACTTTTCAGCTTTCTCACATTCTCTCAGTATGACTGCTTTAGTTCTCTTCCCCTCTCTTTCCTTCTTTTGCTCCTTTACTCTTTTTCCTTTCTCACTCATTGTACTGCAGTTCACTCAGTCCTTCCCTTTGTCTTTCTGTGTACTTACTCTCTCTCTCCTTTTTCCTCTATCGTTCTATATTAACCTCATTCCTTTCATCCCTTCACTCTGTGACTCCCCTTCACTCACTCTCAGTCATCTTCCATTCCTCTTTCTTATTAATAGTTCCTCATTTAGACTCCTCTCCTTTTCACTCATTTTCCTTTTACTTTCTTCTCTTTCCTGATTTTGTTTTGGTATCTCACATTCTTTTAGTATCTTACTTATCTTCAGTAATTTGTTCTCTTTCTATTTCTTTTTCCCTCTTTTTTGTCTTTCTACATTACTTTATTTCTGTTTTTGTATCCTTCACTATTGCTTTATTTCTTAGTACACTTTTTTGGATTTTTTACCTCTTGACCTGTTTCTTCTATTTTAAAATATATATTTTACTAATTATAACTTGTTTTTTCTTTTGTCTTTCACAGATACAAAGTGTAGTTTAAAGATGCAAGTAAGTTTTCATTAATTATATGGTAAGTGTGACTACAAAATGTAGTTTGTCATCACCCTTTGCTTTAACCTCACTACTTTTCTCTCACCCTACCTCACCCCTGTTTTCTTACTCTGCTTCCCTCACTTATTCTTATCCTCCATATTTACTTCTCTTTTCCTTACTTTCCTACCACATTCAACTTCTTTCAGTGCCCCTGCTCACCCACACTCCCTCTTTCCTTTTTTTTCTGCTTCACTTAGTCCCTTTCTGACACTCCTTCCTTTACTCTCTCTGTTCTTTCTTTCTGTCACTCCCCATGTCTTACCCTTATTCACTTTTATCCACCCTCTTTCACTCCTCTTTACTTACACTCACTGCTATTTTCTTTCCCTCCGTCACCACTGTTCCTTTTCTCTGGTTCCGTCACTACCTTTCATTCCTCATCCTTTACTCTCCTTCCTTTTACTTTCATCACCCATTCACATTCTCCCAGAACATCTGCTTTAGTTTTCTTCCTCTTTCTTCTCTTCTTTTGCTCCCTTATTCATTTTCCTTTTCTCAGTTACTTCCTCTTATACCTTTTCTCTGTTTTACTATCTATTACACAGTCCCTCTGTGTTTCTCCCTCTAGCTCTCTTTCTCTTTACACCACTCTCTTTGTCCCCATTCCTCATGCTCACTCCTTCATTATTATTATTTTTTTTTTTGTTGGTGCGCTGACGGGACGCGCCCCGGTACGCGCACCGGGGCGCTCATCGGTACGCGCACCGGGAGTGCTCTAGAGTGAAATATAAAAAAAAAAGAATATACTTTAAAAAAAAAATATTATATTTATATACAATATAGGATTCATTTTTAGAAAAACATACCTTTCTAAGCTATAGATATTTGCGAAAAAATAACCTTAGAAATTCACTAAAAAACACATAGGTATGAGGCCCTATAAAAAGTTAGGAATTAGCAGTTAAAAAACCTATGAAATTCACAGAAAAAAACCATAGGTTTCACACCAGTTATAGTTAGGAATTAGCATTTAAAAAACCTATGAAATTCACTGAAAAAAACATAGGTTTCACACCAGTTATAGTAAGGAATTAGCATTTACAAAACCTATTAAATTCACTGAAAAAACCATAGGTTTCACACCAGTTATAGTTACCTGGAAATTTTACTGACATAAAACCATTGAAATTCCCACGTTATAGTTAGTTGGACTCACTATAACTTGCGCGTGTAATGCACTGCTGATGACATCACATATTACATCACTCATGACATGGTCAGTGACATCACTCATGGCATCACTGATGACACCATCCTTGTGACAGAGTGACTGACCTCCTTTCACTGTAAAGTAACCCTTGAAACACATATTCAAAAATAGAAACTAACATTTACAAAAAAGTGGAGATACCTATACCAGTTACAACAACCAATTCAGTAATTCCACCATTTATATACACATCCACTCATTCACCAACAGTTCTGTATAGTCATTCATACATATACTCACTTATCATATGTAGTGAGACACCTTTACATCCATTAACACACCGACAGTCTTCCAAAAGTTGCTCACACACATACTCACACATGCAAATAAACTATTGAACATCCATTTTTTTGCATATACAGCTATACACACACTACCACCTTACTTCTTAGGAAACTTACACATACTTACTCTCTTAAACAATCACTTATAGAAACACATACTTATTAAAACAAGAACTCTTTCAATCTCTCACTCTCACATATACTCACTTATATACATCAATACTCACATATACTAGATTAAAACATATGTAGTTACTGATAAAGACACTAGTGAGACAGTCATTCACTCAGTAACACACACATATACACACTCATTCACTCATACAGTCCTGCACATATGCTGTCTTCAAAACACATACAAACAGAGAGTCAGTCAATCATGCATCTATGTGCTAAGTAATACCCCCACCAAACCATATAGACACTCATACTGATACTAAGAAAAACATCTAATATCCCATGTACATACACATGTAGCTACTCACCAACCCATGCAGCCACTTATACACAAAGTGAAACACTAATACATATATTTAAAAATTTAAACATTACTCACTAATATTTATTTTTCAGAAAGACACACATTCACTGGATGGTGTCATGAGTGATGTCATGAGTGATGTCACTGACCATGTCATGAGTGATGTAATATGTGTCGTCATCAGCAGTGCATTGCAGGCGCGCAAGTTATAGTGAGTCCAACTAACTATAACGTGGGAATTTCAATGGTTTTATGTCAGTAAAATTTCCAGCTAACTATAACTGGTGTGAAACCTATGGTTTTTTCAGTGAATATATATAAATATTTATATATATATATATATATATATATATATATATATATATATATATATATATATATATATATATATATATATCCAGTCGTGATTCCACACACTTCTTTCCTCCAGTTTGTATGAAAAACACGAGCCCAAATAAGCATCCAAGGATTTATTTTAGCAAAGTTGACAACAGAATTAACTCAACGCGTTTCGGGAAGGTCTCCCTTGATCACGAGTCATCGCTTGCGGAACCAAAATGAATTTATATATATATATATATATATATATATTTTTCTTCTGGCAGACGCCAGTAGGTAGTTATAGTTAGGACCTATTATCCATAGAAAAAACGCAACATTCTATTGCCAATAACGTTGGCGTTGATTGATGAATCTTCTTGAAATTTCCGAAACTTTTGGCTAGCTCAGTCCCACTTCTTCCCTGAAAGTTTGGGGTGGTTGGGGGTGATTGGTGAAGCAGGGGCTGAGAAAAAAAGGGGGGTCCCAAAACGCGTTTTCCCCATGCAATTTCTCATAGGACGTTTAGCCACGGCTACAGCTCGAATGGCTGAACGGAATTACACCAAATTTGGCAGAGAGGTAGTCCTCAGTTCCGACTTGTGCCTTTTGCATATCTGGGGTCAATCTGTTGAGTAGTTTCTTTGAAAATGACGGTTAAAGTTATTTATATATCTATGGGCGCGGAGGATCCGCGGATTGTGCGAGGATTGACCTCGTAGGATAAGCACACTGTCCCGATCACGCGCTCAATTCTGATTGGCTGTCAAGTGGTTGTAAACATTCAAAACCAGGAACTGTTGCAGCCATTTTATGATTCGGTAGAAGCGAGGGTGATGAAGTCTGTGAAATATGTTGACAAAACAGGAACAGGGGCAGGTTAGACACACCCCGACCCTCTAGGCCTGCTCAGGGTGTGACATAGGGACCCCTAGGGCAAAAAAAGTAAGAACATGTTTTTTACAAAAAAAGTCACGAGATGCGCGTAGTATTCGCATGTTTGTTTGCTGAAAAAAATGAACCATGTATTTTTGAGATATATATCAAGTACCGATGTAGAGTCTAAAGTTCATGAGGAAGACTCGGTTTCCTTCATCTGTAAAATATACACTATCTCTTTAATAGATGCCATGCATATTGAAACGCAGATTGTTGTGGTATATGGACACTATTCTATAGTCTCATAGAAAAGTAGAAAGTTTTATTCACATGTTTATTCACTTATCTAATGTTGTAGGGGGGTTTGATGTGAAAGTGGTGCAAGGGGGTTGTAAATCTGGTACACAGTGTTTTGTTTTACTTTCCTTTCCTTTAGGGGATTTAGAAGATCCTGGGTAAATATAACGGTTTTGTACAGCCAGTAACTTTTAACCCTACCCCCAAACGGCTTTCTGCCTGTTACCATAGTAACAGTTCATGGAACACGTACGTGAGCACAGAGGTTAAAAGTTCACCACACTATGTTGCTAATGAGTTAGCCTCAGAATTATACTTCAAAATATAAATATAATTTCTATTGATGTCTGCTACCCCCACAAAAAGCAGAGATGTATGTACATATTTTATTAACTTTTATTAAAACAATAACTGAACTATAACTAAAAGATAATAATACAATAAATTATTAGAACCATAACTAACAAAACAATATAATGAACAACATATAATATGGACTCGAAAAGTAGTATTGTAGTTAATCTGCAAAACAAAAAAGAAAATTTGTGTTTAAAATTAGATTGATGTGACTAAATGAGGTCAAACATTACAAGTCAAAGTAACACATGACGATATTTATATATTTTTAAATGTTTGCAGTGTGCCTGAAAAGCTTCCATTGGCATTGTACATGCAGACTTTGGTCCACCCTTTTTATCAATTTTTGCAGTTTGAGATATGACATACTACCTCTGTTATTCATCTCCTACTTTCTCCTTTCATAGTCTCTGCATATTTTCAATAAAGCATTTGACACAATGCATAGTGACACCGTATTTATTGAATATTTTGAAATTAATTTTCACAAGTCTTAAAAAAGATGAATGCAAGAAAAGTTACTTGCCACATATGCAAGCCTGCTTTCAAGAGGAGACACCAATAAAGAGGACTGGTGTGGAACTGCAAGTATCTGGAAGCACTTCCAGACTAAGAATCTGGTCAACTTTGCAAGGGAAGAGTTAAGGAGATTGAGAGAGGCTCCTCCTGCTTCATGAGGAGGTTCAAGTACCAGTGGAGCAACACCATCAACCTCTACTGAACAGCCTAATATTCGTCCCCAATTTGGAACCCTTTAAGAGAAAAAGTAAGAAGGTTGGGAGCTCTGTATGCCATCCTAATACCTAATCATCCATTAGTTATACAGAGATATACCCTGTATCAGACCCATCCGTACAAGTGTGAATTGGAGATTATCTGCCACCGAAAACCCCTAAAGTACTTATATCCGTTACTTTTAAACTTCGTCGAGTAGTCGTATTGTGAGTATTTACCTTAAAGTTGTCTGTTAAAAATTTGTGAATCTCTCTGGCTTCACACAGCTAGTTCATGCCATATTTGAAACATCGGTGAAATGAACTGGAACAGGAGGATATACTTTCTTCAATGTTGGTAACTTGCTGCTGACTTATGTAACATTGTGGTAACTGAAAAAAGAGTTAAAAATGTATATGTTGTACATATGTCCAAGCTTAATTTTAATGTTCATAAAAACAATTGTTCTCAATAGGATTGGGGATGAAAAATAATCATCAGAGGTTATATTTGGACAGCAAAATAGGAAATAGTATTGCATTATACAAATGTTAGGCCGAGATTTGTCACTCACTTCATTCACAAACTCTGGGCTCGATCTGATAGAACCCTTTTTGGACTTCCATGATCTATAAATGTAGAAATAAATATCAAGGAAAATTAAAAGACAAGTTTTCACAAAAAAAAATTAAAAACAACACTTTTAATGAAGTACAGGCTGAAAATGTGTAACGAGCATTTAAATGAGAAATGGGTTTCAGAAAGAAACGTCTATAAGACTATCACAATGCAGATTTATATTTTACAAAAATATTTATAGAAGCAGGAAAAATTATAACTCATATATTGTTAAATTTTAAATCACATAATTGGGCAATAAATTTGTGAGGACATGCTTTTTTTTACGTTTGGTTGATTTCAGAATGCCTAGTAAAACATGACAATAACACAGATATCCGTCTGCAAACACATGAAATACACAAATGCTTATCTCAGAATGGTTTTCTATCATGAAATGTTGAAGTCAAACCTGATAACTCCATTAGGTCCATTGCAATTTTCGGCTGATAACTTATGGAGAGCAGTCAGTGGATCCGGTTTGTTGAGTTGTTCACCACCACGTGGTATAGTGTATGGGCAGGACAGCTTGTGGTGACCACTATGTCTCATGGTTGAGATATCTGTCTAATGAGATAGAACAGGGGGGCAAATTAAGTTTAAGGTTATTAAAAAACACGGAGAGCGTGCTAAAATACAACATTGACCAATTGATTGCATGTGCAGTGCATGGGGAGGAAGCAGCACGTGACGCACTACTTAAAAAAATATATGCAGCAAGATATTTGAGTTATAAGAGCTGGAAACCATGCTAAAATACACTTTTGCCGAAAACATTACTTTTGCAATGCATGGGGCAAGTGATGCTCTACTTACCCGAGAAAAACTACATCGCAATAACTTGAACAGCACGTGGCACACTGCTGCGGGAGCGGCCATGTGGCACTAGGTAAATTAAACAAACGCAGTAGGATTAAGTGATTTGCACAGAACAAAGGATAGCAAATCAAGTTTAACGTTATTAAAAAATATGGAGATTGTGCTAAAATACAACTTTGACCACTCGATTACATGTGCAGTATTTGGGGAGGAAGCAGCATGTGGCGCACTACTTAAATAATTAAAGGTGGCAGGATTAAGTGATTTGCCCACAAACATCGCCTACTAAGGCAAAATATTTGAGGTATAAGAGCTGGAAATCATGTAAAATACACTATTACCGAAAACATTACTTTTGCAATGCATGGGGCATGTGAGGCACTATTTACACGAGAAAAACTACATTGCATTCACTTGAACAGCACGTAGCACACTGCTGTAGGAGCGGCCACGTGGTGCTTGGCAAATTAAACAAACACACCAGGATTAAGTGATTTGCCCAGAAACAAAAGTTACAAAGTCAACTTTAACGATATAAAAAAGCAGGAAAGCGTGCTTAAAAATAATATTGTCAAATTGAACATAAATTTGCATTTACGCGGTATTTAAAGATTGTTCAGATTAATTAATTTTTTACTCTTAAAAAAAGTACTCACCTATGAAGAAGTGGATGCGAACATTCTCAATGGCTGTGACTGCGCAATAGGAAAAGTTCAAGAAGGTTGGCAGCTTATAAATGCTTTGCAGAAGGATGATTGGTTCAGCATGATGTCCCTGGGTGTGAGAGCTGTGATTGGACATGTTGTTATTGAGCATGTGCAAATGAAATGAAATATGTTAGGGGTACATAACCAGATGGTGGGACGTATTGTGTGCATGCGTAACATTAACACGCATGCGCTACCACAAACATGCATGCGCAAAGTGAAGGCAACTCCTACGGGGTACATACATAGATGGAGTTCGGATGTCCCCGTAGTCTTGAAGTGGCTTCAGGAGGGGGGCTTTGCATCCCTCCTCCATAAAATAATATGTAATTCACCATGCCCGGGGGCTTGGGACCCCGGTGCCCGGAATTGGGCACGGGAGGGGGGCCACGTGGCCCACTTCCCATAAAAAAATTGTATACGGATTCTCCGCTTATTGTCATCGTACCATAAGCGCACCCTTCCGATCAAGAACTGAAGGCTTGTTGGCTGTCAAGTGGTTGTCAACATTCTAAACTAGAAACTGTTGGCAGCCATTTTATGTCTCGGTACAAGGGATGCTAAAGAAGCATGTGAAATGTGTGTTTAAAACGTGAAACGGTGGAGAGTAGACACACCCTGATTCTCTAGGTCTCCTCAGGTGGTCCCACAAGGTATACCAGGGGCCCTATTTTTTTTTGGGGGGGGGGGGAATCGCGGGCTGTGCGTATGATCCGCGCATTCTAGCAATATTTAAAAAAAAAGACATGGGCTTCCGCGCGTCTTTGGTAATTTGCATTCTTTCAACTGTTTAGAGGAGATGCAGTAGTGCTTGATCCAGGATCCACCACTGAGCAAGAAATGGTAATGATAACACTATTTACCTGCTAAGTGAATTTCCTCCCGTAGGATAACAGTGATGTAATTTTCCAGAAAGTTAAAGAAAATTATTAAAATAATAACCTCAGATAATTTCTTGTCTTAATATTTATAGTAAATATTTATTAATAAGTTTTTCAACATTGAAAAAATCGCGGAAGTCGCGCACACACCGCGTCTGATATGCATATGACATCATGCGCTACCGCGCGTCCGTCACGTCGCTTTATACGTACATCTCGCGTATGCACAAGGCGTCGCGCACAAGTCGCATAGCAACCGCGTGGGAAAAGTTGTATCCGTCGCACACCCTACGCGGATCCTAGACAACGACCCTAAAATGGCGGACACGTTTCGCGCAGTAAATGAGCAGAGTGTTCGTAGGGTGCGCAACTGCAAAAAAAAAGAAAAAAATAATTAAAATAATTTACGTATATTATAAACAATATAAAATAATGAAAAAAACATTTTTATGTAAAAAAAATGTAATAAAAAAATGTGTAATGTAATTTAAAAAATAACATCTAAATATAAAAGATTAAAAACATGTAGTTAGAAAATATTAAAAAAAAAAACAATAAAAATATTTACAAATTAGCATTTAAAAAACCTTTGAAATTCACTGACAAAACCATAGGCTCCAGACATGTTATAGTTAGGAATTAGCATTCAAAACACCTTAGAAATTCACTGAAAAAAACATAGGTTTTAGGGGTGTCATAGATAGCTAGACATTTCAATTGTATAAAACCATTGAAATTCCCCCGTTATAGTTAGTTGTACTAACTATAACTCGCGCGCCCGCAATCCACTGCTGATGATGTCACATGTTATATCATTCATGAGTTGGTCAGTGACATCACTGATGACATCTCAAATGAAATCACTGATGACATCATCCAGTGAAAGTGGTTAGGTTTGTTATTTAAACATGTATTATATATATGTATATATATATATATATATATATATATATATATATATATATATATATATATATATATATATATATATATATATATATACATATATATATATATATAGCAATCTGCTTTGAAGACTGAGTGGATGTATAAGTGTGTGAATGGAGGATTTAGTACAAATGTGATTGACTGTCTCTTTAATAAATGCATGGGGGGTCCTAACCCCACCACACACTGCCCCGAGGACTGCCACATCCCCGGGGCATTCATTAAAATGGGAGGGGGGCCTCACAAGCCCCCGAGCCCCGGGGACCGCCACCTCCCCGGGTCTATAAAGAATAATTAGTGTGGGGGGCTCGGGCCCCCCACACCTCCCTGGGGACCACCACCATCCCAGGGCACTTAATATTCAAATTCAGAGGTCCGTTATGGAACCCCAGGCCCCAGGGGCCACCACCTCCCCAGGGCTTTAAATATGTTTGGAGGGGGCTGTGCGTCCTCCCTCCAGGAGCCCTAGGTCCTTGATGGCCCTAGGGATGCCATCCTTCAGGGCTGGCTCCTGCAATGTCCCAGGGTGCCCACCCCCGGGATATTGCTGTTTGCTATGGCAGGGTGGGAGCATGGCTCCTGCCCTGTCGTAGCAAACACTGCTTTGCTTCATTGAAGCGAGAGCAGGGAAACCTGCTCTGCTTCAATGAAACAAAGCAGAATTTTATGTCAGAAGATCCCCTTGCTCAAAAGCAATGCCGGCTCAGGCAGGAGGTGGGGAGCTGGTGGGACCGTGGGGGCGTTGGGGCTCCCCCCATGGTCCCCAACAGAAAGGGCCGACCCTGGAGGATGGGGTCCTTGGGGCCAGGAGTGGCCGGGTAGGGGGGCCACACAGCCCTCCTCTGGGTTAATTTAAAAAAATAAATAAATAAGGAAAGGCCGGCCCCAGGGGATGGGGTCCCAGGGGCCATATTTGGCCTTAGGAGGGGGCCCCCCTTCCAATAAAATAAAATGGAAAATAAAGTTCTGGCCATGCCCCGGGGACCCCATCCTTAAATTGGCCTCAGGAAGGGGGCCACGCGGGCCCCTTCACAAATGTTTTATAAAAGGGGATCAGGCCCTGGGGGATTGGGTCCCCTCGGCCCTAAATATTGTAAAAGAAGGGGGGCCACACAGCCTCCCTTCTAAAAAAATAAAATAAAATAAAAAGCAGGCATCTCGCGATAGACCCGCCCCTCCCTGAAGCACTCTGCAACCGCGCCCCCTGGTGGAGTCTATGTTTGGGTATTAAGTCCCCTTCATTCCTGAGGGTTCCTGGGGGCCAACTAGCCCACCAGGTATCATCAGTATGCACCACAGAGCTGTGTTGCAGGGAGGTGGTCCGAGGGCACACCCCTTTTTACACCACTCTGCAAACGCGCCTCTTGGCACACTGGTGGTGGGGCGATGAGGTCCTCTTGTGTCCTAAAGACGTCAGGGCAGAAGTGGACTTCATCCCCCCATAAATCCTGCAACGACCTCCCTCTCCACCTATGAACATCACCCTCACTGGCGAACATCAGAGAGGGACTCAAGACCTGGCTCTTTGACTAGAGACCTCCAACACCTCAGTGCATGGATATACCCAGGGGTGATTAGCCACACTCTACGAATACTGTTTGATTGATTGAATGATTGATTTACAAAATGCACGAAAACAACTGAAGAAGAAATCAACACCACACCCAAGAAATCCAACACCATTTAATAAAAAAAAGACTGCATTGGTATAACAATTTTGACCCTGATTTTTCTGAAGATATCAATTTTACAAACAATAGTAAATCAATGCAATTTCACTCAACCATGAATAAGTCTTTGCAAAGTCAATGAATTGGACACAGAAACTTCTTCAAATAAAACTTAGATAAATGTCAATACAATTGGTTAGAAGTACTTGCGGCAACTAACTCATGCAGGGGGCTACTCAGGGGGACCCGCAAGGCACTCAAGAACAGTTACCTTCAGGAGAGGAGCAGCACATCAGCAGTTCTAGGCACATTATCTGTTTTATAAAAGGGGATCAGGCCCTGGGGGATTGGGTCCCCTCGGCCCTAAATATTGTAAAAGAAGGGGGGCCACACAGCCTCCCTTCTAAAAAAATAAAATAAAATAAAAAGCAGGCATCTCGCGATAGACCCGCCCCTCCCTGAAGCACTCTGCAACCGCGCCCCCTGGTGGAGTCTATGTTTGGGTATTAAGTCCCCTTCATTCCTGAGGGTTCCTGGGGGCCAACTAGCCCACCAGGTATCATCAGTATGCACCACAGAGCTGTGTTGCAGGGAGGTGGTCCGAGGGCACACCCCTTTTTACACCACTCTGCAAACGCGCCTCTTGGCACACTGGTGGTGGGGCGATGAGGTCCTCTTGTGTCCTAAAGACGTCAGGGCAGAAGTGGACTTCATCCCCCCATAAATCCTGCAACGACCTCCCTCTCCACCTATGAACATCACCCTCACTGGCGAACATCAGAGAGGGACTCAAGACCTGGCTCTTTGACTAGAGACCTCCAACACCTCAGTGCATGGATATACCCAGGGGTGATTAGCCACACTCTACGAATACTGTTTGATTGATTGAATGATTGATTTACAAAATGCACGAAAACAACTGAAGAAGAAATCAACACCACACCCAAGAAATCCAACACCATTTAATTAAAAAAAGACTGCATTGGTATAACAATTTTGACCCTGATTTTTCTGAAGATATCAATTTTACAAACAATAGTAAATCAATGCAATTTCACTCAACCATGAATAAGTCTTTGCAAAGTCAATGAATTGGACACAGAAACTTCTTCAAATAAAACTTAGATAAATGTCAATACAATTGGTTAGAAGTACTTGCGGCAACTAACTCATGCAGGGGGCTACTCAGGGGGACCCGCAAGGCACTCAAGAACAGTTACCTTCAGGAGAGGAGCAGCACATCAGCAGTTCTAGGCACATTATCTGTGGTGCTATGGATTCATATGGAGTGTTCCTGATGTAAGAGATTGAGGATGCTGAAGATGCTGTCGATGCTATGGATGATATGCAGGTAACGGGTCTTCCTGCAGTGATTCCTTGATCCACTAAGTAAGTAAGGGGGTCTTGGTTGCTGGGTCAATGTTCCAAAAAGTCCTCTCTGGCACAGCCGTAGTCCAGTCACCACTGGACTGTCAGTCTCCCATTGTCGGGGTCACAAGGCAATACTAGCCACCAGGTGCAGCAGGTGCATTCCTTGTTGGTGCAGCCTCTCTTTCCTGGTTCCTGGGGAGTGTGGCATCTGTCTATCCCAGGATACACCATCCTGCCCACTATCAAGATGGTGAGACCCCTCGCTTGCTGTATAGACTTCACTAGCTTGGGGTATGGCTCCCTCAGGGGTACAATGCCCTGGTGGAACTGGTTTTGGCCACCGCTTTACGCTCCCTGTCTCCTGTGCCAGCCTGTCTACATCAACAATGACCAGTCTTCACCCCTGATGCTAAACATCTGCCCATCTGCCCTTCGAAGCCAGCTATAGCTTTGAAGTCTGCCTTTTGGCTAACCCAAATGGCTTCCTGTAGGAGGGAGGTGACTCCTCCCTGGACTGCTATTCCTCATTGTACTCTTTCCTGAAATTTGTTAGCATGCCTCTCCAGGAGGGCAGAAAGATGTCTCGTGGAGCAGACTTCAAGTGTGGCTTGAAAGGAAGAGGAGATGTAAAGGCAACAAATTGTCAGCTTCGCTAAATCTGCACTCCAACAAGTTATATTATTTTCAACTTGAGATACAAGTTGGGCTTAATGTAACAAGTTGTTTGACCCCTTGGAGTCCCCACTTTGGTTGCACCGTTCAGGAGTTAGCACAGTTGAGGGGTCAGCATGTTCCCCTTTACTTGTCAATTTGGTGACAGTAAAAATTATTGTTTTGCATGTTTTACTGTCAGGACATGTAAAGTACAAGTCCTGCCTGTGTCATATATTGCACCGTACCTTTAGGGCTCAGTAGGCCTTCCAGAGGGGTGACTTACACACATATCCTGGGGAAATGGTGCCTTTGCAATGTCAGGCTAGCGGTGCATGACTGCTCTAAAAGTCTGCAGGGGTGGATTGGTGAACTTGTTTTACTTGGAGGACCGCCAGTATGGCCCAATCAACACTGCAAGCCCTCTGGTGCACCTTTAGTGTAGTGTAGTTCCTATATTCCCAATAGGCTCTGCGCATTGGAATAACATAAACAATAGTTTAGACGTAGGACTTAGGTCGACTAGGTCTCTATTGAATATGTTAGACTTAATTGTGAATGCCAGCTAGCTCAGAGGTCACTAGAAACGTTCTCGAATAAACAAGAAGGGATTTGTTTCTGACAACCATATAACAAGACAACTTTGTTCCCCAAGAATAAGAAATATATCTTCAGAGTCGTGGAAACAATAGATGGCTATTTCACTCAGTCAATCGTGCATGCTTTGTTTCACCAGAGTTTTTGCAGAGAAATAGAGAGACGGGCGTTTTCAATAAAAAGGTTATTTATTGAGCAGTCTTCTTTCTCATGGAAGAGAAGTGAATTGCTACAATCGTAATACTTGCTATGAAGTAAAGTGCGTACAGTAAAAAGAGTATTATGAAATAATACTGTAAAAGCATAATATGGTTTCTAAGCCATAAGATACATAAAATAGATAAAATACATACAATGATAAATAATGACTAAAAGTACTCAACTGGTGCATCTAAAATACGCCTACCCCGGTGTACCTAACCTAAGTCTAGTACAAGGGAAGAAGTAAGTGAGGTGTAGCTTGAGTTAAATAGTTTCTGCCAAGAATCTATCCAAGAATTCTTTAAGGTTCTAATCAGCTCCGTACCTTGGTTATAGAATGAAGGAGGTCTTGTATCTCTCTCTCAGGACTCGATCTCCCAGTAACCCGCAAGGGTAGCAGGGAAACACTGGAGCTGGATTTCTCGGCAGGAGAAAAGACAGCGTCTCTCTCAGTGCGTCAGCTGGAGGGTCGGTTTACTTCGGCACTCGCTACAGCAGGGCGTCGGGCAAGTAGTTAGTCTATCTGCTCCAAACCACTGTGGGTTTGCTAGGGCAGATATGGGTATATTTATACCTGGAAGGTGCCGAGTTTGACGTAAGGGTGGACATAATAATGTCACTAAGAACTCGAAGTTCTTTAAACGCTCCAGGAGTTCTGGGACAAATCAATACTGAAGCCGGGGGAAGTCCCGTACTGCTGAAGGCTGGTTGTCTTCAAGAACTCGTTGTACACTAGGAGCTTAGTGGAAGTAGCCATGCTGTATTTGGACTGCATTGGCTGTCTCTAAATATGGTTATGATTCTTATGCCTATATAAGGATATGATAAGTTATATCTATATAAGGGCACGAATCTGGAAAATTACACTAGAGCCCTATATACGTTTACAACATTAGTTTACATGCCCTAAGTACCAGGGAACCATTTACTCGGGACTTACAGATAAGTTAGCCATTTTCAAATATGTATAGCCAATTTTACATACACTTTAAGATCAGGGCACTGGCACTAGTACTGAGGTCTGGTTAGCAGGCCTCAGTGCAATCTCAGAGTCGAAACACCAGCAGCATCATTCAAAAAACTTGGGGGGGACCTTACAGAAAGAGGCATTTTCTTACAGTTCACATATGCATGTGGAGTTCCTATCTCCTCGCCTGTTCCAGTAGTGCTTGCAGAAGATGCCTGGGGATTCCCTGGAGGGTCTAGAGTTGCAAGGTCATTGGTCACATGAGCTGTTCATGAGTTTGTTGCTCACTGCCTGTCCATTCGTTTGTAGTCTATGCAAAAAAACATGAGGTGTAAAACAGTCTGTGTGAATTGGCAGAGGAACAGGCTGGTGATTTTATTTTAATTTTAATTTTATTTATTTTAAAAGTTTTATATAGCGCTAGCTTGAACCGTAGGTACCAGAGCACTTTACATACACATTGTAAAAACAAAAGGAAATTGCATTACATAGTGGGAAGTTACTAAGAAGGCAAAAACAGAGATAAAAAAGACATCATGAAAAATAGGTAAACAGTGCAGGGGAGGGAGAGAAAACAAACCAAGGTGGCTAACACAGTCTAGTCCCCAACTATCCATGAATGTCAAGAGAGAATGAATGAATACGCACTTGTATAGCGCATGGCTACCCACGGGTATCCCAGCGCTTAATATGGCCACTCACTCAGCAAGCACAACTCAGGCGAAAAGGAAGGTCTTCAATTGTTTCTTGAAACTGAGGTGATAGGATTGTAGGCGAATATGTTCAGGAATTCGAACTCTCTTAATCAAAGGCACTATGAGTAAGCGTTTATGGTTGGATCTCAACAACCTGTTAGGCTGATAGAGTTGAACCATTGACTGGATCAGAGGGGAGCCTTTTCCAGAAATGGCCTTGTGGACAATGCACATTGCCTTGAAACTAATTCTGGCCTGAATGGGAAGTTAATGCAGACAAATAAGGGCTGGTTTGGTTGATCTCCATTTCGGAATGCTCATTATTAGGCGAGCAGCACAATTCTGAACAATTTGTAACCTATTGGTAGTTCCCTGGGGAGCAACAAGGTACACAGCATTAGCATGGTCCAGTCGTGAAAGTATCAGTGCCTGGACTAACACCCGTATAGCATCCAGAGGAAGAAGAGGGAGGATCTTCCTAATCATCCTGATCAATCTATAACAACTAGCTGCAACTTTGCAAGCCTGTACTTTCAGGTCAAGCTTACAGTCGAGCCAGACACCTAGGCTCTTAATCTTCTCACTTGGTACAGATGGAGTACCCAGACAACTGGACCATGAAGTATCAATACTAGCAGGGATTGTATGTCCAAGAAGCATGAGTTCGGTTTTAGCTCCATTTAGCTTCAAAAATGACTTATCCATCCATTCAGCGATCTTTCCCAAACATGATGTGAGACCAGGCTCTGATTTATCCTTCTAACTAAGGGAGACCACTAATTGCGTATCCTCAGTGTGCGTGACGATTTGATCCCCCAAGGATATACCAATTCAGCTAGAGAACTCATGTAAATATTAAACATGGTGGGACTTAGTGATGATCCTTGGGGGACTCCTCACTGCAGATGTATATACTCTGATGCAATTTCACCCTCTGAGACGCAGAAGCAGCGATTGTCCAAGAAGGACTGAAACCAGGCCAGCGCAGTTCCTGCCACATCGACCTTCTTAAGTCTCTGGATCATAAGTTGATGGTTGACAGTGTCGAAGGCTGCTCTGAGTTCTAACAATATTAAAGCAGTGCCGCCTCCATCATCCATGATCTTCCTTGTCTCTTCTATCACCACAATGAGGGCCGTCTCAGTACCCTGTTGGTACCTAAAGCCTGTCTGAGAGGGATGCAGACACTTATTGTCTCCCAGAAATGATGACAGAACCAAGTTGACATGTTTTTCAGCTAACTTGCTCATACCAGGCAGCAAGGAGATGGGCAGCCGCGGCCCTTGGAGGGAGTTGCGGTGGTGGGGCGAAAGGCGGGGCACGGGAGGGGCAGTGTGGGGGATGCTAAAAACCGGAGTATGGATAATTGGAGTTAAGTAAACAATTTAACTAATAAAATGAATTTCGTAGCGTGCCCTGCATCGCAAAATGCGATGCAGCCCGCGCTACGAAATGTAAGTTGCGCTAGGTGCAAGGTCGAGGGGTTTAGTCCCCAAGACCTTTCCGTTTGTCTGAGTTGACGCCTTTTGTTTTTTAAGATCCACATTGAACCAGGGTTTAGATGTGGTTTGCCTCATTTGTCTGAGTTTTAGTGGAGCTACTTGGTCTAAAACCTCTGTCATTTTTTAGCTAAAGTGTGTAGTAAGGTGATCGGCCGTCCAGGAGGAGGGTTGGAGTTGTAGTTGAGCATGAATCCTGGATTCATGTTCGGGTAAAGCGACTTCTTTGATGTTTCTGGTCCAGTGCTAAGGTTTGTCTCCACAAACAGGTTTGTGGCTGACAAGTGCGTCAATCTTGAACAGAATGAGGTGGTGGTCTGACCAGTCAATGGGAGAAATTGCTCCCATAGAGACCAGTTCATTGTGGGTTATGATTGCATCCAGTGATGCACCTTTGATGTGAGTTGGTTTATTGCAGAGTTGTTTGAGGTTGTGTATTTCAAGTAGGTTGGATAGGTTCTGTACAGGGGAGTCTTCTGGGTTGTTCCAGTGGTTATCGACGTCACCCAGGAACACATCTTTCGTGTCTGTCATGGAGAAACATGTTACTAGGTCTGTTAGTTCTTCGGGGAAAACAGTACACTCTCAAGGAGGATGGTAGATGGTGTGGAATTTGATGGGCGAGGTGCCCTTGGCAGTGAGTTCAACACCCAGGTATTCTGCAGTTTAAGTTTGGTAATCTGTATTCCAGCTTTGTGAATGATGGCTAGTCACCCCCCAGTTTTGATCGTCCTGTCTTGTCTGATGATATTGTACCCTGGAGGAGTGAGAATGTCAAGAATGGGGGTGGAGTGGACATTCAGACAGGATTCTGAGAGGAAAGCGATGTCAATTTCTTCAGCGAGAAGAGCTTCAGCAATGTCTGTGGCGTGTTGTACTGCTGATCTGCAGTTTAGAAGCATGCAAGAGAGAGGGCGGGATAGGCCCCCCTTTCCATCTTCCTATTCCACTGCTGTCTCTTGTGTCTCATCATTGTCTCTCCTGCAAATTCACAAGGGCAGTACATTGAGGGGTATATTCACAAGGACATACCTCTGATTTATCCCCACCCTAACACAACAAATGTGGGGAATTAACACGCCATTCACAAGCTGGTTCAAACTGCAGACATCACCTTATTCCCGCAATAACTGCCCAAAATGTTATCTCCACGTTGGACACCACCAACTATCACTAATGAGATGCAGAGTAGGCGTTCCCTTGCAAAAATACATGAAGAAACCACATAACCACTTTCACAAAGAACTGCCAGATCTGCGAAGGGAAACAAAAACATGCAATAAGCCGAGGTAGCAGCAGGGAATTAACACCTGCCTCCTGCTGGTGTTCAATGCAAAAAATACAGTTGATGGAGAGAATGCAGAACAATGATATCCATTCACCCCAGTCAGAGATCTGGGTTTAATCCATCGTTATTTTGCTCACCACGCCACCCCAGTTCCGACTCCGATCTTGACCCTGTGCCTCATGGGAACAGTCCAGCCCGAACTGCCAAGCCATGCCTTCCCTGGACCGAAATCAAGCATCCTAGGACCGGTTTCGGGCTTTCAGCCCTCATCAGCCAGGTTAGCTTGATTCCAGTGGCATGAGGAGCAAGGGACTCTCGTCTGAGCATACCCGTTCCATTCGGGTGACAAATGCAAAAACAACGGTTGATGGACAGAATGCAGAACAATGTCATACATTCACCCCAGTCACAGATCTGGGTTTAATCCATTGTTATTTTGCTCACCACGTAACCCCAGTTCAGACATGGCCATATGCAAATCAGTCTTGACTTTGTGTCTCATGGGGACAGTCCAGCCCGAACTGCCAAGCCATGTCTTCCCTGGACCGGAATCAAGCATCCTAGGACCAGCTTTCAGCCCTCATCAGCCAGGATAGCTGGATTCCAGGGGCATGGAGAGCACGGGACTCAAGCCTGAGCATACCCGTCCTACTCAGGGTGACAAATGCAAAAACAACAGTTGATGGACAGAATGCAGAAAAATGTCATACATTCACCCCAGTCACAGATCTGGGTTTAATCCATCATTATTTTGCTCACCACGCCAGCCCAGTTCAGACATGGACATATGCAAATCAGTCTTGACCCTGTGCCTCATGGGAACAGTCCAGCCAGAACTGCCAAGCCATGTCTTCCCTGGACCAGAATCAAGCATCCTAGGACCGGTTTCCAGATTTCAGCACTCATATGCCAGGATAGCTTGATTCCGGTGGCATGGAGAGCACGGGACTCACGTCTGAGCATACCTTTCCCACTCGGGGTGACAAATTCATAAACAACCGTTGATGGACAGAATGCAGAACAATGTCATCCATTCACCCCAGTCAGAGATCTGGGTTTAATCCATTGTTCTTTGGCTCACCACGCCACCCCTGTTCAGACATGGCCATATTCAAATCAGTCTTGACCCTGTGCCTCATGGGAACAGTCCAGCCTGAACAGCCAAGCCATGTCTTCCCTGGACCGGAATCAAGCATCCTAGGACCGGTTCCGGGCTTTCAGCCCTCATCAGCCAAGATAGCGTGATTCCAGTGTCATGGAGAGCACGGGACTCACGTCTGAGCATACCCGTCCCACTCTTGGTGACGAATGCAAAAACAACAGTTGATGGACATAATGCAGAACAATGTCATATGTTCACCCCAGTCACAGATCTGGGTTTAATCCATTGTTATTTTGCTCACCACGCCACACCAGTTTAGACATGGCCATATGCAAATCAGTCTTGACCATGTGCCTCATGGGAACAGTCCAGCCCGAACTGCCAAGCCAAGTCTTCCCTGGAACGGAATCAAGCACCCTAGGACCGGTGTCAGGCTTTCAGCCCTCATCAGCCATGATAGCTTGAGTTGATTCCAGTGGCATGGAGAGCACGGGACTCACGTCTGAGCATAACCATCCCACTCGGGGTGACAAATGCAAAAACAACAGTTGATGGAAAGAATGCAGAACAATGTCATACATTCACCCCAGTCACAAATCTGGGTTTAATCCATCGTTATTTTGCTCACCACGTCACCCCAGTTCAGACATTGCCATATGCAAATCAGTCTTGACCCTGCGCCTCATGGGAACAGTCCAGCCAGAACTGCCAAGCCATGTCTTCACTGGACCGGAATCAAGCATCCTAGGACTCGTTTCGGGGTTTCAGTCCTCATCAGCCAGGATAGCTTGATTCCAGTGGCATTGAGAGCACAGGACTCACATCTGAGCATACCTGTCACACTCGGGGTGACAAATGCAAAAACAACAGTTGATGGACACAATGCAGAACAATGTCATACATTCACCTCAGTCACAGATCTTGGTTAAATCCATCGTTATGTAGGATGCTTGATTCTGGTCCAGAGAAGACATGGCTTGGCAGTTCGGACTGGACTGTTCCCATGAGGCACAGGGTCAAGACTGATTTGCATATGGCCATGTCTGAACTGGGGTGGCGTGGTGAGCAAAATAACGATGAAATAAACCCAGATCTGTGACTGCGGGTGGAATTTTTTGCCAATGTGCAACATTCCGTCCAACATCTTGTGTGTTTTGCTGACCGCCTTATGTGGGAAGGGTATGCCCAGGTGTGGGTGCCGTGCTCACTACGCCACTGGAGTCAAGCTATCGTGGCTGATGGCAGCTTGTAGTGTAGTTCCTATATTCCCAATAGGCTCTGCGCATTGGAATAAAATATCCTATAGTTTAGACGTAGGACTGAGGTCGACTAGGTCTCTATCGAATAAACTAGACTATAATTTGTGTGCCAGCTAGCTCAGAAGTCACTAGAAACTTTCTCGAATTCACAAGCAGGGATTCGTCTCTGACAACCGTATAAACATGACAACTATGTTTCCCCAAGATAAAAAGTATCTTCAGAGTCGTGGAAAAAATAGATAGACATTTCACTCAGTCAATCGTGCATACTTCATTTCACTAGAGGTGCAGAGAAAGTAGAAAGACGGGCGTTTTCAATAAAAGGTTGTATTGAACAGTCTTCTTTCTCAAGCATAAGAAATAAACTGCTATAATAGTAAAACTGTTTGTAAAATATAATGCGTACAGTATAAATAGTAGAATAAAATAATACTGTAAGAGCATTGTATGGTTCCTAAACCATATATAAATACATACATAAATAACAGAGGCTGAAAGTACTCAACTGGTGCTTCTAAAATACGCCTACCCCGGTGTACCTAACCTAAGTTTAGTACGAGGGAGAAGTAAGTGAGGTGTAGCTTAAGTTTTAGTATTCTTTTGCCAAGAACCTGCGCAAGATTTCTCTAAGGGTGTAATCATCTCTGTACCTTAGTTTAGAATGGAGAAGGCTGGTCTCGGGACTCGATTTCACTACAACCCGCAAGGGTAGCTTGGAAACACTGGAGCTGGATTTCTTTGCAGGAGAAAAGACAGCGTCTCTCTCAGTGTGTCTGCTGGAGGGTCGGCTTCCTTCGGCACTTGCTGTAGCAGGGAGCGTCGGGCAAGTAGATAGTCAAACTGCTCCAAACCACTGTGTGTTTGCTTGGGCGAGTGTGGGCATATTTATACCTTGAAGGTGCCGACTTTGACATAAAGGTGGACATATTAATGTCTCCATGAGTTCTTGGACAAATCAATACTCAAGCAAGGGGAAGTCCCTGACTGCTGAAGGCCGGTTTTTCCAAGAAATCGTTGTGGATTTTCGGAACTAGTGGAAGTAGCCTTGCCGTATTTGGACTTCATGAGCTATGCTTAAATATGGTTATGATTTCTAGGCCTATATAAGGACACAATGATTTATACCTATATAAGGGCATGAATCGGGAAACTTACAATAGGGTCCTAAAATAGTTCACAACACCCACTCCACGCTATTATGTTCATCTAAGTTCAAGCACTAAAACATATAATCTAGAGCATGTGTTTACAACTCCCAAAAAATCATATAAAATGCAATTGAAATGGTTGTACATGAAAATTTGAGCATTTTTGTACAGTACACATTTAAAGGAAAATGACTTAATTGTAAGCATATGATATGATATTAGCAATGCTAATTGAATGATCCACGAAAATTGCATTTATGAAATGCCTCTTAGTTATAGAAGATAAAGGTCGAGACCATCCCATAGCAGAATATACAAACTGTTCTTTTGTTTGTGGGTTAGGCTAATATTTTTTCTTAGGAAGTGTTCAAGGAATTCTTGTTCTCTAAGAATAGTTTTTCTTTAAGCCGATTACTTTGTGCCAAAGTTCAGTCTGTTTTGGGAAAATCAAATTAAATTGTAGCGAAAAAAGTAAAGTTCCAAACATGGAAGCTTTCGTATTTAAAAAAGTGAAGGTCGAATTTCAGAGTTCGAAAGAACGCTGTGTGCTTAATTTCAAAAGTAATTCTCGTGTCAGGAGAAAACATTAAGTCATCAAGGCTGGCAAAGAAATCGTCTTCCACAGTAGCTGAAAGTTTGACTACTTCGTTAAGAAGGTCCATTGTGCACAGATGTGAAGCATCGCCGTCAGTGTCAGCCACGTTAGCAATGCTCATAGCAGATGGTACCTGTGTGCCTGATGGTCCGGTTGGATATGCTGGTGAGATCTCAATGAATGCCTTCATCAGGATTGGTAGCCGTTGGGGGCAACACAACACATGAGCCGTTACCGAACCCAGCAATGCATCAGCATCCGTTGGCATACCCAATGGTAGTGTTAGACAGACATCTAACACACATTCCTCTCCACAAGCAGGCATCATAGAACAGGTAGGATGCAATCTTGCCAGATTGGTCTGAATGACAGGAACCTTGTGGTATTCAGATCTTGTGAACGAGCCAAGCCAAGGGTCTGTGTTATTCTCTCACAATACCTCATAGCCTGCAGCGCATTTTCCATGCTGACTTGGGTATCGCTGGTGGCCGGATTTGCCATAACAGAGCAGGAGGAATAAAAATAGGATCCCTGCTACGAGTCCCAAAATGAGAGGCAGTCCGCCGAACACAGAAGGGCGAAGTTATGAAAAATGCCCAGCACTGCTTCAAATGGTGCTAACAGTCCCAAAAAAATTGTCTTAAATACATGTGCAATACCGCTGGTAGCAGACATGTTAAAGATACGACCTAACATTTCTGCAAAATGTATTGGGCAGTTTGTTGATAATAATGCATGTATCTCTGCAGAGGACCTTGCAACTTGCATATCATAGGTCTCTTTGGACGAGGTCAGTGGCACCGTTTTTTGCAAAAGAATGGCTTTCATTCTGCTTAAAGAATCAATTCGTATAGAAGAGATGTTCAGTGAAGGCTATAGGGGCGACTCCCCGCCTGTCTTGGTTTTTGGAAACAATACTTGCATACAGCAAGTGACCCTGGCTGACACAGTAACAAGACAGCTTATTCCTGGCATCATTCCACAACGGCTGTGATCATTTAACATAACGTAGCTACCATTGGAAAGCTGCCTGAAAATTGGATCTTTCACCGCTGTAGGTGAACCCTGCAGGTGGCAGGAAAGGGTATTGGAAGAACCTTCGCAGGCTCCGTGTAAAATAATACCTTGACACAATAGTGTACCGCTTAGTGAGTTTTCACAATTTTTACCACTAACAAATACTTCCTTTCCCCCACTCCAACATTTGTGTGTCTATGGTAAATCCCAGGTCGACTTAATGTATTCTCTATCCAACCTTTCAAACAGGCCCGCTGGTACATGTTTTAAGCAATACTGAAACTGGAAAGTCGTCACTAGTATCGTGATGGTGCCATGTATTATCCATTCAACTGATGGTTTCTCAGAAACGGTCAATGGTAATCTCTCCAGCTTTTCAATGCTCAGCACCGTATAGTCTGCTCCCTTTTGTGCCAACGAGATTTGTTTATCTGTAAGGTTAAATACAGTAAACAGTGACGTAGTGCTGATTAGATGCCAAGGCACATAGCCAGAACAAAGGTTTTGCAACGTCCAGCCTAATAGCATTATAGAACGTAATTGAGACTGGCCATTCTGTAGCATTAGCAAGTCCTGTTCCATTATGTCTATGGCAGATGATACAATGCTGTCCAAAGAGTAAATTCTGGACGACAGAGTTGTTAACCCATTGTCAACTACAGTGAATGATTTGTCTAAATGAATATGATCAATTTCTCGTATTCTTTCAGCTGTTTCCATTTGCGTGACTTTCCAAGCTTCATTGTAAGCAGCGTATATACCGGCATATATGAAACGTTTATGACGTGGATTACGAGGACCTAGTAAGAATTCTTTTAAATCAACGCCATCTATAAGCAAAGATAAGTGTTGTTTTATTTCCGGGAGTGTGGATTTCTGTAGCCATTCAAGGCACTGTAAGTTGTTATTATCCTTGGATGTTGTCTTTGGATATATCTTGGATCTGGACGAGTTACTGTGAACCCTTGTGTTTTGTTCAGGAATCTATCTTGACAGTTATTTGTGTCTGTTGGCCAGATTAACCATTTTTTCCATTCAGGATTTGTTCTGTTTTGTTGTAAAATATAATTTACGTCTACCTCCTTATCTGAAGTAAAATTACTATCAGTTGTGGGCTTAGGTATGGATGGTTTGTTTAAATCTTTTATCTTAGCAATGCCAAGACAAGATGTCTGTTGAACAGTGTCATTTAGGAACATCATTTGTTCTGGGATGATGCAGGCTCTAAACAATGCTTCTAAACCTTGTACCTGTCAGCCTTTTGTACCCCAAATAGTTTTTATCTTAATGTTATCTTTCCAAAAGTCAAAGCCTAAGGTGGACAATTGACCATAAAAGGCAGCAGAATAAATGTGTTTAGTATTTGTCAACATACTTTTCATGCCTGTCTTATTCACATTTTGAAAGTAAAAAGTTTCTGGGTTTGTAACATTAAAACCTGTGAAATATGGAAATTTTCTAAGAAACGTTTTAGTTCTACCTTTTGGAGGTGTAGGACAATGTTCCCATTGATTGTAAGTTAAAACATTTCTAGGGTTTGCAGATTAATGCAATGAATGATGGCCAAAATTATTAAAACAATATATTTCTTCATAATTTGATGAACCTTCTAAGTATTCATGTTTTGTAAATTTTGCTGAAATTTCTAAGTCTGCCATCATGTTATTAACAGTCTCAAAGTCCCAATCATCAGAAAAAGTGCTAGGGAAGACAAAATCACTCACCCAAGAAAACCTTACATTGAAGAGGAATCTTTAGCAGCTCAACAGGGCCATAAATGTCATAATCAGTTGTATCCCATGCTGTTCCACTAGGTAGGGGGACCGCTGTGATGTTCACTGATGACAGGTCTCATTGTTTACGATGAGATGATTTGTGTGGCTTCAGGAGCAAGTTGAGGTTCTTACTTGTTGTGTCCATTTTAATGTACTTTCCTTCTATCAGCTTTCCCAGACTTAAAACAAGAATGATCCATAGCAGGAGATAAAAAAACCTAACACAATCCAAAGTTCAACCCATGGTGAAACCAGATATGTATTTGTAAGCTCTTGACCAAGTTCCATTACTTTTTCCTTGTGGATTTTGTTTTCTGGCATAGTTTCAGGTTCACTGGGATCATCAGAAAAATTATCGAAGTTGATAAAATAGCCAGAGGCAGTTCTGTCAATTGTTGGTATCGCATCCGGATTCTTTGAAATGACTAGAGTTGCTTGGTCACTTGACATGTTTGTATAGTAAGATTCTACATCATTGTAGACGGGAGTCTCTTGACGAACTGTTATTTGAGTTTCAAGAGGCACAAGTTCCATGGCTTTGTTGCGTAGTCCTTCATTTCTCACTGCAGGTTTATCAAAGTTGATAAGTCTTTCAGTTTGAACCTCTTAGATTGTAGCAAGATTTGGTTGTCTGCTACATCTTGGGAGTCCACTGGGCTACTACTTATTATCGACCACATGATGTGGTTTGACCTGGTCGATGGACATGACACGGTTCTCCTTTTTTCCAGCAAGGGGCGGCAGCAACACTGATCTTGTTTTATGGATTGCTAAGACAGGTATTGGTTTTCTGTAAGAAGGCCCAAATTCCTACTTATCCGCTATTTTCTCCCTGACCAGATCCCCAATCATTGGAATCCAGACATGTCTTGCTGGGACAGGTGTTTTTTCTTCAGTGGTAGTTGGCTTTTCGCTTGTATTGCTTAGACTTCTTCTTTTTTCATTTAAGTCCTGTAAAACAGCCAAACGATCTTTGATATCAAAGGGTTTTTTGTTCCACCACTGAAGTGTGACGATTGATGTCTTCAACCAACCTTCTAGTACCAAAAAGGATTTCATATGGAGTGATTCCACCGAGAGAATTTCTTGGCAGGTTATTAAGACTACGTTGGACATTTATTAGATGTTTGACCCACCCATTACCTGAACCTAATACCCTAGCTGTTATAGATTGGTTTATGTCACGGTTTTTTCTTTCCACAACCGAATTTCTCTCAGGATGGAATGGACTCGAAAATCGCAATGTAACGGCCAAACTGGCCATGGCCTCCTTGTAAGCCCTAGAGCTAAATGCAGGACCCTGGTCAGAATGTAGTGTGCCAATTGCGCATGTGCCGATAAAGACTCGCAAATCTTTTATAACAGTTCGAGCGTCAGCTGAGCGCTGGTGCCACATCCAAATGAATCTGGTCTTAATATTTGTGTTACTGAGAGAGAAGGCAAGATGGCGTCCGCATCTCGGAAGTGTGTGTGAGGAGCTCCCTGTTCAAAACTCGGCACACCTGCAGACTAGCGCTGTTTGATCCTGCTGTGTGCCGTGCTTGCCGCGCCGCGTTTGGTGTGCTACCGGGGTGTAGAAAACGCCGCTGCTTGTTGCTAAGCATCAATTACGGGCTGGGAGACCGGCATTGAGGATATCGTGGCGGCATTTTGCTCACCTGTAATCAGTCTCGGGAGCCGAAGCTGGGACCAGCGGAGGGCAGCCAGCAATAATGCTCTGCGTGTTTGTTAAGCTTCGCCCTGGCTGAGTGACGGATTGCCTTGCGAGGGCTTCTCAGGAACGGTTACTGTTGCACGGTGGTACAGCGGATTTCGGAGGAGTGCTGATCATTGGACTGGGAAATTAGCGTGGAAGCTACCGTGGTGACCTGGTCAGTCCCGGTCGCTCCTCCCGCCACCGCTGCCAGGCCGAGTCTCTGCCCCTGTGTGGAGTGGCCCCCTGTCCTTGCCCGCTCTCTCCTGGGCCGCCAAGGTTTGCCATCTGTGTCGTGTTCTTCTTGTGTTGATGTTTTTTTTGTTCGTCGATCCCCTGCCCCTTGTAATTTTTGCTCCGCGTCTCACTGCCCCTCCGCCTGTTGTCGCCTTTGCTGTGCCTACTGTATTTTGTGCCCTAACTTTGTTTCTGTACCTTGCCCTGTTCCCCTGCCCACCCCGCTCCTTGCCACTGCTCCCCCGCGGCCCCACCCACGCTCCCTCCGCATCTCCTCACCGCTCCCCCCCACTTGCCACCCCGCTCCCGCCTCCCAGATGCCCCTCCCAAGCCCGCCCCCCCCCCCACTCTCCATTTATGGCAGAGTGCATGCAGACGCGCAGCGGGCGTGCCGATTGTGCGCCGAAGGCACGTGAAAGGTAAGCCCGTCTGCGCACGTCCGCGCCTGGACCGCGCCCAGTGCCAGACCCCCTGGCCCCCGAAGATGCCAGCCCACCCGCCGGACCTACGACGCCGCTACCCTCACCGCACTCAACACCGGCCAAAACCCCGGCTGCCACCGAGCCGCCCCAGGACGCACCCACGGACCCTTCACCTGCCAACCCTGCAAGTTCTCCTGCATCCGGACCTGCACCGCACCCGCCAAGCTGACCCCAAGCAGCAACCACCTGAAGTGCATCCTGCTCAACACCCGCTCCGTCCACAGACACGCCGTCGAACTCTGGAATCTCCTCGACTCCACATCTCCAGACGTCGCCTTCCTCACGGAAACCTGGATGAACGCCTCCTCAGCGCCCGATATCGCCATCGCCATCCCGGACGGGTACAAGATCACCAGGAGGGACCGCGTCAACCAGACCAGAGGAGGAATCGCCATCATCCACAAGAACACCATCCGCATCACGACCAACACCGACGACACCCTCACTGCCGCCGAACACCTGCACTTCCAGATACACACCAACCCCAAGACCACCCTCAGAGGCACCCTCATCTACAGACCCCCGGGACCCCGCACCCAATTCAGTGAAACCTCGCCGACTTCATCAGCCCGCACGCCCTCCCCTCCGCCGACTACATCCTCCTAGGGGACCTCAACTTCCACCTGGAGAATAACAACCACCGCAACACAACCACCCTGCTGGACAACCTCGCCAACCTCGGACTCAAGCAACTGATGACCACCCCCACCCTCTATGCCGGCCACACGCTTGACCCCATCTTCTCCTCCAGCAAAGACATCTCCTTCAGCCACGCCACCGGACTCCACTGGACAGACCACAGCTGCGTCCACTTCAGCTTCAGAAGGACCACGCTCCACCACCACCCGCTAAAGGTTCCCAGCAGAAGCTGGAACAAGATCACAGCCGACCAGCTCACCACATCCCTGAGCCAGCACCCTCCCGCCAGCTCAACGAACCCCAACCAAGCCGCCAACAACCTCACAAGGTGGATCAGCAACTGCACAGACAACCTCGCTCCACTGAAGATCCCCCATCAGACCCGGCAACAAGAGAGCACCCTGGTTCACCGACGAACTCAAGAGCTCCAAGAAGAACTGCCGGGCCCTCGAGAAAGCCTGGCGCAGAGACCCGACTACAGACAACATGACCACCCTCAAGCTCGCCACTCGAAAACACCACCAGCTGATTCACACCACCAAGAAAACCTCTTTCAAGGAACGACTAGACAACAACGCCCACAACAGCAAGGAACTCTTCAACATCGTCAAAGAGCTCTCCAACCCAAGCGCCGAAAACAACGACATCACTCCCTCACAAGACCTCTGCGACTCACTCACCTCGTTCTTCCACAGCAAGATCGCAGACATACACAACAGTTTCAACGCACAGCCGACGCACCCGATGACCATACCAACACCCCCCCCACCACCCTCCGCGCCTGGACCCCGATCAACACCGAAGACACCATCCGCACAATGAACTCCATCCACTTTGGATCACCAACCGACCCCTGCCCTCACCACGTCTTCAACAAGGCCGACTACATCATCGCACCCCACCTCCAGGACATTATCAACACCTCCTTCGACACCGACACCTTCCCAGAGATCTGGAAGCACGCCGAACTCAGTGCCCTTCTGAAGAAACCATCAGCGGACCCCACCGACCTAAAAAACTACCGTCCCATCTCGCTCCTTCCTTTTCCTGCCAAAGTCATCGAGACCGTCAACAGACAGCTGGCCGCCTTCCTCGAGACGAATGGATCCCTCGACCACTCGCAGTTCGGGTTCAGAGCCAACCACAGCACGAGACCACCCTCATCGCAGCCACAGACGACATCCGAGCCCTGCTCGACAACGGGGAAACAGCGGCACTCATCCTCCTGGACCTCTCCGCAGCGTTCGGCACTGTCTGCCACCGCACCCTAGTGCAGCGCCTCTTCGACATCGGAATCCAGGAGAAGGCACTGGATTGGATCATCTCCTTCCTCGCCGGAAGAACACAGAGAGTCCCCGTCCCCCCGTTCAGATCCGAGGCCACCGAAGTCACCTGCGGCGTACCACAAGGATCATCGCTCAGCCCCACCCTCTTCAACGTCTACATGAGCCCCCTCGCGGCCATCGCACGCCAACACAACCTCAACATCATCTCCTACGCCGACGACACTCAGCTGATCCTCTCCCTCACCAACGACCCCGCCACCGCCAGAACCAACCTCCACGAAGGGATGAAAGACGTAGCCGAGTGGATGACAAACAGCCGCCTGAAACTGAATTCAGACACGACGGAAGTCCTCATCCTGGGATCATCACCCTCCGCCTGGGACGACTCCTGGTGGCCCCCTGCCCTGGGCAGCGCACCCAAACCGTCGGACCACGCACGCAACCTGGGCTTCACCCTAGACTCCTCCCTTTCGATGACCAGACAAGTCAACGCCGTCTCCTCGTCATGCTTCAGCATCCTTCGCATGCTACGGAAGATCTTCCGGTGGATACCCACCGAAACCAGGAAGACGGTCACCCAGGCCCTTGTCACCAGCTGTCTGGACTACGGTAACACCCTCTACGCCGGAACCACTACCAAACTTCAGAAAAGGCTCCAGCGCATTCAGAACGCCTCAGCACGACTCATCCTGGACATCCCCCGACACAGCCACATCGCCAGACACCTGAGAGATCTGCACTGGATCCCCGTCAGCAAGAGAATCACGTTCCGACTCCTCACCCACGCACACAAAGCTCTCCACAACCAAGGCCCCAGATACCTCAACGACCGCCTGACCTTCTACGCTCCCGCCCGCCAGCTACGTTTCACCAGCCACGCCCTCGCTGCCGTTCCCCGCATCCGAAGAGCCACCATGGGAGGAAGATCCTTCTCCTACCTGGCTGCCAAGACGTGGAACTCCCTCCCCATCCACCTCCTCCGGACCCAAGACCACCTCTCCTTCAGGAAGCAACTCAAGACCTGGCTGTTCGAGCAGTAGCGAACCCCCTCCCCCAAGCGCCTTGAGACCCTCCGGGTGAGTAGCGCGCTATACAAATGCTCTGATTGATTGATTGATTGACCGTGGCATGGCGGCTTGTTAAACAGGACGACTGCCTGTATGTAACGTTGATTTTGGCTCTGCACTGGCTGAATGGGCTGAATGGGCTGAATTGGCTGAATTGAAAGGCAAGGCTCATCATTGGAGGTAACGCACTGAGTCTGTGTATGTTTTTTCTTTTTTTTTGTAGAGAGGACATATCTCATTGGACTTATCAATTATTTTCCAGTAGGAGCCAGTGGGCTAATCTGTGTGACTTTACTCTAATATTTTCCGCATTTAGATATGGCTCCTAAAGTGGCTCGCGGTGGGAAAACAGGACCTGCTGGGGAAGGGGCAGTTGGTACACGTGCCGCCCTAGCAGCAATATCTAAAGAAGTGCCGGACGGCAAAGACTTTGGTAGCGCGGGGCTGAGTAAAGACTCAGCGCAAGGCACTTCCAAGATACCACAAATGTTTCAGCCTGTTATAGGGAAAAAAGCCAATATCTCTGCTTCCAACCCTAGTTCAGATGCTCTCGAAGTAGGAAGAGAGGAAAGTAGAGCAAGAGTCACTAAGGAGCAGAACCATCACCCCTCAAATTCTTTCAGCTGTACCTACATCGCTTTCCGAGACACCCCAAACTCCGGCTCAGACTGTGGAGGGGGCTAAAGACATGGGCATAACGGATGATGGAAATAGCACAGTCAGAGAAGAAGCTCATGAGTCGTTAAGTAGCAAGGATAGCGGGTACTACTCACTTTCGGAGCACGCAGAAGGATCAGATCTGTAAGGAGATCTCTCGCTTCCTGAGGAGGGATATGGAGACAGCACTCCTACTATGCTGGAAGACAGTGAACACAAAAATGGCCTTTCTGGGGGTACTTTAGCCGAGGCCTCTACTATTCGGAAGAAAGATAGGTCAGGCAGTGTGGGATCAGTCACTGCTGAGATAACTGATTGGTACCTTTCAGATGCGACACAGTCACTAGAGAGATTGGAGTTATCGGGCCAAGCCAGTGGGGGCGTAGATGTGGAGATATCTTGTCAAGTATCGTTGGAGGAAATTTATATATCTATTACAGATCATAGGTTGGAGGCTCAAGCTGAGCATTTAACAACACATACTGCATGTAGGAAATTGCAAAATACAGTTCGACGCTTGGCTAAAACATGTAATGACTTTACTGATAGAATGGTGGAAGCTGAAGCCCGGATATCGTCGTTAGAAGACCAGATAGTGACTCAAAAGTCTGATGTTGCTGAAATAAAGGCCCCCAAGGACGATGTACAGGACAAGATTGCCGACTTAAAAAATTATTGCGTCGCAATAATTTACGTATTCTTGGGGTCCCAGAAGGCCTTGAGGGGCAGAATATACATACATTTGTAGCTGAACTGTTTGAGGAAGCACTTCCAGAAGTAAAAGAATGGAATTGGGTTCGTGAAATCCCATAGGTTCCCATTTCGACAGCGACCGGTAAGAAGTGGGCATGCAGGGCCCCAGCAACCACGGGCTATATTAATCTCCTTGAATAACTTTCTGGCAAGGCAGGTACTGTATGATATGGCTAGACCTGCAGGAAGAGATCTAGAAAAGGTATACTGTTTTTTGTTTGCCCAGATTACTGCCATACCACAGTTGAAAAGCGATGGCAGTTACGGCAGCTAATTGTTCCGTTTCAAACTAAGGGCCTGCAAGTGTTTTTATTACAACCAGCAACCTTAAAAACAGTTAATAAGGGACAGACCCATTTCTTCACGTCTGTGGCTGCTGCAAAAGAATATCTTCATACTTTGGCTTGATGGACTGGTGTACTAACCTGGCCGTTACTAATCTAATACGTGACATTCTAACTAATTACTTTAAATAACTGATCTTCTTTTGTTTCTTGCAGCCCTGGAATTTTTTTTTGGGGGGGACTAGGTATTTTCTTCTGTATATTTAGATAGCGGGAGGGCTGAATATTTAGAGAGCCACTCACCGAGCATCACCAGGGCGACCAGCCCTATTGCCTTAGTTAAGGGGGGGTTCACTTTGGGAGGGTGGAGGGGGGTTGGTGAGGGGGTGTGTGGGACTAGGGGGCACTGGTGGGGTATTGGGCGGGGTGAGGGCTTGGGTAAGGGAAAAAAATGATAAAATGTCAGTTCATAGCATTTGTTGTAAGAATTTTGGAATATATCTAGTTTTTTGTTTATATGTTAACGACCAGCTACATACAAGCTTCAATGTCTTCTAGGAGTCTACGTATATGCTCCTTTAATGTTTGTGGGCTGAATAATATTTTGAGAAGGAAACGTGTGATTAATGAGCTGTGCTTAACCGCATCGCTGCGGCGGTTATTTTTCCCCTACGCGGCTTTTTCTAAAAGCCGCGTAAGATTACGAGCTGAGCTCGTCATCAGCATCGAAGGGGTTAATCATCCCTGATGTTCTTTGCTTACAGAAAACACATATCCCCTGGTCCAATTACAGGATGTTATCAGAGTTGGGATTTACTTTGTTATCTGCATCTAGACAATCTACTATGAATCGGGGTGTGGCAATTATGGGAAGTAGGGCTGAAACAGGTACGAGTAGGGTGCAGGCTGATAATCTAGGGAGGTGGGCGATTACGGAATGTACTATAGGGGCTACCAAAATTACAATATGCACAGTGTATGGTTGTAATTTAGACGAGGCAGAAATTTTGGAGCTCCTGAATGTTGAATTAGCGCAGTGGGCAACACCCCTGTTATTAATTGGGGACTTTAATATACACAGGGATTCTCAAACATGGGATGTCCACTTCAAGGACTATAAAGGTCGTAAGCCGAGGGTATTTAGGGCTCTGCACCAGTTGGTAATGTAACATGGTCTAGTCGATGGGTGGCCGACGTTTAATCCTGGTAATCCAGGGTCTACTTTTTTTTCTTTTCCACATTCTAAACTTGTTAGGCTAGACTATATTTTTTACCCCGATTTTTAACTGTTGGCGCAAAGATGCAAGTAATGCCCCGCATTACATCAGATCACAGTCCGGTGGTTATGGACTTGACTTGTTTTAATACTATGCAGGAAGCGTGAGCATTTACATTTAGTAAAAAGCTTGTTAGCGACAAGGAATATATAACTCATATTAAGCTATGGGCGAAGCAGTTCTTAGAATATAGCAGAGGCACGGCCACTCAATCAATGGTTTGGGATTCCTTCAAAGCTTTTCTTAGGGGCTAAACTTGCAGTTACGGCTGGGACAAACAAAAGAAACAGAAAGCCTTGATAGCGGGCCTGCTTGAGGAACTTAGAGAGGCCGAGTGTGAACTTATTTCAGTAATTCGCTCCAATGTGGATTGTCAAGCTGCACAAACCAAGGTTGCTTCCTGTAAAGCTAGGATAAACGGGGTCTGGAGCCAGGACATAGTTACTCAGTTCAAAATACATAAGGCTGAAAGATATGAGTACGGGGAAGCAACATGTTAATGTCTAGCTCAAAGAATGCGGGATAGGCAGGCTTCTCAACGTATTCAAATGCTGGAGAATGACAGAGGAGATATGGTTGAAACTATGGATGGTATTAAGGAGGTTTTTCGTATATATTATAACGTACTGTACACTCAAGAACCTGTTGTTCAGGATCAAAGTGAACAATACCTCAGTGATTTTGATTTCTCTAAGCTCGGGCCGTCTGAGAGGGAAGTATTGGAAGCTCCAAATTCCATGCAAGACTTACAGATAGCATTAGAGGATTTAGCTTTGGGGAAAGCAGCTGGCCCGGATAAACTCCCTTTGGAGGTTTATCAGTTGTTATTCTCTACTATAAAGGAAGATATGCTTGTAACCTTTTTAGCCGCTCAATGTGGAAATCCTCCAGGGTCTTGGGATGACGTGAAGATAGTGGTTTTTAAGAAAAAAGATAAGTCCCCCAGATCCCCGGGGTCATATAGGCCCATATCATTAATTAATGCAGACACAAAAGTATATTCTAAAATATATTCTAAAATATTGGCAACTCGGCTTGTACAAGTTATGTTATGTTATGTTATGTTATGTTATGTTATAATTTTGTTAAGCGCACAGCTGCCCCAGCTAAGGGGCGTCCCGGCGCTGACCGTCAAATTGTACAAAATAGCAGTTATAGGCCAAAAAAATGGAAACACTAGATCAGTGGAAAAAGAAAGGTCTTAATAGCTTTCCGGAATAGCAGTAAGCCATCAATACCACGAATGGATACAGGCACTGGTATCTCGGCATCAGCACGGGTTCCTTGCCGGCAGAAACAAGGCAATCACTTGTAAGGGGTCATATCGCTAATAGACTATGTAACTGCATTTCAAAAGAATATGGGTATCATTTTTTTAGATGCTGAAAAAGCATTTGACCGTGTTACATGGGCTTTTTTATGGTCTACAATGCGCAAGATGGGGTTTGGACCCCAGTTTCTGCTGGCATTACAAACCATGTATAAACGCCCTCGGGCGAAGATCTGTACCATGGGGCATGATTCATCCTTTGTTTATAATACATGGGGTACACGGCAAGGATGCCCATGCTCCCCTTTGTTTTTTGCCATTTATATTGAACCTTTATTGCAGCTACTGGAGTCTACTAACTCCATACAATCAATGCCAGTGGGCGAATATGAAGTACGAGTTCTTGCCTATGCTGATGACATCGCGGTTGTGACATCGGATCCTGTGCAAGCATTAAGTGAGCTAGAATTTCTGACTCAAGAGTTTGGACAGGTTGCTGGATATAAATTGAATATCTCTAAAACCCAGGTTGTTTGCAAGGCGGGGTTGTGCCCAGGCGAGCCGCGAGTAACTTCAGAGGCTAAGTACTTGGGGATTAAAATCAGGATGTCACTCCAGGAGATAATTGATGTAAACTGGGCTGATATACTAGGGTCAGTCAAAAGATAGCTAGAAAAGGTAGAATGTTTACATTTAACTATGGCCGGTCGTCGGAATGTGTTAAAGATGTGTATACTCCCTAACGTGCTCTATTATTTTTGGATGGTGCCTCTGGAGTTGACACGGGTACAATTAATGCAGCTTCAATCAATTACGGATAGGTTCATATGGGGGTGGAAGAAAGCCCGTCGTGCTTCAAAATTTCAGATCAGATCAGATGTTACTAGGCGACCAGGCGTGTGAAGCTTTGCTTAAATTTTTTGATTTGAACCAAGCTATTTTAAACGTACTGTATTTAAAACTATGACTGCTGCTTATAAGGGTGGAAATGGCTGCGTAAGATTCTATCTATCAAACGGATCAATTTTTACACCCCTTTGACTCTATGGAGATATTTCCATTGATATTCTGGGATCCAAAGATGAAAACCTGGAGAAACAAGAGTGTTCGTTGTTTAGGGGATATTTACAAAAATGGAGTATTGGTTTCCTTTACGGGATTAGTTGAAAGGTATACAATATCTATGAATGATTTCTTTAAATATTTGCAGTTACGTGATTTCTTATATAAACATTGTAGATCACAGACCATTTTATGTAATGAATTTCTTGAAGCTTTGTTAAAAAGGGCAAAGATTGGGATTCTGTATGAAATATTACTCTCAAAGCAACGTGATGATATAACAGCTCAAGATGCGAAATGGCAGGCCCGACTAGGCAACTCTGGTTTATTTTTGCAAGATTCGATCGATATGGCGGGCGAAGTGATTTTGACTGCAAATTTAAGCACCCAACATTATAAAACTGTGTTTAATTTATACCATACACCAGTTAAAATGATGAAGTGGGGTGATGTCCATGATGGAAAATGTTTTAGGTGTCAAACTGAGGAAGTAGATATTCTTCATGTATTTTTTGATTGTAACGTGCTAATACCATTTATTTTATGTCTTGAACAATTTCTGCTCGAAACAACTAAGGTGCATGTTTCTATAAGTCGAGAGTTGTTGCTATTCGGGGTGTGCAAAGACAGGGAAGCTATACAGATTTGTTTTGCTTATTGTTATTTTATTTTTATGGCGATGGCTGTAGCTCGATTATGCATTGCCACGATGTGGTTGAAACCAGAGGTGCCTTCCTTTGAAATGTGGCGAGCTAAGTTTTATAATGTGTTTTATCTTGAATTTAATTTGTACCGTATTAAATCACTGAAGAAAAAACAACTAGGGCTGAAGATTTGGCAACCTATGCTGCAACATATGGAGATGTCGCTTTGAAACCATGCTAAATTGATGTTTATTTCTCTTCTTTGCTTTGGTTTTTGTATGCTATGAACTGAACAATAAAAAAAATAAAAAATAAAAAATAAATATTTGTGGGACTGCATCAGTCCATTCGGACATCCGCATGTAGATAGCCTTATGCTGTCTAACAGTGGTGTCTGTACTGGGCTGGCTACTCTGTAGTCAGGAATCTGGTGGTGTTCAAAGCTGTGGTACTTGTAACAGTCATCGCAATTAATTCCGAATTCGCATATCTGGGCTTTCATCCCTGGCCACCAGTACATCTCTTCTAATTCTGGTAGAGATTTAGAGATCCCTTGATGTATCAGACCCTCTCCCATATGTGCTTCAAAAATGAGAGCACCTCTCTGGTTCCGTTTGGAATTACTCTATCCCCCACTTCAGGGATTTGAGTAAAAGGAACAGAGTTCGCATCAATTATGTATTTGTATTCGAGTTGATAATTTAGAGGTAACGCTGCTCCGCTGCCTTTGCTCGTGGCATCGACAGCGAGCATGGTTTCACCATCTATCGGTGTTTTCGAATGATTGCTTGTAGCTACGGAAGCCATTTTAACAGCTGCCTTTGCAGCCCTCATCAGCCAATAAATTCCCTGCAGCGTGATTGCCATCACGCTGATGACTCAGTGTATGGATCACGTGAGTCTTTTGTAGTTCTTTCTGCAAAAGAATTACTTGTTCCCAAAGCTTTTTATGCTTTATTGTGCCACCTTTTGTGTTCTTAAAACCATTTTGAACCTAGGTCTGCAGATATTCATAGTAATTCCTGACACAGTTATACGAATCACACACTATGGGTGTGGGGAATTCGCGATCAGTATTTTCAAGCGCCATCTTGAATGCCTGTAGTTCAGCTCGCTGAGCTGTACAGTCTCCGAGAGATTGAGTTTTTGTGACCATAGGTCTGAATTTACCATTATGCCAGCGACCTTTAACAATCGCGCACGCAGCACTGTAAGCTTGTTTGCCCCCAATCGTGGGCTGTGCTGATCCGTCTGTATATATTATACAGCCGTAATGTTCTAGAGGTAAAATTTCAGTAGGCAGAGGACATTCTTGTTCGTATTGGAGAAATTCTTGTGTCTTCAAGTAAGGATCAAAAACGTATTAAACGTCTGTTGCAGCAAGAGAATTAACCCATTGTATCCATCTTGGATGTAGAGCTTTTGCATTTGGAATGCTTGCCTTCGTTACTGCCTCTAGGGCAGGTACAGGTATAACAACTTGAATGCGTTTACCCTGTATGAGGGCTCTCTCCTTTGCTACAGCAGTCTGAACCGCTGTCAGAATTTTTTCTGTTGAAGTGAATTTCATTTCAGCTTGTGTGTACAAGTGAAATTTGTAAGCCATTGGTACCTTTTCACCTTTGTTAAAGGTTAGGTATGTGAATCCGCATCTCCCTGGGATGATTGGGATAACAAGGTTGCGTACATTGTCGCGTGTTTGTAAGTGTGTTGTTGCCAATATGTCTGTTTGAACTGAACGCACAATTTCTGTGTGCTTTTGAGTCCCATTAGTAGGTTTGAAATCAGGTTTGATTAGTTCGAAGGGAGGTTTAACCCTTTCTACGTAATTCAGAATGTAAGTTCTTCCAAAGTTTAGGAATCCTAGAATTGACTGTAAGTTATTCAGCATTTTTGGAGTTTGGAGCAGCGCACATTTTTCTAAAAGGTTGGCTGCCAGGCTTTTGCCTTCACTCGACAACTCGTATCCTAGGAAAAGGACATTGAGGTGGGCAATTCTTGATTTTTTAAAGTTGAATGTGTACCCATCAGAAGCAAACCCAAGTATTATGGTGTTAACTCTTTTCAAGTGCCTGTCCAAATTATCATCTGTAAGATAGATGTCATTGACATAAGATAATGCCTCATCATCAAATATTTGTAGTAACTCTGTTACCCTGGCTGAAAATAACCCTGGACTGTTCTTGAACCCCTGGGGGAGACGACAAAATTGACGCTGTTTCCCCAATATTTGTGCAATGTTTTGACAGAAGAAACCGTTTGAAATGTCTAATGTAGTTATATATTTTTTGCGCACAATGTTATATTTATCAGTGCTGCACTGTGTGCATTTTGTACTGTAAACGTTTTGCTACAAGAGTTTCAATGTCTGTAGTCCAAAACTAGACAATATGTATTGTCTGGTTTGGAGACAGGAAACAAAGGATTGTTCATTGATGAGGTGCATGTTTCAATCACCCTCTGGTATTCAAGTTGATCTAAGATCTTTCTGACTTGTTTTTTAGCTTCTTGCTTTGCTGGATACTGCCTCTGAGCAGTAGGATGATTTTTTAACTGGATTTTATGGTGAGGAGAGTCCTCATCCCAACCCACATCATTTTTATATAATGCTGGAACCTGGGCAACAACCCATTTTCTGGCATAGGTGTATTTTTTATGATTAGGAATATGATTAGAGAAGGCTGGCATAATGATCTCTTCTTCCCACAAATGAATGCGCTCTGATTGTCAATGAAACACTCAGGTTTCTTCACAACTTTAACTTGATTTCATCAATATTTATTCCAACATATGTATGAATCAAAATTCTAGATGTGAATATTTTTGGATTAAGAAGCTTAATTCTGCCCACCCTATTGGGCTTAATGATCGTATTGAACATTCATGTTTCCTGTAGACTTACTCAGCATTTGGCTTAAACTATATCCGAGACCCTAATTGAACATTCTATTGATTGCTACATATGATATTTATTTATTATTACATTTCTTATTGTGCTGATCGTATGTCAATGCAATATAAGTGACCGCTTGTTTGCATAACATTGTACTATTCTTAGTTTATTTACGCAGGTCACATATCCTTAGTTTGTTGACGTAGGTCACTTCCTTGAAGCCTCACCATACTCCGCCATGTGACTTGAGCTAATGCCAATAGCAGTCAGTGATTGGTGTACGCGCCGATCACGTGACCGGAATTGTAGTTTCTTACAAATCAGTAAATAGTTGGCGCGTAACTTCTTGATCACCAAGCCGAAAAGTTTGCACGCCCGGTGCTCCAGACCCGATGGTCTAATGTAAGTAAATCAGATTGCTGTCAGCTAGTTAAAAAGTTGCGCGTAATTGATTTTAGCGTGAGTCACACCCGTCACACTATGCCAGCACGTTATTTTTGAGATAAGGAAACCGGCAAACGTTTGCTATGCAACTGTTTATTTTACATGTGATAAACTACTGTTAACCTTGTGATTCGTATAGCCATAATGAATTGCCACGTCGATTATGTTTTATTTTTGATTTTGTGGATGCATTCTATTCAAAATTGTGCTTTTTGAACTACAGGATAGTGAATTAATTGGTCCTGTTTCTTTTCATTTATAGTCCCCTGACGAAGGGTCAGTTTTTCGACCCGAAATGCATTGGGAGATTAACATTTGTTGACCATTGGAGAAATAAGCTGTAATCAATATGAACTTTGTCGAAAAATTATGAGAATGGAAAACCAAATGGAATTTTGATTCATACATATGTTGGAATAAATATTGATGAAATCAAGTTAAAGTTGTGAAGAAACCTGAGTGTTTCATTGACAATCAGAGCGCATTCATTTGTGGGAAGGAGCCGCTTTCCACATCATATAGGTTGTTTGTAAGACAAGGGCAGGACGCCTTGTGGCATGAGTTGTGCCAACCTCTAAATCTATATAACCTTGAAATATAATCAGAAGTCTCGAGTGCATAAGGATAACATATTTTCTGATAATGATCTCTTCGCCATGTGGGCACTCCCTGACAAATTCAGGTGGCCAGTCTTTGTCAGCTAGAAGGATGTCATAACCTTTAGATAGCTTGTCTCAAAAGAGTGCTTTTACTTTCCTAGTTATATCCCCCTCTATTCGGAGCGTTACTTCATATAACTTATGGGGTACACTAACCCTGGTGTCGGCAGTTTCAACCTGAATGTATTCATTCAGATCCACTGTCTCCAGATGATCCTTCAGGATCCTGTGAGCTATGGTGACCTCCGCTGCGTTGTCCAGCATTATTTGGGCCCACTCCCTGTTCTTGAGTTGTGTCCTGAAGATCATTGGCATGTCTGATTTTAATACTTGCTACCTTCTTTTTGGAGAATTGTCTTTTCGTATTTTTTGGAATGTGTTGTTCGTCTTTGGACTTCACATGTTCCTCTTTATATTCTGATTGTCCTCTTCTTTCGGATTTCTGCGAGGAAGTCTGAAAGGTATGAGAGGATCTTATATCAGTATCTTGATATCTATCAGGTTTGCTCAAATTATCCCTATTTCTAAGGTTATATCTCTTTTCAGAGTGCTCATTTTGAGGAGATCTACCTCTGGATTGAGAATGCTTCTCTTTAGGAAGTGACTGTCTACTGTTTTCCCATTTCTTTTTAGGAGTAGTTAGATTGTTTTTGAAAAAAACTTTTTCAGGATTTTCTGTTAGTTAAGGTTTTACAGGTTTCCCCCCCAAACTATCTCTTCCTAGTTCTTCATAGGATTTTTCAATATTTCTGGCAAGTTCATACGGTTGCTCAGTAATATCAAGTTCTTTTAATTTTTGGCGGATTGCCACTGATGCTGCTTCACCTTTAATATTAGCTAATAGGATAGCTGAGACCTGTTTGAAATCTTTCAGTAATTTCATACCTTGATGCAAGGCCAGTTCTGGACCGAATTCATTTTGAATCTGTCTCAGAACATCTGGTATTACCGCCATAGACGGGACACCATGTGTTTTTGTGCAGATTGAAGCAAAGACTGTACCCCAAGTGTCACAGTCCTCTACGTGTGGTGCAATCCCCATTGGTAAACAGATTGTTAGAATCCTGTGTTTCTCATGAGGTGTACTATCGGGAAATACTGCCTCTATTTGAGTAATTTTCTGGGCTAACCAGAATGAAATTTGTTCCCTTTTTGCAGGCAACTTACCGATTACTGACTGTATAGTCTCTGGTGCGATTTTGTTTGTGTTCCCCTGATGAGGGGCGTGCTGTGGAATTCTTACAGCAGGTTGGACTGTTAAAGTCCGCATGACATATTGTACCAATTGTCTATGTATTTTAATTAATTGTTTTAGCTGAGCTAACAGTTCTGGTCCTGTCATTCTTTCAATGTCAGGATGTGGTGTATAGCTGGCTAATACTGACCTAGTGGACCAAGCCTGGTAATCTGATTTTGATGTTGCAGGGTGCCATTAAGCAAGTGCTGATGCTCTTGGTAAGTTAGTGGATTTCAACGTCCTCGAAGGGAACGTATTCCACTGGAGGTTCCTCTATCTTATAGAAGTGGAACTCATGTGTTACTGGATTTGCTTGTGGAAAGACAATCCATGAATAGAATACCTCTGTCTGCCGATATTGATGTGCCTCTATGACAAATATTACCTTACTAGTTCTCGATGATACTCCATTATTTATGAGTTTGTAAGTTATAATTTTTCTTACATTTGCCAGGATGTGTATAACATCCGGGTCATTCTCATTAAAACCTGTAGTATCTAGGTTTTGTGTAAGTGCTGCTGCTGCAGCTCTAGCCAACTCTTCGTCACTCTGCATCATTTTTTATGAAGGTTTGCAGAGCAAGTTTCAAGGAAAAAAGATAAGGTGCACAATATTTTGGAACACTGTATCCTTCAACGTTGAACAAAACCAAAAAACTAATACATAGGATTTTTCGTCCTACTCAGTTTAAGGCGGATATTTTTATCCTTTAACCCACTCCAGACATCTATTGGAGTTTTTACGGGATAAAAGGGGTCTCTCTGAAAAGCACAACTGAGTTACTCTAGTATATAGAGTTAAATTAGTGACTTACCAAATGTTGGGCGCCATGTAGTGTAGTTCTGATATTCCCAATAGGCTCTGTGCATTGGAATAATACATCCTATAGTTTAGAAGTAGGACTGAGGTTGACAAGGTCTCTATTGAATATACTAGACTTAATAGCTCAGAGGTCAATAGAAACTTTCTCGAATTCACAAGAAGGGATTAGTCTCTGACAACCGCATAAACATGACAACTTTGTTTCCCCAAGATAAAAGTCGTGGAAACAATAGATAGATATTTCAATGAGTCAATCATGCATGCTTCGTTTCACTAGAGGTGCAGAGAAAGTAGAAAGACTGGCGTTTTCAATAAAAGGTTTTATTGAACAGTATTCTTTCTCAAGCATAAGAAATGAACTGCTACAATAGTAAAACTGTTTGTAAAATATAATGCGTACAGTATAAATAGTAGAATAAAAAAATACTGTAAGAGCCTTGTATGGTTCCTAAACCATATATAAATACAAACATAAATAACAGAGGCTAAAAGTACTCAACTGGTGCTTCTAAAATACGCCTAGCCCGGGTGTACCTAACCTAAGTTCAGTACGAGGGACAAGTAAGTGAAGTGTAGCTTAAGTTTTAGTATTATTTTGCCAAGAATCTGCTCAAGATTTCTCTAAGGGTCTAATTCAGGTCCGTACCTTAGTTTAGAATGGAGAAGGCTGGTCGCGGGACTCGATTTCCAAAAAACCTGCAAGGGTAGCTTGGAAACACTGGAGCTGGATTTCTCGGCAGGAGAAAAGACAGCTTCTCTCTCAGTGCGTCCGCTGGAGGGTCGGCTTCCTTCGGCACTTGCTGTAGCAGGGCACGTTGGGCAAGTAGATAGTCCAACTGCTCCAAACCACTGTGTGTTTGCTTGGGTGAGTGTGGGCATATTTATACCTTAAAGGTGCCGACTTTGACGTAAAGGTGTACATAATAACGTCACCAAAGAGTCTCAGTTCTTTGAAAACTCCATGAGTTCTTGGACAAATCAATACTCAATCAAGGGGAAGTCCCTGACTGCTGAAGGCGGGTTTTACCAAGAAAACGTTGTTGATTTTCGGAACTAGTGGAAATAGCCTTGCCGTATTTGGACTGCATGAGCTATGCCTAAATATGGTTATGATTTCTATGCCTATATAAGGACACAGGCCTAGATGTAGGTAATTTTATTTTACCACTTCTTAAATACCGAATTTTACCGATTCAGTATTTAAGAAGTGGTAAAATAAAGGGGGGGGGATGTAGGTATTACAGAATCGTTAAATACCGAATCATTAAGATTCGGTATTTACGGATTCTGTAAATACCGATTTGGTAATGCCCATTGATTCCTATGGGCATTGAAGCCCATAGGAATCAATGGGCATTACCGAATTGGTATTTACAGATTCAGCAAATATCGATTCCAGCAAGGGTGCAGGGGGTGTTACTTTGACACCCTCTAGCACCCCAAATACAGGCATGTGTGCCATGTGGTACACAGACCTGCCCTAAGGGCATGTCTGTGTGTCACATTGCACAGGTGTGCATGCACAGATGTGCATTCACACCTGAATTCGGTATTTTACCACACAATAGGATTGTGTGGTAAAATACCAACTCGTAAGGGCCTGTGGCACTCTTAGGAGTGTCACCTAGATATGGATTTACCGATTCGGTAAATATACCGATTCGGTATTTTACAGAATCGGTATATTTACCGAATCGGTAAAATTACCGATTCTTAAAATAACATGCCCCTACATCTGAAAACCCTAATACCGGTCGGAAACGGCCGAAATCGGCCGTTTCCGACCGGTATTAGTGCTCCTACATCTGGCCCACAGTGATTTATACCTAAATAAGGGCATGAATCGGGAAACTTACAATAGGGTCCTAAAATAGTTCACAACAGGCTGATAGCCAGAAACTGGTCCTAGGATGCTTGATTCCGGTCCAGGGAAGACATGACTTGGCAGTTCAGGCTGGACTGTTCCCATGAGGCACAGGGTCAAGACTGATTTGCACATGGCCATGTCTGAACCGGGGTGGCGTGGTGAGCAAAATAACGATGGATTAAACCCAGATCTGTGACTGGGGGTGAATGTTTTACCAATGTACAACATTCCGTGCATCACCTTGTGTGTTTTGCTGTTCGCCCTATGTGGGAAGGGTATGCCCAGACGTGGGTCCTCTGCTCACTACACCACTGGAGTCAAGCTATCCTAGCTTATGATGGCTGATAGCCAGAAACCAGTCCTAGGATGCTTGATTCTGGTCCAGGGAAGACATGGCTTGTCAATTCGGGCCTGACTGTTCCAATGAGGCACAGGGTCAAGACTGATTTGCATATGGCCATGTCTGAACTGGGGTGGCATGGTGAGCAAAATAACGATGGATTAAACCCAGATCTGTGACTGGGGGTGAATGTTTTGCCAATGTGCAACGTTCTGTGCATCATCTTGTGTGTTTTGCTGTTCGCCCTATGTGGGAAGGGTATGCCCAGAGGTGGATCCCTTGCTCCATACGCCACTGGAGTCAAGCTATCCTGGCTGATGACGGCTGATAGCCAGAAACCGGTCCTAGGATGCTTTATTCCGCTACAGGGAAGACATGGCTTGGCAGTTCGGGCTAGACTGTTCTTATGAGGCACAGGGTCAAGACTGATTTGCATATGGCCATGTCTGAACTGGGGTGGCGTAGTGAGCAAAATAACAATGGATTAAACCCAGATCTGTGACTGGGGGTGAATGTTTACCAATGTGCAACATTCCGTCCATCATCTTGTGTGTTTTGCTGTTCGCCCTATGTGGGAAAAGTATGCCCAGACGTGGGTCCCATGCTCACTTTGCCACTGGAGTCAAGCTAACCTGGCTGATGACGGCTGGTAGCCTGAAACCAGTCCTTGGATGCTTGATTCTGGTCCACAAAAGACGTGGCTTGGCAGTTCGGGCTTGACTGTTCTTATGAGGCACAGGGTCAAGACTGATTTGCATATGGCCATGTCTGAACTTGGGTGGCATGGTGAGCAAAATAACGATGGATTAAACCCAGATCTGTGACTGGGGGTGAATGTTTTGCCAATGTGCAACGTTCTGTGAATCATCTTGTGTGTTTTGCTGTTCGCCCTATGTGGGAAGGGTATGCCCAGAGGTGGATCCCTTGCTCACTACGCCACTGGAGTAAGCTATCCTGGCTGATGACAGCTGATAGCCATAAACTGGTCCTAGAATGCTTGATTCCGGTCCAGGGAAGACATGGCTTGGCAGTTCGGGCTGGACTGCTCCCATGAGGCACAGGGTCAAGACTGATTTGCATATGGCCATGTCTCAACTGGGGTGGCGTAGTGAGCAAAATAACGATGGTTTAAACCCAGATCTGTGACTGGGGGTGAATGTTTTGCCAATCTGTAACATTCCGTCCATCATCTTGTGTGTTTTACTGCTGGTGTTAAGCAGGACGACTACTGAAGCATGAAAGAGAGCCCACCCAAGAGCCACACCTGAAGATCCACAGATGCCATGGTGAGAATGATCATGCAATACGGATATCAATGAGGGCCACAACATCCCCGCAACCACCCCAGGGCCCCCCGACCCTCCCCCAGACATACAAATACCATGCATGCCACAAGCTCTAAAACAAATGCACGATGGCGCACAGTTCCAAAATAAATGCACACATGTGTGGCCAGAAGAACGAGAAACAGTCACACAGCAGTGAAGTAAAAAACAAAAATCTTAATTGAAACACAACACAAAACAGTAATGCTGAAGGCTCCTGTCGGGTCTGCCAGGGACAATCTGAATGACACAGCTTGGAAGAGAAAGCACAAAATCAGGACGTATGTCATGCACACTTCAAAGGAGTGAGACACAGAGAAACAGAAAAGGAAAGTGAGCCAGATGAAGAAAGAGAGGGAAGGAAATGAAGATGAAGAGAGAGAGAGGGAAGTGAGAGAGAGTGAGAGAGAGAGACAGAGAGAGTGAGAGGAGAGAGGGAAGGGAGAGAGAGTGAGAGAGAGAGAGAGTGAAGGGAGATAGAGTGAGAGAGAGAGAGAGGGAGAGGGAAGGGAGAGGAAGAGAGAGAGAGCGAGAGAGAGAGGGAGAGAGAGAGAGAAAGGGAGAGAGAGTGAGAGAGATAGAGAAGGGAGAGAGAGAAAAACCGCCACCCCTGCGCACACAGACCCCACTGCTCACCTGTTGCCACCGGTGTGTCCATCAGTAGGTACACTGCGTGCCCATGCAAGCTCCAGGCCCCTGTCACGCCACCGTGGCATTGTCCACATCATGCGGGTCTGCCCCGCATCCCAGCAAGTCCCACACATGACGTTGAGTTGTGAGTCATCAATGGTGGAGACCACATCAGTGCACTCATCATCATCGCAGGCACCCGCTCAGCAATTACGTGTGCCACCAACCCTGTGCAACCCCAGTCAGTGCCACGTGGTGGTAGGCTCATGTCAGCCGCAAGGCCTTCGGGTGCCACTAACCCTGTGCTACGCTATTCAGCCCACGTGGTGGTAGGCCCATGTCAGCCGCAAGGCCTTCTGGTGTCACCAACCCTTTGCGCAGCAAATCATGGGCCCTTTATAATTGAGCACCGTGGAGCATCCGTCATCCAGTCACCAACGGTAGAGGGAAATGTGATGTTTTCGGCCCCTTATATTAGTGGGGTCACATGGCCTGTGATGCCTGTGCCAGATGGGTGTGGTGTGTGTGCAGACCTGCCCTCAGGGAGTGGCCGTGACATGCTGTCAACTAGACCAGTGACCTGCACACCACCAGCGAGTATGCCTGCAACAGGTCACTATGTGGGCCCCCCTTGGAGCGTCAGCGGAGTGGTCTGGCCTGGCATACGCCGGACCAGCGCAGGGCTTACAACAATGACTCGGGGGCTATGGGTGTGGTTCAGTCCATCTCCGGACAAGGAAGTGACTAATGCGTGTGTCTTTGTTGTAGTGTCCACGACACCCCGGACACAATAGGCAATGTACACGCGGTGACAGGCATCCCAATAGATGAGCATCATTGACGTAAGAGAAATCACTGTCCCCACTTCCATCCACACATTCATGCAGGCATGATGAAAGACATGACACAGCAGTGTGTTACTGGATGTTTATTACACATCCAGTGGAGTGCTGTACCTTGAGCGGTACCTGGCCATGCCAAGCACACCACACAATATGGGCCCGTGGAGGGCCAGCCAGTGTCCATCCGGGGATGACATGTGCTGCAGAAGAGGAAGGCGGTCACTGTGTCATTGGTCATCAAACAGGATATGGTAGTCCATGTCGCTGTCCAAGGTGAGTGCAGCGGAGTGTATCGGGGGTCAGTGGGAGGTCATGAGGCTATGTGCAACACCATGCAGAAACAGGCTAGGTGGCAGAGATAAATGCTACTGCCTCCTTCTGACAACAATCCCATCCACATCCTTGTCCCCGTATGTGTGCTCTGCCTCACCTGTGGGTGTTGCAGTACCGGCTGCGGCACTGTGTGCCACTGACACATCAGGGGCTGGAGGTGAATTGTCGGCCGCATTGTGTGGCAGTTGCACATCAGGTGCCGGAGTGGATACGCCTGCCGCACTGTGAGGGACTGTCACACCAGGGGGCGGAGATGTGGATGTGTGGGGGCAGCAGCATTCATCAGCATCTTGCCTTGTGGCAGCAATGCCATGAGGAGGATCTGCAGGGCATGTTAGATCCCAGCTACATCTCGCTGATGTGCAGTGGTAGCTGCCATCCTTTCCACCTCCATCCTTACCATGTCCTGCATGAGCCTCCGCATGTGTGCCAGCTATAGGCTGGTTTCGCTGGAGCCAGACTGAGCAGACAGGTGTTCTTCCCTCTGCGTCATGACTCCAGCGATATCAGTCAGGGCTCCTTGGATAGCATGAAGCGGGCAGTGGGTGTCTCCGTTAGGGACTGGAGCTGAACCCTGATGGGACCTTGACACCCATGGATGACATCCATTTTGGCAGCCATGAGGCTGAACCCCACCTGCACTTGCTCAGCCGTCTCCCTCTGTCACTCCAGCACATGGCGTTGGAAGGCCATGGTTTGTTCCTCGAGGGTGCCTCCTCCTGGGTGCTTTGGGCAGTGGGTGGGGTCTCCTTGATGTAGCTGGGCTGCCCTGATCGTGGAGGTGAGTTGCGGATGATGTCCATGATGTTTTGGAGGGTTTGGGTGTCGATGCTCGCGTTCTCCTCCTCGTCATCAGTGAAGAGTGGCTGGGACTGAGCTGCAGGGGGTGTTTACAGTGCCCCTGCAATGTACATGTTGATATTCAGCCAGCATGGCATTGTACATTGTGACAGTTTGTGGATCAGGCCATGACCCAGAGTCATTGTGGGTGTACACTGCTTGATTGTGCATGTGTGCCATTGTGGCCCACTCCACCCGTCCTCTCAGTGCCTTTGGTTTAACACATCTTGTTGTGGTTCTGCTGTGTCCTGTCGAGCAGTGTCCATTCCCCCGACTCCGGCCCCAGTCTCCACAATGATGACTATCGACACCAGCTCCTCCATGTCATCCAGCATGAGCTGTGGAACTGGGCCCCCACCTCCCGTCTGCATTGCTGCCTTCTGGTTGGCTGTGAGTTTCTCCTTGGTCTTTCACTTGATGTCAATCCATCGCCTCTTGGTCTCGCCCATTGACCTTCTGTGCTCTCCGACGGCATTCACCTTGTCCACGATGTTCCGCCATATCCCTTTTTTTCCCAATGACACGTTGGAGGTGACGAATAGTTGTTGATGGTGTTCCATCACCTCCATGACTAGGATCCTGTTTTCCTGTGAACTGAACTTCGTCTTCCTCTTCTTCTCATCCTTGCCCCTCCCTGTCCCTGAGGTCCCAGGCTGGTCGTCCGGAGTGCTTGTGGGGTGCACTCAACCTCTGTGCCTGCTCCAGTTGCTTCCATGGTTCTTGAGTGTTTGTCAGTTTGTGGTTTGCGTGTTTTTCCTACTTTTATTTTGATTTTTCCCGCCTTCCATGTGTGTATTGCAGGCCTCCATTGCTGCTTATCGCTGATTTCCTCATCGCGCTTTGGCCCATCGCATGTTTTTTCACGTTGGGGTTTGTGTTTTTATCGCCGTTGAGGTGGTTGTATCATGGACATTGGCCGCGGTTTTGGCAGTCTATCGCATGCTACCGCCTTGTTGTGAATTCCACGCTGACACAGGGTTATTTTCCCGCAATAGGCTGCGATGTGTAAAGGTGCATTCGCTTTTTTTGGTGATGTTTAGCACACGTTCTTGTGAATATACCCCTGAGAGTGAGGTTGCAGAAGAGGTTTGCTCTAGAATGGTATCTCTTTCTATTTAGGAATCTCAGATCCATCTATGGTTGATTTTAATACCAAACACTCTTGCTTTGAAATCTAGTGCATGGTTTTGGGGCTGATACTTCGGTCCTGTGACAGCTCACATTTTCGAGTTCTAGTGCAATAGTTTCATTAATGGGATTGATGCCCTCCTTTTAAAGACACAGAGTGAATCTTTTTAGAGTTTCTGTAGGTTCAAAGGTTCAAAATATGCTTTATTCGATATTCAGCAAAGAAATATCATATAAGCGTAAAATTTCATAAAATATCATACAAACATACAATTACAGAAATAATTTAAAACAAACAATTTGGTCATTTCATTAAAATAAGTAGATGGCAACCATTTGAAAAGCAAGATCTGGAAGACCAATCTTTAGAGTGATTAAAAGTTAATTATAAAAAGAGCAATCAATTAGACCTTGATGCATAAAGAAAAATGACATAGCATGTACGACAAGATACATATATACAATTGTTAAGAACATATTGGGCTTTTTCCATTTTACATGTCTGGGTATAAGAGTGATAAACACATGGTGGCCAGAATCCCCTTTCACCAAGTGTTATATCAGTGTCTTTGCCCGCTCTGGGGGGGGTTAATATATCAGGTACATAGTTAGTGCCGCACACGGCATTAAGCTCGTCCCAAAAAGACATCATGGGAGGAATATGTAGGGCCTGATGACGACACTGGAAAAAAGAGCATAAATATGTATACGGTATTATGTCTCTGTACCTCTTGTGTTAGGAAGAAGTGGGGTGGCCCGCCCCGTCCTCCTCAGGTCCTCTGAGGGCCACAGAGGGCCCGCCCTTTGCCCGGGCTTAGCCCCGGGCGCCGACCCGCGCGCGATCCCGCGACGCGGGGGCTCGCGCTGTCCTTAAGCGCACCTCCGGGGGCGGGACAGGAAACACGCCTCCTTGGCGCTAGGGTTGCTGGGGGATGTAGTCCCCGATGTACTGCCTCGCCGCGATTTCCCCGAGGCGGCAGGGAGCCTGGTGTAACTTTCTGCAGAGCAGCGCTGTAGCTGCGGTGGTGGTCTGGAGCCAAATGAGAGGACGACCTCCCAGGTGAGTGTGGCCGATAGTCCCCCGCTCCCCCGGGGCTCGCGCTGTCCTTAAGCGCACCTCCGGGGGCGGGACAGGAAACACGCCTCCTTGGCGCTAGGGTTGCTGGGGGATGTAGTCCCCGATGTACTGCCTCGCCGCGATTTCCCCGAGGCGGCAGGGAGCCTGGTGTAACTTTCTGCAGAGCAGCGCTGTAGCTGCGGTGGTGGTCTGGAGCCAAATGAGAGGACGACCTCCCAGGTGAGTGTGGCCGATAGTCCCCCGCTCCCCCGGGGCTCGCGCTGTCCTTAAGCGCACCTCCGGGGGCGGGACAGGAAACACGCCTCCTTGGCGCTAGGGTTGCTGGGGGATGTAGTCCCCGATGTACTGCCTCGCCGCGATTTCCCCGAGGCGGCAGGGAGCCTGGTGTAACTTTCTGCAGAGCAGCGCTGTAGCTGCGGTGGTGGTCTGGAGCCAAATGAGAGGACGACCTCCCAGGTGAGTGTGGCCGATAGTCCCCCGCTCCCCCGGGGCTCGCGCTGTCCTTAAGCGCACCTCCGGGGGCGGGACAGGAAACACGCCTCCTTGGCGCTAGGGTTGCTGGGGGATGTAGTCCCCGATGTACTGCCTCGCCGCGATTTCCCCGAGGCGGCAGGGAGCCTGGTGTAACTTTCTGCAGAGCAGCGCTGTAGCTGCGGTGGTGGTCTGGAGCCAAATGAGAGGACGACCTCCCAGGTGAGTGTGGACGATAGTCCCCCGCTCCCCCGGGGCTCGCGCTGTCCTTAAGCGCACCTCCGGGGGCGGGACAGGAAACACGCCTCCTTGGCGCTAGGGTTGCTGGGGGATGTAGTCCCCGATGTACTGCCTCGCCGCGATTTCCCCGAGGCGGCAGGGAGCCTGGTGTAACTTTCTGCAGAGCAGCGCTGTAGCTGCGGTGGTGGTCTGGAGCCAAATGAGAGGACGACCTCCCAGGTGAGTGTGGCCGATAGTCCCCCGCTCCCCCGGGGCTCGCGCTGTCCTTAAGCGCACCTCCGGGGGCGGGACAGGAAACACGCCTCCTTGGCGCTAGGGTTGCTGGGGGATGTAGTCCCCGATGTACTGCCTCGCCGCGATTTCCCCGAGGCGGCAGGGAGCCTGGTGTAACTTTCTGCAGAGCAGCGCTGTAGCTGCGGTGGTGGTCTGGAGCCAAATGAGAGGACGACCTCCCAGGTGAGTGTGGCCGATAGTCCCCCCCCGAGTTTCTGTATATCTTGAGTTTGGTATTTGAAATTATTACCTTGGCAGCCATATAGGTTAATAGACACCATAATCAGAGGTCTGTGATTTATACCGCTCCACGTTCTTGAGTTTTTCCTTTGGAACTGCAGTGGCTTCAAAGACCTCTCTTTGAGTCTCTAGATTCTGTTACTTTTCCTTGGAGGCTTATGTTCCTTTGCTGATATCTGTGACTTAAAATAATAATATGAATAATAATATAATGATTTTTAAAGCGCCTGATTACACCATGTGGTGTGTCCCCGGGCTATGATTTGGCCTGCTTAACCTACAATCAAGGATTCTGAATCAAAAGCCAGCACCAGACACTAAGAGCTGAACCACCAGGTTTTGAGTTTGTTCCTAAACAATGTTTCAGAGGATTCAGTTCTTAGCTGTTCTGGGAGGGAGTTCCGAGCCTTGGCAGCCAGGAAGGAGGAGTGTGCGCCCAGTCTGGCCCTAAAGACCTTGGGAACTTGCACCAGATTGGCCTTAGAAAATCGAAGATTATGCAGCAGGGAGTAGGGAGTAGGGCTGTATCATAGTGCATAAGTATTTAGGACCTTTCTGGGAGAGAATTCCATGGCAGGAGCAAAGGGCTTTAAAACAAATAATCTTCTCCAGATTATTCTGTGCGTTTTGGACTCTTTTAAGTTTTTTCAGGCTACCTTTGGTAGCTCCCAGGTAAAGGACGTTGCTGCATTCTAACTGCAACATTACCAGAGCATGTACCACAGTTGTGCGTGAATCAATCTGGAGCAGGTCAAAAGTCTTTCTAACAGTTTTAAGAGTGCCAAAGCATTTTCCTGCTATGCCACTAATCCGGTGCTCAAAGGATACTTTCGAATCAATCCATATGCCTAAGATTTTAGCTTTAGGCTTCGATTCAGGGATCTGGCCTAGTGCATAAGGCCACCAGGCCAATGACAATATGGATGGGTCTTTAACAACAATAAGGATTTGCTTTTTTATTGGAGTTGAACTTCCAACAGCTGTCAGCCATCGACAAGTCAAGTTCTGCCAGACAAGATTTAATGTGTTGCGCTGGACCATCCCATTCTGGGAGAGAGTCACGATCAGTTGAGTGTCATCAGCATACAACACTAGTTTGACACTGTCTCTGCTAGGGGCAAATGTAGACATTAAATAAAGTGGGGCTCAGAATGGAGTCTTTGGAACTCCTTGTGGTAAAGTAAGAGTCTCTGATGTAGAGGATCTCTGGGCGACTTGGAATGTGTGATTAAGCAGAAGAGAATTAAGCCATCTGAGCGCAGACACTGCACCCCTCTAGCCTCTGAATCAAGAGGCCATGGGATACGATGTTGAAAGGTGCATTTAGATCAAGCGCTATTAAGGCTGAAGTTTTGCCTGAATCAGCGCTTTGTCTTAAAGTTTCGGTTGTGAGTAATAGAGCAGACTCCGTGGAGTGAGCAGCCCTAAAGCCTGATTGCGAAGGGTGACACAAGTCCCTGGGTTCAATGAAGCCCATTAGCTGATTGTTAATGTGTTTTTCAAAGATTTTAGCAAAAGAGGGCAAGATGGAGAGGGGTCTCAGATTATCCAGGATCATAGGATCAAGGGTGAGTTTCTTACAAATAGGGAGCACAATTATGTGCTTCCATTCCTGGGGTACACACACAGAACTGAGTGACATAATAATCAACTGTGTAAGGTGGGGGAGAATGGGGAGCAAGCCTAGGCACAATATTCTGGGCCGGCTGGGTTAATAGGGGATCCAAATTTAATGTGTAGAAAGAGCCCCTGTAGTTCCTGTTGGGATGGACTTGTGAAATTCACAAGATCACACTGATTGGTCGAGTCTGCTCTTATGGTTAGTGGGTTTCTTCATTCCTTGACCTCGAGTGGGAACGTATCATAGATTTTAGCCACTTTAGCAGGTAAGAAGGCAGCAATGTTGTCACAAGTCTCCTAAGAGTAGAATTCTCTACAGGTGTTCTTATAAGATTATTTTGTTATTGTTTAAGTGCTTGTTTGTGGTTGAAACAGCTGCTTTTACTATAACAAATCTGCTAGGTACGTTCAAGGCCTTTACATAATTTCTTGGACTATGCTAGGGACACATTATATCAGCGTGACAAGGGAGGTTTGTGTCTGACATTTAGGGACCAGGGGGGCTATAGGGTGCAGAGCAGCATTCATCCATTTGCTGATGTTCATGTCTGCTGTATCTACGTCCTCACCAAAAGCAGTGGAGGAATTCGATAGTGCCTTCATAAAAGCCTCAGAATCAATCTTTTCCCATTTCCTAGAGAGGGCGGCAGTTTTGCTATTACAACGGGGGGTAGAGTTAGAGAGTGGAAAAGAAAAAGGAACCTGCTGCTTCAGTAAATTGGTATTAGCACCTTATCTATGTTTCTTTTCTGATAGAGTTGTCCTATGACCAGGCTCATGTTTAGTTTCCAAGGCCTTCTCCCACTTTCACATCTCTAAAGATTGTTTTGTCAGTTTTCTGTCCCTACCCTTCCTTGGAGGGGTTTTGAATCCCCATTCTATTGATGCCCCCAAGTCTCTCATCTATTACTTGGAGAGGACAGAGTATTTAAGGTCTGCTGATACTTTTTTTGCTATGGTCTGTCTTGACAGGATAAGAAGCCCATAATTACTACTTTGGAAAAGTGGATTTACTTGATTATTACCCAGTCCTCAGGCATTACACAGGGCCCAGGTGTGCTCGGCATGTGGCACAAATGCTTTCTGGGCAGATGCATGTGCATTCTTTTGCATTTGGCAAGGCTACCATTTGGGGCTCTAGAGCTTGACATGAGCAACTAGAAATTTTTTAGTGCAGTTGTGCTGTAGGCTGCATAATTGTCGGATCTTCATGAAATCTTTGTTTGCACTGGTGCCCTGTATCTTGATGTGCGTTTGAGTGCCATAAATTGATTTTCAATCTTGGTGCAGCCTTGCATATCTATGGACTGGGACAAAGATGGGCAATGAGGTCTTGACTGATTACTGGACATTTTCTTTACTCAAGGCCTTAGCCTTCCTCAACAGAGGCCACTAACCAACCTCCCACCATTATGAGGGGTCCTTCTTTAGTACACCTTGCCAGGATGCAAGTTCCGTGGCCCTTGTGATTGTTGGTATTCTCTGGTGATGCCCTGAGAGGTGGATATAATGTTAAAGAGGATTATATATCAGAACCTATTAAACAAGAAGGTCACAATACAAAACATGAAAGAAAGCATTCATCTCATTCATGGAATGAAGCCTTATCTGCCTTTGGATGAGCAGTTACTTACCTCACATTTATGAATTTGATGAGGAAATCTAGGACATAGATTAAGGAAGTTTAGGATAAGTAGTCGGGCCATTAATCTGCAGCAAAAAAATATCTCTATTGAGGTTCGTGTTACTAAAGTTACGAACACACATTCATTGTCATGGCTCACTAGTAAATACTTGTCAGCGAAAACAGATGTAAGTCACAGTGAAAGAAACCAATGACATATTAGATATTCCAATGACTGTCAGTTTGTAAGTAGTAGAGATGTGAGCTAAGAGCTTTAAAAGATATTTTGCTTGTGAACAGATAACTACCAGCCTAAACTACATCTCTTCAAAATGTCTACATTACAAGTATGGCAAAGTCTTTAGGCTATAGAACAACCAGAGAGGTCTAGAAATCATACGGAAATGATGGGGTTGGGCAAGGTGGAGTATCAAGCAGATTCTTTCCAGTGTTTTTTACTTTTATTGGCCCTGTAGATGCTACCATTCCTCAGGGTTATACTGCTTGGGCCTACTGCAAGAAAATAGGTTTGACCTGCTGCACAAAAGACTTGTGGGATACCAGCATTCGAATGTTGGATATCTGGTGACCAGAACTACCACTAGACATTTCCAGCTCACACCAAGACTCTTTAAAAAGTAAGCTACTTAGGATCTGATATAGAGTTTGCTGAACAGGGTAGTATGTCACAAACATGTTGCAGTATCCTGCCTGCTAAACTGTCTCTCCACCTCCCCTCTTTAAATTAGGGCAAACCATCAGCTTTATTTCGGCAGTGCCCCTGTTGGCTCTGTCCAAGTAAAGCTTGCTTCCACGGCCTGAAGGAGAGTAATGGCTGCCAAAGTAAGGGCATTACAATGCCCACTCTATTTAGGGCTGATCTACTTTTTAAGTCGAGCACCAGCATGCATGCGCTGTTTGCAAGACCTGATGTAAGCAGTATTCAGGAGGGTAACCCCGCCTGCTGCTTGCCATTGGTTCATTTCTGTGTTGCTCTTCTGTCCTGGCTTCTTATTGGTTGGGGTGCCAATACATCACTTTCGTTTTCTGGCAAGGAGCACCGGCCAACTAATTAACTTACGCTGTAGGCCTTTATGTGGTTGGTTTAGGGACTATATCTTTCACTCCTCTCAGTCCGGCTTTAGAGCCGGTTATTCCAATGAGACAACTTTGCTTGGAGTATTAGAAATTATACGGTAGCACATGGATTCTGGGGACACCGTTGCAATTATATTGCTCGACCTGAGCGCTGCATTTGACACAGTGTCCCATACTGTGTTAATTGAATCTTTGCAATCTATTGGTTATACTTGCTCTGCACTTGGCTGGCTTTCATCTTTCTTAGCCAAACGGACTTTTCACGTTTTTTCAGCTAGAGCCACTTCTAAAACTCATTCCTCTTCTTATGGGGTACCCCAGGGCTCCATCTTAAGTCCTCTTCTATTTAACCTGTATGTTAAACCTCTGGTGACAATAGCAGAGAAGGCGGGCTGTGCCTTTTCTCTTATGCTGACGATACCCAGATAATGTTTTCCCTTTCCACAGAAAAGGTGTCTGGAATCTCAGTTCTTCAGACTGGCCTGAGGAACATTGCATCTTGGATGCAAGCCAATCTTCTTAAATTAAATGGCAAAAAAACTGAGGTCCTTATTCTGGGTAAAAATAACAATCTTTGGGGTCCCCAGCATTGGCCGTGTGAAATGGTGATCTTCCTCAACCCTCTGAGTACGTTCGCAATTTGGGAGTTCTCATTGACGACAAACTTTCTATGAAGCAACAGGCAGTAAAGGTTTCAGCCACCTGTTTCACCATCTTAAAATGGCTGAAAAAAATTATTTGGATGCTTCCGGTTTCCACTCAGAAAACTGTAGTCCAGGCACTTGTGACATCTAGAATGGACTATGGAAACATCCCTTATTTGAGATCAAATAAAGATGTCACACGGAAGCTGCAGGTGGTGCAAAACTCTGCTGCCAGGCTGCTCTGACAGCTTTCCAAAACCTCATCCACCTCCAGTGCCTTGCGCAGTCTTCATTGGCTTAAAGTTGAAAACCGTGTAAAGTTTAAGGCCATGAGTTTTATGCATAAAATTAAAGCCAGCACTGCTCCTAAATATTTGCGAACTTTAGTTCACCCTTACAAGCCCCCTCTTCTACTTCGTTCGGCCACGCAGGGAACATTTTTGGTGCCCAGAACGAAATTTAAAAGAATGGGAGGTCGTTTATTTGCCTGCCTTGGTCCATCCATATGGAACTCTCTTCCCACTGCAATTCGTAATGAAACTTCATATATGAGTTTTCGTAAATTTTAAAAAACCTGGTTGTTTATCTAGTGCTGGGAAACCCTTGTTGGGTAGCTGTATAAAATTAATTTAACATAGCTAAACATAACAATTTACTGCTTTCATATTTCTTTTTAAAAATGTTTGTTATCCTCATTTGCCTTATTGCCGCCCATTACTCAATGAAACCACCCTGGGCTTTCAGCCTCATTTACTGGATAAGGGGGGGGAGATCAAAGCTGTTTAGAACAGGGGCTTCCCTCTACGGGGGGCACCCTCGATAGGAAGAACCGGGAGCCTCTTTCCAGGGTAAATCAGACCCTTTCACCTCATCTTCCTAGTTAAAAAAGAAGACTTTCACCAGCCGAGGTAGGCAAAGGCTTAATCATTGGACCTTTAACTCCTAGAAGCCAAAACACCCTTCCCTTCACCCAAAACGTGCCACAAAAAATTCCAAAATGCATATCTTTTCCTAGTCTGATCTGAAATGTCCAATTTTGCAATAAATCTCATAGATCGTAACCAATCGAACTATGTTGGAGGGACCGGAGAGACCCATTGTTTACATATCTCTCTTCGTGCCAAAAGAACAGCATAAAAAATAAGCTCTGCTTTGTCATCCGTGCCCTTACCTTGCAGATCTGCTCTTCCAAATATAACCAGCTCAGGGCTTACCTTGATCTGCAACCCTAGAGCACTCGACGAGCAGCTACTCACGGTCTCCCAAAAAGCCTGAATCTTGGGGCACCGCAGAAACATGTGCAGATCGTCTTCATTTGAGCTTTTGCACTTGGGGCACACCACCACACCTCCTGTGCCGAGTTTAGAAAGTCTTCATGGAGTCCAGTAAGCCCTGTGCACCGTAAAAAAATTATTCCTCCTTAAATATGCGGGTTTTACTATTTTATAAAGCATAGACATTGTTACTTGACATTGGTTTTCCCCTGCGATCTCCGGCAAGCAGCCTCCCCACAGAGTCTCTGGTAACGTAAAAGGACCGTCTTCCATTTCTAGCATCAGCCAGTACCATAGTGTTATTTCTTTCTTGAAAACACAATTGGAGAAAAGCTTCTTCTCAACTTTATTATAAGTTCCTATTTGTTCGCCCGATGCCACCGACCAACTTTGGATCTGTAGATATTTAAATCTAGAAAAACCCACTCCTCCTCACACTGGCCCCAAGTATTTAACTTTCCATCAGGGAATAACTGCTTCCAACTCTGAAGCGCATCTCCTTTAATGGTCGGGCCAGCATATCCCTAGACCAGAGTGGGGATCCTGGTGCATCCCACATAACAAAAGGATGGGGTAGGGTCCTAGGGAATCAATTTAAAGACCAACGAGGAGAACTTCCCCTATACTCAACACGTATCACAATACTACCTCTAGTCTGTATGATAGGCATGTGGGTTGTGTGTGGTGAGTGTGCAAACTGCTCTCAGAAGAAAATGTGCTAGAAAAATTACCAATAAGGAGGATTATCCCTTAAGGACTAGAACCCTCACTCACGCGAGGGTGACATGCTTCATCATATGGGTTCCTCCTCCCAATAGGAAATCCTAGTCCTGCTGAAGGCTACAACTCCCATACTGTGAGAAAGGAGCACAGGGATGTTTTCAACAGATGTTCACTAGTGTGACTAGGATGCTAAAATCCCATATGTGAGAATTTTGGTGTAGTGAAGGTGCAGCGCAAAGAACAATAAAGAAAATTTAAGTGTGATTTAAAACTGCCTAGGAAGATGCAAAAATCTTTTGTTTTATATTTATTAGGTTGCTCTCACTGGCAGGATTAAAATGCAGTGCAAAGAGCAGTATTGGTTTGAAACTACTCATAAAATTAGGTCGACATGTTTCAGCCTAGTGATCAGTACTATGTATCAGCAGCTTTCTTCAGGACCAAGATGATATTAGATGATGCTGCTGCTACCAACCATGTAAATGTCAAGTCAAGTCAAGTCAAAGGATTTATATAGCGCTCTACATACCCGGAGGGTTTCAAGGCGCTTAGGAAGGGGAGGAGAATTACTTGTCAAATATCCACGTTTTAAGTTGTTTTCTGAATGCTAGGTGGTTCTGGGTAAGGCGGAGGTAAGCGGGGAGAGAGTTCCATGTTTTAGCAGCCAGGTATGAAAAGGATCTGCCTCCCATGGTGGTCTTGTTGATGCGAGGTACAGTGGCGAGGGCTTGGCTGGAAGAACGTATTTGTCGGGAGGGGGTGTAGAAGGACAGTCGTGAGTTGAGGCATTCTGGACCGATGTCGTAGAGTGATTTGTGTGCGTGGGTAAGCAGTCGGAAAGTGATCCTCTTATTGACGGGTAGCCAGTGGAGGTCTTTAAGGTGACCAGAGATGTGATCGTTGCGTGGGATGTCTAATATGAGTCTGGCTGAGGCGTTTTGGATTCGTTGGAGTTTCTTCTGGAGTTTTGCGGTAGTACCTGCGTAGAGGGTGTTTCCGTAGTCCAGTCGGCTCGTGACCAGAGCGTGGGTGACTGTTTTCCTTGTTTCGGAGGGGATCCAGCGAAATGTTTTTCTGAGCATGCGGAGAATGTTGAAGCAGGAGGAGGATACGGCGCTGACTTGTCTGTTCATTGAGAGTGAAGAATCCAGGATGACGCCTAGGTTTCGTGCGTGGTCAGTCGGGATGGGTGCTTTTCCGAGGGCTTCCGGCCACCAGGAGTCGTCCCATGCAGAGGGGGATGTACCTAAGATGAGGACTTCTGTTTTGTCTGAGTTCAGTTTCAGACGGCTTTGTTTCATCCATTCGGCAACTTCTTTCATTCCTTCGTGTAGGTTGGTTTTGGCGGTGCTGGGGTCATTGGTGAGGGAAAGGATCAGTTGGGTGTCATCCGCGTACGAGATGATGTTGAGGTTGTGTTGGCGTGCGATGGCCGCGAGGGGGCTCATGTATACGTTGAAGAGGGTGGGACTGAGTGAGGATCCTTGTGGTACGCCGCAGATGACTTCAGAGGCCTCGGACTTGAATGGTGGAAGGCGGACTCTCTGGGTTCTTCCGGTGAGGAACGAGGTGATCCATTTAAGTGCTTTTCCTTGGATTCTGATGTTATTGAGGCGTTGTAAAAGGGTGCTGTGGCAGACTGTGTCGAAAGCTGCAGAGAGGTCGAGGAGGATGAGGGCGACTGTGTCTCCATTGTCCAGTAGAGTTCGGATGTCGTCAGTTGCTGCGATGAGGGCGGTCTCAGTGCTGTGTTTTGCTCGAAAGCCAGATTGTGAGGTGTCGAGGGATTTGTTGGCTTCGAGGAAGGCGGCGAGCTGGTTGTTGACGGCTTTCTCGATGACTTTGGCCGGGAATGGAAGAAGCGAGATGGGGCGGTAATTTTTGAGTTCGGTGGGGTCCGCTGTGGGTTTTTTCAGAAGGGCAGTGAGTTCAGCGTGTTTCCAGTCTTCCGGGAAGGTGGCGGAGTTGAAGGAGCAGTTGATGACGTCTCGGAGGTGCGGTGCTATGGCTGAGTCAGCTTTGTTGAAGACGTGGTGAGGACATGGGTCTGTGGGGGATCCTGAGTGGATGGAATTCATCAGGCGGATGGTGTCCTCAGTGGAGATTGGGTTCCAGACGTTAAGGGTGTTCACGGGGGGATGATGATCAGCAGATGGTAGGGTGGGTTGGTTTCGGGTTGGTTGTCAAAGCTGTTGTGGATGTCTGCAATCTTGTTATGGAAGAATGAGGCTAGGGAGTCGCAGAGGGTTTGAGAGGGGGTGATGTCGTTGGAGTTGGCCGAGGGATTGGAAAATTCCTTGACGATGTTGAAAAGTTCCTTGCTGTTGTGAGCGTTGTTGTCGAGTCGATCCTTGAATGCTGTTTTCTTGGCTTTTCGGATTAGTTGGTGGTGAGTGCGGGTGGCGTTTTTGAAGGCGTCCTTGGTGCTGGTGGTTGGGTCTTTTTTCCAGGCCTTTTCAAGGGAGCGGCAGAGTTTCTTGGACTTCTTGAGATCATCGTTGAACCATGAGGCCTTCTTGCTGCCAGGTTTGTTTTGACGTTTTTTCAGTGGTGCTAAGGTGTCAGCGGTGTTGGATAACCATAGGGTGAGGTTGGCGGCGGCCTCGTTAGCGTTGGAAGAGGGGGCTGGGGTGTGTTGCAGGAGCGATGCGGAGATTTGGTCCGTGGTGATTTTGTTCCAGTTTCTTTGCAGAGTTGGTTGGAGGTGGTTGTTGGGTTTTGGCTTGTTGTAGGTTAAGTGAACGCAGCTGTGGTCAGTCCAGAGGAGGTCCGTAGTGTGGCTGAAGGAGACATGGTTGCTGGATGTGAAGATGGGGTCGAGAGTGTGACCTGCGATGTGGGTGGGGGAAGTGACTAGTTGTTTAAGTCCGAGGTTGGCGAGGTTGTCCACGAGGGTGGCGGTGTTGCGATCGTTGATCTTTTCGAGGTGAAAGTTGAGGTCTCCCAGAAGGATGTAGTCTTTGGAGGGGAGCGCGTGTGGGGTGATGAAGTCCGTGATGTCTTCACTGAATTTTGCGCGTGGGCCTGGTGGTCTGTAGAGGAGGGTGCCTCTGAGTGTGGTCTTGGGGTCGATGTGGATCTGGAAGTGAAGGTGTTCGGAGTTAGCGAGGTTGGCGTCAGAGCTGGTTGAGATGCGGATTGATTTCTTATGGACGATGGCGATGCCTCCTCCTGTGTGGCTGGTGCGGTCCTTGCGAGTGATCTTATAGTCTTCAGGGATGGCAATGGTGATGTCTGGTGCGGAGGAAGCATTCATCCATGTTTCCGTAAGGAAGGCGATGTCCGGAGAAGTGGTGTCTAGTAGGTTCCATAGGTCAATGGCGTGCCTGTGGACTGATCGGGTGTTGAGAAGGATGCATTGTAGGTGGTTGGGGTCGGGGATCTGTGGTGTGGTCGTAGCGGAGATGTTGTCGGTGCCGCTGAATTTGCAGGAGAGGCAGGAGAAAGGTCCATGGGTTTGTCCAGGGGCGGCTTGGACGCAGTTGGGAGCGCGACCGGGGTTAAGGACTAGGAGGGTTGCGACATCGTAGGTAATGCGGGAGGGCTGGGCAGCGCGAGGGACAGGGGGTCTGGCGCTGGGCGCGGTCCAGGCGTAGACGGGCTTACCTTTGGCGCACCTTTGGCGCGGGTTGGGCGCGGACGCTGCGCGTGAACAGCTGTCATATAAGGATAGTGGAGGGGGAGGGGCGAGGGCGGCTCAGCTGGGAGGCGGGGCGGGCTCACGAGGACGACAAAAACAAACAAAATGGAGGCGGAGGGGGGAGCACAGCGGAGCGCTGGGGGCAAACGCGCTAACCGAGTGATAAGACCAGACTTCAATAATTAAGGTGCACAACAGGCAAAGCGGCAACAAGGCAGACAGTAGGCAGTGGTAATTGACAATTTCAGCTCGCAGCAGCACAACGATAGCAGCTAGGGGCAAACGCGCAAACCGACTGAAATGAGCCGAATTAAATAATAACAGTGCACAGCAAGCAAGGCGGCAGCAAGGCAGGCAGAAGGCAGCAGTAGTTGGCAATTTTAGATCGCAGCAGCACAACGATACCAAGAGTCTTCAAGGGACACTGGGAGCGACCACCACTCAGCCCGAGGGAGAGGAAATGGAAATGGAAATGGAAAAAAAATACGAAAGATAATACAACACCAGTAAACCTGCGAAGTACTTTTAGGATTTACTGGGGATATCCTCATAGGTAGGATAGTCTACTTCACCTCTGCCTGGCCACAACTCAGGGAAAGGGGCCCCACTCTGTCCCTCGGTACCCTGTCGCGGTACTGAGCTGCCTCCGGGCATGATCACTAGGCTGAAACATGCCGACCTGATTATCTGAGTAGTTTTAAATCAATACTGCTCTTTGCACTGCATTTTAATCCTGCCAGTGAGAGCAACCTAATAAATATAAAACAAAAGATTTTTGCATCTTCTTTGCGCTGCACCCTCACTACACCAAAATGCTCACATATGGGATTTTAGCAACCTAGTCACACTAGTGAACATCTGTTGAAAATATCCCTGTGCTCCTTCCTCACAGTGTGGGAGTTGCAGCCCTCAGCAGGACAAGGATTCCCTGCTGGGAGGAGGATGCCCATATGATTTAGCATGTCACCCTTGGGTGAGTGAGGGTTCTAGTCCCTAAGGGATAATCCCCTTTATTGGTTATTTTTCTAGCACATTTTCTTCTGAGAGTAGTTTGCGCACTCACCGCACACAACCCACATGCCTATCATCCAGACCAGAGGTAGTATTGTGATACATGCATCCCAAATTGAAGCCATCTGGCTGTAATATGGAATTTTTAAAGCCCTCCTAATTCTCTACCATGTTTCCGCCATGTTTCTTAAAACCTTCAACCTAACCTTCTTGAAATATTTCAGATCAGCAAATGTATACATTAATCCATTCTCATTATAGTTCTGCTACTTTAGCTTCCCTCGGAACATTTTGCCAATTTCCATATCAGTCAGGATACCCAGTAACATCCTGCCATTTTTCAGCAAAAAAGTCCATGAGTAAAATTGCAAATCCGGCAACGCTAGACCACCCTTCGCCAGCCTTCTCCTAAGCTTCGTCCAAGAGAGGCACTGACCTTTTGATGCCCAAAGAAATGTTCTAATCTCACCCTGCAATCCTAAAAAACGTTCCTTTGTGGAAGTCAAGGGGACCGTTTCGAATAAGAATGCTAGTTTTGGCACGATCATCATTTTTACCAAATTTGCACGGCGAACAGTGTGAGTGGTAAAAACGACCATCCCCGTAGACTAGCACTAATCTCCTTTTTAAGCCTATCAAAATTAGTCTTAGTAAGATCCGCTATGTTATGGGTTATCATAACTCCAAGATACCCTATATCTTTTTTTACAAGGAATTCCCCCAGTATTCATATTCCAGGCCATAACTTCTGTTTTCTCCTTGTTAATATCATCACCTGAAACTCTCCCAAATTCACTAGTTATATCTAGGAGACAGCTCATGGTTTGTTGTAGTTTAGGGGTATAGATTATAATATTGTCTGCATACAATCCAATCTTCTTGGACCAGCCTTCAAACTCGAAAGGCACAATACTCTTGGAGATCCTTATCTTATGTGCCAGTGGCTCAATATATAAGTCAAACAAGAGTGGTGACAGCGGGCACCCTTGCCTGGTGCCATACCTAATCAGTACTGGCTGCGTCAATACCCCATTCACCAAAACTCTTGCTGTGGGGGCCCGGTATATAACTGACAGAGTTTTACACAGGTTTACTCCCAGATTGAGGTGTTTAACTAAAGTGTGCACATACACCCAGTTGACTCGATCAAAAACCTTGGCGGCATTCAATGCGATAACGCCAAGGGAAGATCATATGAAGAGGCCATGTCTATGGAGCCAGTGAGGGAAAAGGTCAGCTCTTTCAAATGTCTACCTCTAAAACCCTTTTGATCCTCATGAACTAACTGTGAGATAACGCTATTCAACCTACCTGCAATAATTTTAGCAAAAAACGTATAATCAGTGTTTAATAAGGAGATAGACCTGTACGAATCCACGCTCTTTGGTGATTTCCCCGGCTTAGGTATTAGAGCTATATTGTTGGCCTCATTCCAGGAAGGGGGCAAAGAGCTATCTTCCACAAAAATCGCATTAAATAACTGCCTCATAATGGGTGTTAAAACTCCATCCAGAGTTTTATAAACTTCAGCAGGAAGGCCCAGGTGCCTTGCCTTTTTTCCCCCTCTTATGACCTCCTCAAACTCTCCCTCAGATATCTCTTGTTTCAAGATGTCCTTAAAATCATCCAATAGGGGGTCCATAAATTCCACCCATCTCAACACTGCCTGGTCTTCAACCACCAGATCTTCCTCATAAACTTCCCAAAATACCCGTGAAATGCTGCAGCAATTCCTTTATTATCTGTAATTATCAGACCCACCTCTTCACACTTTACTTCTTTAATCAGATTTCGAACTTGGTCACTCGTTGTCTTCCAAGCTAAAAGCTTTCTGCAGTCCTCACCATACTCAAAATGAGCAAGCTGACTACCCTCCCACTTCTCTTGAACTCTAACTCTCAAAATTCCTACTAGATTTGCCTTTAAATCAATTAGATCTTCCATCTCCTTTTCACTAGCCCCCCTATTTCCTAAGTTTACTAGGCCCACATCCAGATTACGAATCTTCTTCTCCAAATCTGAGACCCTGCTATAATATAATCTCCTTTTCTTAGCTGCCAAGGCTCCTAGTCTTCCTCGCAAATATGCCTTGTATGCATCCCAAATATTCTCCATCTTAGCTGAACCCTGGTTTCTTTAAAAAAAAATCCTTTGTCTCCTCATTCAGAACCTCCACTGTCTCCCGTTCAGAAAGTATTGTTCGATCCAACCTCTGGATTGAAGCTAATGTGCTATCACCTTTTGTCAACCGGAGAGAAATAGCTGTGTGATCAGATAGATGTACTCCAAAATGTCCAACCTGAACTACTGAATCTACCATCCTTAGATCCACCATAAAATAATCAATCCAGGATTTATGGTTATACTTTTGATTGTAAAACGTGAATCCTAGCTGCTGACCAGACTTAAATCTCCAAATATCACAAAACCCAATCTGATTCATCAACAATCTAACTCTAGTCGACATTTTGGGATTTACAACCGCTCTGCTGTTTTCAGACCTATCTAATTTGTGATCCAGAACTGTATTAAAATCACCTGCCATAATAATCTGCCCAGAAAAATTCAGTAGTTCCCAGGTAAGATCATTCAAAGGCCCAGTGTCGTCCTGGTTCATACCACAATATCCCACCACAATAAGCACTTGCCCGAAAACTTTTAACTTAACAATAAACCACCTCCCTCCTGCGCTAGACGCCTTTCCTTCCACTGAGATATTTAAGCCTTGTTTAATTAAAACTGCCACTTCCTTAGTTACAGCTATTTGCGGTGTATATACTGCGTGAGCCAACCACCTTTATGGTAAAAACAGCTTCTTACTCTCATCCTCGGTCAAATGAGTCTCCTGTAATATGACAATGTGTGCCGGAGAGTCTTTCAAATATTCCATTATCATATCCCTTCTTCTCTTCACACGAAGGCCATTTACATTCCATGATAAAACCTTCAACTCATTTGAACTACCCCCACGGATCCCGACCAAAGAAAAAAGAATCTCTCACACTCTCCCTTCCAGTGACAGCAAAAATGCACCTGAGGATTTTTCTGCGTTTTTCCCTTACTGCTGCCTCCCCCTCCCCCAAAAAACCTACAACCCACCCCCTTTCCCTGGAAAACCCTTTCCAACTACCAATGGCTATCAAGCCCTATGAGTGCCCCTTAACGGGCAGTGAATTCACAAACATTACATCATAATGGAAAATAAGCGAGCAATAATCCCCAAAAGATCAGCCTGAGCAACTTGAAAATTACCTAAAACTACATGTATCAAATATTACCAGGTTGACATTGTTCCAAAAATGTATCTACATCGTCTACAAAACAAAAGGGGTGCATCTTGTTATTCCACATCACTTTTAAAAGAGCTGGGAATTTCAGTTGTTCTGAAGTCCCCAATTTCCTTACCGACTCCATCCTTTTCCCAAACTCCCACTGTCTTTTGGCAGTAACAGTCGATAGATCAGAACTTACCTCAACCTTAGCACCCTCTATCTCCAACATTTTTTTTTTATGAGCACTTGCTTCTCTTTTAAGGTAACGTCATAAAATGTATCAAAATTCTCCTACGTTTAGCACGGTTAGGGTTCCACCTGAAGGGATCTCTATGCATTCTCTGAATATCTCTAGAGATTTCCTCCTCTGTCTCTTCCAATTGCAGCTCACTCTTCAGAAAATGTACCACATATTTCCTAATACCCGATCCTTCTTTACCCTCTGGGAGTTTTAGAATTTTTTAATTGTTCCTTCTTGCATATTCTCCGAACTTTCTACCCTTTCCTCATGCTCCCTTTCCTTGATCTTGAAAACTTCTAGCTCCTTCCGATTAACCATCACCTCCTCCCTGAGATCCCTGATTTCAACTTATAATGCAATCGTTTGGCTATTCAGATCATCCATCTTTTTTCCAACAAACCACAAGCTGCCCCAATACTTTCCTGATTTGACTCTGATGTCTCAAATCTCTTATGCATCTCAAAATTAAGGTTTTTAAGCATCGTGATTATAGAAGAGTCACTGCTCTCCTGCTCTGCCTCCCTCTGCTGCTCAGGTTGTACATCCTCTGCCATTATTATCGTTCCTCCTTCTGCTGAGAATAAAGTTACTTCAGAGCCTAGGCCAATTTGTGATATACTTAAATCAGCCTCATCCTGGGCCGGCATTACGACATCACCCATATCTGGAGACGGGAAACAACCTTCACAACGCAACTTTTACAATGCAATACCATTACAATGAAACTTTTACGACACAAGATCCATTACAACGCATGTCATTACAATGCAGTTGTTACAACGCATACCATCACAACACATACCATGACAACGCATGTCATTACAACGCAGTCATTACAACGCATACCATTACAACGCATACCATCACAACCCATAGTACCCTTACACTATCCAAAACTTACCCTACTGTTGCACCCCCTGGAGTTAGAATAGTAATTGTTACCCCTACACTATCCAACACTTACCATACTGTTGCTCCCCCTGGAGTTAGAATAGTAATTTTTACCCCTTCACTATCCAACACTTACCCTACTGTTGTAGCCCCCTGGAGTTAGAATAGTAATTTTTACCCCTATACTATCCAATACTTACCATACATGCAATGTAATGGTATGCGTTGTAAAGGTAGTATGCATTGTAATGGAATGCGTTGTAATGGTAGTTTTAGGAAATTCGTTATAATGGCATGCGTTGTAATGGATAGCGTTGTAAAGGATGTTGCGTTGTAAAAAATGCGCTGTAAAGGCATGCGTTGTAAAAGTATGCATTGTAACGTCATACATCCCTAGAGACAGAGCCTGAAATCAGTTAGGGCTCAAGTGTATGGACCAATCAACCGAATCTACATCAGTCACCTCACCCAAACCGCCCCCAACTTTAACAAGGTTACTCTCTCGCCTTTGATGTATCTGTCTGTCCTTACGGGGTGTCACTGGCCTTACTGACATCGTCTGAGATTTCCCCTTCAACACCAGGGTCTTCGGTAACAATTTGAAGTATGACCTAAGGGAAGGTATCACCTTTATTTTGCGCTCTAGAGAAGCCCCCCTTGCAAATTTGTTGTGAACTTTATTGTTTTTTGCAATGCACCTTCCTCTGGCCTTCACCTCCCTAACCTCCTTATTGTTTGGTTCAGGAAAACCCTCCAGATTAATAGTGAACTTCTGCCCCCCTTTCCCCGCACTTCTAAGCGCATACCTGAAATGCCCCTTGAACCTGCTCCTAACAGTGCCCCAACTCCAGGGTTACTGCTCTCCACAGAATCCCCCAAACACTGCTGCCTACAGATGTCCACAACCTCGGGACCTTTGCTGCCTTTACTGCTTTCCTCGCAGCCTCAAATTTCCTGAATCCGTTCCTGGGCTTGTGCTTGTGCCTGAATGTGTAAAAAGTTTACCTTTGATGCCTCTAGCAAGGAAGACTGCTCCTCTGTATTTTTATTGATTCTTCTGTCAGCCTGACTGCCTCTCCCCCGTCCTTCCCCTCGGAATACAATCCTGGCCGCGGCTCGACGACCCTTCCCAACCTCAGACGCCGCTTTCTCCCAGCTGAGTTCCACTCTGCTCGTGGGCTCCTCCTCCACGTCCCCCTCCCACCTCTCCAGACTCCGTTCGGCCTCAGGAGCCCTTTCCACCATACACTACCAGCATAAAAAAACAGGTAAGTTCTACCATTTGAAGCGCCCACGCTGGCCTTTAAACTCAGATTTACGGAATATGCAAAATTACGGCATCTTCTGACTCCTTGCTACTGCTCGCCAAATTCCACTCGAAAAAAAACATATAGGGCCCGAATCACAGAACTAACTTAAGACAAAATCCTAAACTTACTACTTTTGGTATTCACATAAGTTAGGATTTTGTCTTAAGTTTGTTTTAAGACTGTCTTAAGACAGACTTAAGACAAAATCCTAACTTAAGTCTGTCTTAAGTCCGTCTTAAGACACACTTAAGACAAAATCCTAACTTCTGTGAATACCTAAAGTAGTAAGTTTAGGATTTTGTCTTAAGTTAGTTCTGTGAATCGGGCCCATAATCAGCACCCGCCTCAGAGGACACTCGCAGCCCGCAATTAGCCGGCCACCATGTTTTCCCTGCATGTTTCTTTTTTTTTTTACTCACTTTTACGTGGACGGGGCTGTGCTTTGTTTGAGCAGGGTGCCCACTTTCATGCTTTTTACATTAACCATCGCTGTTTCTGCCTACCCTTCTAAAATGCATTGTATTTATTTTTAATTATATTTGTTTGCGTGAGGACTGCCCGCATTCCACGCTTTCCAGAAAACAAACTCTTCCGCTTATCAAACTTGTGAGATGAGAGGCAAGCAAGAAGTGTTTGTGGTAGGTGAGCTGCACTTTGGAGCTGGTGACTTTTTTTAATGATTGGTTTGCGCCTGTTGATCCAGCGGCGCACCAACAGCAGATACTCCAAAACCATATATTCACCTGGGCCCATCAAAACATACACCTATCATTAAAATTCACCTGGTTAGTTGCTGGGGGGAAAGTTTGTTTACCTATTGATCAATATTGTAGTAATTCATATTCCTTCCAAATTCTTATCACAGAACAATAAGTTCTTTGCATTAGGTTGATGAACCAAATTAGTTGGTACTAGTTGATGGTGACGATGCACATACCCTCTCTTGTAAATAATTCATCTATATTAATAAACACAGACTCAGGAAGTTTTCAAAACCTTTATCTAAAGTTTAAATGTGAGTGAACCATTCAAATACACCGTAGACACCATCAATCATTAGGGACAAAGAATCAATCAATTCAAGTACTCTCACAAATTCAATAGATTGAAGTTGCTCAGAAAGGAGAGCATAGAGACAGCAGTACATCAGGAAATATACGAATCATATAGTTACCACAGATGGTGTGAAGACCAATCCCCTGGCCAAAGGGCCGGGAAGGGTCCCCTGGGAAAGATCAGGCGACAAAGGCTTCAGGACAGGAATTAGGTCAGGACAGTCAACCTCTTTAGAACCAACGACTTGCCGCACCCCTCTCTGAAACTATCCTCCTCCTCGAGATTCTTCTGAGATCTTCTTCTAAATCTTTGCTTAAGATAAGTACTAATTGTCTCTATTCTAATCTTTGTCAGCATCAGCATCAGCATCATCAATAACTCCGACAGCATCTCCTCTCTCAGCATTCTCTCAGGATCACGCACACCCCAACTAATCACGCACACCCCAACTAACTAAACTACCTTAGTTATACCTTTTTGGGATTCACATACCACCCCCTAAAGTTGAAATATCGCAAAAATATGATTTCTGTTTGGGCAGGCAAGGGGTGTTTGTTCATCACACCATGATGGCATAGCATTTCTCTTTGTTTCCAAACCCATCCCCTTATTAACATTCATTTTACTTTATTCGCACCCGAGTTTTATTCACAGTTGAAACATTTCTATCAATAATTTTCATATGACTTCAGCCACTGCACTTCTGACATCCGTTTTTCCCAGGGTTTAGCAGTTTGTGGCCTTGAATGTGGTCTAATCATGGGATCATTATTCCAGGGGAAGTAGATGTCACACTTGCGCAGAAGGCTTTCACTCAATCACTCTGGTTATGGCAAGAATGCCCACATGAGAACTAATGTAAAGGTCAAAAGAGAAAATATTAATTCAAGAAATGAATTATTTCACTGTATACCACCTACATCTACTCTATTCCCCTTTATTCAATAATACTCTCCCTGCATTAGCTCTTAGTAAAAACAAAGTGTTTACTAGATAGCAAAGCAGGTGCAAGGCATGTGGGTCTTGAAGACACCATGGGAGGGAGCTTCATTGCCACGATTGCCTCAATAAAACATTTTTTGAGAAGGTGAAGAAGCACTTGTACGCATTGTTCATGATCTGATTGAAGTGGGAATTGTGGAAAAAGTTCCTTGCAATGTTTGCAAAATCCCTATTCTGCCTATTTTGAAGAAAGACACTGATACTAAAATCTACAGATTTATCATTGATTTACGAGAGGTTAACAAGATTGTAGTACCACAATACCCAGTGGTTTCTGATATTACGACACTCCTTACCATGGTTCCTCCGATAGCGACCACCTTTACCGTGATCGATTTAAAGAACAATTTCTTTTCAATTCCTATTCATCCTGACAGCCGATATTTGTTCGGCTTCACTTTGAATAATCGATCCTATAGATTCTGTAGAGTTCTTTAGGGGTACACAGAGAGTCACAGTATTTACAGCTAAGCATTGAAAAGACAGCTTTATTGTTTCCCTTTACCCATGGGAGTGGCTCTCATATAATATGTCGATGACATCCTGTTGGCAGCCGATACGCCTGAACAGTGTGAAGAAGGCACACTGTCTTTGCTTTCATTCCTTGCATCACACCATTAAAAAGTTTTACAGAAGAAATTGCAGTATTGTAGACTGAAGGTGACTTATTTGGGTCACCTTCTGTCTAAGGAGGGACATGCACTCACACCAGACCGCATTCAAGCTATTTTAGACACACCAGTGCCTTGTACTCAGAAAGATGTTTGTGTATTCATTGGTCTTACTTGTTTTTGAAGGCAATGGATATTAGACTTTTCACATATTGTTAAACCCCTGTTAGCTCTTTTGGCCAAAGATACTCCAATGCCCCTTCCATGGACGACTGAATGCGAGAATTCTTTCCAACAATTGAAACAAGCCCTTTGTTCTGCACCAGTATTAGGCACTCCGGATTACGCTAAGGCTTTTACACTCTATGCACACGAGAGAGATGGTTGCGCACTTTCAGTGTTAGTACAGACACACGGTGATGAACAGCGTCCCTGTGCATATTTTTCAGCTGTTCTTGATCCAGTTGCCCGCGCATTGCCTGGGTGTTTCTGCTCTGTTACAGCAGCAGCTGTGTCTATTCGTCAGAGTGAAGGGTTAGTTTTGTCACACAGATTATTGGTGTTAGTGCCTCATGCAGTTGACGCCCATTTGAACAAAACCAAAACACAGCTCTTATCTTGTGCTCGTTCGACAGGATATGAATTAACACTTTTGGCCCCTCATTTGAAAAGATGTTCAACCTTGAATCCAGCTACGTTGTTGCCGTACCCAGCAACTCTGTCTTAGCCACAGGAGTCTCATGATTGTATATTCCTTACTGAAGAACAGACAGAGGGTCATGTTGATTTGCAAGACTCGCCCCTCTCAAGCGTTGATGGGGAACTATGGGTTGATGGCTCCTGTTTGAAGTTACCAAATGGCACAACACCAGCTGTATATGCAATTACAACACTTCAGATAGTAGTTGAGATAGCTCGTATTCCACAGAAGTCAGCTCAGGCAGCTGAGCTAATAGCATTGACATGAGCGTGTGAACTTAGTACTGACTTTTCTGTGAACATGTATACAGATAGACGCTATGCTTTCGGAGTGGCAAATGATTTTGGGCTATTCTGGAAGGAGAGAGGCTTTCTTACATCCCACGGGATACAAATAATGCTTGGAGAATTAGTACACAACCTTTTAACTGCCTTCACATACCCAAAGAAAATAGCAATTGTCAAATGTAGCACACACAAGAAAGTAACTGATAAAATAGGACAAGGCAATGCTTTTGCAGATCACACAGCCCGTGAAACTGCAACTCATCGAAGCACCACGTCGATGTACGTAGTGAAGTCACAGGCTGAACGCTAGAATGATACCAGACAGGAAGTGCTAGACATGCAGAGATCTGCTTCTGCAGAAGAAATTGAGCAATGGTCTAAGGAGGGAACATTGGATGATGAGGGCTGTTGGAGGAATAAAGAGTTGACCAAGTGAAAATTGCCCACAGCCTTTTTGCAGCCTATGGTTCATATGGCACATGGGCTGGCATATGTTGGAGCCTCCTCGATAACGAAATTGCTCACGGAAGTTTGAGAGCATCCAGAAATTGCCGGCACAGCTAAAAAGATGGTGCAGTCGTGTCTGATTTGTCTTCAGTATAATCCTAGTAAAGGGACACAAACTCCTACAGGAGCGTTTACAACACCAACCGCACCTTTTGAAGTTTTGCAAATGGATTACTTCCATCTTGAGCGCTGTAACAATTTAAAGTACGTTCTTGTAGTAGTATGTGCCGTCAGTAAGTGGATAGAGGCATACCCTATGAAAGACAATACACACTTCTTTGCCACACTTCTCTACCTGTGGTGCTTCTTCCAGGGATTGTAGGGGCCTTGGGGAGCCGACTTGGGGCTTCTACAGAACTCCGGCCTCAATCCCTCTCGGCGCAGACTGCGGGCGCCATCTTGGGGGAGGACGGGGACAGCGCTCTAGTGTCCGGCTGATTGGGGGCCGGTACACGATAAAAAGGGCATTTGATTCCCTGCTCCTCACTAGAACAAGGACTCCTGAGGCGCAGCCGGGAGCTTAGGGTTATTATTTTTTAACAAAACTGAATTGATTTTAAAACTGAATTGATTATACTGACAGCACAAGCATTCTTTAAATAATTATCGCACTTTGCACTTTGAGATTTTAATTATTCCCCCCCCTCGCCACACTTCTCTACCTGTGGTGCTGCTTCCAGGGATTGTAGGGGCCTTGGGGAGCCGACTTGGGGCTTCTACAGAACGCCAGCCTCGATCCCTCTCGGCGCAGACTGCGGGCGCCATCTTGGGGGAGGACGGGGACAGCGCTCTAGTGTCCGGCCGATTAGGGGCCTACACACCATAAAATGAAGTCCTGTTCCCATCCGCGCAGCGGGCGGGCGCAGCGTGCACACCGTTGGCGCGCCAGAGGCAAGCCCGTCTGTGCCCGTCCGCGCCAGACTGGGCCATGGGCCAGAGACGCTGGTCGACTCATCGGGCCCTCGTACGACTTATACTCGGGAGAATCTACTGCTTTTCAAACCCAGGCCTAACCCCCGAGAACATCTGATATTCAACCCAGAATATCCCTGGCCGAGAGGCTATGATGGGGTGGGGTCCACATTAGAGAAGAACAACGCCATTACAAACTCCGCCACACTTACTATGGCACTCCTAAACTGTCGGTCCCTTCCAAAACACGCCGTTGAAATAAATTTATTGGTCCAAGATTTGAACTGGACCTATTGTTTTTAACAGAGACATGGCTGTCACCAAACTCTGGAGCTGATATTGTCATGGCGTTGCCAGACGGCTTTAAAATGCAATGTCAACATAGACCTCTTGGAAAAGGGGGTGGGCTAGCAATAATACATAGAGACAGATTTGGCTGTAGCATAGTAGAGGGTGGTGTTAAGGACTGCGAAAGCACTCATTTTCATTTGCAAATGTCACTGAATAAATCCTTATCTGGGATATTGGTATATCGTCCGCCAGGCAGCCCAGGTCAATTCATAGACTCACTACTAGAGAATACTATTGCCTTAGCCACCGCTGCACCTAACTTTATCTTATTAGGAGATTTAAATTTTCATTTCGACGACCCTTCTGATAAGGGGGCTATGGATCTTAAGCACGAGCTGAAAACTATGAAGCTGGAGCTAATAAATAAAGAGGCCACACACATAAAAGGTCATCTTCTTGATCCTATATTTACGAATGCCTCACATCTGGTTTCAAGGTCCTCCCTCCCCCTACCTTGGTCCGACCATTTCCTGGTCCCATTTGAGTGGCAAACAAATTTGGACCTCCCACAAACACAGGCGCCACGCACTTTAGAGAGAGTATGGTCCAAACTTCCTTTAGAAAGCTGGATTAACAGACTGGAGCAGACGATTCCCCTATCTGACCCTGACCCCGTGGAGGCGGATCTAAACCTCTTAAACTGGCTCAACGAGTCCCTCGATTCTGTTCTGCCTAAAAAAACAGTGGAAAAAATGAGTAGGGCCTTTAAAACCCCTTGGTACACCCCTACACTTCGAAACCTAAGGAAGATCTGTAAAAAAAGATGAGCGCATGTGGAGAAAAAATTGGGCCTCCCATGATAAATCAGAGTATAGAGAAGCCATGAGGACTTATAAATCATCTCGGAAACTGGCTCAAGCCACTTACTATGAGGAGAAAATTAGAACTTCCTCTAATTCATCTAGACAGACATTTAAAATCGTCAAAGATCTCCTCAAAGCACCAACTCCTTTGACGGTGCAAGTGGCATCCGAAGCTAGGTGCAACCAATTGGCCGCTTTCTTTGAAAATAAAATTCAAACTATACTTAAAACTCTACCGCAGAGCGGTCAAGCCTCTGACTGGGCTCACTCTTTGTCCCCCACCATCGGCCCTTGCCTCAACTCGTTTGTCCCGATCTCAAGGGAGGACCTCCTAAAAATTTCACACACCATAAAGAGTGGCTCTCCCAATGACCCTGCCCCCATGCATGTCCTGAATCAGGTAGCTGCCATCACTGCCCCAATAATTACAGACCTTATCAATGCCTCCTTCATCCAGGGAATCGCGCCATGGTTAAAGCGCTTCTTAAGAAACCTGAGCTTGACCCAGCAGAGTTGGGTAATTTCCGACCAATTTCGTTGCTGCCGTGTGTCAGCAAAATGGTGGAAAAAATAGCCAATCAGCACTTTCTTCTTTCTTAGAAACGAATAAACTGCTTCGTAATTCCCAGACTGGCTTTCGCCCAGGGCAGGGTACAGAGTCCACCCTATTGGCAGTTGTAGAGGAGGCAAGGTGCATTCTGGATTCAGGGGGACCAATGTTGGTGATCCTCCTGGACCTGAGCGCTGCGTTCGACACGGTGGACCATAAGATCTTAATCCATTGTTTGAGCAATCTGGGAGTGTCAGGTACAGCGCGGCAATGGCTCACATCTTTCTTGGAGAATCGGACCTTCCAGGTGTGGGAGGGATCAGCACGCTCCAAGATAACCCCTCTCGAGTGTGGGGTTCCACAGGGCTCATCACTGAGCCCTACCTTATTCAATGTTTATATGGCCCCCCTCGAAGATGTGGTGAGTCCATTTGGGATCAAAATAGTCACGTTCGCCGACAACACCCAACTGGTCGTCGCGCTTGCCCAAGAAGAACACTGCACGAAAAACCTTCACACCTGCCTCTCAGAAATCCACTCGTGGATGAACGTCTCACGTCTCAAATTGAATGGGACTAAAACAGAGCTCATGTTGTTAGGCCACCATATAACATCTCTACCAAAGTCCATCTGGCCTGCCTGCCTGGGACCGGCACCTATCACAAAGAATGAACTAAAAAGTCTGGGAGTATGGCTGGAGCAGGACTTGACATTTAAGACCCAGGCAAAAAAGACAGCGGGCATCTGCATAGGGTTACTTCGCTCTGCTCGAAAAATACTTCCCCTACTTCCAGAAATCTCAAGGAGGCTACTTATCCAGGGTCTGATTTTATCTAGAATGGATTATAGCAACGCTCTCCTCCTGGCAGCCCCTGAATCTACAATTAACACTCTTCAACGAGTCCAGAACTCGGCAGCGAGACTCCTTTTATTTTTTTTTTTTTTTTCTCATATACCAATAATGGGTATTCTGGATAGAGTATCTCCTCCTCTCCAAATTACGATGTTCCGACCTCAAGGACTAAACTCGAAGAATTCAATCCAAAGTAGGAGAGGAAAGAGAATCCCCCTCCAGGCTCAACTGTTTGCTAGGTCCACTCCATACCCTTTAATCTGAACGACCCTCGGTTGGGTTGGAGACCAAGCGCCAACAGCACCCAGGTGAAATCATAGGAATATTTCTCAACTGTTCCGCCAAGCCACTAGGGCCGCCCAGGTCTTAACAAGGCTAGAACTATCACATGCAATGTCAGACTCGCTGATATATATAATGTATCTTAGGCAGTCAGCAAAGATGGGCGCATTCTCTGACTTCCAGGACTTACATATTTCCTGTCTAGCTAAAATCATTACATAAAATATGAATTTGGTCCTCATCTCCTTAAGCTGGTACCCTATCTCTAGGCCAAAAAGAATAGTCATGGGAGTAATAACAAAATGTATATTCAAGACTTCCTTTATAAATTCTTCAATCTTAGACCAAAAAAGAGATAGTCTTGGACACTCAAAAAACATGTGCAAATCATCCGCAGCGGGAGACTTACAACGTGGGCAACAATATTCGAGATTCGTAAACTTAGTCAATTTCTTGGGGGAAATGTATACTCTATGTAAGGTGAACACATGATTTCGTTTTAAAGGGGCTGATTTCACCACTGTATATAGTAATATAAAAGAATCTCCCCAAAGAGCTGGTAGATTATCACATTGCACAACTGCCGCTTCCCCCCATAGTTTATTAAGTTCGGATTCTGTGACTTCATCTTTCTCGTTTAGTGCCTCATACCAAAAGGAAATTTCTTTTTTCCAGCTCCCTTTTTTCTTTACACGTTCAAATTTAGAATTCATTGTAGGGCCCCAGGATATGGTGCTACACCAGCTAGAAAGCTGATAAAATTTGAACCTAGTGAGAGTTCCGTTTGTCAGCCGAGAAAGTGGATCCCACCCCAATAATTCTGAGCCATCCAGAATATCCTGCCACTGTACAATACAAGCTGTTTTAAGGGGAAGCGATAATTGATCTCTGAGACATTTAGGTGTTCCCAGGGAATCCCATACTGGGGCAAGAGGTGTATAATAAGAGATACCTAATTTTTTTCTTACAAACACCCAGTTTCTCAGAGCCGTGCCCAAGACCTTTAGTCTAACCTTCTTGTTAAACTTAGGGTCTCCAAACTTAAATAAAAAAGATTCATGACCTAGAGGGATGTTATGTAATAGCGCCTGAAATAGCATACCCAAGCAAGATGTGTCAGCTTTATCGGCCATTAACCTAAAGTTTTTAAAATGAAAGGCATGGCAGTAGTGGAGAATGTCCAGCATAGCAAGTCCACCTGTCTTCATTTTCCTTCTCAGTTTTTTCAAGGAAATCCTGGGCGATTTAGAATTCCAGATGAATGATTCTACTCGTCCCTGCAACTTGGCAATATCCTTGGGACTGAATGACAAAGGTATCGAGTTAAAAAGGAAGGTAATCTTTGGTAGATTGACCATTTTCACTAGGTTCACCCTTCCGAAGATGTTCAGTGGTAGATCCGGCCAACGATATAAAAGTACATTAATGTCCTTGTAAACTCTATCCACGTTTACTTTGGATGTCTTGAAATATTCTGAGTCCGATGTATGCCTAAATATCTCATCCGAGACTTTGTTCCAGGGAATTGATCCTCCTGATTCCATTGCATGACCTCAGTTTTTTCTTTGTTAATTTTATATCCTGAGACCTCTCCGAAGGTTTCCGCCTAATAGAATAGTTGAGGGATTGATATTTCAGGATTAGATGTAATCATTAAAAGGTCATCCGCATATAAGGCAAATTTTAAATCTAGTTCATTCATGCGGAAAGGTTCAATTAGAGGATCCGATCTTAACTGGATAACTAAGGGCTCTAGATATAAATTAAACAATAAGGGAGAGAGGGGACATCCCTGTCTAGTGCCACGTGTAATTTGGACCCAGTCTGTAAGCAAGTTATTTACAAGATACTTGGCTCTAGGGTGGAGATATAATGCTTTCACAGATGTTATAAAATTAGTTGGTATTCCAAACTTTGACAACGCTTCCCATAAGTACAACCAGCCAACTTGGTCAAAAGCCTTTGCGGCATCAATAGCCACAATAATTAATGGAGATTTTTCCTCTGTAGCAAAATCTATTGCCGCAATTGCCTGAAAAGTCAATTCATTCAATTGTCTGCCAGGCATGAAGCCCCGCTGGTCTTCATGGACCAAAGACTTAATTACTTTGGCCAATCTCGCTGCCAACACGCCCGCAAAGATTTTATAGTCTGTGTTTAGCAGCGAGATTGGCCTGTACGCCTCAACTATTGTAGGGTCTTTATTTGACTTCAGAACCAAGGTGACCGTAGCCTCAGACCAGGTCGGGGAGTAGACACTCCTGCTAGATGTATTTTATTAAGTAAGGCCGTGAGAATGGGAACTAAGATATCAGACCCTATTTGATATATTTCTTCCGGAAGCCCATCTGGGCCGGCTGCCTTTCCCCTAGCCATTCTCTTCAGTTGATCACGGACCTCCCCCTCTTTGATCAGAGAACTCAAAAACAGGCTATCTGTAACTCAAAAACAGGCTATCTGCGAGACTCCTGACTGGCACCTCACGTAGATCGTCAGCCAGACCGGCACTCAAAGCCCTTCACTGGCTACCAATTCATGATAGGATCAAATTTAAAGCCCTATGCATTGCTCATAAGTCCCTACAGGGGAAGGGCCCCCCTATCTTAGAGCATTTTGTTCGCCCATACAAGGCCACTAGATCGCTCCGCTCCAATCATGCCAATTTGGCAATTGTCCAGAGAGTTAGGCGGACTGGGGGTCGCCACTTCTCAGTGAACTCAGCGACCTTGTGGAATGCTCTTCCACTCAGGATTCGGATGGAGCCGAGTTATCCGAAGTTCCGAAAGCTCCTCAAAACCTTCCTGTTTCCCCTAGACCCCTAGTCGCTGGCACTGTCTTTGGTATCCCTTGTTCTATAGCGCTGGGACGCTTGAGGGCAGCCATGCGCTTTATAAATTTAATTTCATTTAATTTCTTTACAGCTCTCACTACAGCAAAGGTGCTTTTAAAGGAATTCTTCCCTAGATTTGGTGTTTGTAAACTTTTGTGGAGTGACAACGGACCTCATTTTATTGGGCAAGTTGTCGAGTATGTCCTGAAGAGATTAGGGATCAAGCAGAAGTTCCATGCTGCTTTCCATCCACAATCAGCAGGGCTAGTGGAAAGGTATAACGCTACACTCAAATTGAAACTGGCTAAGATTCAGGCTTCCACATCTGTTAAATGGCCTGATGCACTACCCTTAGCACTGTTGTCCATTAGATCAGTGCCACATTCGCAATCTGGTCTTACACCATATGAGGTGGTACTTGGAAGGCCTATGAACATTTGGGGAATTCCTAAGCCACACCCCATACATGATGTACCATGTGTATTGATGAGTGACTACCTATCACAGTTGACTGACAGTTTGATTTCTATTCATCAACAGGTTCGAGAAGCTCTTCCCAATAGGTCTGTAGGTGAAGACCATGTCTCCCTGCAATAAGAGCACTGATCAGCAGACAAAGTAGCTCGGAAAAAAGAGGGTACACCAGGGCGGTACATTGCACGTCCACCTCAACCACTATTTCCATAAGAGGGACCATAAACCTGAGCAATCATAATCTTTGTTTTCAGCTCCAATTCCTGTTGTTCGTAATACTGAGCCATAGTCAAAAGAGAGACAGGGGAGGACATAGTCCACAAACTTTTGCTGGCCTTTAGGCAACTAGCTAATCCTGGCAGCATGTTTGCGACAAATGTGTCAACAAACAAATGCCTGCCCGTGTCATCTGTCAATGACTGCCCACTAAAGTCGTTGAATGCCTCATCAAAACGTGTAAAGAAATTGGAGTAGGATTCATCTGCCTTTTGCTTACAGTATGCTAAAACAGTCCAATCTATCTTTTTAGGAAGAATGAAAGTTTTCAATTAAGCTACGATGGCTTTTGGAAGATCTAAAATCACTTGGCGCGGTTTCTGCGCAAGTCCCCTTTCCGCATCTAGCTCCTTCCAAACATCCCCAAAAGTTGTATGGTCATCGACTCTATGATAGTTCTCCACATATCAGGGGGTAAAATAAGCCCAAAAAACATGTCAATATCAGATAAGGTCATAATACAAGAATTAATAGCTCCTTCAAATTCCTCATAAAAAGCAGCCGGATTTTTGCGCGGGTCAGGCAAAGCAGATGTCAAGAGCCATGACATCTGCTCGACTCCATTGAGTATAAACCCAATTATAAATAAAAGAACCCTTTGCATCAGTGGAATCTTTTTCATCACTTGTCCCAGAACCCTTAGTAGGAACATACAAAGGAGCGCCTTCGCATGAACTACAACATTCTTATCTGTCATTGAAGCATCAGACTGCATCATGGTGGTCTGAAGTGTTTGTGCAGTTGCAGCATCTGCCTTTTTCTCTTCTCGCAAATGTAGTGTATCAGCACGCAGTTTAACCAAACGTCTAATTAAGTCAGCCACCTGAGAGGAGAGAAAAAGTCCATCACGCAACTGCTTACAATCCTTTGCTATATCATCAGGCTCTAACTCTGTGGAATGCTTCCTAACCCGTTCAATTTCTTCTATGGCAAATACTTCCGCAAAATATACGTGTTACCAGTCCTGCCATTTTTGTACGTCATCTAAAATCTCAGGAGCAAAAAGACTATTACGAGCAACTTTACGAGCAGCAGATCTAAGGTCAGTCGCATGCTCAGCGGTCAACATAGAGCGAGTCTATTCGCGCAGAATCTGACTTACCCTGATCCGAAGGAGGATCATTATCATCATAATCAAAGACAGGAGCAAAAGGAAAAGGATTTGAAGGCGGAGGACGATCCAACAGAATTGAATCATCCTGTGGTTTATTAAGAAGGGGGTAGAGGGGGCGCCGGACATAGTATTAGCCATTTACCTGTAAATGGCGCTCCTTATTCTTCCTCTCCTTGATTTCCTGCATTTCTTTATTGTTAAGATCTAGCGCTTTCGCATGAATACTTTTACGTTGTTCTATTTCCAACACATATTTCCACCCAACCCATACAATTAGTTAATAAGAGTAAGCCCAAACTAAATGTCAGGGCGGAGATACACAGGCCCCCACCCAGTAAACGGGCTCGGAAAACAGTGGGGGTGCGGGGGAAAACTAAAATCTCACACCTGGATTTTGGTAAGAAAAATACTAACATCACCCCACTAGGGAAGACATCTGAGAAAGTGCCACCACTCAAGCTCTCAGATCCCAACTTGACTGCTACCACCAAAGAGCCAGAGGCTACTACGCCGATCTCAATCCAACCACTCTCAGCTAAGGGGAGCATTGAATTTTTACTCCGCTCCCTTTTGCAGCCTATCACTGATAGTTTAAAAAAAGTGGAGATTAGGCTCACCTTGCTAGAAACTTCTCTTACCACTCTGAATACCCTAGTAAGCAAGCAGACTAAGTTAGTGGAAACCCATTCCTCGGGTGGGGAATCTTCCAAAGTAATTAATGCTAAAAAAGACCCCCCTAGAAGCATGCCACCAGCCGTCCCTCTGCAACCCCTCATGGCTGTTAAACTGCAAGACCGGCACAATAACTCAAGCAATAGAAACACTGACCCGGTGGTTCCAGCCCCACATACCCCACAAATAGAATCCACTGGAATACATCCAGATCAGGGTAATGCCCCCTTAACCATGCCCATTTGCCCAACCCCCAGACCACGGAGGCCAGATCTCCCACCTGAGGCTAATAGTCTGATGGTGGTCTTAGCTGGTGCCCCTCACTTAAGATCAGGAGAATATGAGGATTATCAATCCCTTAAGAAAAAGGTAATAAAATGGCTTAACTGGAACCGACCCTTACCACCTCACTTTAATAATGAGATTATTATGGTGAGAAGGGTTCCATGGCTAGGGAAGACCAGGAAAACCATAGTGGGGGACTGTATCATGGTAACCTTTAAAGATCCGGGCACGGTGCGACACATCTGTGGAGGGATGAATCGATCCCTTGATTCCACCATACAGACCCTCCCAGTATCCTTTTTCTTTCCTCCTAATCCTAGGCACCAGGCCCCAACACACGATGGCTGGACAAGGGTGAATTACAGACGAAATCACAAAGGCTTTGATCAACGCCCGTACCTCCATCCCCCGGACACACCATTTTGCGATTTTAACCGATTTAATTGTTTGAACGGGTTGGATGGGGTCGACTGACTCACCGACAGTAAATCCGCGGCAGGGATACTGGGCTCTTGTGCCCCCTTGGAACTCTCCAATGTGTCTCCCGGTGCTATCTCAGGCCTACGGAATGTTACACCCGCCTCAGATCACGGCCAAATTGAACCCCCACACCCAGCCACTGAGGTAGTAGATCTTGCTGAGCGGACAACTAGGGCACCCTCTCATGAGGATGCGGGTGAGCAGGGACCTTCGGAGCCACACGTACTATCTGCTCCCATAGCCGCTGGCCCCATAATGCAAACGGACCATGGACTTGCCTCTTGTATCCCCCATGCCATGACATCTTCCACCTCTAAACTTTTGAGGATTATCTCCTGGAACATCGCGGGATTAGCAAATAAATTGGAAGAGCCGACCTGGGGAAAGTACATAGAAAATGGTGACATATGCATGTTCCAGGAAACCTGGGCCAGAGAGGACCTCGAGTACCAAGGCTATGCATCCTTTTTTATTCCAGCTAGATGGGAAGGCAAAGGCCGACCATCAGGGGGTCTTGCGACATGGGTTGCGGCTCATCTGGGCTGTGTGGCAACACGGCTTCCATGTAACTCGGGCGATATTCTTGTGGTTTCTTTAACTTGGCCAAACAAAGTCAACCTCCTGCTGATTAATATTTATTCTAGGCCAATGGGAAGGGCAAAAGAATCACCGACTTTTAATGAACTTTCGAACTTTTTACTGGAACTGTCGACTGATTCATACTATGTGGTGGGTGGGGATTTCAACTCCCACTTTGAGCCACTCCCAGGCCTTCAGGAAGGGTTTTTATCAGAGGAAGAAGAGAGGTGGGCAGTACCTGGGGTGGACGCCCCATCCCCAAAAGTCTGGACCCCTCTAGCGCTGCAAATTACTGCCCTCACACTAAGGTATGGACTTAGAGCGTGTAATGGGAGAACTAACTCCGATACACCAGGCAAAAATACTTATAATCGCAAGGGAAGGGAGTCACACTTGGATTATATCCTGGTACAACTATCGAGGTGGTCAACAGTACAGGATTTTAGGATAGTTGATAGGATGGACAGTGACCATAACGCTCTTGAGTTAGATCTCGTCCACCCAGCACCCCAGGGCCTAGAGACCCATGAGGTAGGGAATCATCCCACACTCCTGATAGACAACAGCAGGAGAAAAATTAGGTGGGAGCATATGGTCACAAATAAGGACAAACTCCCACTACTTTATGCCGAGATTGCCCCCATCCTGGAAACTGTCAGAGACCTTGATAGCGAGGCAAACAAGATAGATATCAGGAGTAAATTGTTTGATGCCCATAAAGAACTTATAAAAGTAGCGGCACCCCATTTCACACGCAAAGTACAAAAACCGAAGGCGAGGCCCCGCGGTAAAACGCGATGGTATAATTCAGCCTGCAGGCGGGCCAAAACAGAACTCCTGGGAGTAATCAGGGAGGGCAAAGGAGGTGAAAGTCTCAAACAATGCAGACAAGCCTATAAAAAGCTTCTCGCACAGGCCAGAATAGAATGGGAGGAAAGCCAGTGGGAGGAGCTTACAAAGGCCCTAGCCGTGCAAGACCAACGCCTGTTCTGGAGAATGGTGAATGGGGGATCAGGGAGTCTAAATTCGGCAGTGGTGCCTAATATAGCTCCTGGAGTGTGGCAGGCCCACTTCCAGTCGCTATATAGCGCTGAGTCCGGAGAGCCTCCCGTACTACCTGAACTAGGGAGTCAGGGTTTGCAGGCGGATGAGGTAACACTGAGTGAGGTTACAGTTGCTATTTCAGGCTTGGCTTCGGGGAAGGCCCCTGGCCTGGATGGGCTACCAGGGGATCTGTATAAACAGGAGAACACTGTCTGGGCGCCCTACCTCGTAGCCCTTTTTAATGGTGTCCTCAGTGGGATGGAAATACCCAGTACTTGGCTGGGGGCTGAGGTGGTCCCTATCTTCAAGAAGGGATCCCCCCTGCTCCCAGCCAACTACAGGCCGATTAGCCTGATAGATGTAGCACAGAAGCTGTTCGGTAGGGTCCTCCTGAACAGGCTACAGGAATGGATTGAGGAGGTGGGTGCCCTCAGTCCATATCAGGCAGGCTTTAGGAAAGGGGTATCGACTGTGGACCAGGTCTTCAGACTGAACCTGATCTGCTGGAGGACAGTGAGGTTCGAGGGCGGTAGTCTGTACACGATTTTCGTGGACTTAAAAGCCGCCTTCGACCTCGTGCCAAGGGGGAAACTCTGGGTCATCCTAGCAGGGATGGGTGTCCCACCAGACATCTTATTGACCCTACAGAGGCTGCATCATAACAATTATGCCCAGGTGAGGTGTGGGAGGTCGGGGGAGCTGACAGATAGATTTCCCGTTGGCAGAGGGGTAAGACAGGGTTGTGTGCTGGCGCCGACCCTGTTCTGCCTCTTCGTCAACGGGATATTCGCTCACCTAAACGCCACCGACTACACTGATGCCCCTAAACTGAATGGCAACAGCGTGCCCGCAATAATGTTTGCGGACGACACGCTGTTGGTATCCAAGACACCCATGGGCATTCAAAAGATACTTGATGCCTTTGTGGCCTTCTGCCAGGATAGAGGGCTCGAAATCAATGCCACAAAGACCAAATATATGGTGTTGAATCCAAGCCCTAAACAGCGCCCGAACCCCTTGTTAGGAGCAACGAGACTGGAAAGAGTTGCCACGTTCGAATATCTCGGCGTGACACTCAATGAAAACATGACCTGGGAGACCCACCAAACTAGGGCTAACCTCAAACTAGTGCAAATCACTGGGGGCATCACACGAATGATGACCGGTTCGACCTACCGCCCACTGGGGGCCCTAATCCAGATATATAAGGCACAGGCAAGGGGGGCGATCTTGTACGGGGCCGAATTGTGGGGCCATACCCCCTGTCGGAATTTGTCTCATACAGAAAACAGGTTTTTACGACAAATTACCGCACTCCCCCCTAGCACCCCGCTCCTCCCTTTGAGGCTTGATTTAGGGCTACGGCCACTTGTCGACGAGATAAGTCTAAGACCCATAGCCTTTTGGCGCAGGCTATGGTGCGGCGACGATCTCATCGACTACAGGGAGGAATTGGTCGAACTACTAAAACATCCCAAGGTGCTCAGTATTCCCTGGGTCCAAAACATCCAGTTGGTTTGCACAGATATGGGGCTCCCCGAGCTGTGGACTGAACCAGCTACCACAGCACCAAGAATCCCGAAGAGAGCACTTGCGAAGTTGTTCCACGAGCACAAAAGGGTTAGGGTTATAGCCACCCAGACAGAGGGGTCCCTCTCCTCCTTATTCCTGCAAACTAAGGATCTCTACATATTTGAGAAAGCCCTTGATCCTGTATACCCCATATTCACCAGGAAGGTATTTCTCCAGTGGAGGTACGGCACTCTGCCTTTACGGTCCTTTACTAGTACCTGGGCGCAAACCACTTCGACCAAGTTCTGTCCTCTTTGCGTTGACAAAGAGGAAAATGACTTGCACGTGATTTTTTTCTGCCCAGCATATAAGACAGCTAGAAAGTACTGGCTGCTGCCATTGATCAAGAATTTGGGTGGCAGGGAATACGCACCGATGTACAGAATTTTAAAAAGCGATGTTTCTGGCCCAACTGTCTTTGCACTTTCCAAATTCCTAACGAATGTCTGGCACACGCGTAGTCGTCTTATAAAAAATACTGGGTAAACTGGAGAATCCCTCTTTTTTTAACAATCACCTGTAAGTCTGGTTTTTTTATGAACAGTATGTATTGATGTTTTATAACTGTGATAGATTTATCTCATTTTATGTATGTGTATCTTTTATGACCAAATGGTCGAAATAAAGATGAAATAAATAAATAAATTTCCAACAAAGCTTGCACCCTTCTCACTCTCTCACGTGCTTCTTTCTCCCACATTCGTACAAGTCAAACATGTCTTGTCTACCTTTGCATTTAAACATACATTGTTCCACATACTGAATCTTTTTAAGCTCAAATGACCCATGTAAAGGCCATCGCAACTCAGGATCCTTGCTAGTATATTTATTCCATAACGTGCTGTGCATTATAGAAGAAATACCATTTTTAATATACATGTCCCTATTAGGCATCCCAACTGATTCCTCTCTAGATTTACTTCAGTACCATCACAGAAGCAACACATTCTATGAAGTGTGCTTAAAACAGGCATGTCCAAGAATATTGTAAGATATACAATACTATATAGCAGTGGCACTTAACACAGAATGTATGTATATATATATATTTATATATGTACTCCCTTATATTCCCATATATTGGCCAATTTCCATTTCCATATCACGTTATATCACTTTATCACTTTGTATCACATTATATCAATTTATATATCACTCTATATCACTTTTATATCTCACTAAACTCTCTCTTTAAACTCTCTCTTTGCAGCCGGTGCACTTCTCTCACTGTCTCACAAACGACCTTACCGAGCATAGGTCTCCAGATTCCAACTGCCAAGTTCTGAATTGACCAAATGGTCTCTGCACAGTGAACACCAGAAGGGATCTCAGTCGAGCACCGGCACAACCAGAGGGTCAGAACAGGAGGAGAGGAAAAAATGCTGTGGTTGCCAAGACGCAGGGCTCCTTGGGCACCGATCGTTTGCAGTGAGATTCCAATCCTCCGTTTTGACCACTCCTTCAGGCATCCGAGTCGCCGATGAGCTTCACTGGTTGGGCGCCAATCTGTAGAGGTGGGCCTCGCCAGGCCTACCCGGCAAGGGGTTCGCCCTTCTCTGAACGCAAGTCCTCAGACAAGTAAATAGAAGTTGGCACAAAAACTGAAAAGTCAAAAGAGATATTTATAAACCTCATGAGGTGGAACTACATTTACACAACACCCTTCAGTAGTGTATGAAGTAGCACAAGGAATAGAAGAACCATAGGCCTTTAATACCAACACAGGGGCTCAAAATAGGGCGGTAAAAGCACACATAGGAGAGTTACATACATAGATGGTCATACAGAAATGCACAGTCAACAGTAAAGGAGCAGCTAGCAGTTCCTGACTCCGGTAGAAACAACCTGACAATTACAGTCTAAAACATATGTATGAACAGTTACAGATCCCTCTGCGCATGTGCAGAGTAGCAGAGTCTACGTATAGCCAGTCCTTTCAACAGAACACAAGGGTAAAGAACAGTGAAGAAGGAAACAGCACGTGGTGAGCACAGGAAAGACAAAATGGCTGCCAGAAACAAGATGGCTTCAGCTAAATGCTAACATCGATCGCTGTCAATTTTCCACACCATCAATCTTATGCCATCATAAACTACCCTTTTTTTTTGTTTATTGGGAATTTAACGGTGCATTACAGAGAAACATTAAAATTCCTTGGATCGGAACGTTATATACAAAAACTGATGCACCAGGCACAATAAATACAGTAATTAATCAATACATAAATATAGATTAGGGATGATTCAATTGATCTTAGCATCTTTGATATTATCTAGAAACACAAACATTTTAACATTTTAAAACCCATTGCTGTCTAAGGTTGCAGATAAACGCGGCACACCAGGTCAGACGGTATATTCTTGCCTCCATCCATTTTGCAACAAGGGCCCAGATACCTCTTCCAAAGTCCCGGGTTTTCACACCCTTCTGTTCATAAAGGCAGGACTCCATATTATGTATTCTGAGGAATCTGGATTGCCACATTTGGAAAGACGGGGCCACAGTATCTTTCCAACCCGCTGAAATTAAAATCCGGAGCACTGACACTGAGATAAAAACCAAGGCCTTCTCTTCTTTTCCCAGCTTCAAGTTCGAATCTATACCGAGAAGCATCAGGGTAGGGGATAGATTGATCTTATGACCTAGCAGCCCCTCCCACAATTTCTCGATCTCACTCCTGACTGGTGCAAGCAGACTACAATTGAAAAACATATGCAGTAAATCTGCTTGTCCAGCCCTGCATCTGGGGCATCTATCATCTTCCCTGACCCCCCAAGCAAATAATTTAGCCGGCGTGTGATAAAGATTAAACACTGTTTTATAGTGTTGAGCCCGCAGATTTGAGGCCCGAAAAATCTTTTTATTCAGATATAGGGCGAGGTCAACATCCACGTTGGGATTCCCCAGTTTCATAGCCCAGACTTATTCTACCTTTTCCAAGTCATCTTGAATTCCTGTAATGAAAAGATTATATATAATCTTTATCTTCTTACAGCCCCTAGTCAACATTTCCAACAGGGGGATATTTGCTGGAGGTGGCGGTCTGGGTCTTAATGCCTTCAAGGATCAAATAATTTGGCAATACAAAAACCACATTTTTAGATGGAATTCCAAACCTACACTGCAGGACATCAAAACTCGCTACACCATTTCATTCCATAATATCACCCAGTGTCTTAATCCCCCACCTCCTCCAATCCTTCAGGGTCCTATCTACACCCAACTGTGAGAGGAGGCTTGAGTTGCATGAATGTAGATATGGGTTAAGCTTGGAAATATTAAAAGCCTTTACGCTAGCTTTCCAAACCTGCCACACCCCATCCAAAATCTTAAATCAGGCCTTCCTATAAAATCTCCAGTCGACTTCACACAGCAATAAGCCTATAGCCTTTTTCCCCAACAACAGCTCAAAAATGGATGGAGGTATCTGAGCATTAAGACTTGCTTCACCAGGGCTCATCTCAAAATGGAGAAGAATCGACAATTGAGTCAAGAGACAGGTCCAGTGATAGAATCTTAAATTAGGTAAGGCCAGTCCGCCCTTTTCCCTAGGAAGTGACAACAAATTTGTAGAGCGCCTGACCTTCCCATACTGCCAGATAAATCTAATGAATATAGATTCCAAATTTTTAATTATTTTCTCCTCAAGAAATAATGGTATGGCCCAAAAGAGGTACAGCACCTTGGGGAACATCGTCATTTTTAATGCGTTCACCCTACCTATCAAAGATAGATGCAGCACATCTATTCTTCTCAGTTCCGCCTCTATAGACTTGATAAGAGCACATACAAGTAGCAGCAACTGCCTTAAAGCAGCCAGGTAGAGCTGAAGCTACAGGGTCTAAAGTAGCAGAAAAATAGGCTACTGGACGTCTGCTCAATCCATGACTTTAGGTCAAAACTGAAAGTGCACAATATTCTCTTTCCCAACAGAAAAGTGTAAATTCCTTTGTACAGTCAGGCATGCCAAAAGCAGGGGCCTCACACAGACTCGTAATCTCATAAAAGCTTCAGCACATTCATCAGTCCAAACAATTGGATCATTTGCAAAGTTCCTGGTCATCTGGATTAATGGTTTTGCCAACAAGAAAAATCCCATAATCCATTGTCTACAATATCCAACTACTCCTAGAAACATTTTCATTTCTCTTTGAGTGTGAGGTAGTGACATTTGTTTTATTATTTTTATTCTTTCTGTCGTTACTTTTCTAACTCCTCTTTCTAAGGTGTGGCCTAAGTGTTTGACTCCTTGTTTATAAAGTTGCAATTTTTCAGGAGAAACTTTATGTCCTCCTTCTGCCAAATTATTTAATAATGCAGTTGAGTCAGTGATACAGTCCTTGTGAGTCCTTGATGCAACCAGCAGGCTATCAATATACTGCACCAGAACTGACTTTCGGGGCATTTATTAATGTTTCCAAACACTTTTTCAAGATCTGGTTAAAGATTGAGGGACTCTCTTTATACCCTTGAGGTACTCTGCACCATGCCAAGACACGGTCATCAAACTTAAAGGGAAAAATATACTGACTATCTGGGTGCAAAGGAATAGAGAAAAAGGCATGGCATATATCAATTACTGTAAATCAGCCTGCATTCCAGGGTATCTGATATAAAATCACTGCAGGTTTTGGTACAACTGGAAAACAAGGCACTACAATTTTATTTATTTTCAGCAGATCCTGTACTACTCTGTACTTTCCATTAAGCTTTTTAATTCCTATTATGAGAGAATTACAAGAGCTGCTCATTATTTCTTTCAAAATGCATTGTTCAATCATGCGTTCTATTTCTAAAGTAACTCCTGCTTTCACTTCTGGACTCATCTTGTATTGCCGGGTGTTTGGATAGACTGCACCTTCTTTCACTGTTGCTTTCACAGGATCTACATTTGCCGTCAATCCAATTTATTTTCCTGTAAAGTCCCACACCTCTGGGTTCACTTTAGTTTTTAACTCTTCTGGTAATTCATTTGAGGTCATTAGAGAAAACATCTCATTCACTTCAGTACCTTGCTTCGCTAACATTATCTTATAGACAATATCTTCATCCGGGGTTTGGAAAGCAACACCATCCGGTGTGCAATAGATTGTGCAGTTCATCTTGCACAGCAGGTCTCTACCTAATTAATTTACAGGACTAAACTCACAAACAATAAATCGATGCATATCTTTAAAATTACCAATATGCACCTCCATTGGCCTTGTAAGTGGGGTTTTAAATTGTTGGTTTGAAACACCAACAACTTGGATACTATCTCCCGAAAGAGGTAGGTTTGGAATGTTTGCTGTTATCACAGTAGAACGGGCAGCACCAGTATCCAATAGAAAAGTGATATCATTAACTTCCACTTTCCAATGAATAAATGGACCTGACTGATCAACCCGCAAGGATGTGCCAAGTACGCACTCCTCTTCTTCCCCTCTCAGGCACCCTCAATCTTCTAAGTCACTGTCAGTACTTTTCAAAAGATATTGTGAAATCATAGACTTTTTCTTACCACTTCCTCCTGGAAATCCGGTGTCCATGCTGTACTTTTGAGGGTTCTCAAAGTTTGGTGTAGGAGCTGGAGGCACCTGACACTGTGGATTAACTACCTGCTGTGGCATAACTCCTTCAGTCTGTGTTTGTGGGTTTAAATTTTGATTTGGCCCATTATTATTCTGAATATTCTTACACTATTTTCTCCAATGTCCAAGCATTCCGCATCCGTGATATGGAAACTTCTTTTTCGCATCCTCCCTAGTCATTCGCCCTCTCATTTTACCATCATTCATTCCCTGATCTGGCTTAACCCCTTGCCAGTCTCTGCATTTAATTTTAATTCCTGCTGTTCTGCCAATTTCACTTGTGCCCACAGAGTTTTCTCTTTTAACTTTTTAAGTTTGGCTTCATTATCATTGCTACAATATTTGGTGTATTTTAAAATATCGTCAATACTTTTGCTCTGCCAGCAAAGCATATGCTGCTGAATCATCTGACTAATCTCTGGTTTCAAGCCATACACAAAATGTCCCATACCCTTATCGCCAATATTCTTAAAACCACTGTACTGCTTGAACACCTGTAACAGCATCTCATAATGGGCATGTACAGACTCATTTGATTCTTGAGTTGTCCTGTCTATCTTTACCCCCCTCTGTCTCTTTGGGGGAATTTTCCCTTTTAAGAAAGTAATCACTTGCTGATACTTTTCATCACATTGTCTGAGGGAGCTCCTGTTTTAGCATCTCTTGGATACTCCTCACTTGGCCAGTCAACTGTGATGTTACACTCTGTCTACAAATTTGCAGGTACCACAATGTTAAACAAACTATCCAGGTCCTTCAACAAAACCTTAGCCACCTTAACAAACCTTTCAACCTGCTTGTACCACTGCACAGGTTTTTCTCTCAATTTCGGAAAATCATTTGTAAATTACAAAATATCCTGTCTGCTCCATGGGACATAAACATATCCACCACCAGGTACTTCTCTTATGGGACACAACCTCTCTACCTTTTCTGTATCTTTCAATAAGAAAGAAGATGTTGGCACTTCCATAGACTTTGCTTTCTCTTTCTTTTTTGTCCACCTAGTTTTCTACTTGTCCATATCTCCCCACTTCTGCAAAATGTTTATTAGTTCTTTTACTTGTAATTTGCAACCAGACACATTCATGTTTTCCAAATCCTTGTCTGTGAATTGCACTTAATAGGGCATTTGAAACACCTTAGAATTCCCTATGTCTATTCCAATCTCTGCAGCCATTTCCATCAATTTTTCATGATACACCTTTGCAATTCGCGTAATACTCCTACATATTGTTCTTCATTGTAATCATTCAATTTCCCTAATCCCACATCCCTAATCCCACATTACCAGCAATCATTTCCTCAATCTACACTTTCAATTTATAAATGTCTAAAATCTTTGGGACTCAACTATGTCTTTCTATTCCCTGTGACCACCTTTCCAAATCTTCTGGACTGACCGCTGTTGTTCTTTTAGTGATTGGAGGTGTCACTGTTCCTCTTTCCCTCCCATGATCCGGTAAACTTCTTTTTGGAGTTCCAATTACTGGCACTCGTACAGGGAGATCCATTAATGAAATGACTGAACTGCACTCACTGGTTTGATCTTCCGCAATTATTATTTTTGTTCCAGAGTTGCTCATTGGGGCAGGTACAGTTTGAGAATTTTGTACATTTGCTTTATTTCCAAACAATGGATTGTCAGGGCATCTATTTACAGGTGCTGTCAGGGCTTCTGTAGGCAAATTTATTATTTTTTTCAAAAAATTTTTTAGGTTTTCTTTGTATTTTATTTCTTCTAGTGCTCGCCTGTATGAACACATTCATACAATTGTCAAACCAACAGATATTTGTATTACATTAAAATGTGTGTGGCATGTGTATATTTTTTGCTTCTTTGTAAGGACACAAGATGATTGTGCGCTCTTCTATGCTATTACCTGTTTTTCCCTGTCAGTCATGGCTACCACTTTAACTTGTGATTGATAAATTATCTAATTTTGTTTTTATTTCAAAAGTTTTTATTGGAAATTTCAGGATTTTATAGCATACAAATCAGAAGTTGCAATGTACATATAACCAATACTTGTAATTATACATCATTTAGCATAGAAAGGCATTATGTCCCACGATGGGGTTCATGTCGTTCGGGACGATCTCGAGGGTAATGTGGCAATCAACCATGAAGCCTTTCTAGGCTGGGCTCCTGAGAGGATAGAGATCAATAGGAAGTGGAAAGGATCGAAGTAGATAGGAGGAAGAAGAAGAGAGTAGAAAGAGAGAGCAAAGGATAGAGGTAAGAGGTAAGAGGTAAGATGCAAGATGTAAGATGTTAGATGGGACACCACGATGCGGCATAGCAGTTCAGGTTATGGGTGATGAGCTATTTAAGCTGTGGTAAAGTATCATAGGCACCCGGAAGCTATGGGAAAGTATGGGGAGCATGATGAATCACGGAGGTTTATGGGTTTTGAAGTAGATATCCAGTGAGTTCCAAAGTTTCCTTTGTGAGGGTCGCCCTGGTGTGTTTTGTAGAGTGATGTTATCTGCTCCTCGGAGGTTAATCACCCAGTTTAGCCAGCAGACATAGCTTGCCTTTTCGGTGTTTTTCCAATTGTTTAGAATGACTTTCACAGCTGCCGTGAGGAGGAGGTCTAGGAGGGCCCTGTCTATTTCTGGGATTTGGGTCTCCTTTGTAAAGCCGTAAACAAGATAGGGAAGTTCTTTGGCAGGTGATATATTAAATACTTTGTGAATGAAGTCAAATACCCTATCCCAAAACATTGAGACACAGTCGCATTGGAGGATGAGGTGGTCTAGATCTCCTTCTGCACGGTTGCAGTTCCAATAAAATGCGTCAGGGCTGAGTTTGTGTGCGTATAGGCGAGCCGGCGTCCAGAAGACTTTATGCATGAGCCAAAACTTGGCTTGTGATAATGTAGGGCTTATTTTATGGCTCGTGCAAGATCTCCACGCCGTGGACCACTCCAGCCCCGAGATGGAGAAGGAGGCGATTGACGACCAGAACTGCGTTGTTTTGGTATTTAATGCGGTTGACTGCGGGCTCAGCAATTTGTATAGCCTCGAGACCTGGTGACAAATTTTATTTAGGGAAGAGAGGAGTGATGGAAGAGCCTGTTGTTTGGATGTCAATCCCGCTTTTGTAATGGCTGTTTTAACGTTAAGGAATATGTAAAAGTCGGAACTATCGATCCCAAAGTTCGATTGGATTTTTGTAAAGGGCAGAGGGTAGCCGTTATCATAGAGTAGGTGGGGGAAAATAATTCCCTTCTTGATCCAGGTTGGGTTGAATAGTGGTTTACCTTTGTAAGTGATTGAGGGTTTTTTCCAAATCGCTTCCCACCTAGATTTTCTTATCGGTGAGTCTAGCAGTTTATTTACTCTGAGTAAAGCTATTTTGGTGTTGGTAAATATGGGTTTAGAACATGGGAGCTGATTCGCTTTCATTGATAGGATCGATATGGGAGGCATGCCTTCCAGGAGTGCTTTTTCGATGTCTAGCCACACAGGCGAAAAGTCCACTGGGGGGGACAGCCAATAGGATCCTTGTTTCGCTAAAAAGGCTATTTGATATCTCTTAAAGTCTGGAAGATTGACTCCGCCAATGAGTTTATCTAATCTCAGTTTTTGCAGGCTGATACGTGCTTTTTTTCCTTTCCAGATGAAATTGTTAATAATTTTATCTAATCTATTATGAAATTCTTGGGACAGCATTAAGGGGAGCATGGTAATTAGGTAGTTTACTAGCGGTGTAATCATCATCTTGATGGTCTCTAGCCTGCCCCACCAAGTGATGAAGCGGGATGACCATCCGTCTAGGTGAGTTTTTATTTTTTCGAGAGTGAGTTTTTCATTATGCTGTAGTGTCTCTATGATGGAGCTTCCAAATTCTATACCCAGATATTTGATGTAATTGTTTTGCCAGACTAAACCTGATGTGCCTAAAGATTCCTTATTAGTGAATATGTTGAGGGGTTTTACTTCAGATTTATCACAATTCAGTTTGTAGCCTGAATGTTTAGAGTAGGATTCTATAGAGTTCATCAGTGCGGCTATAGAGGTATCAGGATTCTCAGTGACTATCAGAATATCGTCTGCGTAAGCAGCAATTTTTACACTTTTATCGCTGAAGGTGATGCCACTAATATCTACGTTCTGTTGTATGTCGCGGAGGAGAGGTTCCAACGCCAGAAGGAATAGAGCGGGAGATAAGGGGCAACCCTGTCTTGTTCCTTGTTCAAGAAGGAATGGTTCTGATAGCGAACTGTTAATGGCAATTCTAGCCAAAGGGGAGGCGTATAATGACATGACCATATCAATAAAAGTATCACCCATGTTGAATATGTGCATGCATTGACGGAGAAAGGGCCATGACACCCTATCAAACGCCTTCTCCGCGTCCAGGGTGATTGCTACTGCGGGGGCAATTGAGATTTTTGACTTCTCCAGCACATGGCATAGGAGTCTGGTATTGTCGTTAGAAAGGCGGTGTTTCAGGAACCCCACCTGTGAGTTATTTATTAAGGAGGGTAAAACAGCATTTAGTCTGCATGCTAGAGCCTTCGCGTAAATCTTGCAGTCCAAATTTATGAGGGATATCGGCCTATAATTCTTAGGAAGTAAGGGGTCCTTCCCATCTTTAGGGATCACTATTATTGTTGCTTCACTCATCGTGGGGGTGATTCTGTTTGATAGTGAGAAGGATTGGAACAATTTGAGGAGTCGTGGGTTAAGTTGTTCCTCAAAGGTCTTATAAAAATTGGCCGTGAAGCCGTCAGGCCCCGGAGCTTTATTGTTCTTCAGTGTTTTAACAGCGGTAGAAATTTCTGCTATAGTCAGTGGGGCCCCTAGTTTGGCTTTGTCAGGGGCGGATAAACGTGGGAGTCGAATTGAGTTTAGATAATTGTTACATTCGTCCATGTTGAATTGGTTATTATTCTTATAAAGATTCTCGTAAAAGGACTGGAATGTGTGGAGAATGTCTTTCTGTTTGGTTTTGGTGGTATTGGACTGGACCCTAATAGATGTTATATGGAATTGCTTCCTTTTGTGTTTAAGATAGGAAGCAAGGAGTTTCCCTGCTTTGTTACCCTCACATAGCCTTAAGGGTTTGAATTTATTAATCCATACTCCTGCCCTTTTACCAAGGATGGCGTTGTATTTATATTTCAGGTTAGTCAAACGGTCGATGGTAGCTTTATCGTTCAGATCACAGGAGTGTTGCATCTCTAGCTGCTTGATTGTTTTCTCTAAAGAGTGCAGTTCGGAATATAATTCTTTATTCATACGAGCCCTGATACCTATCAGCGTACCCCTTAATGTGGCCTTGAACGCGTCCCATACTAAGGCGGGATCTGTTTCTGGCTGCGAGTTTATCTGGAAATATTCTTGTATGCATCGTTCTATGCTTATCTTGTTCTCTGGCACCGATAATATCTCATTGTTGAAGCGCCATCGCCTGGGGGGGATAAGTGAATGAGAGCCTGCCAATTTCATATGGATACCTGCATGGTCCGACACCAATATTGGGGCTATATCAGGTTCGTCGATGAGGTGTGTATGAGAGTCGGACACGCTGATTTTGCAGCACCTGATTTTCGCCGCTCTGACCTGCATTCTATCACGCTGAAAGGGGAAGGCTCCCCACAACAAACCTATCCTTGGGCTGTAGAGACCCCCCACCGTCTCCCTCCCGCCGTCCTGCTGTTTCCCTCCACCTAACAGCGGGGCCGCCGAGTGGAGCGAGGCGAGGGGCTGCCTACAACTCCCGGCAGCCCTCGAGGTCTCCAGCCACACCCCCAGCACGCCGCGCCAGGAGGCGCATAAAGGGCGTCACTGCTGCAAGGAGCAGTGACACGCTGATTTTGCCGCACCTGATTTTCGCCGCTCTGACCTGCATTCTATCACGCTGAAAGGGGAAGGCTCCCCACAACAAACCTATCCTTGGGCTGTGGAGACCCCCCACCGTCTCCCTCCCGCCGTCCTGCTGTTTCCCTCCACCTAACAGCGGGGCCGCCGAGTGGAGCGAGGCGAGGGGCTGCCTACAACTCCCGGCAGCCCTCGAGGTCTCCAGCCACACCCCCAGCACGCCGCGCCAGGAGGCGCATAAAGGGCGTCACTGTTCCCTCTCGCGGGACGCGAGCGGGACGCTGGGCGAAGCCTGGGCCAAGGGTGGGCCCGTCCTAGCCCGTCACAGACCGGAGGAGACTAGGCTGGGCCCACCCCCCTAAGAACTAACACAAGGCAAAGCCCTGATTAGTAAGTAATTCTGCGACCATACATCGTCAATGTCCTCAATGTAAAACAAGTCTACTCCATAGGCTTCACTGTTCGTTACCACACAATGACTACTAGAGGCTCTAGGAGCAAAACCTTAAAAAATATGGCAACTACCGTAGGCCCCATCGACCTTTTCATCACCAAAGTGAATCAAACCATCGATCAAACGGTCATGATGATCGACCGACGAGTATCCTATGAATTAGATCAAGCAAGACGCTCGTCAATGGGCATGCTAGCACAAGCACAAACCCCAAATGTCCCACCACAAAACAGTATCAACTTGGAAACAAACGCGGATATTCATGTGATTCCGAACACCGTCGATCTATCAGTATCTTTACAACTATCAGATACACAATTGAGCCAAGGTCTAGAGCAAACCCCAGATATCTTTGCAAGCCCACAGCCAACACCAACCGAACTTATACAAAGTGAATTCAGAGGGATCAGGGAAGGGGCAATTCCGAAACTGCCGCACCACAAAGAAACACTCCCAAAAAATTCAACTAACACAGCCGCTACAAATTTAGACTCTGATTCACCCCCTATATTCTGTGATTCAAATAATGTTCAAAATTCAAACAGTGGAAAACTTGTTGACTCCACTGAGTCTAACAGTAAGACCAATCCCGACGTACTTTTAGTCGAAGATCACAACGACAGACCCAACCTCAAGCAGATTCACAAGCAGCCGGCAGCTTCTACCCTAACAAAAAACATCAATAATACCAAAACACAAGCTTCTTTATTAAAGGAAATAGCTGAAATAGTCAAATATCAGCTACAACCAATTCAAAAAAGTCTGCAAATTATAGAGAAACAAGTAGCAATATTAGTTGCCACCTCAAAAACAACTTCTAAAAATAAAGAACATTTAAACTTACCTGGACTCAATGGGCCCGATTCACAGAATGAACTTACTACTTTTGGCATTCACAGAATGCACTTACTACTTTTGGTATTCACAGAATGAACTTACTCATTTCGGTATTCACAGAAGTTAGTACTCCTAACTTTAGGATGCCTAAATGCCTTCTGTGAATACAGAAAGTCTTAAAATTACGATTTTTCTCAATTTAGTAGTAGTAAAGTTAACTTTACTACTACTAAATTGAGAAAAATCCTAATTTTAAGACTTTCGTATTCACAGAAGGCATTTAGGAGTCCTAAAGTTAGGAGTCCTAACTTTACTACTACTAAATTGAGAAAAATTGTAATTTTAAGACTTTCGGTATTCACAGAAGGCATTTAGGCGTCCTAAAGTTAGTAGTCCTAACTTTACTACTACTAAATTGAGAAAAATTCTAATTTTAAGACTTTCGGTATTCACAGAAGGCATTTAAGAGTCCTAAAGTTAGTAGTCCTAACTTCTGTGAATACCGTAATGAGTAAGTTCATTCTGTGAATACCAAAAGTAGTAAGTGCATTCTGTGAATGCCAAAAGTAGTAAGTTCATTCTGTGAATCGGGCCCAATGTTTCTTCAGGTAATGCGAAGTCTACAGATAAACTAAAACAATCAGCTATAAGTACGACTACAATAAATACCTCAAACGCAAAACCAGGAGAGGCAGCAAAAAAATCTACCAATCCAACTCTCTCACCAAAAAATAACACTCCCCAAGAAATCCTTAAAACAGCCGTAGACACACAAAACAAATCACCAGGAAAATCTTCTAGAGCAAACGCCCCTGAAACAAAAGCTCTCCCAGCAAATACCCCTTCCATACTCCCTGCTTCAAACACCCCCCGTCCTGATCAGACACAGAGACAAATCAATAAACCAGAACGATTACATAGAAAACGGTCCAAATTGGTAAACCTTCCACCGGAAGCTGCACCCTTTGTTGTAATCCTAACTGGGGTACCAGAACTAAGTAATGACACAGAAGAACCAACTTGGTCCTTACTAAATAAAACTCGTTACTGGCTAAACATCAACAGACCCAACCATCCAAATAATATCACTAGAATTATCACAGCAAGAAGGGCTTCATGGATAGGTCACCAACCAAAAACAATACCCGGTGACTGTATAATTGTCAACCTTGAAAACCCCCGCGCTGTGGACTATATATGTTCTTGGGACTCATCAGGAAACAACGGAGGAATAAAGGTAAAACGTCTATCCTTTTTTTATCCCCAACAAAATCATCGCCCTGAGGACTTTAACTGGCACCCAGAATGGTCTTGGAACCACCCCGATCACGAACAGAGAAGTTGGAATCAGGGAGACTGGGGTCAAGGAAGCAACCAGAGAAGCTGGAACCAGGGAGATTGAGGTCAAGGAAGCAACCAGAGAAGCTGGAACCAGGGAGACTGGGGCCAAGGAAACAACTACAGAAGCTGGCAACAGGGAGAATGGGGTCATGACTATAACGACCGGGGTGATTGGAATAACCATGGTAGGAGGATACGTCATCCACCTCACAGGGATACATGGGCGGGAATACCAACCTCAAACAGTTATAGCTGCCTGGATATGGTCGACTGACCATCATCAGAGACATGCATTACGACTTTTCCGTTTAACAACAGAGTTCACATTAACAGACCAGCCAAATTACCCAAGAGCAAGATTTCTATCGAAACTCACTGCACACCCAAAACCACACAACACGAATTAAGAGTACCGATAAAATCTCAAATCATGATAAAACAGGCTAAAGAACGCCAATGCCTCACTAAGGCCAGTATCAGACCTACAATTATGTCACAAATTGTCCCAAACATGCAGATATCTGCAATAAACTTGAACTTGGACTCTTCTGTCATTCAATCAAACGACGAAATCACCGCCCAGCCGGGCCCACCTGTCAACACCAGTAAAAATCATGAAAGGAACATGTTATTCTGGAATGTGGCGGGCCTAGCAACTAAATATCTGGAAAAAAGTTTTTTAGAACTGATCCACCTGATTGATATAATATGTCTACAGGAGACATGGCTTATTGATCCAATCCATCTTGTGGGATACAAAACATACTTCTCCCAGGCAATAAAATCAAATTCAGGGAGAAGCAAAGGAGGTTTAATCACATACATCTCCAACCTTTGGCCGAGTCGCGAAATAATTCCTGTATCACTCCATCAGAACTATCAGATTATCAACATCAAAGGAATTAATCAAGAGGTTTATACCCTCATAAACTTCTATAATAACATGACCCCTATGGAGCTGTCGAAGGTCTTAAATGAAATCTCTGAAGAGATTAACGAACAAAAAACAAAACACGCTAGAGCCACACACACAATAATCTGGGGAGGTGATTTTAATCTTCATTTATGTAATAAAAGTGACGCCTCTATCTGTGGGATTACAGACGAATATAAAAATTCCCTACCTCATTTCTCCTACACCCCTGAAGGCACCAATATGCAGGCCATTATGTTTGAATTAGATATAGGCTTTGCAAACATGTTGAAAACGCCTACAACTCAATTTACCTCAACCTTTCGTGGTAGAGGTTTTTCAACGGTAATAGACTATATCCTGATATCCAGTAACAAAGCCACGCGTATAAAATCATTCGAAGTGGACAACAATGTACTCAGTGACCATTCTCCACTTAGACTAACATTTCTAGAACCAGTTTTTCAAAAGAAAACAGAAAGGGCTCATCCCGGCTTGCTACACCAAGAAGCACTAACACTGGACAGAATAAACGGATACACCCTAAAATGGGGCAAAGTAGACCAAGAACTTACCAGTGCGAAAATAATTAAAACATGTAGTAACGAAATTGATAAATGCCTAGATCTTTCTACAAACTCAATAGAGATCATGAATAGCTACTTTGTAATAGTCAAAACAATAAGCAAAGAATTAACCAGGCCTATTAGACAAAATAACACTTCAAGAAACGGCTGGTTTAACGCAAAATGCACAAAAGCCTATTCTAATTTAAAGAAAGCCTTAACAAAAAAAACAAGAAATAGAGAAGAGGTAATTGATCTAAGGAAATCCTACACACACGCAATTAAACAAAGGAAAAAGGAGATACAAGCAAATCCCTGGACCCAACTTATAAAAAGCAGTACCCTAAAAGAAAGCGCAGCCTTCTGGGAAACAGTCAAAACCCCTTTTTTAACAGACAACAATGATGGCCCCTCCTTGGACGTCGCAATAAGCGCAGAAGACTGGGTACAACATTTCTCAGGGGTTTTTGGAGTGGTCGAACCTACAGTTCCAACTTCCCTAGACCCTCTCCCGCCGGTGAAATACCCAATAGAGATACATTTCACAATCAAAGAAACAATGAATGCCATAAAAACTGCTAAAATTGGCAAAGCACCAGGGCCAGATTCCATTCCCATGGATGTTTACAAATTTCTACCAGAATTATGGTCTCCCCTTTTAACCAAAGTGCTAAACGCAGCAAAAGACACTGGCCTTCCTGACTCCTGGTCAACATCGATTCTGGTCCCCATTTTCAAAAAGGGCAGCAGAGACAGTCCCACCTGCTACCGCCCCATTTCCCTCCTGGATTCAATTGGAAAGATGGTAGGGCGTATACTTCTTGACCGACTCCAGGAGTGGTCAAAAGAGCAAGGGGTACTCTCGGACCTTCAATACGGGTTCAGGGCAGGGCTGAGCACCTTGGATCAAGTTTTGAACTTAACATTACTTGCTGGAAAATATGTAACAGCAAAGAAATCCAGTCTACATATGGTCTACGTTGACCTCACAGCGGCCTTCGACTGCGTGGAACATTCAAAGCTTTGGACAATAATGCTACAAATGGGGATTGAACCATCTATAGTAGATATCCTCCGTGAGTTATATACCGGCGCCACGGGAAAGGTCAGATTTGGGACAGCAGGACAATTAACCAACACCTTCCCAATTCAGAAGGGGGTCAGACAAGGGAGTGTGCTGGCCCCCTTCCTATTCACGCTTTATACGAACGGTCTTGAGGCTGCAATGCTAAAGGGCGTCAAAGATTTCCCAGAAGCCGGTCGTCGGCAGATTCCAGCGCTACTATACGCCGAAAACGCGGTAATCCTTGCTCGAACACCAGTCCAGCTTCAGAGAGCCCTAAACAATTATTGCACCTTTATGACCAGTTTAAACTTAAAGGTGAACATAAGGAAAACTTATGTAATGCACTCCGGTAATAAAGGGAAAAAAGTAAAGAAAATCTATGTGGACAATCAGCCCCTTGAAAGAACCCATACATATCCTTATCTTGGCATCACTATCGATGAGGCGTTCAACTGGAGAGAAGCAATTAATTCCAGAAATTTAGCCCTCATAAGAACAGTTGGCGCCTTAAAAGCTTTCTCTATTTGTTTGGGTAAAAAACCACCGAACGAGATGATCAAGATATATAATGCAAAATGCATTAGCACAGCCACTTTTGGAGCAGGAGTTTGGGGCACAACGAATGTTGAAAAACTACAAAAAGTCGAAAACTCCTTCCTAAGGTTTTTATTGGCTGTTCCAAAAAGCACAACCACATTCGGATGCCACCTCGAACTTGGGGTACACTATATATCTGACATCATCAAGATCCAGCCTATCATGCTATGGCGCAGAATATGGGCCACGGATGAATGCCATCTCACAAGAACAATAATAGAGGACTGCATGAAATTAGAACACGCGAAAAAGATAAAATGGTTGGCCTATGTAAAATCATTCTTTACTGACATCGGCTTCCCGAGGTTCTTTGACGACCCACCATCTGTAACAGACATAACAAAAAAAGAACTAAAATCACTTTGTCTGTCGCACTTATCTGAACTACGGATGTTGTGTGAAATAGGCAAATCATCAGTTCAACAATGCCTGTTAATACAGCTGGTCCCAACTATCCAACCCTACCTGCAGTACGATTTGTCGCAATTTGAAAAACTCCTCCTCACTCGTTTTAGGTTTAATTTATATCATTATATGGTTTTATTTCCCACCCAGAATGTATGGACTCATAACATCTCGGCGTGCCCTTGCGACCTAACGTCCCCACAGTCAACCATCCACGTTCTTTTCTTTTGCAAATTTTACACGCCACTACGCAGGAGGTGGATATTACCACTACTAAAAGTTATGAACATCCGTAGATGTCGCCCTGCCTACTTAGCACTGCAATTTTTGGAAAACAACTTAATGACAAAATCCGTGGCACAATATTTAAAACTATGCATTAGGCACCGTATGAACTTATAATGATATGTAACAGCCTTTCGCTGAAAAAGGATCTTGAAAATGTTTTTATAATGCTTATTTGTACCGAACAAATAATGGTTTTTAAATATTTATTGTGTTTTTCATGTACTTTTATGGCTTTCACAAACGGAAACCGAATAAAGGTGTTTTGATTTGATTTGATTTGAGTCGGATATCAATAGATAATCTATTCTTGAATAAGAATTGTGAGGAGGGGAATAAAAAGTATAGTCACGGCCATCCGGGTGTTGGAGGCGCCACGAGTCATGTAGGTGGAATTTGGCACACATTCGTTTCAATGCCTCGTGTGCGTGTGGGGGGTGGTATGTACTCTTGGATTGCCTGTCTAACAAGGGATCTAATGGTAGGTTAAGATCCCCCCCGACCACTAGGAGCTCATCTTGTGGAATATTTTCAAGTTCTTTCGATACATATTCCCAGAATTCAGGGAGGTTTGTATTAGGGCCATGGATATTTGCCACAAAAATATGGTCCTCGTCTCTTTGTAGGTGTGCAATACTCAGTCTACCCTCGGAGTCTACCGAATGGGATATCAGGGCTAAGTTTGATTTTTTAGCAACCAGGGTGATCACCCCTCTTTTCTTTTGAGTCGCAGGGGAGCAAAGTGTCAGTGAGATCCAGTTTTGTTTAAGATTATCAGCATCAATCTGGGATAATTTGGTTTCCTGGATGAGAATTATATCCCCTTTAGTTTTGGCCAAGTAATCCAAAAATGTTTTGCGCTTGACTGGGTGATTAAGCCCCTTAACGTTTAGCGAAGCAATATGTACAGAAGCTGCTAAGTTCTTATCCGAAGCCATGGATATAGGTTCGGATTAATGTGGTGATGGGTCGCCACGAGATTTTGGGTGAATGTGGTCTTGCTGTAACATGCATTTCCGCACACATAGGTAGGCTGCATTTTATAGATATTCCAATAGACAGCGCTGCAAGCCGAGTAAGGACCTGGAATGCGTGGCACACATCGTGGTGGTAGAGAGTAATTAGTAAGTAAGAGGTAGCTATGAAAGTGTGAGAGGAGAAAGAGGAGAAAGAAAGGAAAGGAAGAAGAGTAAAGAATAGGTAAAGTGTAGTACATAGCAGATATACTCCTGAAACATCCGTCTTTACAACCCTACAATCCCCCCCTTACTCCCCCCTCCCCCATCGGAATTCCCCCCCCCCCCTCCCTCCCTCCCCGAAACTCGAACTGGAGAGCTGCGATGGCAGTGCTGTTGACGCTCGCACAGAGACATATGTAGCAAAATGGTAGGTGAAATATTGTGTGGTAACATTCTGATAGCATTTTGTGTGAAAACATTCTGATAGCGTTTTGTTAACATTGAGAGATGAAGCATCTTTTATGTACATTCAACTTATATCATTTAACTTAGAGCATTAGGCTCGCCGAAGGCTAGGCGACGTAATATCTTAATTGAAGAATATTAATTAAGTAATCAAAGAACTTCTAATTTAAAGAACCCCTCATATTTTGCATTCGTCAGATAGAACTATTGCCAACAATTCTGGTCATGTATAGGTACATTTAGGCATTCAGGGAACTTGCGGAAGGTAGAGTCTTTTATATGCAAACAGTATAGCGTATGTCTATATGCAAACAATATAGCGTATGTCGCATGCCTGAGAGTAAGTGAAGCAACTTCACAGTAAATTAACCTCACATCAAATTATCAGTGGCAGCTAATGCTCATCAGAACTCTCCTCAACTTATAGCTAGTGATAGCTATTGAGAAGCACGAGTCGGTTGAGCACTGCAAGTAGTGCAGTGCAATGCTGGAACCCTCCCATAAGTGGAGCAGGTCAATAGACTTAAAACTTATAACTTGGGGATAGACTAAGTGAGGTGAAGGGTTGTCTCAGACCATATTCTAGAGTTCGATCACTGAGGCTAAGTCCAGCCTATGAAAGTCAATGAGAGACTTAGGTCGGGCCGTTGAAACTGGAATAGAAGTCCGCCTGTATTCACATTTCATAGCTCAGCAGTTAGACATACCTGTCAAAAAGACCGCGTATGATGGGAGCTAGAGATAGTTCTAACTGCCTTTTTCTTGGGCATCTATTTTTCTTTTATTAGATTGACCCCCAGACGTGTCCATTTCTTGTTGTGGTTTGACACTTAGGTAGCACGATAAGTCATGCGGATTAGTGAAGAGGTGAGAACAACCATGGTCTGAGATCTTGAATTTCACCGGGCCTACAATAGAGAACTGAATATCTTTCGCCCGTAGTTTTTCTCGAAGTGATAGGAAACCTTTCCGTATTCCCACCGTTTCTCTGGAATAATCCTGGGTAAATATGATTCTGTTACCTTCCCAGATGATGTTGTGTTTTTTTCTAGCATACCTTAGGATGGCTTCCGCGTGTTGGAACCTAAGTGGTTTGCATATGAGAGGTCGAGGGCCTCTCGACGTGCGATGTGGAAAGGTCGGCACTCTATGGGCTCTGTCCAGCTCCAATCCATGTTGGAACTGTATCCCCGTAACAGATGGAATCCACGCTTCCAGAAATGATATACAAGAGTCAGCGTCCTTTTCTGCATTTTCTGGGACCCCAAAGATTCGCACATTTCCTCTCCTGTTGCGATCTTCCAATTCTGAGGTTTGGCGTCTGAGATCGTTGGTGGCTGTTTGGAGATGCTGTGTGATTTTACCGCCGTTTGTAGACTTGTCTTCGATGTCGCTAATTCTTTGCTCTGTTTCGTCTTGGCGGAGAGATAAGGAGTTCATGTCTGCCCTGATCGCGGTTAGTTCAAGTTGCATCGCGTCGGTGTTACTTTTCGTTGACTTGGCTAGGTCATGCACGTCCGCCAACTTCTTCAGAATCATGTTTAGAGTGCTAGCAACGTCACCCCTGTTCTTAATAGGTGAGTCTGAGATGGAAGTTTCTGGCCCCACCTTCTTAGTGTTTTTGGAGTCTCTCTCCGCCATTTTCGGTGTTTGTGTGGTGCACAATCGATAGAAAGGTAGAAAGATATCGGTCGAGCCACAACCGGCTGCTGAATCGGACTTGTATTTAACGGCTGGGAATTCTCTTCTGGCAGTCTTGCTTTTCACAGCACACAATGTTCAATGGGTTCCTATTTTGTAGTGGGACACTGGTACCACTGCTTAGTGCCAAGGGAACAGGGGCGCTGTGTTAGGGGACCGGGCTGCAGGAGATAGCAAAGTCCTTCCGTATCAATGAGTTTTTACAGTAGACCCCGATGGATCAGGATAGGCTGGCTACAACGGCAATCGTGTGACCTCAGTGTGCCCTCCTATCGGTAAACGTTAGTTTATTGGTGCAGGCTGGGCTCCAGCGATCATATAAACATGGGATGCCGTTGGGTGCTGAAAATTGCGGTTCCTTTTCTGTCACTGACTGAGGCACAGACTATCGCAGGCTATCAAAGACTATCGCAGTTGCTGACTGTCGCTGACTGTCTCTATTGCTGGACGCTATTAGAGCTGAAGAGCATTTGTAGGCTGGTTTCCTGGTTTTACTGGCTACTGGCTACTGTTAAACGAACAGTTAAGTGAGCTGGGTCACTGCCTATCACTGACACTGACAGATGCTTCAGCTGACTGCTACAGATTGACTCTACTGACTGAAGCTGGCCGTATTATATATCATGGCTGACCGATGGCATAGTGATGCTGGAGTGATGCTGGAGCAACAGGAAAGAGTTCAGGACTTGAGGACATGAGCATGTGAATTGCATGTGAATCGCTGTCTCAAATCGTGCCTTCATCCGCCATTTTGAGGTCAGGCGCGGCGTGCTGGGTGAGGATCTGAGAATCCTTTTCTTTGCATGTGTTGGGTAGGTTTAGACAGAGCGGCAGTCATGACTCTGCGTCGGGGCGCATAAACAGTCCAGAGAAACCCCCGAACATGACAGCATGGCGAGGAGGCAGGCTGTGTTTGTAGCAGGCTCTGATCAAGGCGCCATTTTAGAGTCAGGCATTTCAAAAGGGGGTGGGGTCGCACACCACTCACTCACCAGCGGGATCGCCCCTAAGGACTATGGTCGTGTAGTTTAGTATTCCGCGATGTATCCTTCTTCGCCATCCCTGGACACGTGTTTCGGGGTATTTACCCCTCATCAGCAGGGAATAGGCCATCTTCTTATCTTCTGGGGTTGCCGGTGGCTGCCAAATATTGCCAGGTCTAGTACCACACAGGCGCGCAGGTGCGGGGTCCCAGGCTCGTCAGCCCAACAGCTCGAGGGAGCTTTAAACATTTCAAAAGGGGGTGGGGTCGCACACCACTCACTCACCAGCGGGATCGCCCCTAAGGACTATGGTCGTGTAGTTTAGTATTCCGCGATGTATCCTTCTTCGCCATCCCTGGACACGTGTTTCGGGGTATTTACCCCTCATCAGCAGGGAATAGGCCATCTTCTTATCTTCTGGGGTTGCCGGTGGCTGCCAAATATTGCCAGGTCTAGTACCACACAGGCGCGCAGGTGCGGGGTCCCAGGCTCGTCAGCCCAACAGCTCGAGGGAGCTTTAAACATTTCAAAAGGGGGTGGGGTCGCACACCACTCACTCACCAGCGGGATCGCCCCTAAGGACTATGGTCGTGTAGTTTAGTATTCCGCGATGTATCCTTCTTCGCCATCCCTGGACACGTGTTTCGGGGTATTTACCCCTCATCAGCAGGGAATAGGCCATCTTCTTATCTTCTGGGGTTGCCGGTGGCTGCCAAATATTGCCAGGTCTAGTACCACACAGGCGCGCAGGTGCGGGGTCCCAGGCTCGTCAGCCCAACAGCTCGAGGGAGCTTTAAACATTTCAAAAGGGGGTGGGGTCGCACACCACTCACTCACCAGCGGGATCGCCCCTAAGGACTATGGTCGTGTAGTTTAGTATTCCGCGATGTATCCTTCTTCGCCATCCCTGGACACGTGTTTCGGGGTATTTACCCCTCATCAGCAGGGAATAGGCCATCTTCTTATCTTCTGGGGTTGCCGGTGGCTGCCAAATATTGCCAGGTCTAGTACCACACAGGCGCGCAGGTGCGGGGTCCCAGGCTCGTCAGCCCAACAGCTCGAGGGAGCTTTAAACATTTCAAAAGGGGGTGGGGTCGCACACCACTCACTCACCAGCGGGATCGCCCCTAAGGACTATGGTCGTGTAGTTTAGTATTCCGCGATGTATCCTTCTTCGCCATCCCTGGACACGTGTTTCGGGGTATTTACCCCTCATCAGCAGGGAATAGGCCATCTTCTTATCTTCTGGGGTTGCCGGTGGCTGCCAAATATTGCCAGGTCTAGTACCACACAGGCGCGCAGGTGCGGGGTCCCAGGCTCGTCAGCCCAACAGCTCGAGGGAGCTTTAAACATTTCAAAAGGGGGTGGGGTCGCACACCACTCACTCACCAGCGGGATCGCCCCTAAGGACTATGGTCGTGTAGTTTAGTATTCCGCGATGTATCCTTCTTCGCCATCCCTGGACACGTGTTTCGGGGTATTTACCCCTCATCAGCAGGGAATAGGCCATCTTCTTATCTTCTGGGGTTGCCGGTGGCTGCCAAATATTGTCAGGTCTAGTACCACACAGGCGCGCAGGTGCGGGGTCCCAGGCTCGTCAGCCCAACAGCTCGAGGGAGCTTTAAACATTTCAAAAGGGGGTGGGGTCGCACACCACTCACTCACCAGCGGGATCGCCCCTAAGGACTATGGTCGTGTAGTTTAGTATTCCGCGATGTATCCTTCTTCGCCATCCCTGGACACGTGTTTCGGGGTATTTACCCCTCATCAGCAGGGAATAGGCCATCTTCTTATCTTCTGGGGTTGCCGGTGGCTGCCAAATATTGCCAGGTCTAGTACCACACAGGCGCGCAGGTGCGGGGTCCCAGGCTCGTCAGCCCAACAGCTCGAGGGAGCTTTAAACATTTCAAAAGGGGGTGGGGTCGCACACCACTCACTCACCAGCGGGATCGCCCCTAAGGACTATGGTCGTGTAGTTTAGTATTCCGCGATGTATCCTTCTTCGCCATCCCTGGACACGTGTTTCGGGGTATTTACCCCTCATCAGCAGGGAATAGGCCATCTTCTTATCTTCTGGGGTTGCCGGTGGCTGCCAAATATTGCCAGGTCTAGTACCACACAGGCGCGCAGGTGCGGGGTCCCAGGCTCGTCAGCCCAACAGCTCGAGGGAGCTTTAAACATTTCAAAAGGGGGTGGGGTCGCACACCACTCACTCACCAGCGGGATCGCCCCTAAGGACTATGGTCGTGTAGTTTAGTATTCCGCGATGTATCCTTCTTCGCCATCCCTGGACACGTGTTTCGGGGTATTTACCCCTCATCAGCAGGGAATAGGCCATCTTCTTATCTTCTGGGGTTGCCGGTGGCTGCCAAATATTGCCAGGTCTAGTACCACACAGGCGCGCAGGTGCGGGGTCCCAGGCTCGTCAGCCCAACAGCTCGAGGGAGCTTTAAACATTTCAAAAGGGGGTGGGGTCGCACATCACTCACTCACCAGCGGGATCGCCCCTAAGGACTATGGTCGTGTAGTTTAGTATTCCGCGATGTATCCTTCTTCGCCATCCCTGGACACGTGTTTCGGGGTATTTACCCCTCATCAGCAGGGAATAGGCCATCTTCTTATCTTCTGGGGTTGCCGGTGGCTGCCAAATATTGCCAGGTCTAGTACCACACAGGCGCGCAGGTGCGGGGTCCCAGGCTCGTCAGCCCAACAGCTCGAGGGAGCTTTAAACATTTCAAAAGGGGGTGGGGTCGCACACCACTCACTCACCAGCGGGATCGCCCCTAAGGACTATGGTCGTGTAGTTTAGTATTCCGCGATGTATCCTTCTTCGCCATCCCTGGACACGTGTTTCGGGGTATTTACCCCTCATCAGCAGGGAATAGGCCATCTTCTTATCTTCTGGGGTTGCCGGTGGCTGCCAAATATTGCCAGGTCTAGTACCACACAGGCGCGCAGGTGCGGGGTCCCAGGCTCGTCAGCCCAACAGCTCGAGGGAGCTTTAAACATTTCAAAAGGGGGTGGGGTCGCACACCACTCACTCACCAGCGGGATCGCCCCTAAGGACTATGGTCGTGTAGTTTAGTATTCCGCGATGTATCCTTCTTCGCCATCCCTGGACACGTGTTTCGGGGTATTTACCCCTCATCAGCAGGGAATAGGCCATCTTCTTATCTTCTGGGGTTGCCGGTGGCTGCCAAATATTGCCAGGTCTAGTACCACACAGGCGCGCAGGTGCGGGGTCCCAGGCTCGTCAGCCCAACAGCTCGAGGGAGCTTTAAACATTTCAAAAGGGGGTGGGGTCGCACACCACTCACTCACCAGCGGGATCGCCCCTAAGGACTATGGTCGTGTAGTTTAGTATTCCGCGATGTATCCTTCTTCGCCATCCCTGGACACGTGTTTCGGGGTATTTACCCCTCATCAGCAGGGAATAGGCCATCTTCTTATCTTCTGGGGTTGCCGGTGGCTGCCAAATATTGCCAGGTCTAGTACCACACAGGCGCGCAGGTGCGGGGTCCCAGGCTCGTCAGCCCAACAGCTCGAGGGAGCTTTAAACATTTCAAAAGGGGGTGGGGTCGCACACCACTCACTCACCAGCGGGATCGCCCCTAAGGACTATGGTCGTGTAGTTTAGTATTCCGCGATGTATCCTTCTTCGCCATCCCTGGACACGTGTTTCGGGGTATTTACCCCTCATCAGCAGGGAATAGGCCATCTTCTTATCTTCTGGGGTTGCCGGTGGCTGCCAAATATTGCCAGGTCTAGTACCACACAGGCGCGCAGGTGCGGGGTCCCAGGCTCGTCAGCCCAACAGCTCGAGGGAGCTTTAAACATTTCAAAAGGGGGTGGGGTCGCACACCACTCACTCACCAGCGGGATCGCCCCTAAGGACTATGGTCGTGTAGTTTAGTATTCCGCGATGTATCCTTCTTCGCCATCCCTGGACACGTGTTTCGGGGTATTTACCCCTCATCAGCAGGGAATAGGCCATCTTCTTATCTTCTGGGGTTGCCGGTGGCTGCCAAATATTGCCAGGTCTAGTACCACACAGGCGCGCAGGTGCGGGGTCCCAGGCTCGTCAGCCCAACAGCTCGAGGGAGCTTTAAACATTTCAAAAGGGGGTGGGGTCGCACACCACTCACTCACCAGCGGGATCGCCCCTAAGGACTATGGTCGTGTAGTTTAGTATTCCGCGATGTATCCTTCTTCGCCATCCCTGGACACGTGTTTCGGGGTATTTACCCCTCATCAGCAGGGAATAGGCCATCTTCTTATCTTCTGGGGTTGCCGGTGGCTGCCAAATATTGCCAGGTCTAGTACCACACAGGCGCGCAGGTGCGGGGTCCCAGGCTCGTCAGCCCAACAGCTCGAGGGAGCTTTAAACATTTCAAAAGGGGGTGGGGTCGCACACCACTCACTCACCAGCGGGATCGCCCCTAAGGACTATGGTCGTGTAGTTTAGTATTCCGCGATGTATCCTTCTTCGCCATCCCTGGACACGTGTTTCGGGGTATTTACCCCTCATCAGCAGGGAATAGGCCATCTTCTTATCTTCTGGGGTTGCCGGTGGCTGCCAAATATTGCCAGGTCTAGTACCACACAGGCGCGCAGGTGCGGGGTCCCAGGCTCGTCAGCCCAACAGCTCGAGGGAGCTTTAAACATTTCAAAAGGGGGTGGGGTCGCACACCACTCACTCACCAGCGGGATCGCCCCTAAGGACTATGGTCGTGTAGTTTAGTATTCCGCGATGTATCCTTCTTCGCCATCCCTGGACACGTGTTTCGGGGTATTTACCCCTCATCAGCAGGGAATAGGCCATCTTCTTATCTTCTGGGGTTGCCGGTGGCTGCCAAATATTGCCAGGTCTAGTACCACACAGGCGCGCAGGTGCGGGGTCCCAGGCTCGTCAGCCCAACAGCTCGAGGGAGCTTTAAACATTTCAAAAGGGGGTGGGGTCGCACACCACTCACTCACCAGCGGGATCGCCCCTAAGGACTATGGTCGTGTATTTCGCATCCCGCTGTGGTGGCATATCATAGGGACCATCCATGCACTGCACTGAGTGAGGAAAAACAAGCGCTCACCTCCGGTGCAGAAACCTCACGCTGTAAGGGTCTTGTGATCAGCGGAGCTCCTCCAACGCGGGAGCGAAGATTGCGATCTCAAGATGGCGGCTGGGCATCGGGTCTCCCGGCTGTCAGCCAGAGAGGCTATAAACCCCTTTCTTCATCATTAACGAGGTCGCAAAGCGGCTTTTCAAGCGCACCGAATCTAGCGATTACAGATTTCACCGTCCTGAGTGTCGCTCGAGCTCTGAGTCACACTGCATCTGCATCTGATTCTGTCCCTGTGTGGAGCGGCGACAGATTAGGCGGCCATTTCCACCGCCGTCCAAGCCACGCCCCGTAGGCAATTTATTTGATTCATTTTCTTTATCATTTCTTCTCTATTTTTGTTCGGAGCCTCAATTTCCTTTTCTTGGAGTACTCTATTTATCGAGTTATCATGCAAAATTTGCAGAACTAAAGAAGTTCCTAATACTGGGGCACTTGGGGTGTCTACTCTATTGAGTCCTTCCTGATGTAGGGGAGGAATTTTAGTTAAAATATCCTCTAAAAATTCATCTTCTGAATCACCATACCCTGTCACATTCTTGTGCTTTGATTTCTATCTACCCTTGGTTCCTAACTGTTCTTCAGCTGTTAACACTGGATATAACCCTTCTGTAATCATTGCTTTCCTCGATTGCCTCATCTGACTATCTTGTAATTCACATAAATATTTTGGGAAAAATCCTCTATAAGTCCTACCACTTCTGGATTTATCACCTCAAATGACTCAGTCTCCCATTCTTCTAAAGCTTCATACTGAGTTATTCTAGGTCTGGGTTCTAAATCATTCCTTCTCATTCTCAAGTTCTGAAGAACTCTCCCATTGAATGTCCCATATTCTGAGAAAGCTATGACTTCATCACAGTGGGTGTAATTTATCCAATTCTCCAACCATACACAGGTATGATAACCTCTCTCTATCATCATAAATGAAGCAGGTGTTTTCGGAGGATAAATAAGAATCCCTTCTCTATTCAATATGGGGATGTCTTTCCTAAAGAAGTTCTTAATTCTTTTTATTAATGACAATTTTCTATCTTCTCTATACATTCTGGGTAAGTATCAATGTGTAAAATGTTATTCTGCAAATCCTAAATATCTTCTATCTGGGCGATTCCCAACAATAGCCTTTTCCCAATCTCACATATAATTTTTTCTCTGTCCTATCCTAATGCGGCTTTTATTTTCCCAACTAATTAGACTCGAGTCACGCTCGTTGTTTGACCAATTCCAGCGTGGCCTTTTTGTGACGTCAGTATTCACTCCTTACTAGTGACCCCTCCTTTACATTCTACGTTTGTCACACACGCCACTGTTTCCACCAATCCCAGAGCTGCACACCGTGACGTCAGTCTAACTCCAGTGACTGACCCTTCCTTCACAAGGTAATGCAATAACTTTTCTCAATACTTTTAATTAAATTCTTTGTTAGTAACAACATATAACATTCGCTACTCTCACTGTTCCACTAAATAAAGGATAGATTTATTTTCACTGTGAGTAAACCATTCCGCTCACTCTTTACTGAGTAAAGTCTTCTGTTTACTCTTCACTCAAGCTTAGAAAAACCTGCTACTCCTTCGGTTTTACCCTTTCTAGGTTATGTAAGACCAAGTCTCACCAGCAAACTCTTTTGCTGTCATTCCAGCTCGGAAGAACCTGCTACTCCTTCAGTGTCACCCTTTCTAGGTGATATAACACCAAAGTTTCACTAGTGAAATCTCTGCTTTCAATTACTCTCACTTTTACATGAAATAGTCCCTAATTTAACACTGCCAGCCCAGCATAGCTTATCAGTGCTATTCCAAAAGACGAGTAATCTCAGAGCAGTGTGGCTACTTCCACCACCCGCTATTCTTTCCCGGGAGTTCCAGGTATCACTGTACCTGTGTTTCCAGACAACATAAAATGCAACGTGAACGGGTTTGCTAAAACATAAATCAATAATCAATACTCATCACCAAACTAGTCAATAATAACCATAACTCTGCTACCAGAAAACGGATCCAGCGGCGCACCAACAACAGATACTCCAATACCATATATTCACCTGGGCCCATCAAAATTTACACCTATCACTCAAATTCACCTGGTTAGCTGCTGGGGGGAACGTTTGTTTACCTATTGATCAATATTGCAGTAATTCATATTCCTTCCAAATTCTTATCACTGATCAATAAATTCTTTCCATTTGATCGACAAACCAAATTAGTTGGAACTAGTTGATGGTGACGATGCACATAACCTCTCTTGTAAATAATTTATCTATAATAATAAACACAGACTCAGGAAGTTTTCAAACCTTTATCTAAAGTTTAAATGTGAGTGAACCATTCAAATGCACCACAGACACCATCAATCATTAGGGAGGAAGAATCAATCAATTCAAATACTTTCACGAATTCAATAGATTGACGTTGCTCAGAAAGAAGAGGATAGAGACAGAAGTACATCAGGAAATATACGAATCATATAGTTACCACAGATGGTGTGAAGACCAACCCCCTGGCCAAAGGGCTGATATGGATCGCCTGGGAAAGACCACGTGACTAAGGCTTCAGGACAGGAATTATGTCAGGACAGTGGACACTCTCTTCCTCCTCAAGGATTCTTCTGCGATTTTCTTCTAATTATTTGCTTAAGATATGTACTAATTGTCTCTATTCGAATCTTCTTCAGCATCTCACAGCATCAGCATCATCAATAACTCCGACAGCATCTCCTCTCTCAGCATTCTCTCAGGATTACGCACATCCCACCTAACTAAACTACCTTATTTATACCTTTTGGGATTCAAGTACCACCCCCTAAAATTGCAATATTACAAAAATACGATTTCTGATTGGACAGGAAAGGGGTGTTTGGTCATCACACCATGATGGCATAGCATTTCTCTTTGTTCCTAAACCCATCCCCTTATTAATATGCATTTTTCTTTATTCCCACCGAGTTTTATTCTCAGTTGAAAGATTTTTATCAATAATGTTCATATGACTTCAGCCACTGCACTTCTGACATCTGTATTTCCCAGGGTTAAGCGGTCGGTGGCCTTGGATGTGGTCTAATCATGGGATCATTCTTCCAGGGGAAGTAGAGGTCACACATGCGCAGAAGGCTTTCACTCAATCACTCGAATTATGGCAAGAAGGCCCAAATACGAACTAATGAAAAGAACAAAAGAGAAAACATTAATTCAAGAAATAAATGATTTTACTGTATACTACCTACATCTACTCTATTCCCCTTTATTCATGAATACTCTCCGGGGCATATTCTCAAGGAGCTATCGCCGAGTTAACAGCACCTTTAGCAGCCAAAGTTGCGATAAATGTATCACCCCATTCACAAGCTGGTGTTAACAGCCCATAACACCAGTTTACCTGCGATAGCAGCAGCAAAAAACATCGCCAAAGATGACCCCAGCAACTATCGCTAATGAGATGCAGAGTAGGAATTCCTGTGCAAAAAGCAGTGAAAACACCACTCCGCAACATTCTCAACGACCAGCCACATCGACGATAAGACCACAAAACAGGCGATAAGGCGTGTTAGCTGCAGGAAATTAACACCTGCTCTGTCCTGGTGCAAAGTCGGACCACAGCCTGCACCACAAAATGGAGCCCGGCCCAGAGCCACACCTGAAGAGCAACAGATGCTATGGAGTCACTAAACATGCGGGCTGGACACCCAAGCGGGTCCCAACCCCCACCCCACCCCCTGGACCCCACCCAACTGCCCGGACACCCACCGTCTCCACCGGACCAACACTGAGGTAGTGCAGACAAAGACAGTGACCCTCCGAAAATGCACACAACCTCACAGATCCAACACCAGAGAATGTCATTGCCCACTAAATGCTCAAAGGGACAACCCTCCTCCGCAACCTGACCACCATTGCCCACAGGCTGACGGTACCAATACAGAGGACAACCAACATCCCACCACAGACAAATCTGCTGGAGGTGTTGCACCTGTTGGCCTCTGGTACCTTCCAACCAACATCCACCTGAGACAGAGGAGTCACACATCCAGGCCAATACAAGTCCCCCACAACGGTCATGGATGACACCATCAGCTTGGTACCACACTATCTATTCTTCACACACACTGAGCAGGAACAGCCGGAGACCAAGCAAGGCGTGTAAGCAACAGCTGGCTTCCTGTACGTGTCAGGAGGCAATTGACTGCACACATGTCCTACTAGTGGCCCCTGGTGACACTGCACACAATAAGCGCAACAGAAAGCGTACGTATCCCACCAATATGCAGGCAATAGTGGACCACCGTGTAATCTCCGCCAACACCGCTGCCAATCACCCAGGCAGTGTGCATACTAGCTGCACCTCCCGACAGTCCCTCATCAGGATAGCACCCACAGAATTGCAAGGCTCATTGGCCAATAACAAATGCACACACCCCATACCTCAACTCCATAATTACGCAACCCACAACACAGGAAATGCACACATCACAAGCTCACATACAACATGCACACCCACCAGACACGACAGCACAACTCACTGTGGGAACCTGGGCCAGCCATGTACATGAGCCATCAATGGCATGGCACCTCGGACATACAATAGCAGAATGTCAGCAGAGGTGGGGACCAGGCATGTGCGAAGGAGGCAAGGGACCGATGAATGAGAATGTACACAATGCCAAGTGTGTTGTGGACGTGCTGGCCAGACTGCAGTATGCAGACCACACACATATCCATATCAACACACACCACTGGTGTTTGGAGTGTAGAGGACAGTGGACGCAACCACGTCACCCCAGCCAGTGGGGAAGATCGTGGAAATGTAGCTTGTGACGTCTCCCCGGTAAGCGTGAGCGGAGTGGCTGGCCCGGCGTACGCCAAGCCAGCATAGGGGTGTGAATAAAAGGCTATGTAACTCTGGGCATGGTCCTCTTCCGGAATGCCCAACGTCCCTGCCAGGGCAGTGCCTCTCACTCCGCCATGAGGCCCACGCCGTGAGCAGTGTTGCCTAGTATTCTGTGCGCCTGCTGCACCCCGGTCCGCTGGTCCCCAAAGCCGCCATGGCCGCCCCTGCGCAGCCAGGCATTACTGCTCACCTGCCGACACCGGCGTGTGTCGAAGAGGTCTCACCACATGCCGGTGCAAGCTCCAAGCCCGAGACCCCTGACCTTTGCAGATTCCTCGGACCATCACGGCCTCCGCAACACATGCCCACAGTACTCCTTTCCCATTGACGTACTCCTCAGGCATACACAGCGGACAAGTAGGACGCACATTTGGAACTGAGTTTTGATAACACCATGGCAGAGAACATGATTTAAGGCTGAGTTCCTGTCACTATACTCCCTCCGATGTGGTGCCACCAAGTATGTGCATAGGACGCCCACCAAATGTGTCTTTGGGCCCTTGCTGATTCCGGCCTTCGGCCTGCACTGTGGTCCTGCAGGCCTCACACCAATCCAATGCAGTCCGTCACAGCCAGATGCACACCCGCTCAGCGCTGGTGCCACTACCTGTCAGCCACAAATCTAATACAAATGCCATTCCAACGTCGTGTGTGAGAGATCCAGGAGGAGATGGCTGGATAGTGGTTGGCCCACGCTGACCGCTGCCTCTGGCCAACACTTCGGTCAACTAGGTTGCACTTTTGGAGCTGAGTCTTGATTTCCTCATGGCAGAGCACATAAATCATGGCTGAGTGTATGTCAGTACACACCATTCGATGTGGTGCCAACAGGTCTGAGTTACATCACAGCTGCAAGATTCTTTGGGCCCATGCGGACTACTGCGCTCGAGTAGCTCACAGAATTGGAACTGAATATTGATTATTCAAAGGCAGAGTACGAATCAATGCACGCAAGGCGAGGCGTAAGAGGATGATACGTTGCATTTGTGAGGAAAAAAGGATCATTGTTAGGGAGGTAATCGAATACTACCGACAACTACCCTGATGTCACTTACTCTGTGCATGGTGATCCTACGATACATGGCTGTGCCCCACTGCTGACCGCTGCCTCTGGCCTACACTGTGGTCCAGTAGGTCACAGAGTCTTGATTTGACAATGACGGAGATCAGTATACCGGCATCATCGCAGACTGCATCCTCTCTCAGCGCGGGTGCAACTAAGTTTGTTCCCCGACATTCATGGACACTCTCTGGTCGTACATTGGTGGCGTCTGAGTCTATGGACTAGAGGGTAGTTTTCATCCTCATGCAGTTGATACCTAATTGGTGGTGGCAACAAGGCAGTCGCTTCCCCTCCTCCATTTGCTGCTTCCGGATAGATTTTGCACTCTGCATCATGCCCTGGAGGACACCTTCCACTGTCTCCCCGCAACCCTCCACCACATTCACCTTCGACGAGCACCCGCTCAGTCTGCTTGGCCCTATCTCAGTGGACCGCTAGTCACTGTCCCGTGGCGGGGTGCCTGTGCTGGCCTCTGTGCATTCGGGCCACTAACTCTGTGCAGGTCAGGTCAGGGACCCCTTCTTCCGAGATATTCAATGGCCTCTGAGGCAATGGCCTTTGGGTCATCAACGCCAGGTGTATGTGGCCCTGCGCTGTCCCCTGCCTTCGGTCTCAAATGCGGCCCACCAGGGCTCACACAACAAATCGAGTCCTGACCGGCCCGGACATCGCATCACTGCAGGAGGCACACGCCGCCACCGCCAGGACCAACTCCAACCGCCAACTGCCAGTGTCACAACGGTCGTACTGGCAGACTGACTGACTTGCTCACACCTGTTGTGGATGCCATATTCTGCCTGGTCCCCTGCTCAGCACTCCAGGTGCCACTAACTCAGCGCACCACGAATCATTATCTATTACTGTTTTTGGAGTGTGTTGTGGAGAGTTCACGCAGCAATGTCACCTCAGGCAGTGTGGGAGACCTGGGATGATGATGAGGAAGATGATGCAGGTGTGACCCACCCACTGCAGCTGCATCAGGATTGTCCCAAAGGGACGCAATCCTATACATTTTCTTCACTTGAGCGTGCGCAGCTCTAGTGCCCCAAACTAAGCACACTGCAACTCATGGACACTTCTCTTTGCTCATTGTGTGACCTCTGGACTTGCTCCGGCTACCTTCATGATGCTCCGCAGTTGTTCTATAATGTTGGTGTTGTCTGTTTCCGTAGTCATAGTGTTCACTGTTGTATTTGTTGTCAGCACCAACAACTCCCTGAGGGCTGGCTTGCACTCACCCCACACACATCCAGCACAGGCATCACTGTACATGGGGCCCTGCCAATAAAGGGGCCTGGCGCACGTGCCCGTAGCCAGTTCAACATAATAGCTGCATGTGTCCCTGTGGTCTTGTATGCACGAGGGCCCTGGGCCCTACGACATTGCATTGTGCTGTGTACAGTGGACGCAGACATGTCACCGAAGGAAGTTGGTTAGAGCTTGGACATGTAGCTTTGTCGTCAGCCACTCAGTTCATAATGGAAGTAGACATGGCTTTCCTACGAAGAGCCAACGTCGGTGTGTGACTGATATGTGCGTGCCCCTGGGCGTGGTTCTGTACTGGGAATATGCATCTGCATGTGTCTCTATGGCAGTGTGGGTCTTCTTTGTGCGTTGTAGGTGGTCCCTGAAGGATAATGGACACCCACGTATGTGTTCTAGTTCGCCTTCCATGGGTTCGGACCACACCTGCACCTGTTCGGCTACCTCCTGTTGGCTTCCTGACTACTGGCAATGGGGTGCCATGTGTGGGTCGTAGAAGTGTTGTGAGCCAGCTGTGCTGGCGGGTGCTTCATGCTGTGTGGTCTGTTGCTTGGGCTGGGTTCTCGTCTAAGTAGCTTGTCTGCCATGGTCCTGATGGTGGGTTGCGTGGGATGTCCATGGGCTGTTGTAGAGCGTTGGTGTCGAAGGTGTGGTGGTCGTCTCTGGCATCTGTGATGGGTTGTCTGGTCTGCCCTGCTAAAAGTGTTGTTTGTCCCTCTGCAATGTGAAGGGGGATGCATGTTGACATTGTGTTGACATTTATGTTGGCGCATTGTTCTTGTGGGCATGCAGACAACAATGTACATTGTGACTGTTTGGGCTGTGTTGGCACTTTGAGGGGGGACAGTGGACATTTGGACTACATGACTGATGTGAGGTTGTACCCGTACATATGTATCTCACAGTTCCCTGCTCTGTGAAATGTGATTGGCCTGTTTCGGCGCATGGGCTGACCCATTTGTGTCCCCTGTTCTGCAGTGTCAGTGTTGAACTTTGTGCCACATTGTCATGGGATGTGCTGTGATTGCTATGTGTGTGTGCTGCAGTGTGCCACGGGGATGGTGGACATAACCCTGGGTAACTCTGGGTGTGCAGTGTGCTACACATCACTGTGCATGTGTGCCATTGTGCCATTCTCCCCTGGTCCCCCCAACCCTGTTTGTTACTCACCCTGTTGTTATTGTTGTGTCAGGTCCTCTCGAGCTGTGTCCGTACTCCCACCTCCTTGCACCGTCTCCACACTGATGACTGGCCTCCATTTCATCCAGCTCCTCCTGTGGCGCAGGACTCCCACCTCCTTTCGCCGTTGTTGCCTTCCTGTTGGCAGTGGCTTTGGGCCTGGTTTAGGTTTTCGCGTCATGCCAGCGCCTCTTGGCCTCCTCCATTGGCCTCCTCGACACTCCGGCTGCATTCAAGGTAGTTTGATTGTGGGTAGTTGCTGGTAGTATACTGTCACTTCCTGGTCTTGTTTTCCTGAGGACTGCAGCCCGTCTTCCTCTCCCTCTTCTCCTCTTCTCCTTGGCCTTCCCCGAACCCGTTGTTCTTTGCTGGTGGTCTGTGGGGCTTGTGGGGTTCGCGTTGGCCTCTACGTCAGGGTGCATGCAGGTTGCTTTTCAATTACATTTGCATGCATGTGCGGCTGCTGTACTTCATTGTTATTAGTGGCACACACTTCACAAACGCACAATGTTCACATAACAGTGTCGTAGATGTGCTTGCATCTTTTAAAAACATCAGCTGCTGTCTACTTTCATTTAAAATAAACTTGCGTCCTGTCTCTCGACCTTTGCAGTCTCTGGTTTTCATTCTTCTCCTTGAGTCACACCTCCAGGAGCCTAAAAGGAAGTAAAAATGCAGAACTAAACACACATGCACAATGAAGTTCTCACATACAATCCAGCTCTACACGACTTAAGCAAGCAGTTCTTTTGCAAATACCACGTCTGCCTACTGTCAATACACAAAGAAGGGAAGTTCAAGCGCCGCTGATCAGATAGGGTTTCAACTACAGTTTTTATTATTTTTTAATAACTGCATATTCATTAATGATTTTTCTAAAAAAATCATTTGCCTTCCTGAAGAAGAAGTGGAACAAGGCTGGACACAAAGGCATTCTTCTCTGCCCTCTCCTCACACTTGAACATCCAAAACTAACAGGCTAGGTTTTCTGTCAAGCTTCCAGCAGACCGGTCCCTGAGTTGATGTGCCTGCTGTAGAAATCTGTGTGTCAGGGTAGATCATGTATAGGACAACTCGACACATTCGGGCACTTGCTCAAGGTGTGTGCGCTTGTCTGTAACCCACAGGTCATAGGTTGCAAAACAAATAATAGGTCCGCGAGTTTGCGCACCTGCTGCAGTTAGGTATGTGGGCTTGTGTGTAATGCACAAGCCACAGGTTACAAAACCAATAATACTTTCGCGAGTTTGCGCACCTGCTGCCGTTAGGTACGTATGTGCGCATGTGTGTAATCCACAAGTCACAGGTTACAAAATCAATGATAGCTCAGTGAGTTTGTGCACCTGCTACAGTTTCTGTGTTTTTATAGTAATTAATTATAGCTCGTTTAGTTAGGAGCACCTGCTAAAAACATAACATTTGTTTCTTTCTCTACTTGCGCTATTGGTGCTTTTTCGACTTTTAAATGATATGATGTATAAATGCTTATTAATAGCTCCATCAACAGATCATTAATTGACTGCCATACCGGAATTCGAACATGTAGGCGAAAGGTCACCCACTGATCCCTTCAGCAGTCACGGAATTCATTCAGATGGGAGCGAAACGTTAATGTTAATCTAGTAGCACCTGAAAAGGTGCACCAAAACTAAGGCGCTTATATCACCTTTTTGGTAGGTCTCCCTAACCGCTACCACCCTCACCACTGCCACCCTCACCACTGCCATCCTTTACGTCATCAGGGCTCTCAATTGTCCTAAAAGATCCGCATTTATAAACAACCATTTTCAACTCATTTCTCGCTTGTTGTTTTCATGGAAGTCTGTTTACTCTTGAGTAGCTTGTCCTCACTTGAAACAATGCATCTATGTATTCACTAATACTGCTTCGAAGACTGGTTGTGTGTGGTTGGCTTGTGTTTCTCCCTCCACTGAAGCCTGGCCTCATTACGTGCGACTTTCCAATGCTTACTTTTCAGGCAGTCTTTTTTTTTGCGGTTAAGCACTCTATGCGTGCATCATATGCTTTCCTGCTTTCTGCCTCGTGTACTTCTCTTCGCCCCTGCACTGTGTTTGTGTCCTGCTCTCCCACCCAGGGCCGTCTTCACAGATTTTTAGGCCCCTGGGCAAAGCTGTGCAATGGTCCGGGCTTACACAACCACTCACAGGAATAAAAATGTTTCATGGGAAATGAGTGTTCAATTCTCTTCTGCATGCGGCCCCTATGCTCGCAGGCCCCCAAGAAACTGCCCAGAGTGCCCATGCGTTAAGACGGCACTGGCCGCACCCCTTATGTGTTGTCTTGTTATTGTGTGCCTCCTCTCCCACATTGCTTTCTTGCCGGTTTGCTTCTCACCCATTCCACATTATGCTCTCTCTTTTGTCCATGTGCATGTTCTCTTGCAATATACGTTGCTGTCTCGCCTGCATATTGAAGGAGCATGCATGCATGGTGCACACACAAACAACGGGCATATTATCAAGAAACAGAGTTAAAATTATCGCCACTTTAGATGCAGGAAACTAGAGCTAAAGCGGTGATAATGGGCTTGATAATTTGCCCTTGTGAATTCCCATAGAAGCCATGTTCTGGTGTCAACATGGGCTTCTATTGGAATTCTCTACGGCATATTGTCAAGCCTATTATCGCCGCTTTAGCAGCAGTTTCCTGACGCTAAAGCGGCGATAATCTTAACTCCGTTCTTGATAATATGCCCCAACATTCCACAGCTGCAGAGGCTGCATCATAGCACCTTTGTTTTTTAAGTTTGTTTCTAAGTCATGTTTCACAGCATCACTTAAAACCTTTGACACAACCAACAGGTCCCTAATGCAAGACCTATTGCAAATTCTAATGTTTATTTTATTTGTTTTAGTCAAAAAATATCTCAACAGTAGCATAAGTACTAAAACATATTCCACAAAGCAAGAAAAGGATGCAGTGCCACAGGCTGTTAATAGGTGTCCCTGTGGAGTGGTAAAGGGACCTCTATTAGCCACATAAGATGCTGCACCATTTATGCAATTATAAAGAAAAGAATTGCAGCTGAGCATAGGTTTCCATTTCTTTTAAAGGAAAGTGAGATTTTTGCCAACCTGCGTTTAAAAAAAATATCACCATTTAAATAAATAATAATAGTGCTTTTTTTTTAAACACAAGCTAACAAAGTTCTCACTTCCAATAAAAATAAATTGAAACGTATGCTGAGCTGCAATATTTCTCTTTGTAATTGCATTAAGGTTGCAGTACCCTAAGTGGCTAATAAAGATTATTTACAACTCCATGGAGACACCTAGTAACAGCTTGTGGTACTGCACCCTTTCCTTACTTACTGGAATTTATTGTATTACTTATGCTACTGCTGGGATATTTTTTAACCCAAAAACAAACATTAGCATTAGCGTTTGCATTGCCAATAGCTCATGGTTTCACTAATGCGAAACCTATTACATTGCAAATGCTTGTTTACTGATTGTCACCACCATGGAAAACCTTGTGGTAATGACCAGAAAATACAAATAATGGCCCGACACCCAGGAAAATAACTCCCTGTGTGTTGGGGTTATTAGATATTTGTTTCTAAAAAAAATAACACCCACTATGGGTGTTTGTTTTTAAAAAACAAATGGTGGTGCAACTGGGCCTAAGCGAATCATGGTTGAGCCAAACTCCGCCCCATAAGGCAGTGATTAAGAAACTCTATTGGGACTGAGTACAGGAAACGACCATAAGCAGGAGTGAAGGGGGGCCCATCTCCCAGCGATTTCTGGAGATCAAATGGACAAGAAAATTGGAACCCTTCATTGACTTTATAGAGAAACCCTTGGACAGAGCACTTTACCTCAAATTCAGGCACGGGACTTTGCCGGTGAATGACTTTTCTTCTGGGTGGAAAAGTAAAGGTGTTCTCCCTAAATCATGCCCCGGCTGTGCAGCCCCTAATGAGTCAGTACCTTATTTTTTGTTTGCCTGCCCGGCTTACAGGGTCGCAAGGAAAGTATGGTTAAAACCGCTATGCATGGGGCTGGGCCTTAGATGTCATAAAATGGCCCTCCGGGATCTCCGTACTGACACATCTTCTACTGCTGTGGTGTGTGGGGTAGCCAAATTTCTGGGTAGTGCAACCCGTACCAGGAGGGCCAAGCGTCTCGCTCATCTAACCTAACCGACGGACAGCATTAGGGCATGAAGTGCTTTTTACAGTTTTTAAATAACCAGCTTTGAGCTTGATTTTAGATAATTTTACTGAGTAGTATATCAGGATGTTTGTAAATTTATGAGTGTTGTGCCCCTACTCTTTTATTTTTTTAATGTACTGTATAAACTGTGTACTTTTATGATGAATTTTCCATCGAATAAAGTAAATACAACAAAAAACAAGTAGGTTGGCACTCTGGTGTCAAAACTGAGGCCGATTGTTCACCAAATATTTTATCCCTTCGGAGAAACCACTGTGAGGACAGGTCCCTGAAGAAACAAAGATCACCGCTGGGCTGGCGATGATCTCTGAATCTAGCAATCCTCTGTTTGTCAGGGGAGCGGGCGTAGTGTCCTTCACAACCCTGGTAGACAGAGTACATACAACAATAGCTTAAATAAGGCCCATAATCTGTTAAACATAACTAAAACAGAATTTACATGTGATACACTGACCCCAATAAATGGTGTTTATCAGTGATTGAGCTCCTAGAATAAAACCTAGACATGGCTGCAGAACACAACCAGCCTTCCTAAGATGTGGATGAAAGTATGATTTAAGCTCATGTCTTTCACAATTAAATAAAGCAATACATCAAATAAATAAAGAGCTAAATCAAAAAAGAGACAAGATGCCAAAGGCTGCGAGAGTGGACTCCAATGGGCACTACATCTATGTAACCTTTGGGAAATAAGAACCAGACATCAGAACCATCTGGATGATCAGAGGGATGCTATATTCACTCACACACCCTCCAGCGGTTTATGTATTGTATTGTATTGCATTGTAATTGTATTTATATAGCGCCTACTACCCCTGACGAGGCGTCAAAACGCTTTTTCGACCAGTAGCACGGTACTCCAGGACCCATAGAGGATTAGGCTTGAATTACTATAGTGAAACATTCAACTACATTTTAATTGGTTGAGTAGTCAGTTATTTGGATTGGAATGATAGCAGAAGGATAGAGGAGGACAAAGGTTTGTATTTATATAGCGCTTGTTGACGCACGCTATTCAGGAAGCCTACAATGGATTAGTGGTGAATTAATGTGGTGAAATATGAAGTAATTTCAGTGGTGGATATTAGTCAGTTACTTGGAGTGAGAAGGATAGCGGAGGGATAAAAGGAGAAGAAAGATTTGCATTCATATAGCACTTGTTACCCCTGATGGGTGTTGAATCGCTCTTTTGGCGAGTAGCACGCCACTCCGGAACCCATAAAGGATTACTGTTGAAAATTAGTATAGTAAAAAATAAATAAATAAATATGAAGTAATTTGAGTAGTGGATATGTTATTCAGTTATTTGGATAGTATATTAGTATAGTTTAATATGGAATTTGAGAAGTGAACATGTTAGTCTGTTAATTTCGATTGAAAAGGATAGTGAAGGGATGAAAGAGTGAAAGATATATATATATTTTTTTAGGTCTTAGCAATAGGAGGAGGTTTTTAGATGAGTAAAAAGGAGTTTTGGAGGGGAGGAATCAGAGGAAAGAGTTTAGAAAGGTTTGTTTTAGGGAATCGGTATAGTAAAAGAGGTGTCAGACAATACAAGGAGGGGTAGAGTAGGAGAGAGTCTAGAAAGGGTTATTTTGGCAATTATAGTAGTGGTATGGGGTTTGGGATAAACGAGAGAGTGGATGTAGAGGATATATTGATAGATGTATAGGATGAGAGATAGGGTAGTGCATTGGAAGGAGTAGTAGAAGAAGTTTCAGATGAGTCAAAAGATTGGGCTAGAAGATATATTGAGTGAAGTATAGGGTAGTGCATTGGAAATGCTAAATTAGTAGAAATTGATAAATATGTAGATCCATAATTACATTGAAAGTATATAGATACATAAAGGAGGTAAGTATATGTAGATTAAAGATATTGATAGGGACACAGGATGAGAAATAGGGTAATGCATTGGATATGCTTTTCAGGTGTCTTTTTTGGAAGGTGTTTGAGTCAGGGGAGGTGGTGCAGCAAGTGGGTCATGTAGTAATGTTCTAAATTGTCCAAAAGATGAGAGGCGGTTAGAAGAGAGGTGCTGTATTGCTGTATCTCTGTTAGGGGTGGTGGAAGAGTGAAAGCTTGGCATTGGAGTTTGTTCCTTTATGTGGTTTGAAAGATGGGTATATGTTTGTATTTTATGATGGTAAGTATTATGAGGTGTTGTGCTTTGAAGATCTTGTGCTGGTGTGTGTGATATGTTTTGCTTTTGAGGAGTAGTGAAAAAGGGTGCTGATGTATATGTTTCATGCAATGGATTTGGTTGTGTAGTATTGTTTGTGAGAGGAGGATGTGACGTAGAGGGGGTGGTGATGTGTTTATGAGTAGAGTGTATGTTGTGTGTAGGAGGGAATGAAGTAGAGGTGAGAGTGTTTATCTTAGACTGGTTTGTTGCAAGAGTTACAAAGTGTGGTGGTGTGCAGTGTGTGGGTTGTGCGTTAGTGTTTTTATGGTAGAAGGGAGAGAAGGGTGTTTGTTGGACAACTGATGGAAGAATGATTATACGTTTGTTAGTGATAAAAGGTGGCCTGTTGGGTGTAATTACAGCAGGGAGAGTGCGTCTGAATGGGATGTAGTTATGTATGGTGTTGATTGGCGTTGTGTTAGTGATGCATGTATTGGTTAGTGGTATAAGATGGAGTTGTGTACTGTTTGTAGGTGATGGTGGATATGTGTGGTAGTTGGGATAGTAGAGTGTGCAGATGTGGTTTGGTTGGGTTTGTAGTGCAGGCTGGTACAATAATCTGTGCATAGTGTTGTGTATAGTGTACATTTGGTGTCAGTGTGTTGCTCTGTTTGTGGATGTGGAAGGTGTGGGCTGGGTATTGCTTAATGAGAAAAAGGGCAGCAATTCTGGCCATAGCCCCGACCGATCTTGAACAAGCTCAAACAGGAAACTGCCCTTGTCCTCTCTGCCCTTAGCCTCAACGTCCGGGCTGAGATGCCCTAAGCCTGGCCTTTTTTTTATAGCCCTAGTAATCATGTGACCCCTTCAGCCATTGTGAACCATAGCCCTAAGACTATCCACTTAGCGCTAGTCCAAGCACCCAATCAGTTCAAAAACCCTGATCTCTACGTCCAATAAAGGCCCTAGCCCTACCAGTAGTCCAAAAACAAGTCAATGCAACCAATTGCACAGGTAGCCCTAGTCCCTACTTCCAATAGAAAGCCTAACCCTACTCTAAGTCCCACACCTAGTACAGCAACCAATCACACCAGAAGCCCTAATCGTAACTTCCAATTAAAGGTCTAACCCTAGCCCTAGTCCCACCCTACTCCCAACAACCAAAAACATAGAAAGCCATAGTCCCTATTTCCAATAGAAATCCTAACCCTAGCTCTAGTCCCAATCCTACAATGATTGAATCACAGACCCAGAAACCAATCAGAACCCTCAAATACCCAACCAATGAGGACATTAACCCTAATCCAATAGAAACACCAGATTCAACCACCAATCAGTGTAGACATGTACCAACCACTAGCAGACCATATAAGGTCCCAGCGACCTCAGACAAGGTTTGCTGGCCAGGGAGTTGGAAGCTGCTTCTCCTGTTCAGAATAGCCTAGGAGACAGACAGGCTCAGTCCACACTTTGGACTTCAGCAGGTAAGGGCCTCACTAACTTGAAATCTAACAATACTGTTTGAATAAAACTTTACTCCCCCTGCTGGCCAAAAAACAAAGTGCACAGGCCCTAGTAAAACACAGTTTAAACAGCTCACAGAAGCACCCTCTGATGTAGAAAAATCCCTGTTGCTGGGGGAGGCAGGGGGGGCTGGTTTCACTGGCTTGTGGACACAAACTGGTGGCTGGGAGTGCACTGTTTTAAAACAGGTATTAAGACACAGAGCAAAGGAGAAATTTGGAGGAAAACAGAATTGTCACCAAGCAGTTGGTGACAATTCTCAATTCTCAATTAGAGGGACAATTGTCCCTCTAATAGCATTAATATAGCACTTACTACCCTGTTGAAGCGTGCAGGAGTAATCTCCCTGTGCGTTACAGCTACTGTAGGTGCAGATTGGGTGTGTTTTCAAGACTAAAGTCCTCATAATTAAATGTTAGTAATCCCTGGCTTTTATCAAGCCCACTGAGAGTGACGCGGTAAACGTGTGAACCCACACAGTTTGCTCCAGGGACTCTGATACTCAAAATAGCAGAAATCTCTGGCTGAAAATGTACCTGGAAAAGAGGAAAAGTCAGTGGAACTGGATGCAGTGAATGCGAATATCCCACAATGCTGTATTTCTAAGTGAGCCTTGATGGCCCACCTCATTACTGCAGGGTCTCTCCAGTCCCTGTAGTTACTATGCAGGCTTGTAACGGTAACTCTGGGGGATGAAATTACTGGTCTAATTACTAGGAACCCTGTATTAAGCCATAACATATTAGCTACAGAAGAAACTGAGGGAGAGCTTGGATAGTGTTTTTTTTTACTTTGGCCAAATGATTGCCTTTTGTTCGATTTATGTAGAATTTGGATCCAACATTTACTAAATTAAATTGGTTGTTTAAAGGAGGTGTGTGTGCATCAGTACGTGCATGTGTGTGTGAAAAAGAGAGAGAGACAGCTGTAAACAAGTAAACTAAAACCATTTTTATTCTATTTCAGAGAAGACAACTATCAGCACAGAATCGTAAGTACGGCATTTTTACTTACTTTACCTAAATAACATGGACTCTGCAGCAGTCAGAGGTCTGTGCAAGGCCGGCTTTAGCGCTGGTGGAGCATGGTGTGATTGTGTTTTTTGGTGCCCCCCAAGACCACCCCTGTCACAGATTTCCTCCCCACCTCCGTTTAAAAGTGCCCCTCAAATCTCCATAACCACTCTCTCTCAGATGCATTTAATTAGGTTTATAGCATCACTCATAAAAGTAAGGGTGTAAGAGCACTTTACATCACACACACATTGCACAGAGACATTCAATCATACTTGTGTAAATCAGTGTACAGGGAATGTTTCATAAGACAAAGGATCTCAACAGGTAGGATTCACTTGTCATCCATACAGGCAGGGAGTATAGTTTAAGGGTGCTTGGTCTGGAGAAGCACTAACTTTGAATTTAAAATGTAACACCATGTTCGGGGGTTCTCTTTAATAATCAGAATTGATTTTTACCCAAATAAACAAATGAACCCTGTTTGCAACATTATTATAATGAAAGACTGGGGAAAACCCCATTACCCTCTAATCTATACTTTACAGGTGCCATGCAATTCTTTTATTACTAGCACACTGTTCTATATTAGGATTGTAACTTTTAAACTGCTAGTATCAAAAGATAGTGACCCACTGACCTATGTACATTATATTCACTTTGTGATCTGCATGGTACATGTTCTTTGCAGCAGGCATATTAACCCTCTGACCTACCTTAGGATGAAAAAAAACGTCCATGCATCAAATCTTCCACTAGACAAAACTCCAATCTCTCTCCAGGAAGAACATTAACCACCAGAGTTATCTTGACATTTTTATTGTTGCCTTGAAATTTCCAGAGGCCAGGAAGGTGGCAGCAGGTGCTTTTAAAACCATAATATATTTGCAACCAGGGGCCCCACCCCAAGAAAGCAACCGGTGGGGTGGCACCGGTCGCACCCCCTAGAGACGCCCTGTTGGACCCGGCCCTTTTGGCAGGTTCACCCCGAGACTTTTTGCTTTTTCCTAGCCTGTTTCTGTGACCTGGTGTTGGTGATTTTAGGCCTCTGCACACTTTTTCACTGTGGTACAGTGTAAAGTGCGTGAGCTCTCTGTGTGTGTGGTGAGAGTGACCTGCCCTCCCATAGGAATGAATGGGGAATATGTATGCCCATGGTAGTTCCTGATGTGTGGGGAGTGCAGGGTCGAGTTTGGTATGTGCGAACTCGTGAGATTGAATGCTGCGCAATGGTATATGTGGCATGATTGTGTCTAGTGTAGAAGTGCCACTTTTAGAAGTTGGCATATTTGTGTAATTTGTGTCTGGCTGAGGCTGGCTGGTGAGCCTGGCTCCAAGAGTCTGGGAGGGTCTGCCCCGGTGGTGAATGGAGTGTTTAACATGCTGATTTGAGGGGAGGAGTGAGCCTGGGCCTGCTTGTGGATTGACCGTCTGGTTTGAGGGTCCTGAATGAGGCTGGGTTTTCCCCACACAATGCTGGCTCCACCCCCTGGGGTGCATCTGATGTCCCTAGCCTGGCCAGTGAAAGGAATTCCCTATAACCAGTTCTAGCTGGTTCTCCCACTGCCTGAACCCTGCTAGACAAAGGATTTCTCTGTATAAAAAGGGGCTGTGTCCCCTTCCAAAATGTTCTTGTTTCTGACTTGAATCCTGCCAGGGGCGTGTTGCTGCTTGGGCTCAGGGGAAGGCTTGCCTCCCTGAGCCCTGCCCAGCCCCTGGATACCTGATGGACCCTGTGCTGGGACCCCTCTGCTTTGCCTGGGGGGATTGTAGGACTTGTCCTGGACCCCTGATGGACTTGTCCTGGCCCCCTGAAGGACTTTTACTGGACTTGTGCTCTCCTAAAGCACCTGGGAGAGCTTTAATGTCCATAGCGCCTAGGAGCGCTTTATTTTGCTCATAGCGCTTGGGGAGCGCTTTGTTTGCCTTTTAGGGCTGGGAGCGCTTCTCTTTCATCCCTAGCGCTGGGAGCGCTTTATTTCCTCAAACTAGTGCTGGAAGCTCTTAATTTGTAAAGGCCGATGCCCACCCGGCATTGTCTTTCCCCCGTAATTTAGAGAGGAAAATCTCCACTGCTTTCAGCAGCGCGACCCGGAGCCTGGGGGCTCGTCTGCGGGGCCGCGCTGCCATTGGCTGCCCCCACAGGAAGTCAGGCAGCACATGGGCGGAGCCAGAAGACAGGAGGAAGCAGGAAGCAGCCTGCGGTGTCCTCCCCGAGGCTCCCGAGCAAAGGGAGAGCCCCGGGAAAGGAAAAGAGTCCAGCCAGCAAGCGAGAAGAGCGGCGACGAAAGGTGCAGGCGGGGCTCCGTTGACGAGTGACGCAGTGGTTGTTCCAAAGAAGGGGGAGGCGTCGGGGCACATTGCCGGTGCCCGCCCCCCCCCAGCGCTCTCTCCTTGAGTGAGGGAAATTGTCTGGTAAGAGCCGCCCAAGGTTCCCAGGGGCAGTATTTTAGTTTGAGTTCCCCGAGAGGGACTCCACCAAATCGGGGGCATCAAAGGCAGTTCTTGAGCCTGAAAGGCTCCAACGACAGGGCATTTGTTCATTATGATTCCCCAGAGGGGGGACTCCGGCGCAGGCGGCATTTGTGCAGAGCCCCGAGAGGCTCAAGCCGCATCTTTGTGTGTTCAGAGCCACTAAGGCTCGGGGCATTTCTTTGGTTAGAGCCACAAGCGGCTCTGGGGGCATTCGTTGCTGTAGAGCCCTGAGGCTCCCTGCCCATATTTGATTTACGAGCCCAGCGAGGCTCGAGGTGACATTGTTTTTAAGAGCCAGAGAGGCTCAGGGGACATTCTATTTGCTTAGAGCCTGTGAGGCTACAACGTTGCCCCCATCACCCTTGCTACAGCTGTCCAGCACTTCGTGGACATCTGCACCGTTTAGGCCCCTGACTTTTGGACACAGGGCGTCCTAGCCCTAGAGAGGCCAGATGGCCTAGGGACTGCCACAAGTGGTGGCTTATGTAAGTTTTGCGCAATTGTGTGGTTTTATTACACCGCTGAATGTATGTTTTATGCATCATGTGTTTTCCTTCCCTACACCTCTGAAAGTTGTGATGCATCATGCGTAGTGTGTTCTTGCTTATACCCCTAATTGTATTGTGATACTTAGGTGGTTGTTCTTTCTAGTACAGGTGGTCCTAGTGAGGTCCTGGTTCCCTGCGTGACATTCTCCTAAGGTGGTTAGGGTTGCGTAGGTGGTACTTACCTGTTACCAGTAGTTACTGGTTGTGATTTATAATTGTTATTTTGTGCTATACTTATTCTAAGTTCTAGAAGTGCTATTTCTACTAAGTGCTGATTCTGACAGTGGCCCACGTGGCCCTGTCCTGTGTAAATAATCCCTTGTCAATATTGCCAGTTGGCACAATGTACATGTGTGATTTCTATCTGATGTGTTTTGACAATACAGAAGTTATTGTTTTATAACCTTGTGTGGAGTTCCTTTTGTGGTGTGCCTAGGATGTTGTTGCTGTTGTGTGCTGGCGCGTATGCTTTACACATTGCCTCCGGGATAAGCCTGTCTGCTCGTGCCAAGCTACCAAGGGGGTGAGCAGGGGTTATCTTGGCGTGTGACTCCCTTGCCCTGACAAGAATAGTGGTTTCTGCCTAGCTTTGGCGTCAGCCTTAGCCAACCAGAAATAGCCAGTTCTAACACGCCCTATGATATGATTGATGTAAATTGTTGGGTTGTTGATGGATGAAGTAAAATCCCTATTTCTGTATGCAGCACCGAGAGATTACTTACTAACCCTTAAGGACTGTTACAATCAATACCTTTCATTCTGTGCACTGCTACTTCTTACTTGGCCAAGAGAGTGCAGTGGTGCAATGCAGGTCTTCTGACTGGGTTTCTTCACAGATTGTGTTACCTATTGTTTTGAGCATGCACCAAGAATTAATGAGTGTATTTATGCAAACAACAGGAAACCTCTATATGTTGAATCCAGAGGAATTTAGCGCCGGGACACACTTTATAAATTATTGATTGATTAGAAATTCTTAATATTGACTGATTGATCTGGTAGACTAAGCTGACGGATTCTGCTCCTGCTCAAATAAGAGTTCTTTGGGTTCTGCTTTGCTCTGCAGAAGGCAGTACCTGCCTTTCTTCTACAGATAATATTCATTATATTAGCCTGCTGCTGTTCTTTTGTTTACTTTCTAATGACATTTTAATTACAAATATATTTCATTTACTATAAAAATTGGATCAAGGATGTTCTGCATTTGTTACATTATTCCCTTTGTAATTACTTGTTAAGTGTTTTTATTTTATTTATATTACAGTTAGAAAAGAACAATAATAATTCTATTACAGCAGAAATACATAACAAATAGCATAACACATCAAGCAAGACATTTATATAATTCATAGTTTTTAAAATCAAACAAGGTTCATTATTTTTTGGAAATACAAACAACTGTCTAAAAACGAAATTATGTTAAAAACAGGAACATTCCCTGTGCAAACATATAAACACAACATACAAACTATACTGGCCAGATTCACAAAGGCCTTTTGGCTGGAGTTATGTCTGCATGGCATTCAAAAAGATAGCCGTCTGTGGTTTGCCTGCGGGCCTCATTGATGCCAGCTGGGTGGGGGTAGGGCTTTTGGGGTGAGTGTAAGGTGGACATAAGGGAAGAGTAGGAAGCTGGCGCTCTATATATTGTATTTAAAAGAAGTTCACTGTACAGAGAGTCCAGTTGGTCCCCATTGGCTTACTGAGGCTAAAGTAGATAATACTAACGTTCTCTATTGTGGTATTGTGGGTGAGCAGGGAGGCTTATCAGAGGGTAGTGCTAAGCAGTTGGTGTACTCGCAGACGCAATAAATGAGACACAGTCAAATTATAAAACCGAGACCAATTTAGAAAGAAACAATTCTTTTTATATATTGTTGGAAAGTGCCTCTTTTTGACATGGTTATCCCCCCTACATTTTTGCCTGGTATCTGGTGCAATTTCGACTGAAAGTGTGCTGGTTTCCTATCAACCAGGTTCCCATCACCAGTGTTATTTCTCTGAACTGTAAGATTGTTCCACAACTGGCAAAACCTTTGGGTATGTACCACCCACAAAAAGGGGGAGGAGGGGTACTCCTATTTCAACCTCCTCTATAATTGACTAATCACACAATGAGACTTAGGGGTGAGGAAATCACTTTTTTAGAGGTGTTTTGACAAAATTAAGATGCTTGAAAAACTGCCCTCACCCACGATAATTTATGGCAATGCACGGGGTGTAGCAATAGGGTGGGGGAAACAATACAAACACATAGAAGAGTAGGGATCAAGCAAAGAATAAATGCATGCAAACAAATATAAATGTAAAACTAACTCAGGGATATCAAAATGCCTATTTTATTCACAGATTCCCAGGTCAGTGTTAAAAATGTATCTCAAACCAGAGGATGGCGGTGAATAGGTTAAATTATGAACCACATCAAAAAAACAGGGGGAGGTAGAGGGATATGCTAGGCCCACCCTCCTGTTCCAATAAATCTCGGATAAGAAACCTAGCAGAAAAAACGGTTTTCACTCAGTCAGAGTTGGAAAATCAGATATGAAAGGAAAAATGTCCTTTCTTGGGTCCCCTACTCACCAGGGTTTCCCACGGTGATATGCTTCATCATAGGGGTCATCTCAACCTGCTGCCGGTTGAGGCGTGCTATGACTTGCGAAGTTACGTAGAAGCACTGTATAGTGAGGAACTATGTGTAGTGCAGTGGTGTTTATGGAAGTGGAATAAGTTAAAAATATCTAAATTGTGGGCAAAATAACTTTATTCTGGCTCCTAGTAGATATATTAAAAACGGGGTGGGTATTTAGAGTCCCTAGCTTTAATGAGTCAGGGATCCCTAGTGGAAATCAACATGTTTCGAGCTTCCCCAATGCTCTTCTTCAGGACAAACACAGGGCCCAGTCCTGTTTGTACTACTCCTGAAGTGGCTTAAAGTGAGGTCAAGTGAATTAAATCGTGCTGCAACTAATAATCATACGTTGTTAATACATACTATTTAAAAATAATCACGTAGTATCTGTGAATAAAGAAATTAAAACAGTGTTATCAGAGACACCTTACCCTGTGTGGGGTAGGTAAGTTTTGAACTGCAACACATAAGTTTACTCTTCAATGAGGTGTGTCTACTCGTAGCATTCACACGCTTTGCCATGCTCATTTAGTAGACAAACACACCTCTTGCTTTTATGCAACCACTAACAAAACATGACGCTGTTAACCAGTGCGTGATATTTTTTAAAACAAAGTACACTTTGTGACATTACCACAAAACATGACGAACAATACATAAACAATTACTCTTCATTAGGGTGTGTGTCTACACATTACATTCTCATGCTTTGCCATGCTGATTTAGTAGACAATCACGCTGCTTGTTAGTTATGCCTCTATAGAAAAACATGACGCTATTAACCCGTGCACGGTATTTTGAGAAAAACAAATTGTGGCTTTTCAAAACAAGACAAACAATATATAATGAACAATACATTAGGGAGAAGAAAGACATACTAGTTAAAAAGCAACACTGTGCTTCATGGTCTTTGAAGGGCTCATACTCGAACGCTAGAAAAAGCAGGACAAAGCGTTATTAATTGCCCCGTTGCTAAGGGAAAAAATGGATGAGCTGTGGTAGGTTCCGCAGGCTACCCGGTTTTCGGATCAGCTCCTACAAGGAAAATACTTACTTGTGAGAAACTCCTCTCGGGCGAGTTCACCGGATTACCCATCAACCAGCAACCAATCAGCCTAGTGGTAAACCTATCAGACAGCATTCTGACAGGGTAGGGCGCCTGCTGTTGACCCCACTTTTCACCATCCTCCATCTTATTTTAGAGAAGAGTTAGCCTATTATGGTCAGTGTTATGCACAATTCCCACAGGAAGAGGTCATATAGAAGGTAGAGTCGCCCTACGGGTAGGCAGCCAATTGACTACTACCCAATACTTCACTCAACGCCCCTAAGTTGAGTATTTAGGTGGCACGCTTTGACCCTGAACTTCAGATTTGATGGACCTAAAGACAAAGAGGACAAAGAAGAGCTGCTGAACCTGAGAACTGTGTGCCTGCCATGAAGATTTAAGAAAACAACAGCTGCTCCTGTGGATAAATATATATCTTTTTTGATAAGTATGAATCACAATGGCAATGTGGGTGGTATGTGGGATGTCAAGGAAAGAAGCTGTATATACACTTGGTGAATCTGACCATAAATTCGCATAGTTTATGTAAATATAAGTAATTAATTTTTACAAAGCTTCTGTAATATTACATACATACAAATAATAACAACGTGATGGTGTGTCCCAAGTAAATATATAAAATGAACCTATACTACTAAAGTGAGAAGTAATAGTGTATAGAAAAGAGGAGGTTTCTATTTTACATTTTGTTTCATTGGAAAGAGGCAACCTAGTGACGTATAAACAATCAATATACAATAGTTGGAGAGTGTAAGCAACTATTGAGCACGGTCTGTCTCTTTTTAGCTGTCGACGAAGTTTCGACCCATTATGGATATCGGGTCTCCTCAGGACTGGTCAATGTGGGAACACCTATGAAGTGTAATGAGGACATGTTAGCTAGTGGGCCAGCAAGGTAGATAGATACTACAATGTAGTCAGGTAGTGTCGTTAGGAACCATGTATTGATGTACCTGAAATGGTTCCCCCCCACAAATTATGGCAGACGGTGGTAGCTTATAAACTTTGTTCCACAGTATTTGAAAGAACTCCGGATCGTCTACATTCGGACCGTAAACATTCACCATTGTGATAAAAGTGCCACATAACCTCCCCTATACAATAATATACCGACCTTCGCCATCAATCTCTTCATAACAACTGTCAAAATGAATGGTCTTTTTAACTAATATCATCACTCCCCTAGCATACGATGAGTAGGAAGAGGCAAAGTGCGCCCCAGCCCACCTTTTAGCCACCTCTGAGGCTGCATGTTGCCCAATATGGGTCTCTTGCAGAAACGCTATTTGAACATTGTGCCGGTCCAAATATGCCAGGACCTGCCTAGTTTTTTTTCAGGTTATTTAACCCCATGACATTCCATGTTATCCAAGTGATTAACCCTGCTCCCTCCAATGTATGCTATACGGAATCAGCACATAGGATAAAGAATCATAATGCGCACCACCAGATGTATGAGACAGCACATTAGGTCGCTGCTGGATGATTCAGAACCCCACATTTGGAGGCGAATACGAATACGAAAAGGAATCTAACACCGTCATTGAAAAAACAATCGTGCATGAAAATAGATTGAATTCTATCCTTATATCGGCAAATAAACCGCAGAACAGGAAGCATCCCCATAGGAACCTGGAACCGGTTATATTAAAATGAAAAACTGAAAACTCCCAGGGAGATCGTTTACTTTCTTGCCAGATTTGCAACTCCTATCTAAGAAGAGCCAGCACAGATCACGATAGTCTCAAAAAGATCATATGACAGAACCCATATGTGAAGATCCCCCTGCTTTTATATGAATATCTGTTAAACTCGGGGGTCTCTGGTTGGCACAGGTATGCACTTGTGACAAGCAGGGACCCTCTCCTCTAGTCAGGGTAAGAGAACTACTCCTTTAGAAATAACCCTTGCTCACCCTCTAGGTAGTGTGGCGGGAGCAGACATGGCTAATCTTCAGGGCGATAGTTAGTTAAGCATTTTTGATCACACACAGTAAATATAATGACTCACCACAAACGGACACCAGTCGTAAGGTTGTATAAAAAATACGTAGACTTTATATAAAAATACTCACTTGCAGATTTATCACAAGACCATATAACATTTAGCGATTGAGGCCACCAGATTTAAATAGGCAATAGTTCTTAAGTGTCCTTTGTCAGCAAGGTACGCTGTAGGTCGATGCGCGCTTCGCGCTGGGGAAGCGACTCGTTGATGAATGATGGACGACAGCGAAAACAAACGTTGCGGACCCTGGATCCGATGTGAACTCCGGACCGAGTTCAAGTGTACCTTGTCGTGAGTGTCCGAGGTGTTTCAGGCGCGGCCTCAGGTGAGGGCGGACTCGGGACGAGGCCGGCGGTTCTCCGGGGATTTATCCGGCTCGAAGCCCCCTCGAGGTGCGAGGTGGGTGAGCGGGACGGTGGAGAGTTGTGGCGATCCGGGGTCTGAAGCAACTCACGGGGCGAGGCAGCGTTCAGGCCTGCGGGACGTACTTCTTCTTAATACGCCGGGTCGTGCCTATGGATCTGTGTGGGTCATCGTGTTCTCGGGCAGACGGGGGCAGCACCGGGCCTCCGATACCAATGTATGGAAGGCCTTCTTGAGGTGCAGAACGGGCCTTGGTATGCAGGAGGGCAAAGCGAGACAGTCGGTGTAATGGTGTTGACAGTCCAGTAGTTGGGGTGGGCAGAGCTAGGTGGGCAGAGGGGAAGAGGTGGGGACAGGACAGGAAGGGGCAGTTAGAGTAGGGACGGGGAATGGGAAAGACGCACTAATAAAGAGCTGATGATATAGCAGTTGGTGTCTGTGCATCCTTGTAGTGGGAACACTACAACTGGCGACGAAGGTGGGATGAAGCAGAAACCCACCCGAGAGTGCCCCGTCCCGCAGCGTGGAGCATACAGAGCTCCGCTGCAGCCGAGACCCTGCGGCGCCGACAACGAGCCCCCCAGGAGCGGCCTGATCTCCCCTCCACAGCGGAAGAGGGTCGAGGAAAGAAAGCAGCGACGTGGGCAAGCGCCGAAGCGCCACATGAAGGAGCGCTGAGAGTGAGCGCTGCAGAACCCAGGAAGAGGCGCCAAGTGAGAGCGCCGGCAGCGCTGGTCGCGCGAAGGCGAGTAGCGCGCCAGTGCCTAGCGAGGGTCGGAGGCTCGTTCCGACACTGCCCCAGCACGCCCGCAGCGCCGTGAGGGCGGGAGAAGAGCCCCAAGCGCGTGTGGCAGAGTGTATGACGCCAACACTGCAACTGCCGGCAGAAATAAAGTACAGCCGCCTGATACGCGGCGCGCGAGGCCAGCGAGTCACACACAGCGGACCAAACTCACCCGAGCCCCGCCAGAAGAGTGAAGACCAGCCACAGCTCAATCGTGAGTCCAGCAGCACCGTGTGTGTGTGTGCCTAAGGGAGAGAAAACCTCGTGGGCTATAGAGGGGGCGGCCATCTTGAGGTCAGGCAGCTTGAAGGACAGACCCTATGTGAATGGGCGGCGGCCATCTTTAAGTCAGGCAAAGTAAAGAAGCAAGCACTGGCAGCGCAAACTGACAAATCGGAACAAGATAGCCCAGCGAACCTCACCAAGTTCACCTGGGCTGCAAGTAACAAACAAGCACTGGCAGCTGTAGGAGACAATTGGAGACAAACGCCAGTAGCCATAACGGAAGTCAAACAAGCACTGTCAATTCACCGTCAGGATGTCTAACCCTCCAGCGCAAAGGGAAGTCAAGGGAGGAACGCATTTGAGGGCACTGGAACCATTGACCGTCACGACAGGGAGCAGCATGGGCCTGAAGTGGCAGGAATGGCTGGAAGACCTTGAGGACTACCTTGAAGGGTCCAAGATAGACTCGGACAAAGACAAAATAATAACCCTTCGCAACTTAGGAGGACGCCAGATCAGCAAGATCAAACGAGAGATTCCAACGGATGAAGGTGATACCTTTGACAAAGTGAAAGGCGTGCGGAACAACCGCTTTCTACATAAAAGGAATGTTGATTATGAGCGACACAAGTTCCACCAACTGCGCCAGGACAAAGACGAACCACTGAATGCTTTCATTCATCGACTTCGACGTCAGTCCCAATACTGTGACTTTGCAAATTTCTCGCCCGACGCGGCTATCAAGTCTCGAATAATTTCGGGGTGTCACTCGGAGTCGCTGAGACGTCGACTGTTGAGAAAACCGCAAGAGCTCGCTGAAATTGAAGAAAACTCCCGGCTCTATGACCAGGCCGAAGAGAACGCGGCGGACATCGAAGTTAAACCCACCGCTAGCCGCGAACATACATACTGTGTCTATGACCGTCAACATGGAAGACAGGAACATCGTGGCAACCCGCGTGACAGGTCACGCAGATCCAGATTCTCACCCAGACGTCGATCGGACCACAGAACAAAAGACCCTGAGAGAAGAGATTGACGGTCTGACCGCACGAGGCGATGCTTCAGATGCGGGTATGACTACCCTCACATTGACTCTTGCCCTGCTATGGGCCAACGCTGCCGCAAATGTGGACGGTCCAATCATTTTGAGGCCATGTGCAGTGATTATCACAGAGAGAAACGAGGTGACCAGGACAGACAGACCAGTCAACAGAGGCCCTCGAGATCTGAAACCAAACGGTACCACGTCAGAGCCGTTCAGGATGAACCCGCTCGATCTCCTGCATCTTCTCACTCCAGCCACGACTCCAGACGCTCCAGATGGGATCGTCGCTCCAGATCCTCCTCATCAAGGCGATCTTCCTTCACTACGGAGTACGTCAACATCGCCGACAACGACCAGCTTAAACGCTACCCACGGCTCGACATCATGGTGGGTAGTCATGCGGCCAAATTCGTGATGGACAGTGGCGCGTCACTCAACTACATCTCAGTTGCCGAACACGAACGCATGATTCCCAGGCCTCACCTGCGCTTTGCACCCGTCCGGGTGTACACCTGGATGTCAAGGAAGCCACTCCCTTGCCTAGGCAAGTTCGACACCACCCTCACGCATGGCGACATCACTGTCCCGGCAGTCATCCACGTCATCAAGGGACCAGACGCCGACTGTCTGCTGAGTCTCCCGACTGCTGAACGCCTGCGACTGGTGCACATCTTATTCAACGTGAATGACAGTTCTGACTATGCCTTGAAATTTCCCTCACTATTCCAGGGCCTGGGCAAACTGAAAGGCCGGCAAGTCCACTTGCACATCAATGAAAGAATCAAACCCGTAGCTCAACATCCGCGAAGAGTGCCTTTTCATCTGCAATCTGCCGTGGCGCAAGAACTGCAAGACCTCTTGGACGCCGATATCATTGAACGCACCGAGGGACCCACTCCCTGGGTGTCTCCGGTGGTCATTGTGCCCAAAAAGGGGCCCCCGACAAAGTCCGTCTCTGTGTGGACATGCGCCTGCCGAACACAGCTATCGAAAGGGAGAGGCATCCCGGTCCACACTTGAGCGACATGATTACGGCACTCAATGGGGCAACAGTCTTTTCCAAATTGGACCTTAACAAGGGCTACCACCAGCTCGAATTGGATGACAGCTCTCGCTCCATCACCACCTTTGCCACGCACCTTGGCCTCTTCCGCTACAAACGGCTCAGCTTTGGCGTGTCCTCAGCTGCTGAGATTTTCCAGGAGGCGATTCGTCTGATCATCCATCACATACCGAACTCCCTCAACTACAGTGACGGCATCTTAGTGTACGGCGCGGATCTACGGGAGCACGACATCGCCCTTGACCGTGTCTGCCATGCCCTCATGAACGCTAACTTGACTCTAAACAAAAGTAAATGTGAATTTCATCAGTCAACCCTGAAATTCTTCGGTCACATCTTCTCATCCAATGGCATGAAACCGGACCCCGACAAAGTTGCCGTTCTCAACAACACCAAGAGTCCTGCCGATGTGAACGATCTGCGCTCTTTTCTAGGGATGGCAAGTTACTGCGCTCGTTACATATGCGACTATGCCACGGTGAGCCATCCACTGAGGCTCCTCACAAAGACTGGCCAGCCGTTCAATTGGACCCCGGAGTGCGAGAGCGCTTTCAGAGACATCAAACGCGCCGTGGAATCGTCCGATTGCCTGTCATACTTCAATCCCAGGAGAAAAACTGAGATCACTGTAGACGCCAGTCCAGTGGGCCTGGGAGCCATCCTGGCTCAATACGACGGCGACTCGGAACAGCGAAGAATCATCGCATACGCCAGTCGGAGCCTCACCGATCCAGAAAGAAAGTATTCCCAGCCAGAAAAGGAGAGCCTGGCGGTTGTGTGGGCGTGCGAGCACTTCCACATCTTCATATACGGGAAGCACTTCACGCTCATCACCGACCACCAGGCGCTTGTCACAATCTATGGTAATCCCAAGAGCAAGATGCCCCCCAGGATCGAGCGATGGAGTCTCCGTCTGCAGGAGTACACCTTCACAATTGTCCACAAACCGGGGAAGGGGGAGAACCCAGCTGATTACATGTCCCGTCACCCCCGGGAATCCGCAGAGGCAGCGTCTTCTATCGCGGAAGAATACATCCATTTTGTGACCAGCCATGCTCGCCCACCAGCCATACCCATGCCCGCCATCAAGGAAGCAACCAACCAAGACCCAACCCTACAGATCGTATTGAAGCGCATACAGACCAACAGGTGGAGGTATCACCCGCAGGAAGATGAAGAAGATCCCGAAATCAAGAAAGAACTCCAGGCCTTCCGACACGTCTCTGATGAGCTCTCAGTGACTGAAGACGGCCTCCTCCTGAGAGACCACAGAATAGTCATTCCAGCCGCTCTGAGACAAGGAGTAGTTAACCTAGCGCACGAGGGTCATCGAGGGGTTGTATCCACCAAGAGAGCACTAAGAGAGCGTGTGTGGTTTCCAGCTCTAGACCAGATGGTCGAGGACACTTTGAAAGACTGTCACCCTTGCCAACTGACCAGCCACAACAACCCGCCTGCACCACTGCAGATGACCCCATTACCCGATGGGGTGTGGCAGGAGGTTGCCATGGACTTTTATGGGCCCTTACAATCAGGGAAATACGTGATCGTCATCATGGATGAGTACTCCAGATTTCCAGTAGCCCAGTTCGTCTCATCCACTAGTGCCACCTGTACCCTCAAGGTACTTGAAGACGTCTTTGTGACCTGGGGTGTCCCCAGAGTCATCAAAACGGATAATGGGCCCCCCTTTAACGGGCATGAGTTCAGTGACTTTGCGAAACAAATGGACTTCCAGCACCGCAAGGTCACACCACTCTGGCCACAAGCCAACGGCACCGTTGAGAGGTTCATGTCCACCATCAAGAGAACCTTCCAACAGGCCACGGCCGAGAAGAAAGACCTACAGTCGGCCCTGAACGAAGTCCTCTGTGCCTACAGAACCACCCCTCACTCCACAACAGGGCAATGCCCAGCCACCCTCATGCTGGGGAGGACAGTGAGAAATCGAATCCCAACATGGGAAGGAGCCCTGAAGAAACCCCTCTCGGACCAACAACTCAGAGATATGGCTGCAACGGACCAGCATCGCAAAGAAAGGATGAAAGAATATGCAGACCACAAGAGAAGGGCGAGGTCACCATCCCTCAAAGAAGGTGACACAGTGTTCGTCAAGCAGGAACAACGCCAAAAGACTGACTGTCGCTTCAAGGATGAGCTCCTCACAATCGTGCAACAAAAGGGCACCATGGTGACCGCCGAATCAGAAACTCGGCGGGTCACCCGCAATGCATCACACTTCAAGAAATGCTCTCCTGGAAAGCATGAGTACCCACCCACAGTTTCTACACCGGAGGATCATGACAAACCGGAGTCCAGCGAGCTTGAGTCTGCACCCTCAACGGCGCGGGAACCAGTAGTAGAGAACATTGTGTCCACACCGGCTCGACCCAGACGCCACGTGCAGCCTCCAAAGAGACTAATTGAAGAAATGGACTAACTTCCAGTATTCACTGTTGTTTTGTTAAGAAAGGGGGAGATGTAATGGTGTTGACAGTCCAGTAGTTGGGGTGGGCGGAGCTAGGTGGGCAGAGGGGAAGAGGTGGGGACAGGACAGGAAGGGGCAGTTAGAGTAGGGACGGGGAATGGGAAAGACGCACTAATAAAGAGCTGATGATATAGTAGTTGGTGTCTGTGCATCCTTGTAGTGGGAACACTACAGTCGGGTACGTTTTGACGTACAGACCGTCCGAGGCTATCAGATGCACTCCGTGCAGATTCCGGCGGGAAAAAATGAGAGGCGCGCAATGCGCTCCGTAGCAGGCTAGGTGTCAGGAGATTGGGCGGCCCGGCACTGAGGCGGAGAGCGACTCAAGCTTGAGCGGGACTCTCTGCGGCGGCGCGACCAGGCTCAGAGCTGTCACGACATTAGGAGGGCGAAGGCACCCGAGTCACAACTCCGGCGAGGGAATAAGAACTTAAGGGCCCAACAGCAGACGGGCACAGGCAGAATTGAACCCAATGGTCCTGGGGTTCAGGTCAGGGGCAAGCTTGAGATCAAGCCCTTGGAGATCGTTTCAGGCACAAGTCTTCAAAGTCCTCTCTGGTCTATTCCTCTCCGTTCTCAGCAAGGCACCACTGCAGGTTTCCTTTCCTCAGCTTCTCTTGGTCCTTCTAGTCAGGCAGAGGTTTGTCGTGGTCAAAACAGGATCTGATTTGGTTGGAGCGGAGTTCCTCTTTTCATACACCTTTTCTTTCGTCTTTCCCGGCCAGGGGGGCCTTTGCATAGTCCATCGCAGCTCTTGAGTACTTTGTTTTGCGAAGTCTGGGTTTTCCTTTCAGTGAGCAGGGCAGGCCCCGCAGACGCTCCGCAGGAAGTGGAGCCAGCATTGTGAAGACAAGTACAGTCCAGGAGTACTCTGTTGATGGTCTTCCCCTCTCTTCTTACAAGGTGTAGGGCAGAGTCGTCAGCCCCTCCCTAGGGGCGGAGCCGGCATTGAGGTGGCAGAGCACAGGCCTATTCAGAGTCAAGGGGTACTCCCCCCACCCATCCTGGTGTAATCTTTCTATTCACCACCTGTCTTCTTCCAGCCCTGTCACTCACACAACCCAGACAGCAAATACACATAAGAGCAGAGGTGGGCCGAGATGGTTAGGCAAGCAAATGCTAACTTTCTAAAAGTAGCATTTGCAAACACAGGATATTAAAATAAACTTTACTAAAAGAAGTATTTTATTATTCTGAGTTCAGGCATACTAAACTTGACTTCCTACCATGTTCCCTGAGTCTACTGGGATTATAGAGTGTAATAATCCAGCAGCCCATTCTGGCCTACGAGAACAGGTAGCCTTGCAATAGTGAAGAACAAGAATGGCTGTAATTCACTATTAGGACATGCCACGCACATCAGGGCTTGTCCTACCTTATGCTTACAATGCACCCTGCCCGTAGGCCTACCAAAGAGGTGACTGATATGAAGTAAAGGGAAGGGTCAGAGGCTGGTAAGTGGGTGCACGTACCCAGCCGGCATGACAGTACGAGACTGCACGCAGGTTCTGCAATGGCAGACCTTAGACACATTTTACAAGGCGGCTTCTGTGGGTGGCGCAAACCGCGCTGCAGGCCCATGAGCCGTATCGATATTTACAAGCCCTGGCACTCCTGGTGCACTTTACTGGGGACTGAATCCAATAATCCAATCATGGAAATCAATTACACGTATACACTTTACATTGGGAGCACTTGCACTGCGGCACGGATTGGCCATGGCGCAATGCCCTGAGCATCGAATACCAGCAAAACATCTGAGGCACATCAGCAAAAAGTGGAAGGGAGACTCACGCCAAGATGTCAGATCTAACAATATCTAATTGTATATGTCGGCCCTGATGAAGGTGGTATAAATTGTTGTTCACCGAAACGTATGTAGGTCACATACATTTGAGAACCTTACCAAGGAGGACCTTTAGAAATCAGGATTAAACCAGAAAACAATATATGGGACCCATGCCATGCAAATAACAATTAACAGTGTTATATAGGGTCCTTGTTTCTCTGATGTTTTGTTTGTTCTTTTCCCTCTTTTTAGTAGTTTTTACACACTATGAGAGTGTGTATGCATGAGAAGAATGGATGGTGAGCTAGTTTAGAATGAATGGACATTATGAATAATGTTTAAGAATTTTTTTTTAAATGGTCTATTGGGGGTGTTCTGATCTTTTGTGTATAATAAATGTGTCAAATGATGTATTTCTTCTTGTGACAAAAATGAGTTTAAAAAAAACCAAAACATTTGTTCTGAATGAAATAATAAGAAATTACTTTGAAGAATAATAAAAAGAATGAAAACCATTTACTTGTTGGTAATTTGATATGTGTGCATCATCTATGAAAAATAGAGATTTGATATCCATGTGAAAAATGTGATAGGTCAGTTTAGAGGTTCCTTCTTATATGAGACAGCACATTAACAATCCAAGCGTCGCAGCTGCACTTAAAAAAACCCTACAACTAATCCCTCCCTCCCACCCTAGCACCAGAACCATTCCAAGTTCATCCCCATAACCCCACATACCCCCCACAGCTCCATATATGCCAAAAAGACCCCAACCATGTAACCAGAATCACAGAACCCTGAACAGTCCCACCCACCTTGAGCCACTGGGGCGCTCACCAATCCCTCCCTCAACACAAATCATCTTGGGGTACTTCCCTTCAGGAGGGACACCAGCGGCCCATTCATCCCCTCAAGAAAAAGAGGGGAGGTTGGGGCTACTCTCTTATGACATACCCCCACACACCCATCTAAAAGCATGATTCCGCACCTGCATATCAAAGACCATACAGAAGAGGACGCCCTCCCAAACCATGCTGAGTACAATATTCAACAACCTATACTATGGCACCCCTCCATGAAAAAGTGAAAACTGGACAGAATGAGTACACATGGATGCAGTGCAACATCCCCGCCCGAAGGAGTCGGTCCAACAAAAAATGATCAGGTAACAGTCAATGCAAGGCGGCAGCAATGCGCCCTTGTAAGACATCTCCAACATGTCCTGACACAATGGGCATTGAACCCTACAATATAGAGCACTGACACCCTGCTAGAGGAAAAAATAAATTTGTTAGTACACATATTACAACAATGTCAAGGAATCATATGTCAAAACACAAGATATATAACAGCATATCCTATAAACTCATCAGTCTTCAGCATCAGACACTGCCTCTGGGTCTATGGCCTTGTCCTTACATTCCAGTTGTTTGTCAAACTACAGGGCATCTTTAGGTGTGGTGAAGATCCTTGGTTTGCTGCCATGGTTGGAGCCATAATTTCGCTAGATAGACCATTGCGTACTGAATTTGTAACGCTTGCAGTCTCTTCTTGACCGGCTGGAACTTCTTCCTGGCCTGCTGCACCGCAGTAGTAAAAGCTGATACAATGCAAGTTCCATCCCTTGGTACATGGTCTTGCCCATCTCCCGTGCCAGTCAAAAAGCCGTATGTCTGTCCCTATAATTGAGGAGCAGGGCGATGATTGGCCTAGGAGGAGCTCTAGGGACAGGGCGTGGCGCCAACGATCGATGTGCCCTTTCTACCACCATAAGCGAGGAAAAGTGCTCCGCTCCCAGCATAGATTTAAGCATTTCTTCAACATATAGCTAAATTTTCCCCACATTGGTTGTTTCCACCACTCCCATAATGCGCAAATTGTTCCGGCGCGATCTGGCCTCCAAGTCCTCATTCTTGTCCATTTGCGCACAGGAGTTGGTGACCACCTCAACTCTATCCTCCGCAGTAGAAATGCGTTGTTCAGCTTCCGTCAAGCAGGCACCATGCTTATTTAGCTTGGAGGGCATAGTGTTGATGCGGAGATTCAAATTGTTTATTTTTCCATCTATCGTGTGCAGACTTTGCTGCATGGCTAAAATCATGCCCTCCAATTTGCTACAGCTGCCAGCCTCCATTTCTTTTTCAGTGTCCGACACTGTTATGGCAGAGTTTTTGGCTTTATTTAGCAGTGATATAGATCATTAATCTTGCTCGCATCTAGTATAGGTATTCTTAGCCTGTGTTGGCCCTTTTAAGCCCTTTTTCCAGACCTATAAGAGGATAGCTGCTTAATATGCCTTTATTCTTGACTTTAACCTGTCTATTGCCTATTGGCTTTGACATATTAGACATATTGGTATGGTTTATGTAGGTATTCTGACAGAGCTAAGGAGCATTTCACCCCTTTCAGGCCTACAGGCCTAGAGCTAGAGGGACTCCATCTTGATGAAGCTGAGAGGCTTTTCAGGGCAAAGGCAAAGTTTATAGTTAAGGCTGTTTTTCACTTGGAGAGAACCGGTCTGGGCCAGCCCTTATCGGTAGGCTGTATTATTCTCTGTGTAGAAGACACAACAAAAGGCCGGCCGGCTGGGTGTGTGTCCTTGATGCGAGGTGATGCAGAGACCTGGTGGGCGGCAGGCTGATGGCTGGAACTTTCCATGAGGAAACAGCATTCTATATCAGTGAAGTGCAGAGGCGGAGCCAGAGAGTCAAGCAGAGAGGGAGTCGAGTGAAGGTGGCGAAGCCAGAGGGTCGTGTTAAGGTGGAGGAGTGAAAAGCAGTGGAGTGGAGTTGGCAGAGAGAGAGAGGGTTCAAGCTGGAGAAGAGCTGAGTTGAATAGTGAGCTGGAACTGAAGGAAGCAGTCAGAAGCAGTTGCTTATCAGGAGGAGGTGTGAATAGCTGGAGTCTGAAGTAATGCCTTTTAGAAGAGACGGAGGAGAGATCGTGGACTAACCTATGGGAGCAGATGGAGTTAATTGGACATTGGCGCAGAGACAGAGTGAATAAGCTAGTGGAATGAACGGTGATCAGAGCGGCAGGAACCATTAAGATTGAAGATAGAAGGTGGAGACAGTTCGTGTGGGGGAGAGGAGTCCAGAGACAGAGCGATCAGCGCAGAGGTGTACCCAAGAGTGCAGGAGAGAGAGGGAGTCTGAGATGAGCCAAGGCACAGACGAGAGAGGAACCCAGATGACAGCTAGAACAAGACTTCACACTAATCAGGTGATATTGTTTTCATCACATTAGTTACACTTACACTTTATGTTTAATCTTTTCTCTTTCAGCGGTGTGTTCTACCTATAGTCTTTGTCAGATCTGTGTAAATGTTTATATTGTTGTAATAAAACAACCCCCAGTTTGTAGAAAACTGGCACGTGTCCCCTTGTATTCTTGTTCAATCCAGGTGAACAAAGCTCCTAGGTAGTTACTAGGTACGTGAATGGATGAGTAATCCCAATCAGGTAAGTGGTGATCACATAAATAGGGAGTGAGTGGACCTATGATGCCGAGAATAGGGAACACACAATATTAATTGGCTAACTCCTAATATTGTAGTAGCAGACCCTTAGTGAAGAGACTTCCCAATATATATATATATATATGTATAGGTGTTCATAGGAATGTGGTCGTCGTTGATATGCGGCGTTAGTGAGAACGTTGGGTGGGAGACCAACGCTTATACCCACTGGATTGTGGCTTGAATAAGTGAGAACACTAGGAGGTCGAACTAGTGTGTAGTTTCGCAGGATTGCGAACAGTTTGGAAAAGGGAGCATTGGGTTCTCCAGGCCCATGTGTAGACGCACCGGATTGTGTGTCATATCTGCCCTAGGGTAGAACGGTCTGGGTCAGGGTGGCCGCGAGACCAACTGATGTGAATAAGTGTGGTGTAGGGTATGGATATCCCTAGTAATCAGTGAGTATTCTTAGTATCCCTATAGATTTAGTGGTGTTTTTAATAATATGAGCTTGTATATTGCGAGTTCCCCATCCTCAGGTAGGTACCAGGTGCCTGGATAGGTGGTCCTGAGGAGGGAAGGTGAGTACGTTCTGGCTGGGTTGGAGGGGCCCCTGGGGGCTGATCCCACCTACTCAGAAAATCCAGCCATTACATTTGGCGTAGTCGTCATCTTACGAATCCTGTGTGTCCTTGCCATGTGCTTAGATTGTTTCCCATGTGTTCTGAGGGAGTGCCCTGAACGCTGGTTCCATCTGGCGTAATGTTGCAGTTTATGTAGCCTGTTAGACCTATGGGCTTGAACAGTTGCAGCGTGAGGAGAGTGCATTACATCATGGCATTTGACTTATTCAGGGTGGAAGGAATGGTTTTCATCTTGGTGTCTAAACTGTCAGAGTTGAAGGATGGCATTACATGAGGAAGCCAGTTACATCTATGTGATGGTCCAATTGTATAAATGTGTGTAAAAAATGCTTTTAAATTGCCCATTAAATTGCTTGCTGCATCTGCTTATGCTGTGCAATGTGAAATATGTTCATTGTAATATGATCTGTGGAGTTCTTTGAATATAGCTCCTTGTAATTATGGCTTGTGAATAGCGCCATATTATTGTGGCTTGTGAGGTGCATGTTCTTATGTTGATCTGCTGTGTTCCTTGTGCATTGCGCCTTGGAAATATTGTTTGTGAAAAGTTTGTCTTGTAAATATGGCTTGTGAATAGCGCCATGTGGTCATGGCTTGGACAGGGCATGTTATCATTACGTTTGGCAGGAGAGAGCTGGATCTCTCTCGGGTGCTTGGGGATAACGTTTTGAAAATATGTGTACGTGTCATCTGTAAACGTGAAGAAATGTGCTCATGATTTTCCCATGTATCTGCAGTCGTTGGGAAATGATTCTGCTTGAGCTGCCAAAGGGTTAATATCTTGAGTTGAGATGGCAGTCTTTATTTTTTACATGCTGTCAACATGCATGGTTATCTGACCTGACTATAAAAGTCAGTGGATTATTTTAAGGATTATTTGATGGTTTGATTTTGACTTTTTTTTTTGGTTCCTTGGGCTGCCTATGTGCTTTGTCAACCTCTTGACAGGAAGGTAACATCTTGTGCTTTGCAAAGGGTTTTGTTCATTTCACATTCTTTTTGAAATGCGTCTACGAATTTTTGTGTGGGTTTGCCTTGGAACTGATGTGGTTATAAATCAACAAGTCGGATTACGGAGAGAGCTGTGTTCTTTTAAAAAGAGTGAAATGTTAAAAAGATGGCCCGTTAGAGTGCACGCTACGGAGCTGTTTTCATTAATTATTTCTTTGAGGGTTTCCATCTAGATAGGAATGTGCTGGTTGCAATGATCACAGGTTGAGAATAATCAATCTTGCCCGACAGTGCATGGTAACATGTGCTTTTAATTAGTGGAAGGCAACCATGTGCCTTTGAAAAAAAAATGTTAAAATGTAACATTATTATTTTCCCAAATGTAAATTAAAATGTATTCTTTTATAAATGTGTCAGCAAAACCTTAAATTAAATACAATGTTGAAATGTATCTGCATTTTATGTTGTTTTACAAATTATTTCTCTTTCAGCAGCTGACAATGGACCATGTTAATTCGTTTTTTTTCCCCAAATGCAGAATGTATAATCTTGTGTGCAAAAGTTAGTTGCCCCTTTCTAAATAAGTGCCCATATTTTAAATGTCTTGCCTTTAGCTGAATTAGTTAGACAAAAGTCTTTTTAGAAACTGGAGCTTTTAATTGGCAGTACACTGTAACAGAATTGTTTTTTTTTAAAATGCTAGCTTTCGTTGGTTAGCACAATTAAGGCCTGGGAACAGGCAAAGGTATTTGTTTGTCGACCTTGGCAGACCAGCTGGTTTGTGCAGACGAGTTTTTTCCTTCATTCTGCAGGTTTCGATCACGTCCCTGTTCGTTATGATTGGCTACAATCCAATTTTCTTCCGCGGATGGCTTGTTTATTTAAGGGAGGGGCTGGCTTAGAGAGGCTCATCATTTGGCGGTAGTCCAAAGTAGCTTCACACTGTAGCCTGGCTCCTGCTCTGAAGGGAGGGGCTGGCTTAGAGAGGATTAGGGTATGTTAGGCCCTGCTAAATTTTATTAAAAGTTAAATTTTGAATGTTTTTAATTAATTAGGATATTTTCTTTTCAATAATGAAAGGCACCCGGGGTGCTTTTTAAATGGAAAATTTTATTTTGCAAGAATAATGATACTTGTTCTCTTGTTCCTAGGATTGCTGAGTTGTGGTTGTGCGTGGGTCCGTCCCCCTTCCACTTCTTTTCTTGTTTAAGCTTTTTACTTTCATGTTTTTATTTTAGTTTATTGTTTTTGGATGATGGAACCAGACCAGACCAGACCAGACCAGACCGGAAGGGTGATGGATGGCCGCATCGGAGGAAGTGTCCGGATACCGAGGATGCAGGGTGGTGGCCTACACTGAAGAATTTGGACTGAGTTACATAATTCCTTGGCCTGCATTTTTTTGTTGACATCACTACGAGCAGGCCCCACTTTAAAAAAAAAAAATCACAAACATGTTTTATTTGTGACAGAATTATACATGTATTTCGATGCATAATCCCTTGGACAAGCAGGCCCCACTTTTAAAGCAAAAAACATGTCACCTATTATAGTTTTTCTGTTTTCTTCAAAACAGTTTTTGCCAATGAAGGACTTTTTTTTTGAATGGTGCTGCACACATGTGTTCCACAGTATGATGTAAAATGGATGTTCTTGGCCTGGTGTTACACCAGCTATCTTGTAGAAATGGGGTTGTTTTTTTTTACTGTTCTTACATTTTCACCTTGATTGATCAAAGGGTGGTTACCTTAAACTTTGAATTGTTCTGGGTGGTGTGTCTTTTAGTATGATTATGTATTAATGGTTGCCCAGACCTTGAAACAGTACTTCTCAGATTTCACTTTAAATTGACAAATGTCAGTAGGTAGGCCTCATTTAGGCCCATTGTTATTTTCATCCCACAAACAAGCCCCTACACCAATAGTTTCATGAGTCATCATTAGCTTAAGTTGCCTATAGTACGTAGGGCTCATTTAGGCCCTTTGTTTTTTTCTCATTAGGAGTTGAAACACATTTAGTTCTTAAGTTGACAATAGTAGGTAGGCCTCATTTAGCCTTAAGTTGTCCGAAGTAGGCCCCATTTAGGCCCCTTGCTGTTTTCATTCAACACATAAGTCCCTACATCACTAGATTTCACCAGTTATCATTAGAAGTTGAGGCACATTTAGTTTGAGGATGCTTTGGTTAGTTTCTGTTGTTATCAGTTCCAATCTCAGATATGTTTCGGCATTCAAGTCAAGGGTGCTTTGATTTGTTTTTAGGTTTGTATTCCCTACAATTGAGTTTCAGGTGGAATTTCCTTGAGTTGTCATTGTTTTTAGGGAGTTTTTTAGGTTTTGATTTGTTGATAGATTGTGTTGATTGTGTTGATGTTTGTTTATCTGGATGTTATTGTTTATAAGATGTTCGCAAGATAAGGATCTAAGGGTGGATGGCAGAGTTTTGGGCTCTATTTAGCAGTGATATAGATCTTAATCTTGCTCACATCTAGGATAGGTATTCTTAGCCTATGTTGGATAGATTATGTTGATGTTTGTTTAGATGGTTGTTGTTGTTTACTGATGCTCGCAAGATAAGGATCTAAGGGTGGAATGTTATGGCAGAGTTTTTGGCTTTATTTAGCAGTGATATAGATCATTAATCTTGCTCGCATCTAGTATAGGTATTCTTAGCCTGTGTTGGCCCTTTTAAGCCCTTTTTTCCAGACCTATAAGAGGATAGCTGCTTAATATGCCTTTATTCTTGACTTTAACCTGTCTATTGCCTATTAGACATATTGGTATGGTTTATGTAGGTATTCTGACAGAGCTAAGGAGCATTTCACCCCTTTCAGGCCTACAGGCCTAGAGCTAGAGGGACTCCATCTTGATGAAGCTGAGAGGCTTTTCAGGGCAAAGGCAAAGTTTATAGTTAAGGCTGTTTTTCACTTGGAGAGAACCGGTCTGGGCCAGCCCTTATCGGTAGGCTGTATTATTCTCTGTGTAGAAGACACAACAAAAGGCCGGCCGGCTGGGTGTGTGTCCTTGATGCGAGGTGATGCAGAGACCTGGTGGGCGGCAGGCTGATGGCTGGAACTTTCCATGAGGAAACAGCATTCTATATCAGTGAAGTGCAGAGGCGGAGCCAGAGAGTCAAGCAGAGAGGGAGTCGAGTGAAGGTGGCGAAGCCAGAGGGTCGTGTTAAGGTGGAGGAGTGAAAAGCAGTGGAGTGGAGTTGGCAGAGAGAGAGAGGGTTCAAGCTGGAGAAGAGCTGAGTTGAATAGTGAGCTGGAACTGAAGGAAGCAGTCAGAAGCAGTTGCTTATCAGGAGGAGGTGTGAATAGCTGGAGTCTGAAGTAATGCCTTTTAGAAGAGACGGAGGAGAGATCGTGGACTAACCTATGGGAGCAGATGGAGTTAATTGGACATTGGCGCAGAGACAGAGTGAATAAGCTAGTGGAATGAACGGTGATCAGAGCGGCAGGAACCATTAAGATTGAAGATAGAAGGTGGAGACAGTTCGTGTGGGGGAGAGGAGTCCAGAGACAGAGCGATCAGCGCAGAGGTGTACCCAAGAGTGCAGGAGAGAGAGGGAGTCTGAGATGAGCCAAGGCACAGACGAGAGAGGAACCCAGATGACAGCTAGAACAAGACTTCACACTAATCAGGTGATATTGTTTTCATCACATTAGTTACACTTACACTTTATGTTTAATCTTTTCTCTTTCAGCGGTGTGTTCTACCTATAGTCTTTGTCAGATCTGTGTAAATGTTTATATTGTTGTAATAAAACAACCCCCAGTTTGTAGAAAACTGGCACGTGTCCCCTTGTATTCTTGTTCAATCCAGGTGAACAAAGCTCCTAGGTAGTTACTAGGTACGTGAATGGATGAGTAATCCCAATCAGGTAAGTGGTGATCACATAAATAGGGAGTGAGTGGACCTATGATGCCGAGAATAGGGAACACACAATATTAATTGGCTAACTCCTAATATTGTAGTAGCAGACCCTTAGTGAAGAGACTTCCCAATATATATATATATATATGTATAGGTGTTCATAGGAATGTGGTCGTCGTTGATATGCGGCGTTAGTGAGAACGTTGGGTGGGAGACCAACGCTTATACCCACTGGATTGTGGCTTGAATAAGTGAGAACACTAGGAGGTCGAACTAGTGTGTAGTTTAGCAGGATTGCGAACAGTTTGGAAAAGGGAGCATTGGGTTCTGCAGGCCCATGTGTAGACGCACCGGATTGTGTGTCATATCTGCCCTAGGGTAGAACGGTCTGGGTCAGGGTGGCCGCGAGACCAACTGATGTGAATAAGTGTGGTGTAGGGTATGGATATCCCTAGTAATCAGTGAGTATTCTTAGTATCCCTATAGATTTAGTGGTGTTTTTAATAATATGAGCTTGTATATTGCGAGTTCCCCATCCTCAGGTAGGTACCAGGTGCCTGGATAGGTGGTCCTGAGGAGGGAAGGTGAGTACGTTCTGGCTGGGTTGGAGGGGCCCCTGGGGGCTGATCCCACCTACTCAGAAAATCCAGCCATAACAGACACTGCAGGAGTGGTGGACTTGGACTCAAACGACAATTTCGATTGCAGCTGGTGGTCCATCTCACCCAAATCAGCTAGACACCTAGTAGTAGAGGCAGCAGTACCACAGCTATAGGGCGCCAGATACCGCACCCCGTACCTCAGCGAAGACTGCACCACCACGTGGCACGATCCAAAGCACTTTGGAAAGATGCAATGCCCCACCAGTAATGCACCAGCCGCAGCGTTAATGACATACAGGCCTAAGGCGACAGCAGCGCTACCGGGAGGGCCAACAGCCAGGCACAGCAAATGGACAGCGTCAGAAAGGCCCCAACAGCTGTAAAGAGGTGGCGAAGCACAGCGCAGACACCAAGCGCCAAGGGCCCAGGCTCCACACCACAGGCAGCGACCAGCCACAGGCAGCGTATCACACAGCGTTGCGATGTCTAAAAGAAGGCACTGCCTACCCAGGCCCACCTTGTTCCGAAATGGCAATGCGGAATGGAAGGGCCCCACACACTCCCAGCAGCTTCCAGATAGCTCCAACAGACTGTGATATCCAATTGTAAGCAATAACACCAGAGCACAGCTTCACTCCACCATCAGTATAATAAGAAAGTCACCACATATGTTCCAATAGAGGTAGGCCCAAAATGGTGGCAAATCACGCAGGGGCACCAGATAATATTAACAACAGTTCCGCTTGATCAAGAGGATCGGAATACGATGTAACTGTCCCATTGTGCTGTAACATCTGCTCCCGCTCCCCGCAGCACCAGCACACTGTCCCTGAGGCTGCAAACACTGCTGCAGCCGCCATCCCACTCGCTTTGTGGCCTAACTCCACTTCACCACTCGGGCAATTAGATCCAGAACAGCACTGTTCACACCGCTGTCACCACCGCCACCACCGAGCTCTTTAACCGAATCTCCTCACCTCCTGTCGGCGGCCTTCACAGCGATGGGGTGCCTCCGACCCACACTTCACCGCCAGCGACGGTGCCTCACTCATCGGCAGCGTGGTCCAACCCAGGCGGCAGCCGCATAATCAAAATGGAGGCATGAGGGCAGGCTGGAGAAATTTCCACCGCACACAAGACCCCGATGCAGGCCAAGAGGCTCCTCACACAGACCGGGTCAGCGTGTGCAGCTCAAGCGCGCAGCCCACACCAGCCGGCACGTCCTCTCCAGTCGCGTCGTGGCCCCCGTCCACACCGCTCCGCCAGTGATCAGCGCCGGAGTGGCAGCAACCACCTCCCCGCAGCCATACACCGTCAGCCAGAAGCTGCCACCTCGCAAAGCAGCTCTGAATGCCAGGCCATCCACCGGCATCGCCACCACTCACTCCCGCAGTGAGTCACAGCCACAGCTCCCGCCGAGCTTCACTCCGGGCCCTCAGAACAAGGGCAGCGTGGCATACAGGCCGCTCCCTAGCAGGCGGCTATCTTGCCAATCTCGCCGTCCCTGAATAGCAAAAGCACCACAATCTGTCGCCCCGGATATGCTGATTCCGATATGGCCACCGACAGTACTGGATGGCAGGGAAGTCACAGGATGAATGAAGGATTATTGCCCCGACCAACAGAGCTGCACTAAGGTGCGGCCATCTTACTTCCGGCTCACTTGAATGCCCTATTCTTATTAGCACTTCCTTTTCCTTTAGATGTAAGCCTTCTCCCACTTGTCTAGTGGCTGGCACAGGCAGGAATGACCTTGACTGGTAGATAATGTGTGCCCGGCTTCAGAACTGAAATGTACTCCTTTGTAATTTGCTGTCCAGCTGCGTTTTTCTGGTAAATTCCATGGTGGTGTCTTTTCATTGATTCTGAAATGTGCATGGATTGTTATGCTTGCTGAAATCAGACTCTCTCTGCAGCACTCTTAGCGACTAGGCAGATAGGCAGACAGGGCTCCTCTCTGAGCGTACATTGAATAAACTGTTATTGGTTTGTATTCTCTACTGTCTGACCGACTCTTTATTTCATAGAAGGCAGAGGGGTGGTTGTGAATGACCCGAGTGACCCAAATCAGGCCACTTCCTTCAAATGTCAGTCTCCTCTTTCATTTGTGGAGTTGTGCAGGAAAGTGCCCTTTTTAAATGGTTACCCCCACTTTTTGCATGACATCTGATACAACCTGACTTGATGTGCCCTGGGGCCCTGCCAACCAGGTTTCCAAGGCCAGTGTTCTCTTTCCCAAAGCTGTACCTGTGTACACCCAATTGGCACATCCCTGGCCATAGTTAAGATCCTTGTTAAAGGTACCATGGGTACCAAGGGCACTGTTATCAAGGAAGGTCTCTAAGGGTTGCAGCACTTACTGTTCCACCCTTAGGGGCCCTTTACCTTAACACTCCCACACAACAGGGCAGACTGCCTGCTTTGGTGCAGAGAACAGTGAAATGTCGAAATGGCATACATCGCTGCGTGCCATGCCTGCAACCCACTGCCTGAAGCCTAGGTAGGTCACCCCCCCAGCAGGGTGCACTAGCCCTCAGTTGAGAGAACAGCGGCATGAGCCCTGTGCCGCTACAGTGTCTAAGTCAATTCTTAGACACTGTGGGGCTTATTTACAAGGCCCTTGCCCCATTTTTGCGTAATTTTTAACATAGGAAAAGTGACGCAAAAGTGGCGCAAGGAGCTTGTAAATCTGCCCCTGTAAGTGTAGTAGAGCCAAAGAGTATATGGTCTGGTAGTTGGTTATTATGAACTCCACGTGACCATGAGGGCTTTACTAAAAACTGGGAAGTTTGGTAGCAAACCTTTCCGCAAATTAAACCCACACTGATGCCAGTGTGGGATGTAATGTAAAATGCACTAAGAGGGCATCTTAGAGATGCCACCTGAAAACAGATCAGACCTGGTGTTTTTCCTGAATGGTCGCCTGACATTTGCCCCCACCAGGCAGGTGTCCGGACCCCTGAGTAGAAAGCCTCCGCTCTCTGGATCCAGAATAAAAGCCCATTCTTGGCAGAGGTGTCATGTCTCCTCCCCCAGAATGGGCTGGGTCTGCGAAGGGGAAGCCTCAAAGGCCTGCCACCTTTGGAAGCTGAACCTGCCTTTTGCTGCCCCCCGCAACTGGCTCCCACCGGTTCTGGCCCCCGCTTGCTAGCGGTTGGATCTATGCTGCCTTTCCTTTTGTGCTACACAACACACACTTTATAATTGACACTCCTGATCCACTAATCATTTTGCACAATACTTTGCACTTTCTGGCAGCTTTTAACATTGTTTTAAAATTGCTTGTACTGTTAAAATACTTTTAATTCTACTTTTACCTCAACTTACCCACCATATCGGCTAAGACCCAAGCCCTGTCCCATTGGGCCGGTGCCGCTTGTGTGGAGGGCGAAGGTGAAGTCAGGGTTAACCGGAAGCTCTCCAGATGAGGACCAAAGACTATGTTACTCTACCAAGCAGCTCTTGCAACACCGTAACACACATTCTTCTAATTGCACTTTACTCTCCCTTGAATACAGGAATACAAACTGTTCGTGCTTTTGCTTCTCCTTTCAAAGTACGCTGTGCAAAGAGCCCAGCACACTGACTACTTCACGAGCAGACTCCTCTTCTAACTGTGCCACCTCAGTCAAAAAGGAGTTCTCCTTCCTTAATATCAATTGTCGCTCACTACCGAAGCAAAAAGCAGACATCTTTGACCTTCTGACCAGTGAGCAACCAGACGCCATGTTTCCTCCTGAAACGTGGTTGCACACAGCTCTGGCCCTGATGTTGCGACTGCCTTACCATTTAACTATGCCATAGTCAGGAAAGACAGGGGCCTTAAGACAGGTGGTGGTATTGACATAATTTATAAGAAATCGTTCCTGTGTAAATTCGAAGAAGTGCCATTTATGAACTGCGAGGCAGTGTTATTTAAGCTCACCCTGACTCCTAAGTTCACCTTCTCAGGCATACTAGCGTTTCCCTGGGCCGTCTGGTCCATGGGTTTCTTCCTTCGCGGATTCAATAACACCTTTTCTCTTGAATACCACTAACTTCTCTATTTTGGGCAACCTTAATTTGCACTTGGATGATCCTGCATATGTGAACAGCACTACCTTCACTTCTGATCAGGAAGCATTGAATATCACACTCTGCAACTCTGGTCCCACTCATTTCGCTGGCCATCTACTGGTTCCTATCTTTTCCAGTCTGTCTAATATTCAATGCTCCCCAGCCCTTCCCTTAAGCTGGTCTGACCATTTTACGGTTAGCTTCCGCTTTGAGATCTTAGCAAATCCACCTACAGTTGCACTGAATATTAGTAAACCTACTAGGAACTGGGGAAGACTACATATTGAAGTCCTTAATAGCTTTTATCCTCCAATGTCCCTATAACTAAACAAATGTTGACCACTCTTTCGGGCGCCGTTCGAAAGTGGCTTTCAAAGGTCATTGATACCTATCTTCCTCCCTTTATCAAAAAGGTGAACAACCATTGTCCCTTGGTTCACTGAGAACTTAAAATTGGAAAAATCTAAATGCTAAGTTTTCGCAAGACGCTGGAGGAGGAACTATGCGTTCGACACCAAACGTATCCAAAAAGACCAAAAAACACTACCATACTCTGCAAATCGGCCTGTGCCGAATATGTCACTTCGACTATTTCTAGAGTGCTGAATTGCTCCATGACACTATTTAAAATGGTCAAAAAACTTTCAGGCTCTGAAACCCAAGCCATGCCTCCTGCCCTTAACAGTCGACAATTTGAAGTAGAGAAAACATACTCTGAAATGAAGGTCAGCAAACCAGATAACCTGCTCCAGCAAACAACTTCATCTTCTCCTGCAGCCATGGCTATCTTTTACTGAGATAAAGAGGCACCCAAATCTAGGGCTACACTTGAATCCTGGTCCCCACTAGATATGAATTCATTCAAAAGGATTTCAGACAGCATTAAATCTGATTCACCTCGTGATCTTCTTCCAATCTCGGTGCTTTAACAAATTGATACGCCTTCACTCTTGATAATTATGGAACTTCTGAATGCCTACTTACAGGAAGCAACAGTTCCTTCAGAGTAGAAGCACGCAATGGTGCTCCCTCTTTTAAAGAAGGCCAATGCTGATCCTGACCAGCCTTCCAACTACCGGCCTATTTCATTGCTTCCAGCCTTCTCAAAAATCCTTGAAAAGCATATAAATTCTCAACTAGCCCAGTTTGTCGAATCACAAACATTTCTACATTCATCACAGTCAGGTTTTAAAGCCGTTTTTTCAACACAACGACACTCCTTGGAGTCACGGAAAGGCTGCAACACCATCTAGACTCAGGAGTTAAAGTGGCCCTCATACTACTTGACTTAAGTGCAGCGTTTGACACAGTCTCTCACACAGTGTTAGTGGAGGCTTTACGATCCTTGGGTATTACTAGACCAGCACTTAACTAGTTAATTTCTTTTCTCACTGATCGTACTTTCCAGGTCTTTTGTCTAGCTGCCTGTTCCAATAAGCATGCCCCTCCCTATGGGGTACCTCAGGGCTCCATTTTAAGTCCTTTATTGTTCAATGTGTATGTCAGACCTACATTGCAGAAGAGGGTGGTTGTCCTTGTTCTCCTATGTGGATGACACCCAGATTATCTTCTCCCTCTCTGCTGAGAAAGCATCTGTGACATCTGCTCTACACTAGGTCTGCGTAATATTGCATCTTGGATGCAGGCTAATTTTCTTAAACTCAATGGGGAGAAAACTGAGGTCTTGATCCTGGGGAAGAATAAAGACCTTTGGGGCCCCCAACAATTGCCCATTGAAATGGGCACTTTTCCTCAGCCTTCTCGCCATATTCGCAATCCAGGCTTTATCATAAACGACTTATTATGTATGAAAAATTAAGCAGTGAAGGTGGCTGCAAGTTGCTTCACCATACTGAAATGGCTTAAAAAGATTATCTGAATGGTGCCCAGCTCTACCCAGAGAACCGTGGTCCAAGCTCCTGTTACCCCAATGAAGTATTTCGGGGTTCCCAAGGCCTACACGCTCTGGAGATAACCCACTCACACTCAAGAACTGTTGGCACGGAAACTGTAAAAGGCAAAGAACAAGTTTATTAAGACCCCATGGGGTGGTGGTACACTCAAACAGCACCCTTCGGTAATGCAAGAGGTATCACACCGAACATCAGTGCGACCTCATATTATATACAGTTTTGGGGCAATAAAAGATAGGCGGCACAAGTTAAGACACATTTTCGAGACATATATGGTCATGTTTTGGAATACTGCCAGCTCATTGGAGGGGACACAACTCCGCTGGTCAGTTTGGTGCACATTCCTGAAGGTTTACGGGTCAGTGGGAGCTGCGCATGTGCGGCTTGACCAGTACTAAAAATAGCCTGTTGCTGGGCAGATAAGCGTGGTCAGTGGAACGGACAACGGACTAAAGGGCACGTCGGCCACGAGGCCGCTCATGATCTAAGATGGCCGCCGTAACATTCAAAATGGCGTTTATCATATATAGCCAAGTTAAGGAGGACAACGTGTAGGTTCAGCTAATCGCTAATGCGAACGGGCCAATTACGACAGACGACCCTTTTAGCGTTTAGCTGAATCTACCTCATAATGAACATAGTCTGGATGTTCGTCCTCGATGTCTATTAACATAATTTGTGTCACCTCTTTGTGTAGCATTATTTTGTCATGGGCAAGAGCTCGCCTCGATGGTAAGCAAGCTGATAAACACATTGAACATAAGGCGGGGCCACATTGAATACACAAGCATATAAAGAACATTGCTCCCACAATTATGCAGAGAATTGTCAACAGTTTCCAGCCCCAAGTTGCAATCATGGACCAGAACCATCCTGAAAGTGTCCAAGTCCCATTGTCCGGGTGTATTTCAGCAGCTATTTTATGCAGCTTGGAAATAGCATCATACACAGATGGAGAATTGTCCGGGACGTATACGCAACAGCTGCTTCCGATAATCCTACATGCCCCCCCGCGATCAGCCAAAACAACGTCCAAAACCATTCGATTTTGGAGGGTGACAATTCTGGAAATCTGTAGTTCCTCGGTAATATTCCCCAGGGCAACAGCAGTGTCATTCGCAACAGCCTCGACAACGCGTGTCAGTCGTCTGATTTTCCGGCTGTTCAATGCAGCCCCCACAAAGGAGAATAGTCCCAGATTAAAATCCACATACTGTTGTAATGCAGTGTCCGTTTGATCAATGTCTTCTAGGGCAACAGTTCGTTTAACCCTGTTCAAAACGAAATCGTGGTACAATGTGTAATCGTTGTGGTACATTGGAGGGGCGATGAATACAGGAGGTAGCACAAACGATACATAGCACGTGCCCAACCACCCCACTGGAAGCTGATGGTACCCCTTCGTTCCACAGATAAAGTATGTGTTTCGAGATGCAACAAATGAAATGCCATTCGGGCTATCAAACGTGAGAGTAATGTTACATTCACTTTTCCCCACTGCAATCGTGCCTTTGTTTCTAATACATAAATCGGCTTTTGTAGCAATGACATTTATGACATGAGCACTAGATACATTCACATTTCGCTGATTGCTATATACACGTGGAGCAGATACATTGTCAGGCCTGTACTCTTCCCATTCGAAACGTGTGCCCTCAGCCCGGGGAAACCCATCCTTGTCATGGGAACATACTTTATTCAAACGGAAAAGCACCCCCCCTTTAGTTGGCCATCTCAGAGTAAAGAGGAGGGTGTACCAGGCGTTGCATGACCCATTGTGCGAAAACGGGAGTGGGATAAGTGGGGTGCCCCCTCTCTTCTGATGCCCAGGCAACATTCCACACACCCAGCAATTAGAGGTATTGGTCATATTATGCGTGTGGTGAAGAATCTGAATGAAGCTGTTATTTAAGTACGTTTGGCGATGGCGCTCTTCATGGAAAGGCTATGTAAAATGAAAGTGTTCAGACGGTGCCGGGGTAGTCGGCAGCAAATGTTCACGTACAGGCACCACAAGTTCGACTACCCAGGCTATAACAGCTATCACCACAATGGTCAAGACAAAGAGAAGGGCACCCAATATTTTCTTATCACGAGATGCCGTTGGTGCCATAGTTCAAGAAAGTTTGTGCAAAGTCTCAAGTGGCACAAATTGTTCACAAATTGTTCACAAATTGCCTCAGATACACGTGCGTGTATACCTAAAAAAAAGGAAAAATGCGGTGCTGAACTCCGAGGTAGCCGTTGTTTTCTTCTCCGGGCCAAGACGGGTGTCGCTACTCTGGCAGAACTGATCCCCCCCCCTTGGAATTCCCGGTTTCCGTTTCACAAACCTGGAGCGGTAACCAACCAGTCATAAAAAGGAACAAAAATCTTCTTATCGTGGACGTAGATCGTAACGCTCTCTTCCGGTAGCAGATTGGTCCGGGAAGGCTCCCTCCACTTCGGCCGACGTCACAGCTGGGCTCTTTTCTTTCTCCAAGATCTCCTTATAATCAGTCAACACAGCAGGAGTCACCAGATCCGGAGAGACACGGCAACAATGTGTCGAATGCACCCACCGCTTCCTGTTCGTCACTCGTACTGCGGTGCGGGTCGCCAGGAGGACCTGCTCGGGGCCCTTCCACCTGGGCTCCAGACTGCTTGCTCTCTCAAACGAACGGACCATTACATGGTCACCAGGACGAAGATCGTGGCCTTCTCCAGTAGAGTTATCAGGGAGCGCTTCTCGAACCTGTTGATGAATAGAGAGCAAATCATTTGTTAATCGTGCCAAATAATCATTCATCATAACACAAGGCACATCATGTATTAATCGCGGCTTGGGCACCCCCCAGATATTCATAGGGCGGCCAAACACCACCTCATAGGGCGTAAGGCCAGTTCGTGAGTGGGGTACTGATCTAAGAGATAGTAGTGCTAGCGGCAACGCATCTGGCCACTTCAACGATGTAGACGCCACAATTTTGGCCAGCTTAAGCTTCAACGTGGCATTGTACCGCTCAACCAAACCTGCTGACTGAGGGTGGAATACAGCGTGGAACTTTTGCTGAATCCCTAACCCCTTCAGTACATATTCCACAATCTTTCCAACAAAATGGGGCCCATTATCGCTCCACAAAAATGTGCAAACTCCAAAGCGAGGAAAGAATTCCTTAAGCAACACCTTAGCTGTTGTCAAAGCCGTATTGTCTTTCGTGGGGTAGGCCTCAACCCATTTGCTAAAAGCACACACCACCACTAGGACGTACTTCAGGTTATTGCAGCGCTCGAGTTGGATGTAATCCATTTGAAGCACTTCAAACGGTGCAGAAGGTGGAACGAACCCTCCTTTCGGAGTATGGGTCCCCTTCCCAGGATTGTGTTGCAAGCACACCAGGCAGGTCTGCACTACTCTCTTTGCAGTATTCGCAATCTCAGGATGTTCCCAAACTCGTGTTAAAAGACGAGTGATTGCAAGAGCTCCGACATGGGCCAGTCCATGAGTCATCTGGACCATCGCCTGTAAGTAAGCCGCAGGCAATTTCCACTTCTCCATGTCTTTGCTTCTCCAACAACCTTCGTCATCTAGTACCCCATCTGCTGCCCAAGCCGCAAGTTCAGATTCTGTAGCTAATTTTTGAATATCCCGTATCTCTGCTCTAGCATCACTCCATCTCTCAGCCTGTGATTGTACCACGTACATAGGGGAGCTAGTTCGGGACATAGCCGTCTGCCTTGCTATGCTGTCTGCAAAGGCATTTCCTTGACCCACTTTATCCGTAATCTTCTTATGGGCACTGCACTTCACTATCGCTACTTTTTTAGGACTGAGCAACGCATTTAGGAGATCACGCACTAGCTCTCCGTGCATAATGTGCTCCCCGTGTGATGTCAGGAACCCGCGTTCCCTCCAGAGAAGCCCGAAGTCATGGGCCACTCCAAAGGCATACCGGCTGTCCGTGTATATGTTCACACATAGGCCAGCACTCAATTCGCAGGCTCTTGTTAAAGCTATCAGCTCTGCTGCCTGAGCCGATTTTTGTGGTATTCTAGCTGTTTCGACCACCGTCTTAAGAGTCGTGATCGCATATGCTGCGGAAGTCGTACCATCTGGCAGCCTCAAACCCGATCCATCAACCCACAGTTCCCCATCCACATCTGGAAGTGGCACATCCTGTAAATCGACACGACCCTTTGTCTGTTCCTCAGTCAGGAAAACACAATCATGATGTTTTTCTTCCTGACCCTCCTCGGCCGGATAGGGCAATAAGGTGGCAGGGTTCAAAGTAGCGCATCTTTTCAATGTTATGTGTGGCGCTAAGAGTGTCAACTCGTATCCTGTAAGTCGTGCACTCGTGAGGTATTGGGTCTTTGTTTGGTTTAACAGGGCATCTACTGCATGAGGAACTAACACCAACAATTTGTGTGATAACACTATGCCCTCACTCTGTCGTATGGCTACTGCTGTTGCCGCTACCGCTCGAAAACACCCAGGCAGCCCTCGTGCTACAGGATCCAAAATGGCAGAGAAGTATGCACATGGTCTCTGCTTATCCCCGTGTAACTGTACTAACACTGACAACGCACACCCGTCATTCTCGTGTACGTACAATGTGAAAAGTTTCGTATAGTCTGGTGTCCCTAACACGGGTGCGGAACAAAGGGCCTGCCTCAACTGTTCAAAAGCTCTCTGACATTCATCTGTCCACTCAAGAGGCATCGGTGTGGCTTTGGACAGTAATGCTAGCAAAGGTTTTATAATATGTGAAAAACCCATGATCCATTGCCTACAAAAGGACGTCAACCATATGAAGGCACGCACATCTCTCTGCGTGCGGGGGACTGGTGTGTCTAAAATTGCTTGAATTCGATCAGATGTTAATGCACGCCCCTCCTTAGACAACAGATGACCGAGGTAGGTCACCTGGGGTCTACAGTATTGAAGCTTTTTCTTGGAAACCTTGTGATTGTTTTGTGCCAAAAAGGAAAGCAACGCAAGCGTACTCTGTTCACATTGTGCATAGGAGTCGGCGGCAAGCAGAAGGTCATCCACGTACTGGATGAGCGCAACGCCAGACTGCAATTTAAAGGAATCTAGTTGTCGTTTCAAAGCCTGGCTGTAGATGCTAGGGCTTTCAGTATATCCTTGGGGAACACGACAAAATCTATACGATTTATTATTGAGCGTAAAACCAAACAGATATCTACTATCTGGGTGAACAGGGATGGAAAAGAACGCATTCTTTAAGTCAATAACGCTAAAAGTGGTGGCCGTCGGTGGAACCAAAGTAAGCAAAGTCGTGATATCGGACACCACTGGGTATTGGGGAATGACAATTTTGTTTATTTCACGCAAATCAATAATAAATCGGTAGATCTTGCCATCTGAGTCTCTCTTAAGAATCGGTAGAATAGGGCTGTTACAAACATTATAAGGGACCTCCTCCACCACCCCTGCAGAAATCAAATCCTGAACAATACGTGTCAGTGCAATTTCACCTTCCTTCGAGATCTTATGCTGTGGCACTCGTGGTAGAGGGCCCCCCTCCTTAACAGTAATGTGTATTGGTGGAATGCGCATCTCTCCCACATCCGTATCTGATGTCGCCCACAACGTGTGCGGCAGAGAGGCCAAAGCAGGGATGTCTAAAATGGCATAAAATCTGTCAGGGTCAGGGCAATCATCAGGGTCAGGGTAGTTGTCGTTCAGAATAACCCGCACTCCCTCTGGAGCGCAGCGTATTGTTGCTCGGAAATATTTAAGCAAATCAATGCCCAGGATATTGTCTGGGGTATGGGGTGATAACAAAAATTGCCCAAAACTAAAGTATTTGTCAATGCATAGTGCAAGGGGCTTGGACAATGGGCTGGGGGAGGGTGTGCCATCAAACCCTACACACGTAATCATTTCGCCAGACAGGGGAGCCCTCGGAACCAAGTTTTTCGACAGAGCGCTACGAGTAGCTCCTGTGTCGACTAGAAATTGATCAGTAAAACCCAAAATACCCGCTGTTACATATGGACCTTGCTGATCTACCGGCACTTCAACTGATTCCTTACCCCATCCTACGCAATCCTATGCATGCACATAATCCTGATGTTCCACATTCTCTCCTTCCGAAATCTGATATTGATTCCGTCTATCAAACATATTTCGTTCGTCCTGGCCACGGCCCCTCTCCTCAACCTGTCTACGATCACCTCCGCCACCTCTCGTTCCAGTATAACCTCCTCTTGACCTTCCACTGCCTCGACCACGCTGACTACGCTGTTCACGAAGTACCGGACAATCTTCGGCCCAATGCCCAAACTCCTTACAATAGGCACACTGATCCTCCGCAATATCCGTACGACCATACGATGCGTTTCCTCCACCTCGTCTACCTCTATCATTCCCTCTACCCTGTGTTCCCCGAACCTGCGCCAACATCACCTTCGTTTTCAATTCCTTCGCCTTTTTCTCTACACTTTCTTTAGCCTCCACTTCCTGCCGCTCATAATACTGAGCCATAGTTAACAAGGACGCAGGGGTCGCCGTGGCCCAGGAACTTTCACTCGACTTCAATCGCTTTGCAATCTCTGGTAGGAGATTAGCCACATACTTATCTACAAACAAATGCCGACCTGTATCGTCTGTTAAAGATTGACCACTGTAATCATGAAAGGCCTCCTCGAAGCGCGTAAAGAAATCTGAAACCGTTTCATCGGGTTTCTGTTTGCACGACGTTAACATGGTCCAATCAATCTTTTTGGAGGGAACAAGCGTTATTAATTTATGCAAGATAGCTGCCGGGAGATCTAGGATTAGCTGACAAGGCTTACATGCTGGTTCCCTATCTAAATCTGCAGCATTTATTTCTTTCCATGTCCCCCCCAATATCGTTTCTTCATTATTTTTACGAATTTGCCGCCACATATCAGGTGGTAATATCAACCCAAAAAACAAATCTATGTCCACGAGAGTCATCACACAAGACGATATAGCCCCCTCCACCCCTTCATAAAATGCCGCTGGATTCTTCCGAAGATCAGGTAAAGAATTTTTCAATGCCATGACATCTGCTCTATTCCATGGAGTGTAAACCCAGTTATACACAAAATACCCTTTCGCATCCTTTGACAATTTATCCTCATCCGTACCTTCCCCCCTCGGCGGAACATACAAAGGCGCAGCTTCACGCATAGGCATAACATGCAACGCAGAACTCTTATCTGAACCACGGAGAGAACATTCTCTGGCCTGCCCATCATGCTCCATTTCAGACTCCTTTTGTTTCCTTTTCCGCTCCTCCCGCAATCGAGTTGTCTCATCCCGCAGCTTGATCAATTGCGCAAACAGGTCATCAACATCTGAAAGATCAAAATCACCTTTAGTCAAATTTTCACGGTACACTGACAACACTTTGGGCTCTAACGTATCAGAAAGCTCACGATATGCGCTCACAACCTCATCAGCCAAGGAAGACAGAAAATACATCAATTCAAGATCCGTCCACCCTGTTTTTTCTGATATCAATTGATCCTGAGTAACACTACGCTTATTCACTTTGCGAGCCCAACTACGTAGATGAGAGGACCTCTCCGCAGTAAACCTAAGAGCAGATACACCTTTCTTGCCCGACTTATCCTGTCCGCCATCATCGGAATCCACAGCTGGAGCCGTCGGCGTAACGTACGGAGGTGGTGACCGATCTAACAAAGAAAAATCATCAATTTCATTATTAAGGACAGGATAAAGCGGTCGGCGAATAGGAAATTGACCAGTCGTTTGCAAATTACGTTCCAGTTCCTCCCTTTCTTTCTTCTCCTGAGCCTCCTTTTCCTCAAGCTGTAAAGCCTTATCCCGAGCAGCCTTGCGCTGCTCTTTGTCCGCCAAGGCAACCTCACGCTTCATTCGCTCACGCGCCGCTTTCTCCCACATTCGCACGCAATCAAACATGTTTTGTCTAGACCTGCGTTGAAACATACATTGCTCTACAAATTGTATTTTACTCAAATCATACGACCCGTGTAGGGGCCATTGCAATTCAGGATCGGCCTTGGTGTACTTATGCCATAATTTACTGTACATAATAGGTGGAAGGCCGAATTTTATATACATGTCCCTATTTGGAGTTCCCTCTGGGGGAGCCGGCTGTGATTCCGCTAACCTAATTGAGGTACCTTCTCCAAGACAACACATTCCTCGGAGTGTGCTGAAAACAGGCATGTTCAAAAAGTATCACGAAAGCGTGACACCGGACAAAATGGCACTTACAGTTCTCCACACGATTGTGCCGCTCAAAGGAAAAAAACAAAGTTAGAGAAACATCTCTACATGCCTGCCTATGTGAAGTGCACTACACATATAAGTTCAAAGATCACAAATTCACAATGTTAGCTAACTCAAATCAAAGTTCATAGGACTCGGCAAGCGTCCGAAGACTACCCCACCGATCACAAATCGCAGAACTTCAGTAAGCGTCCGAAGACTACCTTACCGAACACAAATCGCAGAACTTCAGTAAGCGTCCGAAGACTACCTTACCGAACACAAAGCTTACCAAATTCCCAACTGTCCAGATTCAAACTGCCAAGGTCTTGTAAGCCAAATCAGCCAAACAGCACTTTCTCAGCGATGCAGATACTTCGAAGACTCAGTCGGAGACCGGCGCCACCTGGAAGGTCAGATCGGAAGGAAAGGAAAAACACCGTGGCAGCCAAGACTCGGGTCACTCGTGGCAGCGCGCGCCCATGGCTGGTTTCCAAGCCTTCGTCACGACCTCTCCTTCGGGCATCCGAGTCGCCGATGAGTCCCTTCGTGGTCGCCAATTGAAGTATTTCGGGGTTCCCAAGGCCTACACGCTCTGGAGATAACCCACTCACACTCAAGAACTGTTGGCACGGAAACTGTAAAAGGCAAAGAACAAGTTTATTAAGACCCCATGGGGTGGGGGTACACTCAAACAGCACCCTTCGGTAATGCAAGAGGTATCACACCGAACATCGGTGCGACCTCATATTATATACAGTTTTGGGGCAATAAAAGATAGGCGGCACAAGTTAAGACACATTTTCGAGACATATATGGTCATGTTTTGGAATACTGCCAGCTCATTGGAGGGGACACAACTCCGCTGGTCAGTTTGGTGCACATTCCTGAAGGTTTACGGGTCAGTGGGAGCTGCGCATGTGCGGCTTGACCAGTACTAAAAATAGCCTGTTGCTGGGCAGATAAGCGTGGTCAGTGGAACGGACAACGGACTAAAGGGCACGTCGGCCACGAGGCCGCTCATGATCTAAGATGGCCGCCGTAACATTCAAAATGGCGTTTATCATATATAGCCAAGTTAAGGAGGACAACGTGTAGGTTCAGCTAATCGCTAATGCGAACGGGCCAATTACGACACCAAGACTGGACTACGGTAACATCCTCTTCTGGGAGCAAATAAGGAAGTAACGCGCAAGCTACCGGTAGTCCAGAACTCTGCCTCCAGACTGATCTGTCAGGTTTCCAGAACTGCCTCAATCTCAGTCTGACTGCGTGACCTTCATTGGCTCAGGGTGGAGAGACAAATTAAGTTCAAAGCCCTGAGCTACATGTTCAAAATCAAATCTGGATGGCGCCTCAATACTTGCAGACCCCGGTTCACCCCTACTTGCCCTCACGTGCACTCTGTTCTGCCACTCAGGCAAAGTTCTCTGTACCTAGAATCAGATTGTCACGTATGGGCGGTCGATCATTCTCCTACCTAGACCCCACCTTGTAGAACTCTCTCCCTGCGCCGCTTCTCAATGAAACTGTATATGCATATTTCCGCAAAAGCCTAAAAACTTGACTGTTTAATCAATAATCTTTCCCTTCTTTCTGATCCTTCTTAGTTGGTGCCAGGAAACCCTTTCTGGTGCTGTTGCGCCTTACAATTGAAAAATAACATAACCTAACTTTGGGCAAGAGAATCAGTGGGAAATCTAAGCTAGGAACAGAGGTGTACCCACCTTTGCCAACTCCACCCCTCAGGTGGCGGAGGCGAGGTGAAGCACATATCTCAGTCCCCTTCATCTTGAAGATGAGGAGACCCAGCCAATCAGGGATAAGCTCATGCCTTCCTCCCACTGAAGTGTGGCATACTAGGGAGTGTACCCACCCTAAAGAAGAGACCCAGTGGGCCGGACCTGCACACTCCTTTAAACACTGAAAGCATTTAGGGGCCACTCTGAACCTTGCCTCCTCAGAGTCAAGGAAAACAGAAGAAGGGCTGAAGAGCCATCCTGACCCAGGAAAAAGAGGACACCAACTGCTTTGGTCCTAGCCCTACCGGCTGTCCTGACTTCGACCTGCATACAGCAAAGAAAACCGCATGTTCAGCAGGAAGCAGCCCCCCAGAGCCCAGAGGACCTGCCCTGCACTCACATTACTGTCTGTGTCTCGTGACCACCGGATGTGCTCAATAAAGACCACAAAACTAGAATCTGGATTCAGGTGACTCTGCGATTCTGTACCACTCTGCACCCGACATACTAGGCCCAAGTTTGAGTGGCCCAACACCACAAGGAGGTCTTCCCAGTAATCCTGACCTGGGGTCTGGTAAACCTCAACCTACCTCAAGCTTCAGGATGGGGCCTGCAAATGCAACCTGAAGGATCCCCGCTACCGCGACCAGAGTTGGTAAGGAAACCCGATGCCAGAAGTCACCCCTGCACTTGACTCCCCACGGCTTTGGGTGGCCTAACCAATGGTGTCCAGGCATCCCCAAGATCTCAACTTCTCCAGCTGGTGGTCGCCTTCAGGAAGTCTCCCTGCCTGAGCCTGCAGCAACTTCACTGAACCGAAGGTCTCCATTGAAAAGCACGGGATCCCAACGTCCTTTTGAAATCATGCACCCGGCCACACGAGTGCAGCTGGTGGTGCAGCTCCTGTGCTGGTTGTTGGTCCCCGCAGTATTGACATTAACCCCAGGAGCTTTGCTCCACACTCAAGTGGTCTGCTCATCAGGAGTCCCTAACGGAAGGCCCATTTAGCCCCATTGGCTAACATTATGCCCCTGCACTCTGCACCCAGGTGCCCCAATGCCACTAGTGGTGCAACTTGAGTGCCCATCTAGAACTTGGGAAACCTTTCTCCTAACCCCAAAACTCCTACTTGTAAGTTGTGTACTTGCCTGAGAAAATTCTAAAACCTTTCCTCCCATAGGAACCCATGTTTAGAGATTTTGGGCCTAATATGTTCTAAGTGTTGAACTGGTGTTTGTATGGAGAAAAGGGAACTAAACTGCAAAGTATACAATGCCTTACTTACTGTGTATTGTAAGTTCCCAAGATGTGGTATCTAGTCATACCACCTAAGTACTCAAAGTAATCCAAAAGTAACTTTAAAGTATTCTGAAAGTAATAACTGTGTAATTCAAACTGCATTTAAAAGTGATATAAACCTGTAACATCCTCAGTTGCATTTGTGAGCAAATATTTACAATTGAAAGTACATTTTACGTACCTGTAATAAGTCCTGCTTGCTTCTAGAAATTAAATACAAGTATAACTTTTTCATACTTACCCAATTGGATTCTGTCTCTGAGTGTGTGCCTTCCGTCTTGATTGAGTGAATACAATAAATTCTTAACACACCCCCTGGATAAGCCTGACTGCTCAGCCACACTGCCACAAAGAAAACTGTTAGTACTTACCTAATTTAACCTCTACTATATCCCTGGGGACTCCCTGGACTCTGCGCACACTAAACCTTACTTTGGTATATTATATACAGAGCCAGCTTCCTACAATGAGTAAATCCAAAAGATTCCTTTTGTTAAAAGGGATTTTTGCAATTTGTTGAATATTTTCTAAATTTCTAAAATTAACTGGTAGGGCCTTGGTTAAGTCCCTCAAGATTAAAACTGTTTACGATTTAAACTTTACTATAGTGAGGACTAAGGAAATGTTAGGATTTTTTCTAGCTCCAAAAAGGTCTCAACTTTAGTGTGATAATGGATCTTGCAGAGGATGTGGCTAAGGAGCTCAACCTTAGCACTTATCTACAGCTTACCTTTAGGCCGCAGAGGGTTCTCTGCAATAGATACCAAAAAAACAGGCTGAAACCCTACTACAGTACAGCTTCAGAAGCTGTTGGCAGAGAATGAGCTGGCCCATCCTACTGATGGGGCACCAATCCTGAGAACCATGGGGGAGTGAGTGAGGAAAATGACCTCAATATACCTCAACCGAAGATGGAGGACACTGTCCCTCTACGACCCACTGTGCCATGGGTACCTGCCTCTAGCATGGATGACTCACGTACCTCAAGGTACGTAGAAGTGGCCAGGTCCCTCAGAGGAGGAGAGCCTTCTAGAGGGATTGGCCCCAGGAGGACCAGATACTGGTCATAGAAAGGGAAAGGGCAGATATGGGTTTACCTCCCATAAATGGTGGCAGGTATACTATTCCTAGGGACAGAGATAAAACCTTTGACCCTAAAATCCCCACATGGATTGTTCCTGAATATATCAGAGGTGATGACATCACAAAATGGTTCACGATGTTCAAGAGAGCCTAAATAGTGAGGACCGTCAGCCGGAAATATTGGGGCGCTCTCCTTTGGGAACTGTTCTCTGGTAAATATCAGGATAGGCTCCTTACATTGAACAAGGCAGATGCTGAGCCTTATGACTTCATGAATGGTACCTTAATTGAGGACTTTGGACCCCCAACTGAAGAATGTAGAACCAGGTTCTGAGAGACTCGAAAAACCCAGCCAGTCCTGGGTTGGTTTTGTAGACTTTTCAGTGAACATTGTTATCTTTCAACCAGTTTCAAAAACTTGGCAGCAAGGTAAGAATTAGGATCCCAAAAAGGCATGGTGTCACAACTTTCAGAAGACTGGACCCGGGACTGGAGACTCTGCCTGTCCAAAAAAGAATCCCCCTACTACTACTCCAGGTCACACTGGAATAACACATCTCCAGGTGGGATCCCTAGTTAACCCTGGGCAAAACTGAGTGCTATTCTAGTCTCTGAGAGTGGGGTGGGCTTTGCAAACTTAGCTGTGTGGCTTTCTAATATAGAAAATTACAAACAGCAGCCCTTAATTCATGGGATTAGAATAGATGCCGTACCAGATACAGGTGTTAGTGTCACCTTGGTGACAGAAAAACTGTTTTCTCCAGGACAGTACCTGACTGGACAGACTTATGCAGCCACCAACGCTAACAATGTCACTAAGATACTTCCCTTGGCATTGGTGACCTTAAAATGGGGAAGGTTTACAGGCCTGGAACAGGTAGTTGTCTCTTCTGCAATCCTAGTCGAATGTCTGATAAGGAATTATTTGGAGTCCTCACTTTGGACTGAGGTTGCACTTAAGTCCCATGCAGCCATGCTGAGAATTCCTGAATAAGTGTGCATAAAAATTCTAGCACAGAGCAAGGATCATGGCAATAAAGAGATGTTGGAGCCTGAACAACTGGACTAACCCCCCAAGAGAAAAGGTAAGTAGTCTGGGAAGCCAGGTTTAGAACAGCCAGAAGCTCAGGTCCCCTCTCCTCAGGGAGAAAACCTGTCAGCCACAGAGGGAACTGAGCCCCAAGAACTTGGACCATGCCCTGGATGCCCTTTAGCTGGGCATCTTGGCCAAACCTAGAGTAGGCTTATCAGCTACTTCTGCTGGCCATACATGTCCCAGAAACTGAAGGACTTTTGCAACTCCTGTGCCACCTGCCAAGGCAGATGGCCACCCAAAGGCCCCCTTAATTCCACTTCCAGGGTTCGGGGTACCCTCTGAAAGGGTTGGAATGAACATTGTTGGTCCCTTTGACCCTCCAACTGCATCCAGAAACCTGTTTATGTTTGTAGTATTGGATCATGCTTCCAGGTATCCTGAGGAAATCCCCTGTAGTACTACAACTGCTCCAACAGTGGCTAAGTCCCTTATTGGTCTCTTTATCAGGGTAGGGTTTCCTAAGGAGGGGGTGTCAGACAGAGGTACAAACTCCATGCCTAGCTACCTGAAACACAGGTGAACTGAGTGTAGAGTGAATTATAAGTTCACTACCCTACCACCCACAAACTAATGGCCCAGTTGAGAGATGCAACAAGAACATTAAAGAAATGATCATGGGACTTCCTGAAAAACTGGAGATGTGATGTCCTTTTGCCATGCCTGCTTTGCTCTTACAGAGAAGTGCCACACAAAGGAGTAGGTTTTTCCTCCATTTATCTTCTGTTTAGCCCTCCTGTGAGGGATCACTTTGTCTGGATAAGGAAGGTTGGGAGAGACCTCTCCACAAGCCTAAACAAGATATTGTGGACTATATACTAGGCCTACAGTCCAGAATGGGAGAGCACAAGAAAAAGGCCTCCCATCCTGAAGTCGCACAGGAAGTATCTCCGTTTTACAGTGGGATTGCAACATTATCAGTTTGCGGTCCTTCCGTTTGGTCTGACTACCACACCTTGAGTTTTCACCAAGGTGATGGCAGTAATGGAGCAGTCGTTCCAGTCCTGAAGGTTCTTTGCCTGCTTGGTCTGTTTGCTTCCTGCATTCTGTTGGTCAACCATGCATGCTGGCACATGAGGGTGCTCCAGTGGTGCCTCTGCAGGCAGTGGTATCAGCACAAGGGAGATCTCAGGGAGTCTGTGAGGATATCCAGAGAATCTGCAGCGGATCAGTCTTGGTGGAGTGTGGAAGGCAATCTGTCAAAAGGAAAGCTCTTCCATCTACCTCCATCGGTGGCCACAGTGATAATGGATACATCCACCTTAAGGTGGGGTGCTCATCTGCGGGATCTGGAGATCAAGGGTCTTTGGTCTCTGGAGGAAAGGTTGCTTCACATCAACCTTCTAGAGTTGCGGGCTATACGTTTGGCACTCATGGCCTTCCTTCCTTCCCTTCGCGGTCAGTCGGTGCAAGTCCTGATGAACAACACTACCGAGATGTGGTGCGTCAACAAGCAAGGAGGAGTGAGGTCACATTGTCTCTGCAGAGAGGCTCTGCGTCTCTGGTCATGGATTGTGTGGTAAAATACCGACTCTTAAGGGCCTGTGGCACTCTTAGGTAGGAGTGTCAGCTACATATGGATTTACCGATTCGGTAATTATACCGATTCTGTATTTTACTGAATCGGTATATTTACCGAATCGGTAAAATTACCGAATCGGTAAAATTACTGATTCGGTTGGCCCCCTACATCTGAAAAGCCTAATACCGGTCGGAAACGGACGAAATCGGCCGTTTCCGACCGGTATTAGGGCTCCTACATCTGGCCCTAAGAAAGATCATTACAATTAGTACTGACATTTTTTATATAAACGTTGCTCAAGGTATATTGTGCAAAGAAATTGCTTAACACTCTAAGAGAAGCCTGAAGGCTGCTCTCCACAGCTACCACTTAGAGAGGTTTCTAAGGTTATCTGAGACCACTAAAACCACCATAAGGGTTGTCTGGAATAGTGCAAGGTGCTTCACTTAAGTGTGCACCATATAATAAGCCAGCCTCCTACAGGTGTCACCTAAATACTCAATGTGGGGTGTTAAGGTAAGTACTGGGTAGTAGCCAATGGGCTGCCTACCAGTAGGGTGATTGCACCCTCTATATGACCACTTCCTGAGGGAAGTGGCATAACCATGACCCTAATAGGCTAATACTCTCTGTTAGATTTAGGGGTCTCTAGTTGGCACAGATAGGTACTTGTGACAAATAGGGACCCTCTCCTCTAGTCAGGGTAAGGGGATTACACTCCTAAAATAACCCCTGCTCTCCCTCTAGGTTGCGTGGCACGAGCAGCCAGGCTTTACTTCAGAGGTGTTTTAAGTTAAGCAGTTGTGACCACATACCATAACCCAGTGACAACCCTAATGTAATGTAATGTAAGAGATACTTCTATAGCGCTGCTTTCACTCCAAGGAGTATCTTGGCGCTCACCCAACCCAGATGGAAGAGTTGGAGGGAAAAAGGATGACTTACACTCTACACCACAAATTACACCAACGCCCTACATGCCGCATCAGACAAAGAAAAGATCCAGGTTTTTTAGTGCCTTCCTGAAAGAAGGACACCACTACAAATGAATTTTAGAAGGAGTGAGCGACCCGAAATACCCTTGAGGGCTTGGGTAGTAAAGTTGAAAAGGTAAGTTTGCCTTCAAGGGAATTTATTTAATCTATATTTTGTTTAGTTAAAGTTGTTTTTGAAAAGGACCAGTCACTTGTCCTTGGAGTGAATATATCAACAATTTTCTAGTTTAAAAAGAGCATTGCATCAACATATAACATGTAAACATATAAACAAAGACACAAGGTGTATACGAAAAAATATATCTTTATCAAATAGCTCAGTCAAAGAAATCAGCTACATATACAGATCAATAAGCAAATAAAAATTAGGACTGTAGGTACACATATAAGTAAATTACAAAGTGACACAACAGAACCTAAAAAGACACCTATCCCAAATCACATTGAGTAAAACAAAAGAGAGGGATAAGGTGTATAGTCGACGTTTCGGTTTCTCAGGCGTTAGTTTGCTGAAACCATCCTCAGGACTGTTATTAAATTGTGGTCTGTATAGAGATTGTTATCTGTAAATCAAAGAATAATTCACAGTTACAATATTAAACTAAATATTAACGTTACACCCTGGTGAAAAAGACATTTGAGACAATTGACTACAGGAAAGACACACTATGTACCACAAAGGCATTATACAAATTCACAATCTATTTACATGAAATCACTGTCAATTCAAAGTACATTTGCTTAAATGCAAGAGACTTTACGGTTGTTCCATACAGGTTAATCTGAATTAAACAAAATTGTTCACAGTGTTTTCTATTAGAAACATACCAAATTATATTGGAGACCTTATGTGTGAGGTCAACACGAATGTAAGATTGCTTCAAATTCAACAAACAAGCTTCTATATCATGACGATTTGTTGTTTCATATCAGATAGCTATCATGTGAATCTATTGTTTCATATCAGATAGTCAGGATACTGCTAGTTTGATCATTACAACATCAGTGATTATAACCGTCAAATAATTACATGGCATAAACCGTTGGTAATGGTTCAAACTTCCTGTTCCTTTCTAAACGACATTCACTGACTAGTCAAAGATGGCCGCCGAGTATAGTCCTATCTTTATTTCCAAACAATTCGTTCATAAACAGGAGAGCGGTCAGTAACCACTCGTGGGTCCGTACAGACGAGACGTGCCTCTACTCTACTCTGTCCGAGTACTAGGTAAGAATCGTGGAATTGATGCCACATTTCATTTTAGCTCAGGACTCAGCTTCCCCATGTAATTCTGACGTCTCATCATTGCGCAGAATGCGTAATTAATCCTAAATGCACCGTCTTGTCAATAGCATTGCGTTTGATAATTACGTTCCCTTCGACTATTCTGGCACATATTGCTTAGCCTCTCCTGTAGCGTCTTTTACTTTTATAAGCGCCAAATGACCTTTTACAATCACCTAAACTGCCGGTGTACACATTCCTGCACATCAATAATGTGCTTAGAACGACCCCGTCTTGGCCGCGTTTAACATTCAGAGCGGTGTTTTGACCAAAATGATTAGCTTGTGGCAAGCCCTCACGACAGCGTGCGCTGTGGCGCTCGGAACTTCGGGTGTATCCCGGCCTCATAGACATGTTGCATTGGTTAACGCTGTGTCACCAGTCTATGCGAGACTCGCATTCCTGATACATATGTATTTTTCTTTTTTACCTGCGATAGGTGGCGCAGGATTAATAACTGCTCTACATATTACCGACTTCAGTTCGTATTTGCTTGAGTTTGATATCTTTGATTGACAAGATTCAACTTTACACATACGGGGTAAGACTTACCTTTGAATACCATATGGCTAGCAGACCAAGATATAGACAAAATCTAGTAAATATTGATTATTACATTCTGCAGATTTTCTATTTCCGTCATATATATTTGAATTCTATGAGGAATATCTATGAGGAATATCTCATCGACAGTTTGAATCATCACGTGCAGCCTTCCATCTCATAAGTAATAGGTATGTGTTTATTCAAGAAATATTTTTACCTATGTCGACCCTATAGACACAGACCCTAAATTCTGGACCTTTATGTTTCAATCAGATTCGAAAAGACAGCTTGATTCACAGTCATCCATGGGATGCAGTCACTATATTTGATAAACAGGTACTCACCCCCTTTTTAAAAAAGATAGCTCTAAATTCAGATTTGTCCTATGTGGTCTCATATAACATCCGTGTCAAAAAAACATGCTAAAAAACATGCTACGGCAACAGGTCATCCCCCCTGGGGTTTGAACCATTACCAACGGTTTATGCCATGTAATTATTTGACGGTTATAATCATTGATGTTGTAATGATCAAACTAGCAGTATCCTGGCTATCTGATATGAAACAATAGATTCACATGATAGCTATCTGATATGAAACAACAGATCGTCATGATATAGAAGCTTGTTTGTTGAATTTGAAGCAATCTTACATTCGTGTTGACCTCACACATAAGGTCTCCAATATAATTTGGTATGTTTCTAATAGAAAACACTGTGAACAATTTTGTTTAATTCAGATTAACCTGTATGGAACAACCGTAAAGTCTCTTGCATTTAAGCAAATGTACTTTGAATTGACAGTAAAATGTAAATGTAAATGTAAGGTGTTTTGTAGCGCGCTCAATTACTACCGGAGTATCCTGGCGCGAATGACCGCTGGGGAACCCGTCCTGGCTTTCCCTGTGAGATGGTCCCATGCTGGGTATCTCCAAGGTGAAGCCAGGCATCCCCGGCGTCTGTGGGGGGCCGTTGTAGCGATGAGGCAAGCTTAATGCCCAGAGTTACCGAGTGTGATCACTGCCCAAAGTGGGCACCGAGGCGAGAATTATCAGTCCGCTGACCCTGGTCCTCGACCCTGCCGCGTCGGGAATTGAACCCTGGTCCCGGGCCGTTCTCAGCCTCCGGGTCTGCCGCCTCTAACCAGTGAGCCACACCTCGCTACAGTGATTTCATGTAAATAGATTGTGAATTTGTATAATGCCTTTGTGGTACATAGTGTGTCTTTCCTGTAGTCAATTGTCTCAAATGTCTTTTTCACCAGGGTGTAACGTTAATATTTAGTTTAATATTGTAACTGTGAATTATTCTTTGATTTACAGATAACAATCTCTATACAGACCACAATTTAATAACAGTCCTGAGGATGGTTTCAGCAAACTAACGCCTGAGAAACCGAAACGTCGACTATACACCTTATCCCTCTCTTTTGTTTTACTCAATGTGATTTGGGATAGGTGTCTTTTTAGGTTCTGTTGTGTCACTTTGTAATTTACTTATATGTGTACCTACAGTCCTAATTTTTATTTGCTTATTGATCTGTATATGTAGCTGATTTCTTTGACTGAGCTATTTGATAAAGATATATTTTTTCGTATACACCTTGTGTCTTTGTTTATATGTTTACATGTTATATGTTGATGCAATGCTCTTTTTAAACTAGAAAATTGTTGATATATTCACTCCAAGGACAAGTGACTGGTCCTTTTCAAAAACAACTTTAACTAAACAAAATATAGATTAAATAAATTCCCTTGAAGGCAAACTTACATTTTCAACCACTACAAATGGACACCACTACAAATGGACACCACACAGGTTTTATATAAAAAATAGGTAGACTTTATATAGAGTTACCACAAGACCATAAATGACAAAAATACACACTATGATTACTTTAAGATGGTAGATTTAAGCTTAGTTCAGTTCAGTTCTTAGATGCGACACTCTGCTTCAATGTACCTTAAGTTTCGTTGCGCTTCCACGGCAAGCAATGTTCCAGCGATGGGAAATGTTGCAAAGTTCAGGTGCAAAGAAATAAAGACGTGAAGATCTTCCAGATGCAGCACGCTTCTCGGAGATGGGAGAAGCTCTCGGTTCGCGGCGAGGACTGTAGCAGCGACACACTTACAATGCAACAGCAACAGCTCCAGCGGCGATGCTCTTCTCCCACGATGCGTGAAGCTTCCGCTGGATGCGACAGCTACAGCGGCGGCATCTAAGATACGACGGCAGCAGCTCCCATGGCGGCGCGCTTCTCGGGGAGGCGAGGTGCTCTTGGTCAATGCGATGCAATGCGACAGTTCCAGCGGCGACACCCTCCTTCTCAAGAGTTGCAACGGCAGGCACATCGACGGCGACACGCTCCGACCTCGTTGCGAGATTCTTCTCCAGATGCGGTGCAGTGTGACAACTTCAGCGGCGACACCCTCCTTCTTCGGAGTTGTGATGACAGCAGCAGCAGCGGTGACATGCTTCCTCTTCGTTGCGGCATGCTTCTCTTCGATGCGGGGCAGTGCGACAGTTTCAGCGTCGACACCCTCTTTCTCCGGAGTTGCAACACGCTTCTTCTCGTTGCGTTGCGCATCCAGCTTCTTGCGACACACAGTTCCTCAGAAGGCCCAAAACAACAGCAGGAACTTCCACAAGAACTCTGGGGAGCTGGGGGTTGAAGTCTGTTGTTCCTGAGACTTCAACAGGAGGCAAGTTCATTTCTAAGCCCTTGGAGATCCTTCACAAGTTAAAAGCAAAGTACACAAAGTTCCTTTCTCCTTCCTTTGGCAGTAAGGCAACCACTGCAGGCCAATCCCCCCAGGTGGAACTTCAGCTTGGGAATAGTCTCTCCTCAGTTTCTTCAGGTTCCTCTCCTCAGTAAAGGTTTCTTCTTGTAGTCCAAAGTGATCTAATTTCTTGAGAGCAGGGTCCCAATACTTATACCCCAAAATCCTTTGTTCTCTGAGGGGAGAGGGGCCTTTGCCCAGTCCAACTCAGTTCTGAAGCACTTTGTTTACCAGACTTCTCCTTTCCTTTCACAGTGCAGGGCATGCACATCAGACGCCCCACAGGAGGTGGAGCCAGAATTGTGGAAGGCAAGTACAGTCCTGGAGCACTTTGTTTACAGGACTCCTTCTCTTCTTTCAGTGTGCAGGGCAGAGACATCAGCCGCTCTCCAGGGGGTGGAGCCAGCATTGTGGAAAGCAGGCACAGCCCTATTCAGAGTTCGGGTGCAACTCCTCCCTCCCATCTAGATGCAGATCTCTCTATTCATCAATGGGTGACTCAGCCTGTCTCCTGGAATTCCCCAGCCCTGTCACTCACAAAACCAGACATAGGAACATACAAACTAGCAGAGGCAGGTTTGAATGGTTAGACAAGCAAATACCTACTTTCTAAAAGTGGTATTTGCAAGCACAGAATATTAAAATAAACTTCACTAAAAGATGTATTTTATTATTTCGAGTTCAGGCATACTAAATTCGAATTTCTACCATGTTCTCTGAGCCTGTTAGGATTATAAAATGGAATAACTCTAATAGCCCATTCTGGCCTATGGAGAACAGGTAGCCTTGCAGTAGTGAAAAACGAAAATGGCTGTTATTCACTATTAGGACATGCCACACACATCAGGTTTTGTCCTACCTTATACTTACAATGCACCCTGCCCTTGGGCCTACTATAGGAGTGATTGATATGAAGAAGAGGGAAGGTTTAGGGACTGGGAAGTGGGTGCACTTGCCCAGTCAGCATGACAGTAACAGACTGCACGCAGGCTCTGCAATGGCAGACCTTAGACACATTTTACAAGGCTGCTTCTGTGGGGGGAGGGGCACAACCAGTGCTGCAGGCCCACCAGCAGCATTTGGATTACACTACCTGGCACACTCAGTGCACTAGACTAGGGTCTGACAAGTAAACCAAATAGCCAAACATGGAACTACTGATTAATACATCAATTTACAATAGGGAGCACTTTCACTGTGGCACTGTATAGCAGTGGCACAGTGCCCAAAGCATCTAATGCCAGCAAAAACACATGAGGCAACAGCAAAAAATGGAAGGGAGACCCACGCCAATAGTGCCAGGTCTAACACGTGTACCTTCCAGCTGAAAAGTGGGAAGAACTACCCTAACTCCTGTGAGTTCTCTTCACTAAGGCGGAAAAATCTGGACAGACTCTTAGCGTTGGTGTGTTCTGTACCAGGGCGGTGTTCCACCGTAAAGTCCATACCCTGTAGGGAAATGGACCACCTCAACAGCTTTGGATTCTCACCCCTCATCTGCATCTACCATCTGAGGGGTCTATGGTCTGTCTGAACCCAGAAGTGAGTCCCAAATAGGTGTGGTCTTAGATTCTTCAGTGCCCAGACCACAGCAAATGCCTCACGCTCAATAGAACTCCACCACTGTTCCTGTGGAAGTAACCTTCTACTGATAAAGGCTACAGGTTGATCTAGGCCCTCCTCATTCATCTGTGACAAAACAGCCCCCACACCATGCTCTGAAGCATCTGTCCGGACAATGTACTCTCTTGAGAAATTGGGTGCCAGGAGCACGGGTGCCGTGTACATGGCAGCTTTCAGGGCCTCAAAGGCTTTCTGACAGGTGTCAGTCCAAATCACTTTCTTGGGCTGCTTCATGGAAGTCAGCTTTGTCAAGGGTGCAACAATGTTGCCATGTCCCTTGATAAACCTCCTGTAATTCCCTGTGAGTCCTAAAAAGGCTCTCACATCTGTCTGGGTTTTGGGTGGCTCCCAAGCCAGGATGGTTTCAATCTTGGGTTGTAGGGGCGCCATCTGGCCGCTCCCAACTTGGTGTCCCAAGTACACCACTGAACCCTGCCCGATCTGGCACTTACTCACCTTGATCGTAAGACCTGCCTTCCGCAGTGCCATCAACACTTCCCAGAGGTGGCGTCGATGTTCCTCCCAACAGGCACTGAGCACTGCAACATCATCTAGGTAGGCAGCACTGAACTCATCCAGTCCAACCAACACCTGGTTGACCAACTTCTGAAAGGTGGCAGGGGCATTCTTCATCCCAAAGGGCATGACACAGAACTGAAAATGCCCATCTGGTGTGGAGAATGCTGACCTCTCCTTTGCCCCATCTGTCAAGGCGATCTGCCAGTACCCAGACGTCAAGTCAAACGTGCTGAGGTACCCTGCAGCCCCTAGCCGATCAATGAGCTCATCAGCTCTGGGGATGGGGTGCGCGTCAGTCTTCGTGACTGAATTGAGCCCTTTGTAGTCCACACAGAACCGGAGTTCGGGTGTGGCACCTGGCGCTGCAGCCTTCGGGACCAAGACCACTGGGCTGGCCCAAGGACTGCTGGAGGACTCAATCACCCCAAGCGCAAGCATCTTTGAGACCTCCTCTTTGATGCAAGCCCTCACCCTGCAGTTACCCTGTAAGACTTATGCTTCATAGGTAAGCTGTCTCCTGTGTCCACATCATGGACGCACCAATCTGTGACACCAGGAATCAGGGAAACAGGTCAGAAAACTGTCCCAGCAACTTGTGGCAGTCATTCTGTTGCTCAGGGGTCAGTGTGGAAGAGAGGTTCACACAATCCACTGACCCATCTTGCTCTGAGGCTGACAGGAGGTCAGGCAGAGGCTCAGTATCCTCCTCCATCCTAGCATCTGTTGCCAAGAGCATGCCCACTTCAGACCTCTCTAAGTGGGGCTTAAGGCGGTTGACATGTAGGACCCTCAAGGGGTTCCTAGGAGACCGCAAGTCCACCAAGTAGGTAACTGGACTCTTGTGCTCCACAATCTCAAATGGTCCGGTCCACTTATCTTGGAGCACACAGGGCTGTACTGGGGCTATGACCCACACTTTCTGTTCATTTTGAAGCTCTACCAGAGTGACATTCTGGTCATACCAGCACTTCATCTCCTCCTGGCTGACCTTCAGATTCACCTGAGCGAGTTCATTGAAGCGCCTGGTCTGGTTACTGAAGGGCAGCATGTAGCTATATGCATCCTGGGGAGGTTTTCTGGGAGATTGCTCCCAGCCTTCTTTAACCAGACTCAGATGTCCTCTGAACGGGTGTCCATAGAGAAGCTCAAAGGGACTGAACCCTCGAGATTTCTGTGGCCCCTCACGGTATGCAAACAGTAGGCATGGTAAGAGAACATCCCACTTACACCTCATGGGTTCCTCAAGACCCATTTTCATGCCCTTCAGGGTCCAGCTGAACCTTTCAACCAGCCCATTTCCTTTGGGGGTGGTAAGGAGTGGTGAACTTGTAGGTTACCCCACACTCCTGCCATAGGGACTTCATATACTTGGAAATGAAGTTGGTGCCCCGGTCAGACACTACCTCTCGAGGAAATCCCACTCGGGAGAAAATTCCCATCAATGCGCATCCCACCACGGGGGGGTCACTGTCCTCAGAGGTATGGGTACCGGGTGGCATGGTCCACCAAGACCAGGATGAACCTCTTGCCCATGGCTGTCTTGGGGTCCAGTGGCCCCACAATGTCAATCCCCATTCTCTCAAAGGGGGTAGAGACCACAGGAAACAGCTGGAGAGGAGCCTTGTGCTTCCTCCCACTCTTTCCACTTGCCTGGCAGTATCAGAACTCTTGCGCATCTGGGACCAATGAAAGTGGGTGACAAGCCTTTCAATGGTCTTGTCCTGCCCCAAATGTCCTGCTAATGGCACATCATGAGCAAGCACCAGTAGGAAGGATCTGAACTTCTGGGGTACCACCAGCACACGGGCTGACCCAGGTTCAGCAACCTTAGGATCACTATACAGGAGACCATTCTGAGGGATAAAAACCCAATTTCCTCTTATGCAGGCCACATTAAACATGTATACATTATGTAAGCATATACAAAAAATGTATTTGTTGAAATGCTTCACCAAACCCATAGTGCTACCAATGCTACCAATTGCTGGGTATATGGCTTTCTGCCATCCAATAATGCACAAACACGATCTGTTCATATCCCTACCCCTTTCTTATTTGGGAAGTTGTGAAGCGTGGTTTAGACTGTTCTTCATGATGTACACGCACTATACTGTAGACCCCAAGAGGTACTCGGAACAAGACTATGAGATGATTCTAGCTTACATAGAAGTACATCAAGGATTTGACCCCGAGGATAATGATGGGGAAGGGTCATTAGATCCGAGTGCTTGCATGAACCTCTACACGACTCATGAAAATGTTACTTGGTTACTAAGGGCCAGATGTAGGTAATTCATATTTACCGACTCTTAAATACCGAATTTTACCGATTCGGTATTTAAGCGTTGGTAAATATGAAGGGGGGAGATGTAGGTATTACAGATTCTGTAAATACCGAATCGTTAAGATTCGGTATTTACCGAATCTGTAAATACCGATTCGGTATTGCCAAATGATTCCTATGGGCCTTAAAGCCCATAGGAATCAATGGGCAATACCGATTCTGTAATTACAGAATCGGTAAATACCGAATTTTGCAAGGGTACAGGGGGTGTCACTTTGACACCCTCTGGCACCCCGAAAATAGGCATGTGCGCCATGTGGCACACAGACATGCCCTAAGGGCATGTCTGTCTGTCACATGGCTAGGTGTGCATGCACACATGTGCATGCACACCTGAATTCGGTATTTTAACACCCAATTGGATTGGGTGGTAAAATACCGAATTTGTAGGGCCTTTGGGACTCAGAAGAGTCCCACCTACATCTGGGAATTACCGAATCGGTAAAAATACTGATTCAGTATTTTACTGATTCGGTAAATTTACAGAATCTGTAAAATCTGGCCCCCTACATCTCAAGATGCCAAATACCGGTCGGAAACGGCAGAATTCGGCCGTTTCCGACCGGTATTTGCCACCTACATCGGGCCCCAAATGAAATACTTGATTTTGCAGAGTTCAATTTTACCGACTATTTCCAACAATTTAAGGAACAAAATGTTACCAATGATAGAGCTGTTCCCATACCGATACTGAATAGTACCTCTGCATTTTGCATTCAAGGAGCAGGGAATGTCCCAGTAGGAGATAGTTGCTGCAATTACACTTATCGACTGCAGACATTTAGCAGCCCACCTTTGTTAACACCCCCTAACGTATATTTTGTTTGCGGAGAAAATGCCTACACTTGGCTTCCCCACAGCTGGGCTGGCCGTTGCTACTTGTCTTTTCTATATCCCCCGGTCTATATAGCACCTTCCAATTATCACAAGGATCATCGTCTAGAGTAACCAGGGCGGTCTGTTTTTAGGAACCGGAGAGAAATAGATACTACCGACATGGATCAGACAGATACTCCTGAACAGCACTTCATTGACATTGCCAAGGGAATATTTCCCATTTGGGGCCCCATAATCACCAGTAGAGAAGTACGGCGGCTATCCCGAGTAGTGGAAAGGGTAATAAATACCACTGCCAACATACTAACTAATTTAACGATAGAGCTTCAAACTACGAGGCTTGTCTCGCTTCAAAATAGAATGGTTCTAGACGTTATCCTGGCTGATCGAGGAGGAGGCGTGATCAGCAGTTCCTGCTGAGTGTATATTCCTGACTCCGCCCCCCCACTGTTCATTTGGCCATTCAAAAGTTGTATCGGTTGGCATCTGAAGTACACGGAGACACTGGTACCTGGTCCCTGTCCGGTTGGTTTTGGAGTTTATTGACTGCCTGGGGTTGGATAATTCTGATGGTATTAGCCGGAATTGCTGGTATCATATTTACTTGCTGCCTTTGCATTCACTGCGGACCTGCCTTTTGCTCCTATTGTGCCACTAAACTTGCCTCCTCGGTGCCCAACCCTTCCCCAGCAAACACGAAGACCTAGTTAGTTCAACAGGAGATAAAGGACCTTATGATAGATGAGGGGATCTTCGAAGACTGATTTACCTTATAGTTAGCTGCATCATGCTACTTGTCTTTTCTATATCCCCCGGTCTATATAGCACCTTCCAATTATCACAAGGATCATCGTCTAGAGTAACCAGGGCGGTCTGTTTTTAGGAACCGGAGAGAAATAGATACTACCGACATGGATCAGACAGATACTCCTGAACAGCACTTCATTGACATTGCCAAGGGAATATTTCCCATTTGGGGCCCCATAATCACCAGTAGAGAAGTACGGCGGCTATCCCGAGTAGTGGAAAGGGTAATAAATACCACTGCCAACATACTAACTAATTTAACGATAGAGCTTCAAACTACGAGGCTTGTCTCGCTTCAAAATAGAATGGTTCTAGACGTTATCCTGGCTGATCGAGGAGGAGGCGTGATCAGCAGTTCCTGCTGAGTGTATATTCCTGACTCCGCCCCCCCCACTGTTCATTTGGCCATTCAAAAGTTGTTTCGGTTGGCATCTGAAGTACACGGAGACACTGGTACCTGGTCCCTGTCCGGTTGGTTTTGGGGTTTATTGACTGCCTGGGGTTGGATAATTCTGATGGTATTAGCCGGAATTGCTGGTATCATATTTACTTGCTGCCTTTGCATTCACTGCGGACCTGCCTTTTGCTCCTATTGTGCCACTAAACTTGCCTCCTCGGTGCCCAACCCTTCCCCAGCAAACACGAAGACCTAGTTAGTTCAACAGGAGATAAAGGACCTTATGATAGATGAGGGGATCTTCGAAGACTGATTTACCTTATAGTTAGCTGCATCATGCTAAAAGGGTGGTTCTGAGGGATTAAAATCCAATTTCCTCTCATGCAGGCCACATTAAACACGTATACATTACGTGAGCATGATGTATCTATATGTATCTCCATCTTTGTAGAACGTAACGTAATATTACCACTTTGCTTGTCTTGGCCGGTGAGACAGGATATATGCTGATTGAATATACGGTACACACAAGTAGGCCGAAAATCTGAGTCTGACAATCCAAACGGCTTGTCAGCTCCTTTCTGTTGAGTTATAGAGGGCAGCTGAATGCATGCTATTCTTTCCCCATCCTGGTTACAAGGTTGCATCGGGCTCCTTGTTGTGATAATCGCATTCCTGAAACCACAGTGCCGGTACTCCCGAACACGGAGACGAAAGGGAGTTACCCCGCCTGACCTTCCCAGAGATACCTAAACCAAGCTCTAAGCTAATCATGTGTACCATATATGGTCTTTCCTTGAAGCCTCCCAGCCAAGCAGTCTTCTCCGCGCACCTTGAGGGGTGATGATGAGAGAGGCTCCTCTATAGAATATTTTTGTTGTAATACATGATTGAACTTTCTCCTCTGCCAACTGACTGATTATTTGGTATTGGGCTATTGGTAAGTATAGCTCTAAATGTTATTTTATGGTACGTCAATTCTCCCAGTAGATCCAAAGTGATCCTGACTGATCACCGGCTGCCTGGCTTACAGCTTGTTGCTGCAAGCCCTCAAGAGAAGAGTATTCTTTCTGCTCCTTGCAAAATTCTTCCCTGGAGGAACCTCCTTCTTGCTGCCAATGGGCCAGCTCAGGCAGGTCTCCGAGTTCAGCTATCTGTTCCCCGGTAGGCTCCAGGGCATCCCCCTCAGGGTCTACCTCCTCCTGGGCCGTGGGAACTTCAGTGGCCGGTTTCCCGCGCCCTTCGCCACTTTTCTCTTCGTCAGGTTCCTGGGCCTCCCTCTCAGGCTCGAGGTCCTCTTGAGAACTCCTAATGGCTGACATTGACCAGGTGGTCAAGCACGCCCAGTCAGGCAGTCCAACCATCCTCAAGTGAGTTGTTTTCTCCACCTTTTCCCAAGGGGAGCTCTACAAATCATTTCCTAACAAACAGTCAACCGGCATGGCGGGCCTCACAGCTACCTGAAGAGTATCAGAGACCCCCCCCACTCGAAGGGAACCTGAGTCATTGGGCAATGACTCTCTGTGTTGTCGGCGTTAACAACTCAGCAAAATGCATGAGGGACAATCTGCTCTTGAGACACCAGGTGACACCTGACAGCTGTCACACTGGCTCCGGTATCTCTAAGAGCCTCTACCTTTTGGCCATGGACGGTCACTCGCTGCCCATATTTCTTAGTGTTCCTGGGTAGCTGAGCTTCTGAGACCGCCTCACAGTCTCCTAAAGAGACAAGGGTAATCTGTGACGGGCCCCACCCACCTTGGACACCAATCTCCTCCCCCAAGTCTACACTAGCCATCTGCCGGGGCGGAGCACCAGTGGTTGCTTGTTTACCAAACAGGCGGCACCTGGTATCACTCACCTTATGACCCAGGCCGCCACACTTGTAACACTTCAGGGGCCCCTGGGGAACAGGACTACCTGTCGGGCCCCTTGCTTTCTCTCAGGGGGAGACTGGGAACCTTTCACGGGGTTCCCTTGGGGACTACTTTGGGGCCCTTTGCGGAACTCCTTCTGTTTACCCTTGTCCCCCCACTCTTCTGCTGGGGACCCTGCCCACCTTTGGCAGAGTCTCCCATGTGACCCTTGTGGATCCGGGTATTCACCCAGCGGTCCGCCTCCTCAGCAAGCTTCCTGGGGTTAGTCGGCTTGCTATCTATCAGATGCTGGTGCAGCTCTGGAAAACAAGTATAAGACAAGTGCTCCCATGCAATCACATCAAAGAGACCTTGAAAATCATCTACCTTGCTGCCCTTTACCCAACCATCCAATGCTCTTCAAAAGAAAGTGACATATTAAGCCCAAGTACTGTTTTCTAACTTTTTGCATTTCCTGAATCCCTACCTATAGAGCTCAGGTGTCAAACCATATCTAGACATCAATGCATCTTTCATGTGGCTGTATGAATTGTGGACCTCAGAAGGAAGGTCTAACAATGTATTCTGCCCCTCACTAAGGAACATTCCCCACAACCCCGCTCCCCAATCTCTCTCAGGGACCCGGTGGGACGACATGGGTATCTCATAGGCTCTGAACCACTGACCAATATCCTCTTTTTTGTAAAACTCTTTCACCACAACCTTGGGACTATACACTCTACTTTCTGTATGTACTAATGGCACGCTGCCTCCAGAGGGAGTAACTTCTAAACTTGTGGTTTCAAACTCCAACTCCCTCAAAACTTTTTCATGCTCAAACTGCATTTTCTTTTCCTCAAGATCTAATCTCCTATTTTCTATTTCCAGTTGCCTATTCACCTTGAACTTGGTCAATTCCATTTTGTGCCTTCTTGATCTCTCTCTGTTTTCTAACTCTTCTTGAGACAGACTTTTGTTAGAGCCAATGCTACCTGCACAGGAAGGTACCTTCCTTCCTCTTGAGCCCACTGGCTCTTCCTGTTGTACTTTTGCATTATCATCCTCCTCAATCACAGGAGTTTTCCTTGCTTCTACCAGACCCTCAGCGCCTTGCATAACTCTTACTTCACTTTAAATCCAGAAGTGGAAACATTGAATTTCTTGCAAAAGTACTTCAGCTGCTTTACTGTGTAGCATTCCAGCCTCACTTCTTCCCATTCGCAATTAAGGGAGACTACAGATTCTGCTCTCTCTACTGAATCAGGCATCCTTCAAAAATAGGCAATCCAGGGGGCGTGGCTATGAGCCGACCGAGATGGCGGCGTAGTGCGAGAGCTCCGAGGCCGAAACAGCTCTAACTTCATGAATCCGTCTGTCCATCCGGCTTATTTCGCCTTCTGAAGCCTGACCGGAGTGCCGAGACGGGGGGCGCACCGACCGTCCCAGTTCCGGGCAAAATCGAGCGACGCCAGCCGGAGATAGATCGAAGAGGCGGGACGGGCCCTGCCGCGTATCCGGACACCGCCCTGCCGCAGCACTGCGAGCCGACCGGAAGTACCCTGTGGTCGGGGTGCTACACCGGAAGGTCCCGCTGGTCGACTGCGGACCGTGTTGAAGATCGACTCGAGTGAGAGCGGAGGTGGGCCTGTTCTCGGACAATCGCTTGCCCAGCGGTGCCATTGCACCTGAGTGTGAGGGATCCGTACTGGTAAAGGAAGAGACCAGGGCGTAATTAGCTAACCGCTGGAAGTCTGAAACTGCACCCGGCTGGGCCCACAGTGATCGGTAAGACTGAGTAATAGTAACACCTGGACAATCAGTACTGGCGGGCGATCAGGGGAGTGGAGACCGGTGAATTTGATACTGGGACAGCAGAGGAGCCAATACTGCAACACTTCCTCCTCACGTCCGCCATCACCCTGTTTTCCTTGGTGACATACGAGGGGCCCTGAAAGACGACGCCATTTTGGACATCGCTTCCCCACAGCCTAGAACCACGGTGCTGTCGACACGCTGCGTGACGAAGCCACAGGAGCAAACAGTGAAAAAGACTGCCGATAGAAATGGCGGGAAGGGGACCCAGACACACTACGGCGCAATCGAAACTAGAGAAGTACGCCTTTGAGAAAGCTGCCGTGCAACATCCGGAGGGCCGCCCGTCCACGGGAAAAAGCCCAGAGGGAGATGGCTCCAAAAAAGTGACACTAGAGGATCTAATGAAGACGCTCTCCAGCGTTCAGACAACGGTGGGGTCTATTGCAACGGACGTTGACCTACAGGCTGATCTCCAAAAGATGGCGGAGCGTGTGGCGCAGGTGGAAGTCGTTACCAAATCCTTAGTGGAAGACACCTCGGAACTGCAGCTCACTACGGAGCGACTGGAGGCAGTCGCCAGAAAACTGCAGGAACGACTAGATGATCAGGAAGGACGCTCACGGAGGAATAACGTCCGAATTCTAGGCATTCCGGAATCGGAAGGCAAGCAAACGATGGATCTATATGTGGAGGACTTAATTAAAACGAAACTGCAACCGAAGGGCCTCTCCCACTTCTTCTCTGTTGAGCGAGCACATAGAGTTCCTGGGGGTGCGCCGAAGCCGGGGGCACCGCCGCAACCAGTGCTGGCCAGACTTTTTAACTTCCATGATCGAGATGCCATACTCCAACATTCAGGATCTCTGCACCTATTAAAATACTGAACTTCACCGTTGCCTTCTTTCCAGACTATACGGCTGAGGTGGTCCGGCGCCGGAAAACCTTCACCGATATAAAAAAAGCTTTGCGGGCCAAAGAGTTACCCTACTCCATGCTTTTTCCGGCAAGACTGAGAGTCGTGGACAATCACAAGGCATGGTTCTTCGACACCCCGGAGGCGACAAGAGACTGTTTGGATGATTGGAGACGCACTGAGGCCCAGCGACGAGCTGGTAGGGGTCAACGCGACCAAAAGACAACTGCTCAGACGGATCACCAGGCATCACAAAGACATAGTCAGGACCTATTTGCTGAATCGGGCCTGGAGGAGGGTGAGCCTCAGGAGGAGTGAGCGCCGGACCTCGAGACCCTTGATCAAACTTTATACGGCAAACTGACTGTGTAACCCTTGGTATTCACTCTGTGTCAGGTGGACGAGGCCACACGGAGCTGGTTGTAAGGTCACAGAGCTACTTACCCCTTGCAAGCAAGTACAATGGGTTGGGTTGAGACTATGCGCTCTGCTAAGTTGGGGTGGCGGGCGGTTTCAGGCCCGTGCAGCAGGGAGGCAGGGAGGGGGGAGGGAGGGGGATGTTTGAATGTTTTTGTTCTTGTAATTTGCGACAAAACACGATATGTTCTACACAATACGATGGAGACTGGCTTATTGGTAACAGTGCGCGGTGAGGCCCATCCCCTATTGGACTGCACACAACCACACACGCACCTGAATGGCAGCACAAGTGATGGATACACCTGACAATCCTACACCGCATCCCTTTTACACATCGACCTTATCAGTGATGACATGGAACGTCAGGGGACTGGGAGACAGGGTGAAGAGAGGCCCAGTCCTACAATATCTGAAGCGCTGCAAGCCAGCAATACTTCTATTGCAGGAAACACACCTTGTTGGCTCGGCCTCGAAGGCGATGGATAGATGGGGATATAGGTTCATTGCGCATGCAGATTTCTCCTCCGGCTCTAGAGGGACGGGCATACTTATTCGAAAGAACTTTCAAATGGTGTGTCAACAGACAAAAATAGACAATCAGGGACACTTTGCAGCAGCGACGATACTATTTGAGGGCCAACTGTACAACTTTGTGTCCGTGTACGTCCCTCCCGGGCTGCATGCCACAGCCCACATGGCCCTTGCTACCTTTGCCGGCAGCGACGCTAGTGATAGGGGGCGACTTTAATGACGTTCTAGATCATGAGATGGATAGACACCCACATACTACAGCGGCACGGGGAGGCGGGCGACTTGCTGGATTATTAGATGCCTTGGGACTGACGGACTGCTGGCGCCATAAACATCCCCACGACAAGCAATATACTTATTATTCAGCGACACATCACTGTTTATCACGTATAGATTACATTTTAATGTCCGGAGACGGACTGCATGGCATTGAGGAGGTAGACATCCGCCCCTGGGGAATCTCGGATCACTCTCCGCTGCGACTCACATTCACGACTCATCGCTCCCGTAGAAACCGCGTTTTTCCTATCCACGCGGGTTATCTACAGAGCTCCCCTTTGAGGAAATCCCTTTCCAACACTGCTAAACACTACTTTCAGGAGAATTTGGGAACCGTGGGCTCCCATAGTACCCTATGGGAGGTATATAAAACTGTCATACATGGGCAGGCAATTGCATCCATAGCCGCTCATAGGCGGACTCAGAATCAAGAACTTAGCACCCTTGAGTGTGCTCTTAAAGATGCTATCTCTGATCACGAGACCCACCCGTCCCCAGGAGCCGCTCAAACAGTCCGGCTGGGGCAGGTTGAATGGAGGGCGTATCAAAGGGAAATGGTGCAGACTACAATTCAGGCCTCCCGTCATAGGGTGTATGAGCTGGGTGTTAAAGCCGGAAAGATGCTGGCTTGGCTCGACAAAAAAGAAAAATCAGGCAGGGTCATTGCACAACTGGCATTACCTGAAGGAAATTTGACCTCGGACCCTGGAGCTATAGTCGAACAGCTGGCTGATCACTTTGAGACAATTTATGCCCCCCAGGCGACATACACGACGAATGAAGCCTATGATTATATTAAGGATTTGACAATCCCCTGCCTCTCACCTGAGGCGGCACTTTTGCTGGAGGCGGACATCACTGTGGAGGAGGTGCGGGAAGCCACCGACGCGCTGGGGTCCGGCAAGGCTCTGGGACCCAACGGACTCCCAGTGGAACTGTATAAGTGAACAGCTTCCATAACGGCCCCCCATTTACTCAGAATGTTCGTAGACAGCCTAAAAGTAGGAGAACTCCCTAAAGATCAACGCCTGGACACGATTATCCCGATCCATAAACCTGGTAAAGCTCCGGAAGCATGCAACTCTTACCGTCCCATCTCCTTGCTAAACGCCGAGCCAAAGATCCTTGCCAAACTACTATCACAGCGTTTGGCCCCCCCACCTTGCCGCCTTGGTACACCTGGACCAGTCTGGCTTTATGCCAAATCGTAACACCTCTCATAACCTGCGCCGTCTACAGGCGGTGCTAGCTCGTCTGGAATACATACAGGAGCCGGCAGTACTTCTCTCCCTTGACGCCACTATGGCGTTTGACCCAGTGGAATGGCCTTATCTATTCGCGGTGCTTCGTCACATGGGCTTTGGCCCCAAGTTCTGTGCGTGGGTCCGCCTGCTCTATACCGGGCCTCTGGCCCAGATAGCAGCTAATAGTTACATCTCCAGGGACTTCCTGCTTGGACGCAATGGACAAAGGATCCCCAGTCCTTTGTCCATTGCCACGCACCCTGTGCAGTAACTCCCTTCTTCACGAGGGTGATGTTCACTCGGCGTATTGATTCCCAGTTACGAACAACCACAGACTCCGTTTCCCGAAGGCTTTTAGTAAGTAGCTCCCAGGCTGTTTTAATTCCCCGGCCCAATATGGGAAATGCGCTTTAAACCATTACCTGTCAGTTTCCGCTTTTTCACAGCTGTTCGCGGCAGCTTGATTCCCGCCCCGCCGCCCGGAATTCTCCGCGGCCCGGCAGTCCCCAAAAGAGCACAGTTTCGGTGCAGGTAGGAGACGTCCTGCTTTTGATACATGTATTTGTCACACTGCCTCCATCGTGCAAAGCGGTATACATCATTTGTTTGCTTTGCCCCCCAGCCTTCTGCAATTAGAGATAACGACTATGTGAGTCCTCTATGAACTACACACTTCGCCCGGGGCGCTTCGGATCCTGGCATCTTTGATACCGTTCACAGGTATTTGGCTAACTCTATGCTATCCCCCTCTTGTGCCAGCCTTGACCTTATACACCATCAGTACTGATTGCCGTCACCCTTGCTCTTGCAGAACACTTACCTGAGGCTATATCTACTTCTCCCCACGCAATTCCTGTGTCGGCTGAGAAGGTAAATCTTCTTACTTATGGGTAGAGAAACAGAGAGTAATTTCTTCAAAAGCACTATATACACAGTTTCTGACACCACTCGCAATTTTCCTTTTAGGCACACTTTCATCCAGTCCCCATCCTGAGGAGAACCTAGACTCATCAAGGTTCGAAACGCGTTGACTCCCAGTCTGTGTCAAGAACAAAGGGTGCAGTTAGGGACTAATTCAGACCACTTATGCGGGCCCTTTCTGACAATTCTATAAAGCTCTACCCACAGGTGTTGTGAGACAGGCAGGCAAATCCATTCCTGATCCGCCTGTTTTCTGGTTTTCTAGTTAAAGGACTGGCTTTCTTCACGCATAAATTGTAAAAAAAACTGTATATGTTGCAACTATTGTGTTATGTAATTTGTTTGAAGCATAGTAGTTGGTGTCTCTGAAATTCTGAATGTTTTCCTTAATTGTTAGTATTCTTGTATATATTGTACATATTCTTCCATGTTTTTGCACTAACTGTTTTGATAGAATGTTTCTTTGATGTCATGTGTTCTGATGAAATAATGCATATTCATTCCTAAAATACAATAAATTTGTTTGGAAATATACAACCACTGGCTACGCAGTACGGTTTGGCTGTGTGGTCTACTAATTTGCTTTAAATTATCCTAATCAGCCACTTTGTTCTGTTTTTCGATTATTGAGGTCCAGGCTGATTAGGAGTAGGACCCCCACTTTCATTTGCGCACAGTCTGGACGTGGGACGAGGCAGGGCTGCCCGTTGTCCCCCTTGTTGTTAACGCTAGTCCTTGAGCCCTTGGCGATTTGGGTTCGGTGGGAACCATCCATCAAAGGTATCAGATGGTCTCCGTCGTGGGAGGATCGGATATCTCTCTATGCGGATGACATCCTTCTTTATTTGACTTCCCTTAAAAAAATCGATCCTAGAATTACTCAATGTTTGCGAGAAGTTCGGGGGAGTCTCGGGATATAGAATTAACTGGACTAAATCAGTCTTATACGTCCTTGCTGGTTGCCCGCCCCCCACTCCCGGTTGACTGTCCATTGCGTTACACTGAAACCCCCTTCAAATATCTGGGAATCCACGTTTCGTCCAACCCAGACGAGTTTCACGCACTAAATCTGGAACCCCCAGTGGAACGATTCAATCGAGTCGTGAAGGTGTGGCGATCCCTCCCTCTCACCCTCCTGGGCAAAGCCGCGTTGTTCAAAATGATGACATTGTCCCGGTTTCTTTACCTCCTTGAGAACACACCGTTCCCGGTCCCCCCCTCCTACTTCAAAGCCATCGCAGCAGCAGTCTCTACTTTGCTGTGGGACGGGAAACCGGCGAGGATTGCACAATGCAAACTGGTGAAAGACTGGTATGATGGGGGCATAGCGCTCCCTAATATTGAACTGTATTACTGGGCTGCCCATCTTAAGCAAATCAATTATTGGCTGCACGCCCCACAGACGGAACCCGCCTTTATGGCAGACAGGCAGAGTATTGAATCCAGGGGATTGTTAAGAAACCTATATAGTCATAGCGCCCCAACCGACCTTGTGGGTCCGACCCATCAGACGGTTCAGCTTTGGTACAAGGCACATAGACATCTTCAGTGCGCGAACATTGTTACACAAATGACAACCCTATGGGACTCGCACAGGCTGGGCTTCATGGGCAATAGTAAAGGGTTTCAGGCGTGGGACTCCATAGGTATATCAGTGGTGGGGGACCACTGGAAAAAGAACAATATAGTGGATTTCTCATATCTACAAACCAAACACGATATGGCACAGTCAGAGTACTATAGATTCATACAGATACGGCATGCGCTTCTGTCAGCCGTCCCGGTGGGAACGAAACTGCAGGAGTCCACCCCTCTAGATGACAGGCTGCTGACAGAACATATGTCCCACAAGGCGACGTCCTACACATACCGGAAACTGGTCAACAACCTCCCTGACATGCTGACCAAACTACGTTTGACTTGGGTGGGTGATATTGGTGAACTTGATGACTCGGAATGGCAGGAGGCTCTCTCGTCGCCCCGTGAAACTGCAATTCCTTCCAGACTTAAGCTGGTTCAGTTAAAAGTGCTGCACCGCACATACTACACCAGGACGGTCCTTTACAGAATAGGGAGAACCTCTCACGAATATTGCCTCCGTGACTGCGGAGAAAGAGGAACGTTCTTCCATACTATTTGGGACTGTAACCGGGTGGCCACGTACTGGGCAGTAGTAATGCGAACCATTTCCCAGACCATAACTGTTTCCCTGATGCCCAACCCACGTTGCTGCCTGTTGAACATCTGGGACGCAGAGGACCTGACCCATCGTCAGCAGGACTGGGCCATGCTGGGAATGTTGGTGGCAAAACGTAACGTTGCGAGACTGTGGGGTTCTCACGTGCTGCCCACATTGCGAGACTGGTGTAAGGACATGGATGAAGCAATGGTGGCGGAGAAAGCAGTCTTTATTCATCGGGGGTGCCCTGCAAAGTGGGGACAAATCTGGGGGGCCTGGAACAAATTTAGAGGGGACATATGCGAGCCTCCACGAGTTGACCCAGATGAGTGTCTTTCGGATTAGGAGCTGGTTCTGAGTTATATGTGTGTTGAAGGGTGACTCTCCTGCTGTGATAAACTCCGACCTACTGATTATTTGCCACCATATTGTGGGGGTGGGTCAGAGGTTGCACTGCCAATGTTCGCTACGTTGTTTACTGGAACAATGTTTTGTCGCTAGTGAAGAATTGAACGTTATTGATTTGTTTTTAATTTAACGCAAAGTTTTGTTACAGGGTTCAAGCAAAAATCATAGACCTAAGCCATATCGTATATTTGTATCGTCTGCATTATGGTACAGCATATTCCCATTCGAAGCCGGACCCCCGGGTTATCGGCTAAACGGCTGTATTATCCTGACAATAATACCAAGACTGAATTGCTATCGCGGCCGGCCCGGGAGGTTGTAGGCCCTACATTTGTCATACTGAAAATGTACAATAAAGGTCTTTAAAAAAAAAAATAGGCAATCCAAACATTCAAAAAGGAATCTTCCCAAAAGTATGTGGTATCGTTATGGTCTGCACTCACTAAGTAGTGTTCACCAGTCACTGTACATGAGTCACAAATGCAAATTCGGAATCCTTTCCGCTGCTTCCAATGTTAGATTTGGAGGTCTCTAGTTGGCACAGGTAGGTACTTGTGACAAATAGGGACCCTCTCCTCTAGTCAGAGTAAGGGGGATTACACTTCTAAAATAACCCCTGCTCTCCCTCTAGGTTGCGTGGCGTGAGCAGCAAGGCTTTACTTCAGAGGCGTTGTAAGTTAAGCAGTTGTGACCACATACAGTAACCCAGTGACAACACTACAAATGGACACCACACAGATTTTATATAAAAAATAAGTAGACTTTATATAGAGTTACAAGACCATAAACAACAAAAATACACACAATGATTACTTTAAGATGGTAGATTTAAGCTTAGTACAGTTCAGTTCTTAGATGCGACACTCTGCGTCAATGTACCTTAAGTTGCATTGCGCTTCCACGACAAGCAATGTCGCAGCAATGGGGAATGCGGCAAAGTTCAGGTGCAAAGAAATAAAGACGTGAAGATCCTCCAGATGCGGCACGCTTCTCGGGATGCGAGAAGCTCTCGGTTCCATGCGTGGACTACAGCGGCTACACCCTTACGATGCAACGGCAATAGCTCCAGCGGCGATGCTCCCACGATGCGTGATCCTTTAGCTGGATGCGACAACTACAGCGGCGACATCCAAGGTTTGACGGTAGCAGCTCCGACTGCGGCGCGCTTCTCGGGGAGGCGAGGTGCTCTTGGTCGATACGGTGCAATGCGACAGTTCCAGCCGCGACACCATCCTTCTCTGGAGTTGCGATGGCAGGCACAGCCAAGGCGACACGTTCCGACCTCGTTGCGAGATTCTTCTCCTGATGCGGTGCAGTGCGACCGCTCCAGCGGCGACACCCTCCTTCTTTGGAGTTGCGATGGCAGCAGAGCGACGGCAACACGCTTCCTCTTTGTTGCGGCACGCTTCTCTCCAATGCGGTGCAGTGCGATAGTTCCAGCTGCGACACCCTCCTTCTCTGGAGTTGCAACGGCAGGCACAGCGACGGCGACACGCTTCTTCTCGTTGAGTTGCGCTTCCAGTTCCTTGTGACACGCAGTTCCTAGGAAGGCCCAAAACAGCAGCAGGCACTTCCACACGAACTCTGGGGAGCTGGGGGTTGAAGTCTGTTGTCCCTGAGACTTCAGCAGGAAGCAAATTCTTTTCCAAGCCTTTGGAGATCCTTCACAAGTTGGAAGCAAAGTACACAAAGTTCCTTTCTCCTTCCTTTGTCAGTAAGGCAACCACTGCAGGCCAATCCCCCAAGCAGCACTTCAGCTTGGGAATAGTCTCTCCTCAGTTTCTTCAGGTTCCTCCTCAGTAAAGGTTTCTTCTTGTATTCCAAAGTGATCTAATTTCTTGGGAGCTGGGTCCCAGTACTTATACCCCAAAATCCTTTGTTCTCTGAGGGGAGAGGGGCCTTTGCCCAGTCCAAACCAGTTCTGAAGCACTCTGTTTACCAGACTTCTCCTTTCCTTTCACAGTGCAGGGCATGCACATCAGACGCCCCACAGGAGGTGGAACCAGCATTGTGGAAAGCAATTACAGTCCTGGAGCACTTTGTTTATAGGACTCCTTCTCTTCTTTCAGTGTGCAGGGCAGAGAAATCAGCCGCTCCCCAGGGGGTGGAGCCTGCATTGTGAAAGGCAGGCACAGCCCTATTCAGAGTTCAGGTGCAACTCCTCACTCCCATCTAGATGCAGATCTCTCTATTCACCACTGGGTGACTCAGCCTGTCTCCTGGAATTCACCAGCCCTGTCACTCACAAAACCAGACATAGGAACATACAAACTAGCAGAGGCAGGTTTGAATGGTTAGACAAGCAAATACCTACTTTCTAAAAGTGGTATTTGCAAACACAGAATATTAAAATAAACTTCACTAAAAGATGTATTTTATTATTCTGAGTTCCGGCATACTTAACTCGAATTTCTACCATGTTCTCTGAGCCTGTTAGGGTTTTAAAATGGAATAACTCTAACAGCCCATTCTTGCCTATGGAGAACAGGTAGCCTTGCGGTAGTGAAAAATGAAAATGGCTGTAATTCACTATTAGGACATGCCACACACATCAGGGCTTGTCCTACCTTATATTTACAATGCACCCTGCCCATGGGCCTACCATAGGGGTGACTGATATGAAGAAAAGGGAAGGTGTAGGGACTGGGAAGTGGGTGCACTTGCCCAGTCAGCATGACAGTACCAGACTGCACGCAGGCTCTGCAATGGCAGACCCTAGACATATTTTACAAGGCTGCTTCTGCGGGTCGCACAACCAGTGCTGCAGGCCCACCAGCAGCATTTGGATTACACGCCCTGGCACACTCAGTGCACTAGACTAGGGTCTGACAAGTAAACCAAATAGCCAAACATGGAACCACTAATTAATACATCAATTTACAATAGGGAGCACTTGCACTGTTGCACTGTATAGCAGTGGCACAGTGCCCAAAGCATCTAATACCAGCAAAAACACATGAGGCAACAGCAGAAAATGGAAGGGAGCCCCACGCCAATGGTGCCAGGTCTAACACGTGTCACTTCCAGCTGAAAAGTGGGAAGAACTACCCTAACTCCTGGGAGTTCTCTTCACTAAGGCAGAAAAATCTGGACAGACCATCAGCGTTGGCGTGTTCTGTACCAGGGCGGTGTTCCACCGTAAAGTCCATACCCTTTAGGGAAATGGACCACCTCAACAGCTTTGGATTCTCACCCCTCATCTGCACCTACCATCTGAGGGGTCTATGGTCTGTCTGAACCCAGAAGTGAGTCCCAAACAGGTGTGGTCTTAGCTTCTTCAGTGCCCAGACCACAGCAAATGCCTCACGCTCAATAGAACTCCACCACTGTTCCTGTGGAAGTAACCTTCTACTTTTTTTAATCTATATGTAGCTCCCCTCGCACAAATAATAAGGAACAGTGGTTTCACACCAATATCCTACGCTGACGACACCCAAATTGTGGTGTCAAAAAGTAAGGATGTACAGGACACAGCAGAAAAATTCCAACTCTGCATGGCACAAATCAGCCAATGGATGAGAATGAACTGCCTAAAACTGAACGGTGACAAGAGTGAGGTCATGATATTAGGAGGGGACACAAACATATGGTCCTCCTCATGGTGGCCAAAAGATCTGGGAAGATCCCTGAGTCGTCAGAAAAGGTGAAAAACCTAGGGATCACGTTAGACACTAATCTCTCATTCGACGCTCAAGCCAGTAAACTGGCTTCATCACTTTGGTACTCCTAAAAATGATCAAAAAAATTCTACCTTACTTACCGTATGATTCACGCAAGACAGTAGTGACAGCACTAGCATTGTCCAGACTGGACTACGGGAACGGCCTATATGCCGGAGCAAGGAAGAAAATCCTTCTCAAGCTACAACGCCTGCAGAACGCAGCAGCCAGGCTGATACTAGGAATACCAAAGTTCGAAACAGTCAGCCACAAACTAAAAAACTTGCATTGGCTACCAATTGTAAATAGGATACAATTTAAATCACTGTGCCTGGCATACAAAGCAATAAACGGAACTGGATCACAATTTCTAAAGACACATTTACAACAATATGAGCCAAACAGGCTTCTCAGATCTAGCCAAATGAAGCTCATCAGGGTCCCTAGATTCAGGAGAGCTAACTGGGGCGGAAGAAGCTTCCTAGTATACGCAGCAAGAATCTGGAACCCACTACCACTAGACATAAAGACCAGCCCATCCTTGAAATCCTTCAGAAAAGAAGTTAAAACATGTTTTTTCTCTGCACAGCCCTAGTCAACATCTTCAAGAGCCAGTGGTACGTCTCAGCGCCAAGACGCCCTCGGGCATTCGCGCGCTATATAAATAGAAAAATCAAATCAAATCAATCAAAATCAAATAAAGGCTACAGGTTGATCTAGGCCCTCCTCATTCATCTGTGACAAAACAGCCCCCACACCATGCTCTGAAGCATCTGTCCGGACAATGTACTCTCTTGAGAAATTGGATGCCAGGAGCACGGGTGCCGTGCACATGGCAGCTTTCAGGGCCTCAAAGGCTTTCTGACAGGTGTCAGTCCAAATCACTTTCTTGGGCTGCTTCATGGAAGTCAGCTTTGTCAAGGGTGCAACAATGTTGCCATATCCCTTAACAAACCTCCTGTAATACCCTGTGAGTCCTAAAAATGCTCTCACCTCTGTCTGGGTTTTGGGTGGCTCCCGAGCCAGGATGGTTTCAATCTTGGGTTGTAGGGGCGCCATCTGGCCGCTCCCAACTTGGTGTCCCAAGTACACCACTGAACCCTGCCCGATCTGGCACTTACTCACCTTGGGACCAAGACCACTGGGCTGGCCCAAGGACTGCTGGAGGACTCAATCACCCCAAGCGCAAGCATCTTTGAGACCTCCTCTTTGATGCAAGCCCTCACCCTGTCAGTTTCCCTGTAAGACTTATGCTTCACAGGTAAGCTGTCTCCTGTGTCCACATCATGGACGCACCAATCTGTGACACCAGGAACCAGGGAAACAGGTCAGAAAACTGTCCCAGCAACTTGTGGCAGTCATTCTGTTGCTCAGGGGTCAGTGTGGAAGAGAGGTTCACACAATCCACTGACCCATCTTGCTCTGAGGCTGACAGGAGGTCAGGCAGAGGCTCAGTATCCTCCTCCATCCCAGCATCTGTTGCCAAGAGCATGCCCACTTCAGACCTCTCTAAGTGGGGCTTAAGGCGGTTGACATGTAGGACCCTCAAGGGGTTCCTAGGAGACCGCAAGTCCACCAAGTAGGTAACTGGACTCTTGTGCTCCACAATCTCAAATGGTCCAGTCCACTTATCTTGGAGCACACAGGGCTGTACTGGGGCTATGACCCACACTTTCTGTTCATTTTGAAGCTCTGCCAGAGTGACATTCTGGTCATACCAGCACTTCATCTCCTCCTGGCTAGCCTTCAGATTCACCTGAGCGAGTTCATTGAAGCACCTGGTCTGGTTACTGAAGGGCAGCATGTAGCTATATGCATCCTGGGAAGGTTTCCTGGGAGATTGCTCCCAGCCTTCTTTAACCAGACTCAGATGTCCTCTGACCGGGTGTCCATAGAGAAGCTCAAAGGGACTGAACCCTCGAGATTTCTGTGGCACCTCACTGTATGCAACAGTAGGCATGGTAAGAGAACATCCCACTTACACCTCATGGGTTCCTCAAGACCCATTTTCATGCCCTTCAGGGTCCAGCTGAACCTTTCAACCAGCCCATTTCCTTTGGGGATGGTAAGGAGTGGTGAACTTGTAGGTTACCCCACACTCCTGCCACAGGGACTTCATATACTTGGAAATGAAGTTGGTGCCCCGGTCAGACACTACCTCTCGAGGAAATCCCACTCTGGAGAAAATTCTAATCAATGCGCATCCCACCACGGGGGCCGTCACTGTCCTCAGAGGCATGGCTTCCGGGTACCGGGTGGCATGGTCCACCAAGACCAGGATGAACCTCTTGCCCATGGCTGTCTTGGGGTCCAGTGGCCCCACAATGTCAATCCCCATTCTCTCAAAGGGGGTAGAGACCACAGGAAACAGCTGGAGAGGAGCCTTGTGCTTCCTCCCACTCTTTCCACTTGCCTGGCAAGTCTGACCAGTCCTGCAATGAGTATCAGAACTCTTGCGCATCTGGGACCAATGAAAGTGGGTGAAAAGCCTTTCAATGGTCTTGTCCTGCCCCAAATGTCCTGCTAATGGCACATCATGAGCAAGCACCAGTAGGAGGGATCTGAACTTCTGGGGTACCACCAGCACACGGGCTGACCCAGGTTCAGAAACCTTAGGATCACTATACAGGAGACCATTCTGAGGGATAAAAACCCAATTTCCTCTTATGCAGGCCACATTAAACATGTATACATTATGTAAGCATATACAAAAAATGTATTTGTTGAAATGATTCACCAAACCCATAGTGCTACCAATGCTACCAATTGCTGGGTATATGGCTTTCTGCCATCCATTAAAGCACAAACACGATCTGTTCATATCCCTACCCCTTTCTTATTTGGGAAGTTGTGAGGCGTGGTTTAGACTGTTCTCCATGATGTACACGCACTATACTGTAGACCCCAAGAGGTACTCGGAACGAGACTATGAGATGATTCTAGCATACATAGAAGTACATCAAGGATTTGATAATGATGGGGAAGGGTCATTAGATCCGAGTGCTTGCATGAACCTGTACATGAATCATGAAAATGTTACTTGGTTACTAAATGAAATACGTGATTTTGCAGAGTTCAATTTTACCGACTATTTGCAACAATTTAAGGAACGAAATGTTTCCAATGATAGAGCTGTTCCCATACCGATACTGAATAGTACCTCTGCATTTTGCATTCAAGGAGCAGGGAATGTCCCAGTAGGAGATAGTTGCTGCAAGTACACTTATCGACTGCAGACATTTAGCAGCCCACCTTTGTTAACACCCCCTAACGTATATTTTGTTTGTGGAGAAAATGCCTACACTTGGCTTCCCCACAGCTGGGCTGGCCGTTGCTACTTGTCTTTTCTATGTCCCCCGGTCTATATAGCACCTTCCGATTATCACAAGGATCATCGTCTAGAGTAACCAGGGTGGTCTGTTTTTAGGAACCGGAGAGAAATAGATACTACCGACATGGATCAGACAGATACTCCTGAATAGCACTTCATTGACATTGCCAAGGGAATATTTCCCATTTGGGGCCCCATAATCACCAGTAGAGAAGTACGGCGGCTATCCTGAGTAGTGGAAAGGGTAATAAATACCACTGCCAACATACTAACTAATTTAACGATAGAGCTTCAAACTACGAGGCTTGTCTCGCTTCAAAATAGAATCGTTCTAGACGTTATCCTGGCTGATCGAGGAGGAGCATGCCGCGTGATCAGCAGTTCCTGCTGAGTGTATATTCCTGACTCCGCCCCACTGTTCATTTGGCCATTCAAATGTTGTATCGGTTGGCATCTGAAGTACACGGAGACACTGGTACCTGGTCCCTGTCCGGTTGGTTTTGGGGTTTATTGACTGCCTAGGGTTGGAAAATTCTGATAGTATTAGCCGGAATTGCTGGTATCATATTTACTTGCTGCCTTTGCATTCACTGCGGACCTGCCTTTTGCTCCTATTGTGCCACTAAACTTGCCTCCTCTGTGCCCAACCCTTCCCCAGCAAACACAAAGACCTAGTTAGTTCAACAGGAGATAAAGGACCTTATGTTAGATGAGGGGATCTTCGAAGACTGACTTCCCTTATAGTTAGCTGCATCATGCTAAAAGGGTGGTTCTGAGGGATTAAAATCCAATTTCCTCTCATGCAGGCCACATTAAAAAACGTATACATTATGTGAGCATGATGTATCTATATGTATCTCCATCTTTGTAGAACGTAATATTACCACTTTGCTTGTCTTGGCCGGTGAGACAGGATATATGCTGATTGAATATACGGTACACACAAGTAGGCCGAAAATCTGAGGCTGACAATCCAAACGGCTTGTCAGCTCCTTTCTGTTGAGTAATAGAGGGCAGCTGAATACATTCTATTCTTTCCCAAACCTGGTTACAAGGTTGCATCTGGTTCCTTGTTGTGATAATCGCATTCCTGAAACCACGGTGCCTGTACTCCCGAACACGGAGACGAAAGGGAGTTACCTCCCCTGACCTTCCCAGAGATACCTAAACCGAGCTCTAAGTTAATTATGTGTACCATATATGGTCTTTTCTTGAAGCCTCCAAGCCAAGCAGTCTTCTCCGCGCACCTTGAGGGGTGATGATGAGAGAGGCTCCTCTATAGAATATTTTTGTTGTAATACATGATTGAACTTTCTCCTCTGCCAACTGACTGAATATTTGGTATTGGGCTATTGGTAAGTATAGCTCTAAATGTTATTTTATGGTACGTCAATTCTCCCAGTAGATCCAAAGTGATCCTGACTGATCACCGGCTGCCTGGCTTACAGCTTGTTGCTGCAAGCCCTCAAGAGAAGAGTATTCTTTCTGCTCCTTGCAAAATTCTTCCCTGGAGGAACCTCCTTCTTGCTGCCAATGGGCCAGCTCAGGCAGGTCTCCGAGTTCAGCTATCTGTTCCCCGGTAGGCTCCAGGGCATCCCCCTCAGGGTCTACCTCCTCCTGGGCCGTGGGAACTTCAGTGGCCGGTTTCCCGCGCCCTTCGCCACTTTTCTCTTCGTCAGGTTCCTGGGCCTCCCTCTCAGGCTCCAGGTCCTCTTGAGAACTCCTACTGGCTTACATTGACCAGGTGGTCATGCACGCCCAGTCAGGCAGTCCAACCATCCTCAAGTGAGTTGTTTTCTCCACCTTTTCCCAAGGGAAGCTCTACAAAATTGACATTGTTCTACATTCTGTCCATCAACTGTGTTTTTTGCAATTTTCACCCGAGTGTGCTGGGGATGCTCAGACGTGAGTCCCAGGCTCTCCACATCACTGGAGTCAAGCTATCCAGGCTGATGAAGGCTGATAGCCAGAAACCGGTCCTTGGATGCTTGATTCCGGTCTGGGAAAGACATGGCTTGGTAGTTCGGACTGGACTGTTCCCATGAGGCACAGGGTCAGAGCTGATTTGCATATAGCCAGTGTCTAACCCAGGGTGGTGTGGAGTGCAAAAAAACGATGGATTTAGGCCCAGATCCTTGTACTGGGGTGAATGTATGACATTGTTCTACATTCTGTCCATCAACTGTGTTTTTTGCAATTTTCTCCCCGAGTGTGCTGGGGATGCTCAGACGTGAGTCCCAGGCTCTCCACACCACTGGAGTCAAGCTAGCCAGGCTAATGAAGGCTGATAGCCAGAAACCGGTCCTTGGATGCTTGATTCCGGTGCTTTGCCTGGTGCTCACCTTGATGATACAGATTACACCTGTCCATCTGACTTGTCGATGCCTGATTTGCAAACTCGTTTAGCCACAGAATCCAGATTTTAATTTGACACTGTTTCACATGCCTCAGAGAAGCCCACAAGGCTGAGTGCCTCTGCGACTTTGTTTAAAAAACATTTTTTAATACCCCCTTGGACTTACACTTGGCTGGGGCTTTTTGCTCTCTATATGTTTATGTCAATGGGTTTTGTGTTTTATTTTTTCCGATTTGTCAATGGACATTATGTCGAGGAGAGAACATGCATTAGACATCTGAAGGGAACTTTAGCTCCTCACTCCTCATCACATTCAGCACACAGATTGAAGAGAGACTTGGCCTTTGTTAACATCACCGCGTGGCCTGTCCTGGATGGTATAGTCTGGGATGCAGTTCAATTTCAAATCCATGGCCCGACTGAAGTTGTTAATGTTCCTATTGTACTTATAGTTAATATGGCGGATGTCGTTCGACAAAATATACGTTCTGTTGATTGGGATGTTCGGGCTGTAGAGGCTTAGTTTGCTGATTTGAAATATTATGCTGCCTTTGATGCTGAAGATTTATATTTAGATTCTGCTAATTATGGTGATTTGCTTTGTTTCCAACATTTTGGCAATCACTACTTGCACAAAACTAATTATAGGAGGAGTACTGTGAATTATACCCAGTGGGAACATTGTCCTGCTCCTTTAAGAGGCAGCTCAGACACATTTTTGAAAAAGTATACATATTTTACTGATTTTAATCAGTCCAATCCCGCTTCATTTTATTTTAAAATGACAGACAAATCCAATTCCAAATTTTGACTTACCGATACTAAGTTACTGTATTCGAAGTCCTTTCTAGACCGACTAGCTGTTGGTGGCTTCGAGTTGTGGAAGGAAACTATTGACCTTAAATCAGTTCGGGGTTCTAAAAGTTGGCAGGTACAAGGCAATGAGGCTTTGCACCGTGCATGTCTCATCCCAAATCATATATTGTTTTTGAATTCTACTATCTCACAGACAACATGCTTTGGATTGGCTACATCTAAAAAATTCAATTCTCCTTCCTTCCCAGATTTGGAAGAATATTCGGGTTGGGAAAACTCAACTAAATTTTCAATTATAGAATTACAAACCCTTTTGCTAAATTCATCCTTAAACATTTCCAGTTTGGATCCCAAGGGTTGGTTAATGTGGCACCGAAGTGCAGACTCGTGCCAGCATCGTTTTTTGGGCCTAGCTGAGGGTTTTACACAAGTCGGAGTAGATCCCCATTTTGATAGTGACCATTCTGTTACCACTTATTCTGTAGGCAAACTATGTCAGAATTGGCTCACGCACTCTAAATTGGAGTCAGTTAAATTGCATTTATCTAAACTGACCGACGAGGTTGACTTGAATGATTTCATAAAGGGCCCGGCTAACGGTAGATCTAAAAGATGGATCTATGCCATTTATAATGAACTGTGGAAAACATCACAGATTGAAGCGTCTACCTGCCTTAGGGCTATCGACCAAGCTAATTTAGAAAAAGTGCTTGCAGTTGTGGACAACAGCATTAATACCCTTTCCTCCCGAATTTACACATTAGATAATATTGTTTCATCTGTTGTTGAAATTGTACATGATGAAGTGTCTGTTTTATACCATGGTCAATATCAATTGCGTTCTGGAATGCAGTTTGCGTGGACCTTGCAGACGCTGAAACATGGAAAAGTGCCTTGGACCTATGTTAATGTCTCCTCTCTGTTTACACCATTTAATTTGACTGAGAAACAACGTTTGCTTTCCATGAGAGATGCTTCTTTTTCGATGTTGCACATTGAACGCCTAGAGTCTTTGCCCTTTTCAGTGGCAGAAGCCACAGCTGCAACGTGGCTAATCCACGGATTAATTACTCTACCTTTCGCGCTTTTTCAGTTTTCAAATTGCATGAAGTATTTTGCCATAGGCAGATACGAGCGGCTCGGTACCTCCTACTTGCATGAAGCCTGGTCGCTCCCTTTCACTTATAGATGCCTTAGGGACGGGAAAGAGGTATATCTGAATGGAGATGAGTGTACAGAAACAACAGATAACTCGTTGATGTGTAGGCACATCCAATTGCATCGTTCATGTAACCAGAACCGCCCTAATTTAGCATGTGTTTTGAAAGGTACACCGGTGCCTGCTATAGTCCCGAAATTTTACCTTGTTAGTTAACGGGAGTTATTTACTTTTAAACAATGAGGATTGCTGTGGGTTATTGAAAGGCATAGCTTACGTTGTAACAGTCAGTGAGCGTGTCGTTTGCTGTAAGAATGTGCTTTATCCACCCCCGCATGGGAACCTGGATGTTTCCATCTGTCCGAGAATTCCGGCCTTGAAGTCAGAGTTCAATAAGATGAGCAGAATAAGAGCCTTATTGTCACAAAAAGAAGTTGCCCTGACATCTGCTCGCGAAACATTTGTCCTTCACGTAGCTAACACCCGCACAGAAGTGCATGCCTTATTGAATACTGACCTTCCTTTCCATTTTTGTGAGCTGATTCACACAATCTTTAACGCATCCTCCACTTCGGGGCTGGCTCATTTTTTTAAAGTAGTAAGCAGTGGTTTTATTGACTTCTTTCCAGAAAATATTTGGAGTCATTCCTGCTTTCCTTCACTCGATATTCTCCGGTCTATTTGGTGGACTTCCTGTTTTGCTGGCACTGGCTGCTGGTTTTTTGTTACTGTTTTGTTTACTGCAAAATGGATGTCCGTCCTGTCTACGCAAACGAGCTGGAGCAGTTAGCACTGTTTCGCAACAGGAGGCTTGAATACTATGGTGTGCTGCCACTTGCCACTTTAAGTGCATCATATGGATTATCATTTCGATTTTCCTATTTCACCTGTGTCCAGCCTGTATTTCATTGCCTGAGCTGTGATTTCATGTGGGCCCTGGATTTGTGTCTCTGCAATTTGGTGTCTCCTGAAGTGGATTATGATCATCTCATGAGTCCCTTAGTTGCTCATGAATTGCTTTGTTCTGACGGAGGGATTATGGCCTTTGCAGCAATGTATGGTGTTCTGGGTCGTTGGAATATATTCGCAGCGTCACAAGATTTCTTGGCACACAGCTTCATTGAGAACCCACCGAGTTGTCCTCTGAGGGTACTAGAGGCTCCAGTAATTGAAGAGCATGTATGTTCTTTTTCTCTATTGAATTGGATGGCTGAGTTGTTTTCGGATGATAACAGTGACTTCCTTTTGGAAGCGGTTGCTGCTTATTTCACCTACTCAGTTTTAGGCTGACTCTTATTGAAGCCATTGATGTCATAATTTTATTCTTCTCTCAAACTTTTTCAGATTTTTTATGGACATTTTTTTTTATAAACAGACCTATTGGCTTTACTAACAGTGGACATTACAATGTCATGCTGGTGAGATTTTGAATTTTTATGTGGACAAAATTTTTTTCCTCACCTACTCGATTTTGAACTGAGCATTTTATTGAACTCTGCTTTCAACAATTGACTCCCTTATCTTATCTTATCTTATCTGATACGTGCTCGGATTAAGGGAGGGTGATATATGGATAGATGTGGCCTGATTACTGTGTTAAGTTAGCATGAGCTTTTTATGAGTTTAAACTCCATTTTTCCTTTCTGCTGCTTTTTGCACACAACACACATCTGCTGCTTTACCTTTGAGCCTAGTAAAATGTTTCGGTTCATACGAGAATAATATGTTGTTACACTGACATCAGCCTTGCTTGGCGAGCTGTGTCTGTACAGTGAGTGCTGAAACCTTCAAGGATATCTCAACACAGTAGTTGTTATGAGCACTGATCTTCGCACGTCCCTAGACATAACATACATGCAGCTGAAGCCAAGTTCTGGCTTTAGGCGCGTTTTATATTGCCTTGCACAAGAGCATATAAAAACACTTGATGGTGCTTCGCATGCAGAGATCTGGTTGCTGATGATGTGATCCCTAACCACTAGGATCTTGAGGTATGGGCTGCTCTGCTAAAACCCACAAGAGACCTTCTTAGATATAATATAATATACTAGCTAGGGAGGGTGAGAATTAGGTTTTGTTAAACCCTATTCACTTTAGCATAATACTATGCTTGCACCATTTGTGTTCTATGGACTAGTGACTATGCTAATTACTTTGTTTCTTATAATATGTTTGCTTGTCTTAGCTAAGATACTGCGCTTGAGAACACGGCATTAGTGAATAAGCATTTCAAATATGCACGTGTCCTCTTTTACTCCTTGTTCTGGACTGAAATGATTGTATAACGAAAGAGTGTTCATGTGTTCCACGTTACCTGAGGTGTACTAAGTTCATCTTCTGGTTTGTCTAAGCATTGGGAGTTTATGATGACCAATTAGACACTGATTGCTAGTCTGGTAGGGGATTTTTGGGTACTAAGGTGAGTTTTGGGACATCCTAATTCACTGAGGTTCCAAGCCTCTATGCACCGTTCTGTCTGAGCACGGAATACCTGCGACAGGGGGTTGAGGTGTGTCCTGCCTTTGCTGGGTGACTCAAAGCCAGGCTGAATAGTCCTGGCTGCATTTGAAGTAGTGGGATGAGTTGTTGCTTACTCTTGAATGTACTGTGTGTGTCTTACACAATGCTGTCTCCTCCCGCTGGAGTGAGCCTGGCCTGAGCCAGGCAGAACTGGATTATGTATGCCAGTGGAACTTTGTTTGTGCAAACTTTAGAGGAAAATTTGGTTTGAATATTGGGGTCCTGACACCAGAATGTTAGATTACTGCTAAACTAAGGAACCTGCCAGGAAGAAGAGCTGGAAGAGCAGTGAGGTGAGACACCCACTTTGGTGTGTGCTTTGCTGGGTTGGCCTTCAGTTGCTGGTTCTGTCTTGGGCAGGGAAAGGACTAGGATGTGC